>NC_064642.1:819749430-820973492 GCF_023864345.2 Schistocerca serialis cubense
TCGCTCAAAGTCCGTCAACTGCACATACGGTTCACGTCCACGCTGTCGCGGCATGCTACCAGTGTTAAAGACTGCGATGGAGCTCCGTATGCCACGGCAAACTGGCTGACACTGACGGCGGCAGTGCACAAATGCTGCGCAGCTAGCGCCATTCGACGGCCAACACCGCGGTTCCTGGTGTGTCCGCTGTGCCGTGCGTGTGATCATTGCTTGTACAGCCCTCTCGCAGTGTCCGGAGCAAGTATGGTGGGTCTGACACACCGGTGTCAATGTGTTCTTTTTCCATTTCCAGGAGTGTATATATACTGCACATCATGAACTAAATTGTAATCTCGATAACTGAATTGTAATCAATAAAGGAAAAAAATTCGTTACTCTACATCACTGTTCTTATTTTTAAAAAAACCCTTATCATTATGTTTTTGCTAAAATATATGTCTGAACATTCCGCAGTTACATCTGCTTTGCACGCACACGCGTCTGCAAGACGTATCGCCTTTAACAGCCAATTTCAGAGAATTCCCTGCAGGCGAGATGAAAGCGTACCTATTAATAGCGCAGGTACTGTAACTCCCACGTCGACAGTGCACAAAGGCTGTGGTAAGTGAGTCACACACAGTTCCAGTGGAATGCAGCGATAGATGGAAGCAGGTATAGTATCACGCACAAACTTACATGCTAAGGATGCAGGTGTCAAAAAGAAAAAGTATACAAGGACCAACCAATTGAGGGCAGTGTTCCGGAATTGATAATCCGTTTGCGGGCTGCCGTTCTTCAGCCGGTTGACGTCACGCAGGCGGTGGTGGTTGAGACAGGAGCGGCCACTGAGTTCTTGTTTGAGGCTGTTAGAGGGCTTGAGGTCACTATTTGTGTTTTGGAGGGAACCCAACCTAGTGACAGTCAGCTGGGTAGGGTGTGGGCACAGTTAATGCATTTAACTAATCGGGAAGCGGATTTGTAGACGTTAGATTTGGAAGATCATCACAAAAAATTAACCACTGAGTTGGGAACTTTGGTGTGCGCATTGCAGTTTAAGCTTACGTGTTTGGAGTTGAATGGGAGGAAGGTTGAAGATAGAGACTTGCGCTGTCAGGGAGAGAGTGAGAGCCAGCATGGGGGTGGTACTGTGACAGCCTCTGACAAGTTAGATGCTGTGTTTGCTAAGTTGTCGGATCCTCTGGCCTGTTTCTTTCGAGATATTACTGAATTGTTCGTGGAGCGACTTGATCAGGTAGAGGAATTATTGCAGTTATTGGTTCGCTTGGAACAACATGCGGCCACTTTTCGAGTTCTGCGCCAAGTAATTTTGTCAATGTTGTACCTGCTAGTTAGGGGAGAGTTGCAGCCATGGCGGAAGGGTTTTCCTTGCGGCAATTTAGGGAACTCGTAATTAGGCAAAGGTTGGCCACCGGGGTTGGTAAACAGCTTGAGTGTCGTTACATGTGGGAAGTGCAACTGGGTGAGGAGCAGTTGCATCACTACGTCGATAGAGTTCAGACAGCCACTTTGGCCTTGCTGATTGATTTACCTGAACAAGAATTGTTCTCTATCGTTCTTAGGGGAATGCGTGCGGCCGATAAGCCGCATTTTGTCTTCCGTAAGCAGCTGTGAACCTGGGAAGAGCTCCGTGACGTGGTAGTAGCAGTATGTACATTACCACTTGAGAACTATGTACGTCACGAGGTTAAGGGACGGGACGTCGGCGCTGATGCCAGAGTATCTACATCTGCTGAAGTTATCAAAAGGGAACCCCAGCATTGTTTCAGGTGTGGCAGTACGGCTCATTTGATGCGCTCCTGTGTTCAGTCTCGTGCACCCAGAGCCAATAGATGACCCCGGGTTGGGCCGCAAAGTCGGGTTCGAGCTTCCAGACATTGGTGTACTCGGGTGGTCGCTCCCTCATCACCCCACTTGCCTTACGTTTGTTCTCGGGTAGGTGTCGAGCCGGTTTATGCTCTTTTGGATTCTGGTAGTTCCTTTTCATTATTGAGCTTCGAGTGGTTTTTGGAATTTGGGCATCTCACGAAACTTCGGTTGGCCCCTTCGTCGGTGCAGAGATGTCAGGTAGCCAATGGCCAGGTGTTTCCTCTGTACGGTTGGGTCTGGGGGAGTATATTGGTAGGCGATTTTTTCTGGCCTACGTCTGTAGCCTTGGTTAAGGAACTGCCCATTAATCTAATTTTGGGGTGTGATTTCATCAATAAAACCGGGTTGGTCCTGAATTATTCTGGACACACCTTTTTCTTTAAATTCGCTCCTCGAGAGAAGTTTGGCCTCTGCGAGTGCACTAAACCTGTTGTGCATCGAACTGTTGGGGCGATAATGCTCCTGCTTTTATTTCGGCTCCTTTCAAGGCCTTCTGTTTTCATAACGGTGTCAGGTATATCACTTCTACCGCGCATTATCCCCAGGGGTCTTTCACGGAGAGGGTTAACCGAAATCTTAAGTCCGTGTTGATTATTTATCATCAGAAGACCCCTAGTAAATGGGACTCCAGTCTTCCCTGGCTTAGTTTTGCCTTTAATACCGCCAGTCATGAAGCCTTGCGAGCTACGCCCGCCTCCTTGATCTTTTCCTATCCGGTTAATTCCCCTCTTTCAAACTTGTGGGGAATTCAAGATATTATTCCAGCCGATATTAGCCCTCGTGTTATCAAGGAAAACTGGAACTGGGCCAGGCGCAATATACTCAGAGCCCATAATAAACAAGCTGAGCATTACAATCGCAATCGAAAAAATTTTAAGGGCAGGTCAGGGGATCAACTTTATGTCCACAATTTCCCGGGAAGGCAGGTGAGTGACGGGAATCTTAGTAAATTTGCTACTCGTTTTCTGGGGCCTTGCACTATCGTGCAGTAAGTCTTTTGCTCAAGTAGAACAGTTCAGGTAAGCAGTATCGGGTTCACCTTGGCCAAGTTAAGTTCAGGTAGCTCAGGGGTAACTTCCTGTGTTAAGTTTGAGGGGGGGGGGGGGGGGGGGGAGGTTGAGCCATGGCTGGCTCATGCTATGCGCTGGATTAAGCCTTCCTTGCGATTCTGTGTTTAGTCTCCCGCGGTTATCACGATTATGCTGTTGTCCTCTCCTTCCACAGGTGGCAGCAGCGGTGTGTATCAATATTCGCACCTTGGACTATCTTTGAGCTGGCACTTATAATTTCCGGCTGGGAGGTGTGCCGCAAGTCGGTCGGTTGGTGTGGAGCAGTGAGGAATTCTCGGTGGGGCATAGTTTGGCCAGGATAGCTGGCGGTCTCTACGCAGTGTCGCAGTGTGGCACTGTTCCCATAGCTACGAGGTCCGTAGCTCACCGACCCCGGACACGAAATTTGAGTTTTGATGTAACCTACTAGCAAGTCAAGACTGTTCACATTGTGTCGTTTGGAGTTCGTTGTCATTTGTTGGGATATTCCCGTGAGCAACAATGTGGTTTCCAAGTTGGAAAATTCTAGCCATCCTCCAGTGGAGTTTCACTGTATTTGGTTATTTGAACTGAAGTGAACCAGCGGAATCTTCTGCCTTGTGGCCGTTAACGTTCCAGTTACCTGCCCTGGCCGTTGACGTAAATTTCAGGCAGTGTAGTTTCCTCATCGTGTTGTTGCTGTCGAGCATGGTGTGTAGTTTGCTCCCTGTCGTGCCCTGGTTGGGTGAAGTGGAAGTTATCTTGTCGGTGGGTCCGTTGACTGTCGGTCAGTTTGGTTGTCGCCAGATCGTGAATGGTTGGCCTGACTGCCTGTCTCACCTAAGCGAGCTGTAGTGTTTGAATTACAGGCCGACCATCGAACACCTGAGCGCCCTTCGCTGTACTGTCCTATTTTTTAAAATTTGTTCTTGTTGTTTGTACTTGAATGGCTTCTAGCCGATTTTTTAAAATTAGAGTTGTTGCGCTTTTAAGGCCTTCAGCCTAGTTCAAAGTACTGTTTCACGTAAGCCCTTTGGCATTTTAAAACTTTTAATGTCGTTGAATTAAAAGTCTTGGGCCTTCAGCCGATTTTAAGTTTGAGTTCTTTTCCTCTTAAGGCCTTCAGCCTAAATTAAAGAACGGTTTCACATAAGGCCTTTGGTATTCAAAAAAATTAGTGTTATGGAGTTTAAATTGTTTACTTCAGCCTAACTAAAGAACTGTTTTAAGATAAGGCTTGCCTGTTAAATTTGTGATTATGCTTGCATTTTAACTTATTGGCCTTCAGCCGTATTTAAATTAAAGTGGCTTTCAGCCAATAATTAAGTCCCAAGAATTAAAGCTGTGTGTTTTTTTTAATTTTTTTGGGATCTTGTAATGTTTGATCAGTTAATAAAGTTGTATATTCGAGTGTAACTGACAGCCCTTATTTTGGCCCCTTTCCACTATTTAAACTACCTGTCGTGTCCTGCGAGATTAGCTGGGCGTTTCACCCAGCAGTCTACCTATGGTGTCCTGGTTGGGTGAAGTGGAAGTTATCTTGTCGGTTAAAGTGAATCGTTGCATTTACAGTCCTTATTTTAGAGTTAAGAGTATTGATGTTTGCACGTAGTTCAATACCTTTTCCAGACTGTTTTAAGACTTCGTTTAAATCGTCGATATCGTATGGACCCGGTTCTATTTCTACAATATCTTTTTCACCATTAATATCCAGATGCACCTTATTGTTAGTCTCAGTGATAGTTTGGATGCTGTTGTGCGTCTCCAGTCCAATCAATGCAATACTCCATTCACCAACGCTCAAATCAATTGGCCGGAAATAATTTTAACGTCAAAGTGTACGACATTGCATCTGAACCTCAACTGATAAATGGATTTTTAAACCTCCTCCTCATATAGCATGCTTCTTGTTCTTCTTTGTGAACGTCAAGATAAACATGATGCATAAATGTCCACAGAGGTGTGTATTAAAGTCCTGATAGCGTCGATAATTGTAGAGCACACGTCTTCTGTTAGTGAAGTATCGTTGTAATTCTTCTGGTGGTTACAGGTCACCAAATGAGTCGAAACAATAGACGGTATCCGCGTTTTTCATTACATATGATACCCAGTGGGAGCCGGGGCCTTCAGCAACATCTAAATTCACAATAGCGCATTCACCGGTTTTCCACATAGTCTTCGATAATGTATCTCGCATATACACACCACGGAATCTTGGTACCTTGAATTTGTCTCTAACAAACTTAAGAAGATCTGTATTTGTGAGTGGTTGACCTGGTAGGACCGCTAATGGGCTTTTTTTTCTTTTATTTATGAATAGACCAAGCCCTTTCCTGTACGGTTTCAGGTATAGTCTTTTTCCGATGGCTGAGGCTTCCATTGAATAGATAGAACATTCGGCGTTAGCATCTCCCATCATGCGGTTATGTCTTCTCGCCTCTTCTAACTGTGCTTGGGAGTTTTGCGCGTTCTTGACCGTTCGAGCAATAGCTGAAGCACCACCAGCGAGGGAACCTACCACCGAGAGCGCGGAGAGGGCCGGGATGAGAAATGGAATAAAACCGCCTGATGTCTTGGGTATTGGTAGAACTCGAGGTGCTTTAACTGATCCTCCTCTTCTTCTTCCCGCACCTTTCTGCTTCAGCGCGGTTTCAGCTGCATGCATCGCTGTCAGGACACAGTTCTTCAAACAGCCATGCTTCCCGCCCTTCTTCTTCTTCTTGTTTAGTGCACAACGTGCAGCATCATAACTCGGTTGAAATTCATCACTCTTAAACCCAAAATAACTTTTCCACACATGGTTTTATCAACTGCAAATGCTGCGATGCGTTGACCTATACCAGTATCCTTTCTTCTCCGTATCGCCTTAGCCTTATCAACTAAAATCCTATCTCCAATGTGACGACTTGAAATTTGTAGCGTATGCAATGTCGTGTTCCATACACGCTTCGTCGAGCAGATTAACCCCCTTATCGCCTCGCGCCAAGCGTTTCTGAAGCTTTGTCCCAGGTGCACAGTAGTTATACCCAGGAATGTGTAATTCCACTGGCAGTTTGTCTAGAATGCCACCACTTATGCACGCCCGTTGTATAGCAAATCGTCGGCATCAATCCAGCTGTTTTGTGTTGCAGGAAAACCGAGCCATTTGACTAGTGCTTTATTTCCCCGACGTCTTATGACTCTCTCCACGAGAAAAACATTCGGTTCTGAGCTTTTCTGCAACTCCTCGGTGTAGAAGCAGCCTGCAATTTCTTCACCTTTACTATCCTTTAATATATAAGTTCTAGGATTCGTTCGTTGCACCTTTGAAACTGTAAATATCTCAGTTGATCAGATCGGTAGGTATGATTTCTCAAATGCCGTCTTGTGTTTTGAGATACACACCAAATCACCTACATTAAATTTCTGTTTGCGTGGATCCAGTATCTTAATGCGATAGTACACTGTATCCATGAGTCCATTATCACGAACATTTATCGGCCTCATTTTTATTGTGCTATGTTTGGTTCGATTATACTGAGCAAATCTTTCTGGGAGGATATCTGTCCAGTTCCATGAGCCACGAAGGTTAAAACGCATCCACATTCGACCTTTTATTGTTCTTTTCAGGCGCTGCACGATACTTGCCTTCAGGTGAGTGAATGTTGAGTAGTGATGTATTACGTACCGCTGTATCACAGTCTTGAAATACGTATTGTAAGACTCCCCACCGTGATCGGTTCGGAGGTTGTCTGGGCATCCCTGTCTGTAGCAAACGTTCAAAAACATCCGCGAAATTTCTACCCGTTTTTGCTTTGACAGGTAATGCCCAGGCAAATATGGGGTATGTATCAATAAGCATTAAAATATATTTGTATCCATTATTCTCATGTGAATATTCCCCCATATCTACAAGATCAGCTTGCCACAAGTTATCCAACGCTTTAATCATAACATGCCTGCGAGGGTATGTTTTGCGTGCTGGTTTCTGCAGTTCTCGAACTACTGTCTCCATACTTATTCGATGATACCTCTCTCTCTAAGCTCCGAGATTATTGAAACAACCTCATTCGAATGAGCTGTATTACCTGCAGCAGCTGATGCCATGAGCAGCCATAGTCGATCTATTAGTTCGTTGGGGTCGTCATAATATATATACCGCGGGATTCGATTGTTCACTGCTTTATTCTCAATGTCAATACCATCACCGCTGCTCCTAATGCTGTTGTTGTTCTTGCCTTCAAGTATTGGTTTTATATTTCTTGTTGCTCAGGCTTTTCGTGATCTTGTGTACACCAGTCAAGTGCAGTATTTTACGGTTCGTTTCCCTATCATTAACTGAATAATTTATAGGTTTTTTGGTAGGCCTTAGGAAAATAAGGATCATTAAGCCAGGTGTTCTCTCAAACCGTCTATCACCAATCTGTATTGTGTCATCAGTTACAGTTATAGGATGTGTACCCAACATGTATGGTCTTCCCCCGCTAACGCCGAATGTTCTATCTGACCGGGGGTGTGACGTATAATGAATTCGTCACTCTTAGTGTTTGCTGTCGATCCATATGCCATAACCTCAGAAGCCGTAATTTCTCACGAACTGCTTTCCGTGCTTGAACCACTTTCTGCTTCGTCAACATCTCGGTGTATGCTAATCAGACATCTCCGCAGCGTGAGGCCTTATATATCCACTCATTTTCTTCTTCCTCTTACTATGTACCTGCTCCCCCTTCTCAACAACAACGAACTCTACATCTATTTTCCCCCCAATAGCCTCGACCTTTTCAGTTAAGTCGGCTACTTTGTTACCGACTTCATTAAGTAACTCATTTAACGCATTCACCATTCTCAAAAGAGTCTGGTAATATGTCTCTAGTTCCCTGCGTATACCTCCAATCTTATGCACAGTAGCCTGAATTTTTGCATCAATGCACAGGCGAATGTTCTGTCTGTGTACACCCATTCTCTCGGGTTGAGAGCTAGACATACGCGCGAATTTGTCCATGGTGCGGCGTATACTGATGTACCAACCTCTCTTACCGTGCTATATATGCAAAAACCCTTGAAAGTTTCGCCTGTAACTACCATCACTGAGTTTTCTTGTTTTATCAATAACTAGAAACCCATACTGTGAATGATTCCAGCTTATAAAATCATTGAACGACATGTCCGTTCCGACATGTGCCTGGTAAATGTGTTTTAAATTCAGGTTGTTTTGTTTGAAGGCTATAATGATGTTTGCGTTATCTCTAACCAACTGTTTGTGGATTCTTGAATATGTTTGGCTTAGATAAAATACATCAGCACGCGTATGACGGCCGGTGGCAGGTGGCAGGTGGGTGTGGCACTTACCCGCCAACTTGGATGACGTCATCAACTGACGTCACAGGCGCCATCTCATCAAGTGACTTCAGTAGATGACGTCATCGCCGCCATCTTGGATATCGATACTTTGGCGCAGAAACCGCCTTATTCCAATACTAAGAGCACTGTGTAATGACTGGGTCTGTTCTTGTTTCAGCACATTCTGTCATGGGACAATGTAATTGCTATACAACAGAGCCTTCATATGGACAAGTAAAGTAAACAAAACTTGAATCATGACCTACTAGTAATCAGGCTTGTTTTATCGCAGGAAATAAAGAATGTATGTGTAAATAAACAGCACAGTAATCATAAGCTTGTACACATGTTAGTTGTAAGTAAGTTGGAAAGTAGTAGCCGGCCGAAATGGCCGAGCGGTTAAAGGCGCTACAGTCTGGAACCGCACGACCGCGACGGTCGCAGGTTCGAATCCTGCCTCGGGCATGGATGTGTGTGATGTCCTTAGGTTAGTTAGGTTTAAGTAGTTCTAAGTTCTAGGGGACTTATGACCACAGCAGTTGAGTCCCATAGTGCTCAGAGCCATTTGAACCATTTTTTTGGAAAGTAGTAATGCTAGACGAAGCGAGAGACAACTTTACTTCCACACCTTCTTAAACTCGCTTCTCCAACCCCAGGTTCCCTTCCTCAAATAGTTCAGTGGAGTGTTCTCTATATCCTGCTGCATTTTTACAGCACGCTTTTACGGAAACACTATGTATGAGAACTTCCGTTCCTACATTGAGATAATTTACTGCTGTGTGACGGATGAAGGCACACAGGCTTCTGTATTCCGCATTTGTCTAAAACTAGATGCATCCCAGACGTGTCTGCACACAGCGCCACCACAAATTTAAAGCGCTCACAGCGGAATGCCCGGCACAGCTCAGTGAAACAGCCTGTAGCAGCGGCCTCTCACGTAGCTGTGAATGCAGTGTGCGGACGCGCCAGCTCGCTCGCGGGTTTACCGACAGACTTACATGACACTTGCGTTTCACTTTTTGTAAGCAACAATAGTTGCTCTGATTTATAAAATACATGACTATTTTTTAAATTTTTAGCAGGGGTATACACCTACTTAACGTTTGTTAGTAGGCCTAGTTAGTATCGTTGTTTGTAACACAGAACTCTAGCGAATAATCTTACGAAATATTTCAGGACGCAAATTGAGGAAAACGAATTCATGTAATCTTTTTCCACTGAGCTTCGAACGGCGGGCTGCTGCTGTAACCACCGCTTCAGAAAGCAGTCTCTCAGAAGGATCGCAGGCATCCGCCACGAAGGACCGGACACACTGCCTCACTGTCTTCCCAGAATTGCAGAGGAGGTGCTCTTCTGCCCATTGCAGGTTGCTGTCAACAGAGTCGAACATCAGTTAGTGACACTGTGGTAGAGCTCTGCTCCTGCTGAATTCAAACTAATGTCTCGCGAACACTCCACAAATCATCTCTCCACAGTGATTTTTCGACTTCGGTTTGTTTAGAACAACGGCATTTAACGTGTTAGATCAGTGACGTCGGCAGCCATTATACGCACAACACAGTCGACACAAATTGTTCCGAATCGTGCCGGCGTTACGCAATGAACACCAAGAGGACAGTCGCACTTGCTTCCTAAGCGATTTATACACAAAAAGTCGACGCTCTTCAGGGATTAAAAGAAAAAAAGAAACATCGAAATAACTACTTGCAAGGACAATCGATTACGCAAAATTAATTGACAAGAAAGAAATATCAGTATACGTAATCGATTACCATAATAATTACCATATTGGCTTTCGGCTTAAGCAATTTAAGCAATGACAGAACACCTACCTCTGGACGGTCGACTGTGGGTATGAACTGCACTGCCGACTGGGGACCAGTGATCAGGTTCATGCCACGGTGTTTGGTACGTGGACCACTCCTCTCCTATTACACAGGCTGATTCAAAAAGTAAGAACACATTCAAACTATTTATTACAGCCGAACTATCAAAGACAGAAACACATTGCACATTTCACTGGATGGAGAAAGATTCCAAGTTTTATGTCCGCACAGAATCTATAACATACGCTCAACATGACCGCCAAGCGTTGCTCGAGAAACAACGAAACGGTAGCCCATTTTATTTCACATACAAATCAACAGTCCCTCTGTTTATTGAATCGACAGCGTCAGCATTTCGATTTCTCAGCTGTTAAGTGTGGCTGACATAGATGTGACAAAGACTCTGTCTTTTATGTACCTCAACAGAACCAAATCCCAAGGTGTGAGGTCTAGTAACCTGGGAGGCCAAAGGCGATGAACAAGATGTTACAGTCCACCTCTTCCAATCAGACGATATGGGAAGGTTTTGTTAAGATAACGCCGCATCTCAACGTGAAAGTGAGGGGGGGGGGGGGGGCGGCATACATAGAAACGAGATCGTTGAAGGTTACGAAAGAACCAATTTCGCAGCACGTGCAGGTACGACACTGCTGCCGCAGCTTCCTCCGCAACAGAAGAAGGGTCCGTGAACTTTGTCAACAGAAACGGCACAGAATACATTCAGTTTGAGTGAGTCTCTTTCATATCCAAAACACAAAGGAATTAAAGACATTAGCTGCCGGTGGGCACTGATTTGTGCACTGAGGCGACAAAAAGTCATGGCATAGCGATATCCACATATACAGATGGCGGTGGTATAGCGTACACAATTTATTATTTTCAAGTCAAAAGGTTTCCGATGTGGTTATGGCCACACGACGGGATTTAACAGACTCTTAACGGGGGACGGCAGTTGGGGTCAGACACATGGGACATTCCATTTCGGAAATAGGAAATTCAGTGTTCCGAGACGTCAAGAGCGCACCGAGAATACTAAATTTCAGGCACTAGCTCTCTCCACGAACAACGCGGTGGCCGACAGTCTTCGATTAACGCCCATGAGCAGCGGCGTTTGGATAAAGTTGTGAGGGCTAACAGACAAGCAACGCTGCCCGAAGAAGTCGCGGAACTCAGTCTGCTGTGAATGTGGTGGAGACAGGAGGAGGGTCAGCAGATACGTCGCTTGTGCTCTCCAGCCGGCTCCGGGCAGGACTGGACTGTAGATTCAGAGCCGTTGGTCCCTGCTGCCCGCACTGGCGGCCCACCGGCGCTCTGCACGCTGCATTCTACTGCGGGCAGGCCGCCGGCCGTCATGGGTTTTTTGGCGAATACCGGCGTACACGTGCCAGAGTCTCCCGTGTGAACGGTTCGTCTCTGGAGACCGTGGCCTGATCTGAGTTGCTCGGACGACACAGTTTGTTGCAAGTTTCAGTCCACGGTCACGGATTTCTTCCAGCGAGGACGACATTTGTTGTAAGACTTACTCAGAGTTGACGTGCCGGCGCCGCGTCGTACATGGAACGCACGTTCACAATTTGCTATAAAGGCGAAGACGAGCTGTATGTACTGTACCACCAATTTCATAATGATTGACCCCTGAATTTGAGATGATATTCTGGTTGCGTCGCCTGACGAACATCGATGTGTTGTGCCGTTCCGGAATAGTGGAAATGTCTGCTTTTATTTGGTGTACGGATATTACATTTTGGTTGAAAAGGGAATGACTACACTGTAATACTTAAGAGAAAGCATATTATGGCGACTGTCAACTTCAAATAGTCACAGAAGCCATACCTGCATCGTGTTAACAATTTCCTTTGTCAGTGTAGAGATACAACAATTCTTTAGTTACATGGGGATTTCTGTTGCTTTCCAATCAGTCGTTCTGTTGTAATAATGGCGGATGAAGATTGCCGCACTTCGCCTAAAGCTGATATGTATGATAAGACGAAAACGATAAAAGCAGTCTCTGTTGTAGCATTTCACCTTTCCTGATATGAGTGAAAATAATAATCGTGGAAAATAACCGAGTAATACGATAAAGAGACGAGTTTTTGAGGGAAATGAGACCTTATCAAACACTGGATTACTAAACAGATCTCAAACCATACCAGAAGTGTTCAAGAGCGTAATGGCTGGAAATGAGGAATTCAAAACGTCGGCCGGTTCTGGAAAAGGACTGTAATGTGCCACATTGTCAACGAAGATGGGTTCATCCAAAATGCTGCCTTATCTTTCATACCCCAAACCGAAAATGCAGATTATCGTTTTGAAATGAAGGTCACTCATAACGAATAAAAGTTTGGCAGCATTTCTTAACAATTACTACACAGATCTGCGATTGTTTTACATCAGGCTTCATATGAATTGATGATAACTCCGATATGCCCAAAAACATTTATGAAATGGAACAGATTCCACGACATTATACAGTGGATGGGAAGAAATAACGTAGAGCTTCCATATAATACAATGGTTCCCAACCTGGGGTTAATTACACCGTGAGGGCTAAAAACTAAACGATTCGATTCTGCTTCAGTCACGAAACTGAATTATTTTCAGAAGATCATCACTATTATCACACTTTTGTAAGACTCTAATATTGATTATATACGTAATCAATAATCACCTTTTGTCAATTAGTAGCATTAATGTGGAGGAGATTACAGGTTCCTCACATAGTCCACCCACAACGTCATATGCTGTGCTTTGTCCTGTACATCGGTTGTGATACAAAGTGAGGCATATACGTAACAAATGCTAAATATCTCAAGACAATGTCTTCCCCAAGTTGTAGATTGTAACTGCAGTAGTCCAGAAATTGTTTCATTACTCGCTTCGAAACAGGTAAATGAATTAATTGGCAGCAATAACTACGCAAGGTCTACTATAGTGCTTACACAGTATTATTATTACTACTATTACTATTAGTGGCTGTGGCCAGACACAAAGCATTAACGGCCTGAAGTCGTACAATTTATACCAGTTCAGAAGTAAGGAGTGCAGCAATGAAGTGCTTTACAAACAGTAAGTATAGTGCACGCATCTGACTTGTAGTATATCATACATCAAATGCTATAAAAATGGTAAACTCTCACACAGGATGATGTATGACTATTTTCAGATATATTTATTATTGCACCAATTAAAATACAAATTGTTTTAACACAGTAATGTAGTAAAAACTTACACTTTTCTTTAAGACAATGTAACAATTTTCAAGGTACAAAATTTATGACAAATATTAACATCACAGTAAAAGATTCAGTGTTTAAGTTTCCTAGCTAAACTTTGAAATTTCAACATCTAAACCTTCAGCTTCTTCTTTTACCTTTTCAATAATAATTCTTTTTAATTTTGAGCTCTTTTCTTTCTTCAGACTAAGATAATCCACTTTATTTTCATTAGATTTCTTATTTTTTAAGGCTTCTACCTCCTTTGATGAAGCAGTCTTCACTGATAGTGTCATTGATTTTGTAATGTCCACATTCAGTTGTTCCTCACTATTAAGTAAATCATCAAATGGTTGTATTTCATTGTAAACACTTCTTTTTGCAACAATTCTACCTTTACAACAAAAACTTCTTTGTCAACAGAGAAGCCTCTTTCAACCATAGCGTTTCCATGAAACATGCTTAACAGCTTCCGCACAAACTTGATAATGTCACGGTTTGCACTTTGTAGTACATTCGTCAGGAACTGACTAAGTTTGTTCTCCTTAGGATTGAACTGTTAAGTTGCTTTTCAGAACATTCACAAAATTTAAAATATTCTCTCTTCACTAAGTCAGCTGTTGCTACAGTCATATGATTTTTCAATATAAACACTTCCAATACAATTATCACTCAAGAATTTCTCAAAATGGATCCTGCATAAATTCAGATGATAAACATGAGCCACCTTTGTCTATCTTTAATTTCAAAGGCTTCTTCTCAGAGATTTTTAGATACATTGTTTTCAGAATACCTGGGCACTTACTGAGTTCGAGGCCATGAAATGTTTCAATAGATGAAGGCTGTGTACGGTGAGTTCAGTCTGTCATTCAAGTGTTCTGGAATGGTGCAAACGATTCCTTGGGGGGCGCGAGTCAGTGGAAGGCGATGCTCGTCCTGGACAGGCTCATCGTGTCATCACACGAAATGGTTGCAGAAGTGAATGCTTTGGTCTTGGACAACCACAGAATCATCTCCAAAACAAGCTGTTCGCAACAGATGACAAAGTGTGTGACTGGGTCCAGGCCTGGATCCAACAGCAGCCTACTACCTTCTTCAAGGATGGAATCGACCGGAGTGTCGCATTGGGTAAATATACCAACAGTTTTGGTGACTATTTTTGATTATGTGTACTGTGTACAACAACATTTTTGAGTAAATTAAATCATTACAGTTACTTTACACTGATGACCTGGTTTCATTTGAATGACCCTTATAGCTCCTGCTAGCAGTGATGGCACCAAATCCAACATCTAGATAATGACTTGTTTTATGACTACATGCTTTGGTAACATCAATTTCCTGGAATTTGTTGTCATTTCCATACCAGTCTTCTTTATGAACTGAGAAGCAATGCTATGCATTAAACTGAACAAATCTTTGTACAAAAAGGGGAAGAGAGAGTTATTTGACTGATACTTCATTAGAAACTGCTTTTAGATGGTCTTTTATGTACTTCAGTAACACACTTCTTCAAATGTGGAATAACTTCATATGCTCTCTTCATGGCTTCAACACTTCCAATAAAACTTATAGAACAAAATTTGAGAGGAAACTTCGAAAACCCAGTGATATTTGAGAAACTTGGCCTTTTTGTAGGAAAATCCTTCACAAAGTATCAGATCACTCCAAGAAATTCATGAACATTCCAACGACTTTTATTATGAGCAGTTTTCAAAGCTCCATTCAATACACGATGTGAGCAAGTGCCACAATGAAGCATTTGTGGTTGATTATCTTCTTCACTGATTAGAAATCCTTTTAAATCATACATCTTCAAGTTCACATTTGTCCCATCCATTGGAATTTGAATTCTATTCTTAGGTGACAAGTTCAAACGATCCAGATCCTCCAGGAGTATTGATTGTAAGTCAGCAGATGCAATAGAATTAAAAAACATCAATGTTAAATGTCTCTTAGATACAGACTGATTTTGTTCATCCCAGAAATGAACCACCAAATCCACCTGTCCCTTTTGGACAACTTTGTTTAAACTCTCATCCTATGATACACAAAAGAATCTAACCTGGCTTCGTTAGCTTGGAGATTCTGGAAATGAGGACCAAGTCCACAAGTAATTATATATGACAACTTACCCTTGTGTAACTATTTTTTTGGCAATCATGATGTCAGGAAACAAAATTTGGAACATGTCTATTATGTTTCCAGAACTGAAGAACGAGGAATGACTTTATTCATAGCTCATGCAATTTCAGATTTTAGTATCTCATCAACAAGGAAAGAATTTTTCAATGAGTTTGTCTTGGAACATTCTACGACTGAAGTTCTAGAGGTTGTAGCAGGAGCAAGTGATGGTAATTTACTTCTGCCATTCAAATTCTGTTCAGAAGAAACTTGTGATTGCGGTGGTACTGTTTCTACTACAGCAGAAGACAACTTGTTTTGTTGCCTTGAAACTAATGACTGAATCAGTCCAGTGTGTCTCTTGCCTCTTCCATGTGTTTTTATACATGAAGTGCTATTAGTGCTAACGTCAAAGTCACACTTGCACAAAACGCTCACCAGATGCTGAGTTATAGCCTGCAATCAGTACTAATATGGTGTGGGAAAAGTTTGGGCTAGTGAGAAATTGATTTCACTCTGATTGTCTTTAACATCTTTAAAACAAGGTTAAAATTACAATAGTTTTATATTAACTATTAAAAACTTTAAGGAAATGTCTTTCCACAAAAGGTGTGGATTAAAGAGTTTCAAACAGAAGTGGGAGTAAACAGAATTAAAGTAACAGCTGTTCTAACTGATAAGTCTCCAGTAACACATGATATGACAGCACAGCCATGGGTGGAGCTATAATTTATATGTCATATTCACTGGGTGTATCTACCACATATAGCTCAACAAAGTCACACCTCCAAATTTCTCCATCCACAGCTGCCCCTCAAGGTTGCAAACTGCAGTAGCAGAGGCTATACTAACAAGGTTTGCATGGGTGGAAACGTAAGTTCCCAACACATAACAAAGACTTATAAGATTTTTGGTGAATCTTTTTTTATAATTTTTTATTCAGTGGACTTCTGGCTACATTTCTGGGGCTAGCTCTAATTTGTTACACTGTTATAGAGCTGCACCTACCTGACAGAATAAAATTCATGACCAACCACTCAATTTCTTTACCTTTTCATTACATTCATGACCACTTGTTCATTTGCATTACTTTTTCATGACTTTCATGAACTGTAGACACCCTGTAGTATTTTAGCCTAGTTAATAATACACAGTGTTCTTCCCATGTCCTGGATACTATTACTATATCATCTACATAAATAATTAATTCATGTAGCAAGTCTTTATTTAGTGTCTCATCTAGCACTTGTATGAACATATACACTGAAATATTTAACCCAAAAGATAACACTTTAAATTGACAAGCATTTCCATCAAAAAGGAATGCAGTATATTTTTATGAATTTTCCTGCAATTTAACCCAGCAGTCAAATCAACTTAACTGAAATACCTTCCTTATTCAAATTATGTTAACAAATCACCAACAGAGACAGGTCTGTCTTTTTCTGTCTCTATATGTTTGTTTAAATTCTGTGTTGTTGTTGTTGTTTGTTGTGGTCTTCAGTCCTGAGACTGGTTTGATGCAGCTCTCCATGCTACTCTATCCTGTGCAAGCTTCTTCATCTCCCAGTACCTACTGCAACCTACATCCTTCTGAATCTGCTTAGTGTATTGATCTCTTGGTCTCCCTCTACGATTTTTACCCTCCACGCTGCCCTCCAATGCTAAATTTGTGATCCCTTGATGCCTCAAAACATGTCCTACCAACCGATCCCTTCTTCTAGTCAAGTTGTGCCACAAACTTCTCTTCTCCCCTATCCTATTCAATACCTCCTCATTAGTTACGTGATCTACCCACCTTATCTTCAGCGTTCTTCTGTAGCACCACATTTCGAAAGCTTCTATTCTCTTTTTGTCCAAACTGGTTATCATCCATGTTTCACTTCCATACATGGCTACACTCCATACAAATACTTTCAGAAACGACTTCCTGACGCTTAAATCTATACTCGATGTTAACAAATTTCTCTTCTTCAGAAACGATTTCCTTGCCATTGCCAGTCTACATTTTATATCCTCTGTACTTCGACCATCATCAGTTATTTTACTCCCTAAATAGCAAAGCTCCTTTACTACTGTAAGTGTCTCATTTCCTAATCTAATCCCCTCAGCATCACCCGATTTAATTTGACTACATTCCATTATCCTCGTTTTGCTTTTGTTGATGTTCATCTTATATCCTCCTTTCAAGACACTGTCCATTCCGTTCAACTGCTCTTCCAAGTCCTTTGCTGTCTCTGACAGAATTACAATGCCATCGGCAAACCTCAAAGTTTTTACTTCTTCTCCATGAATTTTAATACCTACTCTGAATTTTTCTTTTGTTTCCTTTACTGCTTGCTCAATATACAGATTGAATAACATCGGGGAGAGGCTACAACCCTGTCTCACTGCTTTCCCAACCACTGCATCCCTTTCATGCCCCTCGACTCTTATAACTGCCATCTGGTTTCTGTACAAATTGTAAATAGCCTTTCGCTCCCTGTATTTTACCCCTGCCACCTTCAGAATTTGAAAGACAGTATTCCAGTTAACGTTGTCAAAAGCTTTCTCTAAGTCTATAAATGCTAGAAACGTAGGTTTGCCTTTTCTTAATCTTTCTTCTAAGATAAGTCGTAAGGTTACTATTGCCTCACGTGTTCCAACATTTCTACGGAATCCAAACTGATCCTCCCCGAGGTCCGCTTCTACCAGTTTTTCCATTCGTCTGTAAAGAATTCGCGTTAGTATTTTGCAGCTGTGACATATTAAACTGATAGTTCTGTAATTTTCACATCTGTCAACACCTGCTTTCTTTGGGATTGGAATTATTATATTCTTCTTGAAGTCTGTGGGTATTTCGCCTGTCTCATACATCTTGCTCACCAGATGGTAGAGTTTTGTCATGACTGGCTCTCCCAAGGCCATCAGTAGTTCTAATGGAATGTTGTCTACTCCCGGGGCCTTGTTTTGACTCGGGTCTTTCAGTGCTCTGTCAAACTCTTCACGCAGTATCTTATCACCCATTTCATCTTCATCTACATCCTCTGCCATTTCCATAATATTGTCCTCAAGCACATCGCCCTTGTATAAACCCTCTATATACTCCCTCCACCTTTCTGCCTTCCTTTCTTTGCTTAGAACTGGGTTGCCATCTGAGTTCTTGATATTCATATAAGTGGTTCTCTTCTCTCCAAAGGTCTCTTTAATTTTCCTGTAGGCAGTATCTATCTTACCCCTAGTGAGACAATCCTCTACATCCTTACATTTGTACTCTATCCATCCCTGCTTAGCCATTTTGCACTTCCTGTCAATCTCATTTTTGAGACGTTTGTATTCCTTTTTGCCTGCTTCATTTACTGCATTGATATATTTTCTCCTTTCATCAATTAAATTCAATATTTCTTCTGTTACCCAAGGATTTCTATTAGCCCTAGTCTTTTTACCTACTTGATCCTCTGCTGCCTTCACTACTTCATCCCTCAGAGCTACCCATTCTTCTTCTACTGTATTTCTTTCCCCCATTCCTGTCAATTGTTTCCTTATGCTCTCCCTGAAACTCTCTACAACCTCTGGTTCTTTCAGTTTATCCAAGTCCCATCTCCTTAAATTCCCGGCTTTTTGCAGTTTCTTGAGTTTCAATCTGCAGTTCATAACCAATAGATTGTGGTCAGAATCCACATCTGCCCCTGGAAATATCTTACAATTTAAAACCTGGTTCCTAAATCTCTGTCTTACCATTATGTAATCTATCTGATATCTTTTAGTATCTCCAGGATTCTTCCAGGTATACAACCTTCTTTCATGATTCTTGAACCAAGTGTTAGCTATGATTAAGTTATGCTCTGTGCAAAATTCTACAAGGCGGCTTCCTCTTTCATTTCTTCCCCCCAATCCATATTCACCTACTATGTTTCCTTCTCTCCCTTTTCCTACTGACGAATTCCAGTCACCCATAACTATTAAATTTTCGTCTCCCTTCACTATCTGAATAATTTCTTTTATCTCATCATACATTTCATCAATTTCTTCATCATCTGCAGAGCTAGTTGGCATATAAACTTGTACTACTATAGTAGGCATGGGCTTTGTGTCTATCTTGGCCACAATAATGCGTTCACTATGCTGTTTGTAGTAGCTAACCCGCACTCCTATTTTTTTATTCATTATTAAACCTACTCCTGCATTACCCTTATTTGATTTTGTATTTATAACCCTGTAATCACCTGACCAAAAGTCTTGTTCCTCCTGCCACCGAACTTCACTAATTCCCACTATATCTAACTTTAACCTATCCATTTCCCTTTTTAAATTTTCTAACCTACCTGCCCGATTAAGGGATCTGACATTCCACACTTCGATACGTAGAATGCCAGTTTTCTTTCTCCTGATAACGACGTCCTCTTGAGTAGTCCCCGCCCGGAGATCCGAATGGGGGACTATTTTACCTCCGGAATATTTTACCCAAGAGGACGCAATCATCATTTAATCATACAGTAAAGCTGCATGTCCTCGGGAAAAATTACGGCTGTAGTTTCCCCCTGCTTTCAGCCGTTCGCAGTACCAGCACAGCAAGGCCATTTTGGTTAATGTTACAAGGCCAGATCAGTCAATCATCCAGACTGTTGCCCCTGCAACTACTGAAAAGGCTGCTGCCCCTCTTCAGGAACCACATGTTTGTCTGGCCTCTCAACAGATACCCCTCCGTTGTGGTTGCACCTACGGTATGGCCATCTGTATCGCTGAGGCACGCAAGCCTCCCCACCGACGGCAAGGTCCATGGTTCCTGGGGGGGAAAAACACTAATTGCTCTCCTCCAGTTCTGTTTTTAACTACAAGTAAAGGGTTGTTATATGCACTTGCACTTCTTTCTATCAACTTATTTTCTACCACTTTCTGCATTTCTTTATGTACTACTGATCTTAAACTTATGGGACTTAGTTGAAACTGCAGTAAATATAAAAATAAAAAACTAAGAATGTAAACTAAAAGAAGATGTGATGTATTCTTCAAAATAGTTAAAGCATATGGACTTACCCGACTTGATTGATTCCTTAGACTTTTCTTTCTTGAATACACATTGAACTAGAACAATTCTGAGATTTGTGAACATGGGAAGTAAGATAAGATGGAATTCTAACATGTAATTCCTTGAGGTAAATTTCGCATCTCATGGTAAGTAAACAAACCATATTATTAAAATAATGATCTAAAACAAGTATAGTGTGAAAGTTAAAGAAAATGGGAGAGTGCCACTTGTTTAATTAAGTTTAATTTTACAAAATTAACTATCTTTATGAAATAGGAGTGATAAGAGAAAGAGAGGAAATAAGAAATTAATATTGCATATAGATTTTGGTAAGGTTTGCAAAAAAATGATTCCTTATTTTTGATCTTAAGTTGACAAACATCATTGCCAATCACTCCTGGTTCTTCAGAAAATACACTCTCATATTTTATAAAGATTGTATGCAAATTGTGTTGTTGCTCTCCAGTTAATATGTTAGATTCCTGAGATTTAATCTTTAATTGTTCCTGACATCCTTCCAGATTTTCTCTTTCTTCTTCATCATTCACTGACTGAGCAGTGGCAACTAGTAATACATCCCTATTAGTTAATAACTTATTTATTTTGAATGGTGTAATGTGAGTAAAGCCTTCCTTGGTCAACTATAAAACCTGATCATCAAAGCCAAGTTTTACTTTATATTTTAATAAGAAATCTAGGCCTAACAATATCCACATGTTTACATTGGGTACTACTAATAAAGTCTGCATAAATTCAACATCACTTATCTCTAATGGCAACTGAGTTTCTTCTTTAACTTGTTTTCCTTTACTACCCGCTATTCCATGATATATACTCCTGTCACTGGTAATATGGGACATTTATTCTTAGTTGAAGTGTTGCTGTTGGAAGCTGTCACAGCACCTGTCATCGTCGAAACTGCTCACTGAAAGTCTTTTCTGTAGTCGGCTTGTCTTCTCATGATTTATGTGCTGAAAGCGTACTCCAATATGTGAATAATATTCGTTGTTGACCTAGGATTCCTTTTGTTGAAGATCATGACAATCTGAATTTCTTGGGTTTAATTAAATTCACAATCTCTTTATTCTGAATAATGTTGCTGTTATTTGTACCGTTATAGGATATATACTCACAATACAGTTCTTGATGGTTTGTGTACTTCCACACACTAGACAATGACAGACATCTTCCCATTTTTTATAAAATTTTAGTTTTAATTTCTTGTTATAGCTCTCTTATTTTATTTCCTCTTGTCCTGTCACAGTTGCCACATGAGATGTTTCTCTCGTTATTGGTTGAGTTTAAGTGATTGATATAAGGCAAGATGCCAAATCTTTACTCATTCCCTTAATAACAGTTGCCTTCTCTTCCAAATTCCCCATCCCTGTCTTGTTTTCTCTTGACGTTGTACTTCTGCTATGCAGTGCCACGTTTTTAACCACTGACTTTGTTTCTGACTCCAGAGGGCTGAGGGCTATAACAGAGCTTCTACATTTAAATAGCTCAGCACAAAATCAGAAAACATAGTTACCTTAATTCTTCTATATTCAAATAAGTTTTCAACTCACAACAACTGATAATTAACAAAGCTTTTTGGATATCATGTTCACACATGATGCATCAGTGCTTGACCAAAATCATGGCATATAGTCTATATAACAACATTCATTTTTCTTTAGTGCTCCTTTCTTTTTTGAAGTCAACAGCACTCCCAAAGCACACTTGCAAAGTGCAAGTGATCCTCACTGGCCAGTCCAAATTACACATACATTGTTGCTTTCTACGTCGTGTCCTCCGTTTTCTCTCTCATAACTCATAAATTCCAACAAACCAAGGCCCAGTAGATGCTCATTACACAACTACTAATTAAAGTCACATTTTTCACATGCACATCTTTCATTGGTCCAGTAAAAGAAAAGTGAAATGTGTAGCTATGCTTTATAGCAACATGTACCACTATAAAGACGCATGGTTCAGAGTTCAAATCTTGCATGTGGCAGGAAGTGTTCCCCACCCCTCCATTGGGTCCCACAGTTATGTGTTTACATTAAGGCAATATTTATTATTTTGTTTTTCAGTCTCATGGGCCCTGGACCCTGATGGTTTATTGCAAGGTACAGTACAACAAAAAACTAGCATATTATGTCATGAGTAAATGAGTGTGAGCTTCTGAATTGTGTCGCTTCTAGCAAATGACACACATTTTCCTTACTAAATAAATCAAGTGCGTAAACAAAAAAAAAAGAAGGAATGAAAGGAAAGAAACATCAAATAAAAAAAAGCTTTTGCTTGGTTACAGCATGAACAATAATTTTGTAACTTCTACATTTACAACAGATCACATTTACAAAAGGTCTTCAAAAACAGAGAAGTGGATTGATGTACAGTAGTGGCCCCTACCAGCGAGCATAGGATCGACAATCCCAATCACTGCATATGCTAAGAGATACATCATCTGCTGACATCACACGTTAACATTTGCCATCCACTTCTTGGGTACTTTCCGACATTTGCTGCCCCGTGTGTCTTATATTAAATTGTGTGTCTCATTGTCATCTATGTTGCTTTGGGGTATTTTAAATCTTACACTCTGTACATTAAAATGCATTCATTAGCAAGCTATTTTTACTAAACTCGTTTGCAGTCTCAGTTGGAGAATACAATTTTTTCCCCAATTATCTAAAATTTTGTATGTCACTTTACAGCACCAGTAAATGAGATTCTCAGCTGATTCACTTTTTATAAAAGATGTGATTGTTGTGAACTTGTCAATTCATAAATCATAAGATAGTATTTGACAGAGAATATGGACTAATCTTTAACTGAAAGATTGTAGAGAAGTAAATCTTAGACAGTATTGCATTTGCAGAAGTAACAGGTAAGAAACTGAAGCTTGGATGGTTAATGAAACAGTGGATGAAGTGTTAGAGACATCATACAAGTGAAAGGTGCCATGAAAAAGTATGAGAGAGAAGCCTGGATGTAAAGAAAAGGAAATGGATTCTTGTGGCTGCCAAACAAACAACAGAATGGTGTTAAATGGTAAGAATGGTGTTCAGAGAGAAAAAGGACACAATTGAAGTGCTCCTTTAAAGATATGACTGTAACTTAAAAATTGTTCACACACTCAACATAATGATGTGCTAGTGAAAACATTTAGAGGATACCAATACTTAAAGTAACGTAGAACTAGACTTCAGTGAATCACGATATGGAAAAGAAAACTTAATATACTTTGGACTTACTTACGTAATAATTTACAGACAGGAAAAAGAACTTTACTTCAATAGAGAAACTCAGTGATTTTTGGAAGGTTCTGACTTCGATATAACTACGGACTGCTAGTGGGAGTGTCAAATGTGAAATTATAGCAGAATATAAGTGTCACACATATTGTTAGTGGATCCAGTTAACAACTGTGTGTGCTCTGCCTCACTGTTTTATAAGGCAATAAATGTACTTCCATTTGCACGTAGTAGGTTTGTGTTTCTGTGATGCCTAAATACTGAAATATCTTTATTTTTATTTTCCTCTTCTAGGTTTGATAATGGCTGTAAGGCCAAACCAGTTATTAGTGAGAACAAAAGAAAATGTGATGAACACAGTGAATTACAAATTTCAGGATGTTTCATTAAGAGTAATAATTTTTAAAATTGTAAATTCCAGTTTCTATTATATTTTTCTGTGTACTTCCAGGTGTTAAAATATGCAGTACAAATGGCAGCAACTCATGCTTCCTGAACATTTAGAAATTATTAAATAATTTTTCCAAAGTGACAGATCAGTTGGGGGTGCTCATGAGTTGTTCGCCAGAGAATTGGACCACCACCACTATTTCTCTGTTCGAGCTATACACTGCACTATGGCCAAGTTTGAGTGGGACTTCACTCTACGTGACCAGAAGCCACAAAATAGACAATGGAAAGGGTGAAGTGAGTTCAACATTGGAGCAACAGCGACCAGTATTGAGGGGAGCCAAATCTACATTTACATGGATGCTCTGCAAATCACACTTAAGTGCCTGGCAGAGGGTGAACTGAACCACCTTCACAACAATTCTCTGTTATTCCACTCTCAAACAGTGCACAGAAAAAATGTACACCAATATCTTTCCATGCAAGCTCTAATTCCATTTATTTTATTGTGACGATCATTTCTCCCTATATAGGTCAGTGTCAACAAAATATTTCCAAATTTGGAGGAAAAGGTTAGTGGTTGAAATTTTGTGAGAAGATCCCACCGCAATGAGAAAGTTTTCATTATGTCCACCCAAAATCCTGCATCACGTCCGTGACACTTTCTCTCCTATTCGAACTCTCGTGATGTATTCCATTAATCTATCTGGTAAGGAACCCACATTCTGCAGCAGTACTCCAAACAAGGATGGAAAGCGTGGTGTATGCAGTCTCCTTAGTAGATCTGTTGTATCTTCTGAACATTCTGCCAATAAAACTCAGTCTTTTGTTGACCTTCCCCACACATTTTCTGTGTGTTCCTTCCACTTTAAGTTGTTCGTAATCATATTTCATATGTATTTAGTTGAATCTAAGGCCTTTAGATTTGACTGATTTATCATGTAACTGAAGTTTAAAAGATTCCTTTTAGCACTCAGTGGATGATCTCACACTTTTCATTATTTAGGGTGAACTGCTAATTTTTGCACCATACAGGTCTCTTTTGTAAATCATTTTACAATTCGTTTTGATATTCTAATGACTTTAGTAGACGATTAACAATAGCATCACCTGCAAACAACCTAAGATGTCTGCTCAAATTGTCTCCTAAATTGTTTATATACACTCCTGGAAATTGAAATAAGAACACCGTGAATTCATTGTCCCAGGAAGGGGAAACTTTATTGACACATTCCTGGGGTCAGATACATCACATGATCACACTGACAGAACCACAGGCACATAGACACAGGCAACAGAGCATGCACAATGTCGGCACTAGTACAGTGTATATCCACCTTTCGCAGCAATGCAGGCTGCTATTCTCCCATGGAGACGATCGTAGAGATGCTGGATGTAGTCCTGTGGAACGGCTTGCCATGCCATTTCCACCTGGCGCCTCAGTTGGACCAGCGTTCGTGCTGGACGTGCAGACCGCGTGAGACGACGCTTCATCCAGTCCCAAACATGCTCAATGGGGGGACAGATCCGGAGATCTTGCTGGCCAGGATAGTTGACTTACACCTTCTAGAGCACGTTGGGTGGCACGGGATACATGCGGACGTGCATTGTCCTGTTGGAACAGCAAGTTCCCTTGCCGGTCTAGGAATGGTAGAATGATGGGTTTGATGACGGTTTGGATGTACCGTGCACTATTCAGTGTCCCCTCGACGATCACCAGTGGTGTACGGCCAGTGTAGGAGATCGCTCCCCACACCATGATGCCGTGTGTTGGCCCTGTGTGCCTCGGTCGTATGCAGTCCTGATTGTGGCGCTCACCTGCACGGCGCCAAACACGCATACGACCATCATTGGCACCAAGGCAGAAGCGACTCTCATCGCTGAAGACGACACGTCTCCATTCGTCCCTCCATTCACGCCTGTCGCGACACCACTGGAGGCGGGCTGCACGATGTTGGGGCGTGAGCAGAAGATGGCCTAACGGTGTGCGAGACCGTAGCCCAGCTTCATGGAGACGGTTGCGAATGGTTCTCGCCGATACCCCAGGAGCAACAGTGTCCCTAATTTGCTGGGAAGTGGCGGTGCGGTCCCCTATGGCACTGCATAGGATCCTACGGTCTTGGCGTGCATCCGTGCGTCGCTGCGGTCTGGTCCCAGGTCGACGGGCACGTGCACCTTCCGCCGACCACTGGCGACAACATCAATGTACTGTGGAGACCTCACGCCCCACGTGTTGAGCAATTCGGCGGTACGTCCACCCGGCCTCCCACATGCCCACTATACACCCTCGCTCAAAGTCCGTCAACTGCACATACGGTTCACGTCCACGCTGTCGCGGCATGCTACCAGTGTTAAAGACTGCGATGGAGCTCCGTATGCCACGGCAAACTGGCTGACACTGACGGCGGCGGTGCACAAATGCTGCGCAGCTAGCGCCATTCGATGGCCAACACTGTGGTTCCTGGTGTGTCCGCTGTGCCGTGCATGTGATCATTGCTTGTACAGCCCTCTCGCAGTGTCCGGAGCAAGTATGGTGGGTCTGACACACCGGTGTCAATGTGTTCTTTTTTCCATTTCCAGGAGTGTAGATAACAAACAGCAGAGGGCCTATAACTCTACCTTGAGAACACCAGAAATCACTTCTGTTTTACTACTACAAACTACTGCAGGAAATCACAAATCCAGTCACATAACTGAGATGATATTCTCTAAGCACACAGTTTGATTACAACCTGTTTGTGAGGTACACTGTCAAAAGCCGTCTGGAAATCCAGAAATACAGAATCAATTTGAAATTCTTTGCTAATAGCATTGAACACTTTGTGTAGGTAAGGAGCTAGGTGTATCAACAATGTAGGAAAAAATAAATTACTACTTACTGTAAAGAAGATATGTTAAGTTGCAGACAGGCACAATTAAAAAAGACACTCACATGAAGCTTTCAGCCACAGCCTTCACCAGTACAGGGGTATACGCACACAATGTTCGCACGCAGGCACACACGTGACTGCCAATGCCTGCGTCTCGGGCCGGCCTGAGATGCCGGAGTTGGCAGTCACGTGTGCATTAGGTGTTCTCACTTGTGTGTGTGTGTGTGTGTGTGTGTGTGTGTGTGTGTGTCTTTACTGACGAAGGCTGCGGCCAAAAGCTGTCAGGGTGAACTTGACTTGTCTTCTTTATGGTTAGTAACAACATTGTTGACATTCCTACATGGAGTTTCTATTATTTTAAAGAGCTAACTGTCAAACAATGGAAAATCCAGGATGGAATGTAACAATACGAGAGAAAGAAAGTTGCTACTCGCCATATAGCGGAGATGCCAAGCTGCGATAGCCACAATAAAAAGATTCACATAATCGTAGCTTTCGGCCATTAAGGCCTTTGTCAGCAGTAGACACACATACACACACACACACACACGCACACACACACACTCACGCAAGCACAACTTGCTCACACATCTGCAGTCTCAGAGCTGAAACTATACTGCGTGCAGCAGCACCAGTGCACGATGGGAGTGGCGACTAGGTGGGAGTAAGGAGGAGGCTGGCCAGTGATAGTATGGTGGAAGTGGCAGACAGTGAAGTAAGTGTTGCAGTTTGGACGGAGGGTAAGAGAGAAGGTGCGGAGGGGGGAGGGGGTAAGTAGCGGAAAGGAGAGAAATAAAAATAAAAGAAATTAAAAGACTGGATGTGGCGGTGAAATGACGGCTATGTAGTGCTGGAATGGGAACAGGGAGAGGGCTGGATGGGTGAGGACAGTGACTGATGAAGGTTGAGGCCAGGAGGGTTACGGGAACATAGGATGTATTGCACGGAAAGTTCCCATCTGCACAATTCAGAAAAGCTAGTGTTGGTGGGAAGGATCCATATGGCACAGGCTGTGAAGCAGTCATTGAGATGAGGTGTATCGTGTTTGGCAGCGTGTTCAGCTGCAGGGTGGTACACCCGTATTTTGGCCACAGTTTGCCGGTGGCCGAACATGCGGACAGAGAGCTTGTTGGTTGTCATGCCTACATAGAATGCAGCACAGTGGTTGTAGCTTAGCTTGTAGATCACATGACTGGTTTCACAGGTAGCCCTACCTTTGATGTAATAGGTAATGTTAGTGACCGGACTGTAGTAGGTGGTGGTACAAGGATGTATGGGACAGGTCTTGCATCTAGATCTATTACGGGGGTATGAGCCATGGGGTAAGGGGTTGGGAGCAGTAGTTGTGTAAGGATGTTTCCCATATGGCACAGGCTGTGAATCAGTCATTGAGATGTGGGGTGTCACATTTGGCAGCGTGTTCAGGTACAGGGTGGTCCACTTGTTTTTTGGCCACAGTTTGTCGGTGGTCGTTTATGCAGACAGACAGCTTGTTGGTTGTCATGCCTACATGGAATGCAGCACAGTGGTTGCAGCTTAGCTTGTAGCTGGTTTCACAGGTAGCCCTGCCTTTGATGTGACAGGTAATGTTAGTTTACTTTTATTTTTATTCTCTCCTTTCTGCTACTTACCCCCTCCCCCCCTCCACACCTTCTCTCTTTCCCTCCGTCTAAACTGCAACACATCACTGTCTGCCACTTCTACCATACTATCCCTGCCCAGCCTCCTCCTTACCCCCACCTAGTCCCCACTCCCATCATGCACTGGTGCTCCTGCTTGCAGTGTAGGTTCAGCTCTCTGAGACTGCAGACATGTGTGCAAGTCGTGCTTGCGTGAGTGTGTGTGTGTGTGCGCGTATGTGTACGTGTGCCTACCGCTGACAAAGGCCTTAATGGCCGAAAGCTATGATCGTGTGAATCTTTTTATTGTGCCTATCACAACTCAGCATCTCCACTATATGGTGAGTAGCAACTTTCCATCTCTCGTAAAGAGCTAACTGTGTTTGACAAGAACGATGTCTTCTACATCCAAGTTGACTGTGTGTCAATAGGCCATTCTCTTTGAGATAATTCATAATGTTCAAACACAGTATGTTTCAGAATGTGTTATTTCAAGACAATCTCAATGGTTGTGGCTATCCGAGGTGTCAACTTGGCAAATCTTGCAAACATATTTGGGCCTGTATTGATACAAAGTTGTAATGACAAAGAATTGAACCCAAATGACCACAGAGTGTGTCATGAGTTTGCTGACTGGGCCATACAGAAGTTGAAAGCTGATGCCGATTTCAGTTGAAAAATCATTCTGTCAGATAAGGAACATTTTTGTCCTGGTGACTTTCTCAGTATGCAAAATTGTCATTATTGGAAAGAGAATAACCCATAGGTGGTCTATGAGATGTCATTGCAGTCAGAAAAACTCACTAATAGTGTGGTGTGGGTTATGGCAATGCAGCACCAATGGACCTTATTTGTTTCTACATGATGAGAGAAGAACCATTACCGTCAATGGCAATCACTACAGATCCACGTTACGTGAATTTCTGTGACCAGAACTTGAAACCATAGACATCGAAAACATGTGGTTCCAGCAGGATGACATTACACACCACACAGCTGATGCCATGCTTGATTTGGTGAGAGTGAAGCTTGGTGACTGAAACATCTCAAGATGTGGATCTGTGAATTGGCCACTATAGTCATGTGATTTACCACCCATGGATTTTTTTATTTGGGGCTACATCCAAGTCCAGGTCTATGCTGACAAGACAACCCACAAACCTTTGAACATTTGGAGATAACAGTTATCATGCTATAGCAGAAATAATGCCACTAACATTGGACAGAGTGATTAACAACTGGAGCCATCATGTGTGTAAATCTATTCAAAGCCATTATCCGCATCTGAATGATATTTTGTTCAGAACATAACTATAATGTCTAAGCTTCAAAACAAAACACAATTTACTTTTATATGTTACGTTTTTTTTAAGTTATCATTCTAAATGGAAGATCTTCTTGTTTGGTATCAAGGTCCCTGCTCGTCTCCAACATGTACTTAACATAGCTTCTTGTTTTACTTCATTGTCTACTCAAACATATTAATTCTTCTTATCTCTTGTTTATATTTGTTCTAAAGACTTTTGGGAACAGGCTGCTCTTGGAGTGTGAGGAAAGCAAATTTGAAATAAAATAAATGTCTCAACGCATTGGCAAAGTACACCAGTTATTAATCATTAGTAAATATTTTGGTGATCAGCTTTTACGTTTCTCAAATGTTTCAGTTACATAGAGCATAAGATACAAAAGAAGAGAAAATTGCACAAAACTTGATGGAAATCACACCATTTACAAATATATCTTTATTTTTAATACTTCAATCAATGAACATTTATTTTAACAATACAAATGATAACACCCTTTTCCTTCAAGTGCTTTATAAAAATATAGGACACACTTTTAATACATGAAAATGAGTACTCATTCAAGATACAAAAAACACATTCTATTATTTTATTTACAAAGGTATTTTTGTACTAAAATATAAAAATTAGAAATATTTCCTTACACAGGGCTATCATGGAAACAAAGTAAATATGTACAAGTAAAAATATCAAAATGGATAGTTTTTCAAGCAATTATATTATTGTACTGAAAGTACGGAAATATATGCTTGCTTTTGCAATGATTACAGTTTACTTTGTTGGAATGTCATCTCATCCCAACCAGATGGTCGTTCAAATGTCTGAGGTTTCTGGAATAGATGTGTCTGCAGGTTTTGATAAATTTTACCATCTGATTTTCCCAGTATGGAATTTAAAATGAAATCTGGTGGTGCTATGGCATCAGCTAAAGAGACAGCATCATTTTTCAGCTGAGCACACAGAGAAAGAATGCCTTCATGTAGCATCTCAGATGCTTGAGGACCTCTTATATATCCTCCTGAAATTTACAGAACAGAAATATTTCATTAAGATAACACTGTACTTCATTTTGCAATGAACAGGAAAGTAGCTTGAACACCCAGGAAGTTACTAATGACACTCAAATTTATGATTACCCTACATTATGAAGAATAATGGAAATATTAAGAAATAAACTAACGTGCAACAAAAATTTTATAGTAACAATAAGAAAATAGGAAACAGTGCTTCACATCACTACTGAGTTATAAATTACAAATAATAGCATGCATTTGCTAGTGCTAAATTAGTGACTGAATTTTTATTATTAGATGCCTCAACCGACTGCTCCCTTCTAAAAGAGTCCAAGCCCATTGCTGTCCTCAGTCTCATAGTACTGTGGAACTGTGATGTCAGAAGTTTGATTACATTCCCATCACTCACAAGAGGCATGATTCCCATTACTCACATGAGGCCTGCTTTATGAGAAATGCACCTAGAAGTTCTCAAGTGCCTCTAGAGTGCTCTCTCGTTTCATCTTCTTTGAGAGATATATAAAACTATTCTAATGAAGTTGAGCATAATATGTAATTTACTTTCAATGGTTTCAAACTAGTTGCATGGCATAGTAAAAACTGTGATGCACGCTCTTTGATGGATAAGCAAATCAATGTACTGGTCTAAGCGCAATCTGGTAACCTTGCAAAGTCAAACAATACATGAGTGATGGTTGGTTGGTTGGTTGGTTGTTGTTAAAGGACTAAACTGTGAGGTCATCAGGCAATATCAGTCATTTGATTTGAACTGTATCATTTGTTTGGCTTGAGTAGGGAAGAGCTGTGCTAAACATTACACTTGAAGTGCATACCAATGGCAACGAAAAGGAAACCGGTAGGTTGATAATATTTAATGGATGTAACAGAAAATAATGTGCTGTGTCATATTTTTTTATCACTTGATATCTTGAAATATAACATGCATGTTTTGCCATTTAAAGAAAATGTATTTTTTCAAGGCAATAAGGTATCGAAGACTAGTGGTTCTTCCTCTTTGTATGTTGACTAATAATAATAGTATATACATTAGAGATAAAATCTTTTGGTTGTGACATCATAAATATACTATCCACTAAATCATTTTATTTATAGCAACTTTATACATTATATTTACTTCCTTACATACTTCACTCTTCTCTACATTCATGTACACCGAGTGTAAAATTCTGAGAATTTAGAATCTATGTGTTGAGGTATTGACAGCTATTTTTTGTTTACTCCTTTGCACTGTTATTCGGTGGTGATTATATGTTCTGGGATATGCATGGTTGTTATGCACATACTAACTAATTAATAAAATCTTATTTCAGAAGGCTTTCATGTTTATATTAAAAAATGCGTAACAGAAGGTTATGGGCCCAGGCACAGGTGTGAAAGTTAGGTTTTATAAATGTTAAAATCATAATCGTGTGTGAAAATCCAGAATCAGTTTCGAAGTTATGCATGTGCCGATCGTTCATTTTTTTCCGACTGAGCATTTGTGTGTGCAGACTGATGTTTTTCTCTTCTCTCTCTCCCCCCCCCCCCCCCACGCCCACCCCCACCCCCACCCCCACCCCCACCCCCATCACTCAAAGCTAAAAATGAGTGATACAGCCCCAACTGGACTTCTAGTGGTTAAATTGTAGGCCGGGCGTGAAAATTATTCGACGTGAAAATTTGCCATGAAGGTGTATTTGGTCCATAACAAACTTTGGGATGTTATTCAAAACCCTCCTTCAGAACCAACAAGACTCCTGGAAGTAGAGGAACAAAAAGGCACATTCCCAGATTATACTTTTCATGGGCAAGGTGAATTATTCCCATATAAGAGACACAAATACCGCAGCAGAAGCCTAGACAGCCTTGAAAAAAGCATCTGAAGACTCAGGACTGTCATGCATAGAGGGCTTTCGTAGATCATCAATCACAATCAAATTAGATAAATGCAAGTTGGTAGACAGCTACTGTGATCAAATAATAATGACCACATTTAAGTTAAATGAAATGAAGTTTCCGTTTAATGAAGAGTGGGCAGGAACTTCACTCCTGGGTGGATTACCTGATCACTATCAGCCTATGATCATGGCACTTGAAAATAGCGGCAAACATTTCATGGAGATTCTATTAAAGAAAAACTGCTATGAGACATCAAACCAAAAGATGCAAATGGAAATGAAGAATCAGCCATATATAAAAATAAAAAGAGGCCGACAAAATGTATTATTAAATGCTAACAATGCGACAAACCAAATCATATTGCTAAATATTGTTCTTGCAAGGACGGAAAAGGACGAAGTTCATCAAAAAATAACAATGATGGTTATGTATTTAGAAAACAGTCACAACAAAAGAAAGTTTTTCTTGCAGCTGATGTTAAACAGCCTCAAGGAAAAGATATGTGGTATTTAGATTCCATCGCCAATGATGGGAGGATGCTTCATAATGTCAAGCCATGTAATAGTTCAGTGACCTGCATGGGAGGTGGTGGCTTAGTAGCAGAGACTACTGGAAGTGTTGACCTAAACTTCTATACTGGTGATAAAGCAGCAGAAGTAGAAGCATCTGACATCATTCATATCCCAAACTGAGCTATAAATTTACTTTCAGTTAGTAATATTGTGAGAAAATGGCATAAAGTGATTTTTAACAAAAAACAGTGGATTACCTAGATGCAGAAGGTGAACTAATTACCAAAGCAATGCCTAAGAATGGCATCTATTGTTAGAATACAAATGAAATGAATTGGTGCTACTATACAGAAGATAATGGATTCTTATGGCATCAGAGGCTAGGGCAGAGGGATTGCAAAAGTATGCTGAAGTTGTCAAAGGTTTCAATGGAACTAAATGAAGATATTGTGGTTAAGGATCCCTGTGAGTTGTGCATATGGGAAAACAGTCACGTCTTCCAGTCAAACCTAGCGAAAGGTATTCTAAACACATCTTAGACTTAGTACATTCTGATTTGTGTGGGAAAATGGAGACAGCATTTATGGTTGGAAATCTTTATTCTGTCACATTCATTGATGATTTTTTAATTTGTTTATTTCTTGAAGAAAAAAATATGGGGTAACACAGATATTTAAAAGCTTCAAAGCCATGGTGGAAAAGCAGACAGGCACAAATGTCAAGAAGTTCCAGTCTGACAATGGAGAGGAGTATGTCAATGATGAACTAAAAATATTTCTATCTTCTAAAGGTATCATCCACCAGCTTACAGAACATTACAGTCCACAGCAAAATTGTGTTGCTGAGAGAGCTAATAGAACATTGGTTGAACAAGCTCATACCATGATTTTTGATACTAACCTACCAAAGCAATATGGGGCTGAAGCTGTCTTCAGCTTCATACCATAGCCAAAGCCTTGCAGACGAACAAAAATTACAAGAAGCGAAATGTAGTGTGATGAGGGCTATGCGAGAGGTGTTCAATGAATTCAAAAGTAAAGTTCTATGTACTGACTTGGCAGAAAATCCTAAGAAATTTTGGTCTTATGTTAAAGCGGTAGGTGGATCAAAACAAAATGTCCAGACACTCTGTGACCAAAATGGTACCGAAACAGAGGATGACAGACTAAAGGCCGAAATACTAAATGTCTTTTTCCAAAGCTGTTTCACAGAGGAAGACTGCACTGTAGTTCCTTCTCTAGATTGTCGTACAGATGACAAAATGGTAGATATCAAAATAGACGATAGATGGATAGAGAAACAATTAAAATCGCTCAAAAGAGGAAAGGCCGCTGGACCTGATGGGATACCAGTTCGATTTTACACAGAGTATGCGAAGGAACTTGCCCCCTTCTTCCAGCGGTGTACCATAGGTCTCTAGAAGAGCATAGCATTCCAAAGGATTGGAAAAGAGCACAGGTCATCCTCATTTTCGAGAAGGGACGTCGAACAGATGTGTAAAACTATAGACCTATATCTCTAACGTCGATCAGCTGTAGAATTTTGGAACACATATTATGTTCGAGTATTATGACTTTTCTGGAGACTAGAAATCTACTCTGTAGGAATCAGCATGGGTTTTGAAAAAGACGGTCCTGTGAAATCCAGCTCGCGCTATTCGTCCATGAGGCTCAGAGGGCCATGGACACAGGTAGATGCCGTGTTTCTTGACTTCCGCAAGGCGTTCGATACAGGTCCCCCCAGGCGTTTAATGAACAAAGTAAGAGCATATCGACTATCAGACCAATTGTGTGATTGGATTGAAGAGTTCCTAGATAACAGAACGCAGCATGTCATTCTCAATGGAGAAAAGTCTTCTGAAGTAAGAGTGATTTCAGGTGTGCCGCAGGGGAGTGTCATAGGACTGTTGCTATTCAAAATATACATAAATGACCTTGTGGATGACATCGGAAGTTCACTGAGGCTTTTTGCAGATGATGCTGTGGTGTATCGAGAGGTTGTAACAATGGAAAATTGTACTGAAATGCAGGAGGATCTGCAGCGAATTGACGCATGATGCAGGGAACGGCAATTGAATCTCAATGTAGACAAGTGTAATGTGCTGTGAATACATAGAATGATAGATCCCTTATCATTTAGCTACAAAATAGCAGGTCAGCAACTGGAAGCAGTTAATTTCATAAATTATCTGGGAGGACGCATTAGGAGTGATTTAAAATGGAATGATCATATGAAGTTGATCGTTGGTAAAGCAGATGCCAGACTGAGATTCATTGGAAGAATCCTAAGGAAATGCAATCCGAAAACCAAGGAAGTAGATTACAGTACGCTTGTTCGCCCACTGCTTGAATACTGCTCAGCAGTGTGAGATCCGTACCAGATAGGGTTGATAGAAGAGATAGAGAAGATCCAACGGAAAGCAGCGCGCTTCGTTACAGGATCATTTAGCAATCGCGAAAGCGTTACGGAGATGACAGATAAACTCCAGTGGAAGACTCTGCAGGAGAGACACTCAGTAGCTCAGTACGGGCTTTTGTTGAAGTTTCGAGAACATACCTTCTGTTGTGGCGTAACAAGACAGCTACGCCACACTGAAGTAGCCGAAAGGCACGCGTTAATCTCACGTAGGCTAGAGAGAGGTCTGAAACAGGATACGTAGTGAATGGTAGCAAGAAAAGTACGTAGCTGCTATAATACTTAACTTTAAATCCATCATTGGTATACAGCATTCCTTGATGATACAAGTGAGACTCTATCTTAAAATGGTTAATGGCGCCTTGCTAGGTCGTAGCCATTGACTTAGCTGAAGGCTATTCTAACTGTCTCTCGGCAAATGAGAGAAAGACTTCGTCAGTGTAGTCGCTAGCAAAGTCGTCGTACAACTGGGGCGAGTGCTGGTCCGTATCTCGCGACCTGCCTTGTGGTGGCGCTCGGTCTGCGATCACACAGTGGCGACATGCGGGTCCGACATGTACTAAATGGACCGCGGCCGATTTAAAGCTACCACCTAGCAAGTGTGGTGTCTGGCAGTGACACCACACCTTCACCGAAGAGTCAAGCAGTATATTGCTCCCTCCTACGTATATCTCGCGAAGAGACCATGAGGATAAAATCAGAGAGATTAGAGCCCACACAGATGCATACCAACAATCCTTCTTTCCACAAACAATACGAGACTGGAATAAAAGGGAGAACCGATAGAGGTACTCAAGGTACCCTCCGCCACACACCGTCAGTTGGCTTGCGGAGTATGGATGTAGATGTAGATATCAATTATTTGCCATCCATCACACTTGGAGATAAGATGCCATATGAACTTTGGCATGAGACAAAGCCTTGCTTATCACATTTGAGAATTCTTGGTTGCCATGCAATGGTTCACATTCCAAAACATCATCACAAGAACTGGGATAAGAAGTCACAGAAGTTGACATTTGGAAGCTACTGTCAGGCAAATGAAGGCTATCAATTCATCAATATGGATACTGGCCAGATAATTGTCAGCAGGGATTTAAAATTCCTGGAGGATGAGAATTTCACAGGTTCAAAGACAGAGGAACCTAAGACCACAAACACCTTTGCATTGGAACAAGAAGCACTTCTTCAGGACATCAATACTTCACAAACTGATGGAGAAGTTAAATAAGAAAACAGTGGTAATGAACACTTTTATGGCTTTGACAGTAATCCAATACAAACTGAAACTCAAGATGGGGTTCATGAGAATCAAAACATAGTTCAAGAGGTTCCACTTCCAAAGGACAAACAGAGAACGAAAACCCGAGACATGGGCTGATCATGTTACTTACTATTTGAAAGAAGGACTTCCAAGTGAAAACACTGATGTCAAAGAAGCCTTGGAAGGGATAAATAATGAAAAATGGAAAAAAGGAATGAAGACAGAATTCTTATCTCTAGTTTGTAATTACACATTTGAAGAAGTAGAACTACTCAGGGGACACAAACCTCTCCAGATTAAGCGAGTATTAAAAATACAGCCAAAATACATAAAAAACATTTAAGGCATGTCTATTGGTAAAAGGATGCACTCAAGTTCAAGGTGTTGATTATCAGGAAACCTTTGCACCAGTGGTCAAGCATGTATCCATTTAGATATCTCTTGTCTACAGCAGCTCGAGAGAACCTGGATCATGTTGACATCACTGCTGCTTATCTCTACAGAGACTTAAATGAAGAAATTTGTGTCATTCCACTACAAAATTTTGCAACTTCTGGAAAAGTATGGAGGCTGAAGAAAGCTGTTTATGGACTCAAACAGGCTGGTAGGAATTGGAATAAAAAAATTGATGAGGTGTTAAGAAAACCGAAATTGAATAGATCAAACACTAGTCCATGTATTTATTTTCAGAGAGGTGGCACCAAACCAGTCATCATAGCTTTATGACATGCTATTATTCTCAAATGACAGAAGTGTTTTGAATCAATTCAAAAGTGCCTAGGCATGGAAATTACAAGGGATCATGAAAAAGGAAAATTTTGGATCTCCCAGAAATCCTATGTAAAAGAAAGCTCTGGAAAAATTTGGAATCACTGAAGTCAAGCCAGTATCAACAACACTTGAACTTGGTTTGGGCTCTGAAGCAGTAGAATCAAGTGATATCAAAGTACCTTACCAAGAGGCAATAGGAAGTCATTTCCTATGGCCAAGAGGCAATAGGAAGTCTAAAGATCTGACATGTGTTTCACTGCAAATCTCCTTAGCAGATCTAATCATTGTTTTAAAAAGATTCATTGGTTGTCAGCAAAAGATTGTTTAGATATTTAAAGAGCACCATGGACCCCAAGCTAGAATTTTCTAGAGGTGGTAACAAAAGAATAATGGCCTTCATGATGCAGATTGGGGAAATAAAATAAATGACAGGCACTCCATAACTGGTTCAGTCATACAGTTGCAAAACTCTTTCTTTTCATAGTCTAGTAGAAAACTGTTGCACTTTCTACTTCTGACGCTAAATGTATGACCTTTGCATCAACTGTTCAAGATTTATTGTGGTTAAGACAACCTATGTCTGAGGTAGATCCAAAAAGTGTCATAAAGTTGCTTAGTGTATTGTGATAATAAAAGAGCTATTCAGTTAGCCAAGAACCTAGTGGTATATAGACATAAAGTATCATTTTATAAGAAGGCATGTTGTGTCAGGTGTTAGTAATGTTGAGCATCTGCCTTCTGAAGAAATGTTATCTGATGCTTTCACAAAATGACCTAGCAACTTCAGACATGAAACATGTGTAAGAAACTTGGCCTTGTGAAATAAGAGAAAGAGTAACTGTCCACTTAGACTTTATACTTTGTGTTGATGTCAGTTTAATGTAAATTGATATTGCCAGCCTTTTATTGTTTATTCCTTTGCATTGTAATTACTAGGTGATTATGTGTCCTGGGGCATGTAGTAGTTGTTTTGCACATACTGATTAATTAATAAAACACCATTTCAGAAAGCTTTCATGTTTATATTATAAAATGCTTAGCACTATGCCTTGATTGTGTATATATATATTTTGCATGATTATGGAGACTGTTATTCTTTGTTCTGTAGTCTCTATAATACAATGGTTAGTGTAACTGTGTTTAACATGATAATGTGTACAATAAATCTTACATTTCCAATCAGATACTACCAGAAAATTACTCTGCCAACTGATATATATATATGTATATATATCAAAAAACAAAGATGATGTGACTTACCAAACAAAAGCGCTGGCAGGTCGAAAGACACACAAACACACACAAAATTCAAGCTTTCGCAACAAACTGTTGCCTCATCAGGAAAGAGGGAAGGAGAGGGAAAGACGAAAGGATGTGGGTTTTAAGGGAGAGGGTAAGGAGTCATTCCAATCCCGGGAGCGGAAAGACTTACCTTAGGGGGAAAAAAGGACGGGTATACACTCGCGCACACACACACATATCCATCCACACATATACAGACACAAGCAGACATATTTAAAGACAAAGAGTTTGGGCAGAGATGTCAGTCGAGGCGGAAATGCAGAGGCAAAGATGATGTTGAATGACAGGTGAGGTATGAGTGGCGGCAACTTGAAATTAGCGGAGATTGAGGCCTGGTGGGTAACGGGAAGAGACGATATATTGAAGAGCAAGTTCCCATCTCCGGAGTTCGGATAGGTTGGTGTTGTTGGGAAGTATCCAGATAACCCAGACAGGGTAACACTGTGCCAAGATGTGCTGGCTGTGCACCAAGGCATGTTTAGCCACAGGGTGATCCTCATTACCAACAAACACTGTCTGCCTGTGTCCATTCATGCAAATGGACAGTTTGTTGCTGGTCATTCCCACATAGAATGCATCACAGTGTAGGTAGGTCAGTTGGTAAATCACGTGGGTGCTTTCACATGTGGCTCTGCCTTTGATCGTGTACACCTTCCGGGTTACAGGACTGGAGTAGGTGGTGGTGGGAGGGTGCATGGGACAGGTTTTACATCGGGGGTGGTTACAAGGATAGGAGCCAGAGGGTAGGGAAGGTGGTTTGGGGATTTCATAGGGATGAACCAACAGGTTACGAAGGTTAGGTGGACGGCGGAAAGACACTCTTGGTGGAGTGGGGAGGATTTCATGAAGGATGGATGTCAAAAAAATTTTTTTGGTTATGATTTGGAAGTGGGCTACGTATTATTGAGTATATATAGGCGGGATAAAATTGTATAGCAGATTACGGTAAAAAGGAGAAGGTGAATACAAAGTGAAACTGCTGGCAAAAACAGAAAGAGAAAATAAGACGACAGAAAAGATTTCGAAATGCAACAGTGACAATAACAAACATAATTGTTGAGTTCAAATTAATGATATCAATATAATAGAGGGAAACGTTCCACGCGGGAAAAATATATTTAAAAACAAAGACACACAAAATTCAAGCTTTCACAACAAACTGTTGCCTCATCAGGAAAGAGGGAAGGAGAGGGAAAGACGAAAGGAAGTGGGTCTTAAGGGAGAGTGTAAGGAGTCATTCCAATCCCGGGAGCGGAAAGACTTACCTTAGGGGAAAAAAAGGACGGGTATACACTCGCACACACACACATATCCATCCACACATACAGACACAAGCAGACATATTTAAAGACAAAGAGTTTGGGCAGAGATGTCAGTCGAGGCGGAAGTATAGAGGCAAAGAAGTTGTTGAAAGACAGGTGAGGTATGCGTGGCGGCAACTTGAAATTAGCGGAGATTGAGGCCTGGCGGAGAAGAGAGGATATACTGAAGGGGAAGTTCCCATCTCCGGAGTTCAGATAGGTTGGTGTTGGTAGGAAGTATCCAGATAACCCGGACGGTGTAACACTGTGCCAAGATGTGCTGGCTGTGCACCAAGTCCTGTAACCCGGAAGGTGTACACGATCAAAGGCAGAGCCCACGTGTGAAAGCACCGACGTGATTTACCAACTGACCTGCCTACACTGTGACGCATTCTATGTAGGAATGACCAGCAACAAACTGTCCATTCGCATGAATGGACACAGGCAGACAGTGTTTGTTGGTAATGAGGATCACCCTGTGGCTAAACATGCCTTGGTGCACAGCCAGCACATCTTGGCACAGTGTTACACCGTCCGGGTTATCTGGATACTTCCTACCAACACCAACCTATCCGAACTCAGGAGATGGGAACTTGCCCTTCAGTATATCCTCTCTTCTCGTTATCCGCCAGGCCTCAATCTCCGCTAATTTCAAGTTGCCGCCACGCATACCTCACCTGTCTTTCAACAACTTCTTTGCCTCTATACTTCCGCCTCGACTGACATCTCTGCCCAAACTCTTTGTCTTTAAATATGTCTGCTTGTGTCTGTATGTGTGGATGGATATGTGTGTGTGTGCGAGTGTATACCTGTCCTTTTTTCCCCCCTAAGGTAAGTCTTTCCGCTCCCGGGATTGGAATGACTCCTTACCCTCTCCCTTAAAACCCACATCCTTTCGTCTTTCCCTCTCCTTCCCTCTTTCCTGATGAGGCAACAGTTTGTTGCGAAAGCTTGAATTTCGTGTGTATGTTTGTGTTTGTTTGTGTGTCTATCGTCCTGCTCGCTTCTGGCTACTTGAAGCATGGCTCTTTGCCGTATGAGCAGTAGCAGCAAGTAGTCAAAAGCTACCCGGAAAAATTTCTCTGGCGCACCCAAGCTGCCAGATTCGCGCATGTGCAGAGCAAGGTGAGTTATAGTGGGGGGTCATTCGCCACGTGACCTGTGTATATGTTTCAGGAAATTGTTGGTGTCTCTTCATTTACAGCTCCCACGTCAAATGAAAATAAAACAGATTTCTGTGGCGGGAAGTCATCAAGTGAATTAATATACATTCTCATAATAATGAAAGACTAAAATCAGTTAGTAGTTTCAATTTTCTGATTTTATGTTATTTCCACATTATTAGCAATCAACTATTAATGTCTTACTTAAGCTATTTCTGTCAGTTTTTTTGAGAAATTTACTTCTATTAATTTTTCGGCTGAGGCAGTTACTTTATTTGAAACTAAGTGTTTCATTCCGCACTATTGGCTACTTTCAACTTCGTTCAATTTCAAGTGCAAATTTTCATTTTCCGGGACGAATAACATAACACCATAATAAAGAACCAAACATGAGAATACATTACTGGACCTCCAACAAAATTGGTATCCCGAAAACCACATACAAAAGCTGAATATCAGGTATTTCAGAGTGCATCTGGACACAGAAATGTGCAATTAGAGCGGAATGAAGCATTTTAGTATGGTTTATGAAATTCCGATACTGCTGGAGTAGTCTCTGGTGTCTTGTTCCTCTTAAGACACAGTAAGATCTCTTAATGCTATGTACACTCCTGGAAATGGAAAAAAGAACACATTGACACCGGTGTGTCAGACCCACCATACTTGCTCTGGACACTGCGAAAGGGCTGTACTAGCAATGATCACACGCACGGCACAGCGGACACACCAGGAACCGCGGTGTTGGCCGTCGAATGGCGCTAGCTGCGCAGCATTTGTGCACCGCCGCCGTCAGTGTCAGCCAGTTTGCCGTGGCATACGGAGCTCCATCGCAGTCTTTAACACTGGTAGCATGCCGCGACAGCGTGGATGTGAACCGTATGTGCAGTTGACGGACTTTGAGCGAGGGCATATAGTGGGCATGCGGGAGGCCAGGTGGACGTACTGCCGAATTGCTCAACACGTGGGGCGTGAGGTCTCCACAGTACATCGATGTTGTCGCCAGTGGTCGGCGGAAGGTGCACGTGCCCGTCGACCTGGGACCAGACCGCAGCGACGCACGGATGCACGCCAAGACCGTAGGATCCTACGCAGTGCCGTAGGGGACCGCACCGCCACTTCCCAGCAAATTAGGGACACTGTTGCTCCTGGGGTATCGGCGAGGACCATTCGCAACCGTCTCCATGAAGCTGGGCTACGGTCCCGCACACCGTTAGGCCGTCTTCCGCTCACGCCCCAACATCGTGCAGCCCGCCTCCAGTGGTGTCGCGACAGGCGTGAATGGAGGGACGAATGGAGACGTGTCGTCTTCAGCGATGAGAGTCGCTTCTGCCTTGGTGCCAATGATGGTCGTATGCGTGTTTGGCGCCGTGCAGGTGAGCGCCACAATCAGGACTGCATACGACCGAGGCACACAGGGCCAACACCCGGCATCATGGTGTAGGGAGCGATCTCCTACACTGGCCGTACACCACTGGTGATCGTCGAGGGGACACTGAATAGTGCACGGTACATCCAAACCGTCATCGAACCCATCGTTCTACCATTCCTAGACCGGCAAGGGAACTTGCTGTTCCAACAGGACAATGCACGTCCGCATGTATCCCGTGCCACCCAACGTGCTCTAGAAGGTGTAAGTCAACTACCCTGGCCAGCAAGATCTCCGGATCTGTCCCCCATTGAGCATGTTTGGGACTGGATGAAGCGTCGTCTCACGCGGTCTGCACGTCCAGCACGAATGCTGGTCCAACTGAGGCACCAGGTGGAAATGGCGTGGCAAGCCGTTCCACAGGACTACATCCAGCATCTCTACGATCGTCTCCATGGGAGAATAGCAGCCTGCATTGCTGTGAAAGGTGGATATACACTGTACTAGTGCCGACATTGTGCATGCTCTGTTGCCTGTGTCTATGTGCCTGTGGTTCTGTCAGTGTGATCATGTGATGTATCTGACCCCAGGAATGTGTCAATAAAGTTTCCCCTTCCTGGGACAATGAATTCACGGTGTTTTTATTTCAATTTCCAGGAGTGTATGCAGTACGAACATACATAAACATTGACTTGAAGCTGACTAAGCAGGCAAATTTGGTCAGTGGTTTTGAACTAAATATTTTGTTTCAAATATATTGACAGCTGTAGCAGAATTTTACAAATCTGAGTTCCATGAAACACAGTGTTTTCCGATCACAAGACTCTAGGCCTGAAGCTATTTCTCAATTTGTGTTTACATCTTAAATTTATAGGATGTCATTCTATGCTAAATTGTAGACTGGCAGCATACCGTGTTTTATCATTTCAACTCCCCACATGGCTTTACATTTATTCCTAGAGTAGAATATAAACTGTCAGTTGTACAATTTCTTTGCCTCACAGACAACCTTTTTCATTTTTAACACATTTTGAAATAGTCATGAAATTTATTGTCACTTATTTTGGTGTAAGCTACACAAGGAACTTCTCTCTGTTTGTTTATTTATTTTGAAATTTGTATTCCTTCTTACTAGCTTCTTTCAGTGCTGTGTAGATGTAAATGTGATTGCAAATGCTACATAACAATATTGCAGAGTACCAATTAAAAAAGAAATCTGTCAAAGTCACCACATAGCAAAATGTTATGGTACTTTGAGATGTAGAGTCTAGTTTTGAAATGATATTATGCCAAGAACTGCTTCCTTATTTGCATCCTTAATCTGGGTGGGATATGATAAAACAATTGCTCTAAGTACATCTCTGTATGTCCTCTCAACAACATGCAGCAGGGCTGCACATGGTCACGTGATGCCCCACCACGCACGAAATTCCACACAGAAATGCGATGAAAAGCACACGAGCAGAGCAAGCACCAAGCACGGGCTGCCTATATCACCATAGCTGTGCATGTGCAGTACAGCCTGTTGTCTGGCGTTGTCAGGCAACTGCTCAAACGAACCTTATGTGAACATATCAAGAACATGAGGAATTTTGGGACTGTGTCAGTGGCAAAATAACGAATGTAACTAGAGTTTGTACAGTGAGAGCAAAATTATACTTTCTCTCCATCCGTCAATATATGTTCAGTTGCAAGACATGTCTACAGCTAAAGAAGTGTGGGACAAGCTAAAGCAAGTCTATGAAGATTCTAGCCTGTTCCGATGAATAGGTTACTAAAGACACTGCTGACAACCAGACTAGAAAATTGTTTGTCAGTCGAAGAATGTGTGTCAAAGATAATTTCCATGTCACAAAAATTAAATGGCTTGAGCTTCAAAGGTAAAGAAGAGTGGATTGTGTGTATGCTGCTTGCAGGACTATCAGACGAATATAAACCTTTGATTACAAGTTTGGAAAATTCAAACTTGCCAATCAAAAGAGACACCATAAAAAGTAAATTATGGTAAGAAATAAATGACAATGCCTGCAATAAACAAATGACAAATGATGCAGCTCTTCAAGTCACCAAGAAAAAGAGTGATGTTACCTTCAAAAAAGGTCCAAAGTGCTATAACTGCAACAAGTATGGGTATTTAGCAAAAAATTGTCACAGCAAGAGCAAAAAGATACAAAAACTTCAGTCAACACAGCATTCTTTTCAAACGCAGCTGCATGTTAAGATGCACAGACAGAATGGTATGTAGACTGGGCACATTAGAACACGTCTACATACCCATGTGATGAAAATAATTGAAAAACAGTGATAGACTTGCAAGCTGTAATAGTGAAGCTGATAAGTTACCTATAAAAGGCATAGGCGCAGGATCTTCATTTGTAGATGTTTTCACAGTCAACTAGAAAGGCAAAATTAAAGTAGAGGATATTCTGTATGTGCCTCAGCTAAGCACAAATCTACTATCCATTAGGAAAGTAGTAGAAAAAGGTCATCCAATATTATTTAACAAACAAGGCTGGCCATTCACAATACATTAAAAATGTGGTTCTTACTGCATCATTAGCAGATGGTATGTACCAACCAGACCAACCAAATGACCCAATTTTTGAAGAAAAATCAGTATTACAGTCAGATAACACAGACTTGTGGTGTAAAAGACTAGATCATCTGCATTCTGAAGCTATGCATGCACCTTGCAAACCCCCGGCTAGCGGAATTTCATTTGAGGGAGCAGATAATACTCCTTGTGCTATTTGCTTAGAGGGAAAACAAACACAATCTGGCTGGAGAGCTACTTCACTCAGATTTTTGTGGGCCAATGCAAACTGAGTCAATTGGAGGAGCCAAGTACTTCTTTACTTTAATTGATGATTGTTCCAAGAAAGTATTTGTATAAATGCTCCGAAATAAAAATTAAGTGACACAGCTAACTTGAGACATCTAGTTAAAAGGCAAAATAGAAAAAGGATCAGCACTCTACACACAGATAATGGCACAGAAAATGTGAACGATAAATTGATAAACTTTTTCAGACAAGTAGGGATAAAACAAGAGGCCACAGCATCACATACAGCACTACACAATGCTAGAAAAAGCAAGACGCCTGCCTTTGAAGCAAATTTGCCAAATAAATTCCATACAGAAGCAGTTTCTGCTGCAGTCCATTTAATATCTCTGACTATGGCATGAAAAAGCAAGGGTCCAGAAGGAGCTTGGACAAACAAGAAGCCAGGTCTTCGATATCTCAAAATATTTGGAAGCAAGTCCCATGTTCACATTCCGAGGGCCAACTGACGAAAATACGACAGAAAACGTTTTGAATCTATTCTTGTCGGATACTGTGAAAAATCAAAAGCATACAGGCTTTTTAAACCTAACAGCCAGAGAATCATAAAAAACGAGGACATTATTTTTGATGAAGACACTTCTAAACACTATAAAGAAGAAACTGAGTCACGAAAACTAAGTCAACTGTTTCTCCCACTGACAGAAAAGAACCAAAATGAAATAATGACTGAAGTCAAAGAATTTGAACCAAAATGTGAGACAGTCACATCAAGTGGTAGTTCGAGGAATACAAGCTGCAGTGAAGAACCAAGCCCAGAGAATGCAAATAATGGTTTTGGGCAACCACAGCAACTTTAGTCAATACAAAAGTCATCCAGAATTCCAAAGCCAGAGAAGCTACATGACTTTGTAACTTCTCAATCTAAACAGTCATCCAACACCAACCCTTTGTCAGTGGATGAAGCAATGATGTCCGACAATGCTGAAAGCAATACAAGAAGAGTTACAATCACACAAAGAGAACCACACATGGGAGTCTACTGTTTCACTTCAGATAAGGAACCTATAAATGTGAAATTGGTGTTTAAAACAAAGAAAGATTTGAATGGCCACACTGTACACTGTAAATCATGGCTAGTAATAAAGGGTTGTGCTCAGAAGCAAGGCCTGGATTATGATGAAACATATGCACCGGTTATAACATGTAACTCATTAAGATATTCATTTGCTATGGCTGCTAAACATGATCATGACATTGGTCATCTAGATGTTGTCACGGCTTTCTTACAAAGTGAAGAGATTTGAATTTAGAATCTATACCTTGTTTCTGTGTTTATCTTTTGTGTTGCTATAAATGCTGTTGTTGTTTATCCCACGGAATGTACAATACAATAGTTCATGTAACTGTGTTTAATGAGATAATGTGTGAAACAAATATTACATTTACAAACAGACACCACCAGCAAATTACTCTGCTAACAAAAATGTATTTTGACACCCTGGAGCTTGTTAGGAGATCGATCATTGTGTTAACAAATATGTGCCGCAGATTGTGGGTACTATTCATTGGACTGCTTTGTACAAGAAGCACTGGACTTGAAAGTAGTACATCTGAGTAATAATTTAGGCTAGTGATAAGAATTCACAATGCACTGTACCATGCACACAAAATTATGAACCTCCCATTTACTCTACGAAAACACCTCATATATTCAATTGAATCTGATTATCATGTTCAAGACTTCGCCTCCCTCTACTACAATTTTTACCCTCTACATTTTCCTCCATTACCAAACTGATAACTCCTTGATGCCTCAGGATTTGCCCTATCTACCAATCTCTTCATTTCTTTTCTCCCCAATTTAGGCACCTCCTTATTAGGTAATCCTTATTAGCTAGTCTATGTACCCATCTATTCTTCATCATTCTTCCACCATTCTTCAGTAGCACCACATTTAACTGTGATGCACGGCCACTCTCTAGACAAATACCTCCAAAAAATATCAACACTTAAATTTATATTCTATGTCAACAAATTTCTCTTTTTCAGAAATGTTTTTTTTTTTTTTTTTGCCAGTCTCTCTCTGCTTCTCCATAATTAGCTATTTCTCTGTCCAAATAGCAAAACTTACTTTTAGTGTAAAGTTTTCTAATCTAATTTTCTCTGCATTGTTTGATTTAATTTGACTACATTACATCATTGTTTTACTTTCCTTAATGTTCACCTTAAAAACCATTTTCAAACCAACTGAAATTCCATTGAAATGCTCTTCCAAGTGTTTTTATGACCCTAAAAGAATTACGATGTCATTGGTAAACTTCAAAATTTTTATTCGTTCTTCCTGAACGTCTATTCACTTTTCAAACTTATCCTTGGTTCTGTTCATCTCTTGTGGAGAATACACTCCCTATATTTTACCCTTGCTATCTTTACAATTTCAAAAAGTGTATTTGAATCAACAATACCAAAAGTTTTCTCTAAATCTACAAATGCTATAAACGTAAGTTTGCCTTCCTTTAACTTATATTTAGTCTTAAGATCAGTATTGCCTCTTCTGTAAATAATTCATTCCAATATTTAAACACTGGAAACTCTGGGCAGGAATATTAACAATGGGGGAAAGAAAGATTGCTACTTACCATAAAGATTACACATTAAACTGCAAACAGGCACAATTAAAAGACACTTACACATTAAGCTTTCGGCCACAGCCTTCAACCTGTGGACACTGTAGCCTCTATAGGAAGTACAGGATCTATCACTACTCAACTTGACTGTGAGTGGCATGTCAATGGTACGTTTAAGCACCCTGTACAAGGTAGACGGGGACCTAGGAGACTCAGGGTGTTACACCTACCCCCAATCAAAAAGTCTGAGGTGCTGACTTCCACTGAAATTGAGCAAATGAGACTCACTTCACTTATTGGGGAAGTGCTGTATCTCATGCCAAGGGGATGTTGTCACAAAAGGGTTGGAATCTATTAATCATTGGTGATTCAAATGTACACTGAGTAATGGTCCCCCTTTCAGAAATGGCAGCATGAGATGGGAAGGAACAACAGATGCATTCAGTGTGTATGCCTTGGGGGCTCAATCAGCATGTTGAAGAGGCTGTTCTGGCACCTTCTGAAAGAAAAGGGTACAACCAACAGTAGATTGTTCCAACTGCACATTGGAAAAAAGATGCCTGTTGTCTGAAGTCCAATGTCATACTTGGATGACTTCACAGACGCAGAGACTGTTGAGAAGACAACCTCACCCAACGAAGCTCAGAAGCTGAAGTGTTGTCCTTAGAATTGATCTCAAGCCCCTGTTCTGAGTAGAGTGGAACACTTGAACCACAGACTCTGAGACAAGTTAGGTTGCGACTTTTTGGAATTGTGCCATAGTGTTGAGAACTGTAGGATTCTGCTAAAGGGGTCATGTGTGTGCTACACACTGGCGACTGCTTGCTAACCAGGCACTTGATTGTTTGTGGTAGTGCACACAAATTAGGTGACTCTTCATCCAGTAGAGATAACAATAGCTGTAGGAGATCCAAAGAATTAGTCAAAGACCCAAAGAAATCTCCCCCCCCCCTCCCCACCAACAAGAATTAAAACCATAGCGATTAACTGTGAAAGTATTCACAAGGTAGAGCAAGAGTTTATTGCACTCTTAAAAAGCAAGGGAGTTCTCATAATTCTACATGCAAGAAACTAGTTAAAACCTGACATTGATAGTAGTCAGATTACTGCAGTAATTAAAGTGTATATGGAAAGGATAGGCTAATGAGAAATGGATATAGTGCATTTGCCACAGTAGGAAAAAAAATCTCAAGATTCTCTAAGATAGAAATTCAAGCTGCATGCGAAGTTTTCTGACCAAGACTCAAAGTTAACTCAGAAAGAAATATATTGGATCTAATGGCAACAAATAAACCTGACTTCTTTGAGGATGCCCACAACGAAATAGGTATCAGTGGCCATGAGACTGCTGTAGCAACAATGATTACTCAAGTATGAAGGGCAACTAAAACAAGAAGACAATTTATACGTTCGGTAAACTAGATAATGTAGCATAGCGACCTTATTTGGTCAAAAAACATGCCAATGCAACAGAATCAGTTGCAGACTTGCAAGAGTGTTATGTGTTGCAAAGCAAAATACAGCTGACAGGCTGGGTGCAGTACAGCAACAGCCAACGCTGCAATAATGTAGCGGAAGTACGGAAGCCTTTCCTTGCTTACCACCAAGGATATGTTTAGAGTAAGTGCCTTAAGTCCTAAATGAACATAGTCTGGAGTGTATAAGTATTCAGACATTCATGCACTAAATGATTCTTGTCTCAATATCTCAGCCTACAACACAAGCCTGTGACATCTGGAGCGACATACTGGAATGCGTACCGTGTCTAGCGATTGCTTGTTGCTGGTACCCCTCGTGTCCCATTCTTCTTCCTCCAGGATATCCATATTAGCAATCAACAACCCCTTTGTTAATTCTATGTTCTCTATGCTAAAATTATCTATAGAAACTGGCACCTTCTTTCACCCTTTATTTTATGTAGGCACACACAACTTCTTTTAAATAGGCAACCCACCTGATATAATACTTCATTTTCTTCTAACAGTTCCACAACACACGAAATTACAACTGGCAAGCTAGACTCATAGTGATTTCCCAGTACCCTTAGGTACACAATCATGCAAATTAAGTCTTAGTGTGGTCATTCACAGTTTAATCGGTTCATCTTTCGAGACCGACTCCCCTCACAACATGACTACACTGACAATGGCTTCACCTGTGAAACATTTTTCCATCAAGTTCCAACCTACATCACCGAAGATGAATTATGGCACAATGCTGCTACAAGAAATCTAATCCCAGAATCATGTCGTAGCCCTCACTAATGTGTGGCACAATCTCTACATTTTGTTTAAATTGGACCCAATCCAGGTAAAAGTCTGTGTCCAACAATCCTAATAGTGTGACATCTGTATCTCCAACTCCATGCAATCTGTACCATGGTGTGTCCCATTGCTTACATCTCACCAAATCACTCCTGGTGAATGACACATGCATCCCTGTGTCCAATAATATCCAGCAACCCTTTTTTCCTGCTATTCCTCCACTACTGCATATGATTTCGAGGCATTCAGTCTTACTGGGAAAGACCATAGGTGGACCTGAGGTTCCTTGTGGTGTTTAACACATTATTCTTCCCAAGTCCTCTACTTCTAAAATTATTACTTCCTCTTACTTCATTCACCTCACCCTGAGCCTGGCAACACTGCCTCCTTACGTGCCCCCTTCGTCCACACCTGAAACATTTTATATTAGCTGCAAACACTGTCTGCTTACCCTGCATACTAGTCGACAAATTGATCTCCTTACACTCTACAGCTAACTGCACCACTGCCCGCAAATCCGTCGTATCCTGTCCGCACACATCTTGACATCTCTTCCTCTGCTCAGCTTTGTGAAAAATAATTTCATTGACTGCAGCATCATGTCCTAATATAAGAGTCATGCACTGAATCTGCGCAGCCCACCTGGGACTGTAGCCTTCACTGCCAGTCGAGCCACATCGGGCCCCACTGGACCATGTGGTGCCCCACCAGAGCCCGTATCTGTCCAGGCGCAGCCAAGCTGCTCGTCAAGTCACGTGCCCGTCAAGCAACACACTGTAGCAGATGCGAAACGAAAACTCTGTTGTGACTCTTCAAGCTTTCCCGGCGGATATGTTGTAAATAGTCTTCACAGGTTTGCTGCCGGATCACGTTTTGCAAATTCTAAAATAGTTCCTCGGAGCAACTGTCTGACATCTTCAGGTGGTTGAACCTTGCTGGTGGCTAGGAAAGACTGATGGTATCCACACATCAATGCCCTGTTTCTAGAACATGCACGCAAAGAATGCGAAGGTACAGAAATCACAAATGTGCAATGATTTGCAGATAGACGGTGCCACACTCAAATGTCCTGTGCTGAAAATTGCAGAGCAGCACTCTTGCACATGCACCTTACGCTGTGTTTACTAACAGTGCAGCCAGATCTTACTCACGAAAAATTTATGAAAAGACGGAAGTTTTATCCCCGGCATCATCTTTCTGGGATTATGTCATTAAGGAAGCAATACATATCCATACAGCCGATAATCTCATTAATAGGGATGCGGGATTTCAACTGAGCACAGCCTGGAACCATGCATTGGCTGCTATTAAATCATGACACAAAAATCAAGATTTTTTGATAACAGACCCATCATAACATTGGTCTAGTACGTTTTTTTTTTTTTTTTTTTTTTGGTGAGTAATGCCTGGCCGCACTGTTAGGAAAGACGGCGTACAGCGCATGCAAGAGAGCCGATCTGTGATTTTTGGCAGAGGGTGTTTGAGTGTGGCACCATCTACCTGCAAATCACTGCACATGCATAATTTCCACACCTGTGCATGTTAGAGAAACGGGGCATCAACTTGCAGATACTGTCAGTCGTACCTAGCCACCAGCAAGGTTGAACCACCTGAAGATGTCCGACAGTTGCTCCGAGGAAATATTGTGGAATTTGCACACGGTGATATGGCGGCAAACCCGTGAAGACTATTCTGTTGCTTGTAATTATTACATCAACTTATTGTTAGGTGCATGAAAAAAATCTCTGTACCTTACAATTCTGTAAAAATAGTTAATTTTATTAATGGTCATCCTACTAATCAGCGAATTTTTAAAACACTAACCAAAGTATTTAAAAGTTTTTATTGGCTAACATGAATGTAAGATGGGTTTATCGCAGTAGAACTGTTCTCACATTGTATGATGTTTATCTTTTTCTAACCAGACTTTGACAGGGAAACACCTTACCCTATCAAAGTTTGGCTTCCGACTGTAGCTTATTTGACATAAATTTTGTTAAAAAATAAAGAGTTGAAATTTGTACTTCGCAGACCAAACACAAACCTGTGTAATGTGCAAGACCTTATGAATCATGCATTAAAAGCCTTACAGTTTGGGAAATCTGTCTGAATTCCAATCAAACTGAGTGCTTCATGATTACCTAGTACAAATTCATCATGATAATGTCAAGAATAAAATAAAGGAACACTTGAAGGGATCTGGAAAAATTTCAAACATTGTTTCCGTACTCTATCTAGTATTGACAACCGGAATTGCAATCGCTTGGAACAGACAATAATTTTGGAATCCATATGAATTGTAAACTGAGACAAGCAGTTCCTTGAAATTTCAAGTGACTAAGTTACAGACAATAAATTTTTGTCATTGATAAGTTTCTGGTTAAGCTCAAAGACAGAGTTTCCAATGCTATCAAATAAAGGGGTAATAAGTTCATTGCCTGTCTCATACACATATCTGTGCGAAAAGGCTTTTCCTTCTTACACATATCAATTAAACTCTCTGCCTGTATGGGCCATGAAGGCCCAATGGTACCGACCTGTCACTGTGTCATCCTCAGCCCACAGACATAACTGAATGTGGATACGGAGAGGCATGTGGTCGGCACACCACTCTCCCAGGCGTATTCTTACACATATACAAAAAAATAAATCCAGAAACAAACTTCATAGCAAAAGTAATCTGAAACTGTCTTTACCTTCTGTGGTTCCTGATTTCAAAGTTATATCACATGCAAAGCGGGTTGATCTCCCTCAACAAATTCCAAGGAATGAGCCAGTCAGTTCCATAATGAAAACTTTTAAATTAACAGAAAAGTATAAAATACTTGAATATTACATACTAGAGCTACCCATTGTGCAAAAGCTTCATAAGCCCTTTGGAAGCACTACAGGTGGAATGTAAAGCATTAAAAAAGCATTAGTAGTATTAAACCATTTGCTTTGAGTTCAATTGCTTCCATAGTAAGTACTTTTTTGTGTTACATCCGTCATTTTACATTACAATGGAAAATCCAGGATGGAATTTAACAATATTATGAAAAGGAAAGCTGCTACTCACTGTAGAGTGGAGAAGATGAGTCACAAATAGGAGCAACTGTCACAAATACAGCTTTCAGCCAGTAACGCCTTAGTAAAAAATAGACGACACACACACACACACACACACACACACACACACACACACTCACTCACTCACTCACTCACTCACATTCCTACAAACGCGCCTCACACACACGACTGCAGTCTCAGGCAACTGAAACCACAATGAATGTGACAGTATTTTTTATGTGCCTATCTGCAACTCAGCATTTCCACTATATGGTGAGTAGCAACTTTCCTTTTCATAATATTGTTAATTTTAGGTTACGAGTTATTTTTCTTTGTAAAGGATCAAGAACACACTGTTCCTAGCACATCAAACCTTCACAATTCTCAAAGGAGTGCAGATGATTCAGAAAGCAATTCCTTACCAGTGTTGCCTGCTTCCCCGTAGTACTGAGCCTTGCTGACACCCGGGCTGAGAAGGATACCGTATTTACACGAATCTAAGCCGCACTTTTTTTCCAGTTTTTGTAATCCAAAAAACCACCTGCGGCTTAGAATCAAGTGCAAAGTAAACGGAAGTTCTGAAAAATGTTGGTAGGTGCCGCCACAAAGATAAATACTGGCACCAAAACCTCTGTGTCAGTAAAAAAAAAAGGTGGAAGATGACCTTTTTTCTCTGCACCGAGTTTTGACCACTGCATTTTGATACATTATCCAACAAAGTAAATACAAATTCTGTACTGTTCATCTTCGAATGTAGCAGCATTTCAATGTACTACGAAAATCTGACTGACAAGACTCTTTGGGATGTTTGTCAGCATGGCCAACTCTATGTTCTGAATTTTTTCCTACCTGTGAGAAGAGATTGTTGCTAATAGGAACTTTCATGAATTGTGAATCACATGTAGTATTCTCTACATCATAAGAATAATACGAATATAAACATTTTGCCATGTATTCTTTCATGTTTGCTGCTATCTCATTTAAATCCTGTCTGCCTAATAAACTATGAAACTAGAGTGAGACAACAGCAATGCGGAAGAATATACATAAAGAGGAGTCTGCAAAGATTTTCAAACGGAGAAAAATTTTCGCTAAACTCTCATTCAGAACATCTATCATACGCAGTCTATTATTTGGTTCTTGTTGATCATTGTAAGTAACAACAAATAGCAGTCTCTTTCCATTGTTTCGCTAATGAGACGATTCCTCTCTTTCTTTAATTGTAAGCGGCGGTAGCGCACATAAAAGCAAGCCGTGCCGCGAGCGGTGACAGGCCGTAAACACTCATTATCAGAATGTGGCAAACAATGGATGACACAGTACAGTAATGCATTTTCAGCTTAAGAGTGACGTAAGCACCTATAACAAGGATAATGGCAGTTATCAGATTAAAGAAAAATAAGCAATCAATTCAAACTAGACGTAGCACGTGAAAAAGGAAGAGTACCCTTATAAATACGGACGGAGCACCTGACGCATAGCAATGGCTATCTGGTAAAGCTTAACTGCTAAGCTTATGACTTGAACCAAACTACTGTAGCTGTATCGTCATTCATTCAACCTAAATTGTCTCTCATATTACAATGGACCAACTTTGTTTCGATTTGGAGGTGCGGCCTAAAACTTTTCTCTCCCCTTGAATTTCGAGTCTCAAATTTCAGGTGTGGCTTAGATTCAGGAAAATTTATTTCGAGTCTCATTTTTCAGGTGCGGTTTAGCTTCGAGTGCAGCTTAGATTTGAGTAAATACGTTACCTGACAAGCCTTGGGCCTTGATGGTGCACAATAGCTTGCACCCCTATTGCTCGAGTACCAGCAGTGCGGCAACAGGACAGAGCGGTCGGCCCGAGCCATGCCCGGGTGGGTAAATCTGGCACGATGCATGGTTCTGCCTAATACATAGGTACATCCACTAATTTTCCTTACCTGATCTGCTAAATATTCTACAGCTTCTGTATTGCTTTTAGGTATTTGTTGCATATAGTGTCTGCCACTATTTTGTTTCGTACATCTCTGAATTAACCACTCCTTAAATTCTTTGAATGTTGTGGCTCCCTTAAGAGTTTATGTATGCCCTAAATAAGTTTTAGTTTCCCCTGTTACTCTCAGTTTCGCAACACTCAATAATTCCTTATCAGGCCAACCTTCCGTCTGAGCCAGATTTCCTAGGTCTCTTACAAAGGTTTGCACATCCTCAGTTGCCTTACCACAAAAAGAAGTGTTTAAACTTGCAACTGACAAATTTACACTCTGTTGTGACAATTGTGATTCTACCAATCCATGCAGTTCTGTATTATCCACTGTTATTTGTGCTACTTTTTCTTCTAACATTCATTTTTATGTCAAATCATGAATCATTTCAACTCCCGGCATTGCCTAGCCATATGCCCGCAATGATTACATGTATAACATTTTACTGGAACTAATTTCGTATATAACACTGAGTTACTCTCAAGGCTACACTGTGCACATCTAACAGGAACAAACCATTCATGTCTTCCATTACCTCTAAAACTATAGCAAATCCACTGGTTCTCTACTCGTAATGAAATCTACTTTACAAAATTCACAACCGTCAAATCTCTTTTCCGTGACTGAAATACAATTTCTTTTTTGACTCCCTGTACCACAGCCTGCAGATTGCTCTAAGAAGGCAACATCAATGTTCTGACACCAGTGTTAGATACTACATGGATTGTCACCCATGGAGAGTGAAATGAGGTGTCAGGATAGCAGTAGATTTATTCATTTAAATTCTTTATTCCAGCCCTCAGCCACAGAATGTCAAGAACAGCTTGGTAGAGGCATTCTGTTGCCTCTCACGCAAAACAGTAGATGTTCAGCATTGCTGACAGTGTTGATAGTGCAAAGAGCGGGGCTGAGCACAGCATCACGCGAATGCCACCATCAGTGACATCTCTGGCTGCAGTTGACAATGGCCGTGAACTCCCTCCAGCAAGTGGGCAGCTCCCTGTTCTGATGGTTACTCTTTTGTAACTTAGGGCAGGCTGCCATGTCTTGTGGTCAAACAGCGGGCCATGTACTGCATTCCTGGACGTTGATCTGGGTGTCATGGACTTGTGGTATAGGATGTGATACTGAGACGAGGCCATTTAGTACACGAATGGCTAAGTGCTTATATGCTCCAGACTACTTTCATTTAGGGCTTAAGGCAAGTACTCTAAACACTTCCATGGTGACAACTGAGGAAAGGCTTCCGTCCTTCACACCCAGCTGGCACCACTTCACAATGTCTATCAGTTTTGTTTTACTTTGCAATGCTTAACACTCTCACCCAACTCCAGCTGGCTCTGTTGCAACGCACTTCCACTCTGGTGCATTATTTTACCGATTACGATCGATAATCCACAATGAAGGGCAGTAATGGCATGTTCCATTGCTGAACCTGGACAGGGGCACGTAGAAGATATGTGGTTCAAGTTCATTAGAATAGTTGGCAATTCACCTGGCAGATATGTACCTAGTAGAACAGTTCATGGTGAGAAGATCCCTCCATGGTATATAGCCACTGCAGACAAACTTCTAAAGAAACAGAGATTACTGCATAATAGGTGTAAAACCGGGCAGGCTATAGATTGAGAGATTCTGAATGAAAGACATTTGGCTGTCAAGAGGGCAATGCATGAGGGATTCAGTGACTGCCAAAGCAGAATTTTATCAAACGATCTCTCACAAAATACAAAAAAATTCTGGTCATATGTAAAGACTGCTAGTGGCATCAAAGTAGGTTTCTAAACACACACGGACAAGACAGGATTTAAAATTGAGATGAGGAAAGCAAAAACAGAAGTACTGAATTCAATTTTATAAAGTTCTTTTAATAAGGAAATTCCAAGAGTATTGCCACAAATTTAATTCTTACATAACTGAAAAACAACAATGAAATAGACATTAGTCAGTGGCTTATAGAAAAAGCTTAAATTGTTGAAACTGAACAAAACTCCTTGACTAATGGAATCCTTATCAGATTCTAGACCACTTTTAACCACAATGTACCACAGATCCCTCAAACAAAAAGCTGTGGCCAGTGGTTCATTAAAACACAGACCATATCTACAGGAACAGTAAGACAAGTGAGCCACAAACTACGATTCAATGTAGAATATATTCTGAGCTCAAAGATTACGAGGTGTCACAAACATGATTTTCTCCATGCCAACCAGCATGGATTCTGAAAACACTGACTATGTGATAATTAAATCGTGCTTTTCTCACAACATACTGAAACCCTTGTATCAAGATAGTTTTTATTTATTTATTTATTTATTGTTCCATGGGACCAAATTAAGGAGAAGTCTCCATGGTCATGGAACGAGTCAATACATGAAATTATAACACGATATTAGAAACAGATAAAATGAAATATAAAAAAACACATTCAGGTGACAAGTCATAAGTTTAAATGAAGAAAATCAACAATGTAACACTGGAATTTGCTTAATTTTTTAGCTCTTCCAGGAGCTCATCAACAGAATAGAAGGAGTGAGCCATGAGGAAACTCTTCAGTTTAGACTTAAAAGAGTTTGGGCTACTGCTAAGATTTTTGAGTTCTTGTGGTAGCTTATTGAAAATGGATGCAGCAGAATACTGCACTCCTTTCTGCACAAGAGTCAAGGAAGTGCATTCTACATGCAGATTTGATTTCTGCCTAGTATTAACTGAGTTAAAGCTGCTAACTCTTGGGAATAGGCTAATATTGCTAACAACAAACGACATTAAAGAAAATATATACTGTGAGGGCAATGTCAGAATTCCCAGATTTTTGAATAGGGGTCAACAAGAGGTTCTCGAACTTACTTCACATATAGCTCGAACAGCCCGTTTTTGAGCCAAAAATACCTTTTTCGAATCAGAAGAATTATCCCAAAAAATAATACCATACGACATAAGCGTATGAAAATATGCGAAGTAGACTACTTTTCGTGTTGAAGTGTCACTTATTTCAGATACTGTTCTAATGGTAAATAAAGCAGCATTTAGCTTCTGAACAAGATCCTGGACATGGGCTTTCCACAACAGCTTACCATCTATCCGAACGCCTAGGAACTTGAACTGTTCCGTCTCGCTTATAATATGCCTATTCTGTCTGAACAAAATATTGGTTCTTGTTGAATTGTGAGTTAGAAACTGTAAAAACTGAGTCTTACCGTGATTTAGCATCAAATTATTTTCCACAAGCCACGAACTTATTTCATGAACTACATTATTTGTTACTGTTTCAATATTACACACAAGATCCTTCACTATCAAGCTGGTGTCATCAACAAACAGAAATATTTTTGAATCACCTGTAATACTAGAAGGCATATCATTTATATAAATAAGAAACAGCAGTGGCCCCAGCACCGACCCTTGGGGAACACCCCACTTAACAGTGCCCCATTGGAACTGAACATCACTACCACTCTCAATATTGCGGAGAATTACCCTCTGCTTTCTGTTCTTAAAGTAAGAGGCGAACCAATTGTAAGCTACTCTCGTAACTCCATAATGGTCCAACTTCGGCAGTAATATTTTGTGGTCAACACAGTCAAAAGCCTTCGTTAAATCAAAGAAAACAGCTAGCGTTCGCAACCTTTTATTTAATCCATCCAAAACCTCACAGAGAAAAGAGAATATAGCATTTTCAGTTGTTAAACCATTTCTAAAACCAAACTGAACATTTGACAGCAAATTATGTGAATTTAAATGCTCCAGTAACCTTGTATATACAACCTTCTCGATAACTTGAGTAAACACCGATGGCATAGAAATAGGTCTAAAATTGTCAACATTATCAATGTCTCCCTTTTTATAAAGTGGCTTCACTACCGAGTACTTTAATCGGTCAGGAAACCGACCACTCCTAAAGGAAAAGTTCCAGATATGGCTGAGAACTGGGCTAACATACATAGAACAATACTTCAGTATTCTGCTAGATACCCCGTCATATCCATGAGAGTTCTTGGTCTTTAGTGATTTAATTATTAACTCAATCTCCCTCTTGTCAGTACCATGGAGGAGCATTTCAGGTAATAGTCTCGGAACACTTTTTTCTAAGAGCGCTATATGATTCCCTGTTGGGACTAGGTTTCTATTTAGTTCACATGCTATATTCAGAAAGTGATTATTAAATACTGTACATATATGCGACTTATCAGTAACACGGACATTCCCACTACGCACTGATTCTATATCCTCGACCTGTCTCTGCAGACCAGCAACTTCCTTTACGACTGACCATATGGTTTTAATTTTATCCTGAGACTTATCTATTCTATCTGCATACCACATACTTTTTGCCTTCCTAGTCAAGTAGATCCAGTATTTCTTGACCTAGTATTGCAGTACTTGACTTGGTACCACACCTAATTATTATCAAAGGTAAGATCATAAGAGATGTTGGGCAAAATTTTTAAATGTACTGAGGCTTTCCCAGTTGGGACGACGCAGCTTGATATCTCGGATGGAGAGTCATCGACAGACATAGAAGTAACTTCATGTGCATCCCAGGGTAGTGTATTTGGACCCTGGCTGTTCATATTGTACATTAATGGCCTTGCAGACAAAATTAATAGTAATCTCAGACCATCTGCAGATGATAAAAATGGCTCTGAGTAATATGCGACTTAACTTCTGAGGTCATCAGTCGCTCTGCAGATGATACAGTTATCTATAACAATGTCTGAAAAAAAAAAGAACTGCACAAAAATTCCATCAGATCTTGGTGCAAAGGTTGGTAACTTGGTTTGAAAGTTCATAAACGTAAAATTTTCCACTTCACAAAATGAAAAGATGTCACAACTGGAATCGGTCAACTCCTACAAATACTTAGGTGTACAAATTTGTGGGGATATCGCAGGGAATGATCATATAAGGCTCAGTTGTCAGTAAAGCAGTTGGCAGACACTGGCTCAATGGTAAATACTAGGGAAATGCAATCAGTAAACAAAGAAGATTGCTTACAAACACTTTTGGAACACATCATAGAATACTGCTCCAGACGTGTGGGACTCGTACAAAAGAGGACTAACTGGGGTACAGAATGTATACAGAGAAGGGCCACATGAATGGTCACAGGTATGTTTGAGAGCTACTCCTCCATGGTTAATTTTAGTCCTACCGAAAGTACTTGCTAACACATATTCCTCATTATCCCTCCAGCAGGCGCATGTTTTTTTATTGCATGGACAGTCGTACGACACATTTTGTGTGACACTTTCGCTGCTCACTTTTATAGTTATTTTCATATGCTCTCACACTAGTCTTGATATTAATTGGGTTATTGTTTTCAAAGGTAAATATAGTATCACTCAAAATGATATTAATAATATCAAAATAACAATTTTTTGTGTAATTAATACAAATAATTTATTGTGGGCATTTATTATGGGCACAGTGGAAAATACTAAGAAATAATGTTACATATCTAGCCAAATGTCTATATACTGTTGCTCACATAGTGGGAAAGAATGTTTCATTATTTAACATGGCTGTTAATTATTCTTTATTTAGAAAAGTTGATATACATCTAAACACATAAATGACATAGTTCTAAAAAATCTACATTTTGCTGTCAGCATTGAAAATTAATATATTCATAGTGAATGCCTGAGGAAACTATATTCTAATAGCTTACAGAAAGGCCATGTTCACTACTTAGGAATTTAAGGGATGTCAAGATTCAAATCACTAGTCACCTGAGTGTACAGGTGTAACTTAACACGTTTCACTGGGGTAACTAACACTCGTACACTTCCTGTAAACAAAACTATTATAAGAAGCACACTTTATTGTTGTGTCAATATTCTTGGCCCTACAACAAATAACACAGTGTCCTCATTTCTTAGCCAAATGCTTCTCAACTTGCTCAGATGTTGTCCAGTACCTTTGAAGGAACGGCGATATGTCCTTGGGAAGGCACTGAATTTTGGCTCTTTCTGTTAGATGTGGTTTCATGAGGTCATAAGCCAGGTTCTTCAGAAATACTCCTCTTGCAACCTTTTGATTTTGTCCATTTGAGTAAAAAAAAGGATCTGGGTGTTGATACCAGCAATGTCCATTAGAGCGGAAAACATTACCAAAGACCATCTTCTCATTATATGAGCCACAGAATACATGCCACACATCTGGTCAACTGTATCAATGCCACCCTTAGTGGTATTGTAATCTAACACAATCTCTGGTTTTTCAGAATCTTCATCGATAGTACCTGAATGCATAGCCGACAACAACAAAACCACCTTGTTCTACTTTGGTACGTAAGAAACCAACATCAAATCATTTTTATATCTGAAGAGGGATGAACCAGGTACTCAATTTTTCTTAGGCAGCTACCCAAGGGAATTTCTTGTTTATTCCCAATACATGTAAGTCTTTTACCTAATAGTGACATAGGCATGGGGCAACTTTTATACCAATTGTCATTAGTTATATTCCTGTTGGATCACTCTATATGACTCTTAAGTCTGAACTATTTCCAACACTGAATTTGAGACTGCATAAGGCCCTTCGGGCTGCTTTCCACAGTATACCTCAAGGTAGCTCGTAAAAAATGTTTTCACATCACAAAGCACAAATACCTTGATGCCATATTTGGCAGGTCTGTTGGGGATATATTGCACGAATCCACAACGACCATGAAAAGCTTGAAGTTTCTCATCAATGGTTACAAACTCACTGATGCTGTACATACTTTTGCATTGGTTACAAACTCATCCAGAATCGAACGTACTGTGGCCAACTTATCAGATCTTTTAACTTATCAGATCTTCTCCTCTCTTCTCTTTTGCTTTTATTGTCGAAATGAATACAACAAAGCAAGAATAGAAACTGCTTGTAGCTCATTACAGCTCTTCCATTTCTATTCCTGATCCATCGGTATTCCACAGTTCCATTATATTTGTGTGGTGAGCTTTCTTCACTCCAAAGACATAAAGTAACCCAAGGAGTGCCAGTATTTCACTTCTCATCTTTTTTTTTTTGTCTCTGATAATCAGAAAATTCTGTTTTGAGCTGAATATATTTGTTTGTATATTTCACAACAGTATTGATCATTTCCATGTTAATTAGCTTGAGGAATCCAGAAATCTCAGCCGTTACATCCCTGGCAATAGCTTTGCACCCAGGAAAAACGTTTACAATATTTTTCCTTCTCACTTTGCTTGTGACAGAGCTAGTACTTTTCCTTTAATAGAACCTGGTTGACAATTATTGTCCTCATTTTCGTCCGACTCATACTCTTGTTCACTTTAGTGTCATGGTCACTACAAGTAATTACCTCCACTTCCTCAGCAGTATCATAGTCCGATATAGTGTCTACATCTCTCACAAAATTTGGATCTTCATTCAAGAACCATTCGAGTTCCTCGTTTGTTAAATGCTTTCCTTCCCTAAAATAAAAATTTATATCGAACACAGGCCACAGGAGCATTGTCAGTAAAATGTGCACTTTGTTCAAAGTGGTAAAAAAACACTTACACGACCAGTCGCGCGGTGCACCGAGTGCGCAGAAGTGACAGCGTTACACTAAATTCGCTGCTTAACAAACTCCTTAGCACTGACAATTACTGCACTGCACATAATAGTCTTCAGAACAATAATGAAGGAATATGTCAAGTTTCAAGGGTCTCCACTGTTGCCAACACACTGGATATGTCGATTATATAAATCTGGCACACACTGTGCATCATCGTGCCTGCTCGAGGGTTAAATGTACAGGTCAGATACAACTAGTGTGAGCTAGCTTTCGTTTGTCGAGAAGATATAACAGGGATTTTTGTTTAAGAAGATCTCTATTTAATTTAGATTGTTCCTGCACATTTAAGTGGAAAATTAAAAACCTATTGTCAGCAACTACCAGTAGAAAAGGCATGGAACTGTTAGGATCTTTCCATGTAGTACTCAAAGATGTGCCCTCAGTGTTCTGATTTTCCCAAAATCTACTCACAGCCACTGACATTCTCATTTATTGTACATGACTCTTGTGTGTGTTACAGTTTCTGAACACACACACTGAGCTTCCTGTGTTTAATTGTTCTACAAGATCACCACTGCTCGTAACACAGGAATTATGTTTGCATGCTTGACTCTCCTAGAGCTTCTTTGTTCTTCCCCTTGAAAGGTATGTTGCCTATAACTTCTCCTCCTTTGTGTAGTTTCATATTATTTCTGGTCTGTCAAGGTGAAAATCATGAGCAGCAAGGAATTTTCTCCGTATCCAATTTATACTGACAGATGAAGAATTTTCAAAATGTGTGCCTATTTTCTGTACTTCCTTACTTGCAGTTCCATTTCTTTATTTTTAATAGATCATTCAGATATGTCATAGTGGTTTGGAACAGAAAACATGGTCACATTTGTCCTTATCAGTTCAAGAAGTCTTCTCTCAAGTGAAAAGAGTAAATCTTAGTTTTGTTCATTTCAGTACTGTTTGTTCCTGCAAGGAGGCTGGAGAAGTCATTACACTTTAATATTGAAATATTTTCACTACTTGCAGTTACCAAATTGAATTCTACACCTGGTATGATAGAGTGCCATACCACATATTTGATAAGAGTAACAACTAAAACTTCTTTGAATTCTTATACTGGGAATCAAAGAAGGTACACTTCATGAAGCCTATCTGAACCACATTTGTTTTGCTGATGAGCTGACATTGTTTGCCTCTAATGGAGCCAATATTAAACAACTCGAAGAACTTAATAACAATGTAAATTTGAAAGTAAGTTCAAAACTAAATTACTTTCCAATTAGAATTATGTAGACTATTACATTTAAAAGAAATATATATCATTGTTACATTATTTAAAAGAAAGATTTACATCTTAACCTTTTGGGTGGCATTCCATGTGTGGAACGGGAACAGTCCCTAGTAAGTGGGACAGTGGGAAGCACCCTCTATTATGCACTTCATAGCAGTCTGCAGAGTATGTGTGTTTATGTAGATGAAAGATAGGAAACACCTAATGACTGCCGTGAAAGTGAAAGGAAACGGGAGTTGGAGTCTCGGTCCGGCACACAGTTTCGATCTGCCAGGATTCATATCAGCGCACACTCTGCTGCAGAGTGAAAAACTCATTCTGGTAATGTCAATCATAGTCAAACAACTGCTAAATTATAAGCTACATGCATATGAGGAATATATAATAAGATTAACTGCTACACTGATCTTGGAAATATGAACTGTGCCTGAAACTAAAAATGTGAAAGGGGAGCATAATAAGAAGTGAAGGCAGGGCACCTACATATTGCTCTCCTCCCAATGTCTGGAGCAGGGGGACAGGGATGGCCAGCTAATAAGCAACTATTCTAGTAACCAGATTCAAAAGCCTTCACTCAATATACACTACTGGCCATTAAAATTGCTATACCACAAAGATGACATGCTACAGATGCAAAATTTATCCGACAGGAAGAAGATGCTATTATATGCAAATGATTAGCTTTTCAGAGCATTCACACAAGATTGGCGCTGGTGGCGACACCTACAATGTACTGACATGAGGAAAGTTTCCAACCAATTTCTCATACACAAACAGCAGTTGACCGGTGTTGCCTGGTGGAAAGTTGTTGTGATGCCTCGTGTAAGGAGGAGAAATGCATACCATCACGTTTCCGACTTTGATAAAGGTCGGATTGTAGCCTATCGCAATTGCGGTTTACCATATCGCAACATTGCTGCTCATGTTGGTCGAGATCCAATGACTGTAAGCAGAATATGGAATCGGTGGGTTCAGGAGGGTAATACGGAATGCCGTGCTGGATCCCAACAGCCTCATTTCACTAGCAGTCGAGATGACAGACATCTTATCTGCATGGCTGTAACGGATTGTGCAGCCACATCTCAATCCCTGAGTCAACATATGGGGACAGTAGCAAGACAACAACCATCTGCACAAACAGTTCAACGACATTTGCAGCAGCATGGACTATCAGCTCGGAGACCACGGCTGCGGTTACCCTTGACACTGCATCACAGACAGGAGCGCCTGCGATGGTGTACTCAATGATGAACCTGGGTGCACGAATGGCAATACGTCATTTTTTTGGGCGAATCCAGGTTCTATTTACAGCATCATGATGGTCCCATCCGTTTTTGGCAACATCGCGGTGAATGCACATTGGAAGCGTGAATTCGTCATCGCCATACTGGCGTAATACCCGGCGTGATGATATGGGGTGCCATTGGTTACACGTCTCGGTCACCTCTTGTTCCCATTGATGGCACTTTGAACAGTGGACATTACATTTCAGATGTGTTACAACCCGTGGCTCTACCCTCCATTTGATCCCTGCGAAACTCTACATTTCAGCAGGATAATGCACAACTTTATGTTGCAGGTCCTGTACGGGCCTTTCTGGATACAGAAAATCTTCGACTGCTGCCCTGGCCAGCACATTCTCTAGATCTCTCACCAATTGAAAACATCTGGTCAATGGTAGCCGAGCAACTGGCTCATCACAATATGCCAGTCACTACTCTTGATGAACTGTGGTATCGTGTTGAAGCTGCATGGGCAGCTGTACCTGTACACGCCATCCAAGCTCTGTTTGACTCTATGCCCAGGTGTATCAAGGCTGTTATTACAGCCAGAGGTGGTTGTTCTGGGTACTGATTCCTCAGGATCTATGCACCCAAACTGTGTGAAAATGTAATCACTTGCCAGCTCTAGTATAATATATTTGTCCAATGAACACCCGTTTATCATTTGCATTTCTTCTTGGTGTAGCAATTTTAATGGCCAGTAGTGTATCTAGTTTCTTACCTTGATATAGCAGTGCCAGATGTTTCTCCAAGCTCCACGATCCATACAACGAACACAGCTTCTTCAGGACATTGGCAAGTGCTGGGTCTACATCTCGTGACGAAGCAAAAGTCCAAAACTTTGAAAGAATAACATGCTGCAAAACAAAAATGTATGCATTATTAAGTATTACAGAAAAATATTGGGAATACACTGCTTCAGGAGAAATAGTAAATATATATATATGCAGGATGTAGTGTAGACTAATTCAAATAAAACCTTCCATATAACAAATGTCAAACTTCTATTGATTATTGAGATAAAGCTGCTTACATACATAAGTTTCCATTTCACGTGTTGTTACTCCAGTTGCTATGCGTTTAATTATCAATCGTAATTTTTGTTTTGAATTTCAAGTTATGAAGCTGTGCTCGAGTTTACATAATTAATTCAATTTTTTCAGGGGCCAATAGGTGGAGCTTATTTCCCCATCCAGTCCATGTTAATTTTACACCAAACGTTTGTACCATTTGTGAGAACATTACTGAATGTACAGCAATGCAATTTCTACTAGAAGTTAATTACCTACTGTGAATTGCACTGAACCTAACAAATTATTTTTCAGTTTTTTTTCAATTTTTTTTAAAAATGAAGGGATTTAAAATTTCGCCTCATTTGAGAGTCTGTAGTTGAAGATGGCAGTTATCTAGGTAAGTACTAAATTTCACTGAATTATCTTGAATATATCTTTTAAAGAAAATGAGCTGAGTCTGAACACTCACAGACAACTAAAGACAGCCTGTTTTGTCTTCTTCTACCTCTTGCATGTCCTCTAGCTTTCATTTGCAACATCTAGCTGACTGTCTTGCTTTTCAGAATCTTGCACTCTACAGCTGTCACAATGGCAAAAAATGATTCCTAGTTTTTGTAGTACCAAACACTTGGCAATACTTCCACAGCTGTACGTGAGAACAGTATCATGGACTACATTTTTAATGTCTGCATACCTATCAAACACAATTTCTGGTAAATAATTCCATATCAAGCTGTTGAAACACTCATTTGAATTTTGGATTCACCCATAACACTTCTTCAATAGCTCAGGCCAGGCTAAATCTTAAATATGGGCTTTATAACACTAGTCACAGCTGCTGGGAGACTATGCTTATGCAAATAAGATTCTCCTATCATTTTTGCCCTGTTAATCTTGTACCATGATGTCTCACCTTTCAGGCAGGGACTGTAGAAGATTTACAAGAAAATATTGACCATACATCATTTTTCATAGCCTCATTGTCCTTATTCCTTCTCATTCCCTGTCCATATCTCTGGAGGTTGTAATATTTCATTCTTGGTCAAACGACCTTGCCCTGTCAGTAGTTTACCATCATAAATCTTTTGCTTTTCGGGTCGACTGTCAGTTTCCTAAGAGTGGTCCTCAAATGTTTTTGTACATGGCTGACACATTCCATTTTGGTAATTTCTACATCACCATAGAGATTGGAATTTACTACACTCCTTTTAGGCCTTGCTGTCTCCATCTCCACGGTACTGAGTGTAACAAATGCCTCTTGTCTCTTCTGATCTTTCAAATATTTTTTTTTTACACCAAATACTTCCATCCTATCACTGTTATCCTCATTTCAATCTGTGTTCTTCCTTTCTGCCACCTGTTAATCTTTAGCAATTTGGCAATACTTGGTCATAATTTCTACATCAATCACCTTCCCTGTGTCTATGCTTGTTGCTGTAATAACACTGTTTAGGGAGAGATGTCCCCTTTTTCTTACAAGCTTCCATCTAAAGCAATGGCAAGGACCGTGCAACCTTCATTTTCTACAACAGCTTCCCTTACAGTATTCTTCATGCTTTCTCCAATAATGCTCGCAGATTGTGGAAGCTCTTTGTTGGAGCATGCAAATCAATGACAGTGCAGAAAACCTTTCCCGCAGCCTTACCTTTCCCAACTGAACATAGAGTGTACACAAGTCTTGTATTTGCTCCACAAGGCCCATTTGAGTCTGTTTCAATGAAATTATAAAGCAAACAACAGATAAACAATTATAACAAACAATTTGTAATACAATTGTGAGATCTTTTCAACCACTGTCACTTTCTTCACTCTTCACACATTCACGTACTCCACATTTCCACTCTTCAGACATTCAGATACTCCACATTTCTTGCACTTCACAAAATTAAAAACAATGTCAGATAAAATATTCACGTCTATAATAATATTTTTCCTTTCTTCATTGGTTCCTGTGACGATTCCATATTCATGAGAAAAAAAGAGATAGTTTTTTGATGAAGCACTGTGAGCAGTATTGAGTGGAGCACTTTATCTTGGTGCTGCTGTGATATTTTCATGTGATATATGTATATGAGGAGAGGACATTCTGTGCTGATTGTCTTTAAACTTACTCTTTTTAAATACTCCTTTCAGTTTTGTGATCTTCAGTGAGATCTAAGTAAAACTGGATTCACAACAATGCAAATACACTTATCTGAGTAACAACAGAAACAAACTTCCAGCAATGAAACACATGTGAAATAGCTGAGCATCATAATGGCACTGTTACATGTTAGCTACACATTTCACATAAAAAACTAAATGATAAGTGAGATGGAAAGGTAAATCTGGGAATGACACACAAACACAATAAAATAACATAAACATCCGAAAACCAATTTTTCATGAAAATCCTTTGGAGAGTACATGAATAAGATTCCAAAGATTCAAACTCCATAAGAAAAATCCATTTTTTAGCCACACGATGTATTGGTCCCCTTAACTTGACAGTTCTACTGCAATGTTTATGCATTGCATGTCATACGTATATGTGCCAATTTGCTATTTGGGAACAGGTTTTGTAGTGGAAACACAGGTGCATCTTGTGGAGAACACAGCAGATGATTTTCTAACCACAAAATATCATGTTCAAGAATGTTTTTTGTGTTTTCACTAATCTGCATGAAACTGGTGGGGTGTCCAGCAGCCACATTGCATCTCAACGCGCAAACATACTCAGTGTTGGCCATGGAGAAAGCATCATTCAGCTAGTGGAACACAGTCTTCAGACAAGCACACATCGAATTATGACACATATCAGTATTCCATGTACAAGAATACTGTGGACAGTACATCCGGTCAGCATCTGTCCTCACCATTTACAGTGGATTCAACAACTTCTAAAAGTAGATGAAGGTAGGCAATTAGAATTTGTCATTGACTACTTTCAAATCGCTGTGGAAGTCCTTTAATGCTGTTTGCTGATAAAGCCACTTTCATTTGTAATGGTATCAGCAACACTCTTAACTCATATCTGTTGTCTGATGGAAACCTAAATGCCTTTTTGGAGACTCATTTTCAGATCTGCTTCTCTGTAAATGTGAGGTGTGGCGTGACAGAATAACAGATGGTTGGACCTGTCATGCTACCACATCGCCTTGCGGGGCTCTGTTAACTACACTCACTTGAAAATGAGCTTCCAGCATTTTGCAAGTGGTTCCTTTGGTTACAAGGCTGGGCATTTTCTTCCAGTATGACAAGAGCACTGCACATTCTAGACATCAGCTGACATGTAATCTAAACCTAAAACTCCCTTGAAGATGCTTCAGTGGAAATGGTTGCATTACTCCTTTAGATTTTTTGATTTGGGTACAAATGAAAAGTGAATTCTGCAAATAAAGAGTAAACACTAGAAGTGAATTGACTGTTTGGATTATGAATAGTGCTGCCCTCATAAATGAACAAGAACATGACCTCAGAAGAACTACACATGGTGTTGTCATGAGAATTCAGAAGTGGTAGGATATCGAAAGAGGAATTTATGAAATTCAACTTTGAATTGTATCATTTGCACAAAATTTTTGAGCTTTCATTTGCACTTGTTGATGTAATACCTGTTGGCTCTGACTCGGGTTCTTCGGCTGAAATTTTTATAACAGTTCTCCTGACATTTTGCAAGCACAAGTGGCTGGCCTTGTGCACACTTCACCCTACAGTGTAGCTGGTGGACTCATCACTAGAGATTGCACATACCAGTCATGCTGACAATTGAGGGCTTTTCCATGGTCATTACAGTTGTTGTCCTCCCTTGGTACCTGCAACAATCATTTGCTGCAGCACAGGAATCTACACATAAACTCTGACTGCAAGCTTGACTCTGGTCCACTGCCAACACCTTTTGCAAGCCGGCCACTACTGCTATCGAAATGTCAGGAAAATAGTTAAGCAAATGTCAGCCAAAGAACCTGAGACAGATGTCAACATGCAATACATTAATCATTTGCCTTTACTTAACATCTTTTGTCAGTAGTTGTTTGGGTCACTTTCTAACATTTGTATATCTGTAACCAATAAAAATGAGCACATGTCAACAGAATGTTTTATTTGAATCAGTCTACAGATCAGCTTCTAAAATATTTACTACTTCTCCAAAAACACCCTTTATACAGCAACAAGGAAATAAGATGAATAATGGCTACTGTTCACATTAATAAATGAAAAGTGGTAGCCTAATTAGCTTACCTACTAGGAAGTCTACTTCTCGAGCAAACTTTCATTGTTAATGTCAAAAATATCAGTAGTTTTTTCCCATATCTTTTACACCGTCTACACTCACAATAATTAATGCCAATTTCCCACACAAATGTTACAAGGATGGTGGGCAAGAGCCAAAGTAAACCCACAGATATTTTTCGCATGTGTTAACTGAAACACTACCTTAATTGCGGAAATATAATTTAACATACTTGTGATATTTAAAACCATGAAATACCTACTGAATTAAAAATCGGTAGCACCACAAAAAATTATAACTCAGAAAAATTTTGATGACGGAGAAAAAAAAGGACACCACGAAGGAGTTATACAAATTGCTCACAAACTGATGTACATACAGGTATTGACAGAAAACGCAAAATTGTAAATTTTGACAGCCCATGGATGAATGTGGAATGCTACAGCCCAATTTCACCGTATAGCTGACAAAGATAGTAAACAGAGGACATGTCATTGGTTCAAATGGCTCTGAGCACTATGGGACTTAACATCTGAGGTCATCAGTCCCCTAGAACTTAGAACTACTTAAACCTAACTAACCTAAGGACATGACACACATCCATGCCCAAGGCAGGATTCGAACCTGCGACCGTAGCTGTCTCCCGGTTCCAGACTGAAGCGTCTAGAACCGCTCGGCCACAACGGCTGGCGGACATGTCATTACCAGGGCATAAAGTCTTTGCAAATTTAATTATTTGTACTAAGTTGGACAGGAACTATGCCTCGCAGACAGATGTGTGAACAATATATGCAGATGTCAGCCTTTGAGAGAGCACATGTAGGTGAAGAAACTGCACGATATTTGAGTAGGAGCGATGGCACTATTCCACGATGTTGGCACAAATAGATGAACAATATGAGCCACGGCTGAAGTGGTCAAACTAGAGAGCTGACAGAACAAGAGGACCAAGAAATTGTCAGACACTCACTCAGAGCACTGGATTCATCATTATCATCGATCTGAAGTGCAACTGATGCTTCAGTGACAACAAGGACCATTAATAGGCAGCTCAAAGAAAAGGGGTTGCGCTCATGGTGCCTCTTGCGCTGATTACGACTGACCTCCGTACACCGAGAAGCGCGTTTGCAGTGGTGTTCCACACATTCGGCCTGGAATCTCATTGACTGAAGTAGAGTTGTCTTCAGTGATGAGTCCTGCTTCAAAAGGAGCCCTAATGACCAGTGAAACAGTGCTGGAAACACCCCGGACAGTTGTGGTATACCAAACCCCTGTTGACCAGTGAAACAGTGTTGGAGACGCCCCAGACAGTGGTGGTATAGCAAAGCTAACTGTCACGTGCCATACGGCCTGACAACAAGGAGTGATGGTCTGAGAGGCCATTTAATTTCATGGCAGGACCACTTTGGTCATCACCTGCAGCACAGCGGATTGTCAACAATATTCTACACCCCATTCTGTTGTCCTGCCATCCTGGGCTTACATTTCAGCAAGACATCTGCCTGCACACTGTTTGGAAGTATGAGTTAAGAAATGCTTTCAGTCACAAATTTTTGTGTTTCATTAAATACACAATTTATTTTGGACCCTGTGGGTATTTAATAAAACACAAAAATTTGTGTCTGAAGGAGTAGAAAGGAAATACATAGAAGGCTGTAAAGAAATTAGACAAACAAAGAAGATGTCTTACGTTAATATACCTCTTGACTCATTTCATATCCTTGAAAAGTTTCTTGATGGGAATGGATAGATTCATGTCCAGAGCCCTGGCCTTCTGTAGGCCACAAGTCATCTGGATAGTTCTCTTGAAAAGAGAACTGTGGGCCACAAGTCATGTGGATAGTTCTCTTGAAGAGAGGCAAGGGACTGACTTCAAATCCAAGCATAACACATAGTCTCAATCTGCTGGGAGGTTTCACAACAATACACACACTGTTCCAGAATGAAAGATCCACACTACGAGGTGCATTCAAGTTCTAAGGCCTCCGATTTTTTTTCTCCGGGCTGGAAAGAGATAGAAACATGCGCATTGTTTTAAAATGAGGCCGCGTTCATTGTCAATACATCCCAGAGATGGCAGCACCGTATGGCAGATGGAATTTTACCGCCAGCGGCGAGAATGAGAACTGTTTTAAATACTTCAAATGGCGACGTTTTCCTTACTTGAACAGCGTGCAATCATTCGTTTTCTGAATTTGCGTGGTGTGAAACCAATTGAAATTCATCGACAGTTGAAGGAGACATGTGGTGATGGAGTTACGGATGTGTCAAAAGTGCATTCGTGGGTGCGACAGTTTAATGAAGGCAGAACATCGTGTGACAACAAACCGAAACAACCTCGGGCTCGCACAAGTCGGTCTGACGACATGATCGAGAAAGTGGAGAGAATTGTTTTGGGGGATCGCCGAATGACTGTTGAACAGATCGCCTCCAGAGTTGGCATTTCTGTGGGTTCTGTGCACACAATCCTGCATGACGACCTGAAAATGCAAAAAGTGTCATCCAGGTGGGTGCCACAAATGCTGACGGACGACCACACGGCTGCCCGTGTGGCATGTTGCCAAGCAATGTTGACGCGCAACGACAGCACGAATGGGACTTTCTTTTCGTCGGTTGTGACACTGGATGAGACATGGATGCCATTTTTCAATCCAGAAACAAAGCGCCAGTCAGCTCAATGGAAGCACACAGATTCACCGCCACCAAAAAAATTTCGGGTAACTGCCAGTGCTGAAAAAATGATGGTGTCCATGGTCTGGGACAGCGAGGGCGTAATTCTTACCCATTGCGTTCCAAAGGACGCTACGGTAACAGGTGCATCCTACGAAAATGTTTTGAAGAACAAATTTCTTCCTGCACTGCAACAAAAACGTCCGGGAAGGGCTGCGCGTGTGCTGTTTCACCAAGACAATGCACCCGCACATCGAGCTAACGTTGCGCAACAGTTTCTTCGTGATAAAACCTTGATTCCTCATGCTCCCTACTCAGCTGACCTGACTCCTAGTGACTTTTGTCTTTTTCCAACAATGGAAGACACACTCCGTGGCCGCACATTCACCAGCCGTGCTGCTATTGCCTCAGCGATTTTCCAGTGGTCAAAACAGACTCCTAAAGAAGCCTTCGCCGCTGCCATGGAATCATGGCGTCAGCGTTGTGAAAAATGTGTATGTCTGCAAGGCGATTACGTTGAGAAGTAACGCCAGTTTCATCGATTTCGAGTGAGTAGTTAATTAGAAAAAAAATTGGAGGCCTTAGAACTTGAATGCACCTCGTATAAACAATCCTTAGGCTGTGGCTAAACAATTTTTCTACAGCTTACTTTCTCCAAGCAGCACTAGTCTAACAAAGTGTTCAGGAAGATTGGAAGAATCTGGAAAGTAGAAGACAGGTTGTGATGGAAGGAAGCAGTCAGGTAAGTTGCGAGGTGTGTTGCGTGGCTCAGTAAGGGTCAATGAAAAACATGATCCTGGATGCATTTACACAAGGCTGATGCTTAGGTTGGGTTGGGTCCGCAGCAATAAAATCTTCTTTTATATGAATAGGAAATCTAGCAAACAGTTACAATTATGATTTACTATAATTCCCCATTCGGATCTCCGGGCGGGGCTACTCAAGAGGATGTCGTTATCAGGAGAAAGAAAACTGGCGTTCTACAGATCGGAGGGTGAAATGTCACTTCCCTTAATCGGGCAGGTAGATTAGAAAATTTAAAAAGGGAAATGGATAGGTTAAAGTTAGATATAGTGGGAATTAGTGAAGTTCGGTGGCAGGAGAAACAAGACTTTTGGTCAGGTGAATACAGGGTTATAAATACAAAATCAAATAGGAGTATAACAGAAGTAGGTTTAATAATGAATAAAAAACTACTACAAACAGCATAGTGAACACATTTTGTGGCCAAGATAGACATGAAGCCCATGTCTACTACAGTAATACAAGTTTATATGCCAACTAGCTCTGCAGATGATGAAGAAATTGAAGAAATGTATGATGAGATCAAAGAAATTATTCAGATAGTGAAGGGAGCCGAAAATTTAATAGTCATGGGTGACTGGAATTCGTCAGTAGGAAAAGGGAGAGAAGGAAACGTAGTAGGTGAATATGGATTGGGGATTTGGGGGGAAGAAATGAAAGAGGAAACCGCCTGGTAGAATTTTGCACAAAGCACAACTTAGTCATAGCTAACACTTGGTTCAAGAATCATAAGAGAAGGTTGTATACATGGAAGAAGCCTGGAGATACTGACGGGTTTCAGATAGATTATATAATGGTAAGACAGAGATGTAGGAACCAAGTTTTAAATTGTAAGACATTTCCAGGGGCAGATGTGGACTCGGACCACAAGCTATTGGTTATGAACTGTAGATTAAAAATGAAGAAACTGCAAAAAGGTGGGTATTTAAGGAGATGAGACCTGGATAAACTGACTAAACCAAAGGTTGTACAGAGTTTCAGGGAGAGCATAAGAGAACAATTGACAAGAATAGGGGAAAGAAATACAGTAGAAGAAGAATGGGTAGCTCTGAGCGATGAAGTAGTAAAGGCAGCAAAGGATCAAATAGGTAAAAAGACTAGGGCTAGTAGAAATCCTTGGGTAACAGAAGAAATATTGAATTTAATTGATAAAAGGAGAAAATATAAAAATGCTGTAAATGACGCAGGCAAAAAGAAATACAAACGTCACAAAAATGAGATCGACAGGAAGTGCAAAATGGCTAAGCAGGGATGGCTAGAGGACAAATGTAAAGATGTAGAGGCTTATCTCACTAGGGGTAAGATAGATACTGCCTACAGTAAAATTAAAGAGACCTTTGGAGAAAAGAGAGCCACTTGTATGAATATCAAGAGCTCAGATGGAAACCCAGTTTTAAGCAAAGAAGGGAAAGCAGAAAGGTGGAAGTAGTATATAGAGGGTCTATACAAGGGCGATGTACTTGAGGACAATATTATGGAAATGGAAGAGGATGTAGATGAAGATGAAATGGGAGATACGATACTGCGTGATGAGTTTGACAGAGCACTGAAAGACCTGAGTCGAAAGAAGGCCCTGGGAGTAGACAACATTCCATTAGAACTATTGACGGCCTCGGGAGAGCCAGTCCTGACAAAACTCTACCATATGGTGAGCAAGATGCATGAGACAGGCGAAATACCCTCAGACTTCAAGAAGAATATAATAATTCCAATCCCAAAGAAAGCAGGTGTTGACAGATGTGAAAATTACCGAACTATCAGTTTAATATGTCACAGCTGCAAAATACTAACGTGAATTCTTTACAGACGAATGGAAAAACTGGTAGAAGCCGACCTTGGGGAAGATCAGTTTGGATTCCGTACATCTTAGAAGAAACGTGAAGGAAAGGCAAACCTACGATTCTACCATTTGTAGACTTTTAGAAAGCTTTTGACAATGTTGACTGGAATACTGTCTTTCACATTCTAAAGGTGGCAGGTGTAAAATACAGGGAGCGAAAGGCTAGTTACAATTTGTACAGAAAGCAGATGGCAGTTATAAGAGTCGAGGGACATGAAAGGGAAGCAGTGGTTGGGAAGGGAGTGAGACAGGGTTTCAGCCTCTCCCCAATGTTATTCAATCTGTATATTGGGCAAGCAGTAAAGGAAACAAAAGGAAAATTTGGAGTAGTTATTAAAATCCATGGAGAAGAAATTAAAACTTTGAGGTTTGCCGATGACATTGTAATTCTGTCAGAGACAGCAAAGGACTTTGAAGAGCAGCTGAACAGAATGGACAGTGTCTTGAAAGGAGGATATAAGATGAACATCAACTAAAGCAAAACGAGGATAATGGAATGTAGTCGAATTAAGTCGGGTGATGTTGAGGGAATTAGATTAGGAAATGACACACTTAAAGTAGTAAAGGAGTTTTGCTATTTGGGGAGCAAAATAACTGATGATGGTCGAAGTAGAGAGGATATAAAATGTAGACTGGCAATGGCAAGAAAAGCGTTTCTGAAGAAGACAAATTTGTTAACATCGAGTATGGATTTAAGTGTCAGGAAGTCGTGTCTGAAAGTATTTGTATGGAGTGTAGCCATGTATGGAAGTGAAACATGGACGATAAATAGTTTGGACAAGAAGAGAATAGAAGCTTTCGAAATGTGTTGCTACAGATGAATGCTGAAGATTAGATGGGTAGATCACATAACTAATGAGGAGGTATTGAATAGAATTGGGGAGAAGAGGAGTTTGTGGCATAACTTGACAAGAAGAAAGGACCGGTTGGTAGGACATGTTCTGAGGCACCAAGGGATCACAAATTTAGCATTGGAGGGCAGCGTGGAGGGTAAAAATCGTAGAGGGAGACCAAGAGATGAATACACTAAACAGATTCAGAAGGATGTAGGTTGCAGTAGGTAGTGGGAGATGAAGCAGCTTGCACAGGATAGAGTAGCACGGAGAGCTGCATCAAACCAGTCTCAGGACTGAAGACCACAACAACAACAACAACATTATTATTATTGTTATTATTATTTATTCACAAACCTATATTTCCATGATCAGTGTTTTTCAATGAAAGGAAAACTTATGTCAGTAATGAGGTAAAAAATAAATGTTCATTTGCTTATTCTGCAATATACAGAAAACACTGTTGATAAAGAAAAAGAAAAAAAAGGAGTGCATGCGCATGCGCATGCACACACACACACACACACACACACACACACACACACACAGTCTGTCCCAAAGGTTTCAAGACTGAGTTAAAAAAAATTAGAGAGAAGTTAAGATGGAGGTTTTAATGCTTCAGGTGTTCTACAAAGTCTCCTCTGCTGTCCCCCCACCCCCCCCCCCCCCCACCACCATTCCAATACAATGTGAAGAATACTCATATAACCATGTTGAACTGTCAAAAAAAGTCCTTCTTTGGGAAGGCTGTTCCACTCACCCATCACCTTTGCACCTCCTCCTTCAGTCTTGGTGGACCACATTTTGTTAGGGGGTCGAGGTTTAAGGGATAAATCTGTGATGACAACAACATTGACACATGACAGCCACATGTCCACTGCTTAATGCAGCCTGCTCACAACTGACTCTTCAAACTTTACACATTTGCTACGTCAAGTTGCCACTGTAGTAACTGTGCTGATGACGCTTGTACGCCAGAACTAAAATCGTCCTTGGGTGGGCAGGTTATGTATATTTTTATCTCTCATTATTGATGCAAGAATTTTTTCTATCATTATACAGCTTTGATGATGGAAACATAAATTTTCCAAAACCAATTTGGGAATAAAATTCAAAGAAAAATTGTAGTTGTCTATCAATCTTCTAACCCTTCAACATCAATCTGGGTTTGACTGGAATTCTGGAATATAGATTTAAACTGTCAGAAGTTTGATAATTTGTATTGCATGTAACGTAAGTTTTTGGAAATTAAGTCCTAGTCTATATTATGGATGTAACGAAAGTCTACTTTGTATTAATATGAAATATATTTTCATTTTTAAACACAGTGGTGTAAAGTTTATGGGCCAATCATCTCATGACAATTTTTTTGTTATAGATTTTAGTATTAACCTATCTAGACATTATCTAACTTTACATGCTGATATCTACTTAGTGAATTACAGTTAATGTCAGCATCTGAGTAAATAAGATATTATTTCTCTGGAATGCACAACATGAGATTAAGAGAGATATGAAATATCATTTGACCTATGCCTGGTGTTGTTGAGCTTAGACCATTGACCCTTGCTTCATCAACAAGTATCACATTTATCTGAGATGCCCTTGGCAGATAATTTGTGTGTTTTCAAAGATGAGAGCCGTAAGTGCTGATGCTTCAAGAATTGAGTATTTGATATTTTTACATCCAGAGTTTAGTTTTATTCCTCTGGTAGTATCTTGAAGAAGAGTGCATCAAACCTAACTGAAATACTTACACATTAATGCGACTGATCAGTTCAGGCAGGCTCTTTCCCTAATGTATTGAAATAACTAAAGTCATTCCAGTACATAAAAAAGATGAGAAAGGATAATGTAAATAACTACAGGCCCACAGCAATTTCCTCCTGCATTTCAAAAATATTAGAAATAATTTTGGTTAACAAACTTATGAAATTTGTAAATAAAAATAATAGTCTATGCAATGAACAACATGAATTCAGAAATAAGAAGTCAATGAAAACTGCTATCTATGAGCGCATCAATTCCGTATAAGCCTGATGGACAAGAAACAGGAATCAATAGGAGTTTTTATTGACCTGCCAAAGGTTTTGGCATGGTGACAAGTTGAAAAATACAGTATTAGAGGTCTGTCCGACAACTGGATCACTTCCTACCTGAACAATCCTAAGAGTCAGTGTGCATCAAACACACAAATATCGACCTAAAAATTGTATCTGAACCCTTACCAGACTTTTAAAAAAAAAATTAGATATGGTGTACCTCAAGGATCAGTAATGGGACCCCTTCTGTTCCTTCTGTATATAAATGACCTCAACTTAAACGTGGATGCACATTAAACAATTATATTTGTAGATGACATCACAATTCTACTACAAAGAGAAACTAAAGAACATTTAATCAATAAACATTGTCACAAAACAACTTAGCAGCTAGGTACAGAAGAATCAAGTTGTCATAAGTAGTAAAAAATCAATTGCACTAAAATTCCACAATGCTCCAAACAAGGACATGTTTATCCTGTTGGTCTCTATTAATGAAGAACTTGTTATTAACAGAACTGAAAACAAATTCCTATGACTTTGGCTGCAGAGCAATGTTAAATGGAATAAGGATACTGAATATCTTCATGCACAACTGAGCAAGACATGTTACCATCTTTGCTCACTAAAATCATGCTATACTGAGAAAACAACAATGAATGCATACCATGCCTACTTCCATTCTCACTTTAAATATAGAGTCACTTTCTGGAAAAACTCTAAAACATCTCATGGCACTTCCAAACTACAAGAAAGGGCCATTAGAATCATATTTGGATGCAGATTTTGAGACTCTAGCAAACCTCTGTTTAATATATCTGATATTATTCCAATGGAATTTGTATACATTACAAAAATTCTCATACACATTAAAACAAATGTGATAGATACAGACTGCAGAAAAAATGTGATGATTATTTTCCCAGAAAAGAACAAAAATTTACATATAATCCAAATCAACACATCTTTGTGCCAAATATGTACTTTCCACAGGGGAGCTAAACTTTATAACAAACTTCCCGAAGCTATCACTGAGGTCAAAACCTTCGGAAAGTCTCTAAAGTCATATTTACAGCAAGACCACTTTTACTCCATTGAAGAATATTTAAATTTGTGAAGTGTGCTACATGAATACTTAATGTATAAAGTGTTCTATTCTAACCTTAAATAAGTATGCCTATAAATCACTTTCAGAAGTGTAATTATAACTTGACTTGTCCAATGTCGAATGCAAAAGATGCTTTTGTAGACAACAGGACCAATAAATACAATACAGTACAACACAATACAATACAATACAATGCAATACAGCCTATCAAAGTGGCAAATCTGATGTATCCAGCATTTCCAGATTTCCCATGCTACATGTCCAGCAACATTACACTGTGAACAGTTTACCCTGTTGGCAATGTGTGCTTTCCATACATTGTGTATCATTGTAAAAAAGACCCCTGAATAAACGAGCTATCACAACAGAATATACTGTTACTGTTGGGTAAACCTGAAACAATAAAATGTGGATTTCCCATCCATAAAATAAAAACAGGTAGATAATGTCTAAATAGGTCTGTTTGCGTCAAGGCATTTCAGTGACCTTCTAGAAATTGGAATATGATCATGTAATAGAACTAATGCCAAGGCAAGGCTATTGCCTTTAATGTCAAGCAAAACTAAGAGATGGTCAGCAAGCTGTTATTCAAAACTAGTTCTATTACACCATCATATTCCAATTCCTAGAGGGTCACTGAAATGCTATACAAAGGCGACGCACTTGAGGACAATATTATGGAAATGGAAGAGGATGTAGATGAAGATGAAATGGGAGATACGATACAGTGTGAAGAGTTTGACAGAGCACTGAAAGACCTGAGTCGAAACAAGGCCCCGGGAATAGACAACATTCCATTAGAACTACTGACGGCCTTGGGAGAGCCAGTCCTGACAAAACTCTGCCATCTGGTGAGCAAGATGTATGAGACAGGCGAAATACCCTCAGACTTCAAGAAGAATATAATAATTTCAATCCCAAACAAAGCAGGTGTTGACAGATGTGAAAATTACCAAACAATCAGTTTAATAAGCCACAGCTGCAAAATACTAATGCGAATTCTTTACAGACGAATGGAAAAACTAGTAGAAGCCAACCTTGGGGAAGATCAGTTTGAATTCTGTAGAAATATTGGAACACATGAGGCAATACTGACCTTACGACTTATCTTAGAAGAAAGATTAAGGAAAGGCAAACCTACGTTTCTAGCATTTGTAGACTTAGAGACAGCTTTTGACAATGTTGACTGGAACACTCTCTTTCAAATTCTAAAGGTGGCAGGGGTAAAATACAGGGAGCAAAAGGCTAGTTACAATTTGTACAGAAAGCAGATGGCAGTTATAAGAGTTGAGGGACATGAAAGGGAAGCAGCGGTTGGGAAGGGAGTGAGACAGGGTTGTAGCCTCTCCCCAATGTTATTCAATCTGTATATTGAGCAAGAAGTAAAGGAAACAAAAGGAAAATTTGGAGTAGGTATTAAAATCCATGGAGAAGAAATTAAAACTTTGAGGTTCGCTGATGACATTGTAATTCTGTCAGAGACAACAAAGGACTTGGAAGAGCAGTTTAATGGAATGGACAGTGTCTTGAAAGGAGGATATAAGATGAACATCAACTAAAGCAAAACAAGGATAATGGAATGTAGTCGAATTAAGTCGGGTGATGTTGAGGGAATTAGATTAGGAAATGACACACTTAAAGTAGTAAAGGAGTTTTGCTATTTGGGGAGCAAAATAACTGATGATGGTCGAAGTAGAGAGGATATAAAATGTAGACTGGCAATGGCAAGAAAAGCGCTTCTGAAGAAGACAAATTTGTTAACATCGAGTATAGATTTAAGTGTCAGGAAGTTGTGTCTGAAAGTACTTGTATGGAGTGTAGCCATGTATGGAAGTGAAACATGGACGATAAATGGTTTGGACAAGAAGAGAATAAAAGATTTTGAAATGTGTTGCTACAGATGAATGCTGAAGATTAGATGGGTAGATCACATAACTAATGAGGAGGTATTGAATAGAATTGGGGAGAAGAGGAGTTTGTGGGATAACTTGACAAGAAGAAAGGACCGGTTGGTAGGACATGTTCTGAGGCAGCGTGGAGGGTAAAAATCATAGAGGGAGACCAAGAGATGAATACACTAAACAGATTCAGAAGGATGTAAGTTGCAGTAGGTAGAGGGAGATGAAGCAGCTTGCACAGGATAGAGTAGCATGGAGAGCTGCATCAAACCAGTCTCAGGACTGAAGACCACAACAACAACAACAACAACAACACTGAAATGCCTCGAAGCAAACAGATCTATTTAGACATTATCTGCCTGTTTTTATTTTATCAACGGGAAATCCACATTTTATTGTTTCAGGTTTACCCAACAGCAACAGTATATTGTGTTGTGATAGCTCGTTTATTCAGGGATCATTTTTACAATGATACACAATGTATGGAAAGCAGACATTGCCAACAGGGTAAACTGTTCACGGTGTAATGTTGATGGACTGATGTAGTATGGTAAATCTGGACATGCTGGATACATCAAATTTTCCAGTGTGACCATATAACCTGCTAGCATGATTAGCCAACAAAATATGAAGTGAATGAATTCATATTGTTACAATACAGGGTGGCACATAAAGACTCTGGACAACGATTTAAACAAAAGACTGAATTTATATACATAATTCGGAAGCATATCCAAGTAGTTATCTCCTGTCATTATTCCTTCAAAAAAATGTGGTCCAAGTACACCAAATGATGATACTGCCCCACAAACACTCACACCAGGTTGATTTAGAGGCTGTTCTAACAAAAGATTTTGGTTGTCAGTATACCAGCAAGTGCAGATATGTCTGTTAACTTGTCCACCTAACTTAAAATTGGCCTCATCAGACCACCCAATTTTACTCAATAGGATAGGATCAAGTTCCTGCTGGTCAAACATAAATTCACAAAATTGAAGATGTCAATCTGGATCATCTTCAAGTAACCAATGTCATAAGTGTGGAATGTAAACTTTAAACTTCTGTTTGTGTAACACTCTTTGCACTGGCCTTCATGATAAATCCAGCTCAGTTCCTAATCGTCTAGTTGATTTTCATGAACTTTTGGTCACAGCTAAATATACCTGCAATTCCTTTTCCTCAGTCGTGACTGTTGCTGGGTGGCCAGATCTTGGTGCTTCCATAACAAATCCATGTTCTCCAAATCTATCTTGTATGTCATACACTGTTTATCTAGATGGTAGTTTTGATTTATAGTGTCATTCCCGTTCATTGACAATTGCAGCAGCATCACTTTTATAAAATGTATTTAACGTGAAAATTCTTACTTTTTCCATTAACATTGTGACAATTCAGGAAACTACAGATGTAAATGTTTCACATCAACAGTTCACTAGTTTGATTATTGTATTTGTTTTGTTTGTCACTGGATCGTACACTAACTTGACTAGGCATAATTATCACCAATTGGTAATAACAACTTAATGGGTTAAAACATCCTACTGTACTACATCTTGATGTTACTTTAGCTTTCTTTTAATCAACTGTCCAGTGACTTTTCCACCACCCTATATAATGGAACTGAAAGACAAGTTTTATTGAGGCATCTAGAAGTCATTAATATCTTCTTAAACAGGAAAATGGATCTAGAATATACTATGTACATTGTGAAAGATCATTAAAAAATAATTGAGACGAATAAACCTGAATACAAAGAATGAATGTCAATTTTTCAACAAGATAAAAAACCTTAATATAAATTTAGTTCACCTTTTTCTTAAAGTTTTTTTTTTTTTTCAAATAATGCAAAGAATGATTCACTATTTAAAGGCAAAACAGTATCTTTTTTCCATTGTGCATCTTACAAGAGTACTTTTTGTCATTACCTCTGCATAGGCTAGTGAAAGTGTGCGAGCATAGAACACTTGAGAGTTGTTTTTTGCAGTGAAAGGATCAGCTCCAGTCTTTTGTAATTTCTCCAGTTTCTCCTCTGTTGATACCAGCAACCAACAGATCAGCCACTCATATGCAGAAAGCAAGGCTATGTAACACAAAGAGGGAAATTACTTCACGGATAATAATTTTAATGAAACTAAAACTAAAAATAAAGTGTTATTATATTATTGGCATATTCTCTCAGTACTTGGACAACACAGACATAATAAAAAAGTGAAATACACAATACTGACGTTCCACAACAGTACTTATTTTATAGTTTCTTGTGATCAAATATAGTTCCATTACTCTCTCTCGCTAATGTGGCAGCAGTCACTTCATGTTTTCTCACCATAAGATAACATGCTTGTTGTACATAGTATGACAGATCCCCCTCCACATTCCAATGACACCTTCCTCCCCTCTGGCACCAGTTATTCTGTCCATATAACAGAGCAGTTTATGCCAGAACTCACTTTTCTATTGTTTTGGCTTGTATGTTCTTACACTTTTCCTCTTTGAGTATAATGTAGTGTCAGATTTTCTTGTTCATTGCTTATTTGTGTATTTTTATTTTTATTTGTAAATACCTGAATGAGTGGCTGCATTGTTAAAAAAGCAAGGTGGAACAACAGATCATATGGATAACACAGCATTACGATGCTAGCTGCGTGGCTTATGAACTTTAGTACACTTAAAACTGAAAGTATTGATTCCGAATTCTTTTTCTCTCAAGGCTGAGGGCAGTAAGCCATGGGAGGCTTAGATGTTCTGTGACAAAGTGTGAAAAGTAAAAGTCAAAGGTTCTGTATTCAGTCTGCAAATGGTCCTGAGACCATCTCTTCTGACAGTGCTTTACACATATTGTACAAAAAGATCATCACATTAAAACTTTCCAGAATGTTGATATAGGCATTTGATATAAATTTGTATGTATGCACTAAATAGAGTACTGCATAAGAAAATAACTGAGAAATAATTGTTGACTCAAGATAAGGTTGTCAAATGTAGACTTTCATACCCAGAAATGTCACATTTATTAAAATATATAGGGTATTATGTCTGGGTGCAATCCAAAGGATTTTTCTCATTATATATGACTTTATATAAGACAAAACTGAACTCAAAAATTGTGGATTGTCAAAGGTGACAGCAATCTACAGGCAAGAACTATTAGGTTAGAATGAAAAATGGTAATGTATATTTTCTTGTAACTCTCATGATAGTGTGAGTGACTGTTCGAAAAAGAGAATTACTGGATTTTATTAGAAATTGTTATTGGGCTGTTACCCACAAAAGCTAGTCTTGTGCCAGGATACCGGAAGTGCTGAATAGCGACTAATGCAACGGCAAACTGCATTAGTAGTAGTAGGAGGAGGAGGAGGAGGAGGAGTTTTTGTGGTCAGTCTGAAAACTAGTCCGGTGTGGCTCCCTGAGTAAGCCTGTTAATCTGTGCATAACTACTACAATCCACACTAATTTGAACTTACTTACCATTGTCAGGTCTCGGCTTCCCTAAACAATCTTTTCCCTGTGTGCGTAACGAGGATGTGATCTATCGATCATGTCCTAGTTTTAGTCAAGTTGTGGCATCACCTACTTTTTAACCCACTCTGATTTAGTACATCTTTGTTCGTTACCTAAACAACCTGTCTAATCTTCATCAATTTGCTGTAGCTCCACATTTCAAAATCTATGCTGATCTTGCATGAACTTACAAGGCCACACATCAGACAATTACCTTCGTAAAAGACTCTTAACATTTAAATTAACACTTTATGTTAACAAATTTCTCTTTTTCAGAAATTCTTTCCTCGCTATTGAATATGCATTTTATTTTCTCTCTACTTTGGTCACTTTCACTTATATTGCTGCCCAAACAACAAAACTCATCTACTACTTCTAGTGTCTCACATCCTAATCAAATTCCCTCAGTGTTGACTGATTTAGAATAAATCCGTTACCACTGTTTTCATTTTGTTGATGTTTATCTTACAACCTCTTTTCAGGACACTACCCTTCCCTTCAACTGCTCTTCCAAGTCCTAAAAATAGATCCTCTTTCACCCAATACCGATAATTTCACATCCCACCTGATTGTTTTCCCACAGATAATGGTTTGGGGAGAATACTTTTCTCACAAGTGAAGAGATTATCTGTGCAGTAAATGAGTACTGTGCTGAGGTGGAAAGCTAATAACTGATCTTCTTGTAGACAACTCTCAGAGACCTAGAGATTACTTGACAATACACTGAATACCCATTGGCATTTGTGGTTAGTAGTAAGACTTATTTTAGGATTAACTGTGAAATTCACAACCACAATTTTGTTAGTCACACCTTTTATAATTTATTTGAATATCTGGACTTCAAGCTGTAAATATCAGTCATCACCAACATACATATTAAACAGATTTTAAGTTTCCAAATACAGTTTTTTTCCAGTGACATTCTCCAATAAGTGCTCCACAGTCTGCTTGACAGGTCAGAATGGTCAACGTAAGTACCTTACAGATTACTGAAGTATCTTCTGACAGTGATCACAGAGGAAGTAGAAAAACCATGTGACAAGAAGTAACCTGCAATGGCTGTGCTGCCTGTTAAAGTATAATCTGATACACTACATATCCACGAATACTCTGCATTATGATGGGATTTATGGTTACAATTTGAGAATAAATGAATCAATGAATTAATTAACTAAACAGTTTTTAAGGAAATAAAACACTGAATCTCACTGAAGCAAATTCACTCAGCTGAAGGATATTATATTGTGAAATAAATTTCTGTTTCTGCAAAAGAAGGCATTATTTATTATGAGACTTTTTGCTGTCAGGCCTGGTTTTCAGTTGTTTCTTCTCAGAGACACCTACCTGAGCAACCATCAGGCAGGCCATTTGAATTCACTGACTCATTTCATGGCCAGATCTGCCATATGGTCAAGAACTGAAGAATTGTGATACTGAAAGTGAGAGGCCTTTAACAGGCTTTAGTACCCAATGCACACAAATTAATTAATTAACTTCACCAGAAGATCAATTGCACCTAACCATAAAGGCCCCCAAACTCTGCTGTTAAACAAGTAAGCTAATGCTCACCTGGTCCATATACAACCACTGGACCTGTATAATATGTAACACTATACCGAATACCACATAGTGGATGCTTCTGGACCTACCTGCTTAAGTATTTTGGAGCACTGTTACTGATGATGTGATTAAATTGAAGAATTCTTGGTTTGTGTGTCACATATTACACACTGAAGTCAATTGCAAATAACTCTTGGTAATACTAGAATTTTATCCACCTTTCAACCGTACTTTAACTGGTCCAATTTATAATTTTGTTCGCTCATTATACTCTGTCTCATTTTGAAGACATCAATAGCCTCTAACACCAATATTTTAGCTCCTGTGGTCAGATATGATGTTTCCCAAGTCTTTGGTGTGGTGTCACCGCCAGACACCACACTTGCTAGGTGGTAGCCTTTAAATCAGCCGCGGTTCGTTAGTACACGTCGGACCCGCGTGTCGCCACTGTCAGGGATAGCAGACCGAGCGCCACCACACGGCAGGTCTAGAGGGACTTACTAGCACTCGCCCCAGTTGTACAGCCGACGTTCATAGCAATGGTTCACTGACAAATACGCTCTCATTTGCCGAGACGATAGTTAGCATAGCCTTCAGCTACATTTGCTACAGCCTAGCAAGGCGCCGTATTCAATTGATAATTAATATTATGAAGCATGTACCGTAACGAGACATGTTCTACAATTGTGGATTAAAGTTAAGTATTATATCAACTACTTACTTTATTTGCTAATATTAATTCTTTTAACTGTTCCAGACCTCATGCCAGTCAGCGTGTAATTAAACGCGTGCATTTCGGCCTCCTCTAGAAACAGTGTTGGCTCTTCTGCCAACACTACATTTGGCATACCTATTTCAGTCACTGTTGAACTTACCGGTAGGTCTACAATTTACACATTATCTCATTTCTGGGACATCCTAATTGGCGAGCCTCTTCAGATGTCATTCAGTTTCTTTTTTATGTTCACTGGACTTTCCTCATTAGTAAAAGACCTGAAAAGGTTTGTCTGCTAGCTAAAGTTCAAAAGTTGGTATAATGCAGACACTTTAATGTGACAGTTTTAGGTGGCAGGTGTTTCGAACTGTGGTTGTGTCAAATACTGGTACAGCCTGGGCCTGAGCTACCTCGTTTAAGACACTGCCAGCCTCAGCAAGCAATAGTGAGGTAGCTATTACGAAAAGCTTTGCACTGTTTATTGCTTGTACTTTTCTTATTTTGACGTGAGTGAAAAAACTAATTCTGATTCATCACAGAGTTAGATTATAACCATGAATATGCCAGATCCTGGTGATCCTTCTGACAGTGTGTCAAGTTCTGATTTCACAGAAACAAATAACATGGGTGTAGGCTGGCTGTACCATGAGATGGCTTGTTTCCCTGCATTGCTCTCTCCTGTCTGGCAGTCAAAATTCTAGTCAGTTTAGACTTGCAGCCAACATCCAGTTTATAGTGTCTGCCCTCTGCACTATAGTGTGACCAGAAAACAAAATCTATTTACATATTTTGACCACAGTGGAAGTCTTCTCCTAACATTTTCCAGAAAAGGAAATACATGCACATTCATTCATATGCACACATGACCACCACCAGCTTGGACTGGCACTGCAGTCCAAGCTGCCAGAGTTGGCAGTTATGTGTAAGTGAAGTGTGAGTTTTGCTTGCTTGTGTGAAAGAATGAATGTGTGTGTATGTGCGTGTGTTTCCTTTTCTGAAGAAGGCTATGACTTAAAGATAAGTGTGTAACACCCTTTTCATTGTGCCTCTCTGCAACACAACATCTCATCTTTAAGGTGGGTAGAAATATGTCATTTTCCTTACATTGTTAATGTCAAGATAGACCTACTTGAAGGATCACAATGGTGTATCAGTATGTTATGATTTAATAATGTTTCAGAAATTAGGTGAATATGTAGCAATTTTCATATTCACATTTTCAAAGATGTTAACAATTTTCTATCAAGATTCAAAAAAACAAAAATTTAAAACATTTCAAACAATACAATATTTTCTGGTGGCACGGAACCACAGTTTCTCCAGTTCTACGAGAACTCTTCTAAGATTATATTTTATATGTAGTGAATCACCCAAGATATTCCTGAACTCATAACCAAAAGATAAAATCAATTCTCTCCTGCTGCTTACGCCTGAGGAGTTAGTGCTGTACAGCAGTCAATAACTGTAGTAGAAAACCTCAGTATTCTGTTATATATGATGGTAGTTTGAAATATTCAAAGAATTACCACCAAATGTCAGTGATAGGTGAGTTTCCCATGTAATAATAGGTCATACTTTGTGCATAAACACATGATGTGCAAATGCTCTGGGTTGAGACCTGTGGTGTGGATATCTTTCTGTTGTTCCCATGAAGTGATTTGCCAAGATGGGAAAAAAATCAAGATTCAACTGGTGTTTATGAACTTTGTAAAGAAAACTATGAAAGCAAAAGAAATTCATTCCAATTTTCAGAACACAATCGGGGACTCTGCTCCTTCAATCCAACTGTTGCCAAGTGGACAATGAGTTTAAATTTAGTTGGGACAGTGCAGATGATCCAAATAGTGCCACCTGAGATGTGCCACTACTCCTGAAATTATTGCAAAACTGCATAAAATGGTCATGGAGGAAATCGACTGAAAGGCTGATAAATTGCAAATGGTGTAGGGATGTTTTCTAAATGGGCATATCACATTTTTACAGAGGAACTGGATATGAGAAAATTATCTGCTAGATGGACGCCATGACTCTTTGGAGGATCATAAACATAGAAGAAAACTGGTATTTGATTTATTGATTAGAAATAAAAAAGTACATGTTTCAGTTTCTTTTGAAAATTCAATTCCTAAGAGGTGAAATAGTGGATGAAAGATTTTATGAAAATTTTTCATTATGAAAGCATTTTGAAGCTAAATCTATAAAAATTTGTGTTTGGCTTCTCAGTTAGAAATAAAACATTAAGTGTTTCAGTGCATTTGGAAATTCAACCCCTAAGGGGGTGAAAGAAATGATGAAAATTTTTATGAAAAGATACTCTTACAGTAAACAATGGAAAAACCTATGCGGCGTCAACCTTCGTTAGTCACTGTCCGTCACCCCCCCCCCTCCCCCCCTGCTCACATTCCAGTACTAGACAGTCCCTCTATACACCAACGCACACTCTTTTTTACTTCTCTCCATTTTTGCTTCCTACCTCCACCCACCTCTACCCTCTGTCTAACCTTCTGCCTGTCTGCCTGCACCTAGCTGCCCTATCCTCTCTCCATCTCATCCCTGTATGCCTCACAAGCAGCACTTTAACGTCTCCCAACCCTACCATGTTACCCCTCCCCCTACCCATCCCTCAGCCTCCTCCTTACCTCCACCATCCAGATTGCTTCCCCATCACGTGCAGCCACTTGTAGTCTGGACTGTGCAGCCAGAGACAGTGGTCATGTCTGTGAGATGCGTTTGCATGAGCATGTGCATATGTTGTCGAATTTGGGAGAAGGCCTTTTGACTGAAAACTTACTTGTTTGACAGTCTTTTTGTCGTACCTATCTGTGACTCAACATCTCCATATATGGTGAACAGCAATCTAACCTTTTCATAATGTTGTTGTAGTAAAACATTTTTAAAATAAAAACTCTGAAAACTGGTAGGGGGTGAATGTTTATATGGAAATATCACCACAAGAGCTCAAAAGACAGGATTAACAAAAACCTCTGAATCCAAAGACCAGAATTGCTTTTTGACCAGAAGTACATTCAGAAAAGCCTATGCTTCTATGGCCTCAATTAGTATGAAACATTTAGAAGGTGTTGTAATTTGTGAACTAAATCAAAGTAAGCTATTTAACAATCACTGTGAAAAATAACTGTCTTTGTCAGAATTGCATAAAAAAGAAAGGTATCTTCAATACATTAATTTTTCAATAGGCTTAATATATGTTTATATAATTATTTTTGTTGTAATTACTATGAGAATAATCTTTAGTGGTGACAAAACAGATACCACATTTAAATATGATTTCATGTACAGGGGCATCAATTTGGAATGAGAGAACTAGTACCAGGTGTAAGGCTGGCACTAATAACTATTAAAATTTTAATACACTGGCTGCAGCTTAGTTTGTGTAGACTAGATACACTGTTCATAATGAGTAGATTCACATGAGCAATGAGCGTAATATCATGCAAATTCAGTTAAAGCAACAGGAAAAAATCTGTGCAGACTGTACACTCTACATGAGTAAAACAGAGTGTTCTAAGCTAGTTTTATTGATTAAAACTAATGGTATCATCTGTGTATAATCATAGCTCAGCTGCAGCATAAAATCCTGCTGTTCTCACGTACCTCCTGTCATGTAAACAGTTGTAGACATGAAACAAGTAACTATTTCAGTGAGAACTATGGACTTTAAAGCACAGACCTACACAGGCAGAATCAGTTAATGTAAATGTGTTTCTGGGTGTAGAGATCACTCCTGTAACATAGATGTTGGTGATTTTTTGTCCACAGCTACAGTGGTCCTCTTCTGGGTCTGCTGGTATGCTGTGTTTACATTTGAAAATTTCAAGACGCACTAGGCTCCACCAAGAACAGCACAGATGCTATGTGCATTGTGGGAATGTAAATGGCGGATTCTTGTGTAAGTGACAAAAAGTATACAATATTGAAATCAGCAGGCCAGTAGCAAGATGCGTCTGGGAGAATCAGTATATATTTGACTTGTGTATCACATCAAGTCAGCAGTGGCTGAACAATACAAAAACTAAGATAATAAAATGAAGCAAGAATTGCGTACTTGCCAAACAGGCAGGGATGATAAAACACAAGATCGAGGAGGCCATTGATATATTAAAACATCTGTTGTGACTCGCCGATCTTTCAAAGTGCCGCTGTGCAGTTACACACGTAACTGACACATGCTACATGCGGCGCTGTCTGTCAGCGATGCAGCAGCCGCGCCACCTAAGCGGCCAGTCAGCCAGCCAGCGGCCGCTAGACTTGGACTCAGTGCTGATTTTACTGTTGCCATGTACACATGTCTTACTTTGTCTACTTGCTCTGTGACTTACATGTATTGTGTCCTCTTTGAAATATATGTGTTCAACTTGACGTTATAACAATTGGCGACCAGGTAGTAGATTTTTTCTTTTCATCGTTGAGCCCCAGGTTTCCATGCCTACTTTAGAGCAACTACTGCAAGGTCTCATTGAACAGCAAATGCTTCTCACATCGGCGATTCGCGATTTCATCGCAGCATCCAATGTGGGGCATCTCTCGTCATTGTCTATACCTCCTTTTCCTCCTTACGATGAGACGGCAGAAGACTGGTCTGATTACGAAAAACGTCTGCGACAGCACTTCTTGGCATTTCACATCACGGATGAACAAACATGTAAGTCTCTGTTCCTTTCATGAATTTCACCTCAAATGTATCGGTTGTTGTCGCAATTGGCTCCTTTGAGAGATCCTGCATCTTTGTCCTTTGCTGACATGTGCTCACTTCTGTCAGTATATATTCAAATGCATACGCATGTGGTAGCCTCTCGTGTTGCCTTTTATCATTATCAAAAACAACCACATCAATCCTATCGCGCTTGGGCTGCTCAACTTCACAGCCTCAGTAGGAACTGTCAGTTTGTTACTGAAGTTCACAAAGAATCCTACGCCGATTCCATGGTACAGGATGCTATTATCCGGTCGGCGCCCGACGAAGAAGTTCGGCAACATGCCCCTCAGTTGGCAAATCTGACTCTAGATGAAGTCCTATCCATTGCTCAGTCTTTTGAAATTTCTTGCGCCGCTGGGGCGCAAATAGAGGCGTGGGGTGACGTCGGGGAAGTACAACCTCCGTGCACTGTTGACGAAGCGTGCAGCGTCTCCCCGCCGGCCGACGTGGCCGCAGTACGCTCCCAAGCACAGCCTCGGCCTAACCGTAAAGAAACCTCTAAGAAACTGCAGCAAAGCCCACGGCAACTTCCTTCACGTCTGCGGTGTTTTACGCAACATTCACGAGAAGATTGTCCACAGTGTTGGGCCGTGTGTTACAAATCCAAAAAGAAGGGTGATGTGTCATCCATTTGCAAATCTGACCGCATACCTGATGTTCATGAACGTGACACTGATTCTGCTTCTGTGTTGTCTGTCAATGGTACTTCTTCCCTTTCAGGGAAGTTATTCCTCACTGTCCAAATCCTTGGTCGGGATGTTACCATGCACGTGGATACTGGTTCTGCTGCCACTATCATTAATTCTCAGATGTATCTTCAGCTGGGTTCTCCAATCCTATCACCTGTCACTCAGCAATTACGGATGTACAATAAACAGAAGATTTCTCTCTTGGGACAATTTAATGCTGAGGTACCTTACAAATCCGTCATTCGCACTGTTCACATATTTGTGATCAACCAGAGTAATGCAGAGAATCTTTTTGGTTTCAATGCCTTTTGCGCTTTTGGGTTCTCCAAAGATGACTCTGTCAATATCGTCTCTGATGCTATTCCTTATGCTCAGTTGGATTCCTTGTCGACGACATTTTCATCCCTTTTTTCTCCTGGGTTAGGCCGTGCAAATGACTTTAAAGTTCATATCACGATCAAACACACTGCTCAGTCTAAGTTTTTTCGGGCTCAGCCCATTCCTGTGGCCCTTTGTGATCGGGTAAAACGGGAGCTGGATCGTCTCACTAATTCAGGGGTCTTGCTTCCTGTCACTTCCAGTGAGTGGTCCTCTCTTGTCATTGTCGTTGCTAAGCCCAATGGTGATATTCATCTCTGTGGCAATTTTAAAGCCACTGTAAATGCTCAATGCCTCATCGACACTTACCCTATGCCCCGACCTGAAGAATTGTTTCCTAACTTGCTGGAGGCCAGTATTTTTATAAAATTGACCTGTCAGAAGCTTATCATCAACTTCCTCTCAACACTGCTTCCCGGCAGTTTCTGGTCCTTAACACACTTTTGGCCTCTATCAATACCAACGATTGCCATTCAGGGTTTCCAGTGCCCCTGCTCTCTTTCAGCGATTCTTGGAACAATTATAGCTCTCCCTGTCCCTGAGTGTATCAATTACATGGACGACATTGTTGTCACTGGCTCCACCACTGAAGTACATCATCAGAATCTCTGCACACTTTTTCATGTCTTACAGACTGCCAGTCTTAAGTGTAATCTTCAGAAATCACAATTTTTTCACGCATCTATCATGTACTTGGGGTTTCAACTCTCTCGGGATGGTATTCGTCCGCTTCAGCAAACTGGCACTGCGATCGATGCCCTTCCTCGCCCTACATCTGTTAAGGAACTGCAGGCCTTCTTGGGGAAAATAGCATACTATCACAAGTTTTTATCGTCTGCGGCTTTGGTGGCTCAGCCATTGCATCGCCTGTTGCATAAAAACGTGCCTTTTCACTGGTCCGTGTCATGCGATGCGGCTTTCCGGAAATTGAAGGCTATGCTGAAACAGGCCCTGTGCCTGGCTACTTATCGACCTGGCCAACATCTCGTTCTTGCCACGGACGCCTCTCAATTCGGGGTTGGTGCAGTCCTTACGCACCGTTTTTCTGACAGTTCTGAACAGCCCATTGCTTATGCCTCCAAAACGCTCACGGATGCCCAACGAAAATATTCTCAAATTGAAAAAGAAGCTTTAGCCATTATTTATGCTCTTCATAAGTTTGGTGTTTTTCTTTATGGATCCAAATTTCACCTTGTTACAGACCACAAACCACTTGTTTCCTTGTTTCAGCCATCAACGTCGCTTCCCAACAAGGCTGCACACCGCCTCCAGCGTTGGGCTCTTTACTTGTCTCGTTTCAATTATGAGATTTATTTCCGGCTGACAGCTCAACATGCGAATGCTGATGCACTGGGGACCTGGGTCCTGATCTGGCATTCGATAGGGACGAACTTTTGTGTTTCCACCTTGATGCTGCCGAGCAGCGGGTTGTGGACGGGTTCCCCATCACTGGGGACCAGCTGGCGGTTGCTACGGGTTCTGACCCTACCCTCTCCCGGGGTTTATGCTCTATTCAGAAGGGGTGGCCAGATCGTACGTCCACTAAGACTTCTGATCCATTGCGGAACTACTACACTTTGCACTACCGCCTCACGGCTAGGGATGATGTTATCCTCCTTTCCACCGACAATGCTTCGCCGCGTGTTGTGGTACCTGCGTCTTTGCGTGCATCAGTCTTGCACCTCCTTCACCAAGGGCACTGGGGTGTCTCTCGCACAAAATCTCTGGCGTGCTGTAACGTGTACTGGCCCGACATCGACTCTGAAATCACACACATGGTCACTGCCTGCGGCCGTTGTGCGGCACAGGCCACTGCCCCGAAGTCATCTTTGTCACCGTGGCCTTCGCCTGAGAAGCCCTGGGAGCGTATTCATGCTGACTTCGCGGGACCTTTTTTAGGTACTTATTGGCTACTCGTAATTGACGCCTACTCTAACTTTCCTTTCATTGTCCATTGCACGTCGCCTACCACCGTGGCAACCACAAATGCTCTAGCTTGCATTTTCTCTTTGGAAGGCCTTCCCTCTTGTTACTGATAATGGTCCGCAATTTTCCTCTTCCGAATTAGTGGATTTTTGTGTCTGTCACAGCATCATGCATGTCACGGCCCCTCCGTTCCATCCACAGTCAAACGGTGAGGCTGAACGACTGGTCCGCACATTTAAGGCTCAGATGAGGAAACTCCTGACTTCTTCTGTTGCTGATGATGTGCTTCTCCAATTTTGTGGCTTCTTACCGTTTCACCCCCATGGGCGACCACAGCCTGGCTGAGCTCTTACATGGCTGACAGCCCCACACACTACTTCATCTTCTGCGGCCTTCCACCTCATGGCCGCGGGTGCCTTCGCTTGGCCGGTTCACCGCCGGCGACCTTGTATGGGTACGGGGATATGGCAGGTGGCCAAAATGGAACTCTGGCCACATCTTACGACACTGTGGCCACCGCCTGTATGAAGTCCAGACGGACACGGATGTTGCAGTGCGTCATTCGGACCAGCTTCGGCCTCGTGTACCGGCAATGCCTGTTCCGAATGCCGCTACACCACCTTTGGCTCCGCCTGACGCTCGGGATCTTGGCATCTCTCATTACTCACAACGCAGCCCTCTCACCATCATCTCAGTGCCAGCACAAGAACGGACGCCACCAGGAGACGTGCCCTTGCAGGAACCGGATGACCATCATCTGTCGGAGCAACTCCACTCGCCTCCTTCTCCTACGGATGCCGACACATTGCCCATGTCTCCTGTTATAACAACCGGACTTGCCGCAATGAGCAGATTGGTGCATGGGGCCCCAGCAGATTTGACCCCCACGTCTCCTGTCATATCGACCCGTTATCATCGGGGACACTTCCGTTCGTACGAGAAGCCTCGTCCTCGAGACTTTACGGCCAGTCAAACAACACCTATGGACATTAGCAATCTACAGGCCATCTCCATCAAGACCAGTGCAAAAAATTCAAAGGGGGGAAAAGTGTTGTGACTCGCCTATCTTTCAAAGTGCTCCCATGCAATTACACACTTCATGTGGATCCCAAAAGGACTCAATGCCCATGGATGATCAGTAAAGTGGCATTCCATAGCTGCAAGGGCAATGGTATGTTATGTGAGGGAAGTGGGAGACACAAGGAACATACACACCTACACAAAGATGAAATGCCACAGGATGGTAAGTGGCAGTTCACCAGTCTCAACTCAGAGACTGGATTTGGTGCTGGTCCCGTAAGTGCCCATAGCCAGCCTGATCCTCTCACACGTAGAGCATCAATGATCTTCAGGTGAGAAGACCTTGCTGTCCCTCCACAATCTGTGGCTAAGACATAGCGCGTTCTGTACCATCACCATTTAGGTGTGGCAACCACGACAGATTGGAGATAAAAATAAGGCCCAGAAACATCTCAGAGTCTTTAAAAGGGGAAATAATGTCCCACATACACAACTCAGGTAAATTAAAAATATAAGTAGAACGACTACATTGAATACATACAAACTTCTCAGCACGAAATGTAAAACCAGTCATTGAGCCCACTCCTCAATCTCTTCACTTTAAGTTGCAACTGACAACTCACTGCTGCAGTATTGGAGGATGAGCAGAAGACTGGATAAGGAGTATTGGACAGAACTCCTTACCTTGGACGTTATACTCTCAATGGCTATGGCAAAGATGGTGACATTTCAAACACTACCCTGAGGAACACTATTCTCTTGCAAAATGCTATCTGACATTATGTCACCAATTCTGTACCTAAAAAGGTGTCTTGAGAGGAAGGACCAAATGAAGGTGGGGAGATGGCTATGAAAGCCCCTTTGAGTAGCTCACAGAATATTGTGCCTCCAAGTAGTGACACATAATCTTAGACAAAGTTTTTTAAGTAGGAAAGCCTGATAGATTTTCACTCTAGCCAGGTCAGATTGTTAACAGCTGATCGACATATTCTGAATCCACACCGAGAGCGGCTAAGGATTTGACTAGTCTCTTAATGTCCATATCAGACGAAGGTTGTGCCACAAATTCCTCTTCTTCCCAATTTTATCCAGTGCCTCCTCATTGGTTACGCGATCTACTCATCTAATCTTCAGCATTCTTCTGTAGCACCACATTTCAAAAGCTTCTATTCTCTTCTTGTCTAAACTATTTATCGCCCATGTTTAACTTGCTTACGTGACTACACTCCATACAAATACTTTCAGAAAGGACTTCCTGACATTTAAATCTATACTCAATGTTAACAAATTTATCTTCTTCAGAAACGCTTTCCTTGCCATTGCCAGTCTACACTTTATATCCTCTCTACTTTGACCATCATCAATTATTTTGTTCCCCAAATAGCAAAACTCATCTACTACTTTAAGTGCGTCATTTTCTAATCTAATTCCCTCAACATTACCTGATTTAATTCGACTACATTCCATTATCCTCGTTTTGCTTTTGTTGATGTTCATCTTATATCCTCCTTTCAAGACACTGTCCATTCTGCTCAACTGCTCTTCCAGGTCCTTTGGCATCTCTGACAGAATCACAATTAAAACACAGTAAAAAGATTTGCCCTGACACTGTTTGCAAGTACTGCAGCCTACTGTACTGGATTTGGGAGCCTCATCACGAGCAACAGACAGTGCAGAATCCAGCTACTGAATGGAGAATGGGCAGTTGTAGGACTCCAAATTGGTGGACTGGATGTCCAGCTTAACCGTCTCCATGGTGGTATCATAATGATGGAACACTGGATCCTGGCTGGCAGTAACAGTAGCCAGTGCAAAATGCTCTGCCATTGTCTGTGCAATGTATCCAGGTGTTGTTTGGAGATACCAATGTTTCAACAATGCTGTTTTTTTAGGTAACTGACTGTCTTTAGCAGAAATCCTCGTGATGACTCCCATACTACTGTAGAACAAGTGGAATGGTTGATAAGTGTCCAGGAACACTTGCCATGAGCTTTTATTGCTCTCCTTGATAATGCACCGAGCCTGGGCCTTTGCCAATCAAAAGGCTGTTTGGTTTTTCTGCACTTGTGCGGAATGGAGAGGATGGCATAGACACACACCAGAGCAAACAGGCCACACTATTCAGACATGAGTATTACCAGCAAGAAACTATCACTTCTGATGTTCCTATGTCAGGAAAACAGGTATCTACACTCCATTTGCTGATAACTGCCAATTGTGGCTCATGCTAAATGGGACAATGGACAACAGTAGATCCCATTCTTCCTACCACAGGAAACCAACCTAATAATGTTTCCCACTCCTTTTACCATGGAAGACCAATCACATCAATAGTTTTTAAACCTGCGGCATAATGTCATGCCAAGTAGAGGGATTCTGATGAAATATCTGTACCTACATACATATTCTGCAAGCCACCGCATGGCCAGGTACCACTACCAGTCATTTTCTCTTATGATCCACTCAAAAATGGAGCAAGGAAAAAATGACTATCTACACTCCTGGAAATGGAAAAAAGAACACATTGACACCGGTGTGTCAGACCCACCATACTTGCTCTGGACACTGCGAGAGGGCTGTACAAGCAATGATCACACGCACGGCACAGCGGACACACCAGGAACCGCGGTGTTGGCCGTCGAATGGCGCTAGCTGCGCAGCATTTGTGCACCGCCGCCGTCAGTGTCAGCCAGTTTGCTGTGGCATACGGAGCTCCATCGCAGTCTTTAACACTGGTAGCATGCCGCGACAGCGTGGACGTGAACCGTATGTGCAGTTGACGGACTTTGAGCGAGGGCGTATAATGGGCATGCGGGAGGCCGGGTGGACGTACCGCCGAATTGCTCAACACGTGGGGCGTAAGGTCTCCACAGTACATCGATGTTGTCGCCAGTGGTCGGCGGAAGGTGCACGTGCCCGTCGACCTGGGACCGGACCGCAGCGACGCACGGATGCACGCCAAGACCGTAGGATCCTACGCAGTGCCGTAGGGGACCGCACCGCCACTTCCCAGCAAATTAGGGACACTGTTGCTCCTGGGGTATCGGCGAGGACCATTCGCAACCGTCTCCATGAAGCTGGGCTACGGTCCCGCACACCGTTAGGCCGTCTTCTGCTCACGCCCCAACATCGTGCAGCCCACCTCCAGTGGTGTCGCGACAGGCGTGAATGGAGGGACGAATGGAGACGTGTCGTCTTCAGCGATGAGAGTCGCTTCTGCCTTGGTGCCAATGATGGTCGTATGCGTGTTTGGCGCCGTGCAGGTGAGCGCCACAATCAGGACTGCATATGACCGAGGCACACAGGGCCAACACCCGGCATCATGGTGTGGGGAGCGATCTCCTACACTGGCCGTACACCACTGGTGATCGTCGAGGGGACACTGAATAGTGCACGGTACATCCAAACCGTCATCGAACCCATCGTTCTACCATTCCTAGACCGGCAAGGGAACTTGTTGTTCCAACAGGACAATGCACGTCCGCATGTATCCCGTGCCACCCAACGTGCTCTAGAAGGTGTAAGTCAACTACCCTGGCCAGCAAGATCTCCGGATCTGTCCCCCATTGAGCATGTTTGGGACTGGATGAAGCGTCGTCTCACGCGGTCTGCACGTCCAGCACGAACGCTGGCCCAACTGAGGCGCCAGGTGGAAATGGCATGGCAAGCCGTTCCACAGGACTACATCCAGCATCTCTACGATCGTCTCCATGGGAGAATAGCAGCCTGCATTGCTGCGAAAGGTGGATATACACTGTACTAGTGCCGACATTGTGCATGCTCTGTTGCCTGTGTCTATGTGCCTGTGGTTCTGTCAGTGTGATCATGTGATGTATCTGACCCCAGGAATGTGTCAATAAAGTTTCCCCTTCCTGGGACAATGAATTCACGGTGTTCTTATTTCAATTTCCAGGAGTGTATGTGTCTCCATACAAGCCCTAATTTGTCTTATCTACTCTTCACATTAGTTCAGCAAAATATACACTGGCGGCAGTAGAATCATTCTGCCATCAGCTGCAAATATCTGTTCCTTAAATTTCTCAATAATGTTTCATGAAAGGAACATCATCTTCCCTGCAACATTCCAATTTGAGTTCAAGAAGCGTCTCTTAATGTTTGAATGTTGATCAAATGTTCTGATAACAAACCTAACAGCACGCATCTTAATTGTTTCGATGTCTTCCTTTAATTCGACCTGGTGAGCTGCACTCTTCCAGTAGACTGAACTTATAAAAAACATATATATTACAACTTTATTTATAACTTTGTGCACACACGCACACACACACACACACACACACACACACACATTATTTTACAAGATATGGTTATACATTCAGAAAACTTTTATCTATACTGCATTTATGAACAAATTGTAACAGCACAACACACCACAAACATTTGTACCTTCATTTGTCTCCTCCATTCCATTCTGTAATTGACATTTTCAAGTGTGTTTTGGAAGTGCAACAACCTAAAATAATATTTAGATGCTACTATGCATTTGAAATTCAACTGAGAGTGCTGAAGAAGAAAGTCATTCCTCCATTGCCTTACTCTTCCCTCTATTTCACTATAGTTTCTCTAGAAGGGAATGTCTAACCTGATACTATATTATTCAGCATTAACCTTTTAGCTATATTTTAAACAAACTTTAACCTAAACCTTTAATGATGCATTATTTCATTACGATATCATCTTACTTTTTGGACTTGTTGCCTCTTCAACAGATACAGCCATAAATCTACTTCGAAGAATATCTGCAGCATCAGCCAAGAAAGAAATGGAGTGGAGCGGCGTTTTAAATTCATTGGGGCTGCCCTTGCCCTTCCTCCATAACTGAAGTAGCCAGTTACTTGTCTGCTGTACAAGCACATTGTTCTCTCCTTCATAAGTGCAGCTTGCATCAGTGTTGTTGCGAATTTCTCCAAGTGTAGATACTGAAATAGGAAATCATTAGAAAGCAAGTCACACATCTGCTGTTCCTAGCCTTGTATTATGATTTATATCACAATACTGTCAAAAGATAACAATTTCAAAGGTTACCTTTCAGATAACCATAGTGACCACAAATATCAATGCACTGTTTAAGACCATCTCGTGCTATCCACCCTGTTAATGGCTTGGCAGCAGATGACAGGGCATGAATTTCAGGACCTAATGCTGCCTGAAAACAAAGAAAATAACATAGTATGTAAGACTAAGAGCAGGATTAGTAAAAACAGTTATTTTCTAGACCTCATTAAGAAACTACAGTACACAGATATATCTGTTGGTTATTTCATATCATATTTTTTTCAGAAATTCTTGAATTTCAATATACTATTGATTTTTGCTTGTCAAATCCAACACAAAACCTTCAAACGGAAGCACAATACACATCATAGCATAAAATGTAACTGCTATATTATCGCAAAATGTCTTGTCATTATCACCATAACACAAAAGGAACACAAATGATGAGCTACATAGAATAAGGATTGTTTATGTGATTGCTACAGTAAGAGTAAGCAATGAGTACTTCCTACAATTTGCTGAAATAAAGATAGGAGATATGCTCAGAATATCTTTAAATGCATAAATTCTGAATACTGTGGGACTATGATTAATCTCTGTCATTCAGTGATGACGTTCACAACACATCAATAAATTGAAATTTATACTACTACTACTACTACTACTACTACTACTACTACCACCACCACTACCACCACTTCACTTCTCAGACATCATTATTTTTTATGTATTCACATTGATAAAATAACACCACAACTTTAATGGATGTATACATAAAAATAATACATGACATGATATAGAAATAAAATTAAAATAAATATACTTCAGATAACTATCTCAATATACTGGAACAGAATACACAAAACTAGTTTTAAAAAATCAAACAATAGACAACAGAGTTCAGAAATTTATTTGGACCAGAACTGCTTCAGCACAGGCGATACACCAAGCTCCCACTTATCCAAGTGCAGTTTATCCAGCTCGTGGATTATCTGTGCACAGTTCGTCTTGTGGATTACCTGTGCACAGTTCATCAATTTTTGAAGAAAATAAAACATAAAAAAGCAACAAAGCCTGAACTATCCTGTTATAATTAGAATGAATATTTTTCTTTTAGAATACAAATTTCTGGTTGTGAAGACATAGGTTACAACAACATCTGTCAGTGGTTAAGCCTACGAATTGGGATTTTGGCAGCAAAGTGGCCCAGGTAGTGTATTACACTTTTGTGACCTCGCTGCACAAATACCTGTAAGTTAGTCTTAGCCCGCTGAAAAAGGACAATTATAATTGAGTGACATCTGCACAAACAACTGGAAATAAAAATTGTATTTCTTGTTTATTGTCATAAAGAGATTAGATACCTTTCTCTTGGCTGTGCAACAAGGTGTGGCCACATAATGCAGCAGCATCTCACAAGTTGCACTATGCACATCTCCGAGGGAATTGCTAGTGCCCTGGCTACTCCACCTGAGATCTGAAGGCTCCGCAACAATGATTATGATTCCATGAAAGAGTTACTCAGTGAAAAAAGATTTTTTTAAATATGAAACAACGGAAATTCCAGGTGGGAATATCAACAATGTAGGAAATGATAGATTCCTACTTACCCTAAAGAAGACACGTCAAGTTGCAGACAGACACAACTAAAAGATACTCACATGTAACTTTTGCCAGTAAACACACACACACACACACACACACACACACACACACACAATAATTTCCAGCCCAAGAGGCAGGAGCTGGTAGTCGTGTGTGCATGACGTGTTCTTGCTTGTATATTATTATTTGCACGATGATTCTGATGGTGCAATCAGATTTTCAATATCTTTATTAGTTTAAAGTTTAGTATGTGACTTTAAATTATACAAGTAACTCCCAGCAACGAATTTCCAAAATCTAAATGGTTCTTCTGATTTCGTCAATCTACGTGTCTTTACAAAGCTATTAGTGTAAACCTAAACTGGTATGAATTAATTACAGGCACGTAACTTAAATAGTACATTAGTTATTGGAGGTCAAAGTGGTCCATTACTATCGATCGCGTCAGGCCATAAGTACTCCACAGTTACACAAAAAAACGGTAGCAGCATGCTTATAAATATATTTATTTGTCTATGTCTTTATTTATATCCAATATATACTATTCATGAAGAAATTGGTTAAATATTTACTGTGTCTTTGAAAGCACAGAGACATTAGGCTACTGGCCTACCATCTGTTCTATTCCTTTGATATATGTTTATTTAATTTGTTTATGTATCTAATAATGTCTGTTAGAGCATGTTTATGGTCCATCTGTAGGAATATTTATTTAATTTCAAGTATTTAAATGTAAATCCAGTATTTCGTATGTGTTTAAATATGTTTGTGAGTGTATATCAGGGTGGAGACATGGAGGGAGCGCTCTAGCCAATCACAGCACCCGTTAGTGGTGAGACTGTATGGAAGTGGGCAAGGAGGATGGTTTCCAGAGAGGACACGGGGAAGTTCTGGAGAGTACGACACTGGGCACAGGAAGTGCTGGACGCAACAGACACACAGTCACGGGAGGGACTTTGAGAGTGTTGAGTGGTTTACGTGTGGTCGCGGCAGATAGAAATATTTCGTAGTGCTGACTTGTACACTTGTGAGATTCCCGTGGCTTCTACAGTGAAGATGTAGTGGGTACTTAAAAGTGAATATCTCACGAGCTTTGCTGTTATTCATCACTAATTACGTGCAGTAGGAATCTATTGTTTCCTTGTTATTCAACTTACATTTTATTTAATTGCTGGACACCAATAAGTGTTTTCAAGAAATATACTGCATTCTCAAAAGTACTTCTACTATTGTACTCATCATTTAAAGTAATTAAGATAGTACCTGCAGATTTTATTTAACTGCAATTTTTCATTTATAAATTTATATGTTACTTTCATAATTCACAATTGCCGAGTGATAGAAACCTTCGACCATTTGATTCATGTGTGTATTCTTATCGTATACTGTAGACTCAGCAGTATTTGGCCTGTAATGCGGCAACTACGTATCCCAGCACCTAGACAACAAAACCAGCCAAAACTTTAATATTGAAACTCTGAGTCTGAGGGAATGCATTCTATTGGAAAGCCTGCATGGTTCAGGGCAGCTCTCCACACTGGTCTGTCTCTTGCACGTGTGCTCATATGTGCATAACTACTGCACTTACACAGTCATTTAAACCTACCTATTGCAGCTTTGGCCTTCCTCAAAATTTTTTGCTCCCCACAATTCCCTCTGCTACCAAATTAGCTTCTGTATGAAGAAATTATTCTCTAAGTAGATAGAAATTGATGCAGCAAACTTGTGGACAAAAGGCCTCAGTATCTTAGGCAAAACCACAACTGTGATGCAGAGTTTCTCATGTAAGTAAACAAATACAAATGACTGTTTGACAGAATAGTTAAGCAAATAAATCTGTCCCAAATGCCACAAACAAATCGAAGGCTGTATAGCAGACTGTCAAGACTCAACTAGGTGCTGAGGAAACAACTCATTTTAGTCCTACGTTAAAAATTGATGGGAAAAGTGTTACTAATGCCACCCGGACCTGTGATTAATTTGACAGGTACTTTAAAGCTGCAAATAAAATAGATGAATTCTCTCCTCTTTAGATAGACCCCAACAGACTGCAATATACATCTGGAGAATTTAAATTTACTCATGTACCTTGTTATAAAATAGCTAGCATTACAAAATTCGAAAAATCTGAAATTCTAACAAAAATAATTAAGGCTGGATGTCATAATATTCTGCCCCAACTTTGCTACAGAGTAAATCAGTTATCTTATGAGGGTTGCTTCCCTGACAGGGTGAAATATGCACAAGTTTAACCTATTCATAAAAGAGGCAGACTGGATCAGATTTCTGCCCAGTATAAATATTATCAATTTTTCTAAAATATTTGAGAGAACAGCATGTAATCAATTAGAAAAGTCTAAAGAAACTCATAACATTATTCTGAATAATCAATGTGGATTTACAAGGGGCAAAATATTGTGCTTACTAATAACGAACCAACCACTAAAACAAGCAAATGTCTTGATAACATGCTGTGACCTCACTAAGGCATTTGAAATGATAAACCACAAGCTGGCGCTTCGTAACGTGTCTGCTTATGATTTCTACGGAAAATATTTCTCATTCTATTTCGAAACTAGGAAACAAAGGGTAGTTACACAACAAACCAGTGAGAGAGTTTGTTTTAGATGGAAGGAGATACAAGCAGATGAACAACAACCAGGTTCAATACTAGGCCCAAGGTCCACTACTGTTCCTGTGTTACATAAATGACATGACATGGAAGATAAATACAGAAACAATTCTGTTCACAGATGACTCAATGGCAACAATTTGCAGGGGGAGGGGGTAGGGATTCAGTAACTAACTCTAAAAGATCTTGAACCCTGAATAAACACTAAAACGAAACTGAACCTTACAAAAGCACAAACTGTCCATTTCAGGAACAAACAACTACCTGGCAATGACAATGGCCATGAGTGTGTGTGTGTGTGTGTGTGTGTGTGTGTGTGTGTGTGTGTGAGAGAGAGAGAGAGAGAGAGAGAGAGAGAGAGAGAGAGAGAGAGCATGCACACACTTTGTCTTTCGTCTGATGGCGGACTTTGACAGCTGATATTTGTCCAACAGTCTGTATTTAAATGGTCCTTTCTGGCATTCAATGACTTCTCTTCATTGTGAGTGGCAGCCTATTCTAATTTGTATTGTTATTCCATTATGGATTTTCCACTGTTTAAACTCTTTGCAGTGCTAGGATCATCTTACAATGACACAGGATTTGTCATCATAATACAATGAAAAAAGAAAGCTCAAAAAATTTACACACACACACACACACACACACACACACACACACACAGGATATATGTTTCTATGGTGGCAGTACAGGTGTTGGACTGTGGCCTTGCTGAAGTAATCTTCCCAGCTTGTGCCTGAAATGATTTAGGAAAACTATGGAAAAGCTAAATCAGGATAACCACACAAAGTACAATGTTCTTTCGGCCACACACAATTTGCACCAGATAACTAATATAAAACACAGTTTTGCATTGTGTCACTATACAAGCTACAGACAACATCTCAAGTCTCATGGATGGCTGAATATATATCATAGTTCAGGCTTGGCCAAGATTCGCACACCAGGAGTGTGCTTGCACTCCACGAGTGCATCTGAGTCTGGTCAGTCTTCCCCCGCCACTATGCTATTCTGTGCAGTTGTGTGAGTGAGGCTGCACATGCAGGAAACTTAGGAAGATGTGTTTGCAACACAGTAGAAGTACATTACATAGTGCTAATATGGTAAGCGGAACTACAAAAACCTTTACATACAGGAATTTAAGTTGTGATGTCTATAAATTTATATGCATTTCATTGTATCATATGTAATATATCTATGTGATACAGTCAATCACATGGAGTTATGCAATTTCAAATCTGTGGCACCTGAACACTGGTGTGAAACTGTCAGTTTCATAACAGAAAAAAAAGTTCGCATACGTGTTGAACCAAACACTGAAATAACTTTAGCATCTTGTCTGTACAGTCAATGATATTGTTCTACAGGTGACATTTTATAAAATGTCTTGGAAAAATCTGGACTGGACAAACAGGTTGTTGAGCTGGGTGCTACACAGAACATCTATCAGCTCAAGTTGGAAGTAATAAGGTATATTAGCAGCCAAAAGCGAGAACGATCTGAGAAATGAATTGAAATCTGTCTTCAGTCATGCAATGTCTTGGAATCTCTTTCTGAAATCATGACAAAATGTCCCCATCACTAAAAAACAGTCAGACATGCCTCATCCACAAATGACTGTCTTGAATTACAGAAAATGTTCCAAGTCATGAAACTGAAGCTGATTTTTCCATAGGATCACTTTTTGTTTGATGGCATCAATTTTACCTGCCACCTGTTACCAAACGATTCTCCCCCTGCATTAAGAGATTTAATGAATTCAGGTACTATGCACTTTTAACCACAAAAGATTTTGTTGCCACTCCACTTACTGTTAATTCAGTTTTCTGCCCAAATGGTTGCATTGATTTCAGCCAGCATTCACCGTCATTTGTGAAAAGACAAGTGTGTCATATTGTCTTTCAGGCTAGTGTTGTAATAACAATCCAGTAAATGTTTTTCCAGTCCATTATAGTCAGATGGTATATTAAGCACTTTGCATGGCCTCTAAACGATATGAAAAGTAAGGCAATTCCCATTCAGCATTGAAAAATGTGACTTCTTCACTTTTCATTTTTTAGACAAGTGTGTAGATGTCATAGTATTCCTAAGGCAGAACATAAATCAAATTTAATGTAAGTAATATTTATTGTTCATGAACTGCTTGGCATCTGACAAGGTGAATGCTTTCCTCACGTGGCACTCGGCTGCAGCCTTCATTCTCCTCTTCCCTTTCATCTGTCAGTCCAATTCACTTCTGTGCTCGGAATGCTATGCAGGAGCATGATCACCAGAGTGCTCGTGGAGCATTGTTTGGCCTGGCCTGTCATAATTAAATTATTAGGGAAAAGAGCTGCTCAATGCCGACACTGTTAAATTTCTTGGGGTTATTATAAATGGACTGATAATGTCGATTGTGTAGTGAAGTGATTAAACAGTTCTGCTTATGCAATGAGATACTTTCTAAATAATTTTAATTCACTTAGCTGTTAAGAAGACTGTATCATGCTTATGTTTTTTTTTATCAATTGTTAGATGCAACCTAATTTTTCAGTGTGTTGAAAAAGCAAACCTCCTCAAAGTGTAAAGACTACAGAAAAAAGAAATATTCTGAGCTATGGCGGGTACAAACAACACCCAATCAAGCAAACCATTATTCAAGAGCCTTGACTTAATAACAGGTTCTTTTCTGTTTGTACATAAAATACTTCTCTTTGAGCTAAAAAGCCACAGATTTTCAAGGTAAATTCTTTTACACATGCTTATGAAATGAGGCATATTTCTGACTACATGTTGTCTTGTCATAAGTAGCTTGTTTGAAAATGTCCCATATATCATGACTATAGAGATTAGCAGGAAAATATGGTCCAAGGACACGGACTACATGCTAAAAGCCACAGAAGCAAAAAATGAAAAATACTGACAAATAAAATGTTATTACAGTGTGGAAATTTTATACAACGGAAAGATATGTAGCAGCTATCAAACATTTTTACATTGTAATCCCACTCTCTTTTAATAGATGTATGTGTTCTTTTTATAATACCTACATGCATATATAAACTACAGATGTGAACACTGAAAATACTTAAAAGCAAATAAGATTACAGTGTGGAAGATTTTGAGAAGGAGAAAGTCATGTAGCACCTATTTAGATTTTTACATTCTAGTCCATTTATGTGTGAGCACAAACTACCAATATAGTTGTACAACTGCTATTATTGATGAGTCACCAGTGTTTTACTCAAATGATTGCATATGACATGTTATGTACCAATAAAGATGATACTGTATTCTATGCTATTCTTGTCATTTGTACCAATATCCCAGCTTATGTACACATGCACCAACAAGCACAACAAACTTTTTCTTACCAGTTCCTCCTTATTTGATCCAAGGAATGTCTTTATTTGGAAATCAGCCATCAGATTCGAAAAAAAGTCAGAGAAGATCTTCAGTGCATATGTTGCAGCCAAATATGTAATCAGCTGCCATTGCTGTTAACAGAAAGCAAATATTGTAGGAACAATTTATTATTCCATCACATTTCTTCTATATAAATGATTGTAAATGTCCCTTTTGGGTCATGACAAAACATTAAGCCAATAAGTAATAAATTTTAGTGGAAGAAAACACAATGTGTTTGGTTATCATCCTTAATTGGGAAATTTTCTACCAAGAAGTGAAAGAAAAATTCAGTAACATGATTAAGTGTTCTTGTTTAGCCCTACTACAGAACTGAGTTTGTAAGGCCATACATTGGTTTCTTTGTAGACCATTCTTCACAGAAGGCAGACTGAGCAACTTTAAAAGGTTTCTGTCAGAAAAGTGATTCAACAAACTGTTAAGAGCAACATTCTCAAAACTTTTTTGAGAACACCCGAAGGAAAGAAGGAAGGAACAAAGGGAATGAGCCTACAATTAAAGGTTAGTTGCCTATTTCAAGGTTTATAAATGGTATTATTTACGTACATCAGCCTTCTGGGAAATACAACCTGACTCGTCAACTAATTACAGTGGTAGCTGAATGTGTGCTATCAGTGCAGATGCAGGAAACAGTATACCTGTTTCGAAAAATCACTGGTCGTGCTTCCGCTATAGTAGAATAGATAAAAAATCAACTTACTAAGCAGTGGCAGGATAAAATATAAACACTTATAAAGGAGCCAGTGTTTCCTCCTTCTGCCAGAAGGGCTGAAGGGGAAGGAAGATGAATGAAGGGAAAGGACTGGAAATGGGAGGGTTTGGAAAAGTTGCCCAGAACCTCAGGTCGTGGGAGTCTTAAGGGACGGAATGAGAAGGAAAGAATCATTGCTGAAGACTGCACGGAACAAGGGAAGAATCCAGACGGCACATGTGGTGAAGCAGGCACCAAGAGCATGAGTGTCGTGTTGTAGAGTATGATCTGCAACAGGATATTGCACATTGCCAGTATACACCCTCTGCCTAGGTTCACTATAGTCATACCAATGTAAACCGTCAAACAGTATTTGCATAACATCTGGTACACGATACGTGTCATTTCACAGCTCCTTTAAGCTGTACGGACACAGACTCTAACACACTTATTTTATGATGATTCCTCATCCACAGAACCAGTGGCACTGTAGACTTATAGTAAGATGTACCAATGTCTCTGTTATAGGTCTCACAAATCTGAAATGTCTGATACACAATAATCTCTCAACTGTTAAATGTCTCAAGGCCAACTACAGTATCTACTTTAGTACCACAGTCACAATTACCATGTCGATTAGCATCTGTGTTTGTAAGCATGGAATTCAATATACATCTGCTAAAGACAGAAGGACCATGCAAAATCACTTGGGCACCTACTCCATTCTTCATACTAATAGCAATATTATAAATTGTTTTATATACTGTAAGGTGCAAACACCTTCTCCTCTTATACTAATGTACCTCTGTAATGCATCTCTGTGAGTCTCACTACCACTGCAACATACTTTGATATAGATGTGCCCTAGAATGGTGTAGTTTGCTTATCTGCGATACTTAAGAAGAGCGTTAAAGAAGGAATTTGGCAGGCAGGGCTGCTAGTTATTACTTGAGCTCTGCTGGGCTAAAAGTCACTTCTGGTAGGTTGGGTAAGCCGCGCTGTGGTTAGATAAGGAAGTGCTATATAAGTGACATTTCTCTTAAGACAGCTTCAGTCGTCAAGCAGCCACACTTGCAGCAGCATTGACACAGACTAGTGATGACGCATTATTATAGGAGAAGGCATTTGCACCTTACAGTATATAAAGCTATTTATAATATTGCTATTAGCACAAAGAATGGAGTAGGTGCCCTTCAGTCTTTTGCGGATGCATATTGAATTTCATGCTTACGAAAGCAGACGCTAATCGACATGGTAATGGTTGGGTTACTGTGGCTGTATTACGTGGTATTAAAGTAGACACTGTAGCTGGCCTTGATACATTTAACAGTTGAGAGGTTATTGCATATTGGACATTTCAGATATGTGAGGTCTATAACAGAGACATTGGTACATCTTACTATATGCCTAAAATGTCATTGGTTTTCAGGACACGGAATCATCATAAAATAAATGAGACAGAGTCTGTGTCCGTATGGCTTAAAGGAGCTCTTAATTGCAGCAAGATTCAAGTTATTGGTGATGTGACGCATTAGTATAGAATTTGAAATAAAATATTTATCCTTTCCTTATCTCCCCTCAGATGGCTCTCCCTTTGACAGCATATGTTTCCCCAGTTACAGGGTTGGTACAGGTGGTGGTTAGTTGGTTTAAAAGGGGGGAGGGAGGGGGGGGGGGGGGGAAGGGACCAAACTGTGAGGTCATTGGTCTCTTGTTCCCAGTAAAATAATTACACAGGGGAAAGAAGAACAGAAAGGAGACATACAGCACAATAATATGAGAAAGGAAGAGAACCACAAGAACAACAGAAGGACAGCCAACACTACTATGGTCAAAGCAGGAAAAGAAAACCACTGAGAGAAGCAAGAAAAAGGTAGAAGGGGTAAAAACAAGAGAGCAGATGACCGTGGCTGGCCGAGCATGAGGATAAAAATGAAAAGCCACCCACTCTGCGACACATTAAAACATCCACCTTAAAATCATTAGAGTGGAGAACACAAAGGGATAAAGGACATGCACTAAAACTTATATAGAATGATGAAACCCACCATCACGTATAAAATGTAAAACTAAATTAGCCAATGAGATGTTGTCAGCTAAAATTAATGGCAATGTGGCCGGTAACTGAAGAGTCCGCTGCAGGGCAGCCACAGAAGGACAGCTCACCAAAATATGGGCCACCGCACTGACACTGAGGTGGGTCATCACAGTGCATGAGGTAGCCATATGTCACCCAAGTGTGGCCAATGCAGAGCCGATAGAGAACCACAGAATCCCTGAGAGAGGCCCACATGGAGGACTGCCACACATTCGTAGTCTCCTTACTGGCACGCAGTTTGTTGTGCGTGCTAAGCTTATGCCATTTCATCTCCAAAAGCCGCAAAACTTTGCAGCATAGTACTGAATGCAGGTCAGTTGCAGAGAAGCCAATCTCCACAAGTGTTTTCCGTGTAGCCTGTTTGGCCAGCCTGTCAGCAAGTTCGTTGCCGGGATTCCGACATGACCTGGGGTCCAGACAAACACCACTGAACAACTGGACTGTTCCAAGGCATAGAGGGATTCCTGGATGGTCACTACCAAAGGATGATGAGGGTAGCACAGGTCGATAGCTTGTAGGCTGCTTAAGGAGTCAGTACACACAAGAAACGACTCCCCAGGGCATGAACGGATGTGCCCAAGAGCATGAGATATAGCCACCACAGCTTGGCAGTGAAAACACTGCAGCCATCGGGCAAGGAATGCTGTTCAGTATGTCCTCCATGGATATACGTGAAGCTGACGTGGGCATCAGCCATCGAGTTATCAGTGTAAACCACTTTGTGGCCTTGGTACATGTCAAGAATCGAGAAGAAGTAGCAGCGGAGAGCTACGGGGTTAAGTGAGTCCTTAGGGCCATGTGAAAGGTCCATGCAAAGCCACGGCCTAGGGGTACACCACGGAGGTGTACATGAATGGACCTCAACTATAGGTGGTAAAGGCAAGAACCCAGTTTGGAAAGAAGGGATCGGACATAAACCACAATCAGAAGCCCTGACCTGGGCCGCCGATGCAGGAGATGAACCGCCATGGGTGGGAAAAGGAAATGGTGATTCGGACACACATGAGAACTACGAAGGTGTGCAACGTAACTGGCCAGCAGTTGTGCACACCTAACCTGAAATGGAGGGACTCCAGCCTCCACAAGGACGCTGGTCACCGGATTCATTCTAAAAGCTCCTGTTGCTAGGCGAATGCCACAGTGGTGCACTAGCTTGAGTAAACACAATGCTGAGGGCACTGCCAAACCATAAACCAGGCTCCTATAGTCAAGACGGGATTGAACAAGGGCTCTGTAGAGCTGCAGCAGCGTAGAGCGATCTGCACCCCAGTTGGTGTTGCTCAGGTAGCAGAAGACATTGAGGTGCTGCCAGCACTTCCACTTAAGCTGACGAAGGTGAGGAAGCCAAGTCAATTGGGCATCGAAAACCAGCCCTAAGAATTGATACGTCTCCACTACAGTGAGTGGATCATCATTAAGGTAAAGTTCTGGTTCTGGACGAATGGTAGTATGCCGACAGAAGTGCATAACACATGACTTTGCAGCCGTAAACTGGAAACCGTGGGCTAGAGTCCACGACTGCACCTTGTGGATGGCTCCCTGTAGGCGCTGCTCAGCACCACCAGTACAAAATGCAGAAGTCGTCCGCATACAAAGAAGGTGAGACGGACAGCCTGACAGCTGCTGCTAGACCAGTAATGGCCACTAAAAATAGACACACACTCAATACAGAGCCCATTCTCCTGGATATGGGGGGAACTATGGAGGGCACCAACTTGGACACAGAAAGTACGAAACAACAGGAAATTTTGGATAAAAATCGGAAGCAGGCCTTGGAGACCCCACTCGTATAATGTGGCAAGGATATGATGTCGCCAGGTGGTGTCATACGTTTTTTGTAAATCAAAAAAGATGGCAACCAGGTGTTGGCGTCTGGCAAAGGCTGTTTCGATGGCAGACTCGAGGGACACAAGATTATCATTGGTAGAGCGAGCCTGGCGGAAACTGCCCTGACGTGGAGCCAGTAGGCCACGTGACTCCAGGGTCCAGCCCAACTGCTGACACACCATACATTCCAGCAGTTTACAAAGAACGTTGGTGAGGCTGATGGGCTGATAGCTATCCACATCAAGTGGGTTTTTACCAGGTTTGAGCACCGGAATGATGGTGCTCTGTCGCCATTGCAATGGAAAGACGTCATCGCACCAGATCTAGTTGAAGATGATGAGGAGATGTCACTTGTAGTCAGATGAAAGATGTTTAATCATCTGACAGTGGATCCGATCTGGCCCAGGAACTGTGGTGGGGCAATGTGCAAGGGCATGGAGCAGCTCCCACTCTGTAACTGGGGCCTTATAGGATTCACTGTGGCGTGTAGTGAATGAAAGGACCTTCCCTTCCAGCTGCTGTTGGAGAGTGTGTCGTAGAATTACCTCCCAGCCTTTCGCAGAGGCTCGAGCATAGTGCTCGGCAAAGTGCTCAGCAATGGCGTTTGCACTGGTAGATAACACACCATTTATGCTAACACCAGGAACACCTGTTGGAATCTGGTACCCAAAAACACATTTGATATTTGCCCAGACTTGGGAAGGTGACGTATGACACCCAATGGTTGAGACATATCTCTCCCAAAACTCCTGCTTCCATCATTTGATGAGTTGGCGAACAGAGGCATGGAGCCGTTTAAAGGCTATGAGGTGCTCCAGGTGACGGCGCTGCTTATGCCACTGTGGAACTCACCGACACTCGTTAATTGCTTCAGCGACTTCCGGTGACTACCGAGTGACAGTCTTTTGCCAGGGGCATCCTAAAGAGCGAGTGATCGTGTTTTCTGCCACAGAAACGATTGTTGTAGTCACCTGCTCAACCATAACATCAATGTTACCATGTGGGGGAGATTCAACGGTAACACCAGAGGTGAAAGTTTCCCAGTCTGCCTTGTTTAAAGCTTATCTGGGCAGATGTCCATGAGCCTGATGCTGGGACAGTGACAGGAAGATGGGAAAGTGGTCACTACCGCACAGGTCATCATGTGCTCTCCAGTGGATAGATGGGAGAAGTCCTAGGCTGCAAATTGATAAATCGATGGCCAAGTAACTTCCATGAGCCACACTGAAATGTGTGGCGGCCCCAGGATTTAAGAGGCAGAAGTTGAACTGAGACAGTAAAGTTTCAACATCTCTGCCTCGGCCAATAAGGATGGTGCCACCCCACAAGGGTGTTAAAATCCCCAAAAGTAGGAAAGGTTCAGGGAGTTGATCAATCAGTGCAATTAATACATTGACAGATACTGCACCATCTGGAGGAAGATATACATTGCAGACAGTTATTTCCTGTGTCGTCCTTATTCTGACAGCCACAGCTTCAAGAGGGTTTTGAAGCGACACACTTTCACTACTGACTGAGTTTAGGACATAAATGCAAACTCCACCTTACACTCTAAAGAGTCGCTACGGTTCCTGTGGTATCCCTCATAGCTGCAGAGGGCAGGGGTCTGCATTGCTGGGCTGCAGGTTTCCTGGAGGGCAATGCAGAAAGCAGGTGTAAAGCTTAACAGCTGCCGCAGCTCAGCCAGGCGGTGGAGAAAACTGCAGTAATTCCACTAGAGGATGACATCGTGAGACTGGGAAGGCATGTAACATTCAATGAAGCAGTTTACACCTCAGGGTCACCTGCTGCCACCAAGTTTTTGCCTGAGCAGTCTATATACATTGTGTCTGAGGGTCCAGCAAAATCTAGGTCCTCAGCGGACGCCAAAATCTCCACCTCATCCACGGACCGCAATTCCCTTGGTCTCGAAGACCTTCTTTTTGGATTTTTCTCACTGCTCCTTGGGTTTCCCTGGCTCGGAGGACTTCACTGGTTCAGTCTCTGGGACTGAGGATGAGCGTGAAGCCTATGACCAGCTGCTTTTGGGCTCTTCAGCCACAGGCAGGTGTCGTCTTTCCCACTAGCAGAAACCTTGGAAGGGAGTGACCCAAGGGACCCCTTCCTAGTGAGAGGAGCCAAAGAAGACTTATGCTCCTCTGGCTCAGAAGTGGGGACTGATACCCCCAATGGTTGGGGAGGTGTTGCTTCAGAAGTAGGTGGTGCAGCAGGATCAACAGGGAGTGAAGTGCCTCCAACCATCAATGGGGCAGGTATAGTCTTCTGCTTCTGGCGGTGTAAGAGGAGGTCATAGAGACAGGATGTAGGCACTCAAATTTCCTCTTAGCCTCAGTGTAGGTCAGTCAGTCCAGGGTCTTATATTCCATGATTTTCCTCTTTCTGTAAAATCCTGCAGTCTGGCGAGCAAGGTGAATGATGTTCTCTGCAGTCGACACAGATGGGAGGCAGGGAACATGGAGTATTGGGATGTGATGGACGTCCACGATCTCAACATGTGATGCTGGAAGTTCAGCAGGAAGACATATGGCCGAACTTCCAGCACTTAAAGCACCACATCGGGGGAGGGATATATGGCTTGACGTCACAGCGGTAGACCATGACCTTGACCTTCTCGGGCAATGTGTCACCCACAAAGGCCCAGATGAAGGCATCGGTGGCAACCTGATTATCCCTTGGACCCCGATGGTCGTGCCGGACAAAATGAACAGCTCGCTGTTCTAAATTGGTGCACAGCTCGTCGTCACACTCCAAAAGAAGGTCCCGGTGTAATATAATACCCGGACCATATTTAAGCCCTTATGGGGCATGATGGTAACAGAAACATCCCCCAACTTGTCACAAGCGAGTAATGCCCGTGACTGGGCAGAGGATGCTGTTTTTATCAAGACTGACCCAGTACGTAATTTTGACAAGCCCTCCACCTCTCCAAACTTGTCCTCCAAACACTTCACAAAAAACTGAGGCTTCACGGACATGAAAGATTCCACATCAACTATCGTACATATGAGGTACCACGGCGAATAAGCTTCACTGCCATCCTTAGCCTGACGTTCCTCCCATGGTGTGGCCGGGGAGGGGAACGATTTGTGAGCATATTTCTTAACACTCAAGTTAGACTTTGCCCGCTTAGAGGCTGCTGGTGGCAGACCACCAGCAAGAGATGACATACTATGCTTCATGGCATGTCATCCGCCCTGATGCCACCCACTCCAACCAGGGGCCCCTCCCCTCGGGCGCCACCCAGAATCAGCTAGGGCCACCTGGGAGGATGGCCATTTCCAGGAGTCCCGATGACCCAGGGAGATAGGCATCTACTCCATGGCATACATGAGGAGTTAACAGCACAGGCATCAGCAGAGCGATTCCTGTGTTGTCAGGGCGCTACAACCAACAGGGTACATGGCGGCCCCACCACAATAGACTGGCTACTGTTCTGGATATGAGGTACTAAGAAGTCCATGGTCACTGTTGGCACAGAAAGCAACACAGCATAGTGCGTGGTGGAAAACACACCCAGGAAGGTGTCCTTGCCCAAGAGATGGAGAATGAGCAGGACTGCAATGTGACAATGAGAAAGTGGGCTAAAGATCTCAATGCACAATGGACATGATGCACCATGTAAGGTGCCCTTTCCCAATTGGCTCGTTCTTCGGGAAAATTTAGAAAAATGGAGGTCAAACCCGACAGGGGAACATCACACAAAGGCCGAAAGGTGTGAGACTCCTTGTAGTTGCCTCTTACGACAGGCAGGAATACCTCGGGCCTATTCTAACCCCCGTACCTGCAGGGGTACAGTTGGTGGTAGAAGGTTGCAGAAGACAAGTCTTACTACGGGTACCATCACAGAAGTAAGGGCGATCCAGAGGGAAATATGGATGCAGAAGGGGGCACAGGGACTGGCCAAATTATTGAGGAGGTCGGGGGCAGCCAGAAAGCTATTCTAGGTTGGTGGGTCTAATGTAAGACAGAATGGACCTCATTTCAGGGTACAATTTCAGGAAGTCATAGCCTTGTCAAAGTAGCTTGATTAATACACTGAAGACCGGGATAATACCGAATGACTAGAGGTGTACTCCTAAAATGTATTTTGAAGGGAACAGCAGTACCAGGATTGGATGTGATGCCCCACGAAATCTGCTTTCCAATTAGGCTGGTGGGATACTTATGTATAATGAAGGGTGGGGTGAGAATTTTGTTGTATTGCTGTAAAGAGTCTGCATCTGAACAAATATGTTTGCCTCAAAATGGCTCTGAGCACTATGGGACTCAACTGCTGAGGTCATTAGTCCCCTAGAACTTAGAACTAGTTAAACCTAACTAACCTAAGGACATCACAAACATCCATGCCCGAGGCAGGATTCGAACCTGCGACCGTAGCGGTCTTGCGGTTCCAGACTGCAGCGCCTTTAACCGCATGGCCACTTCGGCCGGCTATGTTTGCCTCGAATGCCAAGGCTGTATGGGAGGCAACGTTGGCATGAAAAGAATGACAACTGTCGAAACGTAAGTACTGTTGTTTGTTGACAGGTTTAATGTAAACAGAAATGAGTAGCTGATCCTTGGTGAGGATCAGATCAGCACCAAGGAAAGTACAAAGAGATTCTGAATAAGACCAGTGAAATTTAACTGGTAAAATGTATTGGTGACTCCAAAAATTGAACAGGTCACCCTCAACATGAATCCATATAGCAAAGATGTCATCAATGTGTGTAAATCTGAACCAAGGAATGAAGGCTAATAGATCCCAGAAAAGACCCCTCTAAGTGGTCCATGAAATAGCTGGCATAGGAAGGAGCCATCCCGGTTCCCATGGCCATACCTCTGATGTTTGTATGTCTCACCCTCAAAGGTAAAGTACTTCTTTGTAAGCATAAAGTTAATTATGGTGAGCATGAGGAACATTGTGGGTTTTGAATCAGGTCAGTAATGCTCAGCAGCAGACATACCATGCACAGGGGGATGTTGATATAAAGGGAGCAGACATCAACAGTTACAAGGTTTGTCGAAGGCACTTCCCAGTCAGTCAGTCTTTTCTTCTCAACTTGTCCGGTACATGTCTCCTGACCCAGGGTTTAGGACGATATTTCCTTAACTCTTCCGATTTCCTTAACTTCACCAGTCCTTTCCTTCAGCACTCTTCCTTCCTCTTAAAACCTTCGGCCACAAGGAGGAACACTGACTCCGAAAGCTTACACATTTCTTTAACCTTCGCATATGGTTTCTCCTGCTGCCACTTGGTGAGAAGACGTTTTCTCTATCCAGTTACGTTACATAATCAGAAATTGATTACAGTACAACCCTGCTTTTACATTCCTCGAATTAACATTTTCCCCATGTTTACGACATTTTTTATTGTTCCCATCAAATTTGCTATGTCCACAACATTAATTTGCACCTGATCTTGCATCAACATATCTATAATTTTCCCGTGATTTATGCATTAACAAAAAATACATTAACAAAAAAATGTTCATTGAGAAAAAAATGATGCTGGCATCATGTTGGCCGTCCAGTAGTATTTACAAACATTACGAGGTTTCTTGACACCAGGGCATTCTACTCAGTGGATTTGAACCAGTAAACATGTGACAGTTGGAACAATTTGTGCCATATCTCTCGCCATTGCCAAGCTCTAATTGGCACGATGGCTGGTGGGATTAACTAGGTTTGTTCAAATAAAGATATCATTACCAATCACAAGCATTTCCAAACTGTCTCTAACGCACAAATGCAGTTTTGTGATAGTTCTAAACATTGTGACACCTTTGTCAAACCATTAGCACGTTTTGGCATTTGACCACTTGTAGCGCTAGTTGACACCATCATCCACTTTGCGTTGCTCAAATGTTTTGGGTTTAAACAGAGCGCCAGTTACGTATATTTTCATGCTGAGCAGAATGTGTTTCAAGAATTTATTCTTGTTATCAAGTGCAGTATTTACTTTTGTATTTTTTGTGATGTTACACAAACAAACAATGCGAGTGATAGTTTGCATGTGTGTGGTTTTCCACATAACTGAGGACACATAGTACCTGATAACCTAAAAAAGGCGACTACAGTGCAAGAGACACACAATAAAAAATATTCAAGCACCACACAAAATGCTTATGTATACATTTCCACTTCACAATGAGAAAAAATTCTTGAAACGCTTCCTGCTAAGCATGAAAAAAATGCATAAGCAGTGCAGTGTTTCATTATTTAAATAAAGAATGACAGCTGCAGAATTTCAAAACCATTGATTATGATGTATGAAACTGAGTCGAACGTTCCTACTTCCAGACAGTTATCAGTTCCAGTCTCATCAGCGGTTTTTATTAGATAATAAACCTTTATTAGATAGTAAATAAGTCCCTGACAAGTCTTTTGATGTCTGTTATGTACATATATCATAAAGAAAGTGCAAAAATGCAAGGGGGTATCCTATACATAACTTTTACAGCTTAAAACATTATTTCCCACATTTTACACCAGCTTTTTGAAGTCCCTTGAAAAGTGTAAAAGTGGGGATTCACTGTATTTTTATTGATGTGTTTCAGTGTACTAGGGAGCACTAAACAGCTTCCTGTTTTCTGTAATTGTCAGCAAAAAGCCTTCTGCTCAGTCAGGTCTGATCTATGACTGTTGCCACAGTATCAGATCTACCATGGCTGCTGTCCAGGCAGCATCACACAGACACCTTTCACTGATGTGCTACACGCATTATAGCTTTCCCACTTCACCGCAGCTGCCAACCACTTTTGTGTTTGCTAAGTGGAAGTCTGGCTCATCTGCTAACAGAGATTTGATTTTTCACAGTGTACATTTGCCGTTCTTCTTAGCAAGTTATCTTGTAGTGAAATTGAAGTAGACAGTTCCCGTGAGTTAGTATGGGTACAGGTCATTCATGGCAACCAGAATAAAATAATAACTGAATCCTTTTCCCGACCTCCCAACTCAGATGATACAATTGCTGAAAGTTTCAAAGAAGATATGAGTCTAATTCCAAACATGCACCCGACTTAAATAATTATAGTTGTTGGTGACTTCAATTTACTCTTGATACGTTGGTGAAAACACATGTTTAAATCTAGAGGTATGCATAAAACATCATCTGAGGTTATGCTAAATGCTTCCCTGAAAATTATTTCGACCAATTAGTGCATAGGCCCACTCAAATACTAAATGGCAGTCAAAACACACTTGACCGCTAGCAACAAATGATCCTGAGCTATTAACGAGCAACAAAATGGATACTGGGATTAATGAACATAGGGTTGTCGCAAGACTGAATATCGTAACTCCCAAATACACAAAAAATAAATGAAAAATATATCTACTTAAAAAAGCGATAAAAATTTCTTTGACACCTTCTTGGGAGACAATCTCTGCTCCATCCAATTTAACAATGTAAGTTACACCAGATGTGGCTTAAACTCAAAGAAATAGAATTGACAGCAATTGGGAGATTTATATCAAATAAATTAACAAAAGATGGAGCCGATCCCACATGGTTTACAAAACAGGTCAGAACACTGTTGCAGAAACAACGAAAAAAGCACGCCAAACTTAAACAAATGCAAAATTCCCACAATTGGTGATCTTTTACAGAAACTCAAGACTTAGCATGGAATATAATGTGAGCGCTTGTTATGGTTTCCTAAATGAAACTTTGTCTCAAAACCTGGCAGAAAATCCAAATAGATTCCAGTCATATGTAAATTACACTATCTCTGCTGGATAGCTATGGAAATACTATTGATGGCCTCATTTTACTAAGGTTTGAAGCTCCTCTTGATGTTTTTCTGTGTTTGCAGTTTAAAAATTTAGTTGTTTTGAAAAGCAGCCTTGTGCAAACATAATTAATTTATTTTTTATTTATATATTTACCCAGACATGTTTCGACACCTATGTGTCATCTTCTGTGGGTCAAATTTTTATTTCTGTAAAGTACAATATCAAATTTATAATAATTTAGCTATTGTGGCCTAAGAATTACAATATGTGCATTTTGCTTTGTTTTGTTTAGACACTCACCTTAAAATTACATCGCTAAATGAACTGCATTATTATACATCGGTTTTTGTGCCCCTTTTCGTCATTTTTTGACAGCGTGTCATCTGCAAACTAGCCATGAAGAAAAATTATTGTGTATTTGTGAAGAACTGTTTCGTGGGTAGAGGTTATGTGCAACAGGATGAAAAATGTAAGTACAGAAATGCATGCAGCCTCCACCAATGAAACAGTTCTTGACAAGTACACAATAATTTTTCTTCACGGCTAGTTTTCAGATGACATGCTGCCAAAAATGTCAAAAAATGGTACAAAAACCAATGTATAATAATGCAGTTCATTTAGCGGTGTAATTTAAAGGTGAGGGTCTAAACAATACAAAGCAAAATGCACATATTTTAATTCTTTGGCCTACAATAGATAAATTATTATAAATTTGATATTGCACTTTACAGTAATAAAAATATGACCCACAGAAGATGACACACAGGTGTCGAAACATGTCTGGGTAAATATAAAAATTAAAAATAAATTAATTGTGTTTGCATACAGCTGATTTTCAAAACAACCCAATTTTTATCGATGAACTACTGCTAAAGCAGAGTTACTGAATACAACCCTCTGAAATTCATTCTCCAAAGAAGACGAAGTAAATATTCCAGAATTCAGTTCATGAGCTGCTGTCAACACGAGTAACTTACAAGTAGATATCCTCAGAGTACTGAAGCAACTTAAATCATAACAGAAGCAAGTTTTTCAGTCCAGATTGTATAGCAATTAGGTTCCTTTCAGAACATGCTGGTGAGATAGCTCCATACTTAAAAATCATATACAACCGCTCATGCGACGAAAGATCTGCACCCAAAGACTGGAAAGCTGCACAGATCACACTAATATTCAAGAAAGGAAGTAGGAGTAATCCACTAAATCACAGGCCCATATCATTAATGTCAATATGCAGCAGGAAATTGGAACATATTTTGCATTTGAACATTATTAATTACCTTGCAGAGAATTGTCTATTGACACACAGTCAACATGGATTTAGGGAACACTGTTCACGTGAAACACAACTAGCTCCTTAATCACATGAAGTGTTGAGTATTGTCAACAGGGGATTTCAAATTAATTCTGTATTTCTAGTTTCCCAGAAGGCTTCTGACACCATACCTCACAGGTGGCTTGTAATCAACTTGCATGCTTATGGAATATTATCAGAGTTACATGACTGAATTCAAGTTTTTACTGCCAGAGAGGTCACAGTTCATAGTAACTGACAGAAAGTCATCAGTAATTATTTCTGGCATTCCACAAGGTAGTGTTATAGACCCTCTACTGTTCCATACCTATATAAACTATTTAGGAGACAATCTCTTCAGCCTTATTAGGTTGTTTGCAGATGATGCTGCTGTTTATCATCTAGTAAAGTCATCCAAGGATCAAAACAAATTGCAAAATGATTTGGAAAAAGATATAAAGTACTTTCATATCACACTCCAGACAGCAATCTTCACGAAATGACACAAATCGTGTTTCCGGCATGGCAAAAATTCCCTCAAGATGACATTTGTATACTGTTTACTTCCATACCACAATGCATATGAAGTGTACGTGTGCCCATTTGTGTTGCATCTCAAACATATTGATCACTGACATCAGTTTAATCATTTAATAACTATTACATGATAAATTTCTCCACAAGGTTACATATATATTCAATTTGGCCTTTGCAAGGTAACACCTCCATTTTCTCACTTTCTGCCAGTGTAGTTCTAAAAAAGATTAGTCTTATTTGACTGGTATGCAAGTAAAAATAGCCACCAAATATTTCTCAGTTGTGTAACACAACAGAGATGTACAATCACTACAAGAAGTCCTCTTGGCTTAGATCAATTTTTATTCTCAGCAGTTAAGGATTTTCGACAAGTTTTTCAAGTTGTATATTAAATTGCTTGCAACAAAAGCCAAGCATTTAATGTGATACTACTAAAAATGGAAATGGGCAACTTAAGCAGTATTGAGATATATAAATTGAAAAGCACGGTAAAATATGTTGCTTACATATACTATTTAAACACATTTATTGGGGGAAAAATGACAACTAGGAAATACGAAAAAATAAATAGTAAGTTTCGTGTACATTTCAGCCAAGAAATGCCTAAGTTTCAGGAAGTTATTCAGAAGTAATGACAATAATCATTTCCTGTACCTTGCATCTTTCCCTTTGAGGATTTGGAACAGCTCACATTACCAAAGGTGTTTTAAGCACCAATTTATTTCAAGGACTGCTTTATAAAAGTAAAACATACCATATATTTTATTCTTGATGCAAGGTTTAAATAAAGTTACTGCATTAAACACGCACTACGCCATTTAATGCTCTTGTTTTTCACAGTCTGCACCAATATTCTGTGAAAGACAGACTTCCGCAGCTTTTCCCTGCTGTGGTGGATGTGAGGCCAATGAGATATTAATAAACTGAGTGCCGGACAACGTGCTTTGTTTAAATTGAACCTCTTTCAAAGTTTATTAGTTTTTTTACTAAAAATACCTAGCAAATCAATGATCACTGAGCCCTGCCTCAAATAAGTACAATAAATAAAATCAAATAAGATGAGACCAGTATTGTATCATGAATGCCAAGTTTCTGGAACAGCATACTTAAGGAGTGTACTGAAAGATAGCGTCAGAAACCTTAATATACTAGGATGGAAGTTTGAATTTAAACAAGGCTTGGGGTCTGTCACACTCTTAAGATTTCACCAGTTATCACATCTACCAGAGGTGGTAAATGCTGAGTGAATGTGTGATTCATAGACTATCAGTATGGGCTCTGTAAAACAAAATAGCATCGAAGGGTGTAGGGGGTGTCAGAAGCTGAACTCATCATAGCAGATAGAGACCAAAAATAGTTCACAGTCTGGTTGGAGTCCTGGCAACAAGAACACGTAATGGCACAGCTTTCAGCTGAAGAAGATGACTGGATCAGTCGTAGGAATATTGTGCATAGAATGGAAACAGCAACTCAGCTACGTGCCATTTAACATGCGTCACATGTCTGACATAATATTTCTTTCACACTGCTTTGGTAGCGAAACATTTAACAGTCTCAGGCATCAGTTACTCCTATGGTAATACTAAGTGACAACTTACCTTATACTGGTTTTCTATCAAAGCAGATGAACTTCCTGTAACTGGTGTATCATTTGAACGTACTGCAGCATATCGAATGGCAGTGGGAATTGCTTTCATAAGATAGCACACACCTATCGATATAATAGTCACTCGGCCTCCAGACAGTGCTCCGAGTGAGGCTCCTAAAATTGTGAAATTATTCTTATATCAAAACAACCTGATCCAGTTTCAGCATTTCAATTTAACAACCAAATTTTTAAAATCTGATTTCATAAGTAATGACTATGAATTAAATTCATTTAATTTATAACAACATGTGATACAAACCTAGTCTTTTATTTGGGTCTTTAAATGGACTAACATAATTTCCTTCTGGTGTTACATCTCCTGTTTTATTTAAGAGGTTCTCACGGGGTATCCTGTACTTATTGAATATCACAAAACCATTATCAATTCCATTCAGACCAATCTTCTCTCCCATATCACCAACAATTACACCAGCAAAAGGCTTAAGAGTTGCTGGATTTCTTATGGGAACAACAAATGCATGTAGTCCATGGTCTGTTTTATCCGGAGTAATAAGCCTTGCATATACTATTCCATGAGTGCAACATTTTCCTGCAAAGAAAGATGTTTCAAATGGTTTATGTAGGTTTTTATACTCAGCATCCCTCCTGGTTATAACATTAGACAAAATTTACAAGTAATTAAACATGTTCAGTTCAGTTCATGTATACGTTTTCATGAGACACACTGTGTTACAGCACTTCAAACAATTTATGCAAGAGACACAAAAATGTTTATAGTCATTATAAACATTAGGCTACACCTCTGCAGCAGCCATCCTGCCAACCTTGTGATCAATGTAGTATTTCTTATAACTTCATGCCGGGGCCAGATCTACCACACAGATAAACTTTGGCATAAGATGTCAAAACCTGGAGTGTACCAGTTTTCAAATGGAAATCCAAAAGCCTGAAATATCAATAAAATTTGATTTTTTTCCTCATTTATGTTGTTAGTGACATTGCAACCTGCCAACTGCGATAAAAGTATTACTCTAGGCCAGGGTGCCCACTGGAATGACAAGACAAGTGATCTGGTGCTAAAAGCTTGAAGCCTTAGAGGAAGGAAACGGAATCTAGCAGAGCAGCATCTTCAAGACTGATGCTGCATACCAAGTTGTATGCCTGATGAATGTGCATGTTCCTCTACTGTCATGCACCAAGCCTGTGTTAGTAATAGTTTACAAAAGTTTCTTATTTGGTTGTGCTATTGTTTCTGAATGCAGGAAAATCAGGGACAATCCTAAGTTCAATATTCATTTTTTGGTCTTGAGGAGACATATCGACATATTTAAAATTGCAGTAATGCTGCACACAGTACCAGGAACACTGAAGAAACACAGTGGGAAGAAAATTCAGTGAAGCAATAATTTAAATTCATTTAATTTATCTGTGGAAGAGAAAGAAAATACAGAAAAAAACTAAAGTATGTGACGTGGTTTGTTATGAAAAATGTCTGCAACTCTTTTTAATGATTTTCTAGGTGTAATGTAATGCCAGATCCTCTCAGTATGTAGCTATATATACTCTTGGTTCTGCTAAGATAAGGTTCCACTTGGCTAACAAAGAAGCTAAAGAGCCAATTTCTCAACACCACAGAATGGTTTGTGTATCCTTTTTGGTTCCATGCATTCTGATGTGAGTTCTCAACAGGGAGATCTACACTGTGCTTCACAGGTGACAGGATATAAGTCACCAGAAATTCATATAAAGTTATGAAACACACAAATATCATGAACTATCACATTAATTTTATTCATATTACATTGTGTTGAAGTACTGAACATTTGAAACTTTGACACTAACATATCAAAAGAACATTCTACTGACCTTCTTCCCCTAGATAATCTGTAATTAAATATCCTCCTTTCATTAGTTAATTCTCTACAATGATATGATGTCACTGTGTATTTTGTAAGAGGAGAAGCTTCACTGTGGCAAAATAACATGGAATTTTGCACTCTTCTTGTGACAAAGATGTAGGTTTTGGAAATGGGAGGTCAACTGCAAACAGTGCTTTACCAAAAAAACTTTCTTTTAATACTCCCCCATCACTGTTAGAGTCATATGATGAGTGACTATAAAATCTACATCTATCTGTACATCTACATCTACATACATACTCCACAAACCACCATACAGTGTATGGTGGGGGGTAATCAGTACCACTACTGGTTGTTTCCTTTCCTGTTCCACTTGAAGATAAAACGAGGGGCAAACAATCATCTATATGCCTCTATCTGGGCCCTACTTTCTCGTACCTTATCTTCGTGGTCCTTACATAGTCCTTATTTTGCCCGCAGTAGGATCATTTTGCACTCAGCATCAAATGCTGGTTCTCTACATTTTCTTAATAGTGTTCCTCCGAAAGGGCATTGCCTTCCCTCCAAGGATTCCCATTTGAGTTTCTGAAGCATCTATAAGTAACACTTGTGTGTTGTTTGGACCTGCCACTAATAAATCTAGCAGCCTGCCTCTCAACTGCTTTGATATATGCCTTTAATCTGAAGTGTGCAGATACCAAACACTCAAGCAGTACTCAAGAATAGGTCACACTAGCTGAGACGTGCTTCTGACCGCCTCATTTAAACACGCGCCCTAGTTACGCCTTGGCTTCCCCCGCCGCTTTTCTGCGTGGCGGTACCGTCTGTTCTCCTCGTCTCATGCCCTGCCCTCTAGGTCGATGGAGTGGAATGACTGAGTCGTGAAGCATGGCATTGGGCCATCGACTCCGGAAGTGCTTGTTGGTCTTACTTGCGGTGGTTTGTGTGGTGTCGGCCGGCTCATTCCACCGTGAGGTTCTACGGCATAGCCAGTCTGACTTGGAGAAGCCATTAGCTCCGATTATGCTTGTTCTTGTCGGAAGAGAATTGAAATAAGGAGCTGTCATGTTGCTGTTCTGGAGAATAGTGGGAGTCGCCAAGGACAGTTGCTCCGGGAATGTTTTGAGGACTGAGGGAGGCAGGTTTTCCTCTGGGACTGAAGTTGAGTATATTTCGCTATTGCCATTATGCTTTTGACTTGCTATTGCCTTGTATTAGGGTGGTGTTTGCGGCTTTCTTTATGTTGCTGCCGCCGACATTGTGTGTTTTCTGTCCACTGGGTTAGCTCACTGGTTCTGAACCTATGAAGGAAAAGGTTGAATGTTAGTTCTGCACTGTGTTTGCCGAGTTTGACTTCGAGGTTGTAGGTTGTTCTTGTACTGCTGGGCTGGTTCCTTGGTTAGGCATCGACGTGAGCGTGAATTGCTTGGTTAAAAATGGCAGTAGGCACTCCGGGCATGTCGATGCTGTAAAACGAGGATAGTAGAACATGTTGAATCAAAGGCTCTGAATGTGAACTGTTGCTCTGTCATGTCACACTGTCTAATTAGGTACTGATGTATTGGAGGCTATCTATTGATTCTTGTGACCAATTTGATAGTCAGTTCCAAGCCTACATGTTCTATGTATGAGAGAGAAAGAAAATAAATTTGTGAAGTACGTGGCTGTGCATACCTTAAAAGTTGTTGGAGCATGTGTTTATCTTAAAGATTGTTTTAATACCGTGTGTTATTATCAGCCCCCTTTTAGACTGAAAATTTTACAGGGTTAGAGAATTTTATTTGTATGTTCGCCTATATGAACAGTGTCGATTGAGCTGGTGGTTTTTACGCCAGTTTGTGAAATGTGGCAGCTTTACGCTGCGGTTTAATGATTTGTAATTGAAGCGCATGATTTAATACCTCATTTGGGCTCGCCTTGTATTTTCCCTGTTTCGTACTACCTGAAGATTGTAAATCATGATATTAGGGCACGATGACTGATTGGTAGCCTTGCAGTCGCTTGTATTTCATACTCAGCAACTGTGGTTAAACTTTTGTAAATTTGCTGGCCATGTTGGTGTGCAATTGTTTGCATTTTAAATTTAGATTTTATGCAAGTTTACCTTTTAGAAGTATATGCATGTATTGTTGTCCCTAGGTTTTAAGCTGGATAGTATCAATTGATTTATTTAAGGTTGCTAAGTTTTAGGGAATTTCTTCACTGGATGATAGTTCTTAATGCTTAATGTGGATTCTAAATGTACTGTGGCCCTTAAGGCTCAATTACTGATAAATTTGTTGATTGGCCGTCTATTTTTGAGAACTGGCCTAACCTTAACTATCGGGCATCCCTTCAGGCTCAGCTGTTTATGAAGTACCTTGATGAATTGGCCCTTCGGCCCCCCTTTTGGAAGCTCTACAGCCCTTAAGGCTTTGAAATTTGGTTTTAATACTTAACCTCCCTTGTTAGTGTACTGGGGCCCTTAAGGCCGGCTTACTGATAAATTCCTGGCCATTACTTACTTATTGCAGAATTTGTTTGACTAATTTCATTTATTACCTGGCCCTTAAGGTCGAGTTGTTAATGAGCACTTGTTATTTTCCAGTTGATATTTTTAAGATTTTCTTATCTTGTTAATTTGGTCCTTCAGGCCCCTTACTTGGAAGTTGCACGGCCCTTCAGGCCTCTTTATTGTTTCACACTGCCTTGCCTAAACCGTTGGAAAATCTGCTCTTTAACTTAAGTCTAGTTAACTATTTTGGTGGTCCTTCAGGCTCAAACCTTCTGTTCATACATTTATATTTGAATATTTTCTTTGTCTGTGGTATTGGCTTTTTATATCTTAGATTTTGAAGTTAAGTGAATTTTGGTTTGCAAATTTACTAGCCCTTCAGGCTGAACACAATATATATATTCTTGCTAAATTGGCCCTTCAGGCTTTCTTTGCGATTGCAGCCCTTAAGGCACACGCAGTACTATGTTGTGTGGTACAATGTTAAATTGTTGATGAGCTAGTTTCTTAAGGTTTGATTCTCCCTATATTCATTATCTTGGCAGATTGTATATTGTATTTTAGCTAGTTTTAATAAATGCATTAGAATTAAGGTGTTGTGTTACTTCTACCAGCACTTGGCCCCGCTTCCTCGCCCGATCATAGTAGCTCCTTACTTCCTTGATTGTTAGAATTTTTGCCCGTTAGCCACTATTATTGGTTTCACTAGCATCTGATATGCACTCTTCTTTACAGACAAACCACACTTTCCTAAAATTCTTCCAATGAACCAAAGTTGACCATTTGCCCTCCCTGGCAAAATCCTCACATGCTCATTCCATCTCGTGTCGTTTTGCAATGTTACACTGAGATATTTAAACAACCTGACTGTGTCAAGCAGCACACTACTAACACTGTATTCAAACATTATGAGTTTATTTTTCCTGTTCATCCGCATTAACTTAATTTCTCTACATTTAGAGCTATCTGCCATTCATCACACCAACCATAAATTTTGTCCAAGTTATCTTGTATCATCCTACAGTCACTCATCTTCGACATCTTCCTGTGCACCAAAGCATCATCAGCAAACAACTGCAGATTGCCGTCCACCCTGTCCACCATATCATTTATGAAAACAGAAAATAACAGCACTCCTATCACGCATCCTTGTGGCACTCCTGACGATACCCTGTTTTCTGATGAACACTCACTATCAAGGACAACACACTGGATTCTATTACTTAAGAAGTCTCCAAACCACATGCATATCTGGTAATCTACTCCATATGCTTGTATCTTCTGTAGAGAGATACCGTGTCAAATGCAGTCTGGAAATCCAGAAACATGAGATCAGCCTGTTCATAGTTTGCAGAATATCATGTGAGAAAATAGCACAATGAGTTTCACAGAAGCAATGCTTTCTAAGACTGTGCTGATTCACAGACATAAGTCTTTTCGTCTCTAGGAAATGTATTAAATTCAATCTCAGAATATGTTCCAGAATTCTGCAGCAAACTGATTCTAAGGATATCGGTCTGCAATTCTGTGAGTCCGTTCTTTTACCCTTCTTATATACAGGAGTCACCTGCACTTTTCTCCAGTCATTTGGGACTTTGTGCTGGGCAAGAGATTCGTGATAAATGCAAGCTAAGTAAGGGGCCAATGCTTATTAGTATGTCATCCATAAAGGACTCTGTTTGATGGTCAAATGACAGTATGTTTCTATAATCTTCCTAAGTGAACACAGAATTTAAATCTTCTACTGTTATACCAGACTGGTCAATGAGTGACTGGACATGAGCATTACACCTACTCAGCTATTTCACAAAGAACCAAAATTTTATTGGGTTCTTAGCCAGAGCCTTTGCAAGTTATGACGGAGGTAGTTGTTATGCTTTGCACATAGATCTTTTCACAAACACACATATCTCTACTAACCTTTGCCTGTCAACACTGGCGCATTCTCTTTTGAACCAATGGTCATTGCTTTCTCAGCATTTTCCTAATTTCGTTGTTAAACTACAGGGGTTCTTTTCCATCCTTAATTCACTTACTAGACAAATATTTGTCCAGAGCACAATTTACTATCTGTTTAAACTTTGCCCATAATTCCTAGATGTCCATCATACTGGAACTAAATGATTGAAATTCAAGTGAGATGCTAACAACTGTTATATGCTCTTTCTTCAGTTTCCTAGCTTCTTGACTGATTATTAACATTTTTAACCTTAGCCACTATGGTGATATTATGATCACTAATTCCAGTTTATATACTGACATCATCAATAAGATGTGGCCTGTTTCCAGCTATGACATCTAAGTTATTTCCATTTTGTGTGGGCTGCAGGACTAGCTGCTCAAAACAGTTTTCGGAAAACATTTCCAAAACTTCTTCATAAGACTGCCTTTCTGTGCCACCTGCAGTGAGTCCATAGATGTCCCAATCAATACACAGTAGGTTAAAGCTTTCTCCAGCTAGTAGGCATGACCTGGGTATTTATAAGCTACTGACAGTAGATTTTCTTTGATGACTCTATAGCTGTCACAATGGAATCAGGCAGCTGTAAAAAATCCAACAATTAACTTGATTTCATCTAGACCCGTTATATGCAAGCAGAGAACTTCACTTGCATAACAATAACAAAACCAGCGGCTTATTTGTATATAACATTGTTCATTCATTTTATCAGAAGCTACCAGTTTTAACACCACATAGTGTCATCTTCAGGCCTCTGCATATGGAAACATATATAACATGACAAAAGAGTATAAGAACACAGACAACATAAATCATAGTTTATTACTAAAAAGAGGTACATCACGTCATAAAAATTACATAATAAAAATAAGATGTTTTACCCACACAAAACAAAATTTGCATCTAACTTATATTAACTTTTTTTATACACCAATGACATAATGGACTTGAGAGGAACCCACACATAGAAAAGAGTTACACCAGCAAAGCAATCACAGTCACATATATCCCTAACAGCCACCGTCAATATGTAACCACAGGGTTAAAATTAGTATACATAATAAATGTCGACAAACTATTGCCAAGGAACATCTTGTGAGGCAACTCCTCTATTTACATGTAATAATAGCAAAGGCGTTTTACCATGTATGTGAGTTTTTTAGTGGTTCAAGCATTTCCAAGATATCTGAGAAGCCGTTTAAGATGAAGAAGGGAAGGAAGGAGTATTGGGTTTAATGTCCCATCGACAGTGAGGTCATTAGAGACGGAGTACGATCTCGGATTGCATTGAGGATGGGGAAGGAAATCAGCCATGTCCTTTCAACGGAACCATCCCAGCATTTGACTGGAGTGATTTAGGGGAATCACAGAATAACTTAATTTGGATGGCTAGATGGAGGTTGGAACCGTCATCCTCTCGAATGTGAGTCCAATGTGCTGCTGAAAATGACTCATGTCTAGGACACCCTTCAACATCAAAAATGGATGAAAATATTGAAAACGTAGGTAATCTGATTCAGTCTGACCATTGACTGACTATTTAGTCACTTGCTGAAACTGCAGGAATTGAATCAGATTGTGTAAGGCAAATTTTACATAAGCAATTTAACATGAGAAAAGTGCGGGCGAAATTGGTGCTGAACATTCTCAAAAACAAGTTTCTGCTAACATTTTCTATACCCCTGAAAATGATCGTAATTTCTTGGAAAGAATTATAATGTGACAAATCTTGGTTTTTCACTTATGATCCAGAAAGTAAGTGCTAATCCATGCAACGGGTTTCACTGAGAGTAAAAAACAGCTCGAATGAGCAAATCAAGATTCAAGGCGATGATGATAGTTTTTTATGATATTCATGGAATAGTCTGTCTTCACGGGGTGTCTAAAGGTTCAACTGTTAATCAGTGTTACCCCCTTGAGGTTCTTGCTCAACTCCATGAGAAAACACACACAAAAAAAGACACAAACTGTGGAAGAACATGTCAAAGGTCCTGTATCAAGATTATGCACTGGCAAATACTGCATTGTCTGTTAAGATGTTTCTAACAAAGTACAGTATCCCAGTCTCCAGAATGATATTTTCGCTCTGCAGCGGAGTGTGCGCTGATATGAAACTTCCTGGCAGATTAAAACAAACTGTGTGCCGGACCGAGACTCGAACTCAGGACCTTTGCCTTTTGCGGGCAAGTGTTCTACCATCTGAGCTATCCAAGCACAACTCACATCCCGTCCTCACAGCTATACTTCTGCCAGTACCTCATCTCCTACCTTCCAAACTTTGCCGAAGCTCCCCCGCGAACCTTTCAGAACTAGCACTCCTGAAAGAAAGGATCTTGCGGAGACATGGCTTAGCCACAGCCTGGGGGATGTTTCCAGAATGAGATTTTCACTCTGCAGCAGAGTGTGCGCTGATATGAAACTTCCTGGCAGATTCAAACTGTGTGCCGGTTCTGAGCTATCCAAGCACAACTCATGCATCATAAAAGAGGCAAAAATGAAGGAAAATGACAAATATATTATGAAGTCATCCAATAAAACTAAGACCATGTGGAAAGCTGTGCAGGATCTTACGGGGAAGAAGACAACACACAAAAATATTGTGATATCACATGATGGCAAGAATGTCACTGACCCTAGGGCAGTTGCAAACAGTTTCAATTCTTATTATGCAACTGTTACTGGAAAATTAGTGAAGGAAAAATTTGGAAATCCACCTAACATAACATGGAAAGAACTTTCATCTATTGAAATAAATAATATATCCATGTTCCTCAGCCCAATAATCCCAAGAGAGCTCCTAAATACCATTAATTCACTGAAGAGTAATTATTCAACTGGTATTGATGATATTCCAGATTATATCATAAAAATAACAGCAAGACAAACACTTTTGCCTTTATTGGACTTATGCAATTCATCCTTATCATGTGTTGTCTTCCCTCAGCAACTGAAAATAGCGAAAGTAATACCCCTATATAAAAAAAGGTGATCATGTAGGCCTGTGTCTCTATTGTCAGGGTTTCAGAAAATTAATGAAAAAATGTTCCTTTCAAAACTAACTACATTCTTCAACAAGAACAATATTATTTCTGCATGTCAACATGGCTTCAGACCACAGCGATCAATTGAAACAGCCACTTTCAATCTGATAAACCATGTCTTAAATGCAGTGGGCAACCACAGAAATATCTCAGGTTTATTCTTGGAACTACCAAAAGCTTTTGATGTGATTGATCATTCTGTACTCCTGAGGAAGCTTGAATGGTATGGTGTAAGAGGTGTGCCAAATCAGTGGATTAAATCATATTTGGAATATCGCTCTCAGGTAATGGAAATTAAGCACACGAAAGGAAATGAACTCCAGGTACACCTTTCAGAACTATGTGGACTAAGTCATGGTGTTCCACAGGACTCCATTTTAGGTCCCTTTCTGTTTTTGGTCTACATTAATGATTTCCCAGCACACGTTAGGGATTCTGCACCAGTACTGTTTGCAGATGACACCAGTCTATTGATTGAAGGGAATAAAGAAGAAAATCTTACTTCATCCGCAAAAGATATTACAAAAGGAGTGTCTGAATGGTTTACCAGATACAGGCTAATAGTTATTCCCCAAAAAACGGTACTCTTGAATTTCCACACTGATCAAAATAAATATCTGGCACAACCTGTAATATGTATAGAAAGCCAAAACATTAGTGGTGTCAATGAAACTAAATTTCTTGGGATTCATATCCATGAAAATCTTAAATGGAGCACTCATATCACATCCCTAAATTCAAAACTAGCAAAAATGAGCTATGTAGTAAGAATTCTTTGCAACAATACTAGTGCAGAAACAGTTAGGGCTGTATACTTTGCTCGCGTACATTCAATACTGAAGTATGGTATCATTTTCTGGGGAAATGTACACCAGGCCATAACAGTTTTCAGGAAACAAAAGGTAATTATAAGAATAACACAACAAGTGAGCAGCAGAATACCATGCAAACCTTTCTTCGAAGATCCAAAGATCCCACCCCTTCCCTGCATTTATATACTGGAAGTAGTCACGCATGTCAAAAAAAGCATACTCAGAAAAGAAAATCTTTTCCCTCAAAACAAAAGTGTCATGACTACAGTACCATGTCAGACAGTGGCATACACGTTGATCATTGTAACATCACATTATGCCAAAAAGGTGTATATCATGCAGGAACAAAACTTTACAACAGATTACCAAGACATGATATCTCTTTCTGAACTACAAAGCTTTAAAAAGTCTGTGACAGCCTACGTTCTAAAAAACTGCTACTATTCAATCCCACAGTATCTTATGCAAGAAAATATGTAATTTGCATCTTTAATTGTAGAAATAAGTTATTTATATGTATACAGTATTTCAAAAACTGTAATTATTAACTGTATAGATCCAATTTGTTATAAAAATTTAAATAATTTATGTTTGACATTTGAAAAACCAATAGCTAAAAAGGTTTTCTGTCCAATATCCTGTGTACAATACATGTACTGAAAAAGAGAGGCCGGCCGAAGTGGCCGTGCGGTTAAAGGCGCTGCGGTCTGGAACCGCAAGACCGCTACGGTCACAGGTTCGTATCCTGCCTCGGGCATGGATGTTTGTGATGTCCTTAGGTTAGTTAGGTTTAACTAGTTCTAAGTTCTAGGGGACTAATGACCTCAGCAGTTGAGTCCCATAGCGCTCAGAGCCATTTTTGAAAAAGAGATTTGTATGGACAAATAAATAAATTAATTAATAAAAATAAATATGTGTCTTAGGTGCATCTGTTTAACCAATCACCTCAGCAGTTTGGTGGGATAGGACCTTACCACAAATTTCCAAAAATTTCCATCTGTTTAACTTATGTAAATTGGAAGCTGTTTCTGTTGCATGTAATACACATGTAGAAATACCTAGATGTTTTTCTTTTTTTGTTAGAATTAAGAGAAGCTAATATATCTTATTTAACAAGTTAGTCATGCTTTGATGGAAAGGTCTAAATGTCCTATTTAGGGACCTGAACCCCCCCCCCCCTCCCCCAAGTATTAGATGTACTAATTTAAAAGTTTGTCATGTTACATGACCGAGGGCAAAGTCTTAGTCCTTTTGAAACTGACTATTAAAATAAATGGTGGCTGGGGAACTTCTGTAAAAATTTCAACAGTTTTTTCCGAACTAATTGTTGCTTGTTTTCTTCTTTTGACTCTCTTTAAGCTGACAGCAAATAATTGTTTCTGGTGACAAGTAGCAGCATTTTTCCACAGGTGAACAGAGTGCTCTCCTGGTTCAGTGTGTTTCTCAATATTGTTTTTATTTCCCCTCCCAATTAGATAATTAAAAGATCAGCAGAGTATTGAGTCAACCTTTCATGGTCATTCATAACTGTCTGACTCATACCTGACAATGCTAAAGATAGAACTGACAAGCGGTTACAGTACAAGTAGAACCAAAAATAAGTCTATTCCCACATTAGGGGAAGTATTTTGGTGTGGTCGAAATACTTTAACAAGTTTTGTTTTCTAATCACCATAGTGCGGAGTGTACTATCCAGGCACTGTATCATGGCAGTCGGCAGCCCAACCTCTCGAAGCATTGTCATCTTACATCCACATGCTGTGCTTTCACGAAATCAGAACTGTCATAAAGTTCATAGGGATTGTTCTCGCTCTTTTTGTTGTGGTGAGAGTTGGATTTGAATCCCTTAACGCACCAGTATTTGTCTCTTCACTCATTTAAAAATGAGAAAAAACAAACAATCCACAACACAAAGCAAATTGGAGTACACAAAGCATTTGATACTGACTGCAGCGCAGTTTTTTGCTGCGGTTAGCAGTGGTGGTTCAGATCTGATCTCTACCAATATCATACGCAATGATAGTTCAAAACACTCCCCACTTAAAACTGCTACGATATAGTGTCTGCACAACAGACACTATAAACTGGCGGACAGCTGTGAGTGTAAACAAACTAGACTTAAAAATTCTGATGAGGTTCTTCACTCATTTCAACATAACAAAGTAAAACAATAAGTAACGCATAATACGAAGCAATCAGTAATGGTTACCACACAATTGCTGCTGAGGCTGGCAGTGTTGTAAGTCAGGTACTATACACATGAGCTAAGCTGACAGTCAGCACAGTGGCTGATGGAGTGAGCGTGAATGGAAAATAGCTTTATAGTCACTTCCATCACCCACTGCACAAAGTGTCAACTTAATTTGCACAGTTAGTAGTTCAGACCCGACTTCTCCTGGTCCTTTACCCAACCACAATTCAAAACCACCATTAACTAAAAATGCCACATTAAAGTGTTCACATTATACCAACTTTTGAACTTTAGCTAGCAGATTGTTTGATACATTTTCCTTTGTTCTAAGACATTAGGTCCCACGGCTGAGCCGTGCATTACATTACACAGCATGTATCTTATAGAGACTATTCAACTGATTTTGTTTGTGTACTTTTTGTTTTACACACACATTCATCCACACATTATTTTCATAAGCTGGGCTTTGCAAGATGGTGTGTAATATCACCAACTGAAAATTGGTTACATTTTCAATATTTTTTTTTTGCAGAAAGTAAAGCTATTTCAACTATCTATGAAAAAATACATCTGGATACAATTTGCTACATAGCATTTATTAGTTAATTTGGCATTTCTGGATTTTGAGCCACAACTTGTACCGATATTTGCATTTGTCAATTTCTTGGAGAAGAATGCTAATGGTTGCAGATTATTACCTTTGATTTGTTGTAAAGATGCACCAACAGCATAATCTGAGGCGGAAACCATTAAAATGAGAGGTAAATTTGAAGATGGATGAGCCAGAAGTGCTGAATTAGCTAAGCTATTTTTTATGTCATTAAAGGCTTGTCGAAGATTTTCTGTCCAATTAGTTTTCCTGTTTTCAATTTTCTTAGTCCTATGGAGTAGGTTCAAAAGCTCTGCTTGTTTATCGGCTGAATTTGGTGGTGCTGTTCGGTAAAAATTAATGAGGCCAAGAAATCGGCACAGTTCTCTTATTGTTGTAGGTAACAGATAGTCAACAACGGTTTGTACTTGATCTGGTAGTGGTCTAATTCCCTCTGCAGTTACCACATATCCCAGGAAAGGTACTTCTATTGAACCAAAAATGCATTTGTTCAGATTGATTCTGACGTTGAACTTACTGAGGCATTCGAAAAGCAACTGAAGATGCTTCTTGTGCTCTTCATCATCTTATGGTGCCACTAGAATGTCATCTAGATAACAGTACACGAAATCAAGGTCTCTCAGTATATTGTTGATATACCTTTGAAAAGTTTGTGCTGCATTTCGGAGTCCAAACAGAAGTCACAAAAACTCCAACAAACCAAATGGAGTTATCACTGTGGTCTTAGGTACATCACTTGCACGTCCAGGAATGTGATGATAAGCTCTGACATCCATTTTTGAAAATATTTGTTTTTCATGCAGTTGACAGTTAAAATTTTGAAGGTTAGGAATAGGATACCTGTCAGGCTTGGCGATTTTGTTGACAGTATGGTAGTCCCCGCAAGGCCTCCAGGGTCCGTCTTCCTTGGAAACTAAGTGGAAGAGGCTTGCCGAGACGCTCTTTTACGGCTGGCAGATTTTCATATTAATCATCTGTTAGAACTCTGCTTTAGCTGCTTTAAGTTTATCTGGTGGTAGTCATCGTGCCTTTGCTGCTACAGGATGTCCTCCTGTGACATCGTATGAAAAGTGCTGATATCTGAGATGTCAAAATGGATGTTTTCTTGGAGCAAGATGGGAAATTTCTTTAGAATTACAGCATATTTTTGATGTGGTGGAATTAAATGAACTGTTTCTATGCCCGAGACCTTAATCAATGTGCCATATGTTGCTGCTGACATTACCGGGTCAATGAGTCGTCTATTCTTGAGATCTACTAAAAGATTATAATAGTGAATGAAGTCGGCTCCAATAATCGGCAATTGCACATCTGCAATTATGAAATTCCATATGAAGTTGTGCCATAAACCCAAACTGAGTAATAATAAATAGACACTCTCTGTAAAAGTTTATGATCTGTTTTCTTTCGGCAATTTCTATTCGAAGGCAGAATCACAGAAATATCAGCTCCAGTGTCAATTAGGTAATGACTTCCGCTACTTCTGTCTGTGAGAAATAGGCGACATGAAAGGTGGCTCCGATCACCTGCCACCGCTAGTGTGGAGCGTTTGAGTTTGACTGTTTGTTGAAATTTTGGGTGGAAGATGGTCGAAACGAGCATGAACTCTGACATTTCTTTGCCTTGTGGCGATATTTAAAATGATACCAACATAGTGCTCTACTAGGATTAAAATGCTGGGCTGACCATGACCTGTCTCATGATCTACTTGGTGAGGAGCGAGATGTACGCGAGCTGCCTCATGAACATGACACTGTTTTCATTCATTGATTGTCAGTGTTAATTCAGCAATCTGCGTTTCTAGTTTAGAGATTCTATTGTTACTGGTATCATTTACTTTACCCACTGCAATACTGGATGACGCCTACAAGGTTTGAGCTCATATATTTGACCCCGTTTGTGAAAATTTGACAATTTTGTCAGCCTTAGTGGCTATGGTGTCAAGATCACCTTTACTTGTAGCTAGTATTGAATGTGCAGTGACAGGAAGGCGTTGCATAAATATGGTTTTCAAAAAATCGTCCTTGATTTGCGTACCAGCTAAAGTTCGCATCTCACATAAGAGCTGAGTCGGCTTCTTATCACCTAATTCCACTTCTGTTAATAATTTCATTACTTTTCTATTTCCTGGATCCCAAATTCCTGAATTATTCTTGTTTTAAGCTCTGTGAACAGAGCAGTAGATATGGTTGAGTCAGAAATGAATCCTACAACATCTGCTTCGTATGACACAACAACAAGATTGAATTTCATGGTTTTGTTAGTGATAATCAATGTGGTAAACTGTGCTTCAACTTGAAGGAACCACACCTTTATGTTTTCCTTCCAGACGGGCGGAATCTTCACTGAAACATGAGCAATATCTGCTTCGTTCTGTACTGATGCGGGCATTGGATTTGCATTGTTGCTGTCGCCAATCATTTTTACACTTCACTAACCATGAATGTGTTATGCTTGTTATTAATCATGTCGGGGTCACCAACATGGTTTATGGTTTAAGGACCTTAACAGACGAGAAATGATGTGAAACTTCCTGGCAGATTAAAACTGTGTGCCGGACCGAGACTCGAACTCGGGACCTTTGCCTTTCGTGGGCAAGTGCTCTTTCAGGAGTGCTAGTTCTGCAAGGTTCGCAGGAGAGCTTCTGTAAAGTTTGGAAGGTAGGAGACGAGATACTAGCAGAAGTAAAGCAGTGAGGACTGGGTGTGAGTCGTGTTTGGGTAGCTCAGTGGTAGAGCACTTGCCTGCGAAAGGCAAAGGTCCCAAGTTCGAGTCTCGGTCCGGCACACAGTTTTAATCTGCCAGGAAGCAGCACGCACTCCGCTGCAGAGTGAAAATCTCATTCTGAAGAAATGATGTATTTATATGTTTAATGAACACTCAAAACATTGTAGATGTGAACAAGATCAGCGATGATAACAGTTTCTAAGTAATAAGAACGTAAACGAAGTTCAGAGATATAATTTACAAATAATAAAACTCAAGTCCACCAAAAGAGATTCCAAGCAAGTACTGTAATACGTAAGGTGGTGAAGCTGAGAAAGAGAATGAACATAGCTGTCAGATGAATTATACTGGTCCAAGTGGTGGGATGGAAGTAGCTGTAATTCTCAGTATTCTCATTCACTGTCAAAAGTGGTGTCAGATACAGTATTTAAGGGACCGTGACAGCAAGGCTTATGAATGGATATGTGCAACACAACCCTATGGTCCTAATGTCTCAATTTCTAAATTTGAATGCATTGGACATGTTGAGAAAAGAATGGAGTCCAGGTTGAGAAGATTATTAAAAGAAAAGTCATAAAATAGTACAGGAAGATAGTAAGAAGATAAATGGCCAAAGTCACCTGAAAAATGTTGGAATAGATAGATTACAGAATTATTAAGGCTTGGCCATAAGAAGAAATGCTGGGAATTTAGAAAACAAGAAAAAACCTGTATGGGCTTCTTTTTCCATAAGCCTTCCACAAATGAAAATCCTCAGCACTGTTTTTGCCCAAATGATCCTGACACTTGGTACAAATACAGGAGAAGTGCAACATATGACCATAAACATTCTCTACTTGAAATTAAAGCTTTTTAGAAATCTTCATAAAGATAATTTGCTGAAGAAATGTCTTCATGGGAAAACACAAAATTTAAATGAAGGTGTGAACTCTGTCATTTGGACCTGGTTACCGAAAACTGTATTTGTTCAGATTACAATCCACAAATTTGGTATTTATGATGCTATTTTATGCTTCAATGATAAAACTGTAATTGTTCAGAATCCAATCCACAAAACTGGTGTTTATGATCCTATTTTACACTTCAATGATGGTGTAACAAGAAAACTGTATGTTTTATGAAGTGTTGAGCATAAAAACTAGTGGAAATGCAGCAAATTCCTTGGTGCAAACAGATAAAGAGAGAATCCGCAAAGCAGAAACTGTTAATTTAAAATGAACAAAGGAAACTAGACAGAAAAGAAGCGTGACCAAGAGAAGAAAAGAAGATCAATACGAACTCACCATATAGCGGAGATGCTGAGTGATGATAGGCACAACAAAAAGGTTCACACAATTACAGCTTTCAGCCATTAAGGCCTTTGTAAGCAATAGGCATACGCGCATGCACATGCACACGCACATGTGCACACACACTCACGCAAACACAACTTGTACACACGTCTGCAGTCTCACATAACTGAAACCACACTGCAAGCAGTGGCACCAGTGCATGATGGGAGTGGGGGTAAGGAGGAGGCTGGGTGGGGAGTGGGAGGGTTAGTATGGTGGGGGTGGCAGACATTGAAGTGCTGTAGTTTAGATGGAGAGCAGGAGAGAAGGTGGGTGGGAGGGGGGAGTAGTGGAAAGGAGAGAAATAAAAAGAACTTAAAAGATTAGGTGTGGCGTGTGGCGGTGAAATGACGGCTGTGTAGTGCTGGAATGGGAACAGGGAGTGGGCTGGAAGGGTGAGGACAGTGACTAGCGAAGGTTGAGGCCAGGAGGGTTACATTGTTTGAAGATCAGTAGGATTCAGATGAAGATCAGTATGATTCAGATGATGCTCAGTATGGTGCTGGAAAATATTAGTGGTATGTAATTTTCATCAATAACTGTACAAAAATTGCAATACTGAACTTTAAATTGATTTTTCTAAAAACTACAATTTTGATTTCCAGGCACCATTATTTTCTAAGCTAATTGAGAGAGAAATTGAAATTTGATCAATTTGTACTCAGGATGGTGATAAGTTATTAAGAGTAAATTGAGAACTGCCAAGCCAACAGAAACTGTTTTATAATAATTAATGTGTAGCAGCACCACCATTTAGGATAGGGAAAGTTAGTTTTGTGCAATATTCTGAGCACAAGTTACAGCCAGATGCAGGCCAGATTGCAGTGAGTTACGCATACCAACAGTTGTGAAGTAGAATGGAGGCCACACCGCCAAATTGCTGAAAGAGTATACATAGTGGTTTTGCATGCAGATCGCGGGTGCTCGTGTCGCCGTGTCCTAAGCCGTGTCGGTCAGGGAACACGGCGTGGACCATCTTGCAGTTGTCGGCGGGCAGCTTAGCGGCTCCTCGGAGCGGCGCTGAGGCGAGGACGGGGACAGCTGCGTCAGCAGCCGCCGCATCCTGACGCCATCAGAACTCTGTGGCTGGCCGAGGCCGCCTGACACAGCATTGCATTACTCAGGCCACTGGGTTGCTTCTTCAGCATTGCGGGGCCCTGTGACGCAGACCGAGGTGTACGAGGACACTGTTGTTGGAAACGGTAAATCATTTGGAAAGCTCAGACGAGTCTTCTACCTCTTCCCACTACATCAGGTCATCCTGATACGTTCGGTGGCAGAAGTTGCCACTACAAATGTATTTAAAAAAGTGAAATTCTATTAATGAAAGAATAAAAAACATTTCTTCAAAGCCATTAGAAGTTTTTTGTTCATTTTATTTGTAAAATCAGGCATATATGATATATACATTCAGTAAAAAAGTCACTGTTTTCATGCTTACAGTTCTTTTGAAAAGTGTACCAATTCAAAGGGTGAAATAGCATTGGGGTGCAGAGTAGGGATAAAAACTACCTTCCATCTTCCCTTGATTTACTTTAATTTCTACGGTCTCAGCATTTCTTCTCAGTAACTATTCCTTTCTCCACTCCCTTTCAGTTTTTCATATATTTTTTTCTGACCTATCTTTTACATGCACTTAATTTTCGTCTCGTATTAACTCTTGCACGATGTTTTGTCATTAAGCTCTGTTTTGCTTCTTACCCTAACTTCCACATTCGAGCTCTCATGTTTTCAAAGCTTGTCCGATGCAGTTTCCAACAATCAGTCTTTTCTTCTCATTCTGTCTGGTACCTCTTCCCTGACCTGAGATTTCAGGTGACTTTCCTGAGTTCTCCCCATTTCCTAAATCTCAACAGTCCTTTTCCTTTAGCCCCTCTTCCTTCCCCTTCAACCCTTCTTCCTGAAGAAGGAGCCACTGGCTCCAAAAGCTTGCAGATTTCACAAACTTTATATGTTTTTCTTCTGCCACTGCTAACAAACTAGCAATGCTGACAGTCCACAAGCACCCAACAGGGAATGTTGTAAACCTCATTAAGGAAAAATACTAAAAGATCTTAGTAAAAATAACTGGAAAGTGATTGCATGTGGAGATATCAATATAGTTTCCATCTCAAATAGTTCTGATCAAGGTCATAAAGAGATGTCCAGCTTTTTTTATATACCCACAATAACTTTCCCGAAAAACTATCTTTTATGAAATATATTTGAATCCCATTATGAAAAGTTTATTTCTGCACGATGCCCAAATGATAGCAATAACAAATCCTCATCAATCATATTTAATTGAGAAAGGAAAAGCAAAAATTCAGAGAAGTGGATGCTGACCCAGTTACACTATTCAGAGAGAATTTACAGGATTAACAATGGGAAAAAGACTGCAAGGAAACACATTAAATGAGAAATTTAATTATTTCCTAAAACTATTGTTACAACTTTATGAATACACTTTTCCTTAACAACAGGTCAGGGGCAATTATAGTGGAAGGTGAAAGACATTCTTGTCCCACAAAAAGTGAGCTTTGTTAAATCCAGGGGGCTAGCTCAAATCAAGAATTAAGTGTTCACTAAGTGCAGTTTTGCACAGTTCTTTATCATGTCACCAAAAAGCCACAAACAATATACATTGTAGAAATAAATTAAAAAACCAATGTCAAGAGGACAATTTGAATAATTATTAAACATGAAAGGAATAAATTCAATATGGCAAAAACAACATTCGGCTCTCAATTCAATTACTGAAACTCTTCCTACATGAAAATCCATTACACTTAGGTATATACTGCATACTCCAGCACTGGTTATCAGTTTTGCTATATCATCAGCTACAGAGATTACAAAATTCAATAGTGGTAAAGATTCAAAAACTGATGCGAACACCACAGTGCTTCACTAGGCTCGATCCTCATGGACACGGTATGCCCTTTCCTTCTTCTGATGTATCTTGCTAGTTCTAAGTGGACTTACCACATAATGTAGACTCCAAACCACAGTACGGCTCAGACATATTCTCATTCACAAATCTTATCCACAGATGACATAAGCATCATGTGGGGGAAAAAAAAAAAAGAATCCTATCACCAGCTGGACATTGAATCTTGGGCATACTGATCAGCAATCTCACCCCTACCCATTGAACTACAGAGGAATTTACTATGTCACTGAAAAGTGGTAATTCTTCACACTATTTGCATCCAGTTGGTGAGACAAGATGTATTTCTTGAGAGACTGATGTGTACATTTATAAAAGTGACCTATTCTAGCTGATCCCTGTGTTCTCAAAATTTTTTGAGAAGGTGGCTCATAACAGAGTAATGAATCAACTTTCTGAGAATAACCTTTTAATGACTCCTCAGTGCCAGACTGAGTAACTGGTAAAGGGGCCAAATACATACATAGCAGAAAAAGTGGGTATAAGAGAGGAAAGAGCTTACAAGTGGTTCACAGCTAACAGCTTACCCTTAATCTTATGCTAGACTGCTACCGATCACATAGTAGAAGCATGTGGAGGCAGACAGGCACATTTAAATGTAGATTAAGCTATCAGACAAAGTCCTTCATCAGATTTAGAAAAACATAGACACTTGTACACACACAACTCACACACAGGTGCCAAAGCCCAACTATGAGGTTTGCCTTTTTCTTGACCATACCAGTTGAATCAGTTCCTTACTGTTCAGGAGACTCATCAACAATGTACTACACTAAATTCTAATACATCATTTATATCATATAATACAAGAAAACTGAATCATGTGTTTAGCCCTCGGCCTAAAAATCATTTGTATACATATCGGAAGTGTGGGTATCCTGTAGCTATTCTACAGAGTAAGGTCAAAATATAAATGTTACAAACTTCCTGCAGCCCAGGCAAACTGAACAAGTCAGTTGCTTCTTTTGCATTAGGTGAGGTTTAGTGTGGACCTTAGGCAGCTTACAAAAGCACCATTTGTCCAAGGGCACTTCCTGAGAAAGCCTTGGAAAACCCTGATTTTTTGACACAAAAAGTACCAATTGTGGGGACAGCCACTTCTATAATTTCTATTTGTAGCAGATCATCAAAACTCTTTTCAATATACTGTCAGTTTTGGCATGCAAACTTACCCATGCTTTTTTGTGCTGAAGGTGAGTAACAGAGAGACAGTGACAGTGGAAGAGAGAGAAGACAGTGTCAGTTGGAGAGAAAGAGTGAGGAGACAGTGATGGTGCAAGAGAGAAAGAGGCAGTGAAAGAGAAAGGGAAATGGATTAAGACAACAGCACTCAAAGAAAGAGGAGACTTCAATGGTTAGTGAGCGAAAGTGGCAATAAAAGACAAAGAGAGATACATGGAGATAGAATCAGTGGGAGCAAAAGAGAGACGACACAATGAAAACGAAAAATATGACTGACTGGAGTCCATTGGCGTGAGGGGAAGGGGGGGGGGGGGGGGAGTCTAGCCCCCGTGATTGGCTAATTTAACACGTAGCTACTGAGGATAGACCATTTTGGACAACAATTTTAAACATGTGGGTATATCAGAAAAAATAAGTCAGACTCCCACAATTTTTGAGCTGCCAAGGTATGGTTGGGGACAGTGGCAGTGGGAAAGAAAGACAAAGGGAACACTGTAAGTGAGAGAGTTGACAGTGACAGTGCAATATACTGTAAATCAATGGGAGGAAAAGCAGACAGTGGGAAAGAGACATACATAGATAGTGACAGCGAAATGGAGATGCTGAGAATGAAGGCTTAACTACAATGAGAGAGACTGGATAAAAGGGTTTAGAATGTTCTGTGTTAAAGAGCACAAATATGTTCCCATGCCAAAATTTTTGGTGGGGGAGGCAGAATGAGGATTGAGGCAGCTGGTTACTCACTTTTCTGCCAGAGTCTTTTAAAGAGGAGCATATTCACCTTTTTTGTGGTCCGATAGCAGCATTTTGCCACTGGTCTATACATGAACAAATATTTTCCCAAAATCATTAATACCGATGCCACAAATTGTGCTCTTGTCTATTTGGAAACCAAACTGAGTTTTTTAGTTGTGAATGCTTATCCATTATTAATGAATTAGAAGCTAGAGGATATTCCACCATGAACAAGATAAATATTTAACATTCAAATATGATCAGTTACTTGCTAGTCAGTTAAAATGAGCATTGATTTCCCAAAACTCTGTCACATCTACACATATTTGTTGTCCTGCAGTTCTTTTTAAAATAATTACCAAATTGGCTTCTGATGCATTGTAACTGTTCTATTATCTAACAATGGAGGAGGCTAACTTTTCAACACACTTTTTATTGTGTATTTCTGTGACTCAGCATCTCCACTACATGGTGAATAACAACTACCCTTTTCATAATACTGTTTTACTATCCATTAAACAACATTGTATTACAGGTTTGAAAGCAGATTAAAACTGAATGACGATGAGAGGCAGCAAGAAAAGCAGGCAGGCATCTGACTATACAATACCATTATGAAATGGAGTCCATTGCAAATTTTCCCTGAGAAGGATGTGTTTTATATCACAGTGTGGAATGAAGCCTACATTCACCAAAATGCTTTTCACATCTCCCAATACAGCCTCTCATGACAAGCTTTGGCTATTGTTGTCAGATGTATTATACATCTAGTGTCTTTCCTTACTTCGCGATTTTCATTTACACAAAATCCCCGGTCGTAAAATCTGTCTATACAAGCTCTGTTTTATATGCCACTGGGAGTGGCGACAGAAAATCCTATAAGAAGTAAAATACATAAAACATAAATAAGAAATTGAATATCACAGCACAGAAACAGAGCAACATTCTTAGAACATAAATGAGATGGGTGGTTGGCAGAGGCAGAAAAGCACCCATTGAAGTTAGCTACAGAGCATCGAGTAGCATATTTTGCAATATTGGTGTTGAACTTGTCCCACAGTCACAGTTTCACATTACCATTTTTGTGTGTGGGCCTCTGATGGTATTAATAGTAAATAGAAGGATTGAATAACTAAGTTTGTTAGATATGGAATAATATAGTCACATATAACCATTTAAAATATTGTACTAAAAGAAGAAGAAGAGGAAAATAGTAAGTTTTATTGATTGATGCTACACTAGTAAACATTTTATTTATACAAACCAATAGTTGAAGCATATGAAATCAACTGATGTTAGCTGGCACTCACTATAAATGTATGTTTGTGTTCATTCTAATCCCCTAACTTTGCCTTTTTTTGCCAAGCTTTGCGGCAAACAGTTGTTTGTGTTTGTGACAGCAAACTTTTCAAATGGTTCAAATGGCTCTGAGCACTATGAAACTTAACATCTGAGGTCATCAGTCCCCTAGAACTTAGACCTACTTAAACCTAACTAACCTGAGGACATCACACACATCCATGCCCGAGGCAGGATTCGGACCTGCGACCGTAGCGGTCGCGCGGTTCCAGACTGAAGAGTAAACTTTTCCTTAGATATTTCTACAATATTTCCTTTTGTATTTTGTCCTCCAGAGAAAGGGTCTTCAGCTCTGAAAACTTCATACTTCCCATAAACTGCTTCATGTTACTACCGGTCTTTTGGTAGTTCCTACTTCAATCACTATGTGGGTTTACAGTCCATGAGGTTATTGTGTTGTCACAAATCACATATTTTGAAAAGCTAACAACTTACCTAGGCAACCCACCCAACACTTTGCAGCTTCAAAATCAGGAGTATGAAGCTCAAACTCTTGGGTTTGTGGATCATATGTGGCTGTTAGCTTCATTTCCTTTGTGTTCGTCCCATGTGAGATTTCAGTAAGAGCAAAACAGCCTCCAATCTTGTCAAAAGAAAAACAACAACATGTAGTTTTACTGGTGAACTTAATAAACGCCAAGTATACAATATTTTTCGTTATTCTAAAGTTCATCAAACAATTGTGCTCTGTTTAATAAGCAAATTTCTCATAAAAATATAAAAAATTGACTTTTTGCTGCTGCTTATTATACTTATTACCAAATAGAAAATAACAAAAATTTATTGCATATTCAAAAGAGTAAATAATGAGAATTATATTCATTATTCCAGGATAAATTTTTTTTTCTCTCAATTTTCATTTTCATTACTGCTCTGTCAGGCACAGAACCTTACAAATACGGGAACATCCACCACAATGTTTCTGTAATACATAAAGGAAACACCAGATCACTCAGAAGCTGAGAGTGACTCACCAGATGTGAGGATAAGGAGATACAAAGAAGCACTGTAGAGAGGAGGAAGCCAAAGATAGTACTTTGCAGCTACAGTCCACAGATGATGTGACAGAGTGACAAGTAACATTAAGAGGAGGCAGAGATGCTGAGTCGCAGATGGATTCAATAAAAAGACTGTCAGAAAGTGAGCTTTTGGCCAACAAGGCATTTGTCAAAAACAGACAAAACAAACACATCAGCTGCCAGAGATTGTGGCCATGCATGCGTGAGTTGTGTTTGCGTGAGTGTATCTGTGTATGTTGTCTATTTTCGACAAAGGCCTCATTGGCCAAAAGCTCACTTTCTGACAGTCTTTTCATTGTGCCTATCTGCAACTCAGCATCTCCACTACATGGTGAGTAGCAAATAGCCTTTTCATAATGTTCTTACACACCATCCTAGATTTTCCACTGTTTGATTAACAGGAAGAGATATGAGAAGTAAAATAGTGCAGTTAAGAATAAAGAGGAAAGAGGAAAAGGAGATGGATGTAAAGAAAGACAGAGACAGTGAAATGAAAAGATTATTATTCACATAAATATTTTCTCTACTTTTTTTACCTTTTTATCTCTGTTTCCACCTCTCTCACTTTCTCTGCCTGTATCTTCCCTACCTCTTATTCTGCTTTCCCGCTATTGTTAATTACAATATTCATTTCGCTTCTCATTTTTTTTCCTCCTAATACAGCTTTACGTTTCACTGTGTAATCATCATCACTAGACTGAAACTGTAGTATAGCAGCTATGATTATATATTCTCTTCGACACCCTCCACCTTGCTTTTGCTGCATCTTGTTATTTGAGCAGCTGGAGTCCTCTCGCCCTGGGTTCTGAGTGGTCTGGTGCTACTTTCTAACCGCCCTCAATCTATCCCTCTAGGCTCCCTGAGAAATGAACTAACAGTTTCAAAAATTAAGTTTTTCTACTTTTATTTATATCTATCGACAGTACTTAAAATTTTGCCTCCTAAAGGTTAGTACAGCCATTCTGCCTACTTGTGATGTGATAGTTTTCTCAAGTAAATTTTTCTTTTGACACAATTTCAGTATTTACGTGCAGCTAAGCTTATCCGTTTTGTGTGTACAAGTGCCTAACATCTAAAGTAAGACAATAAGAAGAAGTTAAAAGACTGAAATCATTTCGAGAAGACAATGAAAATATTGAAGATGTATGTTCAAGTAAAGGCAGTGGCCTGATCATATGCATAGAGAGCTGCTCCTTGCTGACCACTCCCAGAGAGATTGGAAGACCAGTGATCTTCCGCAAGAGATGCTTAAATTAATTCAGTGTCCAAGTTAACTGTGTCACCCTACATAACTACTGATAATTTTCACAAACACAATTTCTGTCAAAAGATGTCACGGTGAAGTGTATGACGCGTATATAAATATTTAAAATTGAGTAATTTATATGTCATATACCAGTTTAAATATTTATCAGAGTTCAGAAATTTAAGTAATACGCGGCTTGCTGTACACATATAACACAAATATCCATAAAACTCCCTTCCTACAGTCAAAACCCGTGCACTACTTATAACTTGTTCTTATTCTTTTTGTGAGTGTGAAAATAAAAATCATTTCTGTGAATGTCACAAGAGAGCAAGCCAATTTGCAATCCCAGTACAATTCTTTTCTTATCTCTACATGGCCAAACATTTCCTGGTATCTCTTTGGCTCTTAACAGGAGATACAAGACTATACTGTGTGCTTTTAAGCACTACCTCCTCAATACAAACTTGTCCACAGGTGTCTTGATTTATATTTTATAGTTACATTTAAAAAGCATACATGCCTTTGCTGCCTCACAATCTTCAATGAAGTCATAATGCCTTGCAGTACCCATGGCCCGAATTGTGTTGGTGAACATGTCAAATGTTAGCCCTGATTTCACAGCAAGTGATGGCTCATATTGAAATAGGGAGGAGACCATTGCATAAGGCTAAAATAAAAATAAAACAAACAATATTATAAAATATTTTGCAAAATAAGTACAATATAAAATGGTTAATGTCCACTGAATATCATTTTTGTCTTGTTATTAAACAATGAGATCATTTTTATAAAGACCGAGGCATAAAAATAATTAATGAGGTCTGGCATAAAAACCATCAGGGGCTAGCTGAAAGCAGTGTCTCAGTATGGAAAAGCTAACCATGATCAACAACACTATAACATGGCGGCTTCATCTGAAAAGTGATTGATAACATAAGAGATTTGCAGAAGTAAATAAAAATAGATTCAATGATTAACTGGAAGTAAAGTATAGTACGATATGGTACATTTCCCTTATACTCTGGGTGCACATCACAGTGAAACAGTTTTGAGTGTATGTCACAGTCGCAACAACATGTTTTGATAATAAACAGGTATTCTGTGACTGAGAGTTTAATTAGTTGAGACATCACATCTGGATGCAGTTTTTGACATTCGGTCAGCATGACAAACAGACTATTAACTACCTTAGGGGCCACATATTATGTGCAGATAAGTATCTGACAAAATTCACTGAATCAGAAATGCAATTGCTCTGATATTTGCCCCATGTACCAAAAATGTAGTGTCGACATTCACACACCGTAGGTTAACTCTTTAGCCAGAAAGGAAGTTAATCCAGTAACAAAATTAGTGCTGTAATTGCCTTACCTTACGAGTGTCTTCCATCATCTCCTCTGGAGTTAGTTTGTAAAGTTGTCTTAAACGATACAGTCTTCTTATGGCCACACGCCGCTGCTCATCCAGACTTAATGTTGTATTAGCATGCTGAAATTCTTGATCTTCCTCAAAGAGATTCCATATTTTCATCTGTTCTTACATAAGTCAAAAGCAACAAGTAAGTATGCAAACATATCAAATCACATACTCATATTTCTGAATACTATATTGGGTAAATTATTGTACCTTATATTTCAAAATCTCTGGATCTTCTAAAAGCATCTTCATAGACTTCCAATTGAAAGAAGATCTTTTACGATAGCAATCAAGAGGACCTGGTGGGAAGTCAGGCAGTAGATCTGTTGCCATTTTCACCTCTAACCTATTATGGATCCTGAAATAATCAGAGCAAAACTTTGTTTGTCCCACTCTCACTTATTTTACATGGTTTATAATATTCTACAAGTCTACACCACATATGGAGACTGAATAATACCACAACTCTGAAAAAGCTAAGAACAACAGAAAGGACTGTGCTAACAGAGTAACATTATTATTTGCCCACACCATCTTTCATTTTTGATTATCTGGTGAACTGCCAGTCGAACACACTTTGGTGCAAGATAAATTTCACAAAAGCAAGATGCTGCAAATATAATAAACAAAAGTCAAGAAATTGTAAATGAATGAACTGAATGTTAACAAAATAAAACCCAAAGATGACACAAATGGGCCTACACAAGAAATTTCAATTCATTGATTTGTAATAAGGCCTTTCATGTAGGCTATTAAATGTAAACATTGAAAGTGAAGTAAAAATGAACAATATCATTTTAGTTGATTTTTGAGGTAGCATAACTCAATTACTACCCTGAAAGACCACTGTCATCACAGTGAAAGTAGGTAAACAAATGTGTGATGTTGATCTTCCTGTACACTGGGATGCTTCATGAATATGAAATATCTAGATAAACTTCCTTGCAATTAATACATATGTTGAGAAATGTTTGCATTCATAATTGTTAAAATATTGGCTACCATTCCACAAGACATATTTTAAAGACAATAGCAATACTCATTTCCCTAAAATTTTACAGGTTATGAAGTCATATTTAGCCCTACCCACATGTCAAAAAGTAGGCAAAGCTGAGTGAAAGTTAGTTGAATACTAAACTAGTAAGGAAGAATATTAGTTAAGAGGTTCCAAAGTGAAAAGGATCTCAGGAAATGTATCTGTCTCAAGAAGTTACTGAAAATCCATACAACTTTTAGACTGCGTGCTCACGATTGGTGAGAAATGCAGAAATAGAGTCCTGATAAATGAGTGCTAGCAACAACAATAATTCCTACCTCATTACAAATGTTTACAGTATATACCAAGAATATGCAACTTTTGTATGAAATATGTCACATCGATGACATCCTCAAAATCTGAGCCTGTGTAAATACACACACTTATCATACCTTCAGAACAGAAAGAAAATCTTTAAAACCTGTTTAATTTGTACCTCACTGTATAACTAGCTATCTCCTGGAACATTTACCACTACCACACCAACAGATATACAGTGACCACTGTACACATTGAAAACCTCCCTTCAGCATCTCCACTATCGTGAGCTGCTATCCCATTCTGCAAGGTGGATACAAATGATGCAACCTACTCATATCCAAATATCAGTATGCTAAACAACTTCCTAACTCCTTTGCTTGTGTGAAGTCCATTTATTATACTATTATATTGTCATGTCTTGAAACACTGCTTACCACTCACAAAGAATTATTTTCATTTTACAGTACTGTCCTGGTATGAAGCACCCCCACCTCCACTGTGCTCTGATCTCTGCCAATGCCACCATTATTTTTCCCCTCTCTGCTGCTCTCCTTTTCTGCTCCGTTTCCCTCACCCCCCACTCCCCACAGCCTCCTGGCACTCTGCCCTGCAGCCTTCTCTGGCCACCATCTAGTCTCTGCACACACCATCAGGCAGCACCGACTCCTCACCCCCCCCCCCCCCCTCCAGACTCTGCTATCCCCACTCCCTTCCCCACCCCATTCCAGACTGCTGCTTCTGCTCGACAAGCCACCGTTGCAATGTGACTGCAGTGGCCAGAGGAGTGGTTGTGTATGCATGAGGTATGCTAGCTTGTGCAAATGCATGTGTTTTTTTTTTTTTTTTTTTTTTTTTTTTTTTTTACACCCTCATACTTAAAACAATGCATCATACGTTTCAAAACTCTAATTTAATAAGTTGTAATATATCTCGGGATCTTCAGTGTAGCAGTACACTACAAGTATCAATACTTTGTTAATGAATGTGTTACAGATAACTCAAAGATATTATCTCAGATCTTTGAATATTTTTCAACACAAAAAGCTTTTGAGAGTACTTCATCCAAAATTATACAGCAGTTATAGAAATCTAGCATTTTTGGTTGGAAGGAAATTAAATTTTTGCTGTATATCTCAAAGAGCATTATTCCTTAGCTCCTACTAATAAGAACTGAATTTGTCCAATTGTCACATAAACTTAACGTCTTCTCTACTTTTATTATCAGCTGTGACAGACTTTAGCAGGGAATGTCAAATGCCCACACAATTTTAGAAATCCAAATTACCACCAGTTTATAACATCTTATTCAAAATCCAAAAGTCCGCAGCTTCTTCCTGGAAATCACGTTGGCTGACACCAGTGATGATGAGTTAAGACAAGTCTTGCGAATTCCAGAATTTCTGAATAGCATATACATCCAAAGGCATTTTCCATGCAAGAATAGAGTCATGTCTTAACAGCAGAAAACAAGTCACATTAACAAATTATACAACAGAAATAGGACTAAAGTGCAGTGGGGAAACATTAAATATGTTCTGCAAGGTTTAATGTCTAGATCTGTTTCCTGTTCATGGCATACATGAATGATCTATCCACGTCATTGGAGGGCTTTTCAGAAACTGTGACATTTCCTGATGGCAAGTTTGCCAATAAAAAGCCCAAAAATATCCAATCAGGAGAATAACGGAATGACCTAGAAATTGGATCACAGCAAATCTCTAAGTGTCCTAGTAATGCTTTGTTGTGCCATAAATGAATACAATGTTCTCAGTTTTCAATCTACATCAATTGAGATAAGGTTGTTGAGCTTTCGATAGGTATTCCCAAGATCATCCTCAGAGATTATGTTTAGCAAGACAAACCATCTGCATTGTCACAGAGAGCTGCATTACGGACAAACACTGTATAAGGCAGAGATGATTGAACAAGTCGACCATTGCAGAACTCTAGAGAATGTCCACAGAATACTATTTGAGGAGAACGTGAACCCTGGCTAAATACTGGGATTCTACCATAAAAGAAGCTGCCAGGATTCGATTATGGTGCAAAAAGTTAAACAGAAAACACAATACAACAGTTAGTAGGCTGTGGAATGGAAACAGAGGGTAATGTTCACAGGTTGGAAGGAGTTTCAGTTTCATATGTGAGGCTGGCTTAGATGTCATGGTGCCCGAAGTAAATATTGACTCATGAACTTCTCTCCATCACCAAACTGATGATTCCTCGATTCCTCACAAGTGATCCCATATCTTAGTCAAATTTTGCCATACATTATTTTTCGCCTCTATCAGATTCACTACCTCCTCATTAGTTACATGATCTGCCCACTCAATCAGCAGCATTTTGCTGTAGCATCACATTTTAAAAATATCCTACTCTCTTCTTCTCCAAACAGTTTATCATCCAGATTTCACTTAGATACAAGGGCACACTTCTGACAAATACATTCAGAAAAACTGTCCAAACACTTAAATCAATATATCAAACAACGGAAAATCCAGGATAGAATGTAACAATATGAGAAGGAAAGTTGCTACTCACCGTAAAGCGGAGATGTTGAGTCGCAGGTAGGCACAACAAAAAGACTCTCACAATTATAGCTTTCAGCTGTTAAATCCTTCATCAACAATACACAGACATACGCACCCATGCAAACACACACACACACACACACACACACACACACACACACACACAAACAAACGAACAAACAAAAATGCAACTCGCACATATGACTGCAGTCTCAGCCAACTGAAACCACACTGCAAGCAGCAGCACCTGTGCAGAAAGAACCACAGTCCACCATCTAAAAACTGATCCTGACCTTATACTCCTACCTGCGTACAAAGGCTCCACCACTGTTGTATTGAAACGCAAGGATTACCTGGTGGAAGGACTATGTGAGCTGTCAGATACTTCCAACTACAAACCTTGCCACAGTGACCCCATCCCAGTAATCAAGCTGGATCTACAGTCATTACTCAAATCCTTAGGCCCATCCCAGAACCTCTCCCCAGTGTCCATTTCTCTGCTCACCCCTACCACTCCCTGCACTCCTACCTTCTACATGCTTCCACCAAAGTCCATAAACCTAATCACCCAGGACACCCTATAGTGGCCAGTTACTGTGTTACCACTGAAAGAATCTCTGCTCTCATAGACCAACACCTTCAACCAGAACCTTCCCTCCTGTATAAAAGATACCAATCATTTCCTCCACCAGCTCTCCACAATTCCTGTACCTTTATCACACAGTGCCCTGCTCATCACTATTGATGCCACCTCCTTGTAGACTAACATCCCTAATGCTAATGGCCTTACCACTATTGAACACTGCCTTTCCCAATGCCCGATGGATTCCAGACCAACAACCTCCTTCCTAGTTGCCAAGACCAACTATATCCTCACACACAATTACTTCTGCTTTGAAGGCATTACCTACAAACAAATCCAAGGTATGGCTATGGGCACACACGAGGCACCATCCTACACCAACCTATTCATGGGCCATCTAGAGGAATCCTTCCTAAAAACCTACAATTCCAAACCCCTCACCTGGTTCAGATTAACTGATGACACCTTTGCATCTGGACCGAAAGTGAGGACACCCTATGCACATTCATCCAGAACCTCAACAACTTCTCCCCCATTTGCTTCACCAGGTCCTACTCAACCCAACAAGCCACCTTCCTAGATGTTGACCTCCACCTCAGAGATGGCTACATCACTACCTCCATCCATATCAAACCTACTAACCACCAGCAATACCTCCACTTTGACAGCTGCCAGCCGTTCCATACCATGAAGTCTCTTCCGTATGGCCCAGCCACCCATGGTCATCGAATCTGCAGTGACAAGCAGTCCCTCTCGAAATATACCAAACATCTCACTGAAGCCTTCACTGATCATAATTATCCTCGCAACCTTGTACAAAAACAAAGCTCCCAAGCCATATCTTTCCAGTCTCCCACCACCTCCCAAAGTCCTACTGTCCAGCCAAAAACAAGAGGAGCATTCCCCTCATAAATCAGTAGCACCCAGGACTGGAGCAACTGAATTGCATTCTCTGTCATGGTTTCGATTAACTCCTGTTGTGCCCTGAAATGAGAAATGTCCTACACTCTGTCTTTCCCAACCCTCCCACAGTTGTATTCCGCCATCCACCGAACCTACACAACATACTCATCCATCCTTACACAACCCCTGTTCCCAATCCCTTACCTCATAATAGACATGTCCTATACATCCTCCCACTACCACCACCTACTCCAGTCCGGTCACAAACATCACCTATCCCATCAAAGACAGGGCTACCTGTGAAACCAGTCATGTGGCCTACAAGCTAAGCTGCAACCACTGTGCTGTATTCTATGTACGCATGACAACCAACAAGCTGTCTGTCCACATGAATGGCCATTGACAAACTGTGGCCAAGAAACAAGTGGATCATCCTGCTGCTAAACACGCTGCCAAACACGATATCCTTCATTTCAACAACTACTTCACAGCCTATGCCCTCACCCATCCAGCCCCTCCCCTATTCCCATGCCAGCACTACACAGCCATCATTCCACTACCACACCCAGTCTTTTTATTTCTCTCCTTTTCCATTACTTCCCCTCGCCCCCCCCCCCCCCCCGCCACTCCCCTGCCCACAGTCTAACCCACAGCACTTCGCTGTCTGCCACCCCCACCATATTATCCCTCCCCCTCCAGCCTACTCCTTACCCCCACCCAGTCACCACTCCCATCATGCACTGGTCCTGATAGTTGCAGTGTGGTTTCAGTGTATTCATCTCTTGGTCTCCCTATACAATTTTTACCCTCCACGCTGTCCTCCAATGCTAAATTTGTGATCCCTTGATGCCTCAGAACATGCCCTACCAACCGGTCCCTTCTTTTTGTCAAGTTGTGCCACATACTCCTCTTCTCCCCAATTCTATTCAATACCTCCTCATTAGTTATGTGATCTACCCATCTAATCTTCAGCATTCTTCTGTAGCTCCACATTTCGAAAGCTTCTATTCTCTTCTTGTCCAAACTATTTATCATCCATGTTTCACTTCCTTACATGGCTACACTCCACACAAATACTTTCAGAAACGACTTCCTGACACTTAAATCTATACTCGATGTTAACAAATTTCTCTTCTTCAGAAACGCTTTCCTTGCCATTGCCAGTCTACATTTTATATCTTCTCTACTTTGACCATCATCAGTTATTTTGCTCCCCAAATAGCAAAACTCCTTTACTACTTTAAGTGTCTCATTTCCTAATCTAATTCCCTCAACATCACCCGACTTAATTCGACCACATTCCATTATCCTTGTTTTGCTTTTGTTGACGTTCATCTTATATCCTCCTTTCAAGACACTGTCCATTCCGTTCAACTGCTCTTCTGACAGAATTACAATGTCATCGGCGAACCTCCAAGTTTTTATTTCTTCCCCACGGATTTTAATACCTACTCCGAATATTTCTTTTGTTTCCTTTACTGCTTGCTCAATATACAGATTGAATAATATCGGGGAGAGGCTACAACCCTGTCTCACTCCCTTCCCAACCATTGCTTCCCTTTCGTGTCCCTCGACTATTATAACTGCCATCTGGTTTCTGTACAAATTGTAAATAGCCTCTTGCTCCCTGTATTTTACCCCTGCCACCTTTAGAATTTGAAAGAGAGTATTCCAGTCAACATTGTCAAAAGCTTTCTCTAAGTCTACAAATGCTAGAAACGTAGGTTTGCCTTTCCTTAATCTTTCTTCTAAGATAAGTCGTAAGGTCAGCATTGCCTCATGTGTTCCAATATTTCTACGGAATCCAAACTGATCTTCCCCGAGGTCGGCTTCTACCAGTTTTTCCATTTGTCTTTAAAGAATTCACGTTAGTATTTTGCAGCTGTGACTTATTAAACTGATAGTTTGGTAATATACACATCTGTCAACACCTGCTTTCTTCGGGATTGGAATTATTAGATTCTTCTTGAAGTCTGAGGGTATTTCTCCTATCTCATACATCTTGCTCACCAGATGGTAGAGTTTTGTCAGGACTGGCTCTCCCAAGGCCGTCAGTAGTTCTAATGGAATGTTGTCTATTCCCGGGGACTTGTTTCGACTCAGGTCTTTCAGTGCTCTGTCAAACTCTTCACGCAGTATCGTATCTCCCATTTCATCTTCATCTACATCCTCTTCCATTTCCATAAGCCTCTACATCCTTACATTTGCCCTCTAGCCATCCCTGCTTAGCCATTTTGCACTTCCTGCCGATCTCATTTTTGAGACGTCTGTATTCCTTTTTGCCTGCTTCAATTACTGCATTTTTATATTTTCTCCTTTCATCAAGTAAATTCAGTATTTCTTCTGTTACCCAAGGAGCTCTACTAGCCCCCGTCTTTTTACCTACTTGATCCTCTGCTGCCTTCACTACTTCATCCCTCAGAGCTACCCATTATTCTTCTTCTACTGTACTTCTTTCCCCCATTCCTGTCAATTGTTCCCTTATGCTCTCCCTGAAACTCTGTACAACCTCTGGTTCTTTCAGTTTATCCAGGTCCCATCTCTTTAAATTCCCACCTTTTTGCAGTTTTTTCAGCTTTAATCTACAGTTCATAACCAATAGATTGTGGTCAGAGTCCACATCTGCCACTGGAAATGTCTTACAATTTAAAACCTGGTTCCTAAATCTCTGTCTTACCATTATCTATCTGATATCTCCTAGTATCTCCAGGATTCTTCCAGGTATACAACCTTCTTTCATGATTCATTAACCAAGTGTTAGCTATGATTAAGTTATGCTCTGTGCAAAACTCTTGTCAGGCAGCTTCCTCTCTCATTTCTTAGCCCCAATCCATATTCACCTACTATGTTTCCTTCTCTCCCTTTTCCTACTCTCGAATTCCAGTCACCCATGACTATTAAATTTTCGTCTCCCTTCACTGCCTGAATAATTTCTTTTATCTCATCATACATTCTTCAATTTCTTCATCATCTGCAGAGCTAGTTGGCATATAAACTTGTATTACTGTAGTAGACATGGGCTTCGTGTCTATCTTGGCCACAATAATGTGTTCACTATGCTGTTCGTAGTAGTTTTTTATTCATTATTAAACCTACTCCTGCATTACCCCTATTTGATTTTGTGTTTATAACCCTGTATTCACCTGACCAAAAGTCTTGTTTCTCCTGCCACCGAACTTCACGAATTCCCACTATACCTAACTTTAACCTATCCATTTCCCTTTTAAAATTCTCTAATCTACCTGCCCGGTTACGGGATCTGATATTCCACACTCCAATCCGTAGAACACAAGTTTTCTTTTTCCTGATAACGACGTCCTCTTGAGTAGTTCCCGCCCGGAGATCCGAATGGGGGACTATTTTACCTCCGGAATACTTTACCCAAGAGGACGCCATCATCATTTATCCATACAGTAAAGCTGCATGTTCTCGGGAAAAATTACGGCCGTAGTTTCCCCTTGCTTTCAGCCATTCGCAGTATCAGCACAGTAAGGCCGTTTTGGTTAATGTTGCAAGGCCAAATCAGTCAATCATCCAGACTGTTGCCCCTGCAACTACTGAAAAGGCTGCTGCCCCTCTTCAGGAACCACACATTTGTCTGGCCTCTCAACAGATACCCCTCCGTTGTGGTTGCACCTACCCGAAGAAAGCAGGTGTTGACAGATGTGAAAATTACCGAACTATCAGTTTAATAAGTCACAGCTGCAAAATACTAACGTGAATTCTTTAGACAAATGGAAAAACTGGTAGAAGCCAACCTTGGGGAAGATCAGTTTGGATTCCGTAGACATGTTGGAACACGTGAGGCAATACTGACCTTACGACTTATCTTAGAAGAAAGATTAAGGAAAGGCAAACCTATGTTTCTAGTATTTGTAGACTTAGAGAAAGCTTTTGACAATGTTGACTGGAATACTCTCTTTCAAATTCTAAAGGTGGCAGGGGTAAAATACAGGGAGCGAGAGGCTATTTACAATTTGTACAGAAACTGAAAATACCAATACTAAATGTCAACTTTGACTCATGCTGCAATGATTTTGTGTTATGTGGTGTCATTCATACATGTGTAAACGGAAATAGAACAGAAAATTGACAATAGTTATTTTGCTTCTACATTATTTTTAAGAATGTAGGTTGTGGTAACACACTGATCTGCACCGCGATGATAAAGGTTGGGAGCTAATAGTTTTGTTGTGAACTGGCATAGCTAATGAGAGAGATGCCATTCTAATAACAATAACTCTTGTTATGAGAGTTATTTTACACTTACTCACTGAGTGGTTTAAATTCACCATTTAGATGGCATCACGGTTAAACTGTACAGGTGCTATTTGCAGGTTCAATATTTACCACCTGGCAGAAGCCTCTTCACGGACTATGAAATTCTTATACTTTCAAGTAAATACAGATATTCACTAACCATCTTTGGAGTTAATAAGAAAAGTTAATTTAGGATGAGCAGTGCACTTCATGTCCACAATACTAGAAATACAACTACTTCTTATTTGCAGTAGGCATTCTTTAAATGGTTCACAATGGAGTTTCATATTCTGGTGCACAAGTGCATAACAGATATCAGATAGAAAAATTAAAGTCAGATATGAGACAGAAAAATTAAAGTCCTCGGATTTTGAAAATCAAAGCAAAAGAATGCCTCACCACCACTCTGCCTACAATTAATTACATTTTTTGTTGTTACTTCATATTCATATATAGTAGGTCACACAAATAGTATCATACCAGGCTTAAACTTATTACCACATCATTATCAGACGATCAGAAAAAGGGGGATAGTGAAACACTAGAAAACTAAATTACAACTCAAAGTACTTTAATTTGTCAACTGAACAGGTCTGGAAAGTCATTCATAATATATCAGCACTTGGACTGTTGAAACTGAAGGTTACACTCCACCATAATATAGCATGAAAACCATTCACAACACAAAAACTGTCAGACAGAGAGAGCCTTCTCAGAGAATAAATCAATGAAAAATTATCACATATACACTTCACCACACGTGTACAGTAACTTTTGCCCAGCTGGCTACACTGTGCTGGCCGTGACATTGCAGTTGCACAGTGATAGTGTATTTGTGAATGAGTCATTCAAAACCTAATCAAACTACCAGTCTTGTTTATGTGCCTAGCAGTCATAATTAACTTGCTGACAGTATGATTTACGGAACTAGTCTGCAATAGCTGCTTCTTGTTTTTAATGTATAACTTGAGTCATTCCAGGGAACTTTCCTAGTGACAGTTTCACAAAACATGGTGTGTGAATGAATGAAAGGATGAATGTTGCCTGTGAGTGATCATTATTAATGTTCGTATTTCGTGCTCCAGCATTCTGACATCCACAGGTCACCCTCTGACAACACTGAAACTCTGTAAGAGGGCGGGAAGGGGGGGGGGGGGCAGATGTAATATTTTTCTGAAAGAGAAACAAACATCTTTTACTCTGTGATGGAATCAAATAAATAACACTTTATGACAACTGTCTGAAATTTTATTTCAGTAGCTCTGATGATCAGCACTCTAAATAACTAAAGATTCACACAGTATTCCCTAACTGTTAAGTTGTGACTCACAATCTATCATCAATAATTTAGATGTTTGGATTTGCACTGAGTGCCACATAGATTATAGGAGAACAGTTTTCCCTTTGTGACACTTGGCAGCCTGACACTTAACACAAAGTGAAAAATATTCATATTTTGTTTTACTAAGCATGTAGTTGCCCTACTTTGTAGCTTGAATAACATGATTTTTGGATGACAGATTGTACCGTCTGTGGGTGGGGAGAGAGGGGCAGTGTTGACTGTGTGTAGCCAGCTGTACTTGACAAAGCTCTACATCTACCAGTAAAACATACAACACAGCAAGCATGTGACTCAATACCAATACACGCAAAATGCAAGGCTAATTAGAACACTGATAAGATGACTCAAATGTTTATATCATCTTCTTTTGAACACAGATGTAGGTATCATTGTCTTGATTCATATACAAAAGAGATTACTTCATAGGTATAATTTCTTACGCCACTTTTCTGCACAACTGTCTCAAGGCCTTATAGAGTACTACTCAACAAAAGTATGTTTTCAGCAAAAGTCAGCAGTGAGGATACTGTATAAAACTGGTAACTGAATGACTTGCACTCTTGACAATATTGTATACAATAGCCAACTGAATGTCTTGCATATAGATCTTTAAATATCATGAAACTCTTCACCCTTACACATACTTCGCAATACACCGACTCTTAAACGAACTGTGGCAAAAAATCAAATACATGGAAACGAGTCTCATACATTACCCTGTCTTCGTTTGTGGGGAATTCATTGGTTAATTAAACTCTACATAGGCCTACATGAGGAGAAACGTTTGTGCCGCAAAATCTATGCCAAAAACCACTTTACAGTTTAAATGAGTTCTTTGACAGTGAAACAGCAAATTGGGCTCCCGAAACAATGCAGCGACATATGAAATCAAGTGAACATGTAAGTTTTAAAAAGTTCTGACTCTAAACGTTATTAAGTGTTATGCTATACTTATGCTATTTTTTCTGTATTATTGTGCATGCTTATGCTAATTTGTTCTTGTATTATAATGCTTGTGTAATCGTAACCTTGTAACTCTGACGCAGTCTGTCAAGTCTTCCCAGTTTGTTTTCCTAATTGACAGTTAACTTTCGATATTTAGACACCAATACTATAGTCTATACACGACTATGTTCGTGATACTGCGAAGAAACAAGTCGCTTTAAAAGCTGGGCAACTGTGAGGCTAGGGAAAAAAAATTATGCAAAAAATCATCAGCAAACTTTACATCACGCGAATTCTTGAACGACCGGTACTGTCCGGTAGTAATATCTCCTACAAGTAAATTGTTGCTCAGGACTCGGACCTTTATTCATTAAATAAGTACGTAGGCCAATTACACGTGAGGAATAAAAAGATTCCGATACTACTAAAACTTTATAAACATATTTTAGTTTTATAATTACGTCAGTGGCATGTCATGTTTTTATTATTTTTGGAAAAACCAACCACGGTCCAAATAACTTCTATGCAAATTACACGTTACTTTGCTGTTTAACAACCACATGAGACAAAATGCAGGCGTTTTTTTCACCTTATTGTTCTTCACGCGTAGTTCAAGCATTGTGGGCAAGGGATGCTGTGTCGATTGTCAAGCAATCGATGTAATAATGCAAGTAGTTGGATGTGACGAACAGTTCACATTTTGAAATTTCGGAGTCCTGCCGTTTTTCGGGAGCCCTATTAATAAAATTTTAAAGCACCCACAACACAAAGGAAAATTGTTTTCCTTTATATCGCCAATAAAAACGAAACAAGAGCATAAAAGAGCCGGGTAGTTTATCTCTTTCCTTAAATTCTTTGGTCAAATATTATGTCATAGACTATGGAAAGCAAAATAAAGTTTTAAGGTGGTTCTGAAATACAAGAAAGTGGAGTGATTACTTACTGCTGTAACGTGGAACTTCTGCCTGACGAGGCCGTAGCACAATTGCGATTGATTACTGAATATGCCGCGATAATATTATTACTTGCTGTCCCAAATGTATAGATAAGATACGAGATTCCAAATTCTACCTTTGAGTTGATCCTTTGACCTCACAATGAAAAACATTTCGGTAGGTCACGTAGCACGTACTATGTACCCCCCCCCCCCCCCCCCCCGCTCCCTTTACCACTCCTCTACACGTTTTTTGTACCAAATATTAGACATAGGACGCAACTACTATACAAGCTATATCGCATTTATTTTTATTACATTACATATTACATCCGGAAATGCTGTCAGTAACATTTAATTTGCCGCTCCTGTAGAGAAGTTGTTGCCCGCATTTTACAGCCAGCAAGAAAATATTGTACGTAACTCATAAAAAATGAAAAAAAAGACATTTAACAAAAGTAACATAAGGTAGTCCTGTTTGGACGGCAAACGTAACAAGTTTAGACTTCAAACATCTTCGCCTTACAACTGTACAGATAATATTAGATTTTAGGGCTGAAAATGTCAAGAAGAAAACAAAGTTCTGTAGTGCCTTATGGCATCATGTTATGAAGTAACTCATCGTTACGTTAAGAAATAATTGTTACACAATAAATACGTAAACAAGTAAATGCTCTACCGACAGATAAGACATATCTTTCTATCTTCATTCCTCCAGGAGTAATTGCCCTGCAAGGTATGAGGCAGAACTGCTGTGAAGATAGGAAGGTATGAGAGAGGTATAAATATAATACTAAAAGAAGAAATGTTTTACAACATTTTCTGTGTCTCAGCTCCCCCTTCCCATCCACACATTGCTTTATATTCAGAAATCATTGTATGGGGTAGGAGGATATGAATTCAGTTTGTGTTTGAAGTATAATTTATAATCTACCAATTTCTCTATATCACTGGGTAAGTGGTCAAAGGTTATTATAACTGAATACCTCATTTCTTTTTGTGCCGCAGAATATTACTGTCATTTTCAACCAGTGATTGATTGTTGACAAGAAATTACAACATGTCATCTTGAGAACCGTAGATCAAGTTACTCAAGTGTGTGCAGTGTTTCTTAACAAAACTACAGGTCTATGGGGTATGAAACTAACTATGTGACTGGGCTGAGGATTTCTTGGTAGGGGAGAAACAGCATACAGGATGGAGAGTCATCAACAGACCTTCACTCATTTCTTTATTTATTGTATTTTTTTTGCGTAGAGCACCAACTGATGGATTTTGTAAATGTCATAGCAATTTTTCACAAGTTTTGTACCTTAATATAGTTTGGCAGTTGTTACACCAAATTTGGCCATTAATTATTGATTGATTGATTGATTTTTATTGTTGTAGAGACCTCAGAGATCATCTGAGGCATTACAAAAGTCAATATTACACAATATAAATGTTACACAAATAACTACAAAAACAAGAAAATATTACACAATATAAATATTACACAAATAATCATGGTACCTTCACACAAATACAAAACAGAGAAACTTGTGGTACAAATTGATATTGCATAGTAAATTTAGCCAATTACAGACTTACTCATATATAGAAGCATATAAAAACTGATCACAAAGTGTAGTCATACCATATTCTTTGCCTCCCTTAAAAATTCATCGGTTTCATAAATGCTGAGCTCAAGAAGAAATTCTTTTACTTTTTTTTCGAATTGTTGAATTGGAAGATCCCTGATATGTTGGGGTATGGCATTAAAAAATTTTATGGACTTGTATAAGAAGAACTTTTGTGTTTTTTTTATAGTTACATTGGAAAGAAACTAGGTCCTGCTTGTTTCTTGTGTTATAATTATGTCGCATGTCATACTGTTGATAACTCTGATAGTTTTCCTTAATATGCATTACACACTGTAGTACAAATATTGACGGCAGGGTCATAATCTGTAATTTTTTAAAGCTTGGCCTACAGTGAGCTCTGGGTGCCAAGCTACATATCAGTCTTATTGCCTTCTTTTGTAGTTTGAAGACATTAGCTGCCTTGCTTTGATGTCCCCACAGTATTGTACCATAGGAAATGTGACTGTATTAAAGCAAAATAAACCACTTTAAGTACTGGCACGTTTAGACAAAGACGCAGCTTCCTTAGAGCAAATATTCCTTTGCTAATGCTGCTTCCCACTTTTTCTATATGGCTACCCGGGTCGACAGAAGCTTCCGATCCCACGCGTCGGCTTTGACCCGTGACGTAAGGGTGTTGTCGTGTGTGACGTCATGACGGCGCGGAGTTTGGTTTGAGTGTGGCTGTCTCCAGTTCTGTTTTATCTTATTTTATTTACTTTTCTGATCTGTTCGTTCTATCTCGTGAATTTTTTTTTTTTTAATTTAAAAACACTTATTACTTATGTTAATTAACTGTTTCCTCCAATTTCTGTTTTAGTTTACTATATTTATCTTTCTGATCTGTTCGTTCTATCCCGTGAGATTTTTTTTAAAAAGACAAAAAACACTAATCAGCTACTGAAGCATCTTTATCTTATATGGGTTGCAGGGGTTATGACCCCTGGGGAGGTGGGTGGGTATTCATGCATGGCTGTCTTCACTTACACGTTGTAGCTACGCAAGGCGTCTAAATTTGTTTATATTTAGTTTGCCCCCCACCCAAAACACCCCATTTCCCGCGCTTGTCCCGTTAGTGTCATTAGGTTTCTTGTGGAAAGTGTGTGTGTTTGTTTTTGTTTCCGCCATATTTGTGACGTCATGGGTCAAAGCAGATGGGCGGGATCGGACGCTTCCGTTTTTCCGGCTACCCCAGGATAATTTTGAATCAATTGAGATTCCAAGGAAATTTACAGCATTTGAGATCTGCTCAAGTTCAGTGTTATTATTCCACGATATATACAGGTCCTGTATTTCTTTTTTTTTTTTTCGGTTGACACAAAGGGAATTGGACTGTGGTCATTTGTTTTTTGTTGGTTCTTTGTTTGTAGGTCCAGACTTCCATTCCTATGTTGTAGACATACATTGCAAAGTTCTTGGTTGGTTTGGTTCAATGTATCTCCAAAAATGTAGTTAATTTCTAAATATACAATGAGTAAATTGTGAAGTATCTTTGATGTACAAAAATTTCCCTGTAGGAGTCTCTGTACCCAAGTCTGTGGAGAATCCTGATTGATTTTTTCTGCAGGATTAATATTGTATTCATTAATATGTCAGCAGCCCAGCCCCATGTGTGTATCCCATAATTAATCAATGGAAAAATTACCCCATAATAAATTTGATTTAATGTTGGATCAGCGACTACTTTTGATAACTGGCTAATAATATGTAGCGAACTACTGATTTTATTAGGTATAAGTCTGATGCAGCTTACCCATTGTAGATTTTCATCTAGGTATGTACATTTAAATCTACATTAATCTGTGTCTATAGCTTGAATTCTGCCTATATTACTGACAGAGTTTTGGTGTGAATTTGCAAGTTTAAATGGCAACAACTAAGATTTATGTCTACAGTCTGCAAATCATCGTGAGGTGTATGGCTGATAGTATGTCCCATTGTACAAGTTATTAGGGCTTCTTTCCACTGTACTGATGCATGGAAGAATGGTTGGTTGTATCCATCTCTGTGTGCTGTAATTACTCGAATCAGATTCCCACAATCACTATGTGGGCGATGCATAGGGAGTTGTAGTATATTCCTAGCTTCATCATTTAATACCGATTCTTGAAACATTCTTAGCAGACTTTCTCAGGATAGTTTACATGGATCTTCAAGAGTCTGCCAGCTCAGTTTTTTCAGTATCTCTGTGACACTTTCCCACGGATCAAACATGCCTGTGACCATTCATGCTGCCCTTCTCTGTACATGTTCAGTATCCCCAGTTAGTCCTATTTGGTATGGGTCCCAGACACTTGAGCAATAGTCTAGAACTGGTTGCATGAGTGGTTTGTAAGCAGACTCTGTTGTAGACTGATTCCAGTTCCCCAGTGTTCTACCAATTAACCAGAGGCTTTGCCTTTATTAAGTGATTTAAGTTGCTTTGTTACACCAGGGATATCTACTTCTGAGTTACTCATGTCGGCAGTTCTTCTTGGTCCGAGTTCTGGAATATTTACTTCGTTGTCTTTGGTGAAGGGATTTTGGTAAACGGTATTTAATGACTCTGCTTTACTGGGACCAGTAACATCACCACTGTTAACACACAGTAAAGGCATTGATTGTGTCTTTGCACTGGTGTACTTTACATATGACCAGAATCTCTTTGTGTTTTCTTCCGAATTTCAAGACAGAGTTTCATTGTGAAAAGTATTAAAGCATCTCGCATTGAAGTACGCACTATATTTCAAGCTTCTGTAAAACTCTGCGAATCGTGAGGGTTTTGCATTGTTTTAAATCTGGCATGCTTTTTTTGTAGCTTCTTTTGTACCATGGGGGACCAGTACCATCTCTTAATAATTTATTTTGTATATGTCTGTCAGTAGCCACTGATACTATTTCTTTGAATATAAACCACATCTGGTCTGCATTTACAGACTGGAAAGATTGGAGACTGATTCTTTGGAAGGCCTCAAGCAGAGTTTTATCTGCTTTTTTAATAGATGTATTTTGCATTTATTTTTGGTGGGTTTGGATGTTACAGTATTCAGTCTTGCTACAGCAACCTTGTCGTCACTAATCCCTGTTACAACCTCTCGACCAGAGTTAGCCTCCACATCCTTTGGTAATGGGCGCCCAATAGTCCGTACGTCCTTGAACAACATGGACAGTCAGTGATCTTTCTGTGGACCCAAGGACATGTCGGAATCCTGGGAAATTAACTTACTGACAGGCTAACCAAAGAGGCTACTCATAAACCGAGTCTGGAGATCGGTGTACCACAATCTGATTTTCAGTAGGTATTATGGCACAAGGGTTGGGTTGTTTTGGGGGCAGTAGACCAGAAAACCTAAATCAGGATGGCCGGACGCGGATTGAACCTACGTCCTCCTGAATGCGAGTCCAATGTGCTACCCACTGCACCAACTCACTCGGTATGGCACAAGGCTTTTGGGCTTTGGAATACAGCATGGTGCTCCCTGACTTTGCTGAATAACTTAGGTATGCTAAAAGAGACAACAAATGTGTGGAGATCCTCAATGGGAACATCTAGCAAGGGCTCCATTGTCCTTTGCCAGCTCCGTATCAGCCATACTTGGCTGACTCACGGTCACCTCCTACATTACAAGGACACACCTCAGTGTCACTGCAGTTCACACTTGGCAGTTGTCCATATCTTCGACTGTCCAAATGTAGTCGCCCTGTGGCAGACTTTTAGTCTCTTTCATGCACTCCCTTCACTTGTAAGTGACAATTTCTCAACAGCTAATGTAGTTTTAAGTTTTATCCGTGAAGAGGTTGTGGAACAAAGTGTAATGGACGTCTGGCCACAACTGAAATGTACCGTGCAAATCGTGAACTTATAGTTTTAGAAACACTGCAGAATGAACTGAAAGAAACAAGAGAACATGTTCAGTTGTTGGAAAATATGGTCAAAAACCTATCTGATCCATCACTTAAAGAACTCAGACAATTTCAAGAGCACAATGAAACAAAGAAGTGTGCAAAACCTAAATATGCTTCAATCAATTTTAAAGTTCTGTTAAGAAACAGATTTCTGTGTCTCATTACAGATTGTGAAGTTAATAATGACGAGTCCGGCAACTCGCAACAAGATTATTTATCTGAATTGGCGGGAAGTAAATGCAAAATGTTGGAAAAACGTAACTGCAGTGATGATGCAAATAAAATGACGAAAATAAACTTTTATAGGCCTACAGTTTTGCTTGCTGACAGCCACAGGAGAGGAGTTGCAGGTATTCTTCGCCTCCAGCAAGATCTCTCTGTTACAAGTATTGTGAAACCTGGAGCAGGTCTGACAGAAGTTTTAAAAGACTGTAAAAACTATAACTGCATCTTGCAAAGTGAATGTATAGTAATAATGGCCGGTGCAAATGATGTGTATAAGAATGAACTAATAGTGACAAACAGTGTGTTAAGAAATGCACTATGTACAGTAGTGAATCAAAATGTGATCATGGTAGGCATATCACACAGGTATGATCTTATTGAATCTTCTTGTGTGAACAGAGAGATCCAAAAAGCAAACAGGATGTACAAAAAGATCTACAAGGCCACTTCAAATGCGTTTTTCCTTAATATTGATGACCTAGAGAGAAAGCACTCCACTACACGTGGAATACATTTAAATAAATCGGGAAAATTACTACTCAGCCAGAAGTTCAAGGATTTATTGGAAAGTGTTTCTCCTAGAAGTAAGAAATGTAATCCAATCCCATTGCTGATGGTGAAGGAGAGCTGCAATGTATCTTGCCTACCAACTACTCCAGCTGCTGCAGTAACACAACTTGAAGAAACATTGATTACAGGAGAATGTGTTGGGAGAGAAGCAGGCATATTAACAGCTACAACACAGCAAGGGACAGAGAAAACAGATAGAGCAAGGGTGGCAGCATACTCAGCTACAAAAACTATTGCTCCATCAAGTGGTACAGGTATCCATTCTGCAGCAACATCTGAACTACCCGCAAGGGGAACCCAGTCATCAAGATCAAGACATGAACATGAAGAAGGGAAGAGAGTTCAACAAGCAGTAGCAGTGTCAAGTGTTGTGGGTCAGCGAAAAACAGTTCCTCTTCTCCGTCTAAGTGATTTTTTAGTCGAAGGCAGCAAGGAGAAGAAGCCCATAAGGTAAATAGTGCAGGAGATTTAATAGCCCCTCGCCATAATGGTACATCTGTGAGGAAAGACAGGTTTGATCTTAAAATATGCTATCTTAACATTCAAGGAATGAGGGATAAGGAATTTATTGTCAGTAATCTTGGAACAGAAAAAGGGTTTGATATTTTGCGTTTGAGTGAACACTGGGCCACTGAGAGTGACCTAATATTTGTTAAATTTGATAATTGTAATATAGCCAATAGCTACTGCAGAAAATTGCATTCAAGAGGTGGTGTAGCAATCTATATTAACAAATCACTTAGATTGAATCGAGATTTTTTGTGTGATGAACTGAACTTTGAAGCTGCTGGTATAGTTTTAGACAGTTTTAAGTTATTGCTAATATCCCTGTAGAGATCACCTAATGGCATCATCAGTCTATTTCTAGAGAAACTGGACCAGCTGATACAGGTACCTGGTGAAACTAGATGGATAAATTATGATATTGTAATAGGTGGTGCTCTGAATTCAGACTTTGATGTAACAATACGCAAGTGTAGTGTCACTGAACTTCAAAATATACTAAGACAATCCAACTTACACTGCGTCAATAACAGGCCCACAAGAAAACAAGCATGTCTTGACAATATTTTTGTGAATTTTAAAACAACAGATGAATCATGTGATGTGTCAGAGTTTGCATTTTCTGATCATAGTTGTGTGACCTTAAATTATACAAGTAGGTTCCCTCCTGATAAGACTAGTATAACTAACCCTTTCCCAAAAATTGTGATCACCAGACCTGCCTCAGATGAAAAAAGTTCATAGATTTTGTAATTCCCTTGCTGACAGAGACTGGTTTTGGCCAGTGCTATGGAGACATACTCTATACTTTAAGTAACGATTTTCCAGCAAATATACTATTTGAAAGGTTTTTTAAAGTATTTTTGGCACACTTTAATGACTGCACTCCGACAAAGAAATTCAAAGTAGGCCTAACTAATCGAGTCCTGAAAACTAAAGTTCTAAAAAGACAAAATACGTGGTATACAGAACAGCTGACCACTCTGAAAAGCCAGGTTATGTTGTTGCACAATGTTTATTGTAGACTGAAGACTAATCAAGCTAAACTAGTCTATGTTACATGTAGGAATGAATATAAAAAAGTGATCATAGAAGCCAAAATAGCACACAATCTCAGAAGTATTGAGAAATCCACCAACAAGTGCAAAGCTGCTTGGAAGCTAATAAATAGTGTCGCTAAAGATGAAAGAAATGTTACAATTAACATCTCTGCCCAAAAATTCAATGATTATTTTGTTACTTCAGTTGAAAAAGTAGGAAGTAGTATTGCTAAACACAAAATCAGCTCATCACAGTTACTGTCAAAAAATAGTTGTAGATCATCAACAAATACAAGTATCTTCAGTTTCTCTAAGGTCTCACCAGATTTTGTATTAAGAATAGTGAAACAGTTAAAATCATCAGACAGTATATACATATATGACTGATCCTGTAACATACTGAAGAACGTCATAGGCAGTATAGTGTACCCCTTAAAACATTGTATAAACAAATGTCTTGCTGAAGGATATTTTCCTGATGAGCTTAAACTGTCTAGGGTAGTTCCAGTTTATAAAAAAGGGGATAAAGACTCTGCCTCAAGTTACCGGCCAATTTCCATAGACCCATATTTTTCTAAAGTTCTGGAATGCACAATTTACATATAATTATCTGATTACTTTGATAATACAGGAATTATTAGTGGATCTCAATATAGTTTTAGGAAAAAGATGTCAACAATTGATGCGATAGATATTGTTGTAAAATACACTACTGGCCATTAAAATTACTACACCACAAAGATGACATGCTACAGATGCGAAATTTAACCGACAGGAAGAAGATGCTGTGATATGCAGATGATTAGCTTTTCACAGCATTTGCACAAGGTTGGCGCCGGTGGCGACACCTACAACGTGCTGACATGAGGAAAGTTTCCAACCGATTTCTCATACACAAACAGCAGTTGACCAGCATTGCCTGATGAAACATTGTTGTGATGCCTCGTGTAAGGAGGAGAAATGCGTACCATCACGTTTCCGACTTTGATAAAGGTCAGATTGTAGCCTATCGCGATTGCAGTTTATCGTATCGCGACATTGCTACTCACGTTGGTCGAGATACAATGACTGTTAGCAGAATATGGGATCGGTGGGTTCAGGAGGGTAACACGGAACGTCGTGCTGCATCCCAACGACCTCGAGATGACAGGCATCTTATCCGCATGGCCAGGGCCGGCCGTAGCCATCCAGGTGCCCCGGGCAAGTCGTCCAGTTGGCGCCCTTTATTGTATAAATAGCGAACCTGGCAGTGCTTTGCAACACGGTATTTGACTGTTTTCTAGAAATCGTCTTAAGTGGTTAATGGCGTCATCTTATGATCATAACATGGTTTTTTCCATCGTAAATTTGAGTATTTTATTTTTTTAAATGGAAATGAAATCCAAATAATCTGAAAGCCCGCTAAGACGCTCCATGTGAGTCTTGTGTAGCCTGTGACGTCAGTCCAGCATGCTGCTGTCGCTGCCGTAACAGTCAGTATAGCAGTGATATATTGTTTGGTCATTCACGTTTTGGGAAATGGTCTAAAAATATTGCGTAGTACTGCACTGTACATCTACAACAACTCCAGAAAATTGTTTTTGCGTGTTCCAAACAAAGAAAAGATGCGTAAAATGTGGTTGAAACAGGCTCGTATATCCCAAATATTTCTTTTCTTTTCTGAAGCACCCCTGTACTAAAGCGAACAAAACAAAACAAAACAAAAATTATTCAAATTGGTCAAGCCATTTCTTTGTTTTGGTGAGACTAACACACAACAATTGATTTTTATATATAGGAGGTAATATGTATAACGAAAAAACACTAATTTTGAATTGGGTACCATATTTTTATTGAATTTAATATAACTGTAAGCCATAAACCTATATTTTCTGTCAGTCATCTGAACACAAAACATATTACGCCTAATGAAAAACAATTATAAACGACTAAAATTTTACTTTTCTCGCTTTTCTGTCGGCAAAGTCTCTGATCAGATTAGCAAAGTCCAGGTTTTCTGCAACTTCATTTTCAATGGACAGTGAGGCCAAACTGGTTAGTCTTGTTTGAGACATTGTAGACCGCAAGTACGTTTTTATCAACTTCAGTTTGGAAAAACTGCGTTCGCCGCTTGCGACAGTCACTGGTATTGTTAGCAAAATACGTAACGTTATCCAGATGTTGGGATATAACTCTTGAAGATTATGCTTTTTATGAAGTTTAAGGCTTCAATAGGCGTTGCCTGGCTGTCTTCGAGATAGTGTTGCAGGCCTAAAATGTCGTCGCACAGCAAATTTCCATCAATATCTGACTTCATGTTGACAGTTAACTTTTCTTGTAATTTAGAACAGCATTGTATTAGTTCTTCTTTATTTTGATTTTTTTTAATGTCAAACAAGAAACTCCACGTCGCAGAAAATTCTTGCATCTGTTCAGCTCTTTCTTTCATGGATATGTGCACGGTGTCCAACAGTGCATTGGAAAACTCTACTTTAAACTTCTTTTTTGGGTCAGTTATTTGATCATCAACAGCCTCTTCACCCGGCCTGCGTTTAATATGTCTTAATCGCATTTGTGGTTTAAATAATGGCTGCGTATCAAGATCCGAAGCCAGTTCAGTTGCTGTTACAACAGCTTGTTCGAAACCTGTTTGTCTATATGTTTCCAAATAAGAGCAACATTTGTCAAGGATTCCCATAAACTAGACAAAGTTGATTGTGGGTGACTGACTTGCTTTACTCACAACGTTAATTTGAAACACAACATCATACCATGTCACGAGAGAAACAATGAAGCTGAAGTCTTTTAATTGTCCTCCTAGTGTTGTCGCTTCGTGTGACACCGCAGCATCGCTTTGTTCAGTAGCATCGGCCAAGGAAACCAAAGCGTCATGCATTTTGCATAATTGATAACGAACCGCTTTGACGCTATCAATTCAAGCTTCCCAGCGTGTGTCACTTACATTTTTCAGGGTGTATATCTTCAAATGGTTGGTCAAAATTTTCCATCTATTTACCGATCTACCAAATAGATTAAACATTTTTTGTAACATTCCGAACAGTGTCACGGATTTTACTTATGATTTTGCCGCATCACACAATACCAAATTATAACTATGGCATCCACATGGCACAAAAAAAGCTAGTGGATTTAACTTCTTAATTCTGTTCTGGACGCCTTTATTTTTCCCCTTCATGTTCGCGCCGTTATCCTAGCCCTGTCCTCTGCAGTCATTAATGTTAAGGTCAAGATCACTCAGTGTTTTTAAAATGCTTTCTGTGAGGCCTTCACCGGTTGTATCATCTATTTGCAGAAATGAGATGAAATGTTCTTTTACACTTACGCCATCCTCTGTTATGTCGGCGCATCTTAAAGTTATCGAAAGTTGTTCTTTGTGGCTTATATCTGGAGTACAGTCAGCTATGATTGCATAATACTTTGAACCCTTTATGCGGGATACGATTGTAGACATAACGTGTGATGCCATGAGTTCTATTAATTCATTTTGTATATTTTTGCCGCAATAATGGTCAGCCAAATCACCATTCAATGCCAGTCTGACGTGCTCTTCCATGATTGGATCAAACTTTGCCAATAACTGTACAAGACCTAAGAATTTTCCATTATTTGGGGTAAATAATTTATCTGATAACCCTCTGAATGCCGTATTATTTTCAGCCAAATACAAAGTAATGTGCATCAATCTTTGAAGCACATTGCTCCATCGTAAACTTTCTTTAGAAATTAGCTTTTGTTCTTCCTTGTCAATAGTTAATCCAGCTTTAAACCTGATTTCAGCTTCAGTCCATTGAGTAAATGCTTTTTTGTGGTTAGGACTATTTTCATGCAGTTTCAGAGCTTCACTTAAATGTTTCCAATTTCTGAAACCCACAGTGGTAGTCAAATTAGTAGTTGACTTTAAATCAAACAGTCGACAACAAAAGCAAAAGACACTGTCGTTTGATACAGAGTAAACTAGCCACCGTCGTCTGATAGTTTCTTCGTTTGATAGTTTTCTTGTGTAATGAGTTGAAGAGAAATGACGCCCATTTTCATCTTTTGGAAAGTTATTTAGACATACTTGTGAGGGACCACATATTATAATGCGATCTATATCTCTAGCATTAAGTACTTTTGGCCACGTTCCTACATCAGAAACATTGTATTCTTTTATTGCAAGAACGTTGATACTTTCATCGACCACAGATGTCATGTGTTGATTTTGACTTGGAGAAATATCAGAGGATTCATGCAAAGATGTACTGCACTGGTCAATTTGATCACCTTCAATAGGTGATTGTATATTTTTTGTGTGTAATTGTTAACAGTCTGAAGAAATATTTGCTGATACATGGACTTTTGATTCAATATCTGAAGTATTTGCCTTAGAATTTCCTTTAAGGTACTTATAAATATTCATGTGCTTTTTGGTTTCTTCAAGAACTTTTTCTCTTTCAGCTTTTCTTTTCTGATTTTCTGAACCAGAAAGCTTTTTTTTAATCATTTCCTTCTCTTCTGGCATGATTTAATAATTTGACAAATTATTGCTTAGACACTGCTCTATTTCGCGACCACAATATTCGATCTATAACAAATAAAGAAATTCACCTATCAGTAGACATAACTAGAAAAAAACCTGAACTGAAAGATAAAAATGTTTTTCGCACCTACCAGAAAATTAAAATGTTGACACAGTCAAGACACTCGTTTCACTCACAATTATTCAGCCACGAAAACATGACCGTTGCCTCCGACTCTTACTGACAATTACTGACATGCGGGTGCAAATCGTAGTGCTGCCAACATATGCAGTCTAACAAACATTGTGTGGCGCTGTATTATTTCAGTAAGTTAGGGGAGAATTCTCTATGAATGCAGTGCACGCATTGCATGATCTATTAATTAATGTACATGAGTCATTAAGTCACAAATATTCGATATAAATACATTCGTATTAATTAAATCATAATGTAATGTATATTTCACAGTCTGTATTTTCTTTTATTTGGAGCGACCGGTAGTTTCTGTAGTAAACGAGAGATGGTGCGGCTGCATGGGCTCTTCCTTGTTGCAGTTCTTGAAACAAATAAGAGAGGCACTTTGGTAGAGCCCGTGCTAGCCCGCGTCAAACATGGATGGTTGCAGACAATAGGAAGATTGCATTCAGCATGATTTCTCTTCTGCTACCCCGAATTCATCGCGCATTCGTGAGATTAGCAACGTATGTTGAATGAGACTGAATAATATTTTAGTTTCGCGAAATGGGTGATTGTAAATTGTAATTTTTTTTTTACATGCGTTTAGTACGTGGCGCCCCTTGGGCCCCGGCGCCCTGGGCGACCGCCCAAGTCGCCCCACCCTAAAGCCGGCGCTGCGCATGGCTGTAACGAATCGTGCAGCCACATCTCTCGATCCCTGAGGGAAAAGATGGGGACGTTTGCAAGACAACAACCATCTGCACGAACAGTTCGACGACGTTTGCAGCAGCTTGGACTATCAGGTCGGAGACCATGGCTGCGGTTACCCTTGGAGCTGCATCACAGACAGGAGTGCCTGCGATGGTGTACTCAACGATGAACCTGGGTGCTCGAATGGCAAAACGTCATTTTTTAGGATGAATCCAGGTTCTGTTTATAGCATCATGATGGTCGCATCCGTGTTTGGTGACATCACGGTGAACGCACATTGGGAGCGTGTATTCGTCATCGCCATACTGGCGTATCACCTGGCGTGACGGTATGGGGTGCCATTGGTTACACATCTTGGTCACCTCTTGTTCGCATTGATGTCACTTTCAACAGTGGACGTTACATTTCTGTTGTGTTAAGACCTGTGGCTCTACTCTTCATTCAATCCCTGCGAAACCCTACATTTGAGCAGGATAATGCACGACCGCATGTTGCAGGTCCTGTACGGGCCTTTCTGGATACAGAAAATGTTCGACTGCTGCCCTGCACATTCTCCAGATCCCTCACCAACTGAAAGCGTTTAGTCAATGGTGGCCGAGCAACTGGCTCTTCACAATAGGCCAGTCACTACTCTTGATGAACTGTGGTGTCGTGTTGAAGTTGCATGGGCAGCTGTACCTGTACACGCCATCCAAGCTGTGTTTGACTCAATGCCCAGGAGTATCAAGGCTGTTATTACGGCCAGAGGTGGTGGTTCTGGGTACTGATTTCTCAGGATCCATGCACCCAAATTTCATGAAAATGTAATCACATGTCAGTTCTAGTGTAATATATTTGGCCAATGAATACCCATTTATCATCTGCATTTCTTCTTGGTGTAGCAATTTTAATGGCCAGTAGTGTACATCCATCAAGTGTTTGAGGATAAAGACTTTGCTCAAGTCACTTTTTGTGACCTAAGCAAAGCCTTTGACTATGTAGAACATACAGTACTACTTGAAAAATTGAACTTCTATGGTGTGAGAGATAATAGCCTTAAACTATTAAGATCATTTTTACAGAACCATTGGCAAGTTGTCTGTGTTGGCAAAGAATTGTCCAGTGTAGAACTAGTTAATGTAGGTGTCCCACAGGGATCTGTACTGGGCCCTTTCCTGTTCCTAATAATGATAACAACCTACCATCATGTATTAAATCAAAAACTGTACTATATGCAGATGGTACAACTTTTCTGAACAGCAGTAATGACCTCAGTAGCCTTAAAACGTGTTACAGAGACAATTGCTCAAGCAAAAAAAAAAAAAGGCGAACAAAGAGTATTTAGTGTAAAAGACAAGCTACCATATGATGATCCCAGTTATGTTAAGTTTTTAGGGGTATATTTGGATGACAAATTATCTTGGGGTCAACATGTCAAGTATCTTAGTGGTAAGTTGCCAAGGGTAATCTATCTGTTAAGGCGACTAATGGATTCTGTACCTAAAAATTATGTTGGAATATCCTATCTCTCATTCTTCCAAAGCATAATAACCTATGGTATCATTTTATGGGGAAACTCCAGTTGTGTGACATCCTTCTACTGCAGAAGAAAGCTATTAGGGTAATTATAGGCTCATCATATAAGGCAATGTAAACCTTTGTTTTCTGAGCCAAAAATTATGAGAGTAGTAAACCTATATTTAAACTATGTTTTAATCTACACGAAAAAGAAGCTACCCGAAGCTAAACGCAGAGAAAATATACATTGCTACAACATTAGGACGAATAGATGTATTTATACTCCATTCCACAGACACTCAAAATCACTGAACAGTTACAAGCTAATGGGGCACAAATTATTTAATAAGCTTCCACTAGCTGTACAAGATTTACCGGAGCAACCATTCAAACAAACAGTGTATGACTGGGTAGTTGCCCATGCATTCTATGACATAAAGGATTTTATCAATTGTAAAATTATACTGCAATAACAAACCGATTACTCTTTTGCAACAGGAATTATATAGTAATATAAGTATGACTTTGTAGGATTTCACCAATCGTAATATAACCATGCAATAACAAACCTATTGTTCTTTTGCAACATGAATTATATTGTATTGTTTGCATCACTTTGTCAATTGTAATATTATACTGTAATAACAAATCTATTGCTCTTTTGCAACAGGAATTATATTGTGTTATAAGTATGACTTTCTAAGATTTCATCAATAGTAATACTACACTGTAATAACAAACCTATTGTTCTATTGCAACATGAATTATATTGTATGATATGTATGACTTTGTCTATTGCCTTAATGGCCTAACGATGATAAAATTATTCAATTCTATTCTATCATTCTGTTTAAGGGTAGGCACCTTACCCTGATCTTTCAGGACCTCATCCTACCTGCATTTTAAATCTTCGTCACTCCCTCTGGTGCCATCTGTTCAGCTTGGTGTTCATCTTTTCACCATCTGTGTTTCTCTTGCCTTTTGTTTTTAGGCTGGGGATTTTAGTGTGCTGCAGAGTGACTGACTCATCCTTTTTTGTTGTTGCGATCAGCCAGCTAAGATCATCTACTATATTGTTTTAACATCTTTTACCTCTTTTTTCCTCTTCATTAATTTTTTCAATTGATACTTTCATTTTCTACTTCATTGTGCTTACAAACACAGCTTTACACATTTTGTTCCTTCTCTGGATTTGAAGCGATAGAATTCCTTTGGGGTATGCTTTTCATCTGAGACAAGTGTGACTTAGGAAAAAGGGATGGAGAACCATGCAGTGTAGTCCCTTTAATCTCCAAACCAACCACCATCAACCACTAATCCTTGTGTCTGTCATGATTTTCCCTATTTGGTCAGGATTATGTGTTGCTACAAGGTAAAGTATATTTTCACAACTGTTTACACTTCAAATGGGCTCCTGAACTAATTGTTCAAAATAATTTTCTGAGAACCATTCAGAATGATTTCAGATGACATTTTATGCCTACATCCAACTTTAAATGTATATTTTTGTGAACCTATCAAGGGTAGATTGAAGTCACCACCAGCTATAACTGTATGAGTAGGTTACCTATTTGAAATGAGACTCAAGTTTTCTTTGAACTGTTCAACAACTGTACAGTCTGAGTTGGGGGTCAGTAAAAGGAACCAATTATTAATTTTAATTATTAATTTCTTAATAATTTTTTAATAATTAATTAATTAAATTATTAATTCTGGCTGACAAGCGTAACCGGTATCCATACTATCTCACAGGAGCTATCTACATTTATTTCACTTCTGACAGCAATTAACACTTCTGTCCTTTCTGAACACAGTCTAAGTCCTTGTAAAAATTTTGGCTGAACTTATTTCTGGCTTTATCCAGCTTTCTGTACCTATAACAATGTTAGCTTCAGTGTTTTGTATGAGTGCTTGGAGCCCTGGTTTTTTACCAGCACAGTTACAACAGTTTACAACTACAACACCATTTATTTCTGGATTTACTTTCCTGTGTTTGTTTTGCACACTTTTAGACTGACACCCTTGTCCTGCTCCCTTTTAGACCGACACCCTTTTCTGAGACACAGTGCTCTAAAGAATAACCCAGTCCCCTCCACACTGCCCGTGTTACCCGTGTAGCTACTTCCACTGACCTATTAAAGCTAAACCCGTAAACTCACCACCATGTGACACAAGTCATGAAATCTGCAGCCTACATTGTTGCAGAACTGCCTGAACCTCTGATTAAAACCCTCCAATCGGCTCTGTACCAAAATAATACAGTTGGTTCTGTCGACGATTCTACAAATGACGAGCTCCACCTTCATCTCACAAGCAAGGCTGGTAGTCTTTACAACTTCAGCTAGCTGCCTGTAACCACAGAGAATCTCATCATATCCCAACTGACACACATCACGAGTTCCGACATGAGCTACCAGCTGCAGCTGGCTACACTCTGTGCTCTTCATGGTATGCAGAAGTACCTTTTCCCAGCATGTATCTAGAGTGCACTCTGTATTCTTTTCCTCCTTCGCAGCTATATCTCTAAGGGGCCCCACTACCTGCCTAACACTGGAGTCCCCAGCTACCAGTAAACCCACCCTCTGTGAATGCCTAGACCTCGTGGGTCGACAGGCTTCCTAAGGAACAAGGCAAGTGACTTCATCTGGCTCAGAACCATTGGCCACAGGAGGTGCCAGAAACCTGTTGATCAGATGGACAGGGGTGGTCTTCTGATTGGACCCCTGGAAAGTTTTCTGATGCTTACTTTTCCTTGGAGTGACCTCCCGTTCAACCACGAGTGAGCGATCAACTTCAGTGTGGCCAGTACAAGGGGAAGCTACAGTAGTGAACCAATCAGGGGAGATAAGGATGTGCTGGATGTCCTCCGGATCTCCACTTCCGACCCCCCATGGTGATGCCTATTGGCAACAACCTCAAGCTGTGTGCAAAGGGTCACCAGCTCACGAAGGGTCACCAACTCACCTCGCATATGAACGCAGCAATCACAGTCTCTATTCACACTATAGATGGCAAAACTGTACATTACACAGTTACTAGGCGGTGCATGGTAATCACACAAACATTCAAGAAATGCGGGGATCGATACAGGCATGGTTACTTTACACTACACTGCTATTAAAATTTAAGACTGTGCTCTCAAACGTGAAAGAAATTAAGAAAGAAAACTAGTATCCACACAGATAACTGAAAATAAGTCACTCCTGTTTGAAACTCATAAATATAATTCACAAACAAATGGTATACTCACCTTCTCAGCAGCAGTAATGGAAGGTGGATTCTCTCACTGACGGTCCCATCTGACTGACACTGATCCAATCCAAGCAAAATAAAGTGTGGTCACTTTTTCTTTGTTCATTTAAGTGTGTGTGTCTACAGAACTTGGCCCTTCTTTTTGTGATGTTGTTAGAAATCATCTCTGTTTGTTCATACAGTTCTTTCATCAGTCTGTTGTGCAGACTCCCTCTTTCTGAACCAGCCCACAGATCTTTCTAAGTACTTTTCTCTCTTGTTTTTTTATCCCCTTCATTTTCATTATTCCTGGGATTACTGTTGTTTATGAGGCATACAAGGCCTGTAGTGAGACTACGGTATTATAATGTCTTAATTTGGCATTGCTGGAGATACTTTGTTTGTTGAAGTGATTTCATGTAAGTCTGCATGCTCTCTGTAGTTGTTTTGGTTATCTCCTCATTGGATGTCGAGTTCAGTCCTGTTTTCATTATATCACTCCCAAGGGATTTTGTGTCCATGAACTGTGTTTTTTCATATGAGATTTGTAGTCCTGCCTAGCTGAGATATCGTTTAGTGTCTCTAGAGTTTCTTTGGCTTCTTTTCCTGTACATACTATGATGGTTATATCATCGGAAAAGGCTAGACATTTTAAGTACATGGTTCTATCCTTGTCTCTCCCCATCTTTAGCCAATTGACTCCTATGTCCCATCCCCTGATTGTTTTCTCTGAAACTGCATTAAATAGAATGGGCATACCTCTCCCATGAACTTCAATCTGAATGTTGCGTTTCTTAATGTTTCCTAAACTAGGTTTCTGGTCCTGTTGCCCACCTTCATTTCTTCTAGTATCCACCTTCACTTCTTCTAGTATGTTGAAGAGTGTTTCTATGTCTATGGACTCATATGCCTTCTTGAAGTTGACAAATGTTACTGTGGTGTTCCTGTACTCTTATGCTCTGCTAGAATTACTTTATTTTCACAACTTTTGTCTGTTTTGAGATGCTTGTGTCTGCTAGTTGACGTTTATGGTCAGAGTAATGAAAATCCACATTCCTGCACGTAACATTGTCTTTAATATGTTTACTAAGTATAGTCTAATCTATTCTGCTGGAGGTGGACTTTGTACTGTGGTACCAGTATTTACTACTTTTTTAAGATTATTTGAATTAAGAGCTTCTACTACCGTTATATTAAATACATTGCAATATTTTGCATCAGTATTCAAATCATCAAGTTTAGTGAGATCACTGGGGCAACTATGTCCCACTATCCTACTAAGTATGTCCGTGAAACTGCCTTTGGTGGATGATAAGTCCCAATAACTTTATTTTTTCTCATAAACTTTCTGCACTCTTTGGTGCAGAGTTCAGTGACTGTCACTTTGCTCAACCATTTTTGCCATACTGATTTAAATAGTTTATTTTCCTCGTCTCGAGATTCCTACTAATAAGGACTGCAAAACAAGGGAGGACTGTGCCCCCCATCCCCCCATTAGCTTTCAGGGTAAGGAAAAAATATAGTGTAATCAGGTGTTTTTCTTTGAAGAAAAATGATTTAAAACTTTGTATTATGTAGGTTTTTAACAGGGTCAGAACTGGAACTTTTGTGTGGCTACTTACAAGTCGCTATTTATCTTCCAAAATACTAAAAGTACTTCGTACATCCCAGTTTGCCTCCCCAAGAACTATAACATGGGTGCTCTTGGAGGTGAGTATTAATTTACAAAAATCTGTAACACGTTAAGCTTATTTCTAATACTGTATCTTTAGGTACGTGAGTTGGTAGGGTTTTAAGCTTTACTGTTACCCTAACTACAAATGAGGAAATGATGTATGGTAAAAGATAATTATTATTTGTTGAAGACTTATACACTTTGGATAGATCACTAGTAACATAAGACTTTTCAATACAAGAAGTAAAAGCGAACTGAGAGAAAAATATCACTTCACATAACACTTAGCACTGCATTTAATCAGTCAATTGATCTCGTGGTTGCCACAGTAGCTTCCCTCCAAAAACTGTATGAGCTTGTAGTGTAACATTGTTTGCAGGAATGGCACAACCCACCAAATCAGAATGTGCCACACAAACCGCCACTTCAGGCAAGTGCGGGAAACTTGAAAAGCCTGCTGGACAGTTTCGTAGCCCTAAATCATCCTGTGTAGTCCAGCAGGAGAAACTCATAATTAGTCATACACCAGAATGTCGGTAGTCTCAAAAACAAGCACAATGATATGGATATTATTACATGTCTTGGTAAATCTGATAATTTTGTCATAACTGGACATTGGTACAATGAAAACCTAATTAACATTACTCAACCCCTCTCCATGAAATGTTGTTCTGCCTTTAGTAGGAAAAACAAATGTGGGGGTGGTGTAGCAATATTCACTGTTAAGTTTCTGTGTTCTTGGTGTAACTGGAATCTGCTTAGAAGCAATCACAGAATTTGCTGTAATAAATCTAAAATGGTGTAGAGAAAATATCATTGTGTATAGGCCACCTGGAGCACATATGGATACATTTTTCAAAAATCTATCTGCTTGCTGGTTATATATAGACAGTACATTTTCTTTGTTAAATGGCCATGTAAATATTATAATAACAGGGGATATAAAATAGCCTTATTAACCAATGACGCTAACACCAAAAAGTGACACCTCCTACTTGATGAATTCAGTCTGACCCCACTTATCCATGAGACAGGTAGAGAGACTGATAACAGAAAAACATGCCTGGATAACATAATAACAAACATGACTCATCTTTCCTACAGTACATCTATTTTAAAACTGGTCACCTCTGATCATCATGCAGTACAGCTTCAATTGGAGGCAAATAAAATGCCCTTTGTCACTAAAAAGAAACTATATGTCAGCAAAAGAATTATGTATAATGATAACATCAGTAGACTGAACTGCATGTTAGCACACACCATGGTCTGAGAATGATAGCTCTTCCCATGATAGCTTTGCTGCTAACTTCTACTACTGTTTTGATGTTACATGCCCAGTTGTAGCCACAAAAGTCAAACTAAAAATATATCTGAATAAATAATGGTGTCATTGAATCAAGGAAAAAATTTAAATTATTCCATACTACAATGTTGAATAATAGACAAAATTTCAAGCTAAAGGAGGCCTACAAAATGTATCAAGAATACTATAATGATTTATTAATACAGACCAGGAGCAACTATGTTTCGAACAAGCTTCAGTCGACACACAATGTTTCTGCTGGTGTCTCGGAAGCAACGAACAGTTTTAGAACAGAGAGACGCAAATCCTGTATGGATTTTATTATCAGCCACAATAGGATGAAGATCAACTTGAAATTGCTAATTTATTCAATGAATATTTCCTTCAGTAGGGGAAGCTATCAATCACAAACATAGAAACCTGCAAAAAGGCATCCATCTAAGCATAGCATATATTTAGCCCCCAAAATTTGCAAAGAAATAATTAACATCATTAGTGCCCTAAAATCTTCCAGTTCTGCAGGGCATAAGGGCCTTATTATTGATGTATTAAAAGTATGCAGACAAAATGTCTCTGTACCCTTGTCTGTAGCAGCAGACACCTTCCCAAACAGACTAAAAATAGCTCAGGTAACACCAATCTTTAAAAAAGGTGACAAACTCAAAATTCAAAACTACAGACCAATCTCAATACTACCTGTCTTTCCAAAATTGTTGAAAAAGTCATATACAACAGAATTATAAACTTTCACCATAAGCACAACCTAATGTTTGCAAATAAAAATGGATTCTTAAAATGTAAATCAGCTAGCACAGCAGCTGCTCAGTTAACTGAAGAGATAATAAGTGGCGTCAAGAACAAGCAACATTTTGCAGACAGATACCTCGACCTTGAGAAAGCTTTTGACTGTGTGAACGCCACTAACATATTAGATAAGCTATGCAACATTGGCATCAGAGGCACTGCTCATGACCAATCTTACATGAATAACCGAAAACAGTATGCACTACTTAAAACTGAAAGTGGTGTTCACAAATCCAAAATCGCAAATATAAAATTGGTGTGCTCCAGGACTAAGTACTGGTTGCGCTTCTGTTTTTGATTATGTAATGACGTAAGATATTGCATTCAAGTTTCCAAAATAGTTCTGCAGGTGGATGACACACCCATTGTGTGTAAAAAGAAATCATTTAACAAACTAGGGACACTATAATAATGTGACAAATGAAATTGTTCAGTACTTTAATGAAAGCCACTTAAATGTAGGCAGTAGTAAAACATTTCTCTTGTTGTTCAACAACAGCAGTTTTAATGATGAAATTAAGCTATACATAGACAATGTATTAGTACAAAAAGAAGAGTTTAGTGTAAAATTCCTTGGTTTAACAATTCAAAGCAATCTAAAATGGGACACACGTTGACACTAGCATGTAAGTTGTGTAAGAATATATTTGCAATTAATATGATTAGCAAATTCTGCAAAGACAGTGTTGTCCTAAAGATGGCATATTTCAAAGAAACACTATAAGAGTCATCTGTGGAGCAAAATATAAGGAATCGTGCTGTGGCTTGTTTCCAAAAATTGGTGTGCTAACCGTAGTCAACATATATATTCTAAAAGCCATTTTACTTGTTAGATGACTGCAATGTTTGTTCTGATTTGTAAGAGTACAGTACCAGAAATAAACAAAAATTTTACATCAGCACCCACAGAACAGCACTCTATGAAAAGGATTGAATTGCCCTCTCTGTTTATTGATTGGATAGCCACTGAATTGCTATTTATTTATTTAATGGGATAATGATAATTATTAAAAGGTGGCAATTTTATTTAAGCACTGTTTTTACTCTTTCGATTGTTGCGAGTCAGCGATAGTGCAATGCTGCTCGCTTTGGAGAATACACATTTTATAAGAAACACTTTTGCGATCACAATTTCGATTCAGACGGTATTCGCGTAATTGTACTGATTAAAAGTTATTGTTTCTGAAAGACGCAGGTTTGATTAAAGCTGTGTGCACTTTTGCGCGTATAATGAAAATATTCATAACACGTCGCGTAACAAAAAGAAACATGCGAATCACAACCGTGATCAAACGAAGAAAATATATGATAACATAAATGTTCTTCACTGTCATTCAGGACAGGCTCAGATTAGACCTTGCAATTTTTAGTTATAGGAAATCACAAGACGTTACACTTTAGAGATATTTGTTTTGAATAACTTGTATTTACTTTCTCTCTCTCTCTCTCTCTCTCTCTCTCTCTCTCTCTCCTTTTTACAGCCTTTATACCTTCATATCAATTAAGAAACTTTTCCTCCTCTACCAACTAGTACGAGAACAAAATTCAGACTCAACAAAATGCCTTAACAATCATATATAGTTTCGTAATACAAACAATGCTAATTTATTCCATGCACTAGAAAGTCTTTGATACACTGAGCACAAAAATGAAAATAACAAAATCATAATTACATTTTTAATATCATGAATACTTTTTTTAAATCATGAAAATAAGGTTGGACATCGTCGTAATATTAATTTTCATCATTGTAGCACTACATTGCCCCCTTTGGATGTACAGTCACACTTGTTTGACTGGACATCCAAGCAGGCTTATTTTCCTTGCCTGTTCTGTTTAAAGTTCACTGTGTTGTTTCACTTGGAAGCATGTGCTTTGTTTACTTTTAAGTCTCAGGGATTTTGAGTTACACTCCCCCATTCGGTCAAAGGCCAATGGGAAAAACCCCGGAAAAAAATCACGGCGGAGCGAGCACATCTTCTTTGAATATTCCCTTCGTATGACATTTAATAATGGTACAATTTCGTGATAGTGCTGCTGGTGACGATGGCTGGCGAATTGGTGTACTGCAACACCGATGTCTCGCCCCATCAGGTAAGTCTGCGATGACGTGGCAGGGTGCGGCAAGGGATGACGGATGATGTCGCTGCAGTATGCTGTCCTCACCGACACGTGTGCTCAGCATCCCAGCATACAGTCACATGAAATTCAAACAGCAGTATCAGTTCCTTAAATTAACATCTAAATTACATCATATTTCACGCACTCTTTCACTCAACAAGAAGAATGTGCGTGGTTTTTTTTTTTTTTTTTTTTTTTTTTTTTTTTTTTTTTTTTTTTTTTTTTTTTTTGTGGGGTGTTTTGTGAGTTTCTTTATCATGATCCAAGTCCATTTGTCCTTCCGACGTAACTGACTATCTGCAATTAAAGGTTCATGTAATTACATTCCAACATTGATACAGTTCTGCAACGGGTTTAATGATATAGTCAGTAGCAGTTCCCAACACTGTTACGACTCACCACTGTTGCTGACTGATCGATAAAAACACTTACTCTTGAGTTTTAGTTTGCCTGTAATGTTACGTCCACGCATGTGGTCCCAATAACACTCTGAATACTTGGCATTACTAAACACTCGTAGCACAAAATTTGAAAACAAAATCATGGTAACACAACGCACTCATTGAGCGTCCACTTTTGTGTTAAATTCCACTCTTTCGCCAGTGAAATAAAGTTCGTACACGCAGAGGATAATGTTCACAGGAAGTCTTTGTTCATAGGTCATCTGTGACATGTTCACTCCACCACGTAGTCACTTGATCACAGTTATCAAGTCTGACAAGGTAAAGTCGTTGTGCTACCCATAAGAATGTCTTTACACAGTCTAGTTACATAATGATAAATAAGTGAATGATTGTACATATCAAATGAAGTACATAATTGTAGTCATTTACAATATAAAAGCAAATCCTAAGTCATATATTTTCTCAAAAAGGTGCTCCTTGACTTACAAACAATTGTGCAGTGATAAACACAAGTCTGTATATGTTTGTCTGTGTAATGATCTGTTCAGTCACGGAAAACATCTTGTTTGACCTGGTTTATAGCTCATGCAAGTCCAAGCACTAACTTACGGTGGAAAATTTGTTAAATCTATACGTAACTCGCGTAAACTTTGCACGTTGTAAGTGTATCCTGTACACAGTCTGAAAGAAAAAAAAAAGAACATTACCTGCTCACCCTAGTGAGTTCAAAATAGTTAACAATCAACAAAATGAAACGTTTATTTTTAAAGTCACTATATCCTACTGTTGTGTGAAATATGCAGATCTGTTCACTGTTCGTAGTTTCACACGCATAAGTTCCTGAAAGTTCACTAAATCTCAACAAGTTTGTGTTATGTTTGATTAAGTGTCTTAGGGTGGAATCATCTTGAAGCAATTCTTCTCCTTGGTGCAGCTTGGCATCCTTTTCTCCGTCGAACTGGAGCTGAAAGTTTCTCACAACTAATTGGTATTCTGAGAGTCTCTTCCTCCAAGCAGTACTGATGCTTCCAGTGTTGTAATATATGCCTTTAATTGTCTTTTGTTGGCCGGATATGGACAATTTCTGATAGCCTCGAGTTTCGTACTATCTGGGAAGATTCCTTCTGATGATACTATATGTCCTAGAAATTTTATCTCCGTCTTTCTAATCTTCTTTAAGTGAAGAAAGAACGATTCATTCAGCACAGATACAGATGCTCCAGTATCTAAAATCACCGTAGTTTGAATACCATAAATATCACAAACTATAGCTGCTTGTTCAACTTCCCATTCAGACAAATTACACTTCTTCTGAAAAACTTGACATAATTCCTCTCGTATATCGACTCCGTCATTATATCTTAACATCTGCATAGTTGAACTACATTGCTGAGCAACATCAACAGAATTATTCCTACACACTGCATCTTTAGCGTCGTTCGACCCGATCGCTGCTGATTCTATGCGACACACATTCTCATTGTTACTACATCTGGTTGTCTGCACGTTTGGTTGCTCGTTATTACTAACATCATTCATGCAAGTGCCCCCTAGACACCCTGCGACTGACACACGGGAGCAAAATGTCGTCACATCTAGTTTGACTGACTGGTACTGGTTGATGGTTGCGGTTCACTTACCTCAATGATCTTGATATTTTGATTCGGTGGTTGCCATGGCTGCGCATTCATATGCTGCTGCATGTTATTTGACATATTTGTGTTGTTCAAATTTGTGTAACACCAAGTTAATTAGTTTGATATGCTCGTCCCAAGTTGGTGAAGCAATCAATAAATCATCCACATAGACAGTAACTTGCTCTAACAAATCTGGGCCTAGGACAGTGTCAAGCGCATTAATAAAGACTCCGGCACTGACATTCAATCCGAATGGCAATACTCGGATTTGATAGCTTCTTCCTCTATAAATAAATGCTGTATATTTCCTAGATCTGGGCGTTAAGACCACCTGCCAGTATGACGTGCGGAGGTCGAGGCTTGATAGATACTTTATTCCATGGAACTTCTGTAATAGTTCTTCTAGATTCTCAGGCCGTGTTCTGACAGGCATAATAATTTGATTAATCCGGCGAGCATCGAGAACCAACCTTACGCTTCCATCGGATTTCATTACCGGTAAAAGTGGGTTACTATATGGTGATAACGAGGTCTCAATAATTCCCCATTCCAGCATTCGTCTAATTTCTTTTGTTACTGCTTCCCTTTTCGCACTGGGTATTGAGTATGTTTGATGACAGTAAATTTCATGGGGAAACACTTGCACGTCGTACACGTAACCTTTAATTAGTCCAGGTTTTTTCAAAAATACTTTACAATAATTAGTAAGTGTGTCTAGTAATTGCTTTTGTTGGAGACTGTCAAGACCAGAGGATTGTTGTACTCTTTCTACTATTTCAGAGAGGTGGATATTCTCCTCGTCCTTCACATTTTCCATGACCATGAATGTACTACAATTGAAACTTTCTTGAAGCCGCCATAAATGTGCGCGAATCGGTTCTATCTTTAAAATTTGAAAATATTTGCCATGCAATTCTTTGGTCTTTACCAAGTCTAACCTGATTCTCGTGTCACTGAAACACATGCTGCATTCACCCTTTGCGAGATCGATTATAGTTTCCGTCTCTCGCAAAATATCTAATCCAAGGAGACAGTTCGTGGCTAAATTCTTTACAATAAGGAAGGTGCACTCTTTTGCTCCCATTCCAAAATTAATACAAATCCGTGTCTGTTCCCGAACTAGTTGGGCTTTCTGGTTAATGGCTCCTGTAACTCAACAATTAGTGACTGGAAAAACCGGAATCTTTCTAATCTTCTTTAAGTGAAGAAAGAATGATTCATTCAGCACAGATACAGATGCTCCAGTATCTAAAATCACCGTAGTTTGAATACCATAAATATCACAAACTATAGCTGCTTGTTCAACTTCCCATTCAGACAAATTACACTTCTTCCGAAAATCTTGACATAATTCCTCTCATATATCGACTCCGTCATTATATCTTAACATCTGCGTAGTTGAACTACGTTGCTGAGTAACATCGACAGAATTATTCCTACACACTGCATCTTTTGCGTCGTTCGACCCGATCGTTGCTGATTCTATGCGACACACATTCTCATTGTTACTACAGCTGGTTGTCTGCACGCTTGGTTGCTCGTTATTACTAACATCATTCATGCAAGTGCCCCCTAGACACCCTGCGACTGACACATGGGAGCAAAATGTCGTCACATCTAGTTTGACTGACTGGTACTGGTTGATGGTTGCGGTTCACTTACCTCAATGATCTTGATATTTTGATTCGGTGGTTGCCATGGCTGCGCATTCATATGCTGCTGCATGTTATTTGACGTATTTGTATTGTAAGGGGGTTGTACATGATTGTTGTTGTGATATTGCGGTGGCCTAGGCTGCTGCCATTGCCGTTGTGCATAATTCTGTGTTGACCAGTTATGTGGTGGTTGCATGTTTTGCTGATTATTTGAAAAATTACCGTTATTGTAATTGGCATCAGCTCCAAAATCTCGTTTCTGTTTCTTTGAAAAGTTTCCATTATTGTTTTGTCCACTATTGTTCTGTGGATGATAATTGTGATTTGGTGCATTACCGTACTGTCCATTTGTGTTCATATTATGGTTCTGCCATCCTGAATAATTCGGACTATTCCAATGATTTTGATTCCCATAGTAGGTGTTTCTATTACTATTGTTCTTGTGGTTTCGCCCGTTGCCATTACCATTACCATTATTCGACAAATTATTCCCATAATGGTGTCTGTCCTCTTCGATAACCAAATCTAAAGAGTCCATTACAGATAGAAAATGTTCCACGTTGTCTTCAGGAATGTGAAACAATTTCTCCTTTAGATCATGCGGTAACTTCTCCTTTAATATCTTTAAAACATCACACTCAGGAATTGGTGTAGATAAATATTTCACTTTGTCCAGATACTTTTCAAAATATTTCCGCAAAGTACCGCCTTTTCTATTAAATGGCTCTGGACTATAAACTTTTTTTCTTAATGGTTCTTGTACCCCACGCGACCAATACTTGTTTAGAAAAGCTTGTTCAAATTCATCGAAGGAGCTGCATTGTTCAGCTTTCTGTGTCGCGAACAACGCTGGCTCACCTTGAATATGGGTAATGGTAAACACAATTTTCTCCCTTTCGTTCCAACTTTTTGGCATTATTCCGCAGATCCCTTTGATAAACACAATTGTATGGGGTCCATACTTATCATTGGTAAACTTCTGAAACTGTGAATTCTTCACTAAAGCATCCGAGTCACCAATGATTGTGTATGGTCTTGATAAACGGATGTTACTCCACGTGTTGGATTGAAATTATTGCCCGTCTGCCCCCTACTTTCAGTTAAAGGCGTTTCATAATGATCAGGGTGTGTTTTTGTGATACTAACACACTCCGGTGAACTGTTATGAGATATTTGCATATGTGTTTCATTAAGCACTTTCTGCACGTTTTGTAATTCAGTCTGGAGTTCATGAATCTTTGTGTTGTTTTCATGTATCAGTTGTGTTCCTGCTCGTTGTAACATCGCAGGTAGTTCCTTCTGTATAACAGTACTAATTTGTTTGTCTTTGTCATTTAGCCATGTGTTGAATGTGGTCAGACCCGTTCTTCTTGTTCTTTGCATTTTTGTTCTATTACATTTTGATTATAAACCATAAGGTTTTCTATACGTGTACTTATGTTGCATATTTCTGCTTCCAAAGAAGTTTGTGTTTGTTGTAATTTGTCCACATCCTGGATTACTTGCTTTACATTCTGTGGTAAGTCATGGTATGTTTGTTGCATACTTGAAATGTTGTTCTGTATAGCAGACAACTGGGCATCTATTTGCTGTCGCAGCTGGCGATCGTGTTCTTTTTACAGGTTTTCAAGCTTTTGATCTATCTCTTTTGAGAACTGTGAAAAGCTTAACTGCGTACGCTTGTCTAATTGATTGATGCGTTTATCCAAAGTCCTAATCTGTTCATCTACTCTGCTAATACGTTTATCTAAATTATTATTAATCTCAGTTGCAAGCTGTTTAGCAGTTTCTTGTTCACACTGTATCTGTGATTGTTCCTGTATTTTAAACATTTGTTCCATTTTCATCATTAAGAGAGAAAATGGATCCATTACTGTTTGTGTTGGCTCTACTGGTGGTAAATCGACTGTAACTGGTGTTTCTTGTGGTTCTGCTTCAGTATCCACTTGAACTACCATCTGTATTCTGCCTGAGTGTTCTACAGCAGATGGATCACTGTCTTTAATATTAGTGTCCTGTTCTATATCCTCTGTATGATCTGAAAAAATATTATCAATTTCTACATCACTAGTTATTCCTTCCTCCTCTGAATATTCTACAGTTACTTCCTGCTGTGTAGCTTTTCTTACATGTCGTACTGTTTTCACCATGTTTGCAAATGTTTGGGTGCAAGTCTAATCGGGAAAATGTCACATGCAACACATCAATTATTCCGTCACACAAAACATAAAATAATTACTACACTGCACCAGATTGGAATCAGTACTATAAATGTTCACTTTCGTTTGATTAAAATTCAGTTCCAATCTCATTCACTTAACCTCTACTGAAACCACTTGATGCTGTATTTTACTGATCCTTCTCACAGTTATTTAAATATAATTGACTCTTATAGCTTCCTAAGAGGACACACTTACAAAATGTAATTTTTTTTGTGCCTACCTTATGCAGTGTTGTTCTGCTGCCGCTGGGATGGAATGGTACAGCAAAAAAATCGTGCTTAGGGTTGTCATAGATTTCCGCTCACTTCAGCATGAAATAAATAGAAAAAAAAACATTAGCACACACATATAAGCTAGTCCTGTCAATAGGTTGCCACTGAATTGGCCTCTCTGTTTATTGATTGGATAGCCACTGAAGTGCTATTTATTTATTTAATGGGATAATAATAATTATTAAAAGGTGGCAATTTTATGTAAGCACTGTTTTTACTCTTTCGATTGTTGCGAGTCAGCGATAGTGCAATGCTGCTCGCTTCGGAGAATACACATTTTATAAGAATTATTTGGTCCAGGAAACACTTTTGTGATCACGGTTGCAATTTAGACGGTATTTGCGTAATTGTACTGATTAAAAGTTATCGTTTCCGAAAGACACATGTTCGATTAAAGCTGTGTGCACTTTTGCACGTATAATGAAAATATTCATAACACGTCGCATAACAAAAAGAAACATGCTAATCACAACCGTGATCAAACGAAGAAAATATATGATAACATAAATGTTCTTCGCTGTTATTCAGGACAGGCTCAGATTAGACCTTGCAATTTTTAGTTATAGGAAATCACAAGACGTTACACTTTAGAGATATTTGTTTTGAATAACTTGTATTTACTTTCTCTCTCTCTCTCTCTCTCTCTCTCTCTCTCTCTCTCTCTCTCTCTCTCTCTCTCTCTCTCTCTCTCTCTCCTTTTTGCAGCCTTCATACCTTCACATCGATTAAGGAACTTTTCCTCCTCTACCGACCAGTACGGGAACAAAATTCAGACTCAACAAAATGTCTTACATCGAATTATTACATGCTTAACCCTTAACAATCATATATAGTTTCGTAATACAAACAATGCTAATTTATTCCGTGCATTAGAAAGTCTTTGATACACTGAGCACAAAAATGAAAATAATAAAATTATAATTACATTTTTAATATCATGACTACTTCTTTAAATCATGAAAATAATGCTGGACATCGTCCTAATATTAATTTTCATCATTGTAGCACTGCAGGATCCACAATATGCAGGTTTAAAGTTAGCCAATACACTGCCCAGTGAAGTGATAATGCTACCCACAATGAAGCTTAAATTTCAGCCAAACAAATTCCTGTTACAAAATCCCTTTTACACATTAGAAGAATACCATACTTACACACACAATAAGAAGTGCTTTGAAAAATAGTATTTAGCAAACTATTTTATTTGTAATTTAATCATTGATTATGACATATTCAGAAGAATGTATTATTGCACTATGTGTCAAGAATTGTAACCTGTTTTTATACATGTGCAAGGAATCATTCAGTGTTCAATAAAGTATTATTATTATTATTATTATTACTATGGTGAATAGCAACTATCTTTTTCATAATATTGTAACATTACATCCCGGATTTTCCATCATGAACTGGATGGACACAAGCCAAGACAACGATAAGCATCGTACATTTACGGTACTTGCTGGTTGGTGATTTATTCTCATTGGTTCCTACCTTGTAGATATGGTGTGAGCCACAGAGGAAGAGCAGCCATGATGATGCCTATGACATCACAAGAGAAAACTTAATAACACTCACTCAACTGGAATCTGTTAAACAAGACATACCATTTGTCGATTTACCTCTTTTCAATGTAGGTGAAGTTCCAAATGTTAAAATAATTCTATAATTGACAGACACTCTACTCAAAAGTACTATACTAAAGCTTTAACTACGGTATTTTATAAATATGGGTGGATATGATTATGGAAATTTATGCTTCAGCTAGCATAAATTGTAATGTATGTAAAAGAAGCTTAAGTATATTCATATATTTATAGTGATTCAGTAACTGAATAAATATTTCATTATTAAGCAGACTTTCTTCAGCTTAATGTATCCCAATTATTCTAAGGTTGTTTTTTTAAATATGAGCATGAGACTGGTTATTTTTATTACTTAAATATTACACATAATTATTAGTATGTGGATTAATTAGAAGTATCACTTCTTATCATTAACTAAAAGTAAGTGAATTAAGTATTTCACACACACCACTTTTTAGTTTATTCTACTCTTCTTCTTCTTTTTTTTTAAAAAAAAAATTGCTTGAAGTGAAGGCCAATAATTTGTGTTTTTGTAATCTCAAGGAAATTTCTCACTAGCTTCTCACCTTGCAAGAGATTCAGAATGATTTAATTTAATCTTGTCAGTATCGCGTTGGCATTGTAAGAAAAAATGTAGTAATAAAAAAATCTATAACATTTATCATCTGGGAATTTGTGATTGCTACAACGAAATGAAAATAGAAATGTTAAATTAAACAATTATTATTTAACAAAATAAGTTTTTTGTATTGAAATATAACATTCTGTGAATAATTCTCACAGTTTTGAACAAAACAAAGAATTGTGCCATATTCCGGCGAAATACTTGGAAATTTACAATAATCTTAGCACAACTCTGGAGCGAAAGAATAAAGTATTCATAATAAGATTCTATCAGTAGTCGCAACTGGTAATAATAATGGAATGATTAAATAAATTCCTAACAGGAATACAAGTTTAGTTCATTTGAACAGAATGGAAGAAAATAGGAGCCTGATAGCATAAGAAGCTGTCAGAAAGGCGCACAATTAAAGAAGAAGAGGAGAGAAAAAAGACGGGCGTGCATTCTTATATAGAACAAAACACAGACAATAATGATATGCCACTCACATTATTCTGGGTGTACATATTCGCTGACTTCCAGTGCAGTTCATTGACTTAGTGCTTAAATTATATCTTTAAATCTTAATACTGCCATAGAAAAAGAAAATAGAATGTTATTACTTTGTGGGCAGGGCACAATATTATAGTACATTATATGATACATTGATTATTAGAAGCATTGTATTTATTTTGAGAAGTGAGTGTTGGATTTGTACTCTCTAACTTCCACCAATAACTGCAGCACTTCAAGAAAAGAAGGTCAGTCGGAAGAGGTTGCCGAGTGTGCTGAAATACTGAGGTGAGCAAGAGGGAATAATGCAGCACACTAGAACAGTGTATCAATGAGTCTCATAGAGAAAGTATGAAATCAAGAATAGCATATTGCAGTTACTGATGACACTTTCCACCTTTCCAGAGGATCTAAATTCAAAAATACTAAAATAGTGTGATTTAATTTGAAATGAAGTAAATGAGCAATTTAGAGATGGTAACAAGGACTTGAAACAATCTACACTTGCTTGTATGGAGAAGTAAGTGCATAGTTGACCTAGTAGACAATAAAATATAAGAAAGGACTGAACTGTCAGTAGGTACACCTCATTCTAATGCAGAAAGAGACAGAACAAAGAGTGAACTACAGGAAATTCAGGATGAATTAACTAAGACTAAGAAAGGAGTCTCTAAGAAAGTACATAATCTAAGTGAGGATACCATGGGACAGGTAGATAGGCTGAGGAAGGAACAGGAGGTGGCTACTGGTGCACTGACAACAGATGTCTGAAGTAACAAATTCTTATGAAGTAGATTTTAAGTAAACATTTAGATGTGCCTGGGAGTGTACTAGAGCATACAACGCTGGGAAACCTAGCTTTGAAAGGTACTTAAACTGCTATGAGTAGGTGATGAAGATTTCAGTCATGATCATAGTCTGTGATGGGGGAGGTGGGACATGAGTGGGTGTAATAAAGCATATCATGGTTTTTATTTTTATGGTGACTACTATTTGAGCAAGAATATGTATTTGAATTGAGTATTATTCTATGAAAGTGTTTACTGTAAACTATTCTGCAAGTTTTTACATATTGAAGCAGTAAGATTCATTGGTAGTGTGTGCTGCATAATGTTAGGCACACTACTTTATGCGGGTGCTTGACCCCGAATAGCAAGGACAGTGCTATTCAGTGAAAGAGTCAGAAGTCTAAATTTAAGATGTATCTATTTCCCAAATCCTGGAGGTGGTTCAATTATTTTATGCTGAGGACACCATAGGGCATGTCTGATGCAGTGTGCCTATTGAAAACAGTATCAGAGTTGGAAGTATTTTTATTTAGTTCATGATTTTGGTTAAGATTTTTACTTACCTGAGGCAACTGCATTATCTATACAGTTTTTTGTTTATTGTTGGAGGAGAAGAATAGTGTTAATATGAATTTGTGTCACTGTGTAATGTTAAAAAAATTCTTGGGAAATCATCTGTTTTGCTACTGCTGACAATCTAGATGCTTTCCATAATCACTGGTTCAATGACAAGGTATAAGAATAAAGCTAAGTGTATTTATCACAGGTGTTAAAGGTGATGCATGTTAATTCATATAATTACTCAACTGGGATTTAATGTTCAGTTGTGTTTTATTACTTTCATAGGAGAACCATTTGTAAGTTTTTTTCGCAGCCTGATATAGAAGGTACAAACTAGTGAATTATAAGAAAAAGCAGTAAAGAACTCAAATAGACACACATGATTTTGAATTCAAGAACGTAATTTAAAAGCAACAGTCATTAAATTTAAACTCAGTGACATGGTGCTAATGAAAGTCTTTCATCACAGTTCACGGTTAAAGAAGGAAACGAGGAAGATTTCCCATCCTTCTGAACATCCTTACAAAATTATTGAGATTCCACCTCAAAAGGCTGTTTTTTCAGTAGTCCCTTCAGGTGGCGGAAAAGAAAAAGGGGTATGTAATATAGATATGATCAATAGATGACTTTACAACTAACATAGTTTTACATTAGCATGTGACAAACAATAGAAATTAACAAACTTCAGCCATAAACTAGACAGCATAATCTAGGTGAGTAATTTCTTTTTCTAATTGGAACTCTATGTTACTTCTTGTCACTTTTGGTGGGGAGAATGGAGGAGGATATACCCATAGCTATGAAGTGTAAACATGATAAGCTAACATCCAGGTTGTTGCACCATATAATAGCAAGGCATTCATTGAAACATACAATTCTAGGACATTCAGAGTAGTGATTGGGTATTTGCAGATTAGTAAAATAAATATAGCACAGAAGGCAGACTAGAAACTCTGAATGAATACATGCTATGGTAGGAGTAGGTTTACTCAATACATATGTATAAAAGAAGAAGGTAGAGTTGTAAATGTTGTTAAAAGGATATTGTACCCTAACTTGTATGTTTGTTTGGTGCAATGGAAAGGATAGGTGGACATAGAGGGAAATGGTGTCCTATACCTGAGATAAAAAGGAGGATGCACAAATACATCTACATCTACATCCATACTCCACAAGCCACCTGACGGTGTGTGGCGGAGGGTACCTTGAGTACCTCTATCGGTTCTCCCTTCTATTCCAGTCTCGTATTGTTCGCGGAAAGAAGGATTGTCGGTATGCCTCTGTGTGGGCTCTAATCTCTCTGATTTTATCCTCATGGTCTCTTCACGAGATATACGTATGAGGGAGCAATATACTGCTTGACTCTTTGGTGAAGGTATGTTCTCAAAACTTTAACAAAAGCCCATACCGTGCTACTGAGCGTCTCTCCTGCAGAGTCTTCCACTGGAGTTTATCTATCATCTCAGTAACGCTTTCGCGATTACTAAATGATCCTGTAACGAAGCGCGCTGCTCTCCATTGGATCTTCTCTATCTCTTCTATCAACCCTATCCGGTACGGATCCCACACTGCTGAGCAGTATTCAAGCAGTGGGCGAACAAGTGTACTGTAACCTACTTCCTTTGTTTTCAGATTGCATTTCCTTAGGATTCTTCCAATGAATCTCAGTCTGGCATCTGCTTTACCAACAATCAACTTTATATGATCATTCCATTTTAAATCACTCCTAATGTGTACTCCCAGATAATTTATGGAATTAACTGTTTCCAGTTGCTGATCTGCTATTTTGTAGCTAAATGAAAAAGGATCTATCTTTCTATGTATTCACAGCACATTACACTTGTCTACATTGAGATTCAATTGCCATTCCCTGCACCATGCGTCGATTCGCTGCAAATCCTCCTCCATTTCAGTACATATTTCCATTGTTACAACCTCTCGATACACCATAGCATCATCTGCAAAAAGCCTCAGTGAACTTCCGATGTCAGTCACTATCACTGTCGATAATGAAATGGTTGTCTCAAGAGAATCTTTCTGTAGGAAGAGGTGTATATTGACAGCTACTACATAAGTTGGTACCAATAGTTTCAAGCTTCCCCCAAAGTATCAAAGTAAATGAATTTATCTGAGTTTGTTAATCTGCTCCACATGCTAATTTAAAGATGACATGATAAAGAGACAAGTGTGTTAGTAATGTATCATATTCTTCAGGTTTGGGAACACAGGTAATTGATTACAGAATACCCAACCACAAATACTTGTTAATTGTTCAAAACATGTAAATCCTCTGGTTCAGTGGCAGTTCACAAGTGCTGAAGATGTTTGATGAGGAAACTAGCCTCATAACAATGAGTTTGGTGCTCCCTGTGACAACTACACAGGGTAGTATTCCAGCATGGCTCCTCGAGTTTTGCAGAGTCTCATATACTACTCCTAGAGCAATCTCTATTTTCTTGCACAAGGAGTAGCACATATCCAGTGATTTCCAAAAATGTTATGAGCAAGATTTCATTTTTATTTATTTTATGATTTTGGTTAAAATTTTTGCGATTTTATTTACTCCAATTTAATTTACCTGAGGCAATGAGTGGAGCAAGAGAGAAAACCACAAAATACTATAAAAAACTATGTAATGATTCCTATTGGTAATATTTGTTATCTGGGACCCCATATCCATTGAGGAAGAATGATTGCCTGGTAGAAATGTTAAGAAACTTAATCAAAGTGATGTTAAGGCAAATACATGCCTATGATTACGGGTTTATAATCCATTGTCCACATGCCAGAATCTTAATTTTTCCACTCAAGGTATCTGCATTCTGGTTTAACTTGCCAGGATAGTGTTTGACTACATAGTCATATTAACTAAGTTTTAAGACCTATCTAACAAGTCTGCTGCTGGAATCTTTTAAGATCAAAAGCCATTGTAAAGCTGCATGGCCTGTAATTACTCTGAACTGTTGACCATGTAGGTAACACCCTAAGCAACGTGTACAAAAAGCAAGTGGCAGAAATTCTTTTTTGGAGGTGCCTTAGCTGTGCTCAGCTTGATTCAGCTGATGTGATGTATAACCAATTCGTTTTTATTCACTATCTTGCATTTGGCTTAAAATGCAAAATGCAGCTGCAGCTTTCTTTCTAGCATCACACAACATGATAAAAGGTACCACACAACCACATGAGCCAAGACAGGTGAGCTTATAAGAATTTCTCATAATTTCAACATGACACTTTCACAAACTGCTGTCCAAACAAAAAGAGTTCCCTTCTTTAGGAATTTTGTGAGTGGTTTTGTGGTGGCTGCATAGTTTTCCATGAAATTATGATCGTAATTTGTAAGCCGAGAAATGATTTCAACTGTGTCTGTTAACTGTGGATCTGGTCATACACTATATGCCACAATTATGTGGTCTAACTAGTGAACTTACGATTGCACAAAACTCCATTTTACTAATTTCAAATTCAGATTAGCATCACTAACATGAGTTATCACTTTCTCAGTCATTCTGAATGTTCTCTCATAGTACCTGAAAAGACAGTAATTTCTTCCATGTATATTAGACACATGATCAGCTTTAAATCTTGTAAAAGTAAATCATCAAATCATGAAATGTAGCAGGAGCAGTTTGCAGGCCAAGGGGCACCCTCAGACCACAACAAAAGATGTCTTTTCCTGATCTTTTGGAGCTATAGGAATTTAGTGGTAGCCAGAGTGTGTATCTGAGGTGGTTGTGAATTTGCATTTGCCAAGGTGATCCAAAAATGTCATCAGTCCTTGGAAGTGGATAAATATCTGGTTTCATAAACTTACTGACCGCTCACATATCTACACAAATGCAGTAAGCTTTTTCTCCATTACTGGGTTTATTCAGTACAACCACTATAGGTGAAGACTAAAGGATAAGAAAACTAGAATTATCCTGTTTCTATAAAATTTGAAATATTTTTCTCTATGATAGGCTACAAGTGGTAGGGTAAGTGAAAAGGTTTCTGGGCTATAGGACTAGCATCACCTGTAGGAGTCTCATGTCATATTAAGGAGGTTGTCAGAAGTTTCTTTGCTTCAAACAGACTGGTACAAAACAGCCCAATCTGCCTTACACAGGTGTTTCTTTCCAACTTCCACTTTTATGGGTGACATTATTGAGGTAGGTTTTATGTAAATTGTTCTTTCAAGCTGTTCGTTTTCTTGGTTTGCTGTTATCAAATGGCTTCAAAATCATGGTCTTACTCCAAACCACTTTGAATATGAACTGTTACTTTCATTTATTTCCAATTCCACATATTGTGAATCTATTGCATCAATTACCCCTTTTTCCCAATCCACTCAGTCTAAAATGCAGCAGTTTTAATCCTTGACCATGAATAGATTTAATGAACAAAACATTTATTTGTGTGCATGTGTCAATGATAAAGACAGACTGTCTACCATTGATTGTACCTTGCAAAGTTATGTTTAGCATCTGAGCGAGTCCTACCACTCCTACTGAATTTGCTTTGCATAAGGAGAACGAGAGGCAGTGACAGAACCACTCCCGTATGTGTTTCCCGGTTTCGCATTCCCTTGTGCACCTTCATAACCTGTTTGATTAGCTGAGTGAAGCTGTAGAGACAGTCAGCTTGCTCTTGCATGTCCACTCTCTCTACAGTAGGTGCATGCCAGTGCCAAGACACTCATGACACTTGTGAGTTGGGCATTTGCAATGAGTACAGTGCAATTTGGTTGTGAATGCTCATCTAGTGGCTTTTACCCTGATGGAAGATGGGACAAATTGCAGAGAGTCCTTGCTTAGAAACATGAGTCGTGCAGCCTCCCTTAGTGGGCTCAGCGAAACAAACTTTACCTCAACACATACCCATGGGTCAATCCATCGAACAAAGACTTATACACAGCGAGTTTCAGCTTCACTGAGTGGTGTCTTGTTCCTTTCAATACTTTCCCCTAGTACATATGTACAACATGACACATCTCTTACTCTGTCAGCAAAGTGCTCTAAAGCCTCTCCAGAATTTTGGCATAGGTTGGAAGGTTGGTCCCCCCATGAAGGTGGGAACATGATTTACAGGCTGGTATGGAAACAGCAGTAAGAACAATGGAAACGGAGAAGCGAGGCTACTTGTGGGCTCAGTGCTGCTCTGTGATATCACATTTACGAATGCCTCATTAAGGCACCTTTGCAGATCTTCATTCTGTCACTTGCTTGCATATCAGAATCAATATCCAGCTGTCCCTGTGACTTGAGGTGGGTGTCACTATACACATCAGAACAATCAAAAAATCACTGGCAGCTGTACTCGGTGATGTCTCACAAGACCAGGTCTATGTCTTCTCCATAAATCCAAAGCTAGTGACTTACATCTATCAGTCGATAAATGATGTATCAGTGCTTGGCGACGACACAACATTGGCTCCTGGCATCGGGGTGTCGATGGGTCACCGTACCTGTAATGTGGCCTTGTGTGGAGGCAGCAAAGGTAATGGGCAAGGTCAGTTAGCCTTGCACAGCTTCAGCTGCAGCAACATGTCTGGGTAGACTGGAGCAACCAGCCCGGACTGAATGCACTAAGCACTCATCCATTAGATTACAGCAGCACACAATGGTTTCACGGATCTGTTCATGAGTTAGTAATTTTTATGTGGCATCTCAAAGCCAAAAACAGGGTGAATTCGGCACCCCAATTCTGACACCAGTTTGTACACCTCCTAGGAGGTGTAGTTAGGATTGGAAAGCAGTGTGGGCTTGTAACTAATATATTATGCTCAGGTCTACAAAAAGAAACTGTATTGGTTTATTTGCTTGTGGGATCACATTTCGAGAATTGTTAGATGGATGAGAGAAGATAACTCCAGTAGCCCCGGTCCCATCTCAAAGGAAATAATCGATTTATCATTTTCTCTAGGCAACACCTCAGAACAGAAGAGAGCAGAGTTCTTAGTCACAGCTCCGAGAGCCCCCTGTCTCACAAGTCAGGCCATCTTATGACATGATTGTTTCACTAAGCTTGGTTGATGATAATTTGGCTTATTCTGCCATGAAATAGTTAATTGTTGTCGCATCAACTGAAAGGTAATTTACAAAATAGGCAGTCTCTCTGTAAAAATTAAATAACAAAAGTTAGACAGTTCTTTTTTTGTGCCTATCTGCGACTCGGCATCTCCGCTATATGGTGAGGAGCAACTATCCTTTTCATAATAGTGTTACGTTCCATCCTGGATTTTCCATTGTCTGATAACAAAAATTACTTGCATTTGGGCACTGGGGAACCTTCTGCTGGAGATAACACATAGTTCACCTGTCACGGATACTGTAATGGAAGAAATGGGTTTCTTCTCATGTACTGCACATGTGAGTGGTCCTCATTTGCTGAAGTATGAGATTCGTGTATTCGCTGAACATGCTGCTAAAATCTTCAAGCACGCCAGAGGGCTCTGAACTCTTCGTGAACTGGCATGGTCAATTTAATAGCACTGAATAGAAAGCCATTAAGCAGCTCTGGTATCACTTTGAAAAATCTTCTTTTGACAAACTTCCACATCGTCATGAAAGTAGGACAGAAACGTAATGAAATCTCTCATTCACAATACTTGTTGATGTGAGCCTGTCACGTTATGGCATGTGGCTGATATTGATTGAGAGCACGGATGCCATGCAAAAAGCACTCATTTCTGAACCAGAAGCCATCAGGAATCTGCATTCAGTATTTCTGTTTGTAATAGACAGCTGTTCAGAAAATCTTAGCACTGTGACTGTAGCATTGTTGCACTATACACTACGATTGTCACCTTGGGCCACCATTTTGCGGAGATTTCGAGCTGCTCCTGCTATCACCTTGCATTTCTCCATCGGAAACGAGTGTAGGAGGCTCAGGCGATACCATTCTCTTCTCACAGTCATGAGTGCTACAATGCTGCATTTACAATGAGGGAGCTAGATCATCTCTCACTTCATCCCAGTCCTCCATCCCAGGGCCAGATGATGTTCACATTCAAATGTTTGCAGCACCTTTCTCTCGCAGGCAAGCACTTTCTCCTTCATATGTACAATCGGATTTGGGCAGATGACACATTTCCAAGACGCTGGCTTGAAGCCACTGTCATACCCATACCTAAGCCTGATAAGGACAAAAACCTCCCTTCCAGCTACCACCCCATTTCTCTCACCAGCTGTGTTTGCAAGGCTATGGAAGGTACGGTTCGTACCAGCCAGCATGGTGGTTTGAGTCTTGCAATTTACTAACCACTGCACAGCTTGGATTTCAAGCACACCATTCTGCAGTTGACCATCTCATCACTTTGTTCACCCATATCATGAATGGTTTTCTGCAGAAATTCCAGACTGTGGTTATGATTTTGATTTTGAGAAAGCCTGTGACACCTGCTGAAGGACTGGTATCCTCTGTACCCTCTGCAAGTTAGGCTTCTGAGGCTGCATGCCTCGTTTCCTTCATTAATTTTTAAAAGACTGAGTTTTCAAGGTACACGTGGGTTCTGCCTTGTCAGATACCTTTATCCAGGAAAAAGGTGTGCCTCAGGGTTCCATCCTGAGTGACGTGCTCTTTGCCATCGCCATTAACCCTGTCATGGCCTGTCTCCCACCTGGAAGTTAGGAGGTTCGGCGTAGCAGTTTATTACTCTGAAATTTATTCCACCTGACTACCATTATGACCAAACTGAATGCTGGAATGTGATATAACATGAGTTGCATACTATTATTAATGTATTGGTGCCAGTGGTTAGTCACTTCAGAGCCTTGGTGGCACACAGTGTGTGTTAAATCGGGCCCACAGTGGGCCAGTGTGCACCGAATGTTTGTTATGTATCGTAAGCACCGCAGACTGTGACCTTTATATTTCTGGAAGATGTTTGGCTCCCAAAGATAGTCCTGCTCTCCCGCTCTCGATGCTACTCACTGTAAGCAATCTTGAAAAGGAGTAACAACTCAACCAAGTAATATTGTAATGACAAAGGGTGTTCCAGCAAATAAGAACACGGACATACTGTGATAAATAAAATATAATTCAGAGGTGCAGTGTCCTCGAATAAAGCACATGTTACAACTGCAAGGGATTGCTATTACAGTAATGTTTGGCACCTTTAATTAGTCCGAGCGAGAGCACACAAATGACAGAGTATCAGGCTAACGTCTTCCCTTACGTGCCTTATGATGTCACATCTCTCATTTATTTCATAAATTATCTTCACAGTGAATCAGGCTCTTGCCTTCAGAACAATGCAATATATATTAGGCCCTTCTAGAACAATCTGTCTTCTAGAATGATATTTCCTCTCTGAAATGGAGTGTGCACTGATATGAAACTTCCAGGCAGATTAAAACTGTGTCTGAGTCTCAGTCAGGCACAGGAAGTTCCAGTCTGCCTTCTCTTTACATGCGTAGAATTTAGATACCGGTTTCACTCGGAGTTAAACAATTAATTTTGCACTGCCATGTGGGGCTTCTAATGATGCAACTACAACAAACACGCGCTCGCCTGAGCATTATCACATCACACAATGAATTTAGATTCATTTAACTGCACCTGACTCTACGGCCATGTTGCATACAGTAAAACCTTGAAGACTTATTGCAAATTCACACCAGCACTGAGCCATGAAATAACACTTACCCATGATGATGAGGCTGCATCTTGATTGTGATACACGGTTCTACTGTTGTTCTAAAGTTCATCACAGTTCCAATGAGACTTCATATCACACAATCAAAATCACTGCCTTGCGTACGCTTTTACTGGTATATTAAATTGCAGAATAACTTGTCGCTACTCAACTGCTGTTCCAGATTCTCTAAGCAGTGCCTGGAAAGCCATTTGTACTGTAAACATACTTAATGACCAAATAAAGTTGGCATTTCATCGGAGCGGTCTATCCGTCACAAGGATCCAGAGCGACTTTCCAAAGTGAAAGTGCCAATGCAAAACTAGCGCTCCCCTCCACTTTGTTCGTACCTCTGTGCTGATGAGTAATCATGTCATTACTCATGTTATAAACTAATGAAAGAAACTAGCATGTAAGAGAGGAGATCATTTTTCTAAGCCATATCCTCAATTGTGTGCTTTAGATTACATTTAAAATATATTTTTCATAACCAGAAGGGTTAAGAACAAGTGGGACTATTTTCTTTCGATGCTGGTACCTCATAATATTGCCTTCAAAGTTCTGCAGGGGGGTTTCCCCCACAGCATTTACAATCACGCTTGCTTTCTGATACCGGAACGGTATTACTACGCTGAAATTGTTCTAGAGGGTACTAGAAACCTAACATTTTCCGGCACAACTGGTACTCCCATTTGCATCCAACTATGCCAACCAGTGCGCCTTCCAACTCAGGATGACTCAGAGCCTTCTATACCGATTGTCTGACTTATGCCTGCCCACTGCCTTCTGCATATTGTCATTTACATTTACTTTGCTTACTAACAAAAATATATTAATTCACATCACCTTATGGGTGGCATGAAGTATTTTGGTTTAAATTTGGGTAAAGTCCCTTACATTATTATTATTACTATTATTATTATTAAAAGTACTATTGAAGTCTTTGAATAAAATTGCAAAATAGAGTCGGTATATTTATACAGTACTACATAATGTAGTTGCTACATTACACACCGGGCATCTCCGGCTCCCTTTTTGTTGACAATTTTGCAATCTATTGCAGTTCTCCACACACTCCTCTCATTGAGCAATGTTTTCAGTGATGTCTCAATAGCCTTTACTCATAGAGCATCGACAATGTCTTTTGTTTTTCCACTGACAAAACTGTTTGTATGAATTTCTGACAGTGCAATTTGTTTCTTCCACTGTCTTTACATCTTGGGCCTGTTTCTCTTCCGTTTGTTGGAACTAAAAAACTTCTGGGGCTCCTGCTCAATAGGAAACATCTTGGTCCTCCCATGTGTCTTACCTGGTAGCCTGGTGTATGCAGTCCCTCCATGTCCTATGTGTCCTCGATGGTACTTCCTAGGGAGCATATCAAACCACCCTCTTACATTTGTACCGGTCCCTTGTCTTTTTGAAACTAGACTATCAGTGTTTCATTTATGCATCTGCATGCCCATCCCTCTTACCATCTCAATACCATCCACCATTGTGGCACCCATTTGGCCACTGGCACCTTTTAAACTAGCCCGGTTGAGAGTCTGTATGCAAAAGCTACCGAACTATCACTGTCCTACCATTGTGACTTTCTCCTCAGCAGATATTCATGTCGTTTGTCGGCCATACATGGCCACCCAACCTATGCCGCCTTCTTTAATGACTCCCTTGATCACCTGTATGGGGCGCATCCCTCTTCTCTGTTACTTCTTGGAGTTCGCTTTCAGCTCGTGCTCCAGCAGCTTAACTTCATGTTACCTGCTACTTTTCTGGTGGGAGTGAACTCTTCACCACATCGGCTTCTTGCGGCAGCTGGTGTTCACCTTGGCCTTAATTTTCTTTCTAGGGAAACTACTCCAGTCTCGTTATATTGTCTTCAGTTTCACGACCTTCGCACGGAACTTCGCGATAGTAACTTTGTGTACACTGATGGCTTTCCAGCTGATGGGGGTGTCTGGTGTGCCTTCATCATTGGCACTGACATTTTCTGTCATTGACTTCTGGAACACTGCTCAGTATTTACAGCAGAGCTTTTCGCCCTGCATCAGGCCACACAGTAAATCCGGCGATGCAGGCTTTTCAATTGTGTCATCTGCTCCGACTCTTTCAGTGCCCTTCAAAACCTCTGTATGCTGTACACTGTCCATCTCTTAGTGCTGCAGGTCCAGGAAAGCTGTCACTTGCTCACCCTGTGGAGACACTGTGAAGTTTATGTGGGTTTCTGGTCACATCGGTCTGAGAAAACAATGCTGCTGATGCTGCTGCAAGGTTACAGTCCACATACATCAGCCTGCTAGTTCTTACATTCCCTCCAATGATCTCTGTATTACCCTCTGTCAGCAGATGGTGTCACTTTGACATCACCACTGTCCTTCTTTCATGGGAACAAGCTCTGGGTTATTAAGCACCTCCCAGCGGCTAGGACAACCTCCTCTCAGATCTGTCCCAGTGAGGAAATCATTTTAACTACGTTTTTAATTGGACACTGTTTTTAGCTATCTTCATTTGTTAAGGGGTGCTCACCCACCACATTGTGTACTTTGAGCTCAACTTTTGACAGTCTGCCATTTACTGATGTAATGCCCTTTTTTTAACCACTTATGTTCTTGTTTGTGTTTGCCGTCTGAGTTATCAGCCGTTTTAGTGAATGACGCACGGGCTGTCGACCATGTTTTACTTTTTATCTGTCATAGCAATATGGCGAAGGCCATTTAATACACACATAAAAAAAAGTTTTGCATCACACTGGTTCCGTGAGTTCCAGAACCTGTACAGAAAATTGGAATAGATATCAACATAAACATCATTTCCACCTTTTTTATTGCTCATGAAAACCACACATTGCATGTTGTACCACCATACAGTGAGACCTTCAGAGGTGGTGGTCCAGATTGCTGTACACACTGGTACCTCTAATACCCAGTAGCGTGTCTTCTTGCATTGATGCATGCCTGTATTCATCATGGCATTATATCCTCAAGTTCATCAAGGCACTGTTGGTCCAGATTGTCCCACTCCTCAATGACGATTCAGTGTATATCCCTCAGAATGGTTGGTGGGTAACATCATTCATAAACATCCCTTTTCAATCTATACCCGGCATGTTTGATAGGGTTCATGTCCAGAGAGCATGCTGGCCACTCTAGTCGAGGAATGTCATTATCCTGAAGGAAGTCATTCAGAAGATGTGCACGATGGGGGTGTGAATTGTCATCCATGAAGACGAATTCCTCGCCAATATCCTGCTGATATGTTTGCACTATTGGTCAGAGGATGGCATTCATGTATCATACAGCTGTTACGGTGCCTTCCGTGACCACCAGTGGCATATGTCAGCCCCACATAATGCTATCCCAAAACAGCAGGGAACCTCCAACTTGCTGCATTCCCTGGATAGTGTTTCTACGGCACTCAGCCTGAGTAGATTGCCTCCACAATTGTCCTTGAAAATTGTCTGATTGAAGGCATATGCAACACTTATTGGTGAAGAGAACATGATGCCAATCCTGAGGAGTCCATTCGGCACCTGTAATGCGTTGCATGGTGTCGTGGTTGCAAAGATGGAAGAAAGTGAAGTTGCGCATCATGCAGCCTATTGCACACAGTTTGAGTTGTAATATGACTTCCTGTGGCTGCACAAAAAGCATTATTCAACATGGTGGTGTTGCTGTCAGGGTTCCTCTGAGCCATAATCTGTAGGTAGTGGTCATCCACTGCAGTAGTAGCCCTTGGGTGGCTTGAGCGAGGTGTGTCATTGATAGTTCCTGTCTCTCTGTATGCCCTCCATGTCCGAACAACATCTCTGTAATTCACTCCAAGATGCCTGGACACTTCCGTTGTTGAGAGCCCTTCCTGACACAAAGTAACAATGCAGACATGATCGAATCACGGTGTTGACCGTCTAGGCATGGTTGAATTACAGACAACATGAGCCATGAGCCGTGTACCTCCTTCCTGGTGGAATGACTGGAACTGATCGGCTATTGGACCACCTCCGCCTAATAGGCGCTGCTCATGCATGGTTGTTTACATCTTTGCTTGAGTTTAGTGACATCTCTGAACAGTCAAAGGCCCTGTATCTGCGATACAATATCCACAGTCAACATCTGTCTTCAGGAGTTCTGGGAACCAGGGTGATGCAAAAAAATTTTTTTTGATGTGTGTATTTAGTTCTGGACCTCTGTTTTTATATGGCATCCCTGTTTCTGGCTGTCTTCTCTTCCGTCGGTTGGGATTGACATGTAGTCATTCTTAACTCATCTCTTTGTCTTCATGTTCTACAATTCTGACATGGGTGCGTATGACCCTAGTTGTTTTTGCATCCTAAAACAAAACAACTATGATGGTTTTTTTTGTTGTCCACATGATGTTTATCTGCATAATGAGTGTAGCTTCCCTCTAATACTCATCATTCCTGTCTGGGTAATTGCTTAGCACTGGACGTTGTCTTACATGGCATCCAAACTTTTTTGTGGAACCAACATCAAGTTGTCTTTTTATGTGAAGTACTCGCACTGCCATCAAAGTTTTGTTCTGTGTACAAATGAAATTTTCGTACTGACCTGTATGTGAACTGCCATTGGTTTTCACTGCATGAGCTGTTTGTTGATGGCAGCTGTGGCATCTTCATTGTGAAGTAACATGATCAGGCACAGGTAGCATCTACTGAGTTTGTCATGCGCGATCTGGGGCCAGGAGCATCTTCATTGTTTAGCACACACTTCCTGGGGCAGCTATGCGCAGATAAAGAAATCTGTTCACAAAAATCATTATCTTCTAGGTAATTAGCCATTATGTTAACCATCTTTGCTAGGTCTGCTAATGACAGTTTATTATCTGCCGTCAATATAGGACGTGTTTTGTGGGAAATTTGTTAAGTCATGTTAGACGCAGTGCAGTTTCTGTTAAGAGATCATTATGTGCAAACAAACGCAGTTCCCTCAGCACTTCAGATTGTTTCAGTTGCATGTAAGTTTGAAGTGAAAGCAGATTTACAAACATTTGTGTTACAGTATGGAATAACGTTAAATGAAAGCATCTTTCACATGGGCCTACGAGTGTTCAAGTAGCACATCTTCACTCTTTTTGATATGATTCTTACTTAATTGTGCCAAAAGTGTTATATACTTGTCAAAGTAACTGTGCACTGGACAAGGGCCTGTGTATGGTGATGCCACTGTATGGGCAAGTAGAATAGTCATCACAGCAGCAGCTTCTTTATCATCCAACATTCCAAGCCACAGTATTATTGACAATACAATTAACAATATGACTGTCTTAATTGAAATTGTTTTTCAGATTTAATTTATACATTGTTTTCTGAAAATAATTATTTACATGAAGATTTATAGGCCTAATGGTTAATACAAAATGTTGCAAATTTTGACAGTATAAAAATTAATAGCTTCTTCTTATTTTATAAAATTAATTTCATTACTGGTAAAAAATTTAAAAAATATAAAGGAAGACAGAAATTTTGTTTGCATGAAAGCTGAAGCATAACAATATTATTTTTACTGAAATTTGTTTTTAAATCATTTAAGTTTAAACTGTTATTGCTGCTGAGTTGGTGCATAAGTTTGTACCATTTTTCCATAAGTTACAGAGATTTTAGTCATTAGTAATACAGTATCCTAACTATTTATGACAGTCTGCCAACAGTGGGCTAACTTTTTGATTCAGTGACTATAGAAATCACATAGTTTTGAGGTGAAGAATTTGTCGAACCGTGTTCGGAATGCATGTTCACCTGGAAAAAAAGTTCCTTGAGGGTTGTTTGATAGGGAGTGGAAAAGCTGAAAATCTAAGGACAGTAGATCTGGTGAATAAGGTGAATGTGGAATGACTTCCCAACCCAACCCTGTATAGTGTTTTCTGTGAGTCTAGCAGAATGTAGGTGAGCATTATCATGGAGTCTCCCTGGTCTTTGTTCTTTGAATGTTTTTGCAAGACATCTCAGTTGTTAACAATAAATGTCAGCAGTGATGGTTACACCTCTAGGAAGCACTTGTAGTACACCACACCGTCGCTGTTCCTCCAGCTGCATAGCATCATCTTTTGTGGATGTGCACAGGTCTTTATACGAGGGGTTGCTGCTCATTACCTGTAACAATACAGGCTAGGAATGGTCAGTGTTGTTCATGAGCCAATTGATGACAAGCAAGCAGAGATGCACTATGCCCACCTGGTCATTCTTGTGATTTGGACTAAGGGCATGCAGTACACACAAACCCGATTTTTGAACCTTTCCCAACACATGCAAATATCACATGATGGTGGAAGGATTACAGTTCGTCACATTTGCCAGTTCTCAAGTAAATTAACGTAGATCATTATGGATTAATGCATTTAAGTGGTCTTCATCAAACTCTGAAGGCCTTCCTGAATGTGTATAGTCACTAACGTCAAAATGATTCTCTTTAAAATAAGAAAACAATTTTCTTGCCATGCTCTGTCCAGTGGTGTTATCCTCATATATGCCACAAATGTTTCTGGCTGTCTCTGCTGCTGTCACCCCTCTATTGAACTGAAATAGAAGGATATGCTGGAAATATTCAGATTTCTCTACTTAACACTCCATTTTCTAGTGTCCACAGCTCCACTCACTACCTCCAAATGACAATATGTTAACTCAAATAGCGACAGTGAGCAACAAATAAACAATGCCAGTCGATAAATAAACCCATAGCAACTGGGACACAAACATGCAAAACAAAAAGTCTATGAACTTATGCACCACCCTAATAATTTGCATGGTGCAAGACCGATATTATGAAATAGAGCAATGTGAATAATAAAAATACAATATCAGAAAAATAGCTTGTTGGTAATCATATTTGTTAAGGGGTATCTTCAGATGAGAAATATGTAATTTAAGTAAGAAAATCACCCCAAGTCTGGCCACAATTTATATAGAATGAAACAATTTGGTTAACATGCAAATGTTCTGAGGAGGCAAGACTCAATACAATTTTTCTGCTGTTCTATAAAGTATTCATGCCAATATTTTACATCCAGGTCTTATTGAACTGGTGGTTTGGTAGTATTCACATCTGTCACACCTACCGTCCTTGGAATTGGAATTATCATATTCCACCTGGAATCTGAGGGAATGTCACTTGTTTCATATATCTTGCACATGAGATGAATACTTTTTTTCATGGCTGACTCTCCCAAAGATCTCAGTAATTCTGAGGGAATGTTATGTACTCCATGGGTCTTGTTTCCACTTAGGTCTTTCAGTTCTCTGTCAAATTCTTCTCACAATATCATATCTCCCATCTCATCTTCATGTAGTCTTTCTATAATGTTGTTATGAAGTTTGTTCCCCTTTTATTGACCCTCTATATATTCCTTCCACCTTTCAGCTTTCCCTCCTTTGTTTAGTACAGGCTTGCCATTTGAGCTCTTGATATTCATACAGTAGCTTCTGTATTTTCTGAGCTTCTTCTAATCTCTCCGTAGGCAACATTTCTCTTTCTTCTAGTTATGCATGCTTCTTCAGCCTTGCACTTGTCCTCTAGTCACTCCTTTGCAACTTATGTCAGCCTCATTGTTTAAATATCTGTAGTCCCTTTCACCTGCTTAATTTGCTGCATCTTTATATTTTGTCTTTTCATCAATTAGATTCAATATATCCTGAGCTATCCAAGTGTTTCTGTTAGCAATTGCCCTTTTACATACACGTTCCTCTGCTGCCTTCACTATTAAATCTCAAAAAACTACCCTATTGTTCTCTGTTGTATTTCTTTGCCCTCACTCAGTCCAACATTGCCTAATGCTCCCTCTGAACCTTTGATTTATTTAGTTTATCCAAGTCCAACCTCCTTAATTTCCTATCTTTATACAATGTCTTCAGTTTTTGTCTGCAGTTCATAAACGATAAATTATGGCTGTTTTTTCCGGATATGCCCCTGGAAATGTTTCATTGTTTAAAATCTGGTTTTGAAATCTCCATCTTACCATTGTATAACCAATCTGAAATCTTCCAGTTTTACCAGGACTCTTACATGCATACAGCCTTCATTCATGAGGCCTATACTAAGTGTAAGATTGTTAAATTATGCTACATACAAAATTGTACCAGGCAGCTCCTTCTTTCATTCCTTTTCCCCACCCATATTCTGTTACTATTTTTCCTTTCACTTAATTCGAGGCACCAACCACAATTAAATTTTCATCTCCTTCAAATATGTGAATAATTTCATTTATCTCATCGTACATTCCTTCAGTCTTTCCATCACGTGTGGAGTTAGATGGGATATAAACTTGTACTAGTCTGGGGGGTGTTGGCTTTGTCTCTCCCTGTTCATAGTAGCTTATCCACAGTCCTAGTTTCTTCTTCATTATTAGACTTACTCCAGCATTACCCCTATCTGATTTTGTGTTGATAAGCCTGTACTGACCTGATCAAAGGTCCTGTTCTTCCCACCATGGCACTTCACTAATTCACACCATATCTAACTTCACCCTATCCATTTTGTTTTTAAATTCTGTAGCTTTCCTATCTAATTGAGGGATCTAACATGTCACTCTCTAACCTGTAGAATACTAGCTTTGTTCTTCCTGATGATGGTATCATCCTGAGTAGTTGGTGCCCAGAGATCTGAATGGGGAACTATATTACCTCCACAATATTTTATCCAAGAGGATGCCATCATTGTTAATTGGCACAGTAGAGCTGATTTCCCTCGGGGAAAAAAGTCACAGTTGTCATTTTCCCTTGCTTTCAGCCATGTGCATCACCAGCAGAGCAAGGCCATGTTCGCTAATGTTACAAGGACAGATCAGTCAATCATCTGCAACTACTGAAAAGGCTCCAGATCCTCTTCAGGAACCACAGGCTAGTCTGACCTCTCCACAGAAACCCCTCCATTCTGGTTGCACCTTCAGTATAACTGTCTGTATCACTGAGGCATGCAAACCACTCTACCTGGGCGAGGTCCATGGTTCTCGTGGGATGGGGAGGGGAGGGGAGGGGAGGCTAAGAACATACAGTATGGACATATGTCTAAAAGATGCCACCAGAATGGCAACAGAGTGAAGCTACAATTGATCAAACATTCACTGATAAATCAGAACATGGCTATAAAGATGAGGTCATGGATATAAGTTTCTCTAACCATCAAGTACTTACACTGATTAAAAAAAAAATCTCACAAGAAATGTGACAATGCCAAACATGTTGAGATATTATTAATTAATGAAGACAGCACTACAGTCTTTAATCTCATGTTAAGAAATACATATTTTGGCAAGGAAAACAATTTCCTGTAGCTGTAAAGTTCAATAAATTCTTGTCTGATTATAAAAACAGTCATTATATATCATTCTCTTGGAAGAGAATAAAAATTGACCAAAAATTAAATGCATGGATAATAAGCAGAATCTAAAAGTCATCAGAAAGTCTCCAAATGCTACTGCACAAATATGCAAAGCAGAATACTGCTTTGAAACCATAAGTGAAATGCTTAGTAAAAAGTCCAAGGAAGCTATAGGAGCAGCAGAAATGCATTATAAATATTCATACATCATAAAGTGTAACAACAAATTAAAAACAATGTGGAAAGTTACGAATAATCATATGGTAAACATAATAAAGCATGTAAAAAATCAACATAAAACACAAAATGAATTTGTTGTTGATATATTAATGCAGCTGAAAAGCTGATCACAGATAAATACAGTGCCCGAAAAAAAAAAAAGTGCCCCTGGAAAGATGACATCAGTTTTGCGATTTTGATTTGATGACAGCATACACCTCCTGCTGGGATGGTAGATGTACTGATAATGGTTTCAGCATTGTCCACCAACAGATAGGTTAGTGGCATAGATGCCAGAGCATCATCTGTGTCCCCCCCCCCCCCCCCCATCTCCCCCCGTTTAATAAGGAATGCTCACAGTCAGAAGGCTCAGTGTGGTGTAAACATCTGAAGCAAACAGGCAACTATGCCATGGAGATGCACTCGTCCTTCCTACAGCCAACAGAGCGAGTTTGAGGGGGTCAAATTGTTGCCTTCCAAGTGGCAAGATGGTTCTTTTGGAGAACTGCCACACAAATTGGACATGTTGCATCAGTTGTGCAACAATGCTGGTACCAGTGGTCACATGAACATTCTCACAGCCGTAGACTAGTTTCTGGACATCCATGCAGCACAGATGCATACAAGGATTGTCATATTGTAAGGGCAGCAGTGACAGTGTCAACATGGATTGTTGTGAACTGTTTATTAACTGTGAAACTACAGGCAAATGCTCCTGTAGCCCATCTTCCACACATGCCACAGCTTAAGCCTGCACAGATCAACTGGTGCTGTCAGGTAATCACTTGGAAGATGGAATGGAGAGTCATGGGGTTCAGCAATGAAAGCAGATTCTGCCTGGACACAAGTGATGGTCGTCTGCATGTACAACAAAGATCTGGTGAGCACGTCTCCTAGTGTGCATTCATCCAAGACACACTGTCCCCCCTCCAGGCCTTATGGTCTGGGCTACTACTCTTGTTCACCTGTCGTATCTGGAGGGTACACTAACCAACACTCGGTACATGCAGAATGTTGTTAGACCTGCTCTTTTGCCGTTCTTGTGCCAGGAAGACGATGTGTTGTTCCAACAGGATACTGTGTGCCCACACACTGCCTCTGAAACTCAACATGCTCTGCAAGACATGCAGCAATTTCCCTGGCCAGCATGATCCCCAGACTTGTCTCCAGTCAAGTACATGTGGGATATTGTGGAACGAGAAGTGACTTGTGCAGTGTGTCATCCAACAACTCTGACAGAACTACATGAACAGGTCGATTAGGTGTGGTATAACATACTCCAGGACAGTATTCACCATCTGTACAACTGACTGGATGCCAGAGTCAGTGCCTACATTGCCACCCATGGAGGCTACACCATGTACTAATATCGGTGTTCCAGCTAAGGTCGACACCTGGTACCTCAGAACTGCTTGTGCTATTGATTTGTAAACATAATCATTTCATGCACAACATATGCACTGTTGCAGCAATAAATATTAAGTGAATTGGATACTTCTAAAATGGTTTACTACTCTTTTCCAGCAGTGTATAATCCAAAGACAAAGATAGAAATTCCAACAAACAAAAGACGACTACAATTGTATCCAGCAACAACCAAAGAAATAAAAAGGTTTATCAGTAAACTAACAAATAAAATTACCTGAGAATTTGGTGATATCCCGGGCAAAATTATTAAATATAGTGCTGATAATATTGTCTTTCAACCTGTTGACTTAAGCTATCAGCAGTAATACCAGTTTATAAAAGTGGTGACAAGTTTGACAGTAGAAATTTCAGACTGCTGTCACTATTATCTCTATTTCAAAAGTAACTGAAAGAACAATGTATGAAAGACTGACAGACTTTCTAAACAAAAACAAAGTTCTTGTTAATGCACAGGACTGTTTCAGAAAAGGAAAAATCAACGAAAACAGCTCTCTTCATTTCCTAAAATCTGTTTTCAAAGTTACAAATGATAATAAACTGACTTGTGGTTAGTTTTTGGACCTTTCCAAAATTAGACAGGTCAGAAAGTAAAAGGAAAGGGAACAAAAAGAATAGTTACTGAAAGAAAATTCTGATACCATAGAAATTAATGTAAATATGAGAGGCAGGTGCTGAGAACCAAGCCAGTTCCCACCTGTGGCATTCTAAGCTCTAGTGGTGTCTGGAGGGAGAATCCAGATGGCACATAAAGTGAAATTGGTACTGAGGTCAGCCATTTTCCTTCATTCCCTTTCCTTTCCCCTCAACCCTTCTGCCAGAAGAAGGAGCCACTGGTTCCAAAAGCTTGCACATTTCCATATCCTTTATATGTGTTTTCTCATGCTGCCACTTGATGAGTAGATTATTTACCCATTCAATTGTGTTATATTTTCAAACACTGATTATTTTCATGAATGTAAAAAGGTTTATTATCAGAGCCTATGCTATTCTTGTTTTTTAGCAAGCTATTACAACAGTTTTTAACAACAAATAGTGCATTATTTGCTGCTGATATTAGGTTCTATATAAAGGAAAGAATGATTAATACTAGCAGCAGAAAACTGGCAAAACAGCAGAAGCAACAGAAAATTGTTTAAAGATAAGTGTCTAATGATAAATGTCTAATTATAAGAAAACTGTATCATTATGAAACAGCCAAATTCAGCAGAAGAGTCATATAATCTTTTATGATTAAGCTTGTATGGACACTGAAGGTGGGAAAAATGTATTAACAAAAACTTAAGCAAGTGCTGTTGTATATTAAGAACACTCAAAGATTGTTGTAATGCAGAAATAGTGTTATGTGCTTATTATACCTATATGTAAGTCTACTAAGGAATAGTACACTATTTTGGGGAAATACCACTTTTGCAAAACTGTCATTTAAACTTCAGAAGAAAGGAAGAAAGGTGTAAGACTAATAAAATGTGTTGCTTCCTGGGAATCACGTAAATGTACTTTTAAAGAATTCAAAATCATTATCTTCTCATCCATATCTATATATGAATGTATCTGATTCATTAAAGCTCATTGAGAGCTTTGAGCTTTGAACAGTGAAGTTCACAACTTGAAATAAGGAATAGGAATGACTTTCATAGAGATATGCACACAAAAACATCACAGTTTATTATATAACTCAGAAATTATCTTTAATACATTGCATATTATCAAAATAATACTAAACTAATTTGTTTAAAAAATAACTAAAAGATAACTAATAATCCACAGATTTTACTGCGTTTATGAATATTTGGAATATTACTTAATGCTGTAGGCTGAGCATCATAATCTCTCTATGCAGCAGTTTATTAAAGTATTTCTAGATAAAATTAATGACCTTTTACTAATATACTCTTGTAATTAATGTGTGTAGTTATGTGGAAGTCATAGCTAGTCCCAAGCCTGGCTGAGAATGGAAGATGAGGATGAGGAGGAGTACCACCACATTAAAAAAATTATAACTTTGTTCACATGGCCCAGACAATAGTAAATCACAAGGTCCCCTTGCCACTGTAAAAGTGCAGACCTCAAAACTAGTGAAAATGAAGGTCAGTGGTATGGTGGAAATAGAAGCCCTGCTTTTGGGGGATGATATAAAAAAAGTACATCAAGGTGGTGTCTGTTCTCCAGGTTAATGGAGGCTACCAACTCTCTCTGTTCTCCATATTACGGGCAGCTGAATATTAACTCCCCAACAACATGCCTGCCACTTATCTTCCATAAATTCCAATGGTGATGTCAAATTTTCAAATGAGACTATCCCAGGTGAGTAGAGAGACTTGCTTAGAATCCTGATGATTCATAAGTCTGCCTCAAGGATTCTGCTGGAGGCAGAAAGTTGAGAAGAAAGAGTAAAGAAACAGAGAACAGTCACATATAACACAAGGACTATGAGACAAGCTTAAGAAATTGAGAGATTAGAATAACAATTACAAAACATTTTTCGCTACACTGCTCTGATCTACTTTTACTGCACTTGCCTGCATAATTTTATGCTGCATTACTCATGCTGCTTTGGTGAAGGACCTGCTTTCCTTTCCAAATATTGCCAACTGGAAATATCACTTTGCAATCCAATCACAGAACGATTCCAATGGCAAACTTGACAATGAATCCAGCCTTGAACAGCTCCAACCATACTCCTAGCTTCGTCCACCACCACCACCTCAAAATCATCCCTTACAAGCCTTCCAAAAATTTCTCACATCCAGCATTACTTAAAACACTTCCTCAGGTCCCTCCAATATGACCATAATCTGCCCTCTGCAGAACTTCTGGCTCTTGTTCCCTAGAAGCTGATGATTCCATCATTATCCTCCCACCACCAGACAAGGGATCTGCAACTGTGGTACTTGACAAACAGGAGTATTATTTATTTATTTACGTATTTGTTTTTCACACCATGGATCATCCGACTGTGATAATTTCACATGCATGTGGTTAGTGTCAAATTTTTAGATTGTTGATGACAATTATCATGAAAATGAAAATCTGATAGATTACAAAGTATAGAATGTCAAAAATTAAATATAAAAAGACATATAACTCAGAAAAGCAAATATAAGCATGACAACACTGAAAGAATTACATATGTGGCATGAATATACAACTTAATGGTCAAATATATCTAAACACAAAGATGATGTGACTTACCAAACGAAAGCGCTGGCACATCGATAGACACACAAACAAACACAAACATACACACAAAATACTAGCTTTTGCAACCAACGGTTGCTTCGTCAGGAAAGAGGGAAGGAGAAGGAAAGACGAAAGGATTTGGGTTTTAAGGGAGAGGGTAAGGAGTCATTCCAATCCCAGGAGCGGAAAGACTTACCTTAGGGGGAAAAAAGGACGGGTATACACTCGCAGACATACACATATCCATCCACACATATACAGACACAAGCAGACATATACAGAGGCAAAGAGTTTGGGCAGAGATGTCAGTCGAGGCGGAAGTGCAGAGGCAAAGATGTTGTTGAATGACAGGTGAGGTATGAGTGGCAGCAACTTGAAATTAACGGAGATTGAGGCCTGGTGGATAATGGGAAGAGAGGATATATTGAAGAGCAAGTTCCCATCTCCGGAGTTCGGATAGGTTGGTGTTAGTGGGAAGTATCTAGATAACCCGGACGGTGTAACACTGTGCCAAGATGTGCTGGCCGTGCACCAAGGCACGTTTAGCCACAGGGTGACCCCTCCCACCACCACCTACTCCAGTCCTGTAACCCGGAAGGTGTACACGATCAAAGGCAGAGCCAGGTGTGAAAGCACCCACGTGATTTACCAACTGACCTGCCTACACTGTGATGCATTCTATGTGGGAATGACCAGCAACAAACTGTCCATTCGCATGAATGGACACAGGCAGACAGTGTTTGTTGGTAATGAGGACATATTTATGTCTGCTTGTGTCTGTATATGTGTGAATCGATATGTGTGTGTGTGCGAGTGTATACCCGTCCTTTTTTCCCCCTAAGGTAAGTCTTTCCGCTTCCGGGATTGGAATGACTCCTTACCCTCTCCCTTAAAAACCACATCCTTTCGTCTTTCCCTCTCCTTCCCTCTTTCTGATGAGGCAACAGTTTGTTGCAAAAGCTTGAATTTTGTGTGTATGTTTGTGTTTGGTTGTGTGTCTTTTGACCTGCCAGCGCTTTCCATTGGTAAGTCACATCAACTTTGTTTTTTGATAAATTTTTCCCACGTGGATTGTTTCCCTCTTGTGTCTGTATATGTGTGGATGGATATGTGTGTGTGTGTGCAAGTGTATACCCATCCTTTTTTCCCCCTAAGGTAAGTCTTTCCGCTCCTGGGATTGGAATGACTCCTTACCCTCTCCCTTAAAACCCACTTCCTTTCGTCTTTCCCTCTCCTTCCCTCTTTCCTGATGAGGCAATAGTTTGTTGCGAAAGCTTGAATTTTGCGTGTATGTATGTGTCTGTTTGTGTTTCTATCGACCTGCCAGCGCTTTCGTATGGTAAGTCACATCATCTTTGTTTTTAAATATATATATGTATAGTTGTAATAGAGGGAAACATTCCACGTAGGAAATATATATCTAAAAACAAAGATGATGTGACTTACCAAATGAATGTGCTGGCACGTCGACAGACACACAAACAAACACAAACATACACACACAATTCAAGCTTTCGCAACAAACTGTTGCCTCATCAGGAAAGAGGGAAGGAGAGGGAAAGACGAAAGGATGTGGGTTTTAAGGGAGAGGGTAAGTAGTCATTCCAATCCCGGGAGCAGAAAGGCTTACCTTAGGGGGAAAAAAGGACGGGTATACACTCGCACACACACACACACACACACACATATGCATCCACACATATACAGACACAAGCAGACATATTTAAAGACAAAGAGTTTGGGCAGAGATGTCAGTCGAGGCAGAGGCAAAGATGTTGTTGAATGACAGGTGAGGTATGAGTGGCGGCAACTTGAAATTAGCGGAGATTGAGGCCTGGTGGATAACGGGAAGAGAGGATGTATTGAAGAGCAAGTTCCCATCTCCGGAGTTCGAATAGGTTGGTGTTAGTGGGAAGTATCCAGATAACCCGGACGGTGTAACGCTGTGCCAAGATGTGTTGGCCGTGCACCAAGGCATGTTTAGCCACAGGGTGATCCTCATTACCAACAAACACTGTCTGCCTGTGTCCATTAATGCGAATGGACAGTTTGTTGCTGGTCATTCCCACATAGAATGCGTCACAGTGTTGGCAGGTCAGTTGGTAGATCACGTGGGTGCTTTCACACGTGGCTCTGCCTTTGATCGTGTACACCTTCCGGGTTACAGGACTGGAGTAGGTGGTGGTGGGAGGGTGCATGGGACAGGTTTTACACCGGGGGCGGTTACAAGGGTAGGAGCCAGAGGGTAGGGAAGGTGGTTTGGAGATTTCATAGGGATGAACTGACAGGTTACGAAGGTTAGGTGGACGGCGGAAAGACACTCTTGGTGGAGTGGGGAGGATTTCATGAAGGATGGATCTCATTTCAGGGCAGGATTTGAGGAAGTCGTATCCCTGCTGGAGAGCCACATTCAGAATCTGATCCAGTCCCGGAAAGTATCCTGTCACAAGTGGGGCACTTTTGTGGTTCTTCTGTGGGAGGTTCTGGGTTTGCTAATCCTTCACCTACACATCAACTCAGCCAATGAATACACCCGTCAACTCCTATTCTTAATAAAAGTCCTCAATCTTTCCTCTCCCACATCCACACCGACCATTCAGAGCATCCTCCTACAGGCCAACCGCAAATTAGAACAACATGCCACCCTTCACCTCAAAAAACTATCAAATCTCCTGGTTTCCCACCTCTGGAAAGGCAACTCACTCACCCTTCAAAATTTTTCCAGCCAACCTCAACCACCTCTCATTGCACACAAACCCAGTCTCTCCCATCTACTCAGTCTCCCACTTCCAGCTCCACTCCCTCCAAAACCTCAAAATTCCAATCAACACAATCTGGCACCACAACACCCTAATTCAGTAGTTAACCTTTCCTCCAAACCTCTCTCCCAATCCGAAACCTCTGTCCTATCCAAAGGCCTCACCTTCAGCCCCACTCCCAGATTCAACCAAACAGCCCTCGTCAAAGATTTACTGTCCTACACTCGTACTCTCTGCTGGAAGTATCACTTTGCCACGAAGAAAAATGATCCTAATCCTACCCCTAATGATCCAACTCCCCAAGACACTATCCAAATTGAACCCTGCCTGGAACAGTTCCGTCCTCCGTCACAGCGGGACCCACCTCCTCTTCCTCAAAATTACCCTCTACAAACCTTCCAGGAATTTCTGACTTCCAGCCTTGCCTCTCAATCCTTCTTAAAAAACCTTAATCCTACTCCCAACATCACCACTGCTGAAGCCCAGGCTATCCGTGATCTGAAGGCTGACCGGTCCATCGTCATTCTTCCGGCGGACAAGGGTTCCACGACCGTGGTACTTGATCGTCGGGAATGTGTTTCTGAGGGACTGCGTCAGCTTTCAGACAACACCACATACAAAGTTTGCCAAGGTAATCCCATTCCTGATGTCCAGGCAGAGCTTCAAGGAATCCTCAGAACCTTAGGCCCCCTACAAAACCTTTCACCTGACTCCATCCACCTCCTGACCCCACCAACACCCCGCACCCCTACCTTCTTCCTAAAATTCACAAACCCAATCATCCCTGCCGCCCCATTGTAGCTGGTTACCAAGCCCCCACAGAACGTATCTCTGCCTACGTAGATCAACACTTTCAACCCATTACGTGCAGTCTCCCATCCTTCATCAAAGACACCAACCACTTTCTCGAACGCCTGGAATCCTTACCCAATCCGTTACCCCCAGAAACCATCCTTGTAACCATTGATGCCACTTCCTTATACACAAATATCCCACATGTCCAGGGCCTCGCTGCGATGGAGCACTTCCTTTCACGCTGATCACCTGCCACCCTACCTAAAACCTCTTTCCTCATTACCTTAGCCAGCTTCATCCTGACCCACAACTTCTTCACTTTTGAAGGCCAGACATACCAACAATTAAAGGGAACAGCCATGGGTACCAGGATGGCCCCTTCGTACGCCAACCTATTCATGGGTCGCGTAGAGGAAGCCTTCTTGGTTACCCAGGCCTGCCAACCCAAAGTTTGGTACAGATTCATTGATGACATCTTCATGATCTGGACTCACAGTGAAGAAGAACTCCAGAATTTCCTCTCCAACCTCAACTCCTTTGGTTCCATCAGATTCACCTGGTCCTACTCCAAATCCCATGCCACTTTCCTTGATGTTGACCTCCACCTGTCCAATGGCCAGCTTCACACGTCCGTCCACATCAAACCCACCAACAAGCAACAGTACCTCCATTACGACAGCTGCCACCCATTCCACATCAAACGGTCCCTTCCCTACAGCCTAGGTCTTCGTGGCAAACGAATCTGCTCCAGTCCGGAAACCCTGAAGCATTACACCAACATCCTGACAACAGCTTTCGCATCCCGCAACTACCCTCCCGACCTGGTACAGAAGCAAATAACCAGAGCCACTTCCTCATCCTCTCAAACCCAGAACCTCCCACAGACGAACCACAAAAGTGCCCCACTTGTGACAGGATACTTTCCGGGACTGGATCAGATTCTGAATGTGGCTCTCCAGCAGGGATACGACTTCCTCAAATCCTGCCCTGAAATGAGATCCATCCTTCATGAAATCCTCCCCACTCCACCAAGAGTGTCTTTCCGCCGTCCACCTAACCTTCGTAACCTGTTAGTTCATCCCTATGAAATCCACAGACCACCTTCCCTACCCTCTGGCTCCTACCCTTGTAACCGCCCCCAGTGTAAAACCTGTCCCATGCGCCCTCCCACCACCACCTACTCCAGTCCTGTAACCCGGAAGATGTACACGATCAAAGGCAGAGCCACGTGTGAAAGCACCCACGTGATCTACCAACTGACCTGCCTACACTGTGACGCATTCTATGTGGGAATGACCAGCAACAAACTGTCCATTCGCATGAATGGTCACAGGCAGACAGTGTTTGTTGGTAATGAGGATCACCCTGTGGCTAAACATGCCTTGGTGCACGGCCAGCACATCTTGGCACAGTGTTACACCGTCCGGGTTATCTGGATACTTCCCACTAACACCAACCTATCCGAACTCCGGAGATGGGAACTTGCTCTTCAATACATCCTCTCTTCCCGTTATCCACCAGGCCTCAATCTCCGCTAATTTCAAGTTGCCGCCACTCATACCTCACCTGTCATACAACAACATCTTTGCCTCTGCCTCGACTGACATCTCTGCCCAAACTCTTTGTCTTTAAATATGTCTGCTTGTGTCTGTATGTGTGTGGAGGATATGTGTGTGTGTGCGAGTGTATACCCGTTTGTGTTTGTTTGTGTGTCTATCGACCTGCCAGCGCTTTCGTTCAGTAAGTCACCTCATCTTTGTTTTTATATATATATATATATCATTCTGTTATTCTGTTTAATGTACACTTTACAAATTGTTACTACTACTATTTACAAAAAATTTTAAGTGTTCTGTCAATAGGTGCATTTGAATTCAGAGTCTGTAGTTTGATAATTGGAATCTAACCGCTGCTATTGCGGCATTGTCCATCACATACATCTCACATGACATGCTGTGCATGCACTTGAGTTTGTTAACATTGTAGTTAAGTTGAGCTGTTTATGAGTATACTACAGTTTCACTTATTTGGCCAAAGTCAGTAAAAGTGTTCATTCCATAGCTGCAACGAGGTGTGCCGAGGCTTGTGCATACTGGAACAATCAATGCTGTGGTGAGGAGCTTCATCATTTATGGCCCAGGCATTTGTTCCTGTCGTAATCCACATATATCAGTGGTTGAGCCATCATCATCCTGAAGACACTTTAATGGGTTCAAGGTAAGCCTCCAATGCCTTTATTTGTTTCCATACCCTCTCAGTGGTAGAATGTCTTGTCAATATACAAGTCCACTGAGGATATAAATGTTCGTTACTGCCCAGCACTGGCACATGTTTTAATAGGAACACACAGCACCATGGGTTTCAAATCTTCACAAAATATTCATAGCACATTTACAGTTATTAGTTCACATATGCAGTCCTGGAAAACATATTCAGCATTACATTGCATCGTAGTTTTTTCACTACATCATCGTTATGATAAACTAGGTATTTGTGTCTTAAAATATATTGACACGCTGGCACTTACATTTCTTTGCATAAATATTGGAAAAAAATTTACGTTAACACTGTGTAGAAATTATGCACACAAGTCAGTTAATATTACGTATATTTCTTGTGATTTTATTTCACAAAACATTTTTCAGTTTTTACATTTGCATATTTATCACATTTTGCTCCAGGGCATTATTCTTTTGAATGTTCATTTGTGAACAATCTGTTTTCATAGTCTGATATTACTTTGGCACTACACAGGTTGCCATTTTTCAATCTCATTTTCCTCTATTGGCAAAATATTTGCATACAAAGTTATCACATGATGTGCATGAGTTCTGTGGTCATACATCACATCTGATGCAAGTACCCATCATTACAGATGCTGAGGAAAGACAGCTTCATAACAAGAAATCGCAATAAGCCTACATTACTACATTTAACTACACATCTGTCAAGTTTACTAGGATGTGTCTACCGGTCTACAGGAAATTCTACAGACAAGAAGAAGCAGTTTTGCTTTACTACTGCAACCTTCATTCATCACGAGGAACTATTGAGTACATTATTTTGTGACTATCTACTCATGTTCATCCACTTACGATACTTCGTGTTTATTATCTATTGATACATTCTGACAGTACAATATTGTGTTACACAAGTCTCTTCATCAACTGTAAACAGTTTACTTAAGTGTGAGTGACTTGTACTTCATTTTACTCCAGAATATCACTCCTGTGTATTCTGTTGTGCACGAGAGTTGTGACAATGAAAAAGTGTGAAACAATGTTGAGACAACTTGTGTTCATGTGCAAATGCTTTGTAATAACTCTTGCTTAGCGCTCTTCTCAGTCATATGGTCTTATAATGCGTGGTCTGACCCCTTTGAATTCAGTGCACAAGACCTAAGTTCAACCTTTCTAGACATTTGGCATACTATAGCTGTTTCGTACATGCATTTACACCATCATTCTCACACATATTTATATATATATAATTAATCATTTTTGGTGTGGCCTTTATGCTTTGGTACCAAACACCTAACTATTGTGTTCTCAGTTTTACCCAGGATGTGACTGCATTGTCTGCTGGAAGGACACTTAAATATTGACTTAAAACTAAGTGTATAGTTGTTTGCTGGCTGTTAAATGTGGTCGACGTGATTTAGTTATTAACATTTTTTACTATTTTTATGAATAATGGTAAGTCTTTGAAGATATGTAGGAAGGGCGGCAGACTGAACAGCTGCTATTGTTACATTCACCTGAAATACTACCAATTCCCATTAATGTCTTATAAAGTAATGTCCACAGATGTTGTCACTTTACCTCATTTCTACTTGATGCTAAATAAAACCTTACTCCAAACTTGTAATAAACACTGTATTGAATACTTATGAAACAAGAGAAGTCATTAATAAAAGAAAACTGTTAACAAATGAAAATAAAAAATTGAAATTACTGAGATAATATAGATTCTATACCACATGTTATACAATCTTGTCAGGTTTATCTTCCTATAAATCATGAGGAAGAGAGAGACAAACACTTAAAAAATTAACAGTCTTTCAGATGTCCCAGTTTAGGTACACTACACCTACTAACGCATCACACTTTCAATATTCATATTTTCAATTTCTGTCAGTATGTAGAATCAATTTTTTAATGAGCTGTAACAGTGTACATGTTCGTACTGCGGTTGTCGCTTTGACTTAACTTTTTGCACCTGAGAAAAAGTGTTCTCTTAGGCTGTGCCCAATTATTGTAGTTCTGTAGTGTCAGCGTTTTATTTTCTTGGTAGTCAACTCATGATATAAAGTTTTCTCTAAATGTATATTGCTTCGTGTTTCTTTGCTAAGCTACGATCGTTGTCCGGCGGCGATCCATCGGCTTAGGCTGTGCTGTGTGCTTGCGTGGAGGTTGTCAACCTTAAAGTGAGCTGCTGCATGTGCACAGTTCTGTCCTCACTGCACTTCGCCGCTTCCGTGAGCTGCGTCTCAATCGCACCCTACTGTGTGTGTAAACAGTACAGTATCAAATTAAGTAATTTCTCACACTCAGTGAGAGTAATGATTTCTGAGCTACTATGGCTTGTAAACATACTATGAAAATCTGACTTAGTTAAAACTTACACATGAAATAGGCAAAATTAAATATTTGCTTAATACTAAACATCAGTCGTAATAAGTATATTCAAGTGGACAGAATGCCATCTCTTATATACACTCATATACATTGCTCTAAGCGTGCTTGATCAATGTCAAATTCTTTTTGGTGCACAAATTCACATAAATGTTTGTGTGGGTAGAGCCCCTTTTCCTTACCACTGTTTAAGTGCACTGACTTATAGGCTCCTAGGTAGGGATTTTTGATATAACAAATGGCCTTGTGTACAGCAGTTGGTACATTCAATTCAACTTACCATAGTCGATTTTGGATGGGTCCTGAGGAGTACTTCTTGTCCTACATGGTACTCTACAGTGCGTCCAAATGTCTGATCATTCAGTTGTTTTCTGTATTCTTCCTGAGGTGGCCGAGTGGTTCTAGGTGCTACAGTCTGGAACCGCACGACCACTGCGGTCGCAGGTTCGAATCCTGCCTCGGGCATGGATTTGTGTGATGTCCTTAGGTTAGTTAGGTTTAAGTAGTTCTAAGTTCTAGGGGACTGATGGCCTCAGAAGTTATGTCCCATAGTGCTCACAGTCATTTGAACCCTTTTTGAACTTTTTTTTCCTCCTCATGTGATATTTTCTTCCTAGGGACCTTGGTTAGAGGTTTTTCCCAATCGCCTACCTGTCTTTTGTCAAACAGCAGTTCTGTAGGTGTAAAGCCAGTTGAGCTATGAGGAAGAGTGTTAACAACTTGCTAGAATGGGATAATGCATTTTATCCGTCTTGTGTGTTTGTGAGGGGTGTATGTGACCTCATGAGGTTGATTGTGACTCCGTATTCTGAAAACCTATACAAGATTTGAGTCAAGAGTCTTAAGTGTTCTGACAACTTTGGGGCGGCAGTCAGTAAAACATCAACATACACAGTGACTCTATTTAACAATTAAGGCCCTAAGACTCCATCTAAGGCAGAAATAAATACGTCTGCACTGACGTTTAAACCAAAAGGTAGAACATAGAACCCTGGGTTTGATTCCTGGCAGGGTCAGAGATTTCCCCTGCCTCAAGATGACTGGGTGTTGTTGTGTTGTCTTCATCATCATCATTCGTCTTCATTATGGTTGGAGGAAGGCAATGGTACACCTCCTCTGCTAGGACCTTGCCTAGTCAGTGGTACGGGTCTCCTACATCGTCCCCTACACTCCTCGGAGTATGAGACCTCATCATCATCATAATCATCATCATCACATAATGTTATGAAATTTAAGAAGTTGTTCTTCCAGGTTGTCAGGCCATGTCATGACAAGCACAATAATTTTATTTATTCTTCGTGCATTGATCACAAGGCGGACACTACCATCTGGTTAACGGCCAAAATGGGGCTACAGTATGGAGATAAGGATGGTTGTATTATTTCCCAGTGCAGCATTCTGTTGATCTCTTTCCCCACAACCTCCTTCTCGGCCCATGGAAATGGGATAAGACGAAAAGCAGAAGGTTTTGTAGGGGAACACCTCCATTTTGTATTTGTATCCTTCGATTACACCAGGGCGTCATTAAAAAACATGAGCATATTGTATTAAAAGCTCTTGCAACTCTTCCTTGTGTTCTTCTGTAAGACACACTGACTCACTCACCGCGGCGCGCACAATCTCATGTCCTATTTTCTCTTCCTGTGATTGCTCAATTTCATGTGTGTTTGCAAACATAACAGTAGGATAGAAGAATTGCATTCGAATGTCAGTAGTGTGTTTTGGTTTGCTTTCTCTGTCACTTGACCTGACTAGGTCTACTGAATATTTGTGGTCGTTCGGAACGAAATGATACTTCCCCTTACCAATGTCAATTTGTGCTACTTCCTAAAGGTGTCCATGCCGAAAAGGCAGTTTCCTCTTAGCCTTTGAATGACACGAAAAATTCAGTGTAAAGAAAAGCTATCATTTTGAGTAGGAATCCATGTCTGTAATTTTACACCTTTAGACTACGTCTTACAGATGTTTAGATTTTACAATTTTGGAATGGAAGCATCGGTATGTGTCCTCGTTTTAGTAGTTGGTGAAACAGGCCCTACGAAATTGTATTCGTGGTAGCTCCAGTGTCCAGTACTATGGGTACCTTTAAACCAAGTATTTCTGCATAGGTTACTGCCTGCCCTGTGTCTTCATTTGCATCTACACAGTTGGTAATATCCTCCTGACACCGGTCATCTTTGATATCACCACAATTGTTGAATCCATGGAGGTAAAAATAAGAGGAGTTGTCATGACGTCACAAACTTGAAGCCGACCCAAGTCAAGATCCGCCATGTTAGCTACCCCAAAACATTCGCTTCTAGTAGTTTGATTTCGTGTAGTCGTGAAGTGTTTTGATAAAAAATGCCGGCTTGCGTCGCTTACTGGTGTACTAATCGTTCTGATTGTAGTCTAAAGTTTAAACAAATCACATTTCATCCCTAAGTGGACTTATTTAATCGCTATTTTCTTATATATACTTGAAATTCTGATGCACTGTGAAGTAATACAGTATGGTTTTATTTCTGTGATTTGACTTTAGATTTCCTATCAGTCCAATGCGAAGAACTCTCTGGAGGTGAGCAATACACTTGGTTTTCATTGTTTGGTTATTCCCGAGTAACTGAAAAGTCCTGGCAATAAATATCCTGGAAATGAAGACTAATGTTTTAAAATGCGATAATTTAATATAAAAGTAGTGTAACTTCATGTAGTTAATTAAATCTTCAGTAAAATCTGTGGAACACATGTTACAGTGGTTAAAGTATGAGTACTTAAAGGTTTACATATTTGTTAAAGCAAAGTTCCCTATCAATGTCCAGGCTACTTAGATCATTATATTAATCACTGTATTGTCGTGTTAACCTGTAAATTGCTGTTATTTGCCACACTGAATGTCACTTGGTAGGTACAATTTAAAAACAAAGTAGATGTGTAAACTACGATGGGCCTGACAATCTTAAATTCCGTTCTTTTCCTTCGTAATTTAACGAATCTTTCACTTTCTTGACATGACAGCTGGCTTGTTTATATCGTCCCTGCATACATCTATGGGACACCAAAGGAAATAAGGCAAGTTTCTTGCAAACCTGAACATTTGAAAATGCAACGAATACAAATCGGTGCCTGTAAACTATCAATCATTGTTTTGGAGTTCTGGCTTTATCAATTATCGGCACACACACAATGAAAGTGAACAGAAATGGATTATGAAAGCACGCTTTTCACAGCACATACTTCTCTTCTCGGTTATTCGTTGTATAAACAAAAAGGAATTACAGTACTGAGGCCAGAAGCTTCATATTTTGGTGTCGTATTACTGCATCGAATATGCATTTAGGACCAGAAAAACGATTGAAGTTGCGTTCCTTATGCTGTGTTGTTCACTAAAACAGTGTAACATTTACTATATAAAATAAATATCGCGTGCACACGACAGAAATAACGAACACGAAAGAATTGTAAACACTCGTCTGCTAATGTTTTGCGGGATCCAAGATGGCGGCAGGCCCCACCCACTGGCTTCAAAACAACGTACAGCGTAAGTCTGTAGCGCCATCTCCCCTTATTCTACCTCCATGGTTGAATATAAGAAAACAGCTTTTAGCTAGTTCTCTGCCTCCACCCATATTAGTGGTCATCGAAAGGGGGCCTATCAAGACGGGTTCGAGTTTTCCAACTTACCCTGAACACTTATCTGTTCGTTAGGCGCAACCTCAGATATGTGCACATTATGCGATTATAGTCACACGGCGACGAATTATTCTGTCACCTGGTTGCCTTCTGCTGTTGCCGGTTACCATTCCAGTCATATCAAGATGGCCGCGAGCGTAGAAGTGTGTAACTCTAATACGAGAAAAAGTTACAGTTATGTGCTAAAAAAGGGAGTTTGCGAGAATTGTAACGTCGAAATAACAAATTTAAGAGAATGAGTTTCAGGTCTACAATTCTTAGTCAACACTTTAAGAAGCGAAATCACCACACTCAAGAATGAAAATCGGGAACTACGGTCGAAGAACAAATCAAGCGAAGTGGCACCTGACGAAAGGCACAAATCGTCCGAGTGGACAGAAGTGAGACACAAAGGTTGGACTTTAGCTGGAAAAATAAAAACGAACTTTGCAACAGCAGTTACATTTACGGATAAAAACAAATACGGTGTTCTGCAGTCCAGTGATGGTGTTAAAGACAGTGTAAATGATCCAGACCATTCAAAAGACAATGCGCTGAAAACGAATAATCACTCTGGGAAATATGTTGATGTACGGGGAACAACAGGTAAAAAGTACAGTGTGCTTTTTTCTAACAGACAGCCATGGAAGGAATTTATCAAGTATGTTTCGAGAAATAAATCGAGACTTAGCAGTGACCAGTGTTGTTAAACCTGGAGCGGGAACTAAACACGTTTTAGACCCTTGCATTCAAACAAAATCCACGCAAGAAAATGACTTTGCCGTATGCATAACGGGATCAAATGATGTTGCGAAAAATGAAGCAGATGTCTGCTTAAAAGTGCTTCAGAACATTCTAGAAAAAAAATAAATCAAAGAATACAGTTGTTGCTACGGTGCCTCATAGGCACTATCTAATCTATAGTTCGTGCGTTAATAAAGAAATTCGAAGAACGAATATTAAAATAAAGAAACTGTGCTCTGAATACGCAAAATGCGTCGCAAATTGTGCTGTGGTCGATATAAGTAAAATGCAGCATAACCTTGACACCAGTCATGGGTACCACCTAAACTATGAAGGGAAAAAGTTTGTGTGCGAACGTAACAATGAAATAATTAAAGAAAGACTCACACGGAATAAAACAATCTACGAAAGTAGCGGTTTGAGTAATACCTGTAATGTACGTCATTTTTTAGTATAAAAGTCTGTGAATCGGCGGGTAATAAACCTCCTGTACTTGAACTAGGTGCTAAAAGCGACATTCAAATGAGAGAGTGTTCACAGACAATAAACAAGAAAGATAAATCTGTTACTGTGATGCAAACGAATATTCGCTGCATTAGGAACAAAGTATTACAATTAGAACATTTTTGCAGTATTGAAAACGTTGATGTTGTTTGTATCTCAAAACATTGGCTGACAGAAGATCAAGTACAATATTTTGTTCCTCAAGGGTATGCTGTTGGACACATTATGTGTAGAAGTGAAAGAAAGGATGGAGGTACCCTAATATATGTTAAAGATAGTATAATGTTTACTAAAATATATGTTAGCTCTTACTGTGCAGAACTAGATGGAGAATTTAGCTGTATAAGACTAAACATAGAGAATACTATAATTGTTAGCTTATATAGATCACCAGGAGGAGATGTAAATACATTTTTCGAAAGATTTGAGCTGCTTATGAGAAAAATCTAACATAAAACTAATTATCTGTGGCCATTTCAACATTGAAATGGCCAACAGTGATGAACATGTTACTAGAACATTTTTTAATATCTTAAGATCACTAAATTTACAATGTACAAATTACACACCAACACGGGATAAGGCTTGCTTAGATAATATCATAGTAAATTTTTTTAGAGATATGTATGACGTCAGACTTGCCAGTGGAGCCCTAGCTGATCATGAACCATTGATTTTAACATTCTCCTGTGATCAGTTGCCTAAATAAGACAAATCAGTCAGAATCAAGTCTAACGCCACATGGGTAAGAGGGCAGAAAGTTGAATATATTAAATTATTTATTGACAGAATATCTGATGTTAACTGGGACTTTGTATACAACACACAACCTGAGAAGGGTGCTGGTGAAATGGTGTATAACAACTTCCGGGAAATACTCATAGAATTATGTTACTCCTGCTCACCATTAATCAAAAGTAGCCCTAAGCATAAACAGAAAAACAAACAGCTAAAATGGTATACAGATGAGCTAGCTCTCACTAGGGAGGAGATGCTCAGACTGTACAGAATATATAAAAATTCTTGTAAACAAGGACCTGAGCTAGATAATATTTCTTATAGAGCTTATCTAAAATGTAAAAAAATCTACAAAGACAAACTGTCCTTGGCCAAAAAACAAGCATGTGAACATTACATTGAAAGTGCTCCCAACAAATGTGAAGCAGCATGGGATATCATCAACCAATATAATTCACAAACCCATACACAAGATGAAATACTGGTCCCAGAAGAAGTAAATAATTACTTCCTAACTTCAGTGAGTGAGCTGAAAAACAAAATCAAGCAAAGTGGCACTTGTGCACTAGATCATCTTGGTGCTGTGCCCCTAGGATGTATACTTTCCACTGGAATGTTGTCACCCCAGAGGATATTGTAAAAGCTGTGGCAAGGTTCACCAACTCCAAAAGTATGTACTGTTATTGGTTTTCTAACTATGTAATGAAAAAAATAATACACCTTTTCTGTCAGCCTCTTTCTTTCATTTTTAATATGTGTTTAGAATCTGGAGTTTTCCCGGATGCACTCAAAACTGCTAAAGTGATACCAGTCTTTAAAAAGGGAGATAAGCATCTGCCCCAAAATTATCGACTAGTTTCTATTGTCCCAATTTTCTCTAAAGTTTTTGAATATGTAATGTACAGTCAACTAAATAACTATTTTGATAAGCATGATCTCCTCTCCAGCAGACAGTTTGCATATCAACATGGTAAAAATACCACTACTGCTGTCACTGGGGTTGTTAACCAGGTGTTAACTGCATTCGAAAACAAGGATCTAGTATCAGTCGTACTTTGTGATCTTAGCAAAGCCTTCGACTGCATACCATCTAACACCCTACTTGCAAAACTGGTATTTTATGGCATACACAAACCATCTTTGGATGTAATCGAATCATACTTAAGTAACAGGAGACAGTTTGTATCAATTAAAAATAGATGCTCCTCACTGAAGGAAGTTCGGACTGGAGTGTCTCAGGGCTCGGTCCTAGGTCCTTTTCTGTTCATCATTGCAATTAATGACTTACCTTACCATGTAGGAGCAAATTTAATTGTGTGTAATGCAGATGATACAACATTGCTCAATACACACCATGACACAACAGAACTGCATCAGGCAACACAGGAAAAACTAGAACTAGTAATGGATTGGATTTCTTCTAATGAACTCCTGTGTAATCCTGATAAAACACAGGAACTAATTCTGGGTTTAACTACAGCTGTTGAAAGCAAATCAATAAAATTGTTAGGATTCCACATTTATTCAAAATTAAACTGGGAGAAACACATTAGCCATATCTGCAAGAGAATAGCAGGAGTGTGTTATCTCATCTGGAGACTGACAGATGTAGTCACTGATGAGTATCTAAAGGTGGTATATTTTGGCCTCTTTCAGTCGCACATTTCCTACGGAATATTGTTATGTGGACAGTCTTGCCTTGTCAGTGAAATTCTGAAAATTCAAAAAAAAAAGTAATCAGAATAATGAGCAAAGTTAAGCCCAAGGAACCGTCTTTATCAAGCACATGATATTAACTTTTGTGAATCTATACATGTACACAGCACTGCTTTATGTCAAAAGCAACTTAAATGAGTTCGAGACCAGAGAGAACATACATCCCCACAACACCAGAGTCAAACTGGACTTCGACATACCAAGACACAGACTCACAAAGACTGCAAACTCACACAAAGTAATGAGTTTAAAACTCTTCAATAAACTTCCAGCTTCTGCTCTACTGGCATCTGCCAGTAATATTTTCAAACGTAAGGTTTATGACTGGTTACTCAAACACCCATTTTATAAGATACCAGAATATTTTGAAACAATCATTGACGATAGTATATAAGAATATTCCTAAAAGAGAAGGAATTAAATTGTAAAAACTTTACTGTAAAGTTATTGTTAATTGTATACTTAATGTTCAGACCTAGTCCGCTGTAAGTGGTCAACGGTGAATAAACTGAATACTGAATTGTTCCTGGTCGCCAGCACATTGTATGCTTGCTGACTGTTACCTATCTGACCATTGTATCCTGTCCAAATGCAAAACTGTCCATGGTAATTTTTATATCCTCACCTGAATTTTTGTGCCTTTCCATTATCAAACTGGTTCCGGTTGGTATTGCTGTGGGGGGGATATGGCTGCCGTGCTGTTCGTTAGTTCGAGTGTGGTCTGCGTGCACGCTGTCGCTTTGTGGTTGCGAAGGTCTCTCTTCGTAAATAAGATCAATGGAATCGAGAACTGAGAGGAAATTCTCCGTATCGTGCTCATGGGTGGTGATTAATTTCTCGTGTATGGTAGACAGTGGTTGGATTTTCAAAATTTTTATGACATCTACATGTTAAATTGGGTTTATTCAGCAATGGTTTTATTTAGATACTTCTTGAAGTATCTTCTGAGCCCTCCGTGTTTGCTGCTGAATGTCGCCATGTTAACACTTTGCGCCTCAATCTTTCTTGTACTACAATGCACCAGAACTTGTCTACGAATGCCCTTTCAAACTGTTCGTAGGTGTGACATTTTTTCCGTCATGTCAGTGGCGCACAGCAAGACGTCACCCTGTGTGAAACCTACCACAAAGCATATCTTCTGCATTTCGGTCCAGTTCCTTGGCAAAACGTTGCGGAAGGCTCTTACAAACACGATAGGATTTGTTCGCTTACTTCTGGAAGAAAAAATTCGGAGACTGCCTGTGACATAAAAAGCCTTCATTCGCAAACAAAGTACAAAGGCATGCCAACGTGGCATTATTTTGATGTTTCGTATCATATTCCGAATACCTCTGCGTGACAGGGACAGAAGTTGGCAGCGCCTGCTGCGTGTTATAGTTGTGGTCTATTTCACCTGACAGATTAGAATTCAAGTATGCATAGATGTTCGGATTATCAATCCTCTCTCTTGGCACATTATAGCTTGTTGTTTAATATTCCCTTTCCCTGTCAATGTTAATAACGACATTAGTCCGTGATTTTTCCTCCACTGCTTTCAACCTGTGATCTATTTCAGCTCTTAGTCCTGTCTTCTGTACCTTCATTGCTTCCTCGATTACATCTACATAACCCTTATGTTCCTAGACTGCCTTCTGCGTCAGATTACTGCCTTGGTCTAGGATACCAGCCTCGACTGAATCCTCTATTTCCTTAATGTCTTTAACTATACTTTCTTGCTCCCTTCTCATGAAATGAGTATTTAAACGTGTGCCACTTAGTTACAATGACACATCTTGTACCTCTTCAGGTAGACATTTTTACGCTGTTTGCAACCCATCAATGGTACCTGTGAGTTTGTTTATATTCTGGCACAATTGTGACTGCTCCTGCCACATCTTTGTCTGAGCCTCTGATACTTCTTCACCTTTCCCGCGAACTGTTCTTGTGTCTTGCCTACTGATGATACTTTTTGGCTTAAATTATCTATATCTTGTGACAAACCACTGAGAAATTATGTTTTTAGATCTTTCCCCATACTTACAAGTTTATCCGATAATTCATTTGAAAGATCAGCATGAAATTCGTTTGCCAAGTCAGAGAACTGTTGTGTTATGTCGGTTTTGAAAGCATCAAGAGTTTGCTTTTGCCATTCAAGTAATCCCTTTTGTGTATCTGTCCGTTGTTCTGAAAAATCATTAAATTTTTCATCAATACGTTATTTGAGTGTTTGTTTTTGCTCTTCCTGAAACTCATTCTTGAAATCATTAAAGCTTTGCTTAAATAACTGTTGTAACATATGCATCGTGATCGACGATTCCCGTGTGCTCGATGCACGTCTGCATTAAGCCTAAATGTGGCAGGCAGAGAATGATTTAAGAAGCCCGCGCCGTCACGTGTTACATTTTCACCAGGGGAAAAAATACTCCCTGGAGAAAATTGTGACACTGTCTCATCTGCTGTCATCATTGTATCATTTCGAATGATAATGTTACTATCATCTGTCTCCATGTTAATTGAAAAATGTAACTGGTCGTCGTCACTGCGACCACATTTTCACTTTCGATTTCATTTGTTGCCACATCCGTGTTGGCGACATCCTGTGCCTGGATATCCGCCAATGGACTGGCTACAGTGTGCCTATCTAGTGTACTCATTTTCTGATGGCATAGTAAATGCATACTTTCAAAAATGAAACATTCTGGTTTTCTCTCCCTAAAATTAATTTTCTGTCCAAAGTCTACATACTATACGAGAATACTTCAATTTGTTAATTAGATTAGGAAAGGTACTACGATCACTGTTGGCAGAGATCATACAGTCAGGCACACAATGGATCGTGAATTTTCCTACCTCATCGTTGGCTCTTTCGCTCCTTCTGGAATTAATTCTCCGATTGATAATGTTTTAATCTTTTGTACGTTTTGCGATTTCTATCCCCGTTGCCATAATACAGTAATCCCATTCATGAAACGGAGAAAGACGACGATTAGTATAAGAGAAAAATTACAAATTTAGGCCTACGCAACAATTTTGAATTATTACAAACGTGCTGTCACCCGATGGCGACGTCCTGCTACAGGTCTCCAGATGTAATGTGAATTGTTCAGAGTTGAAGTAATTATGCTAATACACGTTTAGCCGCACCAGGAATGTAAGCCCAGAAACACGCTCAGGTATGGATGCGTGCATGTTAAGAAACGTTGTGGCAGTTCTGGAACATTGGTTCAATGTTAATTCCTTTCAGCTTTAGTGTTTACTTGTCTCCCGAACGATGTACAACAGTGCCGGCGTGGTTGCGGCTATTATTCTCTCTTCTTGTTGTCTTCTTCTCCGAAAAGGCGCGTTTAAAAATTGAAGCCCTGATCGCATGGGGAGGTGAAGATTAGGACATAGCTCGGTAGGACAATGCAAACTTGCGACTTCCGCATTTTATAACATGTATCTCCCGGGATAAGGAGATTACCTTGTATCAAGTGGCAACGGTCTTCTAGGAGGGCGGATGAGCGGCTAGAAGAAGGGCACTCTCTTGCCCTTGGGGCGGGAAACTGCTCCTAAAGGCGGAGGAGCCACAAGGTGGCCAACGGCATAGAATGAAGAAGGCAACGGGAAACCACTCCATTAAAGACCCGGGCGGGTATCCCAAGTATCAACAGCTTATGATGGAAAGTTCTTCGGTTAAATTCTCCGGAGGTAAAATAGTCCCCCATTCGGATCTCCTGGCGGGGACAACTAAAGAGATACCGAAATCCAAAAACATTAATGTAAGAAGGATAGCAACATGGAACGTCAACTCACTTCTTAAATGTGGTAAACTGGAAAACTTGAAAATGGAAATGAAACGAGTGGATATTGATGTACTGGGAGTCTCAGAAATGAGATGACCAAACGCTGGCGGCTTTTGGTCAGGGGATTACAGAATCATACACACTGGAACAGCACAAGACAATCCCGGGATTGCAGGAGTGGGAATTATCCTCAATAAAGAGATGGGGTTAAGAGTAAAAGGATTTGTTCAACACAGTGAGATGATAATTTATGTCCGATTGGAAACTAAACCAAGAGACACAATCATAATCCAAGTATACATGCCAACTACGAGGCACGAGGATGATGAAATCGACATGATGTATGACCACCTTGAAGAAGTAATTGGCAGAATTAAAGGAGCTGAAAACCTTGTCATCATGGGAGATATGAATGCCGTTGTTGGGGAAGGTAAAGAAGAGGATGTGGCAGGGAATTTTGGATTAGGATTAAGAAATGAAAGAGGGGATAAACTTGTAGAATTCTGCCAAAGAAATAAACTTTGCATTACGAATACCTTCTTTAATCATCATCCAAGAAGAAGATATACTTGTAAAATGCCTGGTGACATTAACAGATATCAAATTGACTTCATATTAGTGAAGCAAAGATTTAAAAACCAAGTTAAGGACAGCAGATCATATCCAGGCTGTGATGTGGAAAGTGACCACATACTCGTTATGATGACGACTGAACTAAAATTCAAGAGCATTAAAAAAAAGAAGTACATGTAAATGGGATTTGACAAACCTGAAAAATGAAAATACACTGAAGCACTATCAACTAGAAACAGACAAGAAAACAAATACAGAGGGCTGCAGTGACATCCAAAGCAGCTGGGAAAAAATAAAAACTGGTATTTTAGAAGCAGCGGAAGAAGTAATAGGAAAAGAAAGGACAGAGAAAAGGAAGGAATGGATCACTAATGACCTACTAAATATGATGGAAGAAAGAAGGAAATTAAAAAATTCTGTGAAGAAGGAAGACCAAGAGAAATACAAGAGTCTGAAAAACAGAATCAACAGAGAGGCAAAACAAGCAAGAGAAAAATACCTTGATGATCTCTGTATTTCAGTTGAGGACAACATGTGAAAGAGAAATATTGACAAGGCCTATAAATGTGTGAGACATTGCTTTGGAGGCAGAAGAAACATGTGTAGGGCCGTGATGGATGAAAATGCCAATATGTTGGATGACGCTGATGAAGTTGCAAGAAGATGGAAATAATATATAGGAAAACTGTACAGCGGACCAGAACTGTCTGAAAACATCATGGAAGAAGAAACAGAAGTAGATGCACACAACATAGGTGAACTTATATTAAAGGAAGAGTTTGAACTAGCTCTGAAAAAATTGAAAAACAACAAATCGCCTGGTATAGACAATATCCCAGCCGAACTTCTGAAATCTGGAGGAGCAAAACTGAATCAGGAGTTGTATAATCTTGTTTTCAACATGTACGAGCAGGGTAAAATTCCTACAGACTTTGAGAAAAACATTATGATCCCCATTCCAAAGAAGGCAAATGCTACAAGATGTGAAAATTATAGGACGCTCAACCTAGTTACTCACGCCTCTAAAATAGTAACCTCAATTATCCTAAAACGCATAGAACAAAAAGTCAAAGCTACACTCTCTGAAGACCAGTTTGGATTCCGGAAAGATAGAGGAACCAGAGAAGCAATATCTGCTCTAAAACTAATAATAGAGAAACGACTAGATAAGAACCTGACAACATACATAGCTTTCGTAGATGTAGAGAAAGGCTTTGATAATGTTAATTGGGATAAGATGTTTGAGGTACTCAAAAAAGTAGGAATAGACTATAAAGATAGAAAAATGATATGAAACTTGTACAAAAACGAGGCAGCAGTTATCCGTGGACGTACAAAACAAGAAGAGGTGCAGATACGGAAAGGTGTCCCACAAGGTTGCGCACTATCCCCTGTTATCTTTAACGTATACATTGAAAAAAGTAAGGGAAAATTCACAGAAAGGTGTAGTAATTCATGGCCAACGAATAGATATGATAAGATATGCCGATGATATAGCTGTCCTGGCTGAAAGTGAAGAAGATCTTGTAGTCCTACTGAATAGAATGGATAAAGTTATAGGGGAAGAATATAATATGAGAATTAAGGAAGCAAAAACAAAAGTAATGGCATGCGACAAAAAAGATCAAGTGAAAGTCAAGTTCATGTAGGCAATGAACTGCTTGAACAAGTTGATAAATTTACTTACCTGGGCAGTAATATTACCAGGGATGGAAGGAGCAAGGCAGAAGTGAGAAGTAGAATTGCTCAAGCAAAGGCTGCTTTTAACAAGAAGAAAAACATCTTAACATCTAAGAGCATCAGCCTTGAAATCAGGAAAAGATTTTTGAAATCGTATGTGTGGAGTGTGGCATGCTGTGGGTGTGAAACATGGACTCTCGGGACAGAGGAAGGCCAGAAGCTAAATTCTTTTGAAATATGGTGCTATAGACGCATGCTCAAAATAAAATGTATGTACAAGGTCACAAACGGAGTGGTTCTGGAAAGAGCAGGTGAGAAGAGAAGCTTCTAGAGTTTCATTGTTAAAAGAAGAGTGAAATTTACTGGCCATCTATTAAGACATAAAGGACTTCTGAACACCATCGTAGAGGGATATGTCGAGGGAGAAAGACAAAAAGGAAGACCACGACTGAGGTACATGGATCAAATCGTGAAAGATGTGGGATGTGACACCTATAAAGAAATGAAGAGAAAAGCTGAAAGACGCACAGAATGGAGACAATCTGCCATTGTAGCTGTTGCAAACCAATCCTTGGATTGACCACTACAGAAGAAGAATTAACACAATACTGGGAGGGTACATACGTCTTTATCGCATCTGCTCAAAACACCGACAGACACCGAGGTTGGTGAAAAAAACAAATGAGGCGCGTAAGATAATTGATAGTTTAGCTGTCAATTTTCTGTTATCTTACCCAGATATGATCATACCTCCCTGCGATATCTTTGCTGCACGGGGACGGCGCGAATAAGAACCATTCCAAATATTTATTTATATGTGTTGGCCATTTAAGGAACCTACACAAAACCAAGCTACTGCTGACGCTCACCACACCAGGTCGCATGCTTAGGGCAGCACACTACTTTGCCACTCTAGCAGTAACACAGCGAAGCTTCATGTCGCTGATCCCAGATTATCGCTAACTTTAAGTTCAGCCCAGTTGGGAACTGTTTCAAGTGCACACAGACAGGTTTCACACTTTCCTCGGCCTCTGCACGCAGCTCGCAAGGACCGCCACTGTCCCGGCGCACGCCACCCCTCCAGCATCCCAACCGTGCTCGCATCACCGCCCGCCTGAGCCCCTTGCTGCGCTTTGCTTCTGTGGAAGCAGTATCGATTGCCAGCGACTTCGTGTAATTCGGCAATTCGCCCTAACGGTCGTGCAGCTGCAGCCTTCGGTCACAGCGGAGAGCGCAACATCGTCGGAAGCCCACCACTGTCTGGCAGATGCCCTCAGAGGCCAACTGATGGCGTGGCTGGTCGCTTCACAAATGCAGTGCACTCACCCATTGTTTTCATCCGATTAATCAGCTAGCATGCCGCTTTCACAACTCCTCCAGCACCTCGCCGCACTCGCCGAGCCTACCATCATTCCCAAAATGCTGCTGCTGTCAAATTGGCTAGTGCATCTGCCCGCTACAAGTCCACATGGCATTAGAAGTGCACGTCTGTACGAACGTTGTGCAGCAGCTTTCACGGCGTACTTTGAGTCCCTCGACTCCACAGTATTACCGCACAGCGTCGTGACGGCTCTTTGCAGTCTCCTACATGTACACGGGATAGGTAAAATAATGTGAACAGTGATAGTAATGGGACGGTTGTGTTCGAAGGTCAACAAAGCTGGTAAGCCACGTCTTGTGTTGGACTGTGCATGTTCAGTACGGACTAGGCATCAGTGCAGGTTATTTACGAGTAGTGCAGACTTCGTATTTGTGTTCAGAGGCCGAGATCGACGTGCAATGAAAGAGTTCCAAAGAGCGCAAATGGTGGGGACTCAGTTAGCTGGAGCATGACTAACCAAGACAGCCTACTTAGTGAATGTTTCGAGAGCAACTGTTTCAACAGTCATGATAGCGAAAACAAAACATGGAAAGACATCATCGTGTAAATGTAATAGTGGGCGCAAATCAAAACTAGATGACAGAGATCATCGTACGCTAAAACGAATTGTGTTGAAATAACACAAAACTACGGCAGCTAAAGTGACTGCAGAGCTCAATAGCCATTCTCGAGACCCGTATCTATCGACACTACACGCCGAGAATTCCATAAAGCGAATATTCATGGACGAGCTACCGTACCGAAATCATTAGTGACGACAACCAACGCAAAGAAGGGTAAAACATGGTGTCAGGAGCGTAAGTTCAAAAATGGTTCAAATGGCTCTGAGCACTATGGGACTTAACATCTTAGGTCATCAGTCCCCTAGAACTTAGAACTACTTAAACCTAACTAACCTAAGGACATCACACACATCCATGCCCCCGGCAGGATTCGAACCTGCGACCGTAGCAGTCCCGCGGTTCCGGACTGTGGCGCCTAGAACCGGGAGCGTAAGTCTTGGACGACTGATCAGTGGAAACACGTCATATATTCCGACGAGTCAACATTTTCGTTACTTTGAACATCACGCCAGGTTTACATCTGGAGAACGCCAAAAGAAGCCTACAATCCTTATTGCTTGCTTCCAACGGTTAAGCATGGAGGTGGAAGTGTGATGGTGTGAGTAGCCATATTATGGTATTCTGCTGGTCCCATCGTTGCTTTCAAAAGGCCGTATTACAGCCAACGATTATGTGAACATTTCATGTGATCAGGTGCAACCCATGATCCATGTATTGTTTCCGAACAGTGGTGCCATATTTCACGACTATAAAGCACCCATTCAGACAACCAGGACTGTACAGTCGTGGTATGAGGAGCACGCACAGTCCCCACACTTGAACTTTATCGAACCCTTGTGGGTAGTATCGGAGCACAGACTCCGGAGCAGATTTCCGCTTCCCTCGTCACTACGGGAGTTAGAAGAGGTTCTAATCAAAGAGTGACATAAATTCCACTGGAGACTATACAATCATCATAACCCAGTATTCCAAGAAGAATCGCAAATGTATTACGGGCAAATGGGGGCCCAGCTACCTATTAGTAAACCACTCCCAAGTAAGTACTGGTGTTCGCATTATTTTGACTATCCCGTGTACAGGACATATCAGTATCCACACTGTCCACATCCCAGAAATCCTCCACGGACGTAGGACAGCTCTTAGCCCCCGTGATCGTCGAGATGAACGATCTCACCTCTGTCACGGAGTGAGTGCACCCCCCCCCCCCCCCTCACCCCTGCCTCCTCCAACCCCTCCACCACATCCCACCATGGCGTCTGTGCACCGTGCACATCGTGCAGGTGAGTTTTGCCTTGGCCAGTATCCAGCAGAACCGCACAAACCGGGCTCGCACCTGCCTCCTGCGTTCGCAGGCAGGCTGTCGTGTGCAGTCTCCTATCGCTACTTTCCCCCTCGTGGACCACCACATTTCCCGTGTCCATATTGACATAGTAGGACTCCTTCCATCATCAAACGGCCACTGGTGCATCCTTATCATCACGGACAGGTTCACTCTGCGGATAAAGTGACCAAAGCTTTCACGGACACCTGGGGCTCGGGTTTTGTGTGCCCGCCACACGACAAAGGACTGTGGACGACAATTCAGATCTTGCTCGTTTAAAACACTGAGGGAAGCTTGCGGTACGCTCGTCAGTGTCACCACCCTATCACTAACAGCACGGTGTAGAGATTCCACACGACTCTATAAGCTACCCGTACCTGTCAATGCGTAACTTGGTCTGCCACTCTGCCAGTAGTTTTGCTAGGCTTGTGAGTGGCCCCCAAAATCAGCACGAGTGCTTCCACAACTGAATCGGTGTACGGGCAGCCGCTCGCCGTTCTGGGTGATTTCGTCGAGCCAAAGCCCTGCGGCCACAACCTGCAACCCAGTCCTCTTACAACAGCTGCATGGCTGCGCACCTGCTCCTGGCACCCTTGCAATATCAGAGTGGGCATAGATCTTTCTTGCATCAGAACCTCCACACATGCGTGTATGTCTTGCTTTGGTTGGATGCCAGCTACACACTACTTAGGACTGCAGCTTGTGGGACAAGTGCAGGGAAAAGATCTCTTCTGTACATCTCTGTGACACTACCACCACAGTGCCCCTTGACTGACTGAAGATAGTGTATATGCTCGATCTCCCAGTGCCCTGTGCACCAGCAGTCACGCTTCAGCACAGGGTGTGGCTGCGAGTACTGTCCTCGGAGTGGCTACTGCCGACGCCACGCGTCTGACACGGCCACCTACGACATCAGCACACGCCTCTGCTGCAGCACGTGACCGGGGTGTTAGCGTATTTTGCATGTCTACAAGGCGAATAGTGCTGCCGGCTCCCATGACGCCTGGCGAAATTGATACCATACTTTAGGGAAACATTATTCAGCACTCACCTCGTGGTCCGATTACCGAGCGAGATGGCACAGTGGTTAGAACTATGGAACGGGCATTCGGGAGGACGACGGTTCAAACCCACGTCCAGCAGTCCTGCTTTTTGTTTTCCGTGATTTCCCTAAATCACTTCTGGCAAATGCCAGGATGATTCCTTTGAAAGGATACGGCCGACTTCCTTCCCCATCCTTCCCTGATCTGATGAGGCTGATGACCTCACTGGTTCATCACCTCCCCCAAATCGACAAATCGACCAACCTACAGTACCTCAAGTTCGTTTATTCATATATTGTATTGTGCTTTGATCACCGTGTTAGATTAGCTTCACCCACAGTACCTCAAGTTCGCTTATTTGTAACTGCGTTTTGCTTTGATCGTTGTGTTACATTAGATACAGTTATGGTACTACCAAGTGTATTTGTGTGTGTCCTTGATAACTGTGTGAGATTAGCTCCATTTACCATACTTAGAGAACATTATCAATGTTCTTCATGTTGTCTTAAGCGAACTGTGTAAACTGAATCCTCACACACGGATCGTGGGCACTCCTGGCGTGTGCTCGTAACATCTCCGCGATTAATGGGAATTACCAGACCAACTCCATTGAGAGGTCTCGTTCGTAGACATTTTTGTGGCAACTTACCCTTGTAGATCACTTCTGCAATTAATTGCGCCTCTTAACGTTCCACTAAAGGTACTGTTTAGTATCTGGACGTCTTTTGTTACATTGTTCCCATGCTTTACCCATCTGTTTTACCCTGCACATCTAGAAAACCCACAGTATCTGGCGCTCGTGTTGCGTGACGTACGCAATTCTCAAATATATTTGTGAAAAGTATTATTGTGTTGCTTATCAAGGTAGAGCTATGACAAAAGTAAGGAACTTCGAGACAGGAATCCACCTGGATGAAGGAGCAACACGGTGGCCTATGGGAATGAGGTAGTTTTAATAGCACAAAATGAGCAAGATCTGGTTCAGATCGTGAGAGCGTTAATGGAAGAGTAATTACGAGCCGATATGAAGATGAATAAGACCAATACCTTGCAGTGAGCAGAGAGAATGATGACACACGCTCTTAGATATGGATGGTAAAATCGCTGAAAGGGTAAAATACTACAAATATCTTGGTGGGCCAGTATTCAGCGAGAGGAATGAGACAGACAAGCAATTAACGGCAAGAATTCAACCATTATTTAGGCAAAGATTTGCAGCAACAAAGTTTAGGATCTACAGGACTGTAATACAATCTGTGATCTTATATGGAACAGAAGTGTGGACTCTGACCCAAAAGAGAGAAAGGCATCTCCTGATATTTGAGAATGCCAGGCCAGTGAAGGATAGAGACCGCTGTGTCGAGGCGTTGCGCCTGCTCAGCCAGTAACTAACATCACATAGGGGCTGCTCTCTGCAGATGACAGACACGACTGGGCTGCACTCCGCCCTGCCACCCCAGCACCGCCAGAGCTCACTGGCCGCGTGACCCAAAATAGTACCAGCAGTATCCTGGAGCACGGGCAGTGTTCAGACTGGCACCCAGGCCGCAAAGGACCGGTTCACTTCCAGTGAGCTTCCTGGGCCAAGCGCCAATTGCGAAAGTATCCCGACAATCTGGATGTCACTTTGGAGCCACTGTCGCTATGACGACGCTGTCCACGTCGACTTTCCCACCCGGCCGCTGCCATTGTACCCTCTACCCGGAAGAGACGTGGCCCCATGTGGACTAGCAATCGCACTTCGTAATATCTGTGTAGTTCGTGTTATCAGCTATGCCGAACTTAATTTTTTTTCGTACTCTCGTGTCTTTAACTTTGAAGTGTACCATCTGGACTTCGAGTTTGGCACATTTCATGCAGGAACAATAGATTTTGTAACTTTAAATGTATTGTTACATTAGCATGCCTTCTGAGTTTTCATTTTGTTATTGCATATTCAAGAAGTGTTCTTTGCGTTTTCCATTTCTGTTTAGACTTCTCCCATCGGGGAAGAGAGGTTTTTGTGATGCAATAAAGTTCACCTTCGTTCACTTTCGGCGAGCATATTAGGGGCGACTGGACGGAAAAAAAGAAACGTGGACTACAGGTATTGTACACATTGCTGGACATTGTGGCAATGATTAAAGGGAGAAGACTCAAGATACAGGCACATAACGTGTTGAGAAGACCATATCACCAAGCAGGTGGTGGAAAAAGACATCAGAGGTAACAGACCAATCCACTCTTTCAAAAGTTGTTAATCTTCCCAATCCCATGTGTGTACCATTAATTTGAAAATATGTTAGAAAAATTTAAAATACATAATAAAATTTTTCATATACATGAGCATTGCGAAGAGAGATGTTTCATATTCAGTCAGTAAAGGCGTCACCTTTGAAAAGTTCTACTACATACAAATAGTGTCATACAAATTTGCATTTGTCTTCGATATCAGAAAGAAATTATTTCATCATTCTTACTTTTTTGTAAAACCCTAAGGGCATTCTATACAGCAGAACTATTTTTAGAACATGTGAAATACAAGAGACTTGTAACAACACAGTGCAAAATCTGCTTCTATTCTGTTTGTGTGCGTGTGAGTCTGTGTGTATGTGTGTGTGTGTGTGTGTGTGTGTGTACGCTCGCACGCATATAGTATTTGTATTGTATCCCACTATCAGGAAAGATTTATGAAGGAATATATAAATAAGAGACATGAAGACAATATCTTCAGAAGAGTTAACGAGTTTGCAAATCATGGCATGCCACACATTAACGTCGAGAGTTATAGTTTCCTTTTATTTTGCCATAATATTAGTCGTCTTTTGTTCCATATTCACGCAGTTGTTTATCTGAACAGAAAAGCAGCAGCGTTGCTGGAGGCTTGTGACATTGCAGTTAAAGCTCGTTGCACGGGAAAATGTCTTCATCGAACGTAAAAAAGTCATCGGTATCTCCCAATAAGATGAAAAGCCCCACGGGCAGCAAAGGTTCCGTACTTTCAGGGACCGAAGACGAGTTTAATGTTAAAGGCCAAGAAGAAGTGTTCGAAATCATTGAACCAGAAGAAGAGCCTGTGGATATCAGCTCACCTGCGGCTCTAGCCCCAGCAATCTTGAATGCTAAAATGTTCCTTCAGAATCAGCTCTCAAAATCGGGCGTTAGTCTGTACGTATTATGCTGCGCAATTTGTAGATTTGTTACTGTCAGTCATGGTAATATTTTACCTGTCTAGGTATCTTTGTACCACTTACTATTTTCGTTTTAAATGGCTGGTGTTCCATCTACTAAGGTTATTTTGTTCTAAAAGTAGCTGTCTTATTACCGCAGTAGATGGAACACCCGCCGTTTGAAACAAAAATACTCATACACTAGCGCGTGAGAAGTTACCCTGACTGTACCTAACGCTTTTCTAGAAAAAAATTTTTGAACAGTCCTTACAAAAGTAAAGCGGTGTTCTTTAATTTACTTTTGTAGCTATCGATACTGTCTTTTTTTTTGTCTGCTACGGCGTTATTACAGGGTAACTTACTTACTGTTCTTTATTTATTGTCGTAGTAAATAAGAAATAATGGAAGGAACGAACCAAAAATCTAATAACAAAATGAAGGGAGATCAGTTTAGACGATTAAATACTTGTGGCAGAACAATGACGTAAACAAACGAACAGTACTATAAGCTAATTTCGTTGCGGTCTTGTGACTGAACGAGGTGAGCGGATCACGATTATGACGGACTTAATAGATTCACATGCCGTCAACTCCAAAACATTTTCGCAAGTCGTGCACCTGTCGTAGGAACTACAGAAAAACTATCGATGTGTTTAGTATTCAAGCTCAGTCGAATTTGATGCATCTTCATTTCTTTACTCACCACGATTGAACTGTTCATATTAACGCATACTTATCGTAAAACAGTTCCTGGGCATAAATTGCTATTAGCGTAACAAGATTGTAGACTTACCAGTCATTAACATAAAGAATAAAAAAGTACAAATAATTTATTATTATCTGTTTCGATATCATTCGTCTGAACAGTAGACGGTATTTCAATTACAGGCTATCTAAACTCTGAAAATTCAGTAAGAGCAGTTTTAATTTAAGAAGGCTGCAAAGTTACATATTGGAACCCCCTCTGCCCAATACAACATTTCGTTAAGCAGTTAATATGAAACTGGTTGTAGTTAAACATAAGGTCTCTTTACAATTATTTATTATCATTAAAAAGTTATTAACGATAATCGCTAAACTACGTATCGTAGGCTGGCAACACAACTGAGAACATGTGTCTCGAGCATACGTAAAACCTTCCATTGGTTGAGAGTAGCCAATCAGAAACAATATGACGTTTGCGACGCCTCTGGCTGGATGAAAATGCCAAATGTTATTTAAATGCGGCCCGAAGATGGTCGATAATATTGCCCAAAATTTCCTGAAGTGTTATAATATAGAGCGTGTAGGTGTGAGACTGAAAGATTGGGCAGTAATATTGAGAACATAAAAAACTTTTGAAACATTTTGCGCTGTCCGGAAATATTGCGGCGCTTGCGGGCAGTACTGTGCAACATTCTTGACAGTCTCCTGTGCTACAGACACTGTATATCAACGAGTTCACTGTTATTGTAATGTTGTTGAAAATGAATTATGATTAGAGTGCATCGAAATGTATAAACAATTGCCAAAATTATGGGATGTGAGGGCAGATGAGTACAAAACATAAATGTTAAGAATGAATCGTATGATTTGTTGTTCAGAAAATATCTGGAAAGGTGACAAAGGACAACGGTTTTTTTAAAGAAAAAAATGCAAACTTATAAACAAGTATAAATGGATGTATGTGTGTATGCGTGTGTGTGTTTATATTTGTATGTATTATCTATCCGTAAATCATTGTGTAGTGCAGGTTTAGTGACATGTTTCTATAATTACGTATCAGATTCTTTAAGGTGCCACAGCAAAATTTAAAGTCTTAGAACGAATTGTCGGTGGCAAGTTGGAGTAGCATAATAGGTAAACGCTGATATGGTGGAATTACATCTCTCTTAATAGTATTTAGGTTTTTGGTTATGGAGATTTGAGCGTCCGCGGAAATTTAACTTGGGTGTTGGGTGGGGCGGGCGGGGGGGGGGGGGGGGGGGGGGAGAGCGACGTTTCTGATGTCGGTTGTTTTGACATAAAAACATATTATTCCAGAGAACTTATGGCTATCCACTCAGTAAACTTATGGTTATCCACTCAGTATTTATTACATGAACATTACTTCGATACCGTACTTAGAAGAACAAAAGAACGACTATAAAGCAGTTGCTAAAGCCATAGTATTGTCTCACTAACAGAGACATAGTGCCACGCAGGCTAAAAAAAAGGTTTAGCTAAATCACAGGAAATCACCTCTAGAAGAGTATAAGAATTCTGCGATGATTGAAAACACCGAACACCAGATTCCAAGGAGGAGGAGGAGGGAAGGGGGCGCGAATACCTATGTATAGGAACACCTAAGTATGCCGATAAACATTTCCAGTAATGTATCAGGTGCTGGACCATCACCACACAAAAAGATCTTAGAGAACAATCAACTCATTAGGTTGTAGTTTTTAATTATTCATTCATGCTCTTGAGTGAAGCCGGCCAGTGTGGCCGAGCGGTTCTAGGTGCTTGAGCCTGGAACCGCGCGACCGCTACGGTCGCAGGTTCGAATCCTGCCTCGGGCATGGATGTGTGTGATGTCCTTAGGTTAGTTAGGTTTAATTAGTTCTAAGTTCTAGGGGACTGATGACCTCGGATGTTAAGTCCCATAGTGCTCAGAGCCATTTTGAACCATCTTGAGTGAAACTATTGTGTATGAGCAAACGAATGAAAACAATCGATTCAGTCAATTGGACTACTCATTAATTCTTTTGAGTGAAACCAGTCTGTGGGAGCCGCAAAATGAAAACATTTGACACTGTTTAGCTTCTCATGTTGACTGAATTAATCTTTTTTTTCTTTCAAATGTATTCATTCTTTCAACTGAAACCACTCTTTAGTCTTCATTCTTCTGAGTGGATCCAGACCACAGCACGTTTCATTAGTTCAACTAAATTAATGCTATATTATACCACCAGAGGACAGCCTACCCCCATGAGAAAGTGATGGCCTATCTCAGGGGGTACGCCAAAGTTAAAATAAGCAGTATATATGTTCATTCAATAATGTACTGAATTGAGTAATTTTTCGTTTCATCATTTAAAACGCATTCATATATAGTTGTGAATTAAATTGTTGTAAAAAAAAACACGTAAATAATTAAACTGAGGCGGGCCCACCATCACTTAAATTGCCGACCCTAGACAAAAGCTTCGAAAACATTTGGATCAAAAAACTGTTCAAATGTGTGTGAAATCTTATGGGACTTAACTGCTAAAGTCATCAGTCCCTAAGCTTACACACTATATAACCTAAATTATCCTAAGGACTAACACACACACCCATGCCCGAGGGAGGATTCGAACCTTCGACAGGACCAGCCACACAGTCGGTGACTGCAGCGCCTTACACCGCTCGGCTAATCCCGCGCGGCCATTTGGATCAAATCGCATTATTTTCCCGGATGTACGTAGTCGGCAGACGACAAGTTAGTCGATGGCGATGATGTACCGCGGGGAGAAAGGGCATGAGAGCGGGAGTGTACCCTCGCTTACTGACAACGCCAGCAGGTGCGCACCTCCTACATGACACCAGAGTAACGCGGGTTCGTGCTTACAGAGACGTTCATGTTCAAACGTTGTATTCATATGCAGCAAGGAATATGAACTTACATGACGTCAGTTTTAACACAGCTCGGTGAGCAGAAGGCGAACGACGTTTAAAATATTCAGTTGTCTGGCGGGCGGCGAGGCGTCGTGGTGCATGTGATCGCCCATTGTCAGCGGTTTCTCATTGTCTCAATAAAGAAGTATGGGCATTTCAAAATTATCTTTGCGACTTCAGTACACATTATACAACTTCCATATTGCAAAAGGAAGTCTTAATGAAATGTAACAAATGTAAACAGTTGCTTTAATTTGTGACAAAGTATATTAATTTATATTTTATTGGTACCTCCTATGATGAAGTATTTATCTGTGCAGCTATTTTCTTCGGCATGCCCTTTTTCTTCAAGAGCATATGCAAACATTCAATTGAAGTATCATTATAATTCACTTTAGTCACTGACATTGCCTTCGTAGTTTATACAACAAGCTGAGCTTTGTCGCTGCTACACACATTATTCATTTGTGAAAATAACCTTTCAGTACCAGAACACTGATACAGATGAAATGAATATCTAATTCGGGAAAACTAGTTTCATAATAGTTGGATCCGGCACAAATAGGTGTCCGGAGCTACTTCTGAAAATATTCCGTACAGAACTAGAAAAATCGTGGCTGTCACGAAAAGAAAGGACAGGGGGTGGAAGAATAGTCACCTTAAGTGTGTACACCATCTGTAGCACACATGACATGTAAGCGATATTCCAGTTCTATGTGCACCCTTAACATACCCTCATTAAAGTGTGCTATTGCTGCTCTGATGCGAGCTCGCAGTTGCTGCAGGTCCCAGCCAAAAATAAAGATTAAAGTGTAACGTGGTTCCGCAGGGTTCTAGGCGCTTCAGTCCGGAACCTCGCGACTGCTACGGTCGCAGGTCGGTCATGGATGTGTGTGATGTCCTTAGGTTAGTTAGGTTTAAGTAGTTGTAAATTCTACGGGACTGATGACCACAGATGTTAAGTCCCTTGGTGCTCAGAGCCATTTGAATTTGGTTCCGCAGGAGCTGGGGTGGCCAATCAATAACTAGCATGACAAAATAAGGAAAAGAAACAGCTTAAGTGTGTGTGTGTGTGTGAACATTATGCATCAAACTGCACCTTTCTGTCCATTACCATTTCTGAAATATACGTGATCAATGTTGTAAAGATCATTTTGGACCATCCTGTATGTGTATAGGACAGCGTCTAAGTGTGCTTACCGCTGGGTTTTTAATAAACGAAAACGAAGATACTACCTACGAGCCGGTCCTCATGTAATGAATTTTAACTAAGAATTATTAGTCTATTAATTTCCAATCATTGGAATTTTCTTAGACACGAAAATTGTCCAGGTTTACCCTGGACGGTTGTATAAAAATCCCTCCACCCTTCCAGCACACCTCTGGACGCCATCGAAAGTAGGACCAATCTGAGGAAGCTCGGAAGTATTGCGGCCCTAGTTATGGGTGTAAAGGTGATCCTAAAGGTTCCCTTAAGGATATATGAAGAAGATAGGAAACTTGCCTTATTTTAGCTACAGTTTGCATTTCGTATAAGGAGGTGTTGACAGATGTGAAAAATACCGAACTATCAGTTTAATAAGTCACAGCTGCAAAATACTAACGCGAATTCTTTACAGACGAATGGAAAATCTAGTAGAAGCCGACCTCGCGGAAGATCAGTTTGGATTCCGTAGAAATTTTGGAACACGTGCGGTAGAAATGTTAGAACACGTGAGGCAATACTGACCTTACGATTTATCTTAGAAGAAAGATTAAGGAAAGGCAAACCTACGTTTCTAGGATTTGTAGACTTAGAGAAATGTTTTGACAATGTTGACTGGAATACTTACCAGATGGCAGTTATAATAGCCGAGGGGCACGAAAGGGAAGCAGTGGTTGGGAAGGGAGTGAGACATGGTTGTAGCCTCTCCCCGATGTTATTCAATCTGTATATTGAGCACGCAGTAAAGGAAACAAAAGAAAATTCGGTGTAGGTATTAAAATCCATGGAGAAGAAATAAAAACTTTGAGGTTTGCCGATGACAATGTAATTTTGTCAGAGACAGCAAAGGACTTGGAAGAGCAGTTGAACGGAATGGACGGTGTCTTGAAAGACGGATATAAGATGATCATCAACAAAATCAAAACGAGGATAATGGAATGTAGTCGAATTCAGACGGGTGATGCTAAGGGAATTAGATTAGGAAATGAGACACTTAAAGTAGTAAAGGAGTTTTGCTGTTTGGGGAGCAAAATAACTGATGATGGTCGAAGTAGAGAGGATATAAAATGTAGACTGTCAATGGCAAGGAAAGCGTTTCTGAAGAAGAGAAATTTGTTAACATCGAGTATAGATTTAAGTGTCAGGAAGTAGTTTCTGAAAGTATTTGTGTGGAGTGTAGCCATGTATGGAAGTGAAACATGGACGATAAATAGTTTGGACAAGAAGAGAATAGCTTACGAAATGTGGTGCTACAGAAGAATGCTGAAGATTAGATGGGTAGATCACATAACTGATGAGAAGGTATTAGATAGAATTGGGGAGAAGAGGAGTATGTGGCACAACTTGACAAGAAGAAGGGACCGGTTGGTAGGACATGTTCTGAGGCATCAGGGGGGGATCACAAATTTAGCATTGGAGGGCAGCGTGGAGGGTAAAAATCGTAGAGGGAGACCAAGAGATGAATACACTAAGCAGATTCAGAAGGATGTAGGTTCCAGTAAGTACTGGGAGATGAAGAAGCTTGCACAGGATAGAGTAGCATGGAGAGCTGCATCAGAACAGCCTCAGGACTGAAGAGCACAACAAAAACAATAATAGATAATGTGTGATGACATCCACAAATTTAAATTCATTTGATTGTATTCCATAAACACTTAGTCTCCCACTAAGTTGTGTGGAAGATAAATATTTTGTACGGAAAATCACGTCACCAGCTTCATGCGTACAAGTTACACCCATGCAGACACTGCTGTTTACATCTCACATTCTGTCAAAAGTAGCTTGTGTAGCACTTCACGTCTATGAAGAAATACTACATGCATACATTTGTACTTCGGTTTCACTGTTAAGCCTATCCCAAGGCAGCATTGCATACAGTCTGTAACAGGGTGACCAAGTTCGCATCCGTCTAGCACCCTGGGAGCGACAGTTGGACTCGCATGGCCACTCGTGCATTCAGTTCTCGGCGGAAACAATAGATCGTTTTGCCGCTGTTAAATCGTTGTTGTTGACTGAACTCTGTCATCGCCTGTCGTTCCGATAGCTGCAGTAGCTTTTAGTTGTTATTCGTCCGTCTTTATTAATAGCGTGTTCACGTTTGGCGTCTGGAACGCTCAGTTGTTGGGGAATTTTACACAGAAACTGAGAGATGTTGCGGTCTTTACGACCCGTAATAAGGAAATACGTTTTCACGGTTCATCCAATAATCTAATGGATCATTTGAAAAGGAAGCACCATCAGTTCTTAAGTATTGTACTCTTGGTAATTCGTCAGAAGATGCAACTCACCCCATCCGCTGCTGTTACCGTGTCCTCTTCGTTCTCTGTCTCCACGACGTGCGCCACCCCTTCCTCTGTTGGTACTACTATGTTCACTATGTAGCAAATATGTAAAGTATGCAATGTGATTTCACAATAAGTAATATGACTGAAACATCACCTTCTAATCCCCCAAGCATTGTAGTCCCACAAGAGCGAGAACAATATCAAGGCAGGCGGCCATTTGTGGTAACTTGAAGGTAGAAGAACTGTCTGGTAATAAAAGTAGAGACACTAGAATGGCGGTATTTTTGCCTTCCCTGACAGACAAACTCTTAAATGATCGCTGTCTCGAAATTAAGCAAATAGTAGGGAAATGCTGGCTGAAACCGAACTGACTGCGGACATGTTGACCAACATAAATAGGAGGGTTTTTGACAGTGACAGAGCACTGTGCTGAGCAGTACAAGCTGCAGTCTGCTGTTCCGGCCACTGTGCACGTCACTGATCGCACACTTACGAAAGCATTTTCTCTCGTCACTGGCAATGCAAGTATTATGCTGGATTTAGCGAGGAAAATGAATGTTGTTAGATTGCGATGCGCTGCTCACACACTTCATTTAGTAGTGTCAGATGTATTCAACCGTCCTAAGTTAGCAGCACTAAGCTCCTCGAGATAGAAATGTCGCAAAATCATTGTGGTTTTCAAAGGTACTACACCAGTCCGTGCAAAACTGATAGATTGCCAAGTTCGGCTGAAGAAAAAACAGGATACGCCCTGCACATGGAACTCTCTGTTTCGTATGTTGCAGCTCCTAGTGTTAGTCAACGTTGGTAATGACATTTTCATAAGTTAACTGTGAAGTTCTAACGGCATGTGGGACATTTTGGGAGACTGCCTTACTCTACTGAAACCTCTGTTCGCGTTAAGAGAAGAACTGTCAGGGGAGCAGTTCACAACAGCCTCCATTGTAGTCCCATTAGTTCAAGGCTGCCGAAGTGTGGTGACAGACACAATTCCAACGACTAATGTAGGCGCTGCTTTGAGAAAACATCTACTGGAGGTCGTGTCGAAACGAATGACGCTTGATGAAGGAAACAACACCAGCATCTGTGCCAAAGCTACTATTTTGGACCCTCGGATCAAAAAGTATGGTTTCTGAGTAGATGAAAGTGCTGAAAATTTTGTGAGTGAGATCATAGCGGAGATTCGCTAAACTACAACCAAAGGCAGAGTTGCTGTTGATAGTTTGGTGACTCGAGTAGAAGATGGTGAAACACAAGTTAAGAAGAAGAAGATCTGGACTTTTTTTATGGAACAGAAGAAAATGAATCGGTATCAGCGGAACTTACAAACACGCAGCAGGACATGTCGTTCTACTCGTCCAAAAAGCTTCTAGACGTAGAGGACAAACCTGATCCAATAATGTTTTGGAAGAAGTACCACGAGTCCGTACCATCTATGTCTGACGCTAGCCTAAAGTATTTGTGTTCCGTCACTATGACCCTGTCAAACATTTTTTTTTTTTCTCCGAAGGACACGTTTGTAGAGAAAAGAGCAACCGGCTGAAATCGGGGAACGTGGACAAGATGGTGTTTTTAAACACTAATCAAAAGTACACAGATGAATTGTCCGTCTGCTTAGTTGAGTGTAACGTGTTTGGCTACCATGCAGCGGGCCCGAGTTCTATTCCTGGTCCGGTCGGAGATTTTCTTCGCCTGTGGACTGGATGCCGGTTAGTCCTCACCACCGACGCGCAAGTCGCCCAGTGTGGCGTCACCTGAAGTGACACTTGCAACCCGGCGGCCGAGCCTACCTGGATGCGGCCTCCCGGCCAACAATGCCACACGATGAATTTTACTGTTAAATAAACAATCTGCAGTACCACCATCTCGCAGCTACGGTTTGGTTAAAATTATTAAGATTTCTCTTGTGGCTGAAACGTGTTTAACTAATATTATACGCTTTCATTAAAAATCTGCACACTCTTGTGCCTTTTGTGTTTTATGATATTAATCGAAGGTGCATAAAAATTCAATGTTGCAAAACTATAACCTTCATCTAAGCCAAATAACTGAAATATATTTTTGCTCATAGTAACATTGAGCTTGTAACGCTCACAGCTTATTAGAACATGGGTTCGAGATGTTAAAATGTAATTCAAGTGAGTAATTTTAAGGCGTTATTTTAAAAGTGTGCCTGCTCGCTGTGTGCCGTACTAGGAAAGGCGAGAGCCATCTCGGTCTGAAGTCCTGTCTCCTCAAGTCGCTTTCGCCAGCCAGGCTGAGTGCGGTTTCTTACGCAGCTTCTCCACATTCGTCTAGGTGAATAGTCGACTGGTTAACCCTTTCAGCTTCATTTACACGATACGCAGTCGCTTACAACATGAAAAACATGCCGTATCTACGCATTACTTCTATTAGACTACGCACTCTAGACTTTTAGGGGCAACCTTGGGTTGGAGAGTCAAATACAAATGTGTTATTCTACCGTTGAGCATATTTACATGCAATTGATGTCAGTGTTAGCATAATGATAACAACAATAGTAAAATAAAGTTCGACATGACAAATGTTATTAACTACAAAAAAAAGTGGTTCAAATGGCTCTGAGCACTATCGGACTTAACTACTGACGTCATCAGTCCCCTAGAACGTAGAACTACTTAAACCTAACTAACCTAAGGACATCACCCACATCCATGCCCGAGCCAGGATTCGAACCTGCGACCGTAGCGGTCGCACAGCTCCAGACTGTAGTGCCTAGAACCGCTCGGCCACCACGGCCGGCTATTAACTACAATATAATCATCCAAGATAGATACAATACATACTTGTGCAAGTGTCAATAGCAATAAGACGTTTCCTAATAGATCAATTACAAGATAAATGAACTACATAGTTCAGTGAATAACAAATAAATTATCACACAGATAATTAACAATAAGCACATGAAGCAGTAATAAAATAATTGCACAGTGTGGCATATGTGTGGTTTCCAATTAATTTATAGTTCATTCTCATAAGGAAAATGGGTGATTTGTCACATAATCAAGGAACTCTTGAGCAGAGTAAATTACTTTACTTTTGATCCACATCGAAAGACTGGTTTTAAATTTATTTACTGGCACTGTTAGGCATTTTCAGGTAATTTGTTGAAGTAGACAGGACCAAGATATTTGTAGCTGTTATGTGCCTTTGCAAGCCTAGCATATGGCATATTAGTTGTATGTCCACTTCTTATGTTATGGTCATAAACTGTTCTCCTTAAGTCAAGTTTACTCAGTTTCTCTTTAACGAAGACAAGGCAGTTGTAAATATACAGACCAGGCACTGTCATTATATTTAGTTTCTAAAAATAAGTTTCTCTTTAACGAAGACAAGGCAGTTGTAAATATACAGACCAGGCACTGTCATTATATTTAGTTTCTAAAAATAATCTCGACATCATTCATTTGGGCTAAGTTCTGCTATGCACCTTATGGCTTTCTTTTGTCATTTAAACATTAATTTTGAGCCTACGGCATTGCCGCATAATAGTATTCCCTAATCCAGGTGTGAATGGAAGAATGCTAAATATGCATATAACAGAAGTTCTTTACTGACACTGTGTCTCAGCTTGTACAGCAGATATATGGCACGTGCCAATTTGCGACATATCTTCCCTGTGTGGGTATCGCAGCTGAGCGTTTGATCTATATGAAATCCTAATAATTTTACTGTTTTGTTGTCATGACTGGGAGCATTCAGATTGAATACAATAGCTCCAGTTTTACTATGATTCTTCTGTAGTACATTTGCCTCAAATCAAGTAGTGCACCTCTCCCTTGCCACTGCCATGCTGTGTTACACATTTTCAAAATTGGTATCACATGTGGTGTCATCAGCATATAGCACTGCATCACATGATACAACTGAAGGAAAATCATTTATATAAATAATGAAAAGGAAAGGTCCAAGAACAGATCCTTGACGTACGCCCTTCACAACTGGGAGACATTCTGACATTTGATTATTTAGCTTAACTGTTTTCTATTGTCCAAGTATGACTGCATTAGGCACAGAACATTCTCTCTCACTCTGTAGTGGCAGAGTTTCTTTTATGAGAATACTGTGCGAGACCATATCAAAAGGTTTCCTGAGGTCCAACAGTGCCGCACAGATCTATATCTACATGGGTACTCTGCAAATCACATTAAAGTGCCTGGCAGAGGGTTCATCGAACCACCTTCACAATTTTCTAGCGCACGGAAAGAATGAACACCTATATCTTTCCGTACGAGCTCTGATTTCCCTTATTTTATCATTGTGATCGTTCCTCCCTATGTAGGTCAGTGTCAACAAAATATTTTCGCATTCGGAGGGGAAAGTTGGTGATTGGAATTTCGTGAGAAGATTCCGTCGCGAAAAACGCCTTTCTTTTAATGATTTCCAGCCCAAATCCTGTATCATTTCTGTGACACTCTCCCCCTTATTTCGCGATAATACAAAACTTGCTGCCTTTCTTTGAACTTTTTCGATGTACTCCGTCAGTCCTGTTTGGTAAGGATCCCACACGGCGCAGCGGTATTCTAAAAGAAGACGGACAAGCGTAGTGTAGGCAGTTCCTTAGTAGGTCTGTTACATTTTCTAAGTGTCTTGCCAATGAAACACAGTCTTTGGTTAGCCTTCCCCACAACATTTTTTATGTGTTCCTTCCAATTTAAGTTGTTCGTAATTGTAATACCTAGGTATTTAGTTGAATTTACGGCTTTTAGATTAGACTGATTTATCGTGTAACCGTTGTTTAACGAGTTCCTTTTAGCACTCATGCGGATGATCTCACACTTTTCATTATTTAGGGTCAACTGCCACTTTTCGCACCATTCAGATATCTTTCCTAAATCGTTTTGCAGTTTGTTTTGATATTCTGATGACTTTATTAGTCGATAAAAGACAGTGTCATCTGCAAACAACCGAAGACGGCTGCTCAGATTGTCTACAAAATCTTTTATATAGATAAGGAACATCAAAGGGCATATAGCACTACCTTGGGGAACGCCAGAAATCACTTCTGTTTTACTCGATGACTTTCCGTCAATTACTACGAACTGTGACCTCTCTGACATGAAATCACAAATCCGGTCACATAACTGAGACGATATTCCATAAGCACGCAATTTCACTACACGCCGCTTGTGTGGTACAGTGTCAAAAGCCTTCCGTGAATCCAGAAATATAGAATCGATCTGAAATCCCTTGTCAATAGCACTCAACACTTCATGTGAATAAAGAGCTAGTTGTGAATCACAGGAACGATCTTTCCTAAACCCATGTTGTGTCAATAGACCGTTTTCTTCGAGGTAATTCATAATGTTCGAACACAATATATGTTCCAAAATCCTGCTGCATATCGACGTTTACGATATAGGCCTGTAATTTAGTCGATTACTCCTACTACCTTTCTTGAATATTGGTGTGACCTGTGCAACTTTCCAGTCTTTGGGTACGGATCTTCCGTCGATCGAAGGGTTGTACATGATTGTTAAGTATGGAGCTAATGCATCAGCATACTCCGAAAGGAACCTAATTGGTATACAGTCTGGACCAGAAGACTTGCTTTTATTAAGTGATTTAAGTTGCTTCACTACTCCGAGTATATTTACTTCTACATTACGGTGCTTATGTTGGCAGCTGTTCTCGATTCAGATTCTGGAATATTTACTTCTTTTGTGAAGGCATTTCGGAAGGCAGTGTTTAGTAACTCTGCTTTGGCAGCACTGTTTTCGATAGTATCTGCATTGCTATCGGCGTATTGCGCTGAGAAGCTTTGATTGTTGTGCTTCACGTACGACGAGAATCTCTTTGGATTTTCTATCAGGTTTTGAGACAAACTTTCGTTGTGGAAACTGTTATAAGCATCTCGCATTGAAGTCCACGCTAAATTGCGAGCTTCAGTAAAAGATCACCAATCTTGGGGATTTTGCGTTTGTTTAAATTTGGTATGTTTGTTTCGTTGTTTCTGCAACAGTGTTCTAAACCGTTTTGTGAACCAAGGAGGATCAGCTCCGTCGTTTGTTAATTTATTTGGTATAAATCTCTGAATTGCTGCCGATACTATTTCTTTGAATTCAAGCCACATCTGGTCTACACTTATATTATTAATTTGAAATGAGTGGAGATTGTCTCTCAGCAAGGGGCCAAGTGAATTTTTATCTGCTTTTTTGAATAGGTATATTTTTCGCTTATTTTTGGAGGATTTGGGGATTACAATATTCAGTCTCGCTACGACAACCCTGTGTTCACTAATCCCTGTATCGGTTTTGATACTCGTTATTAACTCAGCATTATTTGTTGCTAAGAGGTCTAGTGTGTTTTCACAACCGTTTACTATTCGCCTGGGCTCATGAACTAACCGCGCGAAATAATTTTCAGAGAATGAGTTTAGCACAATTTCAGATGATATTTTATGCGCACCCCCGGAATTAAACATGTATTTTCGCCAACGTTTCGAGGGTAAATTAGAGTCACAACCAACTATTATCGTATGAGTCGGGTACGTGTTTGAAATCAAACTCAAGTTTTCTTTAACATTTCAGCAACTGTATCATCCGAATTGGGAGGTCGGTAAAAGGATCGAATTATTATTTGATTCCGGTTGCCAACAATATCCTCTCCCCATACTCACAGGAAGTATCTACTTCAATTTCGCTGCAAGATAAACTACTTCTGACAGCAACAAACACGCCACCGCCAACCGTGTTTAGCCTATCCTTTCGGAACACCGTTATGTTCTTCACAAAAATTTCGTCTGAACTTATATCAGGCTTTAGCCAGCTTTCAATGCCCATAACGATGTGAGCGTCAGTGCTTTCTATTAGCGCGTGGAGCTCTGGTACTTTGCCAATACAGCTACGACAGTTCACAACTGTTATACCAACGGTTCCTGTATCTTGGCCTATGTTCTTCCTGTGTTCAGCCTGCACCCTTTGTGACTGAAGACCTCTAACCTAAAAAACCGCCCAGTCCACACCACATAGCCCCTGCTTCCCGTGTAGCCGCCTCCTGTGTATAGTGGACTTCCGACCTATTGAGCGGAACCTGGAACCCAGCCACCCTTTGGTGGAAGTCGAGGAATCTGCAGCCTATAGGGGAGAGTGGTGAGACTTGATCCCTTTTTTACATTTTATTTTTTAAAGCGGTAACTATAAAGGTCAGAAAAGAAGTGTCCCTATTTTTAATTCAATCCTTTGCCATTTACTATCATCATAAAAAATTAAAAACTAAAGCCATGCAGAATGGATCAAGTCTCACCATATGTAGGACACTTGATCCCTTTTACGGGGAGACTTGATCCGCCACTTTATTGTGGTAAATAAAACAATTTATTGAGTATTCAAACCAAATTTTATTTTGTCTATAATATTTATAAGAGGAACTGAGGTTTACTAACAAAAGAAATTCACATAATAACTTTAGAAAACAAATTCATTCATGATCTCTAGAGGCATTGCTTGAAGTGCAATCTGTAGCCTATGAAACATGTTATGAGATCATAAAAAAGTCAATAAGTTATCAAATACATATTTTAAATAGTTGAAATTACTGTCAAAAAATTATAATTAGCATGTTTAGTGTATCCAAGATCATATACGAGATAAAGCACATTCATACAAAGAAAAAACAAGTATACTTCTTGAGAAAGTCAATATCGGTTGCCTGTGTTTGAAGTATTTAACATGATGAACTTATAGACAAACATACAAATTATTGAATATTAAAGCCCTCAAATTTGACACTGTTAAAAATGAAACTGGTAACTCTGTCATTCTTTGAAGAAAATGCTGGAGATGGAATGACTCGTACAATTTGCTTCCTTTCAATGTCACATATGTCTTCAGTTTCTGGCCACTTGAACTGTTGGCCCTCTATCTTTCTCGCACATTTTATAGTGAAATTCTCTTCGTCAGTAACATTGACAATCTCTCCCACATAATGTTTTTCAGTTTTCTTTGTTTGGAAGGTAGCAATGATCCATTTTCCAGTGCCTGGTTCATCATTCAAAATTTCATCAGAATCACTGTTACTCAAACTCTCCAAGTCATTATCAAACTCACATGGAGACAGGTCTTCACTTTCAGAAGTTTCTACTTTCAGCTTATTCGTTTGTTTCTTGTTTTCAAAGTTCAGCCACTTAGGTCTTTCCACAGGTTTCAATCTTCGTGTATTTCTTGCTCTAAGTTCTTCCTCAAGTTTATCTTTTACCAGAGTGTTTGTTAGGATTGCGGCACATGCTTGTTTCCTTCCTTGTCTAGTTGTAGTGTGAGCTGCTGCCTTAGGGTGTGGTCTGATATCTTCAAAGGATCTGTATCCAATAGGGCTAGGTCTAATTCTGTAAGATGAAGGTGTTGATACTGAAACAAACTCATTTGGAGAATCACAGACTTCCACATATTGTAAGTGGTCTTTTGTAGGGTCAACAGAAACATCCGATCTCACGCGTCGGCTTTGACCCGTGACGTAAGGGTGGTGCGGTGTGTGACGTCATTACGGCGCGGAGTTTGGTTTGTGAGTGTGGCGTATTTGTAGATGTTGCCTCATTGACGTTACCTTAGTAGGAGTTTTAGGGCCTGTAATATATAGTTTACCTTTTTACTGTACTTTTTGTTTTAACGTCGTCTATGAGGCTTTTATCAGTTTCCCATTAGATTGTTCAATCTTTATGGTCTATATGTTTTGTCGCTACTCGTTATGTCTAATGAATCAATATTGTTTTTTTATTTTTTTTTTATTTGTTTCTTTTTTTTATCTTTTGATTGACCTACACATTGATCTGTAGCGTAGCCCTGAATACGAGGTTAGGTTGGGAGTTTTTTTTTTGGCGGGGGAGGGGGGGGGAGTCAGGGGGGGGCGCAGCCCCCCCCTGCCTGGCCTTGAGTACCACTTGTTTATTATTATCTTTGTTTGCTATCACTATCAATGTTAGCAGATTGTTCTTGTGAAACCTTTGTGTGTGTTGTTTTTCTATGTGTTTTCGTCTTTGTGATACATATGCAACGTTTCTATATCCGCCATATTGGAATTGTCGTTTCCGCTATATTTGTGACGTCATGGGTCAAAGCCGACGGGTTAGATCGGACGCTTCCGTATTTCCCTTTTGTATATGCAGACAAAAATTCATCTGTAAATATGTCAGAGTTAAATGGCCATATGCCTGAAACCCAAAAACCATTAATCACATTGCTGGGTGTAAAAGCTTTAGGGAAAGCTCTACCAAAAATCTCTGAGATATCATAGATAGAGATAGTTTTCCCTGGATGCGCTGTCATCCAGTCTCCTGCAGCAGAATTGTAATATGCCATCAGTGGACCATACACTGACCTATCAAGGGGCTGCATTTTATGGGATGTATGGGGAGGAATTGTCAAAAGATTAATTCCATTTTCTTTTGCAAAATGAAAGGATTCCAAACTAATATGGCTATCATGATTGTCCATGATGATAAGTGCTTTGTGTTGAGCACTGCATTTTACATATTTATGAAAATGTTTTAAAACACAAAGCAAAATTATCAGCTGTCATCTAACTGCTGGAATGAGTGGAACCACTGGTTCCAGGAGGAGCTCCATGCAGCATCCTATCCTGCCAGTTCACACGTGGAATGATCATGAAAGGTGGGATGTGGCCTCCTATAGCATTTATTGCACAACATGCTGTCATAAGTTCACCTCTCTCGGCAGAAGTCACTTTTCCTACCTGTTTCTCTCCTCTTACAGCCACTATTTTTCCTGGTTTGTGGACTGTAGTAAGACCCGTTTCGTCTATGTTCCAAATAGATTCTGGTCCAAGAACTTCCCTAGTGATAATCTGGCGAAGATTATCAAAAAAACTGTCTAACATTGTCTTTATTAAAGCTACTTCCTCTGCTTATACTGGTTCCTTCTGGTGTACGAAGAGAGAGTCCAGGATGCCTTCTCATGAAACCTCTGAACCAGTCGTTTCCAGCTTTGCCCTCTTTCTTCCAATTTTCAGGAATTTTCTTTTTATTTTCAAAAGAAAATTGATATGCAAATGCATGCACACTTTTCGCACTCAGATTTGCTTGCAGTTTTCAAGTATTCTCATAAAGAATTTTCCTCCTCAGTTGAAAACACCTGAGACTTGTATGTAGAAGAATAAGAAATTCAGTATCTTGACTTAACTGCTTCCTAACATAACGTTTTAAGGTCAGGGGTGGAACTTTAAATTCCTTTCATGTTCCTCGGAAACTTTTTCCCCCAAGGCACGCCATTACTGCAAGTTACATACTTCTAGAGTCAATTTTTTTCCTAGCTTTGACTTCCTCTTTCCTTTTATGTGTAAGACCCATAGTTCTGCAATATAAAGCAAAATTATGATACTTTTTGTTTTAATTTATTAGACCTAAGTTTCATTTTCACCCATATCGTATAATTCAATACATTATATTACATTAAAATGTCTGTTTAATATCATTTGTTGGGTGTTGTATGTTTTACAATAATGTGATACCAGGAAAACAATTAAATCTTTGGGAAACATTTGAACACAGACACTTGATCCCTGGATCAAGTCTAACCAAGTTCTTGTGGATCAAGTCTCCCCATAAGACACAAGTAAACAAAATTGCTTCTGAATGCTCCCTAACCTACAATTAGCATTTATTTTCAGTTATACTTTATGCCTTAAAGTATGAACTTTTATAGGAAACAATTACCAGCATTATTTCTTACAGAATTAATATGTAAAAATAATTGGATTCACTTACCAAAATAAAAGTTAATTTGGTGAAAAATATTTCTTTCCCTCTTACTGAACAGCAACAACAGTTAAACTCACAGATGCAAATTACAACAATGGAAAGTGGATGGCAAGAAACACTGATGCCAAAAAAAAAAAAAGAAAAAAAAAATTAATTCCCCAAAATGGCCAAAGTAATGGGAGGGACAAGTCTCCCCACTGATCAAGTCTCACCACCCTCCCCTACGGCCGCAGAACTGTGTGAGCCTCTGATTCAGACCCTCCACTCGGCTCTGTACCAGAGGTCCGCAATCGGTCCTGTCAACTATGCTGCAAATGGTCAGCTCTGCTTTCATCTTGCAAGCAAGGCTGGCAGCCTTTACCACTTCTGTTAGCCGCTTGAAACCAGAGAGAACCTCTTCTGATCCAAAGTGACACCTATCATTGGTACCAACGTGAGCAACCACCTGCAGTTGGCTGCACCCTGTGCTCTTCATGGCATCCAGGAGGGCCCTTTCCACATCTGCAATGACTCACCCGGTATATACATGGAGTGCACGTTGGTTTTCTTACCTTTCTTGTCAGCCAAGTCCTTAAGGGGGCCCATAATGTGCCTCATGTTGGAGCTCCCAACTACAAATAATCCTACCCTCTGCGATTGCCCGGATCTTGCAGGCTGAGCGGTTTCCTCTGAAACAGGACAGGCGACAGCATCTGCCTTAGCGATAATGTCAGGCACAGACATCACCTGGAACCTGTTTGTCAGACAAACCGGGGAGGCCTTAGGTCCGGTCGCCTGGGAAGTCTTCCGCCGCCTGCTTCGACCTGGGGCAACCTCCCACTCAACCACAGGTGAAGGGTCAGCCTCAGTGTGAGCAGTAACTGGGTTGGCCACCGGTGAGGACCGATCAGAGGACTCTGACGTGCTGGACGTCCATTGGATCGCCACGGCCAGCCCACAACAGTGGTGCCCATCCCCTGTAGCCCCAAGCTGTGTAACCGAAGCCATCACAGCCTGAAGCTGAGAGCGAAGTGTCACCAATGCGGCTCCATCGGCACACAAGAATCTCAGTCCATGTCCATACTAAAGACCGTGAAAACTAAACTACGCGGATAAACGGATTATCGACACGTGCTGTGCAACTCTACTCTAGACCCTTACAGAAACGCATGAACTGTGTCGAGTAGAACGCAGATATTCAAAAACCTAACTACCAAAGCACTCATGATGTGAAACTAAATAATTTGCCCCTGATTAGAAACTTGTAATATGTCTCAAAATCGGTTTATTTTCCGACACAAATGAAAACGCAACAACTGTATCTATTAGATATTAAATTTACACACAGAAACTCAAGAAACTGAACTATTAAAGCACACAGATGATACAACAAAATTCGCTCCTGGTTAGGAACTCATAAATGATACAAAAGTGGTTACTTCTCTGTTGCTGCATCTGTCTTGGTCGGCTGCTGCTGCTTGATCTTTATTTTCAAAACAATTGTATATTTTTGCTACCATACTCTCAGCTGCTTTGACTGTAGAAAGGTTGGATCTGAAACCATAGTGTGAGGAGGTGAGTATATCATGTTCAAAATATTGATTCATCTGTTTATGCATGCAGTATTCTATTATTTTTGATGTTATGGGTATAAGTGATATTGGTCGATAGTTATCTGGTGAGGCTATATCTCCTTTCTTGTGTACTGGTTTAACTACAGATATTTTTAAACATACTGGATAATTACCTTCATCTAAAATTTTGTTGATGATTTTAGTCAGTGGCATTACAATTTGATTTCTGGTATATTTAATAACATAATTTGAGAGACCATAGTAATCCTCTGCCCTAGAATTACTGAGCTTAGCTTTTGATTCATTGACCATCTTCTCAGTTACACAAGTCCAATGAAAGCTGTCTGTCTGCTTACTGTTCATTTCTGGCAGCGATGTCTCTGCCTTACTCACATTCTCCATTATGCTGCTATCTGATTGAGCACTGACTAAATGCTCATTTAGAATATCACGTGGAATTGGTGTTTGGTATACTTTATCGTCACTGTTAGTTTCTGTTTTAATAAATTCCCGTGCAGCCTTACATTTATTTACCGAGTTCAGTATATATATGTATCATTTGCTTTTCACTTAGCTGCCTTGATTTCAGACCTGTATATCTTTTCACTTTCATGTACATTACATTTCCTTGTCAGCATTATTGTGCTTGGATCTATCATGATAGAGTAGCATTATGATTCTTTTTGTGCTTAGATGTGGGACGTACCAGCTTTTTAGATTTTGTGGTTTGGTGTAACGATTTTGCTTTGATATTTTCTTTCAGCGTTTAGGACAAAATGCTTCAAAATTTTCGGTTAACAGTTCTGGAAATTTTTGGTAGATTCATTTGCACCTGCAGTGGTTAATATTTTATCCTATTTTATTAAATTCAGTTTACTTATCAACTTGTTTAGCATTGATTCGTTAATTGGTCTTATAATTTTTCTACAGTCTGTGGAAATTTGTTGCTTTACTGTTAACAGTTTGTCTGAGCCATAGTCCCACATGATCTGAAATTCCTTGCTTGATTGTGTTGAATTCTGTTTTGTTTAGGTGATAATTACAAATTATGTTATCTAGACATGCTTCCTGTCTCGTCGGTTTGTCATTTACGCAACTGAAGATAAGGGATCTTAATGTATTTAGTAAGTGATCAACCTTTCTATTCTTAAATCTAATGCCTATATTGGTATCACCAAATATTAGTATTCTGTAATTTTTGTATTTGAGTAGCAAGAGTATCAGTTTCTCCAGAAGCTCCACAAACAGGTCTACATTGTGTTTTGGGGGGCGGTATACTGAAGCTATTATAATTTCCTGGTTTAGCAACTTTATGGCTGCAGCTTCAAATTTTGCTTCTATGAACAGTCCATTTACATCTATAACTTCATAGATTAGGTTCACACAATTTTTAACATATACAGATACACCACCATGTTTAATACTTGTTCTACAGTTGCTGGTTGCCAATTGATATCCAAATGGTACACTCAATTTTAGTTCCTCATTGCTAACCAAGTGTTCATTTATTGAAATCACAGTGTAGTTTAAGTTTTCCAGCCAATACTGAAGTTCATTAAGTTTGTTCTTAAGAGACTGTGTTAATATGTAAGTACATTACACTTGTACTTATCATACTGCAGTTTCCTGTAGCCCTTCAGCAAAAAAATCTTTGAGATGGGATGGAACTACTGCTTTTTTACCCTCAGTATACGACCATTTGTTGGGTTTTCCAATGTTGACTGCTCCTTCAGATGGCATGGTGATGAACTTCTTGTCTTGATAAGGGGATGAGTGGCTCCTAATACTTACGCCAGTGTTGATATTGCATTTTCCATTATTGGTGTTGATTCTTTTCTTGTTGCCTGTGTTTCTGATGATAATGATTCTGGGGATGCTGCTGCCACTGGTGACTGTGGCTCTGCTGCTGTTGCCAATGGTGGCTGTGGTTCTGCTGTTGACTGGAATGATGATGATGTTGCTTGTTCCAGTACTGCTGTTAATGCTGCATCTGCTTCTATTTTTCTTCGTTCAGTGTGGTCAATCTCATTGTTGGAATGTGATGGTCCAGTTTTTCCATCTTCCTAGTTTTTTGATTCTATAGAAGATTTTTTTACATCTGGCATGTGGTTACTGCTATGTTGTTTCCCATGACTGTGGTCTGCTTTTTGGTTGTAATTGCATACTTTAATTCTCTGCATAGTTTCCTTTTTCCTTTTTTGTTTATATGCAATCCTTGCCATGTGAAATCTTGTCTTCTTAGGAATCTGTTTACATCAAGTACTGTGACATTGATATTGTATTGTTCACTAGTTTTTACAATGTACTTGTTCAGCTGATATATGACATAATTTGTTTGTATCCTGTACCCTGTCACGATTATGTTTTGATTGTTGTTAAGAAGCTGCAAAGTTTGAAATATGTAAATGTATTTTTTTTGTACAGCTTACATATAAAAAACAAATAATACTGCATGTCATTCTGATGTACCAATAACGATGGTGAAAACAAATAAGCCTTAACTATTACATAACTATATGTATATATGAATCAGAATAGTGTACGTATATAAATGGGACAGATAATATGACTGAGTAAGATGTGATCCTCCAGACGAATTCAGTGCAATAAACAATATCTGCAAGGATGATTTATATTATCAAACTATATTAATTAAAGAAATTCAAAAGAAATTAACTAAAAAAATTGTTTACACGAAAAAATATTTTTCGCGACTCAGCAATTAAAAAAAAAACTGTATTGTATGTGGTTTATGTTCACATCACCTCAGCATTTACTGAAAAAGGAATTATTGGTGATGAGTGCTAACCAATGGGAAAAGAGATATAAAGCTTCAGTAAGTTTAAATTTGAAAAAGTAAAATTGTTTAAGATGAGACTTTTAAAATGGACTGAAAAGTATTAAACAGTTTCCCCTAGCCCCATCAATCCTGAAAAAATATGTGCTTGTAAATGTTTAATAGCTATGACAATATCTGTAAAATTTAAAATGAAAAACACGGGATACATGCAATAAGCAATTGATGCATGAATAGTTCATCTAAAGTTGCTAACAGTGTTATTACACTTCAAATGATATAAACTGTTGAGTGATTTTTCTCGAAGAAAAATACTCTCTACACTCCTTAATTTTATCTATTGCATGCACCCCACGCTCTCCATTTTCAGTTTTGACGTATTGTCATAGCTATCAAAAATTCACAAGCACAAATTTTTAAAACTATCTTTATGGCGATAGGAATTTGTAAGGGACTAGAAGTGATTATTAAATACTTTTTAGTCCATTTAAAACGAGTTATATTAAAAAGGTTTTATTCATGTAGCTATTTTCTGCTTTTTAGTCTTGTGTCTGATTTCACACACTTTGATGGAATTACAACAGAGACATGTGGTTAGTTTCAGGTTTATTTCTGTTTGTCTTCAACCAGTACATTGCTTCCTACTTCGGATATCTCACATAACGATGACGAACCTAGAAATTAAAGAGAATCAAGCTCACACAGAAGCTTAATAGCAGGCTTAACTGTGAAACATTCGGGACTGGAACAGGGAAACAGCGAAATAGCAGTGGTACACAAAGTACTCTTCACCACACACCAGAAAAGGAAGCAAATTAATTTTGCATAGTCATCCAGTTCTGAACTATGTTGAGAGATTCAAATCTTTAGCTTATTGAGGAATCAGTTTAAAACCTGTTGCATAATTTGTACCAAACAGACAGAGACACACTGAAAACATACTACCCTGCACTGTGTTAAAAGTTACAGATCTCTAGCTTAACAGGAAGTTTGTTTAAATGGAAGGTCCATGCCTTATCTTTCCAGTCTCCCACCACCTCTCAAAGTCCCACCATCTGGCCACAGAGGAGAGGAGCATTCCCCCTGTAACTCAGTACCACCCAGGACCGGAGCAACTGAATTACATTCTCCGCCAGGGTTTTGACTACCTCTTGTCATGCCCTGAAATGAGAAATGTCCTGCCCACTATCCTTCCCATCACTCCCACAGTGGTATTCCGCCATCTACTGAAGCTACACAATAGGCTTGTACATTCTTTCACAACTCCTGCTCCCAACCCCTTATCTCATGGCTCGTGTCCCTGTAATAGACAGAGATGTGTGTCCCATACATCCTCCCACCACCACATACTCCAGTCTGGTCACAAACATCACATATCCCATCAAAGGTAGGGCTATCTGTGAAACCAGTCATGTAATCTACAAGCTAAGCTACAACCACTGTGCTGCGTTCTGTGTGGGCATGACAACCAAGCTGTCTGCCGCATGAATGGCCACCGACAAACTGTGGCCAAGAAACAAGTGGACCACCTTGTTGCTGAGCATGCTGCCAAACATGACATCCTTCATTTCAATGACTGCTTCACGGCCTGTGCCATATGGATCCTTCACACCAACACCAGTTTTTCTGAATTTTACATGTGGGAACTTTCCCTACAATACAACCTACATTCCTGTAATACTCCTAGCATCAACCTTCGTTAGTCACTGCCCTCGCCCATCCAGCCCCTTCCCTGTTCCCATTCCAGCACTACACAGCCGTCATTCCACCATCACACCCAGTCTGTTTACTTCTCTCCTTTTCTGCTACTCCCCCCCCCCCCCCCTCCCCACCTCTCCCCTGTGCTCTGTCTAACCTGCAGCACTTCACTGTCTGCCATCCCTCACCCCTACCATACTATCCCTCCCTCTCCCCACCTCAGCCTCCTCCTTACCCCCACTCAATCGCCACTCCCATCATGACTGGTACTGCTGCTCATAGTGTGGTTTCAGTTGCCTGAGTCTGCAGTTGCCTGGGCACGCGCGTGCTTGTGTGTGTGTGTGTGTGTGTGTGTGTGTGTGTGTGTGTGTGTGTGTGTGTTGTCCATTTTTGATGAAGGCCTTACTCACTGAAAGCTTTGTGACATTCTTTTTGTTGTGCCTATCTGTGACTTAGCATCTCTGCTATATGGTGAGTAGCTTCTTTCCGGTTCATAGTATCCTGGATTTTCCATCATTTGATTCATTCCATGGATGTGCTGGACCAACTGCTGTCCCATCTCTTGGGTGGTCATACAGGTAATCATATACCTTGTGACCGTCCATGTTTACAAATTTTAGGTAGGCTTGAAGGGTCCATCCTTTCCACACGAGCCTTCCATTTTTTCTTATCTTCCTCTGTTTATTTATATTTTGTGTTCCACACTGTTCCCTTATCTTCACATTTGTTCTTTCGTCATACATTGTTATTCCTTGGATCTGTTTCAGTACCTTCATTTCCACTTTTGTTGTTATCTTTTTCATTTCTGTTCTAGTTTCTGCTGCATGTATCAAAACAGGATGAGTCATTGTTTTATATATTTTTATTTTACCCTCAGTTGTTATAAATTTGTTTCTCCATACAGCATTTTGCAGGCATCTGGGTACTCTTGCTGCCTTTATCACTTGATTTTTAATTTCCATAGTTAAGCCTTTATAGCTGATGATAACAGTCCCTAGATAATTAACAATCATCACTTGTTCAATTTACACATTTTTTAGGGGTGCAAAAGAAATAGCATCTAAAAAGCTGGCAAAGATGGCAACAAAGTATCACATTACAGACCTATTTCACTAGTTAGTGTACTTTATAAGCTATTAGAAAGGATAATACTACATTGAACCGAATCATTAATTGAAAAAGTACCTCCAATCTGACAAGCTGGTTATGAAAGAATTGCAATTGCTATGATTAATTATTGACATTAATGTCTAAACAGGCTGACATCGTAAACTAAAGATTGCAGTAACATTTGTTCATCGTTTATCTGCATTTGGTAATGTGTGGTGCCCTGGCCTGCAACTAAAATTCACAGAAGTTACATCAGGCAAAATAGTGGTTAATGAAATTGGTGGCACTCTTAACACAGTCTTTTTCAAGTATTCCTTGAAGAAAAATGTAGTTGAGGTGAAGGCTGAATTATGGATTTTGTGCTGTCACCAATCCTTTTTAGTGTTTACATGGGTAATGGGCTCAACATTAACGCTAAAAAGATCCAGTTTGCTAATGAGCTAGCACCAACTTATCAAGCAGGAAGTCTTGGAAGAGTGAGAAAGAAATTGACCACAGATTTAAATTTAATGGATGATTATTTCAAGAACTGGAGATCAAAGCCAAACCCATCTAAAACAGAGATAAATGCTTACTATCTTAATGACGATGAGGTGCATTGCAAATTAAATGTGGTATTAGAGAATGTTCCTTTGGAACATAACCCATACCCAAATACTTGGGAATCATTTTAGGCTGGGCACTTACTTTTAAAACCCACTTAGAAAATACAGCAAAAAAGTGAACACTGTAATTGATATTATTATAACACTTGCCTCGTCACAATTGGGTGCAAATGCAGGTACCTTTCAAGCTGTTAATTCGCATTGGTTTGCTAAGGCAGAGTTCTGTGCTCCAGTATGGAAAAACAGTGCAAAGTTGTCGTTATGCTAAATAGGGCAATGACAGTAATCAGTGGTAGTACTAAATCAGCACCACTTCCATGGCTGCCTGTGTTATGCAATTTAAACCAGTGTCAATTACCCAAGAACTTGCAGCTGTAAGAGATTTCCAAAAGTGTACTTCTTGTCAGAACTCACTTCTGTATAACCAGCTACAAAATATAAGTTATCTGCCAGCAGACTTACATTCAGAAAACAACTGTGGCCAACACAAGATGTGCCTCTTACGCATGACTCTCTCTCTCTCTCTCTCTTTCTCTCTCTCTCTCTCTCTCTCTCTGTCTGTCTCTCTCTCTCTCTCTCTCTCTCTCTCTCTCTCTCTCTCTCTCTCTGCTCTCTGGTATGGACAACCTCCCCTGAGGTGGTCTACAGTATCGGAGTCTGTTGTCAGTTGACATTTACTCCACGAAATAAGATAAAATTGACTGGGATCAAAAGAGTTAGCTAAAACTTGTCTGAGCTTGACAGGATAAAATACTGTGGGTGCTAGGAAACTAGTGGTGCGAGGAAGAGGAATGTTTGTTCTTCTTCTTCTGCTTAGCTCTTGGAATAGCAGCGATTATGCATTGCCAGTCATACTCAGTAAAAATAGGGAAACAGTTTATAAGGTCCAAGTCTCTCTTAGGAACAATGGCAGTTAGATTTGCGATTGCCCAAGTGAAATCATAAGGCTTATGGGGTAGTGGTGGCTTAGGAACATTGGAGTCGGTAAAAGGGTATGGGGTATTGTGATGCGCGTATGTCTTGTCACGCTATGATTTTGCGACCATCTTCAGTTGTCCTGGTGCAGTCATCTCTCTCTCTGGTGGTGGCGTATTGACTACCTCTTCTGTGTCTTGTTCTTGGATGGGTGCAGCAGTTGTGTCTTCATCTTACAGCGGCAGCTGTTCTGCCTTGTCCTCAGGAGGGCAGGCGGGCGGTTCGATGCCTTTGGCCACATCATCTCGTGTTGCTGGTGGAGCTAGCTTGGAATCTTGTTTCCACCGGCCGTCCCCTTTCGAGGAAAGGGGCAGACATCTCATTCCCCACCTCGGTGAACACCCCCATAGCCCCCTGTGTTACCACAGGAGCCGGGAGAGCGTCCATCTGCGTGGCGGTGGTGGCAGTCGTAACGTCTCACCCCTTGTTAGAATTGCAGGCCAGCAACTCGAGCTGCGCGAGCTGGAGACGTACCTCGGCTCGAAGTACAGCCCTCTCTTCTGCCATGGCAGATTTGAAAATGGCAGCTGTGTTGGTGACAGCATCATCGATCTTGCGAATGCTGTTGGACTGCAGCAGCATGGCCCTCCACTCGCACCAACATGAGCAGAAGTACCAGTGGCATGACAGCATTTACCGCGTCTTGGTCCATTACCACCTCCTCTTGTGCGGTGATTCGCCGTCGGCATGTGTGCCACCCCTTTCCGTGGCCACAGCTCTTGAGATGACTGCAGCCATGGTAGTTGGCAGTGTGTGTGCCGCCGCCGCCGTTGGAACATGTAGCGGTGGCATCCCTAGGCTTTGTGCACTCGTGTGTGAGTTCCAACTTTTCACACTTTAAACACGCGAGTACGCCTGTGCCTCTGACAGTGGAAGCACTGCACAGGCTTCTTCATCTTCTGCTTGCTGTCCAGCCCGAGCGCTTGGCCCAGGAGGCTAACGATCACGGCAACCTGTCCTCCTCGTCTTCCCTTTGGGCGTCCAGGCATGTTGGCGCGGTGAGCGAGAGCAGCAGTGAGCAGCAGCAATGTGACCCACACAGAGGTCTTGTGTATGATGTGTCTCAAGAATGGAGAGATGTTTGGCACAAGTTTCCTCCAGCAAATTCTTACCTCATTGCTGGTCTTATAAAATGTGTGAACGTCTTCCCAGCAATCTAGGGACAGCCTTGAATTGATTCCGTACAGGGCATGGAAGATGTGGTGCCTATTTTTATGACTGGGTGTTTAAGGATGCCCTGATAGGTGACTGTATGGTCACTGTGCAAACTACATAGTGGCCTCTTGAAGGGACTTTATTTTGAAAATTTGTGGTGGACTTAGCAAACTGCATTGAGTGACACCATGATCTGTGGACTGGTTAAGAGACATAGGTGTTCAGTTATAAAATTTTCGAGTGTCTGTTTTTTACATTAGATTTGTTTTTATAATGTGTGTTTTTATATAAATTTAACCATTTATAGAAGAATGTAAAATGATCATGTACACCATATGAATAATAATAATAATAATAATAATAATAATAATAATAATAATAATAATAAATGGCGACTAGATGAGATAGAACAAGATTTTAAGAAGAACAACACCAGGAATTTTTATAAGATGTTTAAAGAACATATTGCAGGATACCAGCAACCCAATCTTTGTTTCAAGAAACCAGATGGTTCACTAGAAACTAACACGAAGAATAACTGCCAAATCCTCGCAGACTATTTCAACAAACTTCTCAACTGCGAAAGACCTACAGAGGATATTCACTACGAGACGTCTACACCAAATCCTGACGCTAAACCGCCAACCATCAATGAAATAGTAGAAATTATCAAGACACTGAAAAACAGTAGAGCCCCAGGAGAAGATGGAATTATTGCAGAACTGTGGAAACTAAATGATGAAAGATTAACAGGAAAAATTCACAAAATCATATTAAACATTTGGGAAACAGAACAGATCCCTTCTGAATGGAAATGCGCACTCATCCATCCACTCCACAAAAAGGGACAAAACTGAACCAAATAATTACAGGGGTATCTCACTTGTACCGGTCACATATAAAATCCTATCAAAAGTTCTCATGAATAGATTAGAAGAACAAGCTGACCCACAAATAGGAGAATACCAGGCTGGTTTTCACAAGGGACGATCATGCATAGAGCAGATCTGGAATCTGAAAATGATTCTCCAGATGAAAAACACCCGAAACACAGTGGTTACTTTTGTAGATTTTAAAAAGGCCTACGACTCAATAGACAGAGTAGCGCTCTGTAAGACGCTGGAAGAATTCAGCATTGACAGAAAGACAAGAGCAATCATTCGGGAAACATTAACTGACACAGTCTCCAAGGTTAAATTTATGGGGGATATCTCGGAACCATTTGGAATCTAAACTGGAGTGCGACAGGGTGACGGACTTTCACCATTACTCTTTAATATCATTCTTGAAAAAATTATCGGGACATGGGAAAAAGAAGTCAAAGGAATCCAAATTGGCATTAGAAAAGATAATAGATTCAATGTGAAGTGTTTAGCTTTTGCGGATGACCTTGCAATCCTCACAAACAATAGAAAAGAAGCCACTATCGCCATAGAGAAGTTACACGAAATTGCACAAAGAACTGGCCTGCAAATCTCATATGAGAAACCCAGCACATAGAAAGAGTGCCACAAGACAAATTGCCTATTGTGACAACCCATGGGAAAATTGTACAAGTACCACATTTTAAGTACCTGGGAGAAATCATCCAGCCATCAGGGGTCAACCTAAAGGCCAATGAGGAAAGAATAAAAAAACTACAGAAAGCATATAAACTCACATGGAACTATTATAACAAAAAGTCCATATCCATTAACGCAAAATTGAGGCACTACAACACTGTCGTACTTCCGGAGGCACTGTATGCATCTGAAACAACACAAATAGGTGGGCAAACTAAAATCAAAGAAATAGAGAAACAAGAAAGGAAAATTCTCAGGAAAATTTTTGGCCCGATACAAGAGCAAGGAATCTGGAAGAAGAGACCAACATCAGAATTATATAAATACACAGACAAGATTACGGATACAATAAGGAAAAGAAGAATGCAGTTCTACGGACATATCCGCAGGATGAATGAAAACAGAATTTCAAAGCGAATTCTTAAAGTCATCAACTCAGGCAGGGGAAAAACAAAATGGATAAAAGAAGTTGAAGAGGACCTCAGACAAGCAGACATAACAGTAAACAATGCAGAAAATAGAACTGAATTCAGGAACATCATCAAAAAGCATAAATTTGACACCACAACACAGAAGAGACCAGGATGCAAATGGACAGCGGAGCGAAAGAAACAACACAGCGAACACATGAAGAAAATTTGGGCTCAGAAAAAACATAAACAATCATCATAAAGGAATTCAAGTTAAAACACTCTCTTAAATGGGAATAATCGAAAATAATAATAATAATAATGTCTGAGAAAAGAAAGAAATAATAATAATAATGTAATAACAATAAGGCCCGGGAAAAGAATAGGCCTCCGGTATGTTCTGCCAGTCGTAAAAGGCGACGAAAAGAACAAACCACTAATAGGGCTAACCCCCCTTTTAGTGTGATTACTTGGTTCAGGACAGAACTAAAGAAGCCTCGGACAAGCGCCGTCATGGTCGGGGACGACGCTTGAACCCTATGCCCGCCCACAATGGTAATGACACTGCTAGCCAACTGGAAAATGATTTAAATCCAAATAGCGGTGTTTTGCAGGATATGCTTCCTGCAACCACCCTAGAAGGGAAACAAAGACAGAGGATGAGATGGTCAGATGAAGTTAATCAACACCTCATGTTCTGTTATTACCAAGCAACAAACCTAGGAACCAACACAACTGGATACAGATCACAAGTATACACAACATTTATTACCAGATACCCAGAATTAAAATTTTTAACAGAACAACGACTAGCTGATCAGATTCGTGTAATAATAAAAAATAACAGGATACCCCAGTCAGAATTAGAAAACATCAAATTATTTATTTATTTATTTCGTATTCCATTAATCCGTATTGTGATAAATCACAAGGATGTGGAATGAGTCATGATTACATACAACAGATATAATACACATATATAAAATGACAAAAATGTACCATAAGATTATGAATAAGTTTGTAGGTTAAAATCAAATCAAAGGTATAGCTCAAGTAATATAAAACAATACCTAAAAAGGAAATATAGTACATTTTCCAAATTAAACAAATAATACACATATATAAAATGACAAAAATGTACCATAAGATTATGAATAAGTTTGTAGGTTAAAATCAAATCAAAGGTATAGCTCAAGTAATATAAAACAATACCTAAAAAGGAAATATAGTACATTTTCCAAATTAAACAGTTAATGTGATCTATAGCAAACAAATTTTTATCAGTATAAAAAATCATTGCTTTATCTGTAGATACTCATCAAGAGAATAGAAGGAATTTACCATTAGGTATTCTCTCAATTTACATTTAAAAGTAGGTAAGACATTAATGTGATCTTTAATACCTGATGGAAGGGAGTTGAAAATTTTTGTGGCTGAATAATGAACACCTTTCTGAACAAGACTTAAATGTTTCAGATCCCTGTGTAGATCATTTTTAGACCTAGTATTATGATCATGACATTCACTATTAGTTTTAAAAAGAGATAGGTTGTTAGAAACAAAAATCATCAAAGAAAATATGAATTGAGAGGTAAGTGTTAATATTTGTAACTTATGAAACAGACTTCTGCAAGAATATCTTGGATGAACACCACTCATGATTCTAACAGCTCTCTTCTGTGCAGTAAATATTTTTTTGGCTAAAGGCTTGTTGCCCCAAAATATTATGCCATACGACATGATAGAATGAAAATAACCAAAGTAGGCAGCTTTAGTAGCGTCCTCATCACCAATGGGGGTGATTACACGCAGAGCATAAGTTGCCACACTGAGCCTTCTATGTAGGTCTAAGATACGCTCAGACCAATTCAGCTTGCCATCAATTAGAATGCCCAAGAACTTAGATGATTCACAGTGTAGTATATTTTGGTTACCACAGTTTAAGTGGCATACTTCATTTTCTTGTTGAGATGTGTGAAATTGCATATACTGAGTTTTCTGAATGTTTAGAGTTAGTCCGTTGCACTTAAACCAGTGTAGGATGTCAACGAGTACAGCATTACATTTATTTTCTAGGTCACTGTTAGTTCGACTTTCAAGCAGAATAGTGGTGTCATCGGCAAAAAGAGTAAATTTACACTCGGTGTCTGTGCAAAGTGGGAGATCATTGATGAAGATAAGGAAAAGCAAAGGTCCTAGGATGGACCCCTGAGGCACACCACACTTTAATGTGCCCCAATCAGAAGAAATGGGACTATCATTGGCACCATTAATTATCACCTTCTGTTTTCTGTTTTGCAGATATGATTCTATCCATCTACCAATGCTACCCCGCAAGCCATAAAAATTAGCCTTATGTAAGAGAATGTTGTGGTCCACACAGTCAAAGGCCTTAGACAAGTCACAAAAAATTCCAATAGGTGACATTTTATTATTTATTGACTCTAAAATTTCATTTGTGAGAGAAAAAATAGCCTGCTCAGTTGATCTACCTTTTTGGAAACCAAACTGGTTTCTGTTGAGTATGTTGTGGCTGTTAAGATGTTCTACAATTCTTGTATACATTAGTTTCTCTAATACTTTTGAGAAACTACTTAGTAGTGATATTGGACGGTAGTTAGATAAATTAGTTTTGTCACCCTTCTTGAAAAGTGGTTTCACAACGGCAAGCTTTAATCTCTCTGGGACAACACCTTGCTGGATAGACTCATTAAAAATGTGACACAGGACTTGACATATGTGGTCACTACAATGCTTCAGTATTTTTGGTGAAATGTTGTCAATACCAGTGGAATTTTTATTTTTTAAGGCCTTGATGGTATTTTTAACTTCAGTAATAGTAACTGGGGCAATACAAATTGGGTCATACGTGTTAGGGTTAGCTCTGTGTAATAAATGCGTAGCAGCATTTAAGGAACCGTTATAACCTACTTGTTCTGCTGCAGTTATGAAGTGATTGTTGAATATGTTGGAAACTGTTACAGGATTATGAATAACCTCATCCTTATAGCTTATCTCTGTGGTATTAACATTCTTGTTACTCTTGCCACACTCTCTCTTTATAACATTCCAAACTGCTTTTATTTTGTTCTCAGATTTATCAATTTCAGACTTAATATACAGGCTCTTGGATTTGTTTATCGCCCTTTTTAAAATTTTACAATATAACTTAAAATGAGACCTTTCAAGGGGATCATTTGATACTCTTAGTGAGGCATGTAACTCCCTCTTAGTCCTGCAAGAAATTTTTATACCTCCAGTAATCCATGGTTTACTGGAAGAAACCTCATTGTTCTTTCTGACAGTTTTTTTTGGGAAAGCCATTTCAAATACAGATATAAATTCATTTAAAAAAAGGTTAAATTTATCATTAACATCTGATGTGCTGTACACTGGCTCCCAATCTATCTGTGACAAATAGTCGTTAAAGGCAGACACAGTTTCAGTGTTTATACATCTATAGGACCTATAGGTGTGGGAGATTTTATTGCACAAACTGATGTTGTACAACAAATACTGGAACAAAATAATGTGCAATCAGAAGAAGAAGAAAATACAGTAATGGACTCAAACATCCCAGAGCAAACAAACAAAGAACAACACGCATCAATTAAACAATCAGAGGAAAACGAAATCTCAAGACAGCCACCAGAACAAGCACAAATAGAACACGAAGAGACACATGTGTTAGATATAGAAGAGAAATTTCAGCTGACATATATAGAATACAAAGACACAAATACAGACATCAGACCATTCTTGCATAGACCGCCAAATAATCCACAAGTCGAAACAACAATAAAAACTATCAACACAATCATACACAACAAAATAAACGAAAATACAACTATGGAAGAGTTACAACTACTGGTTTATATAGGAGCACTCACTACACTAAATATACACACTAGGCAGAGATCAGAACAAACCAACACACAGAAGAAACCCACAAAACCAGCATGGCAACACAGGCTACAGATAAGAATAGAAAAACTGAGAAAAGACATCGGACAGCTAACACAATTTATAAGAAATGAAATATCAGACAAAAAACGAAAAAGGTTAGGTAAAATCTCACAACAAGAAGCAATAGAGCAATTAGATGAAAAGAAGCAGAAATTACAAGCATTGGCCAAACAACTTAGAAGATACAAAAAAAGTGAAAATAGAAGGAAACAAAACCAAACATTCAACACAAACCAAAAGAGATTTTGCCAAACAATAGATAACACACACATTAAAATAGACAATCCACCAAACATAACAGACATGAAACACTTCTGGAGCAACATATGGTCAAACCCGGTACAACATAACAGGCATGCACGGTGGATACAAGCAGAAACAGACACATACAAGATGATACCACAAATGTCTGAAGTGATAATTTTGCAACATGAAGTCACCTGAGCAATTAATTCTACACACAATTGGAAAGCCCCTGGAAATGATAAAATAGCAAATTACTGGCTAAAGAAGTTCACCTCAACACATTCACATCTAACTAAATTATTTAACAGTTACATTGCAGACCCATACACATTCCCTGATTCACTTGCACATGGAATAACCTATCTGAAACCTAAACATCAAGCAGACGCAGCAAACCCAGCTAAATATCGCCCCATAACATGCCTACTAACAATCTACAAAATATTAACTTCAGTCATTACACAGAAATTAATGACACATACAACACAGAACAAAATTATAAATGAAGAACAAAAAGGCTGCTGCAAAGGAGCACGAGGATGTAAAGAGCAACTGATAATAGATACAGAGGTGACATATCAAGCTAAAACTAAACGTAGGTCGCTACACTACGCATACATTGATTACCAAAAAGCCTTTGATAGTGTACCCCACTCATGGTTACTACAGATATTGGAAATATACAAAGTAGATCCTAAATTGATACAGTTTCTAAACATAGTAATGAAAAACTGGAAAACCACACTTAACATCCAAACAAATTCAGATAACATCACATCACAGCCAATACAGATTAAGCGTGGAATATACCAAGGAGACTCATTAAGTCCTTTCTGGTTCTGTCTTGCTCTGAACCCACTATCCAACATGCTAAATAATACAAATTATGGATATAATATTACTGGAACATACCCACACAAAATCACACATTTGCTATACATGGATGATCTAAAACTACTGGCAGCAACCAATCAACAACTCAACCAATTACTAAAGATAACAGAAGTATTCAGCAATGATATAAATATGGCTTTTGGAGCAGACAAATGTAAGAAAAATAGCATAGTCTAGGGAAAACACACTAAACATGAAGATTACATATTGAATAACCACAGTGACTCCATAGAAGCGATGGAAAAAACAGATGCCTATAAATATCTAGGATACAGACAAAAAATAGGAATAGATAATACAAATATTAAAGAAGAACTAAAGGATAAATATAGACAAAGGCTAACAAAAATACTGAAAACGGAATTGACAGCAAGAAACAAGACAAAAGCTATAAATACTTATGCTATACCAATATTGACCTACTCATTTGGAGTAGTGAAATGGAGTAACACAGACCTAGAAGCACTCAATACACTTACACGTTCACAATGCCACAAATATAGAATACATCACATACATTCAGCAACAGAAAGATTCACATTAAGCAGAAAGGAAGGAGGAAGGGGATTCATCGACATAAAAAACCTACATTATGGACAGGTAGACAATTTAAGAAAATTCTTTCTAGAACGAGCAGAAACTAGCAAAATACACAAAGCAATCACTCATATAAATACATCGGCTACACCTCTACAACCCTTCAGATCACGTAACATCAACAGATACGAAGAAAGTAAATCGGAAAAAGAAAACACTACATGGCAAGCACCCGTATCATCTAACACAGCCACACATCGATCAAGACGCATCCAACACATGGCTAACAAAAGGCAATATATACAGTGAGACGGAAGGATTCATGACTGCAATACAGGATCAAACAATAAACACCAGATATTACAGCAAGCATATTATTAAAGATCCCAATACCACAACAGATAAATGCAGACTTTGCAAACAACAAATAGAAACAGTGGATCACATCGCAAGCAGATGTACAATACTAGCAAATACAGAATACCCCAGAAGACATGACAATGTAGCAAAAATAATACATCAACAGCTTGCCTTACAACATAAACTTATAAAACAACACGTTCCTACATACAAGTATGCACCACAAAATGTACTGGAGAATGATGAATACAAATTATACTGGAACAGAACCATTATAACAGATAAAACAACACCACATAACGAACCTGACATCATACTCACCAATAAAAAGAAGAAATTAACACAACTAATCGAAATATCCATACCCAATACAACAAATATACAAAAGAAGACAGGAGAAAAAATTGAAAAATACATCCAACTGGCTGAGGAAGTCAAGGACATGTGGCATCAGGATAAAGTTGACATTATACCAATTATACTATCAACTACAGGAGTCATACCACACAATATCCACCAGTACATCAATACAGTATAGCTACATCCAAACTTATATATACAATTACAGAAATCCGTAATTATTGATACATATTCAGTTACCCGAAAGTTCCTAAATGCAATATAACATATACCGTACAGTTAAAAGGAAGTGACGCTTGATCAAGGTCGGCGTCACTTCCCATTTTTAACCAGACTTAACGTCTGAGAAAGTAAAGAAATAATAGTCCTACTTGGAGTGGGTCACATGTACTTGAGCAATAGTCTGAAATGGGACGCACAAGTGTTTGTATGCGGCTTCGCTTGTAGTATCCCTCTTGATAGCTTTTTAAGTGCACTGCTTTGTATACTTGGCTTTAGTTTCCAGTTCAGTTAGGGTTTTCTGCTTCTTGAAGATTGCCCTGTCTAATATTCTTTTGTTATCATAAGTTACTGAAATCATTTTTGAATCAAATTTGAATCCGCAAATCAGGCACAATTTAATTGTTTCACAGGCATCATTCACCTCATGTACTGAAAAAAATATGATGTTTCAAATAAAATATTCCTCAAAATTGATGCTCTGGTAGCAATGTGAATTTCATGGGTTTGTTAATATTTCAAATAGAATAGCTTTGATATTGACAGATTGTATTGTCGGGGCGGGGGGGGGGGGGGGGGGGGGGGGGGAGGAATCTATGTGCATGTGCTTGCAGCCAGTGGCACTGCACAAATCTCAGCATGTGCCTATAAAAGTGGCAACACTGTGAATGTGTGGCATTTGAGAAAGATCTATGAACACTCCTACCACTTGCTCATTTAAATGTCAATCACAAAGTTGAAAACTTGTCAAATTCTTTCAACACCTCACACAAGTACCTACGAAATCCAGTTTTGAGTACCACCACTATGGAGGATCACAGTACTGTGAGCAGAATACAAAGATATGCATAAAAGGATCACTGCCTGACCATTGCAGAGGCATCTGTTGGTTCATTTGGTTGTCCAGGAAACAGGATGTATGGTGCGGCGAGACGCCTGTTCAAAATCTCACTTAAGACACTATTTGCAGTTTCTACAAGATTATGTTGCCCATTTCGCAGCCCACAGTGTCTTGCAACAGTACGCATTTGTCTGCTTTGCTTTTCAGTAAACAAACCACAACTGTATCTGCTGGGACACAACTTTGAAGATGATTATTGCTGCAGTCCCACCCCTGATGCAGTTTTAAGACGATCTGGACAGGAACAAGTAGAATTTTCACCCACATGTTGGGAATACATTATTCTTTATCTATAACACCTATAGTTGAGTTGCAGCGGGCTGGGCACAGCAGCTTCATGTTCCTGTTTCAATCGATCAAGTAACATGATTTTGTAAATGTCTCTATGGGAGTGCTCCAGTATTGTCTCAGCTCTGTAGACAGCTATTGTTTTCTTCTTACGCTCTCTCAACTATGACAGGTTTTACATCCCACCTGGAAGGTGGCGCGTGGGTAGGAGAAGGAGCAGGAGAAATACGTCAGTACTGCAGTGAGTAAAAATGGTTTACTGGTGCACGAAAGAATACATAACTTTGTACAGATACGAAGTCTTCGATCCATGAAATGGGCTGAAGCAGTGTGGAGCTCGTAGACCTCGACAGCACCAGCTAGATGGTGCTGTCGGTGGTGTCTCTCGTAGTGCCAACTTGAGAAACTGTTCTGTGGCATCGTTGCTATCGATACCATATCCCTTCCCCCTGAAATGATGGACCGTCATGGAGTACAGTTTCTGATGGCAGGTGGAGGGACCCAGGGGCGGCGCAGCGGAGAGGGCGGACAGCGGAACTATCGGGGCGCACTGTCCACCCATGACCCCGAATTGCTCACAAGGGGGCAAGGAATACGCCCCGTGGAAAACCTGCCCAGACCACGCACTGTTACTGGGTATGTTCGGAGGAGGAGGCAGAGCAACGACCTCCATGAGCGGCGGCGTGGTGGCAGCCTCAGCGTCCATCAGATCTGGCAGTAGGAGATGTCTCAACTATGACAGAAGGTTTTGTATCCTGCCTGGAAGGTGGTGCGTGGGTAGGAGAAGGAGCAGGAAAAATACGTCAGCACTGCAGTGAGTAAAAATGGTTTACTGGTGCACGTATGGAGAGCAAATTGAAGCGAAGATTCCTTGCTGGCTGCACCTGATGAAATGGGCTGAAGCAGTCGCGGAGCTCGTAGACCTCGACAGCACTAGCTAGAGGGTGCTGTCGGCAGTGTCACCCGTAGTGCCAACTTGACAAACTATTCCGTGGCATCGTTGCTATCGATACCAGAGAAGGTACACCAGATATTAGAGCTTCTTCCAGTTCAATATGCATATAGAGTGTTAAATGAATGACTTGTTAAATGCCTTTGTATGTACTGTAATTATTCAGACTTTGCTCACGATTCATGTAGGAGTCATACATAGGGGCCTACATTATAGTTCTGGATGAAACACTTAGTACTAGTTCTTGAAACTTAGTAAGTATCCTCCTGTGAGGTAGTTGACATCTCAACCCGGGATGCGGTCTCCTGGCTGATAATGCCATACCATCACTTCATTTCACCTTCAGGTATTTGCCAGTTCATATTTTTCAGCATTTCTGTCATCTCCTGGTCAGAAAAACCTGTCACTATTCATTCAGTCCTTCTTTGTATATGTTCAATATCACTTAACAGTCCAATATGTTATGGATCTCACATACTGTAGCAGTTTTCTACGATAGGTCACATGAGTTTTATGAGAGTAATATCTTTTATAGACTGATCATATTTTCCAGTATCCTACCAGTCAACCAAAGGCTGCCATCTTCTCACCTGTAACTGTGACCCTATGTGGTCATTCTCTTTCATATCCCTATAGATTGTACACCCAAGTATTTGTGTAGCTGTCTGATTCCGATAGGGACTCATTAATATTGTTGTTGTAGGCTAGTACATTTTTGCATTTTGTGAAGTGTACAATTTTACATTTCTAAACAGATGAACCAAGTTGGCTATTTTGATATCCACTGTGAAATCCTATCAACCCACCCAGACAGGCATGTGTGTTACCGCACTGCTTCTGGCATTTGGTGAGATGTGCTGGACTCAAGGATCAGCGTGCCAACCAACCTGGATGTGATTTTTAGGTGATTACCCACTTCTGCCTATGTGAATACTGTTCTGCCTATGTGAATACTGGGCTGGTACCTACATCCTGCCTCAATTACATTTTGACAACGTTCTCACATTTTCTCAGGATAACACTATATGCAAACAGATGGGATACACAGTGTCCATCCTGCAGGCAAAGGATGGCAAAATGAAGGTCATCCAGCCACTGTCTACCACTAACATGCTGACGCCCTGAAGATACAGAATAACACGATGAAAAAGATGAAACTAGATGAAATGTTATCAAAGTCTGACTGACTACTTGTGCATTTTTTTCTTGTCAGATAATATTTTGTTCTAGAGATCTACACCATGAGTGAAAAGTCTGAGATTGCTGAGAAGGTCCCAACACAGCTCTCTGGGTCATGCCTGAAATTACTTCCACGGGAGTTCTTTGGTTTCTGTCATGGTTTTTTTAGTATGATTTTCGTTTCATAGCCATGAAAAGCTTCATGCATTGTATCTTTGACATTTATTGTGACAAGAGATACAACAGAATACTGGAAGTGACAAGATACCCTGGTGGGGTTAGACGGACCAGTTTGGGCCATCATACAGTGGATCACCAAAAGGGAACAGATGAGAGAACAACAGAAACGGACAAATGGAGATGATATTGCTGATACACAAAATCTGATGAGTAATCCAATGCGTGAAAACTAGAATCGTATTGAAGCAGAGATTGAGGGTGAGTAGTGTGGTACACCAACGAGACATTAGTGAAGTAAAAACAGAACTGGGTTTTGTGTCGTGTAGTTGCTGTACATATACAACTGCCACAAGTGCCAGTCGGCTGGTGTGGTGGCTCGCATTGCCACACCTGATGACACTAGTTCTTGCTGCCTATCACTACACTGTCTAGTAGCTGAAGTCCAGCTCTCTGCTTTCTGTCAGGCTTTCAAACTCACAGGCTGAGATATCAGATTGCTCCTCCTGAAATGGCACGTATAGTTGAAAGCATGGAGGACGGTATTTTGAGAAATTGTCTGGTGGTGTATTTGTGTTACAAGCACTTAAAGCCAGTGGCTGATTGTGGAATGTGGGACATCTAGCACTACACCAGGTGCCAGAGATTCGGTGGCAGTTGCAGGAGTTGCACGGAAATCATCTTTGTGTCCTCGTCATCGGTATTTCTGCAAGTTGTGTCTGCGTGGTTATGAGGCTGGCAGTCTGGCAGTGGAGGGGGGGGGGGGGGAGATATTTTGGGTCTGTGTGTACCACTGGTGGTGGCAGTGGTATGGTTGGTAATGTGGACAGACTGAGGTGATCTGCTGTCTTGGGGGTGTCCACTACAGTTGCTGGTCCATGTGTCTTTTGTTCCATAGGAGCATGCCCACTCTGCATTTTTTGATTGGTATTGCCCTGAGTGCTCTTTCAATTGATGGGCCAGGAAATGGAGGAGCATTTGTGTTTGTAGTCCTGGATGGGCGTCGTCCTTTATGTGCTCAGGAAAAGTGTGAGTGCTGTTGTTGTGGTAGTAGTTCTCACTGCTTTCAACATTTTCTGCTTAATTGTCTGATCTATATGATCCAGTCCACTATTGGAGTATGTGTGGAGTGGCAGACTAAAAATTTACCCTATTGTTTGAAAGCAGTTGATGGTTGATGTGAACTATGGGCGCATTGTCAGACTCACACGAAAGTCATTTGATGTGTTTATTTTTGCTGCTAGTCTCGTGGATGCCATGCTACCACATATGGGCATTTGGAGTAGGCATTTACACAGCCACATAAAGCTTAGAAATGGACCTGTGAAGTCCAAATCGATGCTGTAGATTGGTGGGGAGGTGGCCAGTGGCCAAAAATCTGGGGTGGTGGTGTCTTATGTTGGGCATGAGCTGAGCAGCTACACATGGCTTCCACATCTGTCTTTAAGCCTGGCCAGTAAGCTTTTCATCTTGTTTGGGCTTTCGCCCACGACATTCCCCAGTAAAGTAGTTATAGATTCTGTGGCTGCAGTGATGACATGGTCCATCTCCTCTTCTGTGTCCTTTATGAGGACGTCATTAACGGCTGTTAGATGATAGTAGGTATGAGACCAGGTCCAATGCTGTCTACTTTTGTGTTTTGATATGTGTGTAGGCCACCCATGGAGTACACAGTGCAAGACTTGCTGTAGGGTTGGGTACCCGCACATACCTCCTTGGAATATGAGCAGCTGTTACAGGAAATCCTTCTGAGGTGCATCTCCTTTTTGCATCTATTTGAAAACTTAAGATTCCCCACTGGTCAAACACAGAGTCTGTCATTATGGAATGTGATAGGCAGGTGTAATGAGCTCACATTGGCATCTTGCACTGTTGGCTTGTAGTTGTGAATTAGGAAAAGTGCTCAGTGTAGGAGGTATTCAGCAGTGTGCTCCATTTGCTCCAGAAGACTGCAGCGGGCCTGAATAGCACAGTGTATGTGTAATTTTGTAACTGTGAAAGCAATCATTTCTTTCTCTATATAAGAGCAGTTCCTTCAGGGGGCATCACTGTTTTTGATGCATATGCTAGGGGTTTTCGGTATGGCCATCTTTCTCGTGTGCCAGTGCTAAATGTTGCTGTATGGAGAGGCATGTGCAGCTAGAAACATTGGCTACAGCAGTGAAAATGGCTTAAGACAGGGCACTGAGTGGAGCATATACTTAAACTGTATGAAAGTACACTCAGCTTCCACCTGGAAAAGCTAGCACACCATTAAGCAGCTCCTTAGCCCTGCATCTCATAATGTGGTAAGCAGCATGGAAAGTTTCATAGATGTTGCTGGTGTGTAGTTACTATGACAGTTAAGCTCTGTAGATAGCTGATGCAAGTGGGAACATATGTGGTTAATTGTTCCAGATGTCCGTGGAAGATTGCAAGCATGGTTGAGATATCAGAAGACAAGCACCTGTATTTGTGCAAGCTGAACTGAATATTGATGACCTTGATGTTTTATGGCTCTTCATCTACGGGCACTTGAAAGTATGCATCTGTGATTTCTCTTTGAAAATGTTCTCATCTGACAAGCTTTGTGTGGAGGTCTCCTGGGTATTGTATAGGTCAGGTTTCCACTTGTACCAGAGCATTAGTTATTTAAAATCTCCACATCATGAGAGGGAGCAATTTGTTTTCTTTACTACTTACTACCTGAGTGTTTCTTTTAATTGGCTCCATCACCTCAGTCTCTTGACATCAATCAAACTCCTGCTTGGTGGCTGCTTGTAAATGTGGTTGAAATGAGAAGTGCTCGGCAGCAACAATGTCTCATTGTAGTCACGAGACGTGAGCTCTGAAATCTGTGTTGCACCTTGGGCCAGATTTGAATATAGGTGTGAATACCGTAAAGAAGGCATCAAGTCCCTTAATAGAAACATGTAAGAGATGACTTGCACTTTGTCATTGATGGAGAATCCAGGTTGGAAATGTTTCCAGCTATTGATCACAAATTGTGTTATCAGCTATGTAACCTCCTTATAGGATGGAGCAATAGTGAGTTGACCCTGGAGGGAAATTGAACTGTCACCATATGTTACCAAATTACGAAAGGGTGGGGCTAATTCTGGGGAACCTAGAAGTGGATGTGTTTGGAGGATTACTGAGAAAACCGTAGCCCCGTTGACCACATTGCATATGAATTCTTTCCTACTAATTATGACGTGTGTAATTAGCTTTTTAAATAAAGAACTGTTCAAGGGAGCTTTTGCATGAATTTTTTGCACCATCGCGTGACTAATGTGCAGGACTCAGTCAATCATATTGACAGTTTACATCAGAATCTCCAGAAATGACTGTCTTTTCAGTGGACAGTAGAGATTACAAATGAGCCGGCCGCGGTGGTCTAGCGGTTGTAGGCGCGCAGTCCGGAACCGCGCGACTGCTACGGTCGCAGGTTTGAATCCTGCCTCGGGCATGGATGTGTGTGATGTCCTTAGGTTAGTTAGGTTTAAGTAGTTCTAAGTTCTAGGGGACTGATGACCACAGATGTTAAGTCCCATAGTACTCAGAACCATTTGAACCATTACAAATGATCTCTGTACTCTCGCTTTAAAATTGCAAGTGGGTCCTATGACATTGTCTCCGAATTCGCTGTCTCTGTATGCTCAGAGACTCGATTTGTCTCTCTCTGCCACAGCCCATTTAACTGACTCGTCACTTGATTCTGTTGTTGCATATGAGTGGAATGTACCAGTGCACAAAGGAGGGTGAATGCATGAGTTAGCAAATATAACCGAGGACTGATCATTGTTGCTACGTACACAACAATTTGGGCATATATATATTGATATGCATGTATGGGTGCCTATAAAACTTTTTTGGAGGCTATTGTAAATTTATTTTTATTCAATACATTGATATACACATACTGATGTCAGTACAAGAAACAGGACATGCGGATGAAGTGTATTCCCTAAATAGTAGTTAATTATTAAAATAAAACTACAGCACTCTTTGAAAAAGTTACAGAAATTAATGATAAGCTACACAACTAGCTATTATCCTGTAAACACACGTTTCCATGACAGTGTCTGTACTATGTTTTTGTTTGACTGAGCACAAACATTTTCTCATCGTTGAGGTAAATAAACAAGAATACTACCATCTTGTTTCCATTGGGCAAACTCTGTATGTTTTCTGTCTGAAGCACACACTATACTGTTGACCTTTTTTCCAGATGTCACTCTTCATCTAATGGAATTGCTGTACCTGGCATCACTTATTTTTCATGTTTCTGCAACCACAGTATAGCACTGAGGTAATGGCAGCATCTCTATTTGTAGTGTGTGCAACTCTCAATATTACACTCAAAGTCACACTAGTTTTGTTGTGCAGCAGTCTGGACATAACAGTAGTCTTGCCACAGATGCCGAGGGAGTGCTGTGGACTGTTCCGAGGTGTGACATGGTGCATGCTGTGGTTTCTGGATCTCCTACTTACAGTTGAGCCATGAGGCACTCATTTGCAGTCTTTGTGATATCTTATAATGGTGGACTGCCTAGTTTGAGTGCTGACATGTATACTTCTGGATCAGGAGCCAACTGAAGTTCTATGTCTTGAAAGAAAGAGTCAACAAATGACACCTCACATGCAGACCTCATGCAAGGTGATTCTTGTTCCTCATGCGGTTTTTTTTTTCTAAGTTTGGTTCCCTTATTTCCATGCTTGAACTGCACATGGTTGCTTCCCCTTTTGCACTTGAGGTGCACAACAAGCTTCCAAAATGGTGAAGTGTGCTATGATGGCTCAGTTTCAGTTTCAGTGAGAGGCAGAATGCTGCGAAGGTGCACAGGTGTAGCAGCCGTAATTCTCCCTGGTTGCTCCTTTCCCTGTACAGAGCCACTGCACCTTGGACACTGGTGTCTTATCGAACAAGTAGTGGCAACCCCCTTATTAGCGTTTCAAGGACATAAGTATCAAACAAATGGCAGAAATTGAGACATGTTCTTACAACAGTCTTAGAATAATTCCTGTCAGAGGCACCAAACAGCCATCAAGATAAGTTTTATTTTGTATCCCACTGGGGAGGAAAAATTGTTATGTATACTCATGATAGTTCAGTACCACTATGCAGTGTTTGGAGTAAAGTTTAAACTGCTATTGAGAATATTCACAACAGGTATGAGGCTGGAGGCTGGAAGTTGTGAGCCAGTAAATTCCAAAATAAATGGCAAGTCCATTGTAGACGTATCCCAAATTTACATATGAGTTCACAGTTAGGTAACGAAACAAAAATAGAATAGCACATGATGGTATTCTTAATGTAATTATGTGAAACTGATTTCCCATATGCTCTTATTTAAAGTAGCTAAGAAACAAAAGGGTTTGCTATCTAAATTGCACCTCCTGGCAGCCATGCGACTCGGTGTCTGTACTCCGGCCCTATCGATCTCTTGAAGCTAAAACTAGTGTGAGCCATCTTCATGTGTGGTGATGGGTGGATTGTCCCCACTCGTGTCATCACATTTGGCAAAATGAGGCTGTAACGAGATTGTGAGTGCTCTAGTATGACACTTAGTCATATCATAGCACTTTCCCACACTTTTGTAGATAGGTGCATTGTCCTGATGAAAAATGAAAAATAAGTATTCTTCTTTGTCAGTCAATAAGAAGACATCATTCAAATCCCAGAAAGATCATAACCATTCTATTTGATGAAGTCAATGTTTTTGGTACAGGGCCATGAGTTTGTGCCCACTGCTTCAATTGCCGTTTATGGTGTAAAATGATGATTACCTCGCCTCATCACCAGCAACAAATCAGCAAATAAAATGAGTTACATTATTTTTAAAACAGTCCAAACATTGTTTAGAAATTGGTTGTTTGGTAAGCGTCAAATAACTGTAACACCATCTTGTGCAAAGCTTTTTAGTGGTTAAGTCTTCATATAAAGTACTGACTCTTTTTTTATTGTCCTCAAATTTCCATAAGCTACAAGGTGTTTTGTACTCCTTAAATCTCCAGTTGTCAAATAACATATTTAACCTTTCTAGATATTTTCATCTGGGGTCTCATTTTTGGGTGTCATCATATGAGTAATAGTCAAAGGAAGGTCACAACCATCCTGTTAGTACGCATACTTTTTGTCCAATAAAAAACATTTGACATTGTTAACCATGCATTTCTCCTTCACAAACTTGAACAACAAATAGTTCCAGGCATTCTTCACAACTGGTTCCAGAGCAGGAGGCAGTTTGTTGAAATCAGGAACTCTAAGGGAGCTACATCTTACAGGTCAAAAATACCAGGTACAAGTTACGGTGTCCCAAAGGTTTTTGTTCTTCGTTTTGTCCTCTTTACACTGTTCATAAGTGATCTTCCAGAACACATACCCAAAGTTAATTCATTCCAGTGTCCAGATGAAACAACTGTCAGTGAGGACACACTCTGAGAAGTAGTCCGGAGGAACATTAACCCACAGTCTTGGTTTGAGGCAAACTGCCTAGTGATACACATACAAAAGACAGTAAACATAAGATTCTACACAAGAAAATTGTCACTTGATCCAGTCCTGATGTGCATACTTGTGGAAACAACATCTGCACAGTAAATGACATCCAATTTTTTAAATTGCATGTGACAATATGCTGGCAATTTCCCTGCAGACCAGCTGTCAGAAATGTGTAGCATAGTATAGTTCTCACTATGATCAGTATGAGATACAACTAATGTAGACACTTTCAATATTGTGCACCATACCCTATTTGAGTTTGTTGTTGGCTATGGTCTGATTTTCAGAGGAAATATCTCTGAATCTATTACCATTTTTAAATAACGGAAGCAAGCAATGAGAATACTCTCCTTTAAACAGAAGTGTGGACACTGTAGGGCACTTTTTAAACAGTTTAAAATCCTGCCTGTCTGTATGTAATTAATTTGACTTTTTTCACATTGCAGCATTTAGAATCCCGAAACAAAAACCTCAGTCACCACTCCTTTGATAAAAGAAACAAAAGTCACTTATAGATTGCATCACCCAATACAAAATTATGTGAAGACAGTGAAGAATATGGGAATAAAAATATTCAATCATCTTCCACCAGAGTTTGGAAAAAAGAAAAAAAAGTGTCAAATCAATTATGGGAATGAAAGCCAAGCTGAGACAAAATTTTATTACATTGATAAAGACATTTTTGGAAACAAAGACATAATGTGAAATTCATGCACTTTGTTTTCAACATGTGTAGCGACCAAGATGACACTGTATATTTCATTTTTCAGTGATTGACATTTGCAATTTTGTTTTGTTGTTTGGTCTGTCAGTGAGGTATGAACTCACTTTTAGTAAGATATGTATATGTGATATATTATGTTGCATATGTATAAGTGTATGTATGTAGGAATAGATCGCATATGGAGGTGTCCAAAAATGTACATGTAATTCATGAAGCATGTCATGTACATTATCGGTGGATAGTTAATAATAAACAAATCACGAAATTAGTGCTACCGAAATGCTCAACAAACCTGGACCAACTTTAAATGAATTCAACAGAATTAAGAAACAGAGAGTTTGGTACGGTACTCATCATAAAAATGACACGTTGAGTTACAGACAGGCACAACAAAAAGACTGCTACACATTTAGGCTTCAGCCAAAGCCTTCCTCAGAAAAGATATCACATTCACAAAAGCAAGCATACCTTACATACACATGACCACAATTTCCAGCAACGTGAACTATCCTTTTCCTGATATTGTTTCCTGGAGCTTAAACACTCAAAATTTCTGTTGCCATTAAACTGTCCAAAATAAAGAAATTTATGTTGGCATATTACATCAGGAATGTTAATAAAAACATTCAACAAAAATCTATAGCACACTTAATGAAGCAAGCAACATCTTTCTTTGTTATGATATTATTACATGAATTCTCTCTGTGGATTACTAACTACTGACATGTTTTTGGGATGTACTGTGTTTTAGGTATGACCATTTGAGTGCTTTGATAAATAAAATACTTTCAGAGAAGCCAGAAAATATAATGGAAGGATTTGAAGAGTATAGCCGAACCTTGAAAGAAAAATGGTTCAGATCAGCTGCAGATTGTCTTCAGGACCAATATATCATTCGTAACTATCCAGATTACACACAGAAGCTCATAACTCTATTTAGGGTATGTTTCTTTATGTTACAATTTATGATTAATTTTTGTTTGACTACTACTTCTGATATCATTTTCAGAGACAATTTGTGACTATGAAATTCACTTGCCAGATTTTGAAATTTTTCTGTTTTCAGTTTAAATCTGAGATAACAACAAGGAAAGCAAAATGTATCTATTCAACAAAAAATTAGAACATGCAATTTTTATTTATTAATTTATTTGTTTATTTATTCACCCAGGAATAAACCCACAATGACATAGAATTTTTCATCATAATACAGTGAAAATAAATAGCTCAAATATACGCATTGTTGTTGTGATTTTCAGTAAAAAGATTGATTCGATGCAGTTCTCTACATCAGTCTGTCCTTTGCTAGTCTCTTCGTCTTTGAATAACTGCTGGAGCCTACATTGATTTGAACCTGCTTATGGTGTTCATCCCTTTTGTCTTCCTCTACAGGTTTACACCCCCCCACCCCCCCACCCCCATTAACACACAGACACACACACACACACACACACACACACAACACTTGCCTCCATACCAAACTGACTCTTTTTCCCTCCCAGTTTGATTCAATACATTTCAAAAGCTTCTGCTCTCTTATTGTGTGAACTGCTTGTTGTTGATGTTTTACTTCCATTAGAGGCTACAGTCAAGACAAATACCCCGAGAAAAAACTTCCTAACACTTAAATTTACATTAGATTTTAACGAATTCCTCTTTTTCAGAAAACTTTGGCCATATTTTGCTACTCAAGTAGCAAGAGTCATCATCTATTACTTCTAGTGTCTCATTTCCTAATCAGATTTCTTCAAAATTGGTGGACTTAATTTGACCACATTCCATTACCCTTGGTTTACTTTTCTTGATGTCCATCTTATAACAGCTTTTCAAGACAATGCCCATTCCATTCAACAGCTCTCCCTATTCCTTTGCTGTATACATACTCATAGAATATGTAAGAATATTTTTACGAGGGTACGACAGGTGATCAGCCATGGCCCTCCTGAAGAAACTGTCAAGCATTTGCCTGAAATATTTTAGGAAAACCTAAATCAGAATTGCCGGGCAGGGCAAACTTCATCCTCCCAAATATGAGGTCAGTGTCTTAACAACTGTACTGACTCATCAGTTGCTTCCTATTGTACATCGTTGTATTGTTCATACACAGTTTACACAACATAAGTTATAATACAAAAAACATTTTTGCACTGTTGCTTCTCATATATCTGCCCTATCACTGCACACATTATAGACATCTGCTAGTGACTTCATGACCATGAACATGCTTCTCTGCCCCTTGCACATCTTTTGATAACTGATTCTAAATCTATAAATATGCTGCTATACTCCACACATCTCCATGTACTCTCTTCAGTCTGTTGGGAAAACTGAGTCAGCGTCCCTCCCATGATGAATAAGGTATTGAACTCAAGAAAATGACAGGACATTAGTATTTGTTCACTGTTGTAAGAAAATGACATCTTAAGGATGGCTGTGTTTCATGTTCTTACAAAAGACATGAGTGAAAGACTGTTGTAATTTGCAAGCTTTTGGAGCCAGTGGCTCCTCCTTCAGGTAGAAGGGTTGCAGGGGAAGGAAGAAGGGTGAAGGAAAAGGACTGGAGAGGTCTAGGAAAAGTCACCCAGAACCATGGGTCAGGGGAGACTTACTGTACGGGATGAGAAGGAAAGACCGACTTTTGGGGACTGCATCAGATGAGATTTGAAAACCTAAGAGCTTAAGGGTGGAAGACAGGGTGATACGCAAGACAGAGATTACTACTAAAACATCGTGCACAAGTTAATAAGAATGAGAAGCTAGTGCATTGTATGTAACAGAGGTGGGAGGGGGGCTGTGTAAAACAGATGGGAAACACAATTCAGTGAGACAATTCATTGTCTTTCCCATTGTCTTTCAGCTTGATACATTTTTGTCTTTGGATGACACTTTTGTAGCAAGTAGCATACCCTGTATATCATTTTGTACCTGTGACAGTAATTTACGAACTTTGGATTAGTGTAGTGCTTCTGTAAAGAAATGATACATTTAAGTGTTTGGGAGGAGTTGCTAATACCCACAGTTATCCATCTACAAGGTGTCCCACTCAAACCTCCCTGATTTCAAGGACCCAGAAGAGAAAAACCACAGCAGAAATGACAATGAAAAATGCATCACATTGTAGAGCATCTCAAAGAATTTATTTTCCCGCATCAGAAGTGCCAAGTAGCGTTGCCAGAGTGCAGCATGGTCCCATAAAGTGAAAATGGCAACTCCAAAGCAGCGCACACAAGCAGTAGTGTGGTTTGCAGAAACAAAACTGCAGATAACTGTGCAGAGAAATTATCATCGTGTGTATGAATGTGATCCACCTGATGTGAAAACAATTAAGGAATGGAATAGGAAGTTTCTGGCAACGGGAAGTGTTCTGAAACATTCTGACGGTCCACGCTACAGAGTTTCAGAAGTGACAGTGGAGGACATCCGACAAACATTTTTCAGAAACCCACATAAGTCAATTCGTCAAGCATGTAGGTGTTGTGGCGGCTTCTGCCACCGAATGTATCAGGATGACCAAATGTGGGAAGACACCAAATCTAGTGGGCAGGTGCCAGGAGGTGCCTTATAAAAACTTGGGGAGTACTTTCCAAATGATTTATTTGTTTCCACTACAGCGCTCCTCTCACCTCAGTCTGCGTCACAGGTCCCAGCAATGCTGAGGAAGCACCCCAACAGCCTGTGCAACGCAACGCTGTGTCGTGCTGGCCTTGGCCGGCCCGCTGAGTTCCGATGATGTCAGGATGGCTGGACCAGCAGCCAACTCAGCACTGCTCTGTGTGAGTCGCAGGTGGCCAGCTGTGTCCTTCTCTACACCGGTGTGGCTGAGATCGCGGTGACGAAACAAGCGCCCACTATCCGGCGTCCGAATCTGCAGCCCTCGCCTCAGGAAGTCTCCTGCATGTGTTGGGAGCCGAGATGACTGCCCGCGGTAGTGAGCTGAAGAGTGGCCCACCGCTGGCTGGCTGCGGACCCCACGTTGGCCTCAGAGGGTCGAACCAATGACCCGCCGTGGACTGGGCACTGGCACCCCATTTGTTGCTGTCTTTAGCTGGCGGTGTGACACACCTCGCCGTCTAGGAGACTGAATCTCGTTAGAAACAGCACCTATTTATACTCGGCTGTGCGCCTCTGTTTTGCCAAGCTCACCACTTTGCATCACGTATGCATAACACTTAGATTGGGCAGTGGCCCTCTTCTGCCTGTGACTTGCACCATGGAAACTGCTGTGTTCACCCTCTCTGGCAGTTCTACGCCCATGTCGCCTCTATTCGCCTTCGCAACTGCTGGTATGCGTAACTTACTGCAATCCATCCTGCACCTGGCTGTAACTCGTGCTCCGAATATCACACAAAACTAACTTTCCATATCCTAAACGGTGGAGCCGCTACATAGGCAACTTGATGTACCTCGATCAACATTGAATCATGTAGTTCACCAGCGTATTTGTATGCTTGCTTACAGAGTGCAAATTCTGCAATATCTGACACCAAACGACAACCATGCCAACAATAATTTGCTGCAGATATGCTGCAGCGTATTGATATGCTGGATTTGGGGTTCGCAAAATTCACATGTTGTCATTGAACTTGTTCATGACAGCCCTAAACTAAATGTCTGGTGCGGGCTAATGCATGACAGAATTGCTGGACCATTCTTCTTTGCCGAACAAACAGTGACTGGATCAGTGTATCTGGACATGTTGGAGCAGTTTGTGTACCCTCAGTTACAAGACTTGCAACCCAACATCATTTTTCAACAAGAAGGAGCTCTGCCACATTGATCAATGCCTGTTCACAAGTTCCTGAATAGGAAATTTCCCAGTTGTTGGATCGGACGTGGAGGACCCATTGCCTGGCCACCACGTTCACCTGACATTACGCCGCTTAATTTCTTCATGTGGGGATTCGTGAAGGACCACGTGTATGCGATCAGAGTGGACGATATTCCTACGTTGCGACATCGTATCAGTAACAGAAAGAATGTTACAAGAACTTGGCAAGAAATTGAATATGGACCCAATGTTTTTTATGCTACAAATGGTTCACATATAGAGGTGTATTGATGATAAATAAATAAATTCTTTCAGATTTCGTATCTACTGTGGTTTTTTTCCCTGGGTCTTTGAAATCAGGGTGGTTTGAGTGGGACCCCCTGCTGCTGGTTGAAGTGGCTGCTTTTGGAAATGTCTCCTCAAAAATTAATTTAAACAGTGCACAGAATTTAGTGAACTTATCATCTACATTGTTTTCCCTATAGACTTCACCTGAGGTTTGTTTTGTTAATGCCATAGAAAATTATGTATTTTACACTCAAAATCCTTTTGTAGACCTACGATTTTGTTGGTTTTACCAAGCGTTTCTTTAGTTTTATTACCTGACAGTAATGGTACAAAAGCCTAAGAGCTCTTATGAATACTTTACAATTTTTCCTGTCAATATCTGTAAGTACATAGCCAAGAAGCAGTGTTACTTTTTTGATACCTTACTAGCAGTGTTTGCCATTTGTGCCATGCCAAAAGTTCAAAATATTTGGGAAAATAGTACTAATTTTGCCCTGAACACTTGTGTCTCCATATATTATTGTGTTAGATTTGGAAGTTGAGGTTATTTCCGGGACTTCAATTAATTTCTTAAAGTAAGTGCCCAAATTACCAGTAGGTGAGCAGTACGTATACAGAGTGATTAACTTCTTATTGATGTCCAGAATTTCAGTTCAGTGGCTTCCAGCTCAAATGTTTACCTGCATTACCTGTGATCAGGTGTTCTCTACTTTTAAAATGTGTGCCATTTCTAATGTAATTACATGATCCCCCACCAGTGGCAAGGTGTGAGTTATTCGTAATTGTACTTGCTTTTAAATGTAACAGTATTGTTGTCATAATTATTATTGTTGTTGCTGCTGTTGCTGTTTACAGATATCCAAATAATGGTACTGTTGTTATAATAATTATTATTATTGTCATTGTTATTATGTTATTGTTTATGATTATATCCATCATATCACACCCTAGTATTGCACCAAAAAATGCCCTACGCCGTCTATTAAAGTATAAGGCACAACATCGTAAAGATTAGGTCTACTGAGTGATACCAGATACTTGGAAGATACCTGTTATTGTATCTGCTAGAATGATGATAATATTAAAAGTGCTGGCACTCTCAGTTTTATCTATATTTGAGGCCTGTTCTTCAATCCTTCTTATCAAAAACTTCAATCGTGGAGTCATAGAATGACACTTGTCGTTCCACCGACTTGCACAATTGTTTTTTATTCAGTAACAAAGCAAGGTGAGAAAGTCTGGTTTACAACTGTGTATTTTGAACATAAGAATCATTATGCTTCTGAACATCTAATAGTAAGGTATTGTTTAAACAAAAATCTATCCTTGAATTGCCAAATTTAATGAGTGCCTGTACAGATGTAGTAATATGGTCCTTGGAGTTTCTGTGCCATATCCTCAAGTTGTTGAAATTGATCATGTCACTCATGCCATTTTTTTCTGCAATGAACACTCAGCTGACCCTTGACAGAATGTTCGATGGGCATTTCATAGGACGTGGCAGATGCATAAATTGGACAGCCCATTCTCCTGATCTTACACATTTAGACTTCTTTCTGCAGGGTACATTAAAGAAGAACGTGTATCATGATGTGCCTACAACCCCAGAGGATATGAAACATCATATTGAGGCAGTCTGTGGTAACATAACACCAGATGCACTGCATCGTGTAAGACATTCATTATGTGGTATATTACAAATGTGTGCAGCAAATTGTGGGCACCACTTTGAACATTTATTGACCTTAAATGTCAGGACACACTCTTTTACATTCTGTATTTGATAACAAAAAACAAATTTGTAAGTTTAACTACATTCTCATGTTAATGTACATTTTCTTCTAACAAGTCAGTTTCGTACAGTACTCTTAAGAGAAAAAGACTAATTGAAATGTTAGCATGTGGACGTAACGTGCTGTTCATGTCTCTTCTGTACCTATGTTAGGTCACTGTTCTTTTTGTATCCCTAATTAATTCGGTTCTCTACAATACACACGATTGAACTGCTGAGGAGTTACTCAAGCATCAGTTTTACGTTGTAAATTACTCTGGATGTAATTAACATTTTACAGTGTAAGAAATTACATTGATTGAGTATATTTTTCTATTTTCAGTCTTGCTAAAAATAACAGGCTTCCATTTAAAAAAACTTAAGTATGTGTTGAAAATCATATTTCCATGCATTTCTCAATGGTTTATATTAACCAATTACACCAGCCTCTCTCCTCACTTTCGGTCTGCGGATTTGGTTATTCAGTGTTTGCTGTAGTTTGGGAGGTGTTTCCAGTGGTAATGTTAGGCGACTCACCCTGTATACCAAGGATGTTTAAGTGTGAAAAAAAAGTGTTATCTGTAACTGTAATTGGTGATTACAGCAGTTACTAGCATACCTCACCCCTGCCCCCCCACCTTTAAGATAGTTCTACAGTAGCACGTTTGTTTGATGGTTACACTATATACTGTATTCCAGTTACTCTACATCACTGCTCTTAGTGCATACCACTGTGCTGTTTACAGGCTATAGTTCAGCTTTGAGCTGGTGTACTTTATTTTTAATATAATGCACTGTTTGATGAACATTAGATAACTGAGCATATTTCTGATTTATTTTTCTCTCTGATAGCTGGTGGCTGTGTGTTTCAATATTGTACTTTCTATCTCCTGTACTAAGGTACTAGTTTCTAATTGATGCTCTATCGTATCAGAAAGCAAACAAAATTCTTGCCGTAATACCATCTCTCATATGTTTCTAAAAACCAAGCTGTTAATTTATCTAAAATTATTAATACTTATCTAGTTTGATTGAAATTTCTACAGAGTGACTTTGTAGCAATCACAACTTCAATAATTTCTAGACATGTTGTACACTGCTGCAAAGAAAGAGGACTAGGGTTTGACAATCTATTTGCCACAAGGTTTCAACCATCACAACAGCCCTCTTCATGCCAGTCAACTGCCGATGTTTGTAGTCAGTCTGTGGGCTGAAGGTCATCACTATACACTGGATAAGGCCACTCCAAATGTGCCATAGCCGTTCCCCATCATCATACATAGGTACCAACTGTTTGCCTAGCCATTAAATTCAGAAGGACTACCGTATTTACTCGAATCTAAGACGCACTCGAATCTAAGCCACACCTGCAAAATGAGACTCGAAATCGAGGAAAAAAAAAATTTCCCGAATCTAAGCCGCACCTGAAATTTGAGACTCGAAATTCGAGGAGAGAGTAAAGTTTTAGGCCGCACCTCCAAATCGAAACAAAGTTGGTCCATTGTAATATGAGACACAATTTAGGTCGAATGAATGACGATACAGCTACAATAGTTTGGTTCGAGTCATAAGCTTAGCAGTTAAGCTTTACCAGGTAGCCATTGCTATGCGTCAGGCGCTCCGTCCGTATTTATACGGGTACCCTTCCTTTTTCACGTGCTTCGTCTGGTTTGAATTGTTTGCTAATTTTCCTTTGATCTGATAAGTGTTGTTCTCTTTGTTATAGGTGTTTACGTCACACTAAGCTGAAAATGCATTACTGTACTGTGTCTTGCATTGTTTCTCGCATGATGATAATGAGTGTTTACGGCCTGTCGCTGCTCGCGGCACGGCTTGCTTTTGTAGGCGCTACCGCTGCTTACAATTAAAAATAAAAAAATAAGAGAAGAATCGTCTCATTAGCGAAATGATGGCAAGAGACTGCCATTTGTTGTTACTTACACTGCTGCTTTCTTTGATAATGATCAACAAGAACCAAATAATAGACAGCGTATGATAGAAGACGTTCTGAACCAGAGTTTAGCGAAAATTTTTCTCCATTTGAAAATCTTTGCAGGCGCCTCTTTAGTATATTACATTCTGCACAGAAACTAGAGTAATCTTAGATGTAAAAATCTAGTCAACTGCCGTGCTTCATTTCTGACTGTATCACTATTAGGCATAAGAATAATACGAATATAAACATGACATGATATGTATGTTCTTCAGCGTTTGCTGTTGTCTCACTTCAGTTTCATAGTTTATTAGGCAGACAGGAAATAAATGAGATAGCACCAAACACGAAACAATACATGGCAAAATGTTTATATGCGTATTATTCTTATGGTGATGAGAATACTGCATATGAATCACAATTCATAAAAGTTCCTATTAGCAACCATCTCTTCTCACAGGTAGGAAAAAATTTAGAACGTAGAGTTGGCCATATTGAAAAACACCCCAAACAGTCTTGCCAGTCGGATTTTCGTAGTACATTGAAATGCTGCTACACTCGAAGATGAACAATACGGAATTTGTATTTACTTCGTTGGATAATGTATGAAAATGCAGTGGTCGAAACTCAGGGCGGAGAAAAAAAGCTCGTCTTCCACCTTTTTTTTTTAAATTTATTTATTGACGCAGAGGTTTTGGCGCCAGTATTTATCTTTGTGCCTACAAAGCATGCCCGTGTAGCGCTACATGTATTCGACGGCAGAAGTTGGTTGTGGAAAGACCTACCAACATTTTTCAGAACTTCCGCTTGCTTTGCGCTCGATTCTAAGCCGCAGGCAGATTTTGGATTACAAAAACCGGAAAAAAAGTGCGGCTTAGATTCGAGTAAATATGGTAAGAAAGGCGACCATCGATGGAGGGGAGGCCATCACAGGTGAAAAGCTTCCATGGAACACAATTACCAAGATGACAGGAAATCACATTGATGCCCAACTAGTGCAGGCACCAGTCAACTTAGGTACTGCTTTTTCTGTAACATTGAATATTTATTGTCATCTGCTAAAGAAGACTATGTTCTGGACATGAAAGCAGTTTTTTGAAGGTTTCAAACAGGACATGTCAAGCTGACAGGAACATGTATTGCAAGAATAACTATCAATGACAGAACATGTTGTTGTTGTTGTTGTTGTTGTCTTCAGTCCTGAGACTGGTTTGATGCAGCTCTCCATGCTACTCTACCCTGTGCAAGCTTCTTCATCTCCCAGTAACTACTGCAACCTACATCCTTCTGAATCTGCTTAGTGTATTCATCTCTTGGTCTCCCTATACAATTTTTACCCTCTACGCTGCCCTCCAGTGCTAAATTTGTGATCCTTCGATGCCTCAGAACATGTCCTACCAACCGATCTCTTCTTCTAGTCAACTTGTGCCACAAACTCCTTTTCTCCCCAATTCTATTCAATACCTCCTCATTAGTTATGTGATCTACCCATCTAATCTTCAGCATTCTTCTGTAGCACCACATTTCGAAAGCTTTTATTCTCTTCTTGTCCAAACTATTTATCGTCCACGTTTCACTTCCATACATGGCTACACTCCGTACAAATACTTTCAGAAACGACTTCTTGACACTTAAATCTATACTCAATGTTAACAAATTTCTCTTCTTCAGAAACGCTTTCCTTGCCATTGCCAGTCTACATTTTATATCCTCAAGGTCCATGGTTCATGGGGGTAGGGACAGAACATAAAATAACAAATTTCAAAAGACAGAACATAACTTTTGAAATTTGTTATTTTAGCAGAATATAATCATAATGTTATTCTCACATGGAACTTCTTTGCTGGCACCACAAGTAATAACAGACCATGGAGGATCAAAGATTCAGATTTACCAAAGTATTCCAACAACCGTACATACCAAAAATTGCTCTAGGAAGCTGTTTGCCATTGAAGGCATTGTTATCCTGCCATTGTCAACAAGAATAAGTCTAGACATCAATCAATATGCACAATTACACTGTGAAGCTTTCATTGTTTGCAAAAAGCTACTCAGGCTACAAAACAACACTGCATTCCAGCAGTGATCAAAATCATTGTGAGTGGTCAAAGATAACTTTGGATCACTAACTGTCATGAGAAGCCACGACTCATCCCCATATGTATGTCTGTAGTGACAGGCAAACATGGCGGCAGCTTAATGACTTTGGGGAAACATTCTGCTCCCTGCCACCACAGACAATGCAGGAGAGGAAGCTACCATCTAATTTCCAATAGGATCTGGCCTGAGCGGGGAACAACTTCAGTGAATAATAACCATTCTGTGTCAGTTTTCGGATGCTTTGAAGTCTGGAGCGGAGAAAAGATAGACCAAGTGGCCCATGATAAAACACCATATCAATTTTGGTGATCATTCACCAACTAACCAGCACTCATATAGAGTGTTGCCTGCTGAACAATAGATAATCTGGGAGGAAGCACAGAAAATGCTCCAGCCAACATCATTGAATCTTCAGAGAGTTCTTGCTTCTCGCTAGTTGCCTTTGTGAAGAAAAAGAATGGCACATGGCATTTCTGTGTCAACTACTGATGACTGAATAAAATCATGAAGAACAATGTCTATCCATTGGAAGCACTGATGAGACCATGAAATGATCAAAAGGAGCAAAGTATTTCTCAACTGTGGACATGAAGACAGGATATGGGCAAATAGTAGTTGATGAGGCTGACAGGAAAAGACTGCCTTCATAAATTGTGATGGCCTCTGTGAGTTCAAAGCTATGCTATTTGGACTATGTAATGTTCCAGCCACCTTTTAGCATATGATAGACAACCTGGTTTGATGCATTAAATGGACAATGTGTCTTTGCTGTCTGGATGACATCTTCGATTTGAAGAACATCTAAACCGACTGACAATAATGTTGAAGTGTGTTCAGACTGTATGCCTCCACATGAATCTGACACCGTGTCTCTTCATCACCCAAGAAATAAGAATATTGGAGAACCTAGTGATGGATGATGGAGTCTGTCCCAAACCAGTAAAAAAAGAGCAGTCACATATTTTCTGAGTCCTTGGCATGTTCATGATGAGAGAAGGTTGGCTTGGAATGTTCTCATACTACCGGTGATACATAAAAGACTTTTCTGATCCCTAGCAAAAACTACTGCAGGGAGATGCCAGTTTCCTGTAATGAGATGTAAGAAAGACCTTTCCTTGTCCATAAGGCAACACGAACATTTGCTTTGGTAAATTACACTGTAGTAAATATTGCAACCAGCCACAAGTTTTCTTGAAATGATTTTAATATACCATCACTAGTTTTGGGCCTGAGCGATCGTCATATGATAGCATTGATTTCTTGCAATTTATACATTTACGTCCTAAAATATTACAAAATTTTTACATTCATGTCCTGAAATATATCAAAATTTTGTTAGATTTTAGGACACAGATGTAAACCTTGCAAGAAGCCAATGCTACCATCGGACAGTGGGCTCAGACCCAAAACTAGTAATGGTAATTTCAAGAAATCTTTTGACTGGTTGCAGTATTTCCTAAGTTTAATGCACGAAAACAGCTGTGGTGTTCTCCAATCAAAATGGATAAAATAATTTTCTCTGGTTCTAACGTTGTATGACGAGAGTGCTGAAACAGAATTTCACACCAATGCTAGTGATCTTGGGATGGGGCAGTTCTAGTGCAAATTCAGGGAAGTACTGAAAGAACTCTAGTTTATACTTCCAGAGTACTCTCCAAGTCTGAGAAGAGCTGTTCCACAACAAAGAAACAGTGTGTTGCAGTTGTGTGGGCCTTCAACAAGCTCCAGCCATATTAATTTCACAAACAATTCACCATTGTGACAGATCACCATTCTCTGTGCTGGGTCACAATCCTGAAAGTTCTGTCAAGTTGACTGATGAGGAGTATGTCGTCACAATGGTCTATAAAAAGGAATGCAAACAAAACACCACTTACTGCCTTTCAAGGACTCCTGTGGCAGAACACAGCAGTGTGGACATAATATCAACCATCACTCCATTAAATGACATTGCCCCTGAACAGAGAGAAGCTCCAGCATTGCTGAAAACCAAATTAAGAATAAATTGTGTTCAGCAGATGATGGAGGAGTGGACGGGTGGTGGGGGGTGGTGTTGGTCGCGTGAGGGGAGTTAGGTTGACAGATTGTAGTCATGCACTTCCCTTCTTTGCAGTCTGCAAACTGATGAGTGAGCATGCAAGTCCCTGCTCTCTTTATTTCACTACAACACAGGAAGTAACTATAAGGTGTTTTACAAAGTTATACCAACATTTTGACTGCTTGCCTCATGAATCACTGACAATGCAGAATGAAAACAGTCTCAGGAAGTGTTTATCTTCCACAAAGTGCGTTAACTAGTGTTACAGATGTGAGTTAGTAATAATACCAATGCAAGAAAAGGATGTGGGTAAATTCTTCGTAAATCTTTCCACACACTTCTACACTGCTAGAGGCGAAATTGATACTTGGTCATCCTCTATGGAAGTTGTAGCATTCTTCCAGGAAAGACAACTTTCTCCACCATGACCACTGCTTGCTTTTCAGTTTGCAGCAAACTATACCTCCCCAGCATTTTCTGTCTAGTTATCTTATGTGAGTGGACAAAATAACTTCACTGAGCTTGAAATAGTGGGGATAGTTTCATTTTAGTAAGTGAGAACTTTTTTACAATTGTTAAGTGAACTTTTTTCTAAAATACTTTCCTATAGACAAGGCACAGAAGTGTGATGTTGTTAGTGACTTAATGTGGTGTTGGTGGGAAAGGAATTTAAATGCTAAATGATCTTGCTGCTGTCTGTCATTGACAGTGTATTGTTGTGGTCACCTGGGCTGGAACCTCCTCCCTGTTTTTTCAGGGTGCAGACTAAGGACCTGTGTGGCATCATAAGATATAATAAAATAATATTCAATATTATTCCATTTATTACTCAGAATACAAATCGCTGTGTCTTTTGCGAGTGCTGGTGGGTACGTAACCAGGAGAGTAATCTGCTGAATCCAGCAGCATATTCAAGGATGCTGAGAGCACTGTATCAGCTTGGAGTTGAAGTTGATAAACCGCTTGTGCTGCAATTTGCTGCTGCTGGCGAGGTAGGCGTGCTCCATTGGTAGTCCTGCTTAGAGATGGTGGTGACAGTGATCTGTGTGTTTGATTCACTTAACTGTTTCAGGGAGTATTCAATCCTTCCCAAATCAGTGCCTGCATTATCCCATCAGGTGGACCATGATGTCAGATGCCTGGATGTTGTGCTGAATGCTGAATCTGGCCTGCCAGTGCCGTAGGCCATCAGACTCACTTTATACTGGAGTTTCAGGGCAGCTTCTGCTCTGGGCAGGAGTCATGTTGGTAGACACCTGGACTTCCCGTTAGTGCTGGCTGTTGTGCTGATTCCAGTAATGTATGCTGGTTTCATTATCCATGGTTACAGGTCACCAATCTTCTCTTGAGGGAGCAAATACAGTACCAGCACTAGAGCAATCTCACACACAAGATGTTAGCATACCATAACCAGAGAATTGATTGTGAATGATATGAAAGCCATCAGTCCTATAGATCAAGTGTAGGCTAGTAGCATTGGAGTAGTTATGCCACTGAGGAGAGGCTTTACTCAACGACATCTTTTGTAATGACCAAATTAGTTCTGCTTTTCTCACGTTGTCAGCTTTTCTCAAGTTATCAGCAGTCTGCAGCCTACTACATTTGCTTAACCAATCTGTTACAGTGTCTTTATTGCTTTTTTGAACCCATACCAGGTAATGTTGCAACCTACCTAGTATCTCTTACATAAAATTACAAAGGCAATTCGCTCTGCACTCTTCTAACAATTTTCTGCCGAGCTCACTTGCAGTCTCACTCAAGAGTGTCGAGGTTGCTGTCTTCCTGACTAAGTAAAAGTGTCGAACTGTTTACACTTCCCAGTTGGCACCTGTTGATACTTCCTCATAATTGAGTAAAGCCGACTGTTTGAACTTAGAAAATTTTACTCTCCCATTTCCTCATTAGTTTTCTATGTACCAAGATTGTAAAGCCATGTAACCCTGTTGATGGGTAGGCTGTGTTAATCTCTTTCATATAGGAATTATTGGCATTTTTAAAGTGCACTGTGCTCAGTGGCATTACTTCCGTTCATCCACAGGTGGCCACGTTCAAATCTAGAACAGTAATCTTCTGTAATGCTTGCTTGACTTACACTGAAATATTTGAAGTTCCATAACTCCTAGGTGACCTACTTCTGTTACAGAGGGAGCCGATGTAAGCCTCTCGATCTCTTCAGATGTTGGGAGAGCTGAGGCTGGAGTGATGCATTTGACACTCCTCATGTTGTGAAAAGTATTCCAGTAAGTGATAGTGGAGATGTAGTAGATGTTTGACACCTTCTGCTGTAGAGTAATTTTATTTTTTCATAATATCTCGCTCAACAATTACATATAAGTAGTCACTGAATAAACTGATAGTAAATCCACTGTACAAACATGGGGCCTGTGAAATCATTTTTTCTACTCATGAGAGAACTGGATGATTTTCGGAGAAGAACCCTACAGCTGCTGTATGGGATGACAAAGAATCATTGCCCTCTAGCAAGATTTACATGCATTGAAGAGCCAAAGAAACTGATACACCTGCCTAATATTGTGTAGCCCCCCCCCCCCCCCTACCCCTCCCAAGCATGCAGAAGTGCAACATGACATGGCATGGACTCAACTAATGCCCGAAGTAGTGCTTGAGGGAAATGACACCATGAATCCTTCACAGCTGTCCAGAAATCTGTAAGGGTACAAGAGGGTGGAGATCTCTTCTGAACAGCATGTAGCAAGGCATCCCAGGTACGCTCAATAATGTTCATGTCTGGGGAGCTTTGTGGCCAGCAGAAGTGTTTAAACTCAGAAGACTGTTCCTCGAGACACTCTGGACACACAGGATGTCGCATTGTCCTGATGGAATTGCCCAAATCCGTTGGAATGTGGAATGGACGTGATTGGTTGCAGATGATCAGACAGGATGCTTACATATGTGTTACCTGCCACAGTCATATCTAGGCATATCAGGGGTCTCATATCACTCCAGCTGCACACGCCCCACACCATTACAGAGCTCCCACCAGCTTGAACAGTCCCCAGCAGACATGTAGGGTTCACGGATTCACGAGGTTGTCTCCATACCTGCACCCATCCATCCACTCGACACAATTGTAATGAGATTCGTCTGACCAGGCAACATGTTTCCAATCATCAACAGTCCAATGTCAGTGTGGACAGGCTAAGCGAGGTGTAAAACTTTTTGTCATGTAGTCATCAAGGCTACAGGAGTGCTCCTGCAGCACAGAAAGCCCATATCGATGATGTTTCATTGAATGTGTCACACGCTCACACTTGCTGATGACCAAGCATTGACATCTGCAGCAATTTGTGAAAGGGTTGCATTTCTGTCACATTGAGCGGTTATCTTCGGTCATCATTGGTCCTGTTCTTGCAGGATACTTCTCTGGCTATAGCAGTTTCAGAGATTTGAAGTTTTACCAGACTCCTGATATTCACGGTACACTTGTGAAATGGTCATATGGGAAAATCCCCAATTCTTCGCCACCTCGGAGATGCTGAGTCCCATCGTTCATGTGCCAACTATTACGCCACATTCAAACTCACTTAAATCATGATAACCTGCTGTTGTATCAGCAGTAACCAAACTAACAACTGCACCAGACACTTGTTGTCTTATGTAGGTGTTGCCAACCACAGCACCATATTCTGCCTGTGTACATATCTCTGTATTTGAATATGCATGCTATACCAGTTTCTTCTGCGGTTCGGTGTAGATTCTGTCCATATTTTTTTCTTGTGTTAGTGCCAATGGTAACTCATATCTGCATTCCATGTTGTCATAATGCATTTTGTAGAAAATAAATACCCCTGGGTGTGTGTGCACGCAGCATCACCAGTGATTCACAAGGCAAGCTGCGGCAGGGTAGGTAACTTTGTGAAACACTCTGTAGTTTCTATTTGTGATGTAGTGTGGCAGAAAAAGTTAGGAATCACCTTGATAGGTTTGCCAGCTTGCAAATCTGTGAAGTAGGGAAATGCATGACCAAAATCTGATAATGTACCTTCCCTCACACTTAAATTGTGTTCACACATTTAATATTCATTCTTAACTGCCTTCATTTAACAACATACGAAGGCTGCTTTTTTTTTTTTTTTTTTTTTCAATTTCGATCGTCCACCTAAGCAAGTAAGAGGTAGGGAGGGGCCGGACCTGCGCATCATGCGATTGTGGAGCTCCCCCACCACAACCTCTGCCGTTTTCAGTTGCAGTGTGTCAGTTGTAGCTGAGCTACGTCCGTGTAAACATGGCCGCTACGCTCGATGTTCCTGCCAAATGTGAGTTACGAAGTGTAATCCGTTTTCTGCAAGAAGAAGGATGTACTGCTGCGGAAATCCATTGCAGAATCAGCAACGTGTATGGCAACAACATTATGAGTGATGGTAGTGTTCAGGAATGGTGTCGAAAAAAGAAGGACGAACAGACATCCATGATGAAGGTGGACAACGTATAAGTCTGTCGCCACTGTAGGCCTCGTTGAGCGTGTTGATCAGGCGGTGAGATGCAAACGAAGGTTTACAATTAGCGAACTGTCTGACGAATTTCCAGACATTTCAAGGTCTGCTTTGTACACAATTGTGACTCAAGACCTAGGCTATCGGAAATTGTGTGCATGTTGGATCCCAAAAATGCTGAGTACCGACCACAAAACGCAAAGGATGGTGTCAGCGTTATCGTGTCTCACACGTTATACCAATGAGGGAAACGTTTTTTGAAGTCGATTGTTACTGGCAATGTGAAACGTGGGTCCTTTATGACAGCCCTGAAACAAAGTAACAATCAAAACAGTAGATGCACGTAGCTTCCCCAAGCAAGCCAAAAAAAGTTTAAACATTCACCACTGACGAAAAGAAAAACAATGGCCACTGTGGTTTAGGACCATAAAGGAGTGCTGTTGGTGGACTTTATGGAGCAAGGTACGACGATAACCGAGGAAGTTTATTGTGAAACTTTACGTCGTCTCTGCAGAGCCATTCAAAACAAACGCATAGGAATGCTTTCGTCTGGCGTTGTTTTGCTCCATGAGAACGCCCGACCACACACTGCCAACATGACAAAAGACCTCCTCAAAAAGTTTAAATGGGAAGTTTTTGAACATCCACCGCACAGCCCAGACCTAACACCAAGTGATTATCACCTGTTCTGAGAACTGAAGTCATGGTTAGGTGGGCAGCACTTCGCTACTAACGAAGAACTTCAGGACGCCATGAAGACTTACCTGTCCTCAATGGTGGCAACATTCTTTGAGGAAGGCATCGAAAAGCTTGTGTCACGGTATGACAAGTACATCAATCATTTTGGCGATTATGTAGAAAAATGAGTTAAGACTTTACTGTACTTTTGGTAATAAAATTATTATTTTCTGTACATTTTTCTTTTATTTACAGCCAATCGGAAGTTAAAAAAAAACAGCCCTGATACATTAATTGCATGCCATTAAAACACTATCTTAAATAATCTGCAATTTTTCCATCCCTTGCAATGCGGAAAATATTGCTTATAGAGAAAAATAAATAGTACCTTTCTTGCAGGAAATATACTGTAGTTTAATTTTGTACTGAGAAACATTTTCACTAGAAGCTGCTGTTTTTGAGACAATGAAGAAAAAGAGAAAAACAAAAGTGGACAATATTATGAATAAGCTGGGACCATATTGCAGGAATCTGAAGGTAGGGAGTGAACCTATGCTAGATGTAATATTGTTTTAAAATGGTTGTGGATCAAGTTGCTACTTACTGTAAAAATGACACATTGAGTTGCAAACGGGGATGATAAAAAGACAGTTGCATATAATCTTTCATCCAAACCCTTCTTCAGGAAAGAAGCACAAACAAGCACACCTCTCTTTCTCTCTCTCTCTCTCTCTCTCTCTCTCTCTCTCTCTCTCTCTCTCTCTTTCTTTCAGCCACTGTCTCCATCCTCCCTGGCCAGTGACCTGTAAACCCCCACTCGTCCCCTATCTCCATGCTCACAATCCACCCATCTGGATTTTTAATAAGCTCTTCATGACTCTCCCTCCTACCACTACACAAACATTTGAGTCAAGATGGCGGCCGAAGTAAATCGCGAGTGTGATATTCGTGTTAGTAAACAAAGAAGTTGCGAGAAAATGTGTGAAAAGTGCAAACAATTCAGTGTTTACCATAATAATATGTGCTTGGTGTGTCATATTGCCAGAAAAACAACCGAAATAAAGAATAAGGACATAGAAAAACGCTATAAAGACATTGCCTGCATAACAACCACGTCCTACAACAGTGATATGAACGTATTTCTCGATTCCGGTTATTGCTACTGTGAAAAGCGAGCTTACAAAGGAATAATGTGTGAAATGTAAAACAATATTTCATTGTCAATGTGCAAATGCGACTTCAAAATGGAAAATATGTTTATGTGTAAAATGTAATCAAAATGAATTGAATAGTAAACTTAAAAAGGACTGTAAAAACGAAATTATTTTGGCATTAATAGAAGAAATACATATATTAAAATACAAATGTGATGAACTTTTGTATATGATAACAGAAAATCGTAGTACAACTCACACTGATAAAAGACTAGATCCTAGCACCCAAGGTTCAATTGATGAAATTTCGTCTCATTGTAACAGATGCAAGGAAAATGTGAAAAGTGGTGTGAAGTGCAACGAATACTATATACTATTTCACTTTAGATGTGGAAAAGTTGATGCATCCCTTATAGAAGACATGAAATTGTTGACAAACTGGAAATGTGAGGAATGTAGGACAAGATCTAGTGCTATAAGCCAACAAGAAGTTTACCATAGAGAATTACAACAACAATGGACACTCTAAATAATGAAACACCGTCCCAGTCCACAGGGCAAACACATTTTCAGAAAAGCAGTACAGGATGGATTATGCCTCGCCTGCCTCGTAAGGTAACAAACTACACAAAAGTGAGTAGTTACCTTAATCTTTGTACAATCCCTGAACATGAGAATAGATACTCAGCTCTAACTCATGTAAACAATGACAGTGATCTTCAAGTGACAGTCCAAAGAAGACATACCCCAAACAAAACTGTGATAAAACAATCTCATGAAACGAACACAAAGGTACTACGAAAAAATAAACGCTATAATAACCTAAAAGTTTTCTCAGACAGTTTCGGAAGAGGGTTAGCTATAAAACTGCAAACAGATGATGCAGCAGGAAGGTTCAAAATTCAGGGACTAGTAAAACCTAATGCAAGATTAAGCCAAGTTACTGACAGTGTTGAAGAAGAATGCAAGAATCTATCATCAAACAACTATGCAGTAATTATAGGAGGTGCTAATGATGTGTATCACAATGAAACAGTTGCAGCAACAAGAAAACTGAAAGAGTCACTGGGTAAGCTAACACATACCAATGTAATAGTCGCTAAAATACCTCAACGTTATGATCTAATAGAACAATCACCTGTGAACAACGAAATTAAAAAAGCAAATAACCTCTATGATTCAGTATGTAAACATTTCAAAAATGTAACAGTGATTGCCATGCATGATATTTCAGACTGCTGCCACACCACAATTGTGCCCCTTAGCAAACCTTGTCACTGTAACAGAGCTTGTCATACTAGCCATGGCCAGCATCTAAATGGCTTAGAAAAGTCACTTCTAAGCAAAAAAAAAAAAAAAAAAATACTTGGAAGTGTAAGAGAAAAATTAAGCTCTGCTAATAAAACAATTTATAAGATTCAGTTTAAAGATATGGTACAGGGAAACTCCCAGTAGTGACCAAATCTAACACAAGTTGGATTTGGTCACAACAGTTTGCAAGGGGCAGTAAAGATAATGCAACAGAAAAAACAACAAGTATTCCTCCCAGTAACAAAAATGATTTAATGTTATTTCATGTTAATGTACAATCCCTAAGACATAAGCTTAATGAGTTACAGTACTTGGCAGACGAAATTAACTGTAGCATACTGTGTATTAATGAGCATTGGTTGCATGACTCAAAAATAGATTTGTGTGTACCTTATGGCTACATATTAGCCACAAAATATTGTAGAACAAATATTGCACATGGTGGAGTTGCAATCTACTTAAAAGAAAACTTAAATCTGCAGCGTTCAGTGATAGACCTACAGAAACATTGCATTGAAGGTGTATTTGAAGTAGCAGCCATAGTATTGCGCACCCAAAAGATTATCATCGCTTCTGTGTACCGTACACCAGCGTCTGATAAGGAAGTTCTTATAGATAAACTACATTCACTAATCTAATTATTCACAAAACACAAAAATCACAAAATTTTTATTGCAGGTGACTTCAATATAGATAGGGAAAGTAAAAAAAATGTAAATGACATGGTTAACCACCTAAAGGCACTAAACTGATACTGTATAAACGAAAATCCTACTAGACTAGATTCATGTCTTGACAATGTAATTAGTAATGTAAATCAGGATCAACTAAAGCATGATGTGATTAAGTTACATCATAATGGGATATGGGTCAGAATAGGCAGTATGAACCCAGAGAAAACTAAACAGTTAGTAACTTTCAGAATACTAAAAGAGAGCAATATTGTACAATTTAAACATGAACTGAAGGTGGTAGATTGGTCAAATACACTACACAATATAAAAAGTCTTGATGAATGTTTCTCTATGTTTTTACATATCATTAAAAATGCAGTAGGCAGTCACTGTCCACTTATCACAAAAAGATGCACCCCTAACAACAGAAAAAAAACCTCAGCACTCTAACAAGTGCCCCCCAGGAGCTCAGGATTCATTTGCTGACTACAGGCTTGGTGACCCCGGGGTCCTGAGCTGGGGACTGGTCAGTGCCGCCAGTCTCCTGTCCCCGTAACCCCCGGACATGCTTAGCGACCACTGCATGGCGCGGCAGTGGAATGTTGTGTGCTGCGGGGAATGGTTATCTTGGCTTGACTGCCTGGATTGCGAGGAAGGTAAACCTCTATAAAAACCCCTCAATCTTACGTTGTGCTGCACACCTATAAGATGCATGGCTGGTGGGGTGGAACAGTCGCAAGCGGGCAACCTCTGGGGCACCTGCTGCACCCCAGTTGTATAAGGCTTACTTAGGCACGCAGGACTCTGTCTGAGCGGACCTTTAGTTCCCTAGCTGCTTGTGGGACCACAATGGACCCTTCGACCTCTACATTTCCCCCTACTAGTGGATTGGGTGGGCCACTGGTAGGAAAACACACCCCATCGAAAAAGCGACTTCGTTCTGCGAGTCCTCCAGTGCCTGGTGTTACTAGAGATTTATCAGACTGTCGTAACAGAGCACATTCTGATAACCAGAATGTGATTTTGATTGTCAAACGGAAGGAAGGTAGCCTTTTACATCCACAAGGGTCTTGAGGGAATTGCAGGAACACTGAAATCTGTGAAGCGACTGCGCAATGGGACTCTGTTAGTTGAAACTTCTAGTTCCCGTCAAGTCACTTCTCTTCGGAAAGCAACCTGTCTCGAAGAGTATGCTCTCGAGACTGAGCTCCACTCCACTTTGAACTATAGTAAGGGTGTTGTGACATGTAGGGACTTGGTGGATATCCCCAAGGACGAGTTGAAATCTGAGTGGGCTGACGAAGGTATTGTCGACGTGCAGCATATTATGAAACGAGTCGATGGGGACCTAGTCAAATCCGACTCGTTTATTCTCAATTTCAATTGCCCGAGACTCCCAGAGCATGTTAAAGCGGGTTTCTTACGTTTGCCAGTATGGCCATATTTCTCCAACCCAATGCGCTGTTTTAAATGTCAGCGCTTTGGGCATACTACGTTGGGGTGCAATGGGATAGCCACTTGTGGTAAATGTGGTCAGCCCGCCCATGAAGGAGCCGATTGTTCATCGTCTGTGAAGTGCGTGAATTGCTCTGGGAGTCACCCTGTCTGGAGCCGGGTCTGCCCAATCTATCTCGAGGAACGGAAGATACAGGAGATCAAAACATCTAAGCGCATCCCCTATGGTGAGGCCAAGAGGCTCTTTAAGGCCGTGCAGCCTCCTGTGTTTACAACATCTTTCGCTTCCGCTCTGCAGAAACCGGTACAGTTGGCCACTGTTGCTACACAAACGGAGGTTGCTAGTGTCAGCACTAATACCTGCGTTTGCCAGTGCACTTGTGCTGCTGCGGTTGCTTTGCAACCTGCAGCTCTCCCCACAACGCCGGACAAGGCCGTGGTTGCTGACATTGGGGTACTTCCTGCCCCTCCCCATATGGCGCCTTCTGCCCAGGCGAGTAAAGGTCCAACTGTTGATAAGGCTCTGCATTCTAAGTCCCCCAAGACGAAGATGCCGAAGGTGAAGGTTTTGCCATCTGAGACTAGTCAGGGTCAGTCCGATGACGATGCCATCGTACTGTCTGATGTCGACCGGGGGCGATATTCTCGCCCCAGGAATAAATGTCCGGCCAGTACGGGCTCTCCTCCAAAGCACAGAGGCAGGGTGAAAATTCAGCCACCCTGATCACTGGCTCCCATATTACAGTGGAACCTGAATGGGTTCAGGACGCATGTGGCCGAATTACAACTCCTTGTACGAGAGCGCCCCTTATGCTTATGTCTCCAAGAGACACATTTTCGGGCCACTGATGCTACTTCTTTACGGGGCTATACCGTGTATCGACAAGATGATCTGATGGGGGAAAGGGCAAAGGGTGGTGTTGCGGTTTTTGTCTGTGACATGCACCACTCGTCTGAGCTCCCTCTCGTTATGGACTTACAAGCAGTTGCAGTTGACCTTCTTGTGGGGCGGAGGCTCACAGTCTGTTCCGTTTACTTACCGCCTTTAGGATGCAATAGATTCTGAGGCTCTCACAGGCCTTATTAGCCAACTCTCCCGCCCATTTCTCTTTCTGGGGGACTTCAATGCTCATAATGTCTTATGGGGCTCTATGACTACTTGCCCAAGGGGTCGCATTCTGGAAAGCCTCATTGCGTCCGAAGAACTGTGCATCCTCAACTCTGGTGCTCCCACTCATTTCTGTACTGCTTGTGGGTCGTCATCAGCTATTGACCTTTCCTTTTGCTGTCCAGCACTCGCGGATTCTGCTCTGTGGGAGGTTGCCACTGACCTCCATTCTAGTGACCACTTCCCCAATTGGATTTGCCTCCTGGATGAGGCTGTGGCATTACCAGTGCCGCCCAGGTGGCACCTTTGCAGAGCTGACTGGACACTTTTCAGCCATTTAGCTGCTTTGGAACACCGTGCCAGTGTCCTCAAATGGGTCGACCATGTTACAGCCATGATCTCCCATGCTGCTGAATTGTCGATCCCACGGTCCTCAAGTCATCCCAAGAGGCGTCCTGTCCCTTGGTGGACCACTGAGTGCTGCTCAGCCATCTGAGCCCGCCGTGCAGCTCTGCACCACTTCCCAAGTGCCGTCCCTCAGCTGACAATCTTGCGGCCTTTCGGGTGGCAAGGGCCACGGCGCGGCGAGTGATTAAAGAGAGCAAACGACGCTCATGGGAATCGTTCTTGAACTCCATCTCCCGCTCCACTAGTTCTATGAAAGTATGGGAAGCCATCAGGAGGATTTCTGGGAAATGCAGCCAACTACCTGTCACGGCATTGCTGCATCAGGGATGTCTCCTCAAGGCGCCAAGAGACATTGCCCAGACACTGGCCATGCATTTTGCGGAATCTACTGACACTATTAACTGTGATCCAGATTTCTGCCGCTACCGTACTGCCATCGAGAGGGATCACTTGGACTTCCGGTCTCCAAATTCTGAACCCTACAACTGCCCCTTCACAATGTGGGAACTGGATTCGGCGCTGTCTGTGGCTCATGATACTGCGCCAGGTGATGATCAAATCCTGTACAGCATGCTTCAGCGCTTGTTGCTGCCATCCAAGGAAGTTCTCGTGAATTGTTTTAATATGATATGGTCATCCGGCACATTCCCTGACTCGTGGAGGGAGGCGATTTTGATTTCCTCCTCAAACCGGGAAAGGACCGAATGCATCCCAGTAGTTATCGGAGTATCACTTTGACGAGCTGTCGGGAAGACATTGGAACACATGGTCAACCATCGCCTGGTTTGGCTGCTCGAGACCAGGCAGCTCCGTAGCCACTCTCAGTGTGGCTTTCGGAGATGTCGTTCAACTATAGACAACTTGACCCTGCTTGAGGCGGCCATCCAGCAGGCCTTCCTACGTAACCAGTATTGTCTAGGTGTATTCTTTGACATTAATAAGGCGTATGACACTACTTGGTGCCGCCTTATCCTCAATCAACTCCATCAGTGGAGCTTTCGTGGCCATCTCCCCATCTTCATTCGGTCCTTTCTTTCCCGCCGCCTCTTTCGATATCGGGTTGGTAATGTGCTATCTGATTTGTACGTACAGGAGAATGGTGTTCCTCAGGGAAGCGTTTTAAGTGTCACCCTCTTTGCCATCCCCATTAACAGTATCACGTCCACTATCAGGAGTCCGGCCCAGTGCTCCTTGTTTGTGGACGATTTTGCTGTTTTCTGTTCTTCTTCCAGTCTTGTCACTGCTAGTCGGCAGCTGCAGCTTACGATAAAGCGATTAGAGGCATGGACTGCGAAGACGGGTTTTACCTTTTCAGCAGACAAATGTGTGTGTGTGTGTTCATTTTAATCGTTCTCGACGTGCTTTAACCTCTCCTGAATTGCGTCTGAGGGACACCATTCTTCCTTTTAGAGACACTGTGAGGTTCCTGGGCTTCACTTTTGATTCCAAGTTGTCGTGGTTGCTGCTCCTTAAAGACCTCAAGGTGCGGGCCCTGAAGGCACTGAATATGTTGAAGTGTCTGAGCCATCGGTTCTGGAGAGCAGATCGGGCGCGTCTGCTGCAGTTTTATAGGGCTTTCGTCCGGTCGCGTCTTGACTATGGATGCACCGTGTATGGGTCAGTGAGGCCTTCGTATCCGAAGATTCTTGACGCAGTACACCATGAGGGTATCAGGCTGGCCACTGGGGCCTTTTGTACCAGTCCCATCCCCAGCGTGTGTGCTGAGGCAGGGGAACCGCCGCTCGCCATCTGGCGGAAACTTCTCATGGTGCGACGTGTGTGTCAATTCCTTGCCTGTCCTACGTCCCCTGCGTACCCTACTGTTGCACGACCGCCTATGGAATGTTTCTTTTTCCAGTCGTCCAAGGGCAACGAGACCATTTGGGATTCGTGCCAAGCATTTGCTTGAGTCCCTTGGTGTGGAGCATGTGGCACCCCAACTCCAGGGTTTTACCCGCCTGCCTCCCTGGTTGCTCCAGAGGCCCAGCGTCCTTTTAGGCTTGTCAGAGCACCGGAGGAGCTGCACTCCTGCGTTTGTTTTTACCTCCTTATTTTTCGATATTTTAAACCAGCATCCCAACCATGTACCAGTGTTTACGGATGGCTCTAAACAGAGGGACTCTGTTGGTTGTGCTGTTGTTTTCTCTGATCGAGTCATCAAGTTACGGCTTCCTGCGGCGTTTACCATCTTTGAAGCCGAATTCTTTGCGATCTTGCGGGCATTGGAGCAGATGAGATGTGTTCCCAGTCTTAAGTTTCTCATCTGTTCTGAGTCCCTGAGTGCCCTTCAGACCATGCAACACTTGTACCCAGCGGATACGGTCGTCCAGAACATCTATGATGCCCTACTCCACCTGCAACGGCAGGGGAAGGAGGTTTCTTTCTGTTGGGTGCCGGGGCACATTGGTATTAGGAGAAACGAACTGGTGGATGTGGCTGCCAAAGATGCATGTTCCCTCCCTCACGTTGTTGAATGTGCTGTCCCCCTCCATGCTGTTACCTCCCTTTTGCGTTTTCGTGTTATGCATCAATGGGAAGAGGAGTGGCTGGCAGTCGGTGAAAATAAGCTGCGTCTGGTCAAGGCCACCATGCAGCCATGGCGTACGTCCTACCAGTCATGCAGGTAGGATGAGGTTCTCCTCACTCGCCTCTGCATCGGGCACAGTCCCTTAACGCATGGTTTTTTACTCCGGCGGGAAGGACCCCTCAATCTGCAGTGCTTGTGGCGTCCAGATTACTGTCCGCCACATTTTACTTGACTGTCCTTTATTCTCTGACCAGAGGGTGGTGGTTTCCTTGCCACCTGATTTGCCCTCTATTTTGCAAGACGACGCAACGACTGTGGTTAAGGTCTTACGGTTTTATGTCCTGTCCAATTTGTTGCCTCGGATTTTAATGTGCTGCTGGGTGACTGGCTCACCCAGGTTTTAGGTAAGAGGTCCGCCAGTCACGATTACCTACTTGTTTCACTTCGATTTCTGTTCTCTTTTCCTTGTGTTTCCTTTCCTTTTTTAGTGTGCTTTTTTTCCTCTTGTTTTGCCTCTGTATGTGAGGATTTGGAACTCTGTCAGGCCTGTGTCTTTTAGCCGTTCTCCTTGTTCACTGTCCGTCTTCATCCCTTCACCGCATGTGTTCCTGTTTCTATGCGTTTGGGCGCTGATGACCACACTGTTTAGCGCCCGAAAACCACACACACACACACACACACACACACACACACTCACTCACTCTAACAAGTGGTACACTCCAGAGCTCAAGCAAATGAGGACACTGCTACTTATACTAAAAAATAATAGTGATAAAAATGAGGAAGCCAGGAAACACTATGTGACCCTTAAGAAGTTGTACAAATATGAAATAAAATCAGCTTAATGTAAAGTAAATGATGAATATGTTGCAGGCTCAAAAAATGCCTGTCAAGCAGCTTGGAATATAATAAAAAGTGAATGAATATGAGCAAACAGGAAGCCACAGTGCCTATAGATTGCAATATCCTTAACGAATATTTTATAAATTGTGCCACCTCTCATTCTTCTTCTTCTTCTTTGGGTAAAAATAATTCTGATAATATTTCAGCTGCTGTAACCCTTCTTAAACAACAAACACCAGCAACCAAGAAATTCTCTTGGTCAAAAATCACCTCCGGCCACATTATCAAATCTATAAAGAAACTTAAAAACTCAAAAACAGAGGACTATTATGGGCTTAGTAACAGTATTGTTAAACACATAGCCACTGCAATCTTAATGCCACTAACATATCTGACGAATCGCATACTTGAAGGAGGAGTATTCCCTGAATGTCTGAAAATGACAGTTACACTCCCAACCTATAAGAAAGGTGACAGAAAAATGCCAAAAATTATACACCCATATCAGTAGTTCCCATTATATCAAAAGTAATAGGAAACTGCATACATATCCAAATTTACAATTTTTTGAAAGTAATAAATTATTGAGTAAGAATCAGTTTAGCTTTCGATCTGAACTATCGACAACCAAAGCAGTTGAATGCCTCCTTAGAAATATATATGAAGGATATAAAAACAAGAAACGCACTTGTGCTACACTGTTAGATTTAACAAAAGCCTTTGACTCAGTCACACATGAAATAATGATAAAAAAAACTAGAACATATGGTATTGTAGATAAACCGTTACAATTTTTTCAATCATACTTAAGCAATAGGGTACAATTAGTGAAAACAAACTATCAAAAGTCATGAAAGTAAAGTGAGGAATTCCACAAGGCTCAGTGCTTGGCCCTTTCCTGTTCATTGTTTACGTCAATGACTTCTCAAATTATATGCCATGCAACAATGTACGTAGTGAGAAAACAGTATTGAATGCATATCATGCGTACTTTCATTCTCGTCTTAGATATGGTGTCACCTTCTGGGGAAACTCTAAAACAGCTAATAGCACTTTTAAACTACAAAAAAGGGCCATTAGAATCTTGTTTGGGTGCAAGCCTAGAGACTCTTGTAGACCCCTGTTTAAGAAATCTGGTATTCCTCCATTGCCATGTGTATACATTATGGAAACCCTTTTGTTCTTTAAATTAAATGTAGTAGGCAAGGACCGGAGACTGCAAAAAAACTGTGAAATATATGAGCACTTAACCAGACAAAACAGAATCTTATATATGACTCAAATCAGCACAGCACTGTGCCAAAAAGGTACTTTTCACATGGGAGTTAAGCTTTATAACAAACTTCCTGAAAACATAAAAGCTATCACTGAGGTCAATACATTTTTGAAAATCTCTGAAGTCATATTTACAGCATCACTGCTTTTACTCCATTGAAGAATATTTAAATTTATGAAATGTGTTATATAAATACTTAGGTGTAAAGTGTATTATTGTAACCTTAAATATGTATGCCTTGTAATGACTTTCAGCCTGTATATTTATGACTTTGACTTGTCCAATGTCTTATGCATAAGCTGCTATGTAGACAACAGGACCAATAAAAAATACAATACAATACAATACCATACTATATGCTGATGATATGACACTAATAACAGATGGAGAAAATCTGCAAGATGTCATAGAATACAACAAAGTAGTAACTGAAATGAGCAGTGACTGGTGCAGAGCCAACCTTTAATCAATAAACAAATTGAAAACTGAAGAAATTTACTTCACCCTGAAACTACTTGAACAGAACACGAAAAATGTCAAGTTACTAGGTTTACATATAGATCAAAAACTTACATGGGACAGACACACAAATTATCTATATGGCAAACTTGCTCAAACTCTCTTTCTATTACACAAGCTGAGTCACATTATCAGTAAAAATCTGCTAATCTCCACATACTTTACTTTTTTCCATTCACAACTGCAATATGGGGTATTTCTTTGGGGTAACTCAGTGGGTTCAAGTGCCATCTTCAAGTGACAGAAGAAAGCAGTTAGGTGCATTTTAGGACTAGCACCAAGACAAAGTTGCAAAAATCATTTTAAAGAACTAAAGATAACGACACTACCTAGTATATACATTTATAATTGTTTGATATATGCTAAAGAGAATGTAAAGAACTTTAATTTAAGATCTGAAGTGCATGTTCATAATACTTGAAATAACAGTAAAATAGAGCTACCATACACCAGGCTGACATTAACACAAAAGAGCCATAAACACCTTAGCTTGAAATTTTATAACAAACTCTCAAAGGCTGTGATCGAACTACTGATGAATAACTTTAAGCAAACAATAGAAGTTTGGCTCAAATTTACGCCATATTACTCACTTGATGAGTTTCTAAACAGTGACACACAAGAGATATGATACATGGAGAAAAAAAAACTTCCATATGAATTAAACCTATATGTTTGTGACAGTAATGTACCAACAAAGACTTTCACATGGACACGTAAGATGTACATCTTGATACTATTGTATATTTAACTGTTATGATGTATTATAATTATTATTACTACTATTGTGAATGAATAATTGTTGTATTATCAATATTACTTTAGCATGCATATCTGCTTGCCCTGCATAGGCACAATTATGTACAATAATAATTATTGTAATTTAAAGAAAATGTATTGAACACACTGACGATGCCAGTTGTATGGAAAACATACTGAAAGGCAAATAAAGATTCTATTCTATTGTCTTCTATTCATTTGTGACTACATGAATGTTTTCCCCTGTTTTCCTTCGTTCCATGAACTATTATGGTAGATGGTGAAAGTGAATGTGTTGATGAGATGACATTGCCCCTCATTTTTATAATGCCATTATTCAATTTAAGAATAGTGGTTCCATCTTTTGCCCAGAGGATACATATGAATTGTCAGTTTTAAGGCCATATAAAATATCTTATGGCAGTGAATAAGCTGGGACCATATTGCATGAATCTGAAGGTAGGGAGTGAACCTATGCTAGATGTAATATTGTTTTAAAATGGTAGTGGATCAAGTTGCAAACATTAAAAAAAACATGATATTAGATTTATATAAATAGTTTCATATCAGATTTAAAGTTACGAAGGTCCTTCTGTTGAACTCTTAATAAATGACAGTTCCAGATAGTTTGTAAATAAAGACATGGAATAGTGCATCATTACATTTAATAGTAGGGCTGAAAGTGATACCTTCCAAAAGTGTTGATGATTCAGCAGAAGAGACTAATTTTAAAGAGAGTTTTGGCAATGTATATTGCAGCTGGCACTAGGCCTTTTCGGCCAACTTTATAAAGGAGAAAAAGGGGGGGGAGGTTGCAATTGTGGAGGCAAAAGGAGGTCTAACAGGCCACACACACTGGTTTCTGGGGTGTAGGTGAGATGTGGGCTGCTGGTGCAAGTATATAGAATGTTTCATGGGGTTAGTAGAGGACATATGATAGTTGAAATTCATAATTTGATGATAAACTGGGTGAAGGCAACAAATAATTGTGCATGGGAAACTAGAAGGAGCTGAAGGTAGGGTGGTCACATCCTAAAATGCTGATCTTACAGAATAAACTTGTGCACACACATAAACTTTTTAATACGCTTGTTATGCTCTCTTTGTCCTTAAGATATGCATCCTCACCCTATGGGTCTCACTCATGTGATCGTACAGGTGCAGAGTGCTGCAATGAAGATTTTCAAGGAAAGTGGGGATCCAAAGAGGGCCTTTTAAATAATGCAGGAGACTTACAAGTCAATATTCTTAATCTGTTGCATTGTATTAAGTACGATTGGGCTCACCCTGGGATTGTAGAACAGACCACCTGGCAGTGAGGGTGGTCGTGACAGGTACCTTTTAGTGCCAGAACTGAGTCTGAGAAAACTCGGGAGGAAGGAGAGACTGAAAGATGTGTCAATCTGAGAACCAGAGTGTTGCTTCCTGCAGCTGGCATCTGAATCATCTCCAACACATCTCATTGGTTGCTCAGAAGCAGCATAGGGAACTTTGTCTGTCAGTGTTTTATATCAAAACAAACAACTTTATGCTGAGGCATCAATTCTACTCAGTGCATAGGCCTCAAAAATTGGTATGTGGGTTCTGAGAGCAGGAAATTTTTTTTTAATTTACCAGTAAAAATTCCCAGTACCTCCTAACTGATGAGGTGATTTATACGTGAACAATCCAATGCACTGGGTGTTTTAAAAAAGTGCTGTGAACAGACCTTCAGAAATAAGAGCTTGTTAATATAGGGACCACTCTGTCCTATGTCGTGGTCTTTCTGTCGACCTTACAGAATGTGGTTTGTGTGAATACCACTCATTCTTCTATGTTCTACAGCACTTCTCAAAGAATCAAGAACTCTTGCAGACACACACGGCTTCCTCAGTTTTGATCACATGCATGGAGCACAGGCACCTGCAATATGTGGATGTTGTTGATGGGTACATAATACACCAATGCCCATAGCTGAAATCTAAGGGACTGAGGTCAGGCATACGAGGGGGCAGCGTTCCTGAAAATCCTCAGTCAATCCATTGCTTATTAAACATTTGTGCTTGGTATTGTCTCACAACATGTAGAAAATGGGGCAATAGCACATTGGGCATTAACTGTATATACTGTCTTTCTGAAATCATAATGTTCTCCAGTTCTACATCTACATCTACATGATTACTCTGCAATTCACATTTAAGTGCTTGGCAGAGGGTTCATCGAACAACAATCATACTATCTCTCTACCATTCCACTCCCGAACAGCGTGCTGGAAAAACGAACACCTAAACCTTTCTATTCGAGCTCTGATTTCCCTTATTTTATTTCGATGATCATTGCTACCTATGTAGGTTGGGCTCAACAAAATATTTTCGCATTCGGAAGAGAAAGTTGGTGACTGAAATTTCGTAAATAGATCTTGCCTCGACGAAAAACGTCTTTGCTTTAATGACTTCCATCCCAACTCGTTTATCATATCTGTCACACTCTCTCCCCTATTACGTGATAATACAAAACGAGCTACCCTTTTTTGCACCCTTTTGATGTCCTCCGTCAATCGCACCTGGTAAGGATCCCACGCCGCAGAGCAATATTCTAACAGAGGACGAACGAGTGTAGTGTAAGCTGTCTCTTTAGTGGACTTGTTGCATCTTCTAAGTGTCCTGCCAGTGAAATGCAATCTTTGGCTCGCCTTCCTCGCAATATTATCTATGTGGTCTTTCCAACTGAAGTTGTTCGTAATTTTAACACCCAGGTACTTAGTTGAATTGACAGCCTTGAGAATTGTACTATTTATCGAGTAATCAAATTCCAACGGATTTCTTTTGGAACTCATGTGGATCACCTCACACTTTTCGTTATTTAGCATCAACTGCCACCTGCCACACCATACAACAATCTTTTCTAAATCGCTTTGCAACTGATACTGGTCTTCGGATGACCTTACTAGACGGTAAATTACAGCATCATCTGCGAACAACCTAAGAGAACTGCTCAGATTGTCACCCAGGTCATTTATATAGATCAGGAACAGCAGAGGTCCCAGGACGCTTCCCTGGGGAACACCTGATATCACTTCAGTTTTACTCGATGATTTGCCATCTATTACTACGAACTGCAACCTTCCTGACAGGAAATCACGAATCCAGTCCCACAACTGAGACAATACCCCGTAGGCCCACAGCTTGATTAGAAGTAGCTTGTGAGGAACGGTGTCAAAAGCTTTCTGGAAATCTAGAAATACGGGACCAGCTTGAGATCCCCTGTCGATAGCGGCCATTACTTCGTGCGAATAAAGAGCTAGGTGCATTGCACAAGAACGATGTTTTCTGAAACCATGCTGATTACGTATCAATAGATTGTTCCCTTAGAGGTGATTCATAATGTTTGAATACAGTATATGCTCCAAAACCCTACTGCAAACCGACGTCAATGATATAGGTCTGTAGTTCGATGGATTACTCCTACTACCCTTTTTAGACACTGGTGTGACCTGCGCAATTTTCCAATCTGTAGGTACAGATCTATCGGTGAGCGAGCGGTTGTATATGATTGCTAAGTAGGAAGCTATTGTATCAGCGTAATCTGAAAGGAACCTAATCGGTATACAATCTGGACCTGAAGACTTGCCCGTATCAAGCGATTTGAGTTGCTTCGCAACCCCTAAGGTATCTACTTCTAAGAAACTCATGCTAGCAGCTGTTCGTGTTTCAAATTCTGGAATATTCCATTCGTCTTCCCTGGTGATGGAATTTCAGAAAACTGCGTTCAAAACTCCGCTTTAGCGGCACAGTCGTCGGTAACAGTGCCATCGGCACTGCGCAGCGTAGGTATTAACTGCGTCTTGCCGCTTGTGTACTTTACATACGACCGTAATTTCTTTGGATTTTCTACCAAATTTCGAGACAATGTTTCATTGTGGAACCTATTAAAGGCATCTCGCATTGAAGTCCATGCCAAATTTCGCGCGTCTGTAAATTTTAGCCAATCTTCGGGATTTCGCGTTCTTCTGAACTTCGCATGCTTTTTCTGTTGCCTCTGCAACAGCGTTCGGACCTGTTTTGTGTACCATGGGGGATCAGTTCCATCTCTTACCAATTTATGAGGTATGAATCTCTCAATTGCTGTTGCCACTATATCTTTGAATTTGAGCCACATCTTGTCTACATTTGCATAGTCAGTTTGGAAGGAATGGAGATTGTCTCTTAGGAAGGCTTCTAGTGACACTTCATCCGCTTTTTTAAATAAAATTGTTTTGCGTTTGTTTCTGGTGGATTTGGAAGAAACGGTATTGAGCCTAACTACAACGACCTTGTGATCACTAATCCCTGTATCAGTCATGATGCTCTCTATTAGCTCTGGATTGTTTGCGGCTAAGAGGTCAAGTGTGTTTTCGCAACCATTTACAATTCGCGTGGGTTCATGGACTAACTGCTCGAAATAATTTTCGGAGAAACCATTTAGGACAATCTCAGAAGATGTTTTCTGCCTACCACCAGTTTTGAACAAGTATTTTTGCCAACATATAGAGGGAGGGTTGAAGTCCCCACCAACTTTAACCGTATGAGTGGGGTATTTATTTGTTACGAGACTCAAATTTTCTCTCAACTGTTCAGCAACTATATCAACGAAGTCTGGGGGTCGATAGAAGGAGCCAATTATTAACTTAGTTCGGCTGTTAAGTATAACCTACACCCATACCAATTCGCACGGAGTATCTACTTCGACTTCACTACAAGATAAACCACTACTGACAGACACAAACACTCCACCACCAATTCTGCCTAATCTATCTTTCCTGAACACGGTCTGAGACTTCGTAAAAATTTCTGCAGAACTTATTTCAGGCTTTAGCCAACTTTCTGTACCTATAACGATTTCAGCTTCTGTGCTTTCTATTAGCGCTTGAAGGTCAGGGACTTTCCCAGCACAACTACAACAATTTACAACTACAATTCCGACTGTTCCTTGATCCAAGCATGTCCTGTATTTGCCATGCACCCTTTGAAATTGCAGCCCATCCCGTACTTTCCCGAGGCCTTCTAACCTAAAAAACTGCCCAGTCCACACCACACAGCCTCCACTATCCGTGTAACCGCCAGCTGAGTGTAGTGAACTCCTGACCTATTCAGCGGAACCCGAAACCCCACCACCGTATGGCGCAAGTCAAGGAATCCAGTTTTTCATTCAGAATTTCATGATGAACAACATCTATTAATTTATCTGGCAAAGTGTGTTGGCCTATGAACTTGTCATCCTTGCGGTGATACTCAGTCCAGATGGTACTGGAAGAGGCGGTTTAATGAAAATGAGAGACACACAACTAAAATACCAACAGTGTCTTAAAAAAACAGTAAAAGTTTCATTTATTCTTTGAAATACAATAACCATCATAAAATTTTTGTGGCGGTGTTCGTAGCGACAAGCAATTCGCTGAAGAAACGGCTTACGAAGTCACCGCCACACTTTTAATAGCGGGCCGACCGGTCCGCTGGAACAGTGAACAGAAAGATGAAAACCCAAACACTCTGATTAAATAAAAGTCGGTACTTATCTTTATTAACGCAGATACAGAAATAGTAGTGAACTCCGTGTCAACAGAAATCTGTGTAGTTCGAGTCGGAGCGGCTAGGTCAGCGTCGGCTGACGACAAACAACAACTCTGCTGCAATGAACACACAACTGACTAGCAAGTACACAATTCGGTGGCGAGTATACAACTGAGCGGCGAATACAAAACTGTGCTAGCACTCGCGACTCCAGCGCTTAAGAAGCCAGAAGCCAGCGGTGGCGCGCGCAGACTTGCGGCGATTTCCTGTCTCGCTGGCGCTGCTTATGCGGACGGCGTCCGGACTTTGATGCTGCCAACCTTTTGGCAGCGGGCTCGGGTGGCATTACTGGCTAGGATATAACAAAAATAATAAGACATTATTACAAATTTACCAGAATTAATTTTAAAAAGTCAGGAACTCTGCTGAGATTTAATGAATGTGATCTTCATAATGATCATTCTACCAGAAAGTATCTTATGTGTTTTCTTTTTATTCTTTAAGGAACAAATAAGTCAACTACCCACAAGTAATATCATTAAGATATTATTAATGGTGAGCAGTGCCTTGAAATCAGCTCTCAGTTAAAACTCAGACTCTGCAAAAGAATCAAGGGCACAGTAGTTAAGTGTAATACTTAAAATGGTTTACAATATCAATAATAATTCTACAGTACAAATGCCTCTTACAGAAAATACGCCGAATTCACTTCAGAAGCTTTGTATACCTGGATCTATTACTTTTGAATATCCACAGCAACAAGAAGCCGGGTCCATTGCCATGCCCCTTATACATGTGACCTGACAGTTTTCTTACTTAAGCACAGAAGCTTTCCTGAAACATTAATACTTTAGGAACAGTTCAGATGATTGGCAAACACACACCTGCAACCTTATTTGCAGCCAGTACTCTCAAATGAGACATTGAACTCTTCTAATTGCTCACCATTGCTAGAGCAAAGCCACATAGATAGTTGTGAATCAATCATTTATAATTGGTAATTATTCTAATCTAACAAGGCAGCATCCCTTTTGGAAGAATCCACAACTTCCACTGCCCTACATACACCCATAAAATGCCACCATTGCTTAACACACAGAATGTATCATGAAAATACACTGTTACATTGAGTCCATTTCACTATAACATGTGTCAGTAGGACATACGTCACTCTACGTGCCAGTTACGCTTAACGGACGCTGCCGAGGCTCCGCTTGAGGGCAAATACACTCAGCACTGATGTCATTCCGTGTGCTTCCACCCAAAAGAACTCACACTCCAGACCATACAGTCACTTCAGAAACATTGGCAACTTGTACAAGAAACTTCTCAGCCCTGGCAGAAGTGAGTCAACCATACCGACTGACTGCTTTCCTGCTTACTTCACACCTGTATCCACTCCAGTCATATGGCACACTCCACAGTGATGGTGCCACCCACAAGTGCTGCACACACATTAATAGTAAATCAAGTGTTGTTCCTCACTTCTGTAATCATTCAAGGCTTTGCACCTGTCCTCAAGTGGCTGTTGACATAATTTATTATGCTCAGTTTGTTGTGGATTGCATTTGCTGGGGGGGGGGCTCCTTCATAGAATGGAACTGTAATTTGTAATAATAGTGATCTTGGGGACTGAGAGCTAACACAAATAAGTGATATGGAGGAAGTATCCTAACTACTTGTGCAGAATAGACACACAGCTATGCAGTTCATGACTTAAGCAGTTCCAGTTATCTGCACACTTGTTTTCGCATTGCCTTCTACTCGTTGCAAAAGTTGCTTCTCCATAATTGACATGTGAAGAACCATATGAGGTCATCTGGAATCCCTTGTCCTAACTGCACACAATTCTGTGTCAGCAAGTTAGAGAAACAATCTGCCAAACATTTTTCAGGTAGAATGCAGTGTTGAGTATGTTGTTCGGCATATGCAACATGTGCGTGATGCCTCCAGAATATTGCATCTGCCATTTCTTGTGTGGAATAAAAGGACTCCATTTCACTTTAAGTTCCACAGAATCACTAAGATTGTTAAGATCCCAGCACAACCTCAGAATAATTTGTACAGAATGGATTACGTGACAGATAACTTGTAAGTCTGTTGACTTAGTACTCATGTTCCTTGGTAGCCTTTTTCTTCCCATTCCATTCATTGACTGTGAGGATCTTGAAATGATTTTTGAAGTAATTGTACACTACATTCTCACAGCAGATTTTTAAGTTTATGTATATGTTTATTATAATTGTCTATCATGATGATGATCACCTGATATTAATTTTTTAATTTATGCACAACAAATCAGTAAAATCACACGCAAGTGGCATCTCACACATCTAGGAGTTCCACTTAAGTGAATGTATACATGTACTTCAGTTACATCTCAGCATACACTTGTGATGTGGAATTTTAACTGACTGTGTCAAAGTCACTCGATAATTTTGTGTCATTAGCTGATGTGAAAAAATTCTGGCTGACACGGAACTTTACACAATGACTGCGCACTACTTGAGCTTGCCACAGATTGATGGTTTTTTGTGCACAATTCCTGTTTAATTATATGTGTAGGACAGTTACCACATTTGGCTTAATACCACACCTTTGCTTATTAGAAGTTTGATAATACTGGTTACCAAAAAAAATTGTAACTGGATTGAGGATTTCTTGGTATGGAGGACACCGCATGATACCTTGGACCAAGAGTCATCAATGTAAGTCACTTCAGGGTCAAACATTCTCATCTCTGTTAAGCATTACCATCTTCACATTTAAAAATAAACATGCAAATTAATGTTCTCTTCAGAAATGATGGTGTTTTCCAGTGGTGCCGGGTTTAATAATAACATGAATGAAAACATTTTGTTGTTCAATAATTGAGATCTATTTCTCTGCATGCTGTGGTTGAGCCTTTTTTTGTATAACAGCACAAAATTAGTTTTCATTAAAAAGCCACGTGTTGCAAGATAACTGACGATCACATTCATAGAAACTTTACTGTTTCAAATGAGCAATACAGAAGGCTCACTTCATCTACATCTACACTCTATGAATCTATGTGTAGTGCTTGGCTTCTTCCTGTTCCATTAATATATGGTGCATGGATAGAAGTGCGTACTGTAATCATTGTAATCTTATCCTCATGATCCCTGTGTGAGCAATAAGTTGAGGATTGTAGTATATTTTTAGAGTCATCATTTAAAGCTGGTTCTTGAAACTTTGTTAGCAAACTCTCTTGGGATACTTACCATATGTCTTCAAGAGTCTACGAGTTCACTTCTTTGATCATCTCACTGACTCTCTCCCACAACTCAAACAAAGCCATGACCATTTGTGCGGCACTTCTCTGTCCACGTTCAGTGTCACCTGCCAGTCCTATTTGGTATGAGTTCTGCACACTTGAGCAAAATTCTAGGTGTGTTGCATAAGTGATATGTAAGCAATCTCCTAGGTAGCTTGACTGCATTTCCCAAGTATGCTATCAATAAACTGAAATCTGCTATATCCGTACTAAGTATTACACCCAAGTATTTGTATGAGTTTACAGATTCCTGCTGTGACTCACTAATATGTTCATAGGATACCATGTGTTTTTGTTTTGTGAGGTACACAACTTTACATTTTTGAACATTTAAAACAAATTGCCAACCTCTATACCACTTTGAAGTCTTATCAAGATCTGACTGAATATTTATGCAGTTTCTTTCAGACAGTTCTTCATTATAGATAACTTCATCATCTGCAAAAAGTATGAGATTACTGTTAATATTGTTTGCCACATCATTAATATACAACATGAACAGCAAGGCACCCTGCATGCTTCCCTCTGATACACCTGAAGTTACTTCCATATCTGTCTACGACTGTCCATCCAAGATAAAATGCTGCTCTTCCATACCAAGAAATCCTCACTTGAGTCACATATTTCATCTGACACCTCATATGATCATATTTTAGATAATAAGTGTAGATGTGGTACTGAGCCAAGTGCTTTTCATAAATCAAGAAATATTGCACTTACCTGACTGCCTTGATCCATTGCTTTTCGTGTCATGTGAGAAAAATATGAATTGGGTTTCACATGATCTATGCTTTTGAAATCTGTGCTTTTTGGCATTAAAGATGTTATTCTTTTTGATTCTGATACACCTGAAGTTACTTCCATATCTGTCTACGACTGTCCATCCAAGATAAAATGCTGCTCTTCCATACCAAGAAATCCTCACTTGAGTCACATATTTCATCTGACACCTCATATGATCATATTTTAGATAATAAGTGTAGATGTGGTACTGAGCCAAGTGCTTTTCATAAATCAAGAAATATTGCACTTACCTGACTGCCTTGATCCATTGCTTTTCGTGTCATGTGAGAAAAATATGAATTGGGTTTCACATGATCTATGCTTTTGAAATCTGTGCTTTTTGGCATTAAAGATGTTATTCTTTTTGATATTTTGCAGTTCAGAACATGTCCTAAGATTCTTCAACAAATGGATGTCAGAATATTGGATGGTAGTTCATTGGATCATTTCTGCTACCCCTCTTATGTACAGATGTGGCCTTTGCATTCTCCCAGCAACTGGTCGCATTTTTTTGTTCAAGGGATCTACAATGTATTATAGTTAACAGAAAGGCTAACTCAGCTGCAAACTGGGTATGGAATCAGATAGGGATTTCATCAGGCCATTGAACTTCGTTCAGTTTTAGTCCCCAGTGTCAATGACACTAATATCTATTTCATTCATCTTTTCAGTGATACGACAGTTAAACAAGGTCAGCATTCCTGAGCTTTCCTTAGGGACATTTGAAAACAGAGTGAAGCATCCTGCTTTTGTTTTGCTTTCAATGAATATCTGGACACTAATTTTGGTGTTACTGACAGTCTATTCACATGACCAGAATTTAATTGGTTTTGTGAAAGAATATTCGACAGTATTCCACTATGGTAGTCACTGAAGGCTTCACGCAATGCTCCCTCGACAGCCAAATGCATTTCATTCTGCATCTCTCTATCTGTAATCCCACACTTTGTTTTATGTGCATTATGCAGTAGCCTCTGTTTCTTTAGAAGTTTCTTTACAGTGCCTGTATACCATGGAGGGTCCCATCCCTCATAAACTATTCTACTGGGCACATATACATCCAGCACACAGCCAACTATTCTTTTAAATTGAGCCATAGTTCCCCTACATGCTCAAGTCCTGAGCTAAGAGTTTCAAGTTCCTCATTGGAGTGTGACTCTATTGCTTCTTTGTGTAGTTTACTGAATGTATATATCTTTCTAGTTGTTTTAGTTGCCCTTTGTACTGTGGTATTCATTGTTGCTGTAACTGCCTCATACTCACGAATACCAGTTTTGATGTGAAAATCCTCAAAGACATCAGGGCTTATTTTGGCCAGTAGATCTAATATATTCCCATCATACATAGGGCTCCAAACTGTGTTCTGCATAATATTTGGTGAAGGCATTAGTAATTTTTCAAAGGATGTCTTGTTACATCCACCACTATTGTAATCCAATTATAATTTTTATGCCCACCTTTGATACTTGAGTCTTGCCCAAACAGTCTCTCATGCAGCTTCAGTTTGTACCTTGGTGAATTTGAGTTTCTTGTCCACTGTGACACATACATTACCTCCATTTCCTATTAGTCCATCCTTACTGTATATGCTTAAATGTTCTTCAAGAATCTCATTACTGTCAACTTTTAGTTTTAACCAATTTCCAGTGCCCAGTATTATGTGAACTTCAGTGTTTTTTAGGACCGCTTCAAACTTTGGAATTTTGTTGTAAATGCTTTGGCACATAACCATTTGGATTTTAATACTTTTACTTGGGGGGGGGGGGAGGGGGGGGAATTTCTGTGGATCTTACACTGACACTTATGGCTGTCTTACAGCTGCCATTATCTGGATTGGATGGAGAGTCACCTAATGTAAAAAAAATACCTGCATGCACCACACACTCAGTCAGCTACCTGGGTAGCTGCCTCTGATGTGTAATGCATACCTGACCTGTTTGTGGGGACCCTACAACTCTCAACCCAATGGAGCAGTTGTAGGAAGCCACAGCCTAGCTTGTCACGGAACCCTGACTGTCCTGGTTCAAGACTCACAACCATATGTTCAGGGGTCAATGCTGAAGATTGTGAACTTTGTTTAAACTCCATGAGCAAGACTAGTATTATCAAACATCTCTGGTATTCTCAACCTTCTCTGTCAGACTTTGGAATGATCCAAGTATGGCTTGGAGCCTAGACAACAGCCATCATTTGTTCCAGTGTGTGTCTCAATTTGCAGTTGGGTGCACCCTGTTCCCTCAGTGGCTGCCGGAATAGTCTCTGCAACATATTGGATGAGGCCACCAGGCAAACATTCTGAGTGCACGTGGTGTTGCTTACCACACCTTGCTACCATTTCCCTCATGGGAGCCATTCTTCACATATGTTCCAACTGCTCGTGATTAGTAGTCCCCCACTATTTTGTGTTTGCCTCCCCATTACATGGGACACCACATTTCCAAACAGGTGAAGGGCTCAGTTTTGGTTTCGAACAGTGGAAGACAGCACCCCTGGTCTCTGTCGCTCTTGTACAGGATGTCTAGACTTGCCACTGACACACCACTCAGTCAAGTGGATGAATAGTAACAGATTCTGTATTTTTTGCAGAACAGGCTGTATCCACTGGAGAGGATAATACTTTTTTTGGTAGTCCTTTTACACAACTCTTGGTAGCCCTCCCAACACATCGATTCACAGCAGCTTTGATGGTAATCAGGGCGATTTCCAGCTGCTTACAAATGTCAACTAGCTCATCCCGTACCGGAGATCAGCATACACAGTGTGGCTGTATTATGCCTGGTGCTGTGTTGTACAAAACAATAAACAAATAACTTTAAACAAAGATTTCTGAGTCTCATTTAATTTAATTTATGTGTCTGTTATGCTGTAAGTATTACAAGTAATCTTTCAGAACTGAAACCAAAAAGGAGGTATACATAACAATGAAAAACTTCGTAGCTACAAAATTGACAATAGCTTTAATTTATGATAAATACTGACAGTACATATTGCATTTATAAGGGAAAACTAATATTATATGTTAGTTATTTACAGTAATAGTAAATCACAAGTGCTGATAGTGCAAAAGTTTTTGCAATCAGCTGGAAAAATATGTAGCCAGACAGAACAACTGCTTACAAAGAAGTAAGGAGCTGAACTACTAAGAAGTAAGGAATGGAACTGCACTGACTGAACTGACTTTCCTGTGCACTTTTTACTACTACACATAATTTATTGCTGGGTGCCAGAATGCTCCATAAACCGCTAGTGTTATTTAAAACAATGGAAAATTCAGGATGGAATGGTGGAATATTATGGAAGGGATAGATTGCTACTCACTGTGTAATGGAAATGCTGAACTGCAGACAGGCACAGCAAAAAGACTGCTAAATAAGCAAGCTTTCGGCCAGAAAGACTTCTTCTGAATTAGACAAAAAATGCATGCGCGCGCGCACGCACACACACACACACACACACACACACACACACACACACACACACACACACACAGAGATATATATATATATAAAACAAAGATGAGGTGACTTACCGAACGAAAGCGCTGGCAGGTCGATAGACACACAAACAAACACAAACATACACACAAAATTCTAGCTTTCGCAACCAACAGTTGCCTCATCAGGAAAGAGGGAAGGAGAGGGAAAGATGAAAAGATGTGGGTTTTAAGGGAGAGGGTAAGGAATCATTACAATCCCGGGAGCGGAAAGACTTACCTTAGGGGGAAAAAAGGACAGGTATACACTCGCACACACACACATATCCATCCACACATACAGACACAAGCAGACATATTTAAATATGTGTATGTTTGTGTTTGTTTGTGTGTCTGTCGACCTGCCAGCACTTTCATTTGGTAAGTCACATCATCTTTGTTTTAGGAAACATTCCACGTGGGAAAAATTATATATAAAAACAAAGATGAGGTGACTTACCGAACGAAAGCGCTGGCAGGTCAATAGACACACAAACAAACACAAACATACACACAAAATTAAAGCTTTCGCAACAAACTGTTGCCTCATCAGGAAAGAGGGAAGGAGATGGGAAGACGAAAGGATGTGGGTTTTAAGGGAGAGGGTAAGGAGTCATTCCAATCCCGGGAGCGGAAAGACTTACCTTAGGGGGAAAAAAGGACAGGTATACACTCGCACACATGCACATATCCATCCACACATACAGACACAAGCAGACATATCTCCCTTAAAACCCACTTCCTTTCGTCTTCCCCTCTCCTTCCCTCTTTCCTGATGAGGCAACAGTTTGTTACGAAAGCTTGAATTTTGTGTGTATGTTTGTGTTTGTTTGTGTGTCTATCGACCTGCCAGCGCTTTTGTTCGGTAAGTCACCTCATCTTTGTTTTTATATATATATATATATATATATTCACGCAAGTGCAACTCACACACATGCCCACTCTGTCTGGCAGCCGAGTCTGTCGGCAGCCAAAGACTGTGAATCGTGTGTGTGTGTGTGTGTGTGTGTGTGTGTGTGTGTCAGTGGCAGATACAGAAAAACCTCAAGGAGGTGGTGCTAAAGATATCTTGAGATACTTTTACTTTTACCGTTCCTTTCTAGTGCGTTCAATACATGGCCTATATAGTAACAATGCATTTTTAGTAATCTTCTCTAAAGTCACTATTATCGGAGGTATACATGACAATAGTTTCCCGTACCTATCTCGTATTATGAGTTAGGTTTGGGAAACTATTGTTACGTTGTTAGTAAAAATATTGTTATGAGTCCCGTAACAATATTTTTACTGAGAAATTACTATGAATTACTATTATTAATACTTCACAATCAACTGATCATTCTCACTCTTGACTAATCTTCACACTTGCACTTGCTACAACTAGGACTTTTTACTTATTCATTCTGCAGTCCTAATATTTCTGCTTCTGATTGTAAACTAGCTTACTATTCAGCAAGTAGTCTGTATTTGTAACACTATGTGTCAAAGGTTCTCTGTACAAGAAAACAGTAGAATATTCGCGACTTTTCTTGAACAAATGCCAGACAGAATAACGTATCGAGATCATTAGAATGGCCGTGACTTTTCTCGTAGGTATGTGTTAGGTATCTGTGTGCCAGACACAAACGTGTAAAATACGATGACACGGACATGTGTGCTCTATAGGAAAGTACAACTATTCGATAACTCGATTCAGTCGAGTCACCTGACAAAAGAAATGAACGAATAGCGTGCGGGCAGACAGGCACGGTTGGCCCCGCAAGGGTGGAGCGCGCGTCCCCCATATGTATCTGCCACTGGTGTGTGTGTGATCCAGTTACGTTTATGTAGTCAAAAGTTAAATATTTAACTAATGAATAATAAATTGAAGTGTTGCACAACTTAAATAAAATTTCATGATTTGACAAGTTTACATGACATTTTCTATGACTCCTGCAAATTAAATAATGGAAAGTTAAAGTGTTTCTGATATACATTTGTCTTCAAAATTATGCCCTCATATATTCATCATTATTTTAAAGTGAAATAAATAGGATGACTGTCCAATATTACTTTAGGATCGACAGCAGGGGCAGAAGTGGCAGGAGGGAAGCCCATGTTACAGGCCTGGGCCACTTCGAGCCAGTGCCACTCTACCTGCAGCAAACCCCTAAAGTTGCCAAACCTTTACCCCAAACTGTGACATTTCCTGCTTGCAGTGGGCTTTAGCTGCAGCCACATAGCTGACCTGTGTGATAGTTGCACCCTGTGACTTGCTGTGTGTTCATTTTTACAGATGTAGGAGTTATTGTTTTACTTTTGTTATTGTTATTCATTTTTACTGTTATTCATAGTTCCTGTTATTCATTGTTACTGTTACCTGTTGGCACTGTCATTCATTGTAATTGTTATTTGTTGCTTATGGTGTGCATTGTTTCTGTTATTTGTTGTATATACTGAACAATGTCAGCGGGAGATCTTCGATAGTTATAAGTGGAACAGTTCAATAGCAGTCTCATGGCTAGTGAATTGCCATATGGATGCAATAAAAAGGAATGGTTTGTGTGTTATGTGCCTGCTTTGCGAATGAAAAACATGATGGTGGCCCACTGCTCTCCATTGCCAAAATGATCAACTGTAATGCTGCAGCTCTGAATACAAACAAAAACTCTGTTGAGAAGATTGTGAAGGACATGAAACTTCCTAGCAGATTAAAACTGTGAGCCAGACTGAGACCTGAGACTTGAACTCATGACTTTTGCCTTTCATGGGCAAGTGCTCTACCACAAGCTACCCAAGCACAACTCACGACCTGTCCTCACAGCTTTACTTTCACCAGTACCTCGTCTCCTACCTTTCAAACTTCACATAAGCTCTCCTGCAAAATGCAAAGGTCTCAAGTTTGAGTCTTGGTCCTGCACACAGTTTTAATCCACCAGGAAGTTTCATATCAGCGCAAACTCCACTGCAGAGTTAAAATTTCATTCTGGAATCATCCATTAGGCTGTGGCAAAGCCATGTCTCTGCAATAACCTTTCTTCCAGGAGTGCTAGTTCAGCAAGTTTCACTGGACGGTGGAACTGTGGGAGGTGGTCCACGACGAAAGATAAGGCACTTGAGATCTGTTTTTGTACAATGTTGGGATGGTAATTACAGTCTGTGAAGTCCTCAGTGAGACCCTCTGTGTATTTTGAAAGGGACCACTACAGATGTGACAGTCACAGGTGGATAGGCTGTGTGGAAGGGTCTTCTTGCTATGGAATGGGTGGCAGCTGTGAAAGTGGAGGTATTGCTGGTGAATGGTAGGTTTGATATGGATGGAGGTACTGATGCAGCCATCTTTTAGGTGGTGGTCAATATCGAGGAAGGTGGATTGTTGGGTTGAGTAGGACCAGTTGAAGCAATTGGGGGGGAGGTGTTGAGGTTCTGGAGGAATGTAGATAGGGTGTCCTCAATCTCAATCAAGATCAAGATGATGTCATCAGTGAATCTGAACCACGTGAGGGGTTTGGGATTCTGGGTGTTTACTAACAATCCTATAGATGGCCCATGAATAGATTGCCATGCGAGTGCCCATAGTTGCACCCTGGATTTGTTTGTAGATGATGTCGCCAAAGGACAAGTAATTGCACATGAAAATATAGTGGTCATGGCAACTAGGACGGAGGTTGCAGGTTTGGAATCTGTCAGGCATTGAGAAACTTAGTGTTCCATAGTGAATTTGACACCAGAGGGAATGTACACCATCACAGCACTAGAGGCAAACTGAGCTTCAGTATATGGAAACACAGACTGACAAAAACCAAAAACTCCTACAAAATAACATCAGTAAAAAATTTTTGTTTTATTTTTTATTTATTTATTTTTTGCTTGGTCTTTGCATTATGGTGTCTTTAAAGTTAAGAGTTATGATTTGCTTATTGGACACCTATTATACAAGGTAACAGAACTATTTAAAGTAAACATCATTGACATTAGTTTTTAAGAACATTGCAAGGAGAAGGAAATAGTCTGAAATAGTTAGGAGAGACAGAGAAGTAGGAATGATTGTGTATTACATGAAATTAAGGAAAGTAATAAAAAAATAAAAAAGTCCTCTGTATATCTGAAATGATGAGATCCTCCTCAACCCAGCATACCACGTTCCTAGATGTTAACCCCCTCCTCTCTGATGGCTCCAGGCTCTGTCCACATTAAACCCTCTAACCACCAACAGTACCTGCATTTTGACAGCTGTCATCCCTTTCACACCAAAAAATCACTCCCATACATACCGCATATCTGCAGTGACAAGAACTCTTTTTGCTCAGTATGCTGAGTGTCTCACCAAGGCCTGCACAGACTGGTACTGTCTCCCAGATTAGTCCACAGAAAGATCTCCCATGCCATTTCCCCTACCACCCCCAATCCTCTGATCACCCCCAAGGACCAGCTACATTACCACCCCAGACTGGAACAACTGGACCACATTATTAGCCAGGGTTTTGATTACCTATCATCATGGCCTGAAATGAGGAACATCCTCCCCAAGATACTTCCCACTGTACCGAGTCATGGTTTACTGACTCTGGATATTGAGCGACAGTGGCAGCGGGAGCAAAGGTCAGGGATGGCGGGAAGGAAGCAACACTTTGTGGGCAGTAGAGTGAGCTCTTTCCTTGGCTCAGTGGTTGAGTTGTGAGTGAAACATTGGTGGTTCCACTAACAGTCATTTATTCAGACATAAGACCCTAAACAAACAAACTAATACATTGTCTTTTAACTTGCTCAATTCCTCGCAGCTCCAGAGTGGCGGAATTGTAGTGTGCAGATTCCAGCGATAGCTGATTCAGTGATGGCTCGTATTGTGGCGGTGCACCGACAGTGTATTGTTCTCTCAGTTCTGTGCCCAAGGCTCCCTGCGGTGGCAGCATGGCCTTCTCCTTGTGAATTCACTCGTTGTGTTATTAACAAGCAGCTACAGTGTGGTGCAGAGTACTCTGTCCTGGAATTGAGCCAGTGACCCTCAGGTTCTGCGTCATCTGGCAGAGTTCTTCAGTCTCTTTAAGTTCACAGGTGACCCATTTGGTGAAGCCACAGCCTCTTCATCCTCACCAGCCGCCTGGATAAATACAACACGAACTTCTTTCTGGAAACATCTGGAGTGGCATCTTCTGCATTGACCTATTGGCATGGTACAGACATCTTCTTCTGTCAAGCGGCATAGCGGCTAAGTTGCTGTAGCAAAGTACGACATCCACTGACTAACCATCAGTCCGTCCATCCATGCAATGTTTCTTCGTGTCTTCTTTCTACTCTAAAGACCTCTTTAAATGAACGGTATTTATTCCATGTGTTTTTGCCAATGTCACAAAGTTTCTAGGTTGGTGAATGACTCTTCGGATGTTGATCTATGCTTCTCACATTGAACAGAAACGCGACCAATGTTGTCACATATGCCGGTTTTCCATTGTTATATCTCTATGCTGGCATGGTCGAGCATTGCCCTGTCATGTCCTCAGCATCACCAGATACATCACACACGTGAGGTCAGTATGCTGACAGTTCCTGGAGCAGTGACCACTGATGTGCGGAACAGCACTGGTCATTGTTCTGCTTGGAAGCATTGCTTGTCTGCTTGGTTGTTGATCTGTTGAGGAGCTGACTGATGCTGCACAAACTCCGCTGATCATTGGTCTTCTCACATTGGACAGAAATGTGACCAATATTACACACATTCCAGACTTTTTTGTTTGACTGCTGCTGCCTCCGAATATTTTGGCTTAACATGTCAAAGTCTCTAAAATGTTCACTTAACCTATTATAAGTCGTCACGTATTTTTCAGCCTTGAACAACCATAAATAGCACATAATTATTATACACAATTATTACACACTCTACATTCTTCCCCTGTACAAAAAAATTTGTCCTCAAATTTTCTCTTATGTCCATCTATAAATGACTAACAAACAAGAAACAAAAACACAGTGGCAACCTTAGTCTGTCAGGAAAATTGTATAATACAGTCATTCCATAATAGCTTGAAATACATCAGCATTAAGAAAATTTCTGAAAGAAATGTTAGAAACATGGTAGAATGATGGTCAGTAACAATACAATGAAGTAGCAGGCAACAATTATCTATACATACAATTTAGCAGTACATAAATATGCTCTAGGATTTTTGTAGCCATTCAACTGATACTTTGTGTAGTGATATGTTATTGTTTGTCTTGAGTTTCCATCTGATACATAGGAAAGCAGTACAAATTATAATTATGAACAAGAAGGTTACAGAGATACCTGTGCCCAATATCGTAATTTGCATTTTATGTTGCTCTTTCAACTGTACAATATGCTGCATCATAGCATTGGCATCAATCTTACCTTGTGCTGTGATAGAACATCTAATGACTGCAGGATGGGAGTGGTCAAGGGAGTTGTTTATGTAAGACAAATTTTGAGGAGCCAATAGTTGCATAGGTGTTTCTGGACAGTAAATTAGTCGCTAAGTGAAATTTAATGCCTTAAAGGGAACATAACATGCCTGTAATATAGAAAGTAGTATTCCTAAGCACATCTTACATTATTGTGATTTTATGGCTAAAGAAAAATTATTGTGCACTTTGTATGACCTAGATATGCTTATCAATACATTCTACTGAAGGACTCATTCTTATTTAAGCACACAGTGTCTAATGATATGTCGGTACTTCCTGGTATTTAAAACCCAAAATTCCCCTTTGCATATTTTGATGATTCCCTTTTCTGTACCTGATTCCCTGATAGCACATTATGTGTAGAATCTGTAGTACACAAAGCTTATTTACATTTAAATTGTAGACTTTGTATTGTGGATGCATAATTGACTGCATGCAAATGAAGGTTTTATGGAGCCAAGTGTACATTCTGTATTGGTGCATCAGTGGTCTTCTGTTTATGCGGTTCAGCACACGTCGGAATAGTATTTGTTGCTGTTAGTGGCATTACGTCTGTTACTCCATTAAAAGGTTTCAGCTGGCTTACATGAAAAATAGTTGTTTTTTGTGGGTAACTGTAACCTGACATTAACTGTTGATGTGATTTTGACAACTTGTTAAGGAGCCTGATAATTTGTTACAAATTTTTTCATCTTTCCTTTAGCAACATAGAGAGTGGATAGGAAAATCCATTTGCCAATTTTGAAATCTGGATACTTAGTGTGTACGTCGCGTAATTTCTCTTCCCAATGAAATGGTCTAGTAATTGCTTTCTGTACATTTTTCCACATGTTCTTAATTATTCGAGCAAATTCCCTAACTGTTTCTCCATTCCTTCCTTCTTTGGGCTTAATAATATCGAATAGCAACAATGCCTTCCTTCCATAAATAAGTGCATAAGGCAACATGCCACTTTCTTCATGTGTTTTGGCATTGTATGCATTTACACAGTATCGAATGAGGATATCCCCATTGATGAAATAACGTAGCATTTTCCTGATAATGCGGTGGACCCATTCTGTCCATCCAATTGGCTGTGGGTGTAATGGAGTAGTGCATAATTTACGTACTTTCATCAAACGGCAAAGTTGTTTCACGAGGTCAGACATGAAGTTACTACCTTGATCAGTCATTAGTGCTTCTGGTACACCAGATTTTAAAACCAATTATTGACCATATCCTGTGCAATGGTGTTTGCTTGTTGATCAGGAAGACTTACCATGGTTAAATATATTTAGAAATTATCTATAATCATTAGTATGTACCTATTCATGGCCGGTGTTTTATTAAATGGACCATATATGTCAATTCCTGAAATTTGAATTGGGCGTGATGCTTCCAGGAGATTTTATAATGGTATACGTTGATGGCAATAGTCTGCTCACTGGGTGCATAGTATACAATTGCGCACGTATCATGCTACATCATGCTTTCTTGCTTCCCCTACCAGAAATGGCCAGCAACGTGTCTTTCAGTAGTTCTTTGACCACCATGACCTGAAAAATGTGATCATGGGCCTCTTGCATAACTTCCTGTCAGAGGTGTTTGGAAACCATGATTCTTGGCCCAAGTCTAATTGTTCGACACAAAATCCAATCCTGTACACAAAACTGCTGTTGTGTCACATATATTTTGCAATCTGCATCTGAAGTCTGTGCTTTTCACCATTCTGCTGCATCATGACTTACTGCTTCTAATACCACTACCTTTCTATTAAGACAATCTGTGTTGGAATGCTTCTTCCCCGGTTTATGAATGACTAAAAAAGTCCATTTCAGAGCAGCATGGTCGCCAGCACATTAAACGACATGATGGGTCTTTTAGCCCAAGTAACCACTTGAGAACAGCATGGTCCATGAGTATTTTTAATTCATTCCCATACAAATAGCACTTGAAATATTTTATGCCATAGATGACACTCAGTAACTCCTTTCCCATTGTTGAGTAGTTCTTTTCTGCTGTATTTAATTGTCTGGATGCATAGGCTACTGAATGTTCTGCACTGTTAATGTTTTGACCCAAAACTGCTCCGATAGAATATCCAGATGCATCACACGACAGGATGAATTCTTTGCTGAGGTCTGGATAAATTAATACAGGACTTTGCAATGATTTGTACTTTGATGTTTCAAATGCTGTGTCACATTCTGTTATCCAGTAAAATTTAGTTCCTTTTTTTTAATAACTGTGTGAGAGGTTGTGCTATTTCTGCATAGTCTTTTACAAACTTTTGATAATAATTTGAGAGGCCTAGAAATTGCTGTACTTCCTTGGTACATTGCAGTTTGGGAAAATCTTTAACTGTGGTTGTTAGCTGTGGATTGGTTTCGATTCTGTGTTTGCTGATAACATAGCCTTAATATGTTACTTCCTTTAATGCGAAGTGACACTTTTCCAAATTTAATGTTTATTTAGAGTTCCTGAGACATTAATGCAAAGTGACACTTTTCCAAATTTAATGTTTATTTAGAGTTCCTGAGACATTGGAAAACTTCTCGTAAGTGAATTGCATGCTCTTTGATGACTTTTGAAAATACAATTATGTCATTGAAGTGTATCATGCATTCTTGAGCTTTTAATCCATGTAACACACCATCGAGCAATCTTTGGGGGCATTGTTTAATCTGAAAGGCATCCTTAAAATAGCCAATGACCTGAAGGTGTGGAGAAAGAAGTTTTATGTCTGTCCTCTGGTGCAACTTCTATTTTATGGTACCTACTCCTTGAGTCAAGTATGGAGAAATATTTACTGTTGACGAGATGGTCAAAGGTATCTACAATATTTGGTAATGGTTACATGTCCAAAATTGTTTTTCTATTTAAATGCCAGTAATCACAACAGAATCTATAATGTTTTGCACTGTTGGCAGATGTCTTTGGCACAATTACAACATTTGCACTGTGTGGTGAATCCGAAGACTATTATACCATCCCTTAATTGCTGCTTTATGAATTCATCAAGTAACGGTTACAACTGGTGAGAAACTCTGCATGGTCTCCTATAAACTGGGGTGTTATATCTTGTTGGAATCGTGTTGTGTGATGTTTGATGCTGCTAGCGGTCCCTGTGAATTAAACAGATTCTGAAACTCGTCCAACACTGCTTCCATCATTTCCTGTTCACAAGTGTGATATCTTCTGGCGCAGTGCAGTTTTGTAGGTGGCTGGCTTGTAACTATTGTCTACATCTGACCAATCAAAATCATCCTCCTCTAAGGCACTTATGTTAGCTAATGACATTCTCTATTATGACTATACTTTTCTTCTATCCCAAAATTATCTATGTGCACCATTATCTTCTGTACTCCATCAACTGTTGCGAGATGAACTATACTCTTCCACACAAAACAATGTGTGTGTCTCATCATCATCATCATCATTTAAGACTGATTATACCTTTCAGCATTCAGTCTGGAGCATAGACCCCCTTATAAAATTCCTCCATGATCCCCTATTCAGTGCTAACATTGATGCCTCTTCTGATGTTAAGCCTATTACTTCAAAATCATTCTTAACCGAATCCAGGTACCTTCTCCTAGGTCTACCCCGACTACTCCTACTCTCTACTGCTGAACCCATGAGTCTCTTGGGTAACCTTGCTTCTCCCATGCGTGTAACATGCCCCCACCATCTAAGCCTGTTCGCCCTGACTGCTACATCTATAGAGTTCATTCCCAGTTTCTCTTTGATTTCCTCATTGTGGACACCCTCCTGCCATTGTTCCCATATACTAGTACCTGCAATCATCCTAGTTACTTTCATATCCATAACCTCAACCTTATTGATAAGGTAACCAAAATCCACCCAGCTTTTGCTCCCATACAACAAAGTTGGTCGAAAAATTGAACGGTGCACAGATAACTTAGTCTTGGTACTGACTTCATTCTTGCAGAAGAGAGCAGATCGTAGCTGAGTGCTCACTGCATTAGCTTTGCTACACCTCGCTTCCAGTTCTTTCACTATGTTGCCATCCTGTGAGAATATGCATCCTAAGTACCTGAAACCGTCCACCTGTTCTAACTTTGTTCCTCCTATTTGGCACTCAATCCGTTTATACCTCTTTCCCACTGCCATTACTTTCGTTTCGGAGATGTTAATCTTCATACCACAGTCGTTACATTTCTGATCTAGCTCTGAAATATTACTTTGCAAGCTTTCAATCGAATCTGCCATCACAACTAAGTCATATGCATATGCGAGACTGCTTATTTTGTGTTCGCGTATCTTAATCTCACCCAGCCAGTTTATTGTTTTCAACATATGATCCATAAATAATATGAACAACAGTGGAGACAGGTTGCAGCCTTGTCTTACCCCTGAAACTACACTGAACCATGAACTCAATTTACTGTCAACTCTAACTGCTGCCTGACTATCTATGTAAAGACCTTTAATTGCTTGCAAAAGTTTGCCTCCTATTCCATAATCTCATAGAACAGACAATAACTTCCTTCTAGGAACCCGGTCACATGCCTTTTCTAGATCTATAAAGCATAGATACAATTCCCTGTTCCACTCGTAACATTCTCCATTATTTGCCGTAAGCTAAAGATCTGGTCCTGACAACCTCTAAGAGGTTGTGTGTGTCTAAGTCATCATTTTCCTCTAATGGTTCCACTATGCATACTGTGTTTACAGGTAAAGCAGCATTAATGTCTGCCCAAAGTAGCTTTCCTGTACCGAATGGTATTTTATCCCATGAATCTACCTTAAAGGACACTGCTCTAAGTTAGTTGATTCCTCTTTCTGGAGAGAGGGATCTTGTGGCAGTGTGTCCTTGGCAGCTGTGCCACCTAATTGAAACAATATTCTGCAGTGTAACCTAATCGAAACAATGTTCCACTAAGCTCCACTGTTTGCTGCCCGAGGTTGATTATGGTGTTTTGTTTATTCAGGAAATCTAGCCCTAGGAGAGCATCATATTCATTGTGTATCCTTGATACAACTTCCAAAACCTCCTCATATCTTACACCATGAATGTGAAAGGTCAATGACGTACATCCTACTGAAGGTATGTCACCTCTGCCTATACCTTTTAACTTCTGTCTTGGAGGGCCATATCTCCTTACCTCAGTGCACTGTTTACTTATGACCGACATGTGAACCCCAGTGTTGACTAATAATCTACATATTTTACATTAATAGTGCCTGGTAACCAACAGCTTGCCTTTACACATGCTCTAATAGCATGGAATTTTAATGGGAACACCTGGCGGTGGTTCTGGGGTTCCCATTCCTGTTCACAGATCCCTGTTTGCAAATTTCCCAGTATTGCTACACTTACCATATGTATGGACCACCCTCTGACAATTTGTACACTGTGGTTGGTGACAGTTTTTCGCTATGTGTCCCTGTTGATCAGCCGGCCGGTGTGGCCGAGCAGTTCTAGGTGCTTCAGTCTGGAACTGTGCGACCGCTACGGTCACAGGTTCGAATCCTGCCTCGGGCATGGATGTGTATGATGTCCTTAGGTTAGTTATGCTTAAATAGTTCTAAGTTCTAGGGGACTGATGCCCTCAGATGTTGAGACCCATAGTGCTCAGAGCCATTTGAACCATTTTGAACCCTGTTGATTGCATCTGAAGCAATGAATCCCTGTGGAAAATGCATTTTTTTCTTTCTTTGCACCTCATTCCTGCATCAGTTAAATTCTGTGGAAATTCAGCCCTAACATGGTGCAATGCTTTGGGTGGCAATCCTCGCAAAAAGTATCTAAGGTCCTGTTCTCTGCTTCTTGTAAAATATACTTATTGGCTTAATCACTGCCTGACAGTTGGTAAGTGTTACTAGTAACTTTTTGCACTCTATCCACAAAGCTTTCTATTGTTTCGTTGTGCCTTTTGGAGATGGTGTTCAGTTGCTCCCTACAGAAACGGCAATTGTTTTGCTTTTTAATTCACTCTTTCAAACCAAAAAACTCACATGGAGGTGATAATATTTCAAGTGAAGCACCAAAAATCTGTTCTTCACATATACACGACGTATTCAGACACATTTGCAATACATCACAGTCACACAGGCAATATTTACAGACAGAATGAAATATGTTATTACCTTTCGTCTTTACAATAAATACAGGGTGTCCCATTTATCTTGACCGCCCTAAATAACTGTTTGTCCAGATGCAAATTCTAAAATTTTTCAAACAAATGTTCTTTAGCCATCAGGGGGACATCAATCAGCATGATTTCCTTCATTGTAGCTTTGTTTTTTTTTTTTTTTTTTTTTTTACAAAGATATGAACAAAGGTATGACATTTTTAAATGGCACCCTATTTTTTTTTTTCGGCAATTCATTTCCTCTCCTAAAGACCTATTCAAAAATGTATCACAGTGTACCATTCACTCAAACACAACATTGACTTTGAGTCTGGGATCAGAAACTCATCCACTTGCTGGAGTTGTTAGAAAACAAATGAAAACTAAGTAAAAACATAACACAAAATTGACTTCGACTTCCTGTACCATTGTCCAGGAGGAGAACATTCAGCGGCGCTCAGAGTGGTGACCCTGGGCACCAATGCACTGGTGCACTCGTTGAATGAAAGAATTATTTACTGGTTCCAGTGCTGCCTGCTGAAGAGACTTACAAGCGAGCATGATACGTTCCTGCATGTCCTCTGGAGTTGTTGGAATATTGCGATAGACATCTTTAATGCATCCCCAAAGAAAAAAGTCCAGGGGATTTAAATCAGGAGACCTGGCAGGCCAAGTGACTGTTCCTCTTCAACCAATCCATCTGGCAGTATACATTTGGTTCAGAACACGACATGCATGCAAGGCATTATGTGCTGGACTTCCATCGTGTTGATACCACATAAGCATTCTGGTTCTTAGCGGCACTTCATCCAGAAGAGGAGGAAGAATTCATCTGAGGAAGTTGACATACACTATCCCATTTAAACTACCACTGATGAAATAAGGACCAATAATTGTAGTACCAAGCAGCCCACAGCAGATGTTAACTCTCCACTGGTGCTGGTGTTACACCTGTCTAAGCCATCGTGGGTTGTCGCTGGGCCAAGAATGCATATTCCTTGTATTTACGTGTCCTTTGTTTGAGGAGGAACATTCATCGGTAAATAGAACATTGGAGAAGAAGTTCGGCTTTGCTAGTATTTGCTGCTGTCCCCACTGACAGAACTGTACACAGTTCTGGAAATCATTACCAGGCAATTCTTGATGTAGGTGTACAGGGTAAGGATGGAATCGGTGACATATAAGAATACGATGTACACTGGTTTTAGGAATGCCAATCTCGTGTTCAATTTCTTGTATGCTCACACTTGGATTCATAGCAACGAAAGCGAGAACAATAACTTTGGCAGCTTTGTCTGCGTGAGTGCTACAACAATTGCATTGTCATGGGTTGCAACTTCATGTTTCCTGAAGTGTCGAAAAAAAAATGAGAAAACATCCATTGGGAAGATGTGTTCTTGTCAGGATATCCGTCTCTGTACAATTCCGCTGCCTGCGTAGCATTTCGCCTACCTTCAACAACAACAACAATAAAAGAAACGTTATATCAATGCAGTTTGTTGGAAGGACAGCCTTTACTGTATGCCTACTCTGCACAACAGTATTTAAAAGGACTAAACTACTGTACTAAATGTACCCATACATAAGAAAACAGTATTGCAATTACTGTTCTGCTAACTTACATTCCCCATAGATGAGTAGCATTTCTACCTTCTCTTTGTTGCTGTACATTCTACTCACACAACTCTTCAACTGATGATGGTTGATGGAATGATGGGTGTGGATTCTACTTTTTTGAATAGGTCTTTAGGAGAGGAAATGAATTACCAAATAAAAAATACAGGGTGCCATTTAAAAAAGTCATACCGTTGTTCATATCTTCGTAAAAAACAAAGCTACAACAAGAGCAATCATGCTGATTGACGTCCCTCTGACGGCTAAAGAACATTTGCTTGAAACATTTTGTAATTTGTATGTGGACAAACAGTTATTTAGAGTGGTCAAGATAGATGGGACACCTTGTATAGTAAGACAGATATTAATATTTACAAACCAGTCTCACTATTTACCTCCTTCACAAAGGTAGCAAAACATTATTTATGGAAGAACTTTAACATACCCCTCTCATAAGAAGATTATTTGAAAGGGTCTCTCCACAGAACATTCAACTTCTCAATTTGCTGGTCACATTATTCTTTCGGTTACAAATTATTTTTTCCTGGGGAAAGAAAACAACATGTCTTTGCTAGCCAGTTCTTTGAATTAAATTATGATTTTTTAGATGTATAAAACATTCTGAGGTGCCCCCAACACATGATACAACATGTCCCCAAATGTGGACCCTGTGTTAAAGTGGGTACAGCATAAGTCAAAAAGTCAAAGTATTTTATTTGATTTTATTTCACCAAAATACATAAATTATACAAAGTTTACTTAATGATTATATACATAAACTATCATTTTACATTTGTGAAGAATGATAATCAAAGAAACAAGTTTTTTCTAACCAGACATAAGTGAATCAATAACAATACAAGAGAAGGAAAGTTGCTACTCACCATATAGCGGAGATGCTGAGCCGCGATAGGCACAATAAAAAGATTCACACAATCATAGCTTTCAGCCATTAAGGCCTTTGTCAGCAGTAGACACACATATGGGAGTGGCGACTGGGTGGGAGTAAGGAGGAGGCTGGGGCGGGGAGGGGGAGGAATAGTGTGGTGGGAGTGGCGGACAGTGAAGTGTTGTAGTTTAGACAGAGGGTAGGAGAGAAGGTGCGGAAGGGGAGGGGGTAAGTAGCGGAAAGGAGAGAAATAAAATTAAAAGACTAGGTGTGGTGGTGAAATGACGACTGTGTAGTGCTGGAATGGGAACAGGGAGGGGGCTGGTTGGGTGAGGACAGTGACTAACGAAGTTTGGAGCCATGAGGGTTACGGGAACGTAGGATGTATTGCAGGGAAAGTTCCCACCTGTGCAATTCAGAAAAGCTGGTGTTGGTGGGAAGGATCCATATGGCACAGGCTGTGAAGCAGTCATTGAGATGAGGGGTATCATGTTTGGCAACGTGTTCAGCTACAGTGTGATCCACTTATTTTATTGTGCCTATCGCGGCTCAGCATCTCCGCTATTTGGTGAGTAGCAACTTTCCTTCTCTCATATTGTTACATTCCATCCTGGATTTTCCATTGTCAGACATAAGTGAATGTTACATTTTACACAATAAAAATTGGTTTTGCCTTTGCAACCCAGTTTCTTGCACCTGTAAAATGATTTTTTGTCACTGACCACTGGAAGATGCCTAGCATTGTCCAAACAAACTTCAGCTTCCGGCTGAACTTCCACATTGGCTTGTTTTGAAGTACTTGAACTCTCAGTAGTGGGACGCCCCTCTTCCTGGCAGCTGGCTTATCTATTTTTGTTAAGTACTTTGGACACACTTGCCCTAAAGTGAAGCAAATCAAGGGTCTTAATTTTAAGAGCACCTAATTCTGATGCATTCTTCTTGTACTCAGTCCATGTATTTACACATGCAATATCTATTGCATGAGCAAATATGTGAAGTGTCCACTTTCGCAGTCTGATGAGTGTACAATAAACTGTGATCAGAAAACCCGTCTTGTTGATCCCTCCCATTTGTGGACTGTAAATTTGAATAACTTCTGGTCAGTCGATTTCAACATACTTCTTTTCAGTTTTATTCCACATTTTACTCACATCTTTGTTTCCAATTCCCACATAATTCAACACCATTTCCATTGGCTTACTGTCATACACTTTTGTTACTATAACTTCTCCATCTTCACTTATCAGTTCCTCAGCACAGCCTTTATCACATTACTTCGTGTCTTTGTCACACAAAAATGGTAGATTCTTGAAGTGATTTTGGTGCACCGTACATATTGCATACATATTCTTATGTCTCAAGTACTGCAGAAAACTATACTTCAAGAAATAATTATAAAAAATTAGAATCACATTTGTTTCATTGATTCTTTCTGCTAATTTCACCACTACTGATGCACCAAGAGCAAAAATTTTTAACATTGCTGGATCAAGATCATGTCGTCAAACATTGATATAATATAAAATCAAACGTTTGACCACTTGTCCTACAGAGTGCAAATATTTTTATTCCCCATGGTTTTGGTTTGCTCTTTACATACTGTTTTACATTCAGTGATCCCTTGAAACGTACCATTTGTTCATTGACACTAAGATGTTCTTCTGTTGATAAACTCTGCAACCATTCCTTATGGAATTGTATATTGGTCTGACTTTCCAAAATCGATTTATTTCTTTTATTTCTCTCCTTTTCACTACTTACCCCCTCCCACCTCCGCACCTTCTCTCCTGCCCTCCATCTAAACTGCAACTCTTCACTGTCTGCCACCCCCCCCCCCCCCCCATACTATCCCTCTTCCTTTCCGCCACAGCCTCCTCCTTACCCCCACCCAGTCGACACTCCCATCATGCACTAGTGCTGCTGTTCGCAGTGCGGTTTCAGCTCTCTGAGACTGCAGATGTGAGTGCAAGTTGCATTTATCTGAGTGTGTGTGTGTGTGTGTGTGTGTGCGTGCGTGTATGTGTGTGCGTGCGTGTATGTGTGTCTACTGCTGACAAAGGCCTTAATGGCTGAAATCGTTCATTGTGTGAATCTTTTTGGTGTGCCTATTGTGACTCAGCATCTCCGCTAAATGGTGAGTAGCAACTTTCCTTCTCTGGTATTGTTACTCTCCTTTCCGTAGATATTCTCACTCCCATTTCCCACTGTGTTATTGGGCGCCCTCTAGGTCTTTTTCCATCCTCCTTTAGTCCTTCCATAATTTTGGGGAGTCTCTGCCCATGCATCCTCTTAACATGCCCGTACCATCTTAATCTCTTTTCTTCGATTTCTTCTCTCATACTCTCCTGTTTAAGGTCCTATTTACATTCCTTACTCTGTACATTCTTGTTTTTCCCTTAACTGCTTTGAGAAATTTCATTTCCCCTGCTTGCAGCCTGCTCCAGTCCCTTTCTGTCATTGTCCATGTTTCTCCTCCATAGATAACAATAGGGAGGTAATAACTCTTATACATAAGGAGTTTTGCTTTTTCTGAAACTTCCTTATTCCAAATCAGGTGTTTTATTGTTTGGTAGAATTTGCCTCTATTCTGTAACCTCCTATTACTTTCGTTGGTTATTCTTCCATCACTAGATATTCCACCCTCTAAATAAGTGAAACTGTCTACCATTTTGAGGGGCTCTCCATTCAAAGTAATATTTCCGTTGATCCCTTTGTCTCTTCCAAATACCATTACTTCACTCTTACCTTTACTTATTTTTAATCCATACTTTTCCATTACTTCCTTCCATGCATCAAGTTGTAACTGTACCTCTACCTCTTTATCACCTCATATTACCAATCATCTGCAAAAACCATCTTTTTGTATTTTTTTTTTACTATATCTTTAACTGCCCTATTCATTCCCTCCATCACAACACTAAAAAGTGCAGGAGATAAAATACTTCCTTGTTTAAGGCTTTGTCTTATTTCGAAGTATTCATTGTTCCCTAATGGTGTTCTAATTCTACATTTGTGTCCTCTGTACATTGTCTTTATTACAGTAATGTATCCATCTTCTATATCTATCTTCTTCATTTCTTCCCAGAGTCTTTCCCTGTTAACTGAGTCATATGCCTTTTCTATGTCTATAAAAACTGTTATCACCCTTTTGTTATACTCCAAATGTTTTTCCATCAGTTGACGGATAGAAAATATCAGGTCGATCGTGTTTCTTCCTTTCGTAAACACATGCTGTTCTTCACTCGGCTTCTTGTCTATCTTTTCACTTATTCGATTTAGCAACAATAGTATTTTTAGCAAATCACAGTTTGGGTTTCAGAAGGGTTCCTCTATAAGAATGCCATTTACACATTCAGTTACCAGATTTCCAAACATTAAATAATAAAATAGCACTGGTTGGTATTTTCTGCACCCACTCCAATGCATTTTACTGTGTGAATCATAATATTCACCTACATAAGTTAACATTTTATGGGCTTGATGGTATAGCCAAACAATGGATAACATCATATCTAACCAAAAGAATGAAGAAGGTTGTACTTAGTAATTCAAGCAATATAGCCTGTGACATAGTTCTGACTCGGGAGAAATCATCTATGGAGTTCCCCAAGGTTCAATCTTTAGTCCACTACTGTTCCTCATACATGTAAATGATCTTCCATCTAGTATACAACAAGCAGAATTAGTTCTTTTAGCAGATACAGCATACATACAGAAATAGAAACAGAGGTAAACAATGTTCTTAAAAGTAATATTGATTAGTTTTCTGCAAATGGTCCCATCCTGAATTTTAAAAAGATGCAAGATATTCAGTTCTGCATACCTAGAGGTATTACACCAGTGACAAGTGTAACTTCAAAATTCTTAGGAGTCCACATTGATGAGAATTTAAATTGAAAAAAAAAAAAAAAAAAAAAACCACACACATTCTGCAAGTCCTAAAACAACTTAGTTCAGCTACATTTGCACTTGAATAATTGCGAATCTTGGTGAGAGACAAATCAATAAGCTGACAACTGTGACATATTTTCATTCAATAATGTCACATGGAACAATGTTCTGGGGTAACTCATCCTTAAGAAAGAAAGTCTTCATTGTGCAAAAACGTTCTGTGAGAATATGTGATGCTCACACACAATCAGCTTGTAGACATCTCTTTGAGGAGTTCAGCATTTTGACTTCAGCTTCATGCTATATTTATTCCCTCATGAAGTTTGTTGTGAATAATCCACTACAGTTTAAGAAGAAAATGAGGTACATAATTCATTATATACACATACTAATGTGCTTTATATGTCCGGGCCAATCTTGCAGATTTTCAGACAAATGCCGACTTAAATAATGACAATATCCAAAATAGCACAGCACTCTGTACTCAGCGAACAAAAAGAACACACACACACACACAAAGGCATGTGATTCATATTGGTACAAAACTCTACAACAGGCTGCTAGCCAACATCAGAAAATTAGAAGGTGAAAACAGATTTAAAGTAGAATTTAAAGAATTTCTACTTGAACAATGTTTTTACTCAGTAAACGACTATTTAGGCCAATAAACAATTCTGATAATGTTTATATTAATGCAAAACTGAAAACAATGTCTTTCATCCCCTAAAGTTTCTATTAATTTTGTATATCTGATGGACAACTGTTGAGTTTATTGAATTAATGTAGTGAATATAAGGGATTTCTGTTGCCTTAGGGCAAACAGATTATGCAGTTATAATACTGTTAATATACATGTAGAAAAAGTTTGTGTCTTGTATGACCAAGTATTATTATTTGTACATTTTTGTACAATTTTGTATGTATTATTCTTGGTACTACTTAATGTAAAATTTTGTATGTTCCTTTTCCATAAATTGTTTCACATAAATTTACATCTACTTTTGGATAACATCCATACAATATTTATTGTCTATAGATGGATAAATAAAAAAATAAAAAATACAATACAATAACAGAAGGAAGAATGACATTCATTACTATGTATTAAAGATGTCTTTAGCACAAAAAGCGGTGCACAATGATGCAAAAAAAATTTTTGATCATTTACCCAGTGATATGAAATGTATGACAGACAGCAAAGTTAAACTTGATTGCGGAGAAAATTTCTGCTTGAAAACATGAGAACTCGTATCCCATAGAAGAATTTCTGTTATTGTAATCTGTAAAAGGTGGTTGGTAGGAATTACAAACTCACATCTGTAAATCGTTTTTTTCTTTTTGTTAAATAAATTAGAAATGTTCAGAATGTAACCGTAGTACAAATTAATTTGTGTTGTGAATGTATAATGACTGTCATGCAAAATTATATGGAACAATTTACTAACTAACTTATTGTGTAATAGTTTGATATGGCGTGGAGAACCATTAAAGAATCATGTACATGTTCTTTGCAGTGCAATATTTTTCAGTGTGAAAGTGTACATAGTTGTAAAACTGGCTAATTCCCTATCATAACAGTATTGCGTGGTATACTATTTTCTTTGTATAATTTGCAATTCTAGCTTTACAAAATTCATGCACCACTTGTGAAAGACCTAAAACTAAAACGAATCACTTAGAAAATAACAGAGCACAGGTACTGTGTAAGTATGGTTTTGTCTTTTGCACAATTTGTAGGAACACAGAGAATATGTAATATTTTAAGTTTTTTCAAAGCTCACTTTATATCATCAAACTAAATTTGTTGTTCATAGAGTTGCTTGAAGTGTTACTTAAAAATTTTCTCGTGTGTAGATTGCTATCTGTCAGAAGACATTGGTTCAATCTTATGGTCATGTCCTTCGTCAGTGATATACTGGTGATATTATACTGAGCTCTGCTATTTAAAATCATGCCACCCTATTCTTGGTGTGCTTATATGTCCATGATGTAACAAAGCAAGTTGGGATGATTTTACTTCCCCTCTTCTTTTGCCATCTGCCTTCTTAAAACTCCTTTTATTCATTTTGACTAATTACCATTAACATAAGCGAGTATAATCTGCATTTTCATAAAACAGAAAGGTTGGCCCTTAGTTTTTAAAGAATATAACATCAGATCTAATTTCATGCTTAGTTTTATGTATGTAATTGATTTTCTAATTTATTTCAGCTATTCCTAGTTAATACTTTCATTACAAGGTGAAATCAGTAATTGTTTCGTGACTTAAATTCTGTTGTTGACTTATAAACAAGTATAACTTCTGTAATAAGTATAAACGTTTGGAGGAACAACTAATTGTAATCTTAAAGGATCTGTTTGGCTCTATTTGAAAACATGTTAGCAAAGCCAGCCCTTAATTAATTCCAGAATAATTAACAGTTTTGTCGACAGTATTGTTTGCCTAACTATATATCTTAATTTCATGGTTTAAACAAATAACTCGGCTTAATCCTTGTAGTAAAAAAAAAAAAAAAAAAAGAAATTGTTGTATTTAGTTAATTTAATGAGTTATGTTTTAATTGTGATTTCTGTAAATTAAACATCAAGCAAAGTGTAGTTTGAGGGCCTATTATTGTAATGATATATAAGGGCCAGATTTTTGGTCATGAGGCAGTCAGTCCACAGCCAAGTTTCAGACAAGAAATCTGTATTGGTTAGATCAACAACAATGCATCCCTGAAATAAGTGTAGCACAATTAGGCCATGTGTTAAAACAATGACAGTGTCTGTCCCATACATACATTATTATTCTACAAGAACTGAGAGCCAGGTGGTTAGGCTTTTACTGCTCATAGATGTTCAACAGAAAACTATTGTAGCAATATGTGGATGTTCGCCTGCAACCTATTAATAAGGCTTATCGAAAGTTAAACAGTAGTGCACTGGCCAAATAACTGTGTAATATTGGGGGGTTGTGGACAGTGAAAGTAAAGAACTGTAAAACACAACCATGTATCTGCTGTCCACATCATTTACAGTAGTCAGTGTCCAAATTACAAACCCCATTTTCCAGCCAGTGCAGTACGTCGACACCAAGGACAATCAACAAAGAGATGAAGCAGGCGAACATTACATTGTACATGCATTACTTGGGCTCATGCGCTTCTGCTGCAACTCTTTACCTCCGGAAGGTAGATGAGGAAGTTTGGAACCTTCTAAGTGTATGAAGATACCTCTGGAATGTAGATGAGGAAGTGTGGAAACTTCTAAGTCTATGAAGGAAACTCGCTGTACTGCTTGTAAATCTCAAAGGCTTTGATACTTTGGAGCAGTTCTGCTAGGGAGGGGTCTATCTTGTGTTACACCTGTTATTGTTCATCTTGGTCTGGTGCTAAACAGACCTTAACCTCTCCAGTTAATGATTCAACATAGTATTTGCTGTACATGCACTTGAAATGACAATATAACACAAGCTGCATAAGATTATGTGTCTGCTGTTTTGTGCTGGAGGAACTCCAGTCTAGCAGCTACAAAATGGATTTTGTTATAAAAAGGTCACATAGATGAGTACAGATTCTCTTTGATGGGAGGGTGGAGGGTCTGTTAATGGCCTTTGCTTCTAATAATATAGATGAGGATTTAAAATGAGTACTGCTGCTGCTGCTGGTCAGTGATTTGACTTGCCAGAAAGTGTCAATAATTTCTGGGAGATATTCCATTCAAATGGCAGAAATGATAGAAAATGGGTAGTTGGAAGTCACTGTGAAGTATTCTATGGTGGATTTCAGGAGGTGCAGTGCTAATGATGTCTGCTGCTGTTTTAGGTCCATTAACTATTTAATGTCTTCCATGTTTTTCAAGCAGAAGTTCACCGGGTGTGACTTGATCAGTATACAGCATGCTTTGTATCTTCAAATATGCAAATGTTCGACCTCACAAGTCTGTCATTGCCATTATTGTAGATGGCGCTCAAAGTTTATTACTGTATAGTGAATAGCGTTTTATTTGTCTCATAACATACAATTTCTAATCATATGATTAGTGTACAGGAGACACGTTAAAAAAATGGATAACACAACATAGGCCTAATTGGTACAAAGAATTTTAACATTAATATTGTGGTGTCACCACCAGACACCACACTTGCTAGATGGTAGCCTTTAAATCAGCCGCGGTCCATCAGTATACGTCGGAACCGTGTGTCGCCACTATCACTGATTGCAGACCGAACGCCGCCACACGGCAGGTGTAGTCTGGAGAGACTCCCTAGCACTCGCCCCAGTTGTACAGCCGACTTTGCTAGCGATGGTTCACTGCCTACATACGCTCTCATTTGCAGAGACGTGAACTCCTCAACAGTGTAGTAGCAGCGTTTGCAAGTATATCATATAGCTTTGTTTTCAGTGTCTCTAGGTTCATAGTCGGAACATTCTTTCCTTTTAGCTTGTTATGAATTTTCATTGCCATATACTGGGGAGACTGCGCATATAGGTTTAAGCGATGAGTGGGAAGCATAAAATTGTCTTTGTTTCTCATGTTATATGTGTGATTGAAACAGTTTTCCTCGAATAAATTTAAATTGCTGTGTAGAAAGATGATACTATCATAGATGTATAAGAAGGGAACTGTTAATAACTGTTGCTGTTCAAAGAGTGGGCGACATGATGTCCTTGGATGGGCAGTACACATGTTCCTTATTATTCTTTTCTGTAACTTTAGTATGCGCAATGTATTGCTTGAATTTCCCCCAAAAATAATACCATACCTTACAACTGATTGAAAGTACCTGTGGTATGCAATTTTCCTTGTATTCATGTCTGTTGCCCCAGCTAATACTTGCATAGCAAATGCAAAGTTACATAATTTGTTTAACAGGTAGTCAACATGTTTATTCCAATTTAAATTTTTGTCTAGGTTTAACCCTAAAAACTTCACAGAATCCACTTCTTCTATATCCTGATTTTTATGAGATATTTTAATTTCTTGGGGCTTTGACTGTTTTCTTCTGAATTGGACCATGTGGGTTTTGGGGATGTTAAGTCTTAATCCATTCAGTTGGAACCATGTTTCTAGTTTGTTCATTCTGTTTGTTATGTAGAGAGGGATGTTTTCTGGCTCCTGGTTTTCAATTAATACAGATGTGTCATCTGCAAATAAAATCAATGGAGCATTTATATTGTTCGGTAAATCATTAACATAGAACAAAAACAAAGTAGGTCCTAGAATTGAGCCTGGAGGGACACCTTGGGCTACTGTTTTTCCATTTTGAATAGTAATTTGTTGCATTTGATGAGACAATCTCTCTTTGTTTCCTATTTGATAAGTATGAAGTAAGCCAATTTAGATCATTACCATTGATCCCATACTTGTCAAGCTTATAGACGAGCAGTGCATGATTTACAGAGTCAAGGCTTTTGTGAGATCACAAAAGATTCCTGCAACTTTATTATTGTTGTCTAATGATGTGCTGATATTGTCGATAAACTTGTTAATTGCATCAATAGTACTTTTGCAATGCTGGAAACCGAATTGGTTTTCCGTAATAATATCATATTTCTCCATAAAATTTCGAATCTGCGTAGCAGCAGCATATTCAAAGATTTTTTATAGGACTGGAAGGAGGGAGATGGGACGATAATTCCCCATATCCTCTCTTGACCCCTTTTTGAGCAACGGTTTTACTTCTGCATACTTCAGCACCTCTGGGAATCTTCCTTGTTCAAAGGATTGGTTTATTACTTTAGCTAGTGGGTATCCTATTACTTTACACACAAAAAAGACATTGTAGTTGCACTGATTGTAAAAATTATTCATTTTAACTATTGCAATTTCGGCTTTTTGGCTCAGATGCGACGACATGTGCTTGACAGAAATTTTTTAGAGTATTTTGCAGTTTACCACTTGATAATTTTTATTAAGCCAAAGCAACAGTAGTGTAGAGTAATAATTTTTACAGTCAATTGCAACTGACGCCTTTTAAAAAGTTTTAGGTGACTGTGAAACCCAACCATGAGAAGTTAATCACATAAATCTTTGGTACACATACATCAAATAACTTTGAAATTACAAACATGGAAATAGATTCTGATAAATTGACCGTAACCTATGACAGACAAACCATGAGAATAAAACCTAACAGTCCAAGGAATCACACAGTTTCTCTCATAAGGCACCCGGAGATCAGTATGCAGTGATAGAATATGTAAACACTGAAGTGGCTTACAGCAGGCTGCAGCTAGCCTTTCATCAGTACAGGTAGCTGCCTCACATGATACACTGTTCTGCATCTCATGCTACGTGGCACACAGTGTATGCTCATGATGTTGTAGTCTTTAGAAAGATCAATGATGTATTTTCAGTACTAGTGTCCTGTGAATCTACAAAAGAAACCATAGATGAAGAGCTTTAGATAACATATTATATTTCCAAGACTAAAGACAATATTAGATTCAACATGTAAGAAGAATGGAATTTTTCACATTGCAATGATGAAATTCTAAATTATTTGAAAGGATAATGATGATAATTTTTTGTTTGCGGGAAACTACTTTAAAATTTGTGTGTTTCTTCTATGTTTCCTTATAATATTCTATTGCCAGTAATTAAAATAGAAGTTTTCATGTAGATAGGAAACTACTGTGCAGAATTGGCTTCGCTGCAGCCACATTTGTATACTGACAGCCTCTTCCAGAAGAAAAGACGGAGACAGAAGATGATGAGGAAGGAGCAGGTGACAAAAGGATGGATCTTATGGAACTTCAGTACTACTTTGAGCAAGCAGGGGCAGGATTATCAAAAAATGAAGTGTTCTGCACATCAGCAGCACTTTACAACTTGGGTCAACGAGAAATCATAAAGAAGTACAGGTACTATTAATCTTTAACTGTTTTACTGAAATTCTGTAAAATTGTTATTCACTTGTGTGAACTTCTATTTTTGTAGCATCTAACAAATTACAACAACTTTTAAGATCCTTTCAGAGTTTCCTGGTATACATATTTTTTTATGTTTTTTTAAAGGTCACATTGATTGTACCTTACCCATACATATATTATATGTGTGATTAGTTTCTCCATAATTATCACATGCATCCATTAACATATTTACCAGTGTTTATCAAGCAGTCTCTTGATCATATTGTGGCATCTTAGTGTGCCACTAAAGATTCCCAACCATTTTTTTAAATTTACATAAAAAGTTGCTGACTTTCACAATGTCTGTAGAAATTTTGTTGTATTATTGTGATGATCATAGTGTTCTAAGATAAGGCAAGCAACGAGAAACATTTTCAGCTGGATAGAATTAACACATACAGCGGAAAGAAAATGGAAGATGGTTCTTAAAATCAAAGAGATAAGGTAAAAAAGGTAATCCAACAATGTGTGAACTAAAGAAGCAGTTTATTTGTCTACACATCAAAGCACTCATCACGTGTGACCAACTATTCCCACCTAGGTTTGAGAGCCAGCCTGTCTGATTTACTCTCTCTCACACAAACCCAGAAACATCTTTCATGCCCTTAAAATACCTTGTCCCAATCACACTCTTCACACTCACAACATTTTCATTGGCCTATCTTCTAGTGGCCTGACACTTGCAGAATTTATGGTCCTCTCAAATGTCCCAATATTTGGCCCCAAATTCAGATTTAACCATGATGGACTTGTCGAGAACCTCTATCATATACCTGTTCTTTTCAATAGAAACATTTCTTCACCACCCATCTGTCTGAAAACAGCCACACCAAAGCATACATTGAAAATTACTTACCCTCTTGCAACCTCCATCTATTTGTGTTCCTTCCCCACCCCTCTTTCCTCACAGCTACATCTCAGTTTGTTGTTGTTGTCTTCAGGCTGAAGACTGATGTGATGTAGCTATCCATACTTCTCCATCCTATTAGATTAAATTAGATGAACCCTTCATTCCACAGACTCACATTAAGAAGAGCCTTGTGGATGTGGAACATGTCAGATTTTTATTTTGTGTGATATTAATAAAAATAATACAGTAATAATAATAATAATAATAATAATACATCAATAAAATGGTTCTGTTTAGAAATTTTTCAGTGCGGTAGAAGGAGTTGGCCAAAAGTAAGTTGTTCAGGTTCCTCTCAAACTTGCTGGTGTAAATATGTCTATTCGCTCATCAGTCAAACTCTCATGTGTGACAAAATACTGACAGACTTCAACTGCTAGTAACTAAGAGGCTAATAATGCATAAACAGTGGTTGAGCCCACAATGGATAGATCATGTTTGCACGTGTTTGTCATACGGTATCTGTTTTGCCTGTGATGTCATTGTACCAGTGTAGGAAAATGCGGGTGATTTTTATGATTTAGCATTTATATAGACTGAAGACCACAACAACAACATAGGGCATTGATTGCGGTGTCATTGTCAGAAGCATGCGGACTACTGCTAAGCCCAAAGTGGAGAGAAAATGAAAATGTCAGACTATACATGGAAATTAGTATGAAACTGAAAGTGACGAAATAATAAACAATTTCATGTCATATGACTTTGGTGTGGCAGGGGCAGGGGTAAAATACAGGGAGCGAAAGTCTATTTACAATTTGTACAGAAACCAGATGGCAGTTATTAGAGTCGAGGGGCATGAAAGGAAAGCAGTGGTTAGGAAGGGAATGAGACAGGGTTGTAGCCTCACCCCAATGTTATTCAATCTGTATATTGAGCAAGCAGTAAAGGAAACAAAAGAAAAATTCGGAGTTGGAATAAAAATCCATGGAGAAGAAATAAAAACTTTGAGATTCACCGATGTCATTGTAATTCTGCCAGAGACAGCAAAGGACCTGCAAGAGCAGCTGAACGGAATGGACAGTGTCTTGAAAGGAGGATATAAGATGAACATCAACAAAAGCAAAATGAGGATAATGGAATGTAGTCAAATTAAATCAGGTGATGCTGAGGGAATTAGATTAGGAAATGATACGCTTAAAGTAGTAAAGGAGTTTTGCTATTTGGGGAGCAAAATAACTGATGATGGTTGAAGTAAAGAGGATTTAAAATGTAGACTGGCAATGACAAGGAAAGCATTTCTGAAGAAGAGAAGTTTGTTGACATCGAGTATAGATTTAAGTGTCAGGAAGTCATTTCTGAAAGTATTTGTATGGAGTGTAGCCATGTATGGAAGTGAATCATGGATGATATATAGTTTGGACAAGAAGAGAATAGAAGCTTTCAAAATGTGGTACTACAGAAAAATGCTGAAGATTAGATGGGTAGATCACATAACTAATGTGGAGGCATTGAATAGAATTCGGGAGAAGAGGAGTTTGTGGCACAACTTGACAAGAAGAAGGGATCGGTTGGTAGGATCTGTTCTGAGGCATCAGGGGATGATGAATTTAGTATTGGAGGGCAGCATGAAGGGTAAAAATCGTAGAGAAAAACCAAGAGATGAATACACTAAGCAGATTCAGAAGGATGTGGGTTGCAGTAGGTACTGGGAGATGAAGAAGCTTGCACAGGATAGGGTAGCATGGAGAGCTGCATCAAACCAGTCTCAGGACTGAAGACCACAACAACAACAACAATATGACTTTGAAATATGCTTGGAACTATATAAAACCTAAGTCAGGGGATAGTTCACTTCAAAAGGAGTCTAAAAAGCCTAAACAATCCAGTGCCAAGCAAATGTAGAGCTATGGCAGTGTCAAAAATGAAATGAAAAAATGACCCAAAGTTATTACATGTCGACCCAATGGGTATAGAGTTCCCAGCAACAGTTGAGACATCTACGAACCATGTAGAGGTGTTGCTTGAAACAAATACAGAAAACAAAGATAGTATAGGCATAAATGGTGAAGTGACAGCACCAGATGAATACCACAACCACTAAGTTTTGTGGACACATCAGGCATCTTGGAGCATACATTGATGGAAGGTGCTATGGACGACAGTGATGTTACTGTTAATTAAATTACATATTAATACGAAACACTTTTTATGATTTTATCCTGGCTTTGTCACAACAAATCCATGGTGCAGATCTGAATTATGCACACAGGAGTTTTTATTGTTGCTGGTAAGTTGTTGGTAAAGTGTGTTAATAGACAAGTTTTGGAAGTACAGCATTTAAGTTTCTAGTATTGACCATTCTTGTTTCTAGTATTGATTTTGTGAACTGAGCTGTTTATTGGGAAAAGGAATATACCGTTTACAATAAATAACAGAACACAGCATGTCATTCTCAATGGAGAGAAGTCTTCCGAAGTAAGATTGATATCAGGTGTGCCACAGGGGAGTGTTGTAGGACCGTTGCTATTCACAATATACATAAATGACCTTGTGGATGACATCGGAAGTTCACTGAGGCTTTTTGCGGATGATGCTGTGGTATATCGAGAGGTTCTAACATTGGAAAATTGTACTGAAATGCAGGAGGATCTGCAGCGAATTGACGCATGGTGCAGGGAATGGCAATTGAATCTCAATGTAGACAAGTTTAATGTGCTGTGAATACATAGAAAGATAGATTCCTTATAATTTAGCTACAATATAGAAGGTCAGCAACTGGAAGCAGTTGATTCCATAAATTATCTGGGAGTATGCATTAGGAGTGATTTAAAATGGAATGATCATATAAAGTTGATCGTTCGTTGGTAAGGCAGATGCCAGACTGAGATTCATTGGAAGAATCCTAAGGAAATGCAATCTGAAAACAATGGAAGTAGGTTACAGTACGCTTGTTCGCCCCATGCTCGAATACTGCTCAGCAGTGTGGGATCCATACCAGCTAGGGTTGATAGAAGAGATAGAAAAGATCCAACAGAGAGCAGTGCGCTTCGTTACAGGATCATTTAGTAATCGCGAAAGCATTACGGAGAAGATAGATAAACTCCAGTGGAAGACTCTGCAGGAGAGACGCTCAGTAGCTTGGTACCGGCTTTTGTTGAAGTTTCTAGAACATACCTTCACCGGAGAGTCAAGCAGTATATTGCTCCCTCCTACGTATATCTCGCGAAGAGACCATGAGGATAAAACCAGAGAGATTAGATCCCACACAGAAGCATACCGACAATCCTTCTTTCCACGAACAATACGAGACTGGAATAGAAGGGAGAACTGATATAGGTACTCAAGGTACCCTCCGTCACGCACCGTCAGGTGGCTTGCGGGGTATGGATGTAGATGTAGAATGTCATCTAATAATTTTGAAAATTTCTGCCAATCAGCTTTTTTGAAGTTGTACCTTCGTCTGAAAGGGATTTCTTGAGGTCTGACTTGTGGGAGAACTTGACACATAATGGGTTGATGTTGTGTATTTGGTATGGGCTTATAGACAGATTTAGTGCAGGTATGAAAAATACTTTCACTTACAAAAAGCAGATCCAGATTATAGCCAGTTCCCAGGCGTCCACTGTAGAAAGAATGAGGTATTTTTCTGTCATGAAGGAGGGAGAGATGGAAAGTTTCAGCCCACAGAAGGACAGCCTCACCATTTTCCTCTTGAGTGTACCCCCAAACATGGCTATGACTGTTAAAATCACCTATCACAATAGAAGGTTTCCCTGTAATAAAATTTTCAGGTGGGGTGAAGGAAAAATCTGTTGCTGGAGGTTTATATACTGATGTGCCTGTATAGATCAATATGAGAATTTTGTTAGCATCGTTAACACCTCCTCCCGAACATCAATTCCAAGGGTATGCAGAATGAACTATATCAAGGGTATAACACCTGAAATGGCCATTCTTCTTTAAGAATACTACAGGAAGTTTGAAGAAGATCCTTTCCATGAAGCCACATCAAGCCTTGCACAGAATGTCCTCCCTTCAATATCTGAGGCTAAGAGAGAAGAATGGGTAAAATTAACTGTCGACTGTGACACAAGTAAAAGTAGCAAGAAGGCCTGGAGGCTATTACATCGCCTGAGTAATGATAACACTCAGGTCAACACATATGCTAAGAGTAAACCAGACCAAATTCCTCACCAACTCCTCATTAATGGCATAGCAACTAAATCCAGAAATACAGAGAGGAAACAATCATTCAGGCAAATGGATCAAGAGAATAGTATCTTATCTCCTTCTTTCTCTCTTGAAGAATTGAATTCAGCTCTGAATAAATGTAAATTGGGAAAAGCAGCAGGACTGGATGTCATTAGAGCTGAGCAAATCAAGAATTTGGGTCCTGCTACAATGCTTTGGTTACTGGAGGTTATGAACAACTGTATTCGAGAATGCAAGTATGGCGAAAAGCAAGAGAAATTGCCACACCAAAACCAGGAAAGGATAGGAAAGATCCCAAAAATTATAGACCTATCTCCTTAAATACTGGAGAGGCTCATTCTTCAGAGAATGATTAGAAAGGTGGAGCCTCTTCTAATACCACAGCAAGCAGGTTTCAGAGAAGCGAAAAGTTGCACATCTCAAATATTAAACTTAACGCAACATATCTAAGATGGATATGAGAAACGGCTCATGACAGGTGCTGTCTTTATCGATCTATCCACAGCTTAATGATACAATCAACCATCGGCTCCTTCTGAGTAAAGTTTATGATGTAACTTCACACTCATGTGAAATATTAGAAACCTTCTCCAGAACCGCAGATTTTTTGTGGAATTTCAGGGTAATAAAAGAAGATGGAGAACTCAGAAAAATGGGCTACCACAAGGCAGCGTGCTTTCGCCGCTATTATTCTACATCTATACCAACGATCAACCTATCTCTGAAGGAACTCGAAGCTTTATTTATGCTGATGACTGCACTATCACTACTCAGGCTGACTGTTTTGAGACTGTAGAAGATACGCTATCAAAATCTTTCCACCTGAAGAATAAAAAGGCAAATAGATACTTAAATATATGCTGGGGAGGCATCGTACTCAAACATAATCCTACTCCCAGATATCTTGGTGTAACTCTGGATTGTGCGCTAACATATAAAAAGCATTGCCTAAACACCAAACAGAAAGTGACAGCCAGAAATAACTTAGTGTAAAAATTGACTGGTATGTCATGGAGTGCTAATCCATGCACTGTGCACTCAAGCGCGCTTGCTCTATGTTATTCCACTGCTGAATATGCATGTTCGGTACGGTACAAGTCCAGTCATGCCAGGAACATAGAAGTGGCTCTAAATGAGTCTTGCAGGATTATCATGGATTGCTTAAGACCTACTCCTGTGGTCAAACTCCATTGCCTCGCTAGCATAGCTTCTCCTGAAATCAGACGTGAGGTAGCTGCGAGATATGAGAAAAGTAAGGCCACAATGAAGGAAGCCCATCCACTATATGGTCATCAGCTTGCACATCCTTGGCTGAAATTAAGAAAGAGCTTCTTGACAACTACTGAGTCTCTTATCGAGAATCCACATACAGCAAGGATCTCGCGATGGCAGGAGAAATGTCGGTATTTGGGAGAATGGATGGCTCCAAAGGAACAACTTTTCCCTGGACATTCGGAGAAGAGTCAATACGGAGGTGTCTCACTAGATTACAATCAAACACAATGAGATACAAGACCAATCTGTGGACTTGGAGTTTCTCTGTGGACTCAGTTCTTTACCAGCGTGGCATTGAGCAGACTAACAGCTATTTCCTTCAATGCTCCTCATCACCAACCACCTGCACCATGGAAGACCTTATGAGAGCTACACCAAATTCACTTGAAGAGTCCAATTTTTGATTGATATTTCTGTAATTTTGACACGATAAATAAATAAATGTCATTTAGGAAAACTACTGAGAAGCATAGTTAGTATACCCAATTCATTTAATAGTCTTCTACAGGATGTTCAGAAATTCACATCACAAATAATATATATTACACAGTTTTTTAGTCTGAAAACTGTTTGAATTGAAGAGTTACTCCAAACTGTGACATTATGGAATGAATATAAGCAAAGTATGCTAATTTTTTATTTTTTGTTTTGTGCCATCTGTGTGTGATAACATTTGCATTACAAATAATGATGTGTCTAGGCAATTCTGCAGTTCTGTGGTATGCTCTTCCAAAAGTTTTGTTTTTATCCCAGGAATTTAAAACTATCAACCTGTTCTATCAGCACTTCTACATACTTTACACATATGCTGGGCAGTTGTGAACTGCATGTAGTGAGTCTTTCCAAAGTTTATTGGCAGTGAGTTGGCTATAAACTACTTATAAATGTCCATGAAAATGTCATTAGCAACCCTTCCTATAGCTACACTCACCTTACTGTATTTTGCAATACTCATATCATCTGCAAACAAAGCATCTCTGTCTTTGGCAGTGTAACTGATGAAAAGTCGTTAATGTACAGTAGTAAAAGCAGTGGCCCTAAATAGATCCTTGATGGATACCATACATAATTTTTTCCACTCTGATAATGACGTAGCATAATTCAGTGGTCTCTCGTATATACACCCTTGGTTTCCTGTTTGTGAGATATTACTGGAACCAATTTGCAACATTGCCAGTGAGAGCATGATAAATGTAAATGTAAATGCTATTCACAGATTAGGCCTTAAGACTGTTCTGACTGGCACACTGTTGCCTACGAGGCAGTAGGAGGAGCTGTCTCCAATCGTAAAACGTGTTCAGCATGTCTCCAGTCCCTCCAGCCTTTACTGCCAGTAGTTGCATCCTTATTATGCCACTGCTTCTTTGTTCAAGCAGCTCCCCATCTGACCCCACAAGGGCTGAGTGGACCCTGTAGCAGTCTTTCCTACTTTAGAAAAATTTGAGGAGGCACCGGAACAAGCTCAGGTGGGGCCAAAGGCAGTGACGCTAACCATTTGACTGTGGAGGTAATCTGACCTCATAGTATTCTTACTTATTTTAAAGGATGTTACATTTCACAGTCACCTTCACCTTTGACAAATCACTGAAAATATATGTAGCTTGTAATTTATTATCTAATGAATTAAGTGCATTCTCATTGTTTGTGTATATAGGATTCTGAATATTGGAACCCTTCAGAAATCAAATTTGTGTCTTGGACAGTATGTTACTCATGGTCAAATGGTAAAGATTTCACCTGCACGTTACCTTTTCTAGAATTTTTGAGATTGCTGGCAAAGTGAAATTGATCTTTAGTTTGATGGATAGTATATATTTATCCTCTTTCTTGAACAGAGATTCAGTGTCAGCATATTTCAGCCAATCAGGAAATGTGCCAGTGATAAAAGTCTACTTGTACAAATAACTTATAATTTTACAAAACAATGGAAAGTCCAGGTGGAGTAAAACTGTGGTGTCACCGCCAGACACCACACTTGCTAAGTGGTAGCCTTTAAATCGGCCGCGGTCCATTAGTATACATCGGACCCGCGTGTCGCCACTATCAGTGGTTGCAGACCGAGCACCGCCACACGGCAGGTCTAGAGAGACTTCCTAGCACTCGCCCCAGTTGTACAGCCGACTTTGCTAGCGATGGTTCAGTGACAAATTACGCTCTCATTTGCCGAGACGACAGCTAGCATAGCCTTCAGCTACATCATTTGCTACGGCCTAGCAAAGTGCCATTACCAGTTACTATTGATGCTGTAAAACATGTACCGTCAAGAGCGATGTTCACCATTTACGGATTAAAGTTAAGTATTCCAACAGCTACGTCCTTTTTTGCTAAAGTCTAACTTCCTTGTCCTGTTCCAGACCTCACGCCAGCCTGTGTGAGCTAAAACGCGTGTCTTTCGGCTTCCTCTCATAGTGGGTTGGCTCTCTTGCCAATCCATAACAAAAACAGTATTATGAATAGGATAGTTGCTACTCACCATATAATGGTGATGCTTAGTCACAGAGAGGCACAACAAAAACACTGTTGAAAAGTCAGCTTTCGGCCAACAAGGCCTTTGTCAAAAATAGACAACATACTCTGGCATCAGCTGCCAGAGACTATGGTCATGTGTGTGTGAATTGTATTTGCATGTGTGTGTGTGTGTGTGTGTGTGTGTGTGTGTGTGTGTGTGTGTGTGTGTGTGTGCGTGCGCGCGTGTGTGTGTGTCTTGTCTATTTTTGACAAAGAGACCTTGATGGCCGAAAGCTCACTTTCTGGCAGTCATTTTGCTTTTCCTATCTGTGACAGCTTATCCACTATATGGTGAATAGCAACTGTTCTTTTCATAATATTGTTAAAGTCTTACAAAACTGACAAGAACACACTTATCTAAGGGGAGCCAGAACGATCCATCTCCTCCATGTTAATTTTAGGAAATAGAAGGAACATTTTTTCTAAAACCATTAAACATATTGCTCTGAAATTGGACTACATGTTCAATGAATATTTCTCTACAAAATTATAATGCCATTATAAGAAATATTTATTGGTTTTTGTTTTATAATTTCTTTAAACAGTTACTTATTTTTTTCTCTAAAATTTTGCACTTTTTCTTCTATAACTCTTGAATTATAAAATATTTTTTACAATTTGTTATAAAAATGAAGGAAAAGAAGTAAACAATATTGTGCATAAATTTTATTGATATACTGTTAGCAGTTTTTGAGAAAATGCTCCTCACAGATGAAAATTTTAAAGTTACGGGAAATGGCTTCCAAAGTTTTTTAATACTTTCCTGCCCCATATGATGGATTATCAGCATCATCTTCTTTTTCCAGTGTTAATTTCCTTTTCAACTTCTTCCCTTTTGCTGCATGTTGTAGGCTTTTGTCTCTTCTTCCTGCACCTCTTAATCTTTCTTCATCAATTAGGCGCATTGTGGAAATGGTGATGTGTCCTGGTTGGAAACCTAAACGTTTCAGCTCATCACATTTGATAATTTTTCCTTCATTGTATGTTGCCACTGCATTCCAAAATGCAATGTTTTTATCTGTACAAACACTCTTTTGGGAATCCTAATCCAAATTAAATTCCAGAATGAGATTTTCACTCTGCAGCGGAGTGTGCGCTGATATGAAACTTCCTGGCAGATTAAAACTGTGTGCTCGACCGAGACTCGAACTCGGGACCTTTGCCTTTCGCGGGCAAGTGCTCTACCAACTGAGCTACCGAAGCACGACTCACGCCCGGTACTCACAGCTTTACTTCTGCCAGTACCTCGTCTCCTACCTTCCAAACTTTACAGAAGCTCTCCTGCGAAACCTGCAGAACTAACACTCCTGAAAGAAAGGATATTGCGGAGACATGGCTTAGCCACAGCCTGGGGGATGTTTCCAGAATGAGATTTTCACTCTGCAGCGGAGTGTGCACTGATATGAAACTTCCTGGCAGATTAAAACTGTGTGCCCGACCGAGACTCGAACTCGGGACCTTTGCCTTTCGCGGGCAAGTGCTCTACCAACTGAGCTACCGAAGCACGACTCACGCCCGGTACTCACAGCTTTACTTCTGCCAGTACCTCGTCTCCTACCTTCCAAACTTTACAGAAGCTCTCCTGCGAAACCTGCAGAACTAGCACTCCTGAAAGAAAGGATATTGCGGAGACATGGCTTAGCCACAGCCTGGGGGATGTTTCTAGAATGAGAGGCTGTGGCTAAGCCATGTCTCCGCTATATCCCTTCTTTCAGGAGTGCTAGTTCTGCATGGTTCACAGGAGAGCTTCTGTAAAGTTTGGAAGGTAGGAGACGAGGTACTGGCAGAAGTAAAGCTGTGAGTACCGGGCGTGAGTCGTGCTTCGGTAACTCAGTTGGTAGAGCACTTGCCCGCGAAAGGCAAAGGTCCCGAGTTCGAGTCTCGGTCGGACACACAGTTTTAATCTGCCAGGAAGTTTCATATCAGCGCACACTCCGCTGCAGAGTGAAAATCTCATTCTGGAAACATCCCCCAGGCTGTGGCTAAGCCATGTCTCCGCAATATCCTTTCTTTCAGGAGTGTTAGTTCTGCAGGTTTCGCAGGAGAGCTTCTGTAAAGTTTGGAAGGTAGGAGACGAGGTACTGGCAGAAGTAAAGCTGTTAGTACCGGGTGTGAGTCGTGCTTCGGTAGCTCAGTTGGTAGAGCACTTGCCCGCGAAAGGCAAAGGTCCCGAGTTCGAGTCTCGGTCGGGCACACAGTTTTAATCTGCCAGGAAGTTCCAAATTAAATTGTTTACACTTTCATTTGGATTTTGTGTTTTCCCATGTAAACACTTTTCCAATAAACTTGACTGTGATAAATCTTACATCAATTACATCAATTACATTAATTACATCAATTACAGCATTTGGCAAACTGTTTTATGGGCATATTCCTTTCCTGATTGGTACTTACACCATGGGTCATCACCTGTGGGACACAGTGCATGTTGTGGGTGCTCATTTGTTGATGCAGGATGAAAAAATAATGCCCATACTGCTCTCCTCATATGCTCAAAGCTTCTTGTATTTTGCCTAATTGCACACCCATAATACCTCTGCAATCTATCAATTGCTTCATATGTCAATCTTCCTCTTCCTCCAAGGGCCTTACCATCACTAAGCTTCTGGGATCTTAATGTCTGCTTTAGTTTGGGCAAGCGAGCGACCATGCGCTTCTCCATATGTCCAATGCACTCCTGTTTTTTAATGTGAATTTCATTGCCATAAGGTTCGAGTTCCTCTACAGCTTTATATCCCTTAGAATCACCATCTCCTAGATAGTTAGTGTATCGTACATTATACCACTCCTGTGATCTGGAAAAAATGGCTTTCACTCCCTGTACTTCCATCGCTCCACTCGTGCCTTGAAAATTTGCTTCACAACTTTCCCTGTGTTCATCCTTGGTATTGCCCTTGCATCTACAATGTTTTGAGAGAATAGCAACATCAATTACTTTTCAACTGTCTCCACTGGTAGCTGTCACAACTCCATTTAGAGATTTATGACCTCTTCGTTGCCATGATCCATCTAAAGCAACAGTTAAATCTCTACAATTCCCATTATCTGTCACAGCTTTTTCAACTGCTTTCTTCATTGTTGCTTGAGCAATATCTTCAGCAGAAGATCCCACCAATTCATTATAAAATCCAAACTTGGTTGGTGGTTTTGGCAAGTTCATAATTCCACATAACATTGTCCCTGCAGCACTGCCCTTGCCAATGCAACACAAGCCATACACTAGCCTAACATTTATGTCATACACCTTCTTTCCACTATTACCACTACAAGGAATACTGTTAAAATTAGAAAATGAAACTTCTGCAGCACATCTGTTACACTTCAATAACATTTTTCATACCAAACCAATGTGTGAAGTTATTTTCAATTCCAGTCCTCTTTCTTTGCAAACTTGGCATAATACATTATGTTTCAAACCATTAGAGAGCAAGGAAATGTTAATTATTTCATTCACATCATTACTGTCACTTTCACAGTTTTCAAACTTTTCTTTGCTGTCACAAAGTTTCTTGCCGGTAGAAGTTCTATCACATTCATTTGGAGTAGTCGGTGAAGCAGTCTGAGCAGCATCTCCCTTTGAAACAACAAAAGATTTCTTCTTCCACTCATTGTGCCTTTTCTTAAACACTTGATTGCTGAAACGGGGCATATTGATATCCACAAACCAAATATGTAAAACAGGTATGAGCAAAATTTGTCAAATATGCAAAATTGAACAGCTAAACAACACAAACCAAACTCCACAAGTCAGAACACACAGTACAGCGTTTATGTTTACTGATATGAACAGTCACTTGTCACAGAGATAAAGCCATACAACATTGGAAAACAAAACACTGTCTAATTGCGCAAAGATACCCTGCTTGCAGCCAGCAAGCGGCGTTGTCAGAGGTGTCACACAAAGTTGCTACAACTATTAATATGTGGCACGTCAACTTTGCAGCGATAAAAAACACACTTAGAATTCAAAATGATTAATGGAAAATCTCATATAAAGATGTGAAACAAATACTAACAAAGAGATAGAGGGGCTGACCAGTACTTACCTCAGCTCAGTACAGCTGATAGATACACAAAAAACAGAACCAAAAATTTACATTCCTAGCTTTCGGAACAAATGTTCCTTCATCAGGGAGGAGAGAGGGGAAAGAAAGGGAAGAAGGGAAAGTAGATTCAGTTACTCACAACCCAGGTTATGAAGCAACAGGGAAAGGAAAACGGGGAGGGTAGCAAGGATGGAGGCATGGTTGTCAGAGGGAAGCCAAAGATATTCTACTTTAAGTACTGTGCCAGCTTCAAACCAAAGAGGATGCATACAGAAGTAAAGAGGTATATAGTATAAAGATAAACACAACTATGTAGGATGAAAAGATGCGTGAATGGCTAAAGAGGAAAGGGAAACAGGAGAAGACTGAAGAGTAAATGGGAGTGAGATGGTTTAACACAGGTTCAGTCCAGGGGGATGGCGGGATGAAAGGATGTGTTGGAGTGCAACTTCCCATCTCCGCAGTTCAGAGGGACTGGTGTTGAGTGGGAGAAGCCAAATGGCACATACAGTGTAGCAGGTTCCTAGGTCCCTAGAATTATGCTGGAGGGCATGCTCCACTACTGGGTATTGGGCATCTCCTAGGCGGACAGTTTGTCTGTGTCCGTTCATGCGCTCAGCCAGTTTGGTTGTTGTCATGCCGATGTAAAAGGCTGTGCAGTGCAGGCATGTCAGTTGATAAATGACATGTGTAGTTTCACACGTAGCCCTGCCTTGAATTGTGTATGTTTTACCAGTAGCGGGGCTGGAGTAGGTGGTTGTGGGGGGATGCATGGGGCAGGTTTTGCAGCGGGGTCAGTTACACGGGTAGCAACCACTGGGTAGAGAAGGTAGTCTGGGAATATTGTAGGGCTTAACAAGGATGTTACGGAGGTTAGGGGGGGCGACGAAAGGCAACTCTGGGTGGTGTGGGGAGAATTTTGTCAAGGGATGATCTCATTTCAGGGGTTGACTTGAGAAAGTCAAATCCCTGGCGGAGTAATTAGTTGATGTTTTCGAGGCCAGGATAATATTGGGCGACAAGGGGGATGCTTCTGTGTGATCTGGGGATAGGAACATTGTTGTTGGACTGGGAGGAATGTATTGCTCGGGAGATCTGTTTGTGGACAAGGTCTGCAGGATAGTTGCGGGAGAGGAAAGCACTGGTTAGGTTATTGGTGTATTCGCTGTTTTCCAGCCAACAATCACTGCCAACAATCTCTTCCACACCTACCAGTATCATCCATTTCCGTCGATTTTGTGTTGCTGGCGATATTTTTGTGCCATTGGCTATCTTTCTCTGCCACAGGAAAATTTTTTTGGGACATTTCTGCGCCACGCGCGATCTCTTTTGCGGCACGCGCAATCTTTTTTGCGGCACTCGCGATCTTTTTTGCGGCACTCGCGATCTTTTTTGCGGCACTCGCGATCTTTATTGCAGCACGCGCGATCTCTTTTGCGACACGCACGTTCTTTTTTTCGCCACTCGCTATCTCTGTTTTTGAGCAACGTGTGTTCTTTTCCCTTGATCTGGACATACTTGCTTGGTCTGGTCAACTTTTTCCGTATTTTTCTTATTTAGTGGTCTTCCTTTGGTATTGAACATTACCAACGCAATTTCTTTCTTTCTCGTCCTTCCCTCCGTGTTTTATTCCTTCTTATGATTACTATTTTAACTTTAGTTATTTAATTTCCCTACCCACCAGTTACCCACTATGTACCCTAATCCTATACCACATTATTTACATTCATTCCGGAAACATGCATTCACCGTAGCCTAACTGCAATCCCACATATTTTTCCTCCGGTCCTGCTTAACCTTTGGAATTACTCCTAAAGGACTTACCTTAAAAGTTCCCATCTCTGGGTGCAATTCCTCCTTCCACCAGTCTCTCCTGGACTTCCAGAACCTTCAATCCAACCTTCAACCCAACTTGTCCTGAATCTCTACACTACTTCATGTAACCACCACTCCCAACAGCTCCTATCTCTCTTCAAAGTCCTCCACCTCTCAAACCCTTGCTTGGAGAACACACTCAGGAACATCATCCTAGAAGTCAGCTGCAAACTTGAGTTCCATGCCACACACCACCTGAAAAAACTATCCACAGTACTAGTGCAACACCTGAGAAGTGGGGTCCCTCTCCCTATCCCTCACAAACACCAACCACAACAGAACTTTCAACAAACCCCCCTCATAGCCAACAAACCTAGCCTAGCCACCCTACTCAATCTCCCCATCCCAGCACATACCCTACACAGACCAAATCTCAACTATTACCACAGTCAAATGCTACATATCACCAGTCCCAATTCAGTTCTAAATCTCTCATCCAGATCCCTCTCTCCTCCAGAGACATCTATTCTATCAAAAGGCTTAACCTTTAGCCCCACGCCTAAATTCAACTACACTGCCCTGGTTAAAGATCTCCTCTCATTCACCCGGAACCTCAACTGGAAATATCACTTCACTACCCAAACACAGCCCCCAAATACTAGACCCAGTGTTGAACCCTGTCTAGAACAGTTCCGACTGCTTTCTCAAAGGGATCCTCCTCCCCTCCCCCAAAACCATCCCTTGCAGACATTTCAGGAATTCCTCACATCCAGTGTTGCCTCCCAGTCCTTCTTGAAGAACATCCCGACAACCCCCAACATCACCCCAGCTGAATCCCGTGCCATTAAGGAGCTGAAAATAGACCGCTCTATTGTCATCCTCCCGGCGGATAAAGGCTCCACAACTGTCGTACTTGACCGTGTGGAGTATGTGGCAGAAGGACTGCGTCAACTCTCTGACACCTCAACCTACAAAGCTGTTACCCAGGATCCCATTCCCTCCATCCAGACTGAGCTGCAAAAAATCCTAAAAATCCAAGGTCCCTCACAAGGCCTCACAACGGCTTCCATAGACTTACTCACTCCACCTGAGCCACGTACCCCTACCTTCTACCTATCACCCAAAATCCACAAAGAGAACCATCCTGGCCGTCCCATTGTAGCAGGCTTCAAATCCCCAACCGAACGTATCTCAGCTCTGGTAGACCAGCACCTACAACCTATCACCCGCAGACTCCCATCCTACATCAAAGACACAAACCACTTCCTAGAACGCCTCAAATCCATTCCCACTCCTCTCCCACCTGAAACCTTTCTTGTCACCATAGATGCTACATCCCTTTACACAAACATCCCACATACCCATGGTCTCTCTGCCCTTGAGCACTACCTCTCCCAACGCCCACCCGAAGATCTTCCAAAAACCTCGTTCCTTATCACACTTACCAACTTCATCCTCACCCATAATTACTTCACTTTTGAAGGCCAGACCTACAAACAAATCAGGGGAACGGCCATGGGAACCAGGATGGCTCCCTCCTATGCCAACCTCTTCATGGGGCGCATGGAGGAGGCTTTCCTGAAGACCCAACAGCTGCTTCCCCTGGCCTGGTATAGGTTTATAGATGACATCTTTGTGGTCTGGACTCATGGTGAAGAAACACTCCTTAATTTCCTCCATAACCTCAACTCCTTTTCGAATCTGAATTTCACCTGGTCCTTCTCCAAAACCCAAGCCACCTTCCTGGATGTTGACCTTCATCTTGTTGAAGCTCACATCCACACCTCTGTCCATATCAAACCCACAAACAAACAACAGTACCTTCACTTTGATAGCTGCCATCCTTTCCACATCAAACGCTCCCTTCCGTACAGCCTAGGTATTCGTGGCAAACGTATCTGCTCCAGTGACGAATCCCTCAACAATTACACCAATAACCTGACCAGTGCTTTCCTCTCCCGCAACTATCCTGCAGACCTTGTCCACAAACAGATTTCCCGAGCAATACATTCCTCCCCGTCCAACAACAATGTTCCTACCCCCAGACCACACAGAAGCATCCCCCTTGTCACCCAATATTATCCTGGCCTCGAAAACATCAACAAATTACTCCGCCAGGGATATGACTTTCTCAAGTCAACCCCTGAAATGAGATCATCCCTTGACAAAATTCTCCCCACACCACCCAGAGTTGCCTTTCGTCGCCCCCCTAACCTCCGTAACATCCTTGTTAAAACCTACAATATTCCCAGACTACCTTCTCTACCCAGCGGTTCCTACCCCTGTAACCGACCCCGCTGCAAAACCTGCCCCATGCATCCCCCCACAACCACCTACTCCAGCCCCGCTGCTGGTAAAATATACACAATTCAAGGCAGGGCTACGTGTGAAACTACACATGTCATTTATTAACTGACATGCCTGCACTGCACAGCCTTTTACATCGGCATGACAACAACTAAACTGGCTGAGCGCATGAACGGACACAAACGAACTGTCCGCCTAGGAGATGCCCAATACCCAGTAGCGGAGCATGCCCTCCAGCATAATTGTGCCATTTGGCTTCTCCCACCCAACACCAGTCCCTCTGAACTGCGGAGATGGGAAGTTGCACACCAACACATCCTTTCATCCCGCCATCCCCCAGGACTGAACCTGCGTTAAACCATCTCACTCCCATTTACTCTTCAGTCTTCTCCTGTTTCCCTTTCCTCTTTAGCCATTCACGCATCTTTTCATCCTACATAGTTGTGTTTATCTTTATACTATATACCTCTTTACTTCTGTATGCATCCTCTTTGGTTTGAAGCTGGCACAGTACTTACAGTAGAATATCTTTGGCTTCCCTCTGACAACCATGCCTCCATCCTTGCTACCCTCCCCGTTTTCCTTTCCCTGTTGCTTCATAACCTGGGTTGTGAGTAACTGAATCTACTTTCCCTTCTTCCCTTTCTTTCCCCTCTCTCCTCCCTGATGAAGGAACATTTGTTCCGAAAGCTAGGAACGTAAATTTTCGGTTCTGTTTTTTGTGTATCTATCGGCTGTACTGAGCTGAGGTAAGTACTGGCCAGCCCCTCTATCTCTTTGTTAGTATTTGTTACACTTAGAATTCACTTATAAGGGTGAAACTTGATTTGTTTTATTCAGAAAACTCCAAATAATTTTATAATTAAAAAACAAACAAACAAAAAAACATTTATTTTGTCATTTTCATCGTTCTTGATATTTCATCATGACCACTAGCATGCTTTGGCTGTAACAATTTCATTATAGATGTTATTTAGTTTGGCAAAGTGAGTGCCATAGTCATGCAACTGAGGTTATTTGTAAAGACTAGTCTCAGGTATTCTAGGACATTATTTACTGACCCCCAACGTTCCTTTACTGTCAGTAACAGATATAAAGTACTTGTTAAAGAGATTTGCCACACTATACCCATCTGTTATCAACTTATCATCAACTCTTAAAGCTGTTTGCTCCTATGTTCCTTGAGCTCTACATTCTCCTGTTTCACTATATCCTGTATTGTTTTTGTCTTGCGACTTTATGCTGCTATCTTCTCATAATTTATTTTCTTAATTGCCAGGATTAAGTTCTTTAACATTCTGCAGTGAGCTAGCATGCTTTGGTTGTAACAATTTTATTATGGGTGTTATTTAATTGGTGGAGTCCCATAAGCAAGGATCCAAGTTTGGTTCCCGGTACCTCCTCGTATTTTTCGAAAGTAGGAAACACTGGCACATGATCCGCTCAGCCCTTGTGGGGCCAGATGAGGAGCTGTTTAAATAAAGATCATCAACATTTGACTGTTCCTAGCTGAGAGATAGTTTTTGTCCTACAATGTACCTTTCTTTGTTGTGTAATCCATGTTTTCTTCTAGAATTCCATTTAATCTATTAATTCCCACACGTACTTTTTCACCTGAGTTGGAGCAACATTCCATTCTGTAACTTGTTTTGGTGTATTAACGTGGTATTCATTCTTCTTTTGAAAATCACATTTGATTTAGCCCCTTTACCATTGTATATGATAAATCATATGGTGGGCGGTAATATATGGTACAGTACTTAATATGAACAACACTGTGTACAGTAGTTACAATTATTTCTTGTGTAACACATATAACACTACTACCCGCTACTGCTGTTATACCATAACCTTAAAGTTGGAGTCGGGTTGTGAAATAAAACTATCTTATTAAAGCAATTATGATATAAAGCAACAGAGCAGTGTTACCCTCTGAGAGGAATTTTGTTATTTTGACCGTGTTGTACCTAACGGAGGCGGCTTATCTGAAGTGAAAGTCAGAATTACGTAAATATTTAAAACAATATTTTACCTTGCTACACTGTTCAAAGAATAAAGAAAACGGTCACCAGCCTAATTAGGCAAGAGAATGATTGACATTCTTGTTCAAGAAAATAGGTATGAGTAACTTTAACGGTCAAATACAACCTATACTTTGCTACACACGAGTGCTATGAACTCTGGCACTTGAATACAGTATGTTCACATTAAAGTTGGAGTTAACACATCAGAACAAACTATTTGCATAAATGTAACGGATAACAAAACACACTGTTACTTGAGGACTTAGTCAAACTGAAAGGTCTCAATAACGCTACTATTAATATTCACTGTAGAATCGTAAATTGGACATAGGTTTAGTATTACTTTTCAAACAAATTCCTATCTGACATGAAATATGTAAATGTAATTCACTGCAAAATTATGAACTGGTCACAGGTTAAGTCTCTCTCAGCTAAATACTTTCCTATTTAGAATGAATATTAAATAGAATTCACTAACAGGTTATATCTGTCTTTTGAATAAAGAAAACGTTGTTTTCATAAATAATGGTCTTTCTATTAATCGTTATCTAGCATGAGCACAATAGACAAACTGTTGGTCCTGTTACACCATTAATATGCACTTTTAATACACAAGAGGAGCCCAATATTGTACAGAATTTGACTTGAATAGCAAAGGTAATTAAAACTTTCTATAATTAAGTAACTTTGTGCATTTGAACTACTTTCAATAGAGGGGGGCCCTTAATCTTGACCACTGTAGCAGAGCAAACTAAACACACTTTCAATACACTAGAGAAACAAGTACTTAGCAAGCATGAGCATATAACTTTCCACAAATCCAGTTCACGACTTTTACTGCAGTGAGACACAAGATTGACTTATCTGTAAGAAACTGACTCACCTTTTACAATTTACAACAGGCAACACTATGATCAACAACTAAACGAAACTTTATATGCCACAGTTTTGAGAACATTCACTTTAGAAGTTGGCAACAAATATTAATATGCAGTTTTAACAGAAAAATTATTTTCAACGAGCATCATTTACTATATTACTCAGTCCTGCTACATAAACTTTAACTTTCTTTTTACTATGTTCAAGTGGCATTAATTAGTAAAACACTGGGCTTTCCTATTTTCACAATATGGACACTTGGTAAACAATTTTGACATGGGAAGGACCCTAAGTGGTTGTGTGACTAAGGATAAAAAATCAAGGTAGTTATAAGAGTTCGAGCATAAGTTATCTTATATTTGCGCACACTAAAACATTCAGTTAGCTGATCCTTCACCATACATTACTACTGTTCTTTGGTTCCTTTTCAGTGATTGCGCAGTGTGGTGGCAATTGCATGTTGGTAGGTGGATTTGCGGATAGAATTGCTGGACTCTGTCATTTCATGGTGGCAATGATAGATATCAATTCCAGAATAGTTCCAGCTCTTTAGCCATCCTTCCGAGACGTTGGAAAGCAGCACGGAAAGCCTCTCTTGGCACCAGCACAATATACAACTTTTTCATGAGCAGTTGAGAGTTTGGTAGCTCGTCCCCGACTGACTCTTGGTTCCAGCTTTTCTACCTAGCCCAACCACAATTTGCGCGCATACACAGTTCCGTTCCAAAAGGGGAACCACAACACCTTTTACATACAAAATAACTAAGAACCCTAAGTGAAGGTCAGCAATTTACATAACAGGAAACAAACATTTTAAATAAAACAGAACATTTGCATATATTGATAGTTCTAAACAAAATTATTTAAATAAAATTATTTAATTTTAAAGATAACCAAAGAGATTATATGAGGAACACAAAGGATCATTACAGAGAATATACTTCCTACTCTCTAAAAGACATCAAAATTTTTACAGAGAAAGGAGTATACAATTTTGTGTTATAGATTCAATCAAACACATTTACAGAAGCTCAATGATGTAACATTAAATAAAACAAAAGGCAAAATAAATCAGTAGCGCATAGAGCTATCGTGTTACACACAGATATTTAAATACAGAAATTGCTAAAATGTGCACAGTCTAGTAACTGCATTTTAATAATTTAGGACTACTCTGAAATGTGATACTCTGCAAAACATTTTTTTCTGAATGTAATCCTACATTTGAATTTTACACAATGGAATTTAACATATTTATCGAACAATGCACAATGACATTGAGTACATTGTTTACCTACAAGATAGTTCAGTCCATCATAACGGACTTCCTGAGGTATCAGTTTCAGTCTTCTTGGGGTTGTAACATTTGGTGTTTCCATCTTTTGAACTGTCAATAATGCCAGTGTTATTATTTGGATGAAATCTAAGTAGGAAGTACTTGGTTAACAGTTCTGCACATTAACTATTGCACCATTTAGGCAAAATCTGAAGTAGGACCACCATCATTTCTTTCAACTTATTCAAATTCAGTAGAGGCCTCAACACTGATCAAAGAGATGCACTCCTCCCTTACCAAAGTTACAGTGGCAAACAGTACCCAGCTGCCGAATGCTGATCATGTTTCTATTTTTTGTAACTTCTTCACACTGTGTGTTGATTAGAATTATTGATACCAATTGTCAGCTGTCTGCTATCATTCCATCTCAGAAGAGTAATTTTTTTGTATGAAGTTTACACTGCATGAAGGAGACCTCTTGCAGTTTTGGCAAGATTTCTGAGAGTATGTTTTGTGCAATTCTGACTCATTGTACCAGTAACAAGTAAGTTATGCTCCAACATAGAATGCAACAGAGGGAAAGAATTAAAGTAATTATCAAGAAAAATGCAGCTTTCTGATGGAGCTAAATTTATGCAAACTTTTATGTTGTAACCATATAGTATATGTGGGCAGAATCAAACAGCGTGCGATACATGTGCCACCACAGCCAGCCTAGAGAGGTTACCTTGCAACTCGGACAGATGGCACAGTAAGTGCTGTGCTGTGCTGTGTGCACAACATCCCAATATAAGCCTGCCGCAGTGGGCTTGTAGTCTCACTTATGTTTACTTGCTTATTTTATGCTTACCTATGAGACTGTATACTGATGTGTTCTATAGTTATGGGACCTTGTACAGTTCTGTACTTCATTCAGTGTTATTGTGCATCCCTTCATGTGGAAGAAGAATAACACTTGGCTGGTGTTACTTTTGGTATTGTGTCTGTATGATGTTACAATATACTTGGCAACAAGAGCGGTTTTCTCCTCCATGTGTTTCGTTTTTTTGATTCAGTATGCAGCCTACATTTCATTGGAAGAAGTTCTTCAATATCTTGTTGAACAGTGAGCTCTCACTGACCAGCAACAAGCTCTAGCTGTGGTACTAAACAATGTAGCAGCCAGGTTCACTGCCATTGATGCAGCCCCCACTGTTTCCTCCATATGACAATCCTATGGCAGATTGGGACACACATTGAAAATTCCTTCAGCAACATTTTCAAGCTTTAGGGGTCATTGACCCCAACTTGTATACAGCTTTATTTTTTTGTCACAGATTCCTCCTTGTGTTAATTACCTTTCGTGTCAGGTAGCTCCTCCTACAGGAACGTGCCAATCTCTCTTTTGATGAAATGTGTCAGTTGTTCTCTAATCATCATTGCAAATTCATGTTATTGCTGCTTGTATCGAGTTCTACCATTGTCAGAAGCAGCCATGACAGTTGTACAGAGCTTGGGCAGCAGAACTTCATGGGCTTCACCATCATTTTCAGTTTGTTGCTGACTCAATCATTTGTAATGCTTTAATACACCTTGCTCCTGATAGGGAAGCTCACAAATGTGCTGTACAATGTGTAAATCCCTCTGTCGCAGATGTTCTGAACATCACACAGTCTTTTGAAATATCTAGGACAGCAGGAAATATTGCATCTGTGTGCAGCTCTTAACCTCTTTCAGTAGACATGACTGTGGATGTGAACAGTGTTTCTCAAGTGGTGGTAGCTCCTAACAAACTCTACATTGAAATACGTGTGATGGACAAGATGTAAAAAATGCAAGTGGTCGCAGGTGTAACAGTAACTTGTTAAATTCTCAAACCTGTGTGGATCTTGGACCACTGGTGTTTTCCCCTGTCTCACATCGATTGGTGAGTTACAACATGCAACAAATCCCATACTGAGAGACTTCTTTAGTGTACAGAGCAGTTGTTTGGCATTTGATGTTTCTAGTAGTGAATGATGCTGAAACTGAAAACTTATTTGCTTGAGACACCTTCAACATTTTTAAGTTCTCTGTTTCTGACAAAGTGCATCTGATATCAATTGAAATTCTGCACCAACAACTTGACACATTCTGTTCAGAATATTCCTCCCTGTTTTCAGAAGGTCTAGGGTGTGCTACTGATTCGAGGCTCACAGCACAATGAAACTGATGGCATGCCCCCTCACCCCTGTCTTTTTTTTAGGTCAACTCACATCTTTGGTTATCATCATGCCTGTCTTCTCTAGTGAATGAATGTTCTACTCCATTGGTAATTGTAAAATAACCTAATGGCAACCTTTGGCTCTTTGGTGATTTGAAAGTGTCTGTGAATTTAGTATCAATTATTGATACCTGTCCCTTACCCCATCAAGATGAATATTAGCATGACTTTCTGGGATCCTATATTTTTTGAAAATACACTTGTCAGAAGCCTCTGGATGATGATTCCAATGTGCCCTCATAGTGAACACCCCCTTCTGGTTATATAAATACTAGCACCAGCCACTGAGTGTGACTAGTGCCCCTGCCATTTGCCAATGATTTCTGAAACAACCGATGGCCCCCATGCTGGTGTATATTAACTACATGGACGCTGGTGTGGTCGCAGGTTCCTCAACAGATGAACACTTGCAGAACCTTCAAGCCTTGTTCAGGGTGCTGCAGGGTGCCGTGTTGAAATGTAACTTGGACAAATTTCAGTTTTTTCAGCCCTCTGTAAGCTATCTTGGTTTCCACATTTCATGTGCTGGCATGAAGCTCTTACACCAGCCCGTCATTGCCATGACAGTTGTGCTGCATCCTACCAATGTCAAAGAATTCCAGACCTTTCTTGGAAAGACTGCATATTACCATTAATTTCTTCCTGACACAGCCACTCGAGGTCATACCCTTTGTGCTGTGTTATGGAAAGATGTCCCTTTTTGCTGGTCATTCACCTACTAAGGTGCTTTTACCCTGTTGGAGTCAGAATTACACTTGGCAGCTTGCTTGGTTACTTTCCAGCTAGGCCGTTTTCTTGTTCTGGCCTCAGACAACTCCTAGTGTTGCCTTTGGGCTGTTTTTGCACACAGGTTCTGAATGCCCTATTGTGTACGCTTCCAAAACCCTGAATCAGGTGCAACAGCAGTACTGCCATCTATAGAAGGAACACCTTGCTACTGTAAATGTACTCCAAAAATTTCATGTTTTCCTATATAGCTCTAATTTTCATTTGATTACTGATCATTAACTTTTGATTTCTCTTTCAAAACTTGGTCATCTTTATTGGACAAAGCGGATCATTGCCTGCAGTGCTGGACTCCGCTTTTGTCGCATTTTAACTATGAGATTCATTTCCATCGCACAACATGACACGCTAATGCAGATGCTGTTTCTTGATTCCTGATTAGCCCTGACCAAGCATTTGATCGGGATGAACTGTTGTGTTTCCATTTAGATTTCAAAGCTCAAAACACTGAGGATTGTTTTCCCATTACCAGTCCTCAGATTTCAGGTGGCTGTCACGGCCGCTCCTGTCTTATTTTCATGTTGTTCACTTTGTCCGCCACAGCTGCCCGGATAAACTACCAGGCTGAGCATTGGATCCTTTGTGTGATTATTATGCTCTCTGCCGCCACCTCTCAGTTCTTGATGATGTGTTACTGTTGGCTACTGAAGAGTCAGCACCCATGTTTGTGATCCTGTTCGCATTGCAACAAGATGTCATGCACCTTCTCCACCTGGACCATTGAGGTGTTTCTTGTACAAAATTACTAGCCACTGCAATATGTTTTGGATGTGTATTGATAATGATATCAAGCGTGTTGTGTCAGCCTGCCTGCAGTGTGCCACCCATAAAGCTGCCCCATGGGCCTCTGTTTCGTTGCAGAAGGCTTGATAGTTGCCTTATAAATTTGACTCATTTTGTCACTGTCAAAAAAAAATTTTAAATAAATCATTAGGTGCAACAATGATTTGATGTAATTTGTGGACAATAGTTGATGTTGGTTCTGTATTTAAATTCAAAAATGTGACTGAATTAGCTTTCAGCACATGCTTTCTATGCCAGAACAGTTCACCTGAAAAAATATTTGCTTTTAGATTTCACATTTCTGTTGTGTCAGATTTCTGTGACTGACTAACATCTGCTGTGAAGTACTTGTAATGGGCCATGTACAGTATTTCTTCTTTAGATCATACTTTCTACACTATCAGGATATTTTGTTGTTCATTATGGCTGTCTGCAGTATGTTTAAGGGGACCACACCCTGCCTATCTAACCCATGTTAATTTAGGCAAGTATTTGACCCATTTCTGAAAAAAACTATTTGATGAAGAACCTTAATATTTTTACTGTATGTTACATGATGCTAATAGAGTCAACTGTACTAAAAACTACTTTATCCATTTTATAGTTTTTAAGAAATACATTTTTAAATTTATTAACAAAAAATATTACGTTTTTGCTGCAGAAAATATTTGTTTGTGAACGTCCTAATGGGGGAATGTTAATGACTGCAGTACCAGATGTGGCTTTTTATGTTATGCAGAGTTTCTGAAAATTTCATTCATTTATCTATGATAGTTTCTGGTATAATGGGGCATATGTACTGAAAATTTTAGTTTGTGGGAAATTGACTTTAAACAAAAAACTTTTGAAATTTGATACTTACAGTTAATTAAAACTGTCCTGCTGCGTATGATGGCCCTTCTTTGGCCTCTAGCAGGTCTTCCAGCTTCTTTTTTACATTCCTGCATGTTTGTCTTGCTTTCTTGGCCATATAAGATGCAGACCTGTCTGCATTGGCTATCCTCATTTTATTACAGTTTTGCAGCCCAGTGATCATATTTTCACCAGGATTAGTTCCCAGCTTTTTCAGTACCCAACTCTTTGCAATATTACCACAATTGAATGTAATAACAGCATCATGAACTCCTTGTTTCATTGTATGCATGCCTATAGATACAGTTTTAGGAAGGCGGTTCCAAATTATGCTGCTGAAACATTCATTTGGGTTCTGTTTCTGACCATGCAGACATTTCCTTAGAAGATCAGGATGAGCCAAGTCTCTGAAAATAGGTTTGTTGTTGTTGTTGTTGTTGTTGTGGTCTTCAGTCCTGAGACTGGTTTGATGCAGCTCTCCATGCTACTCTATCCTGTGCAAGCCTCTTCATCTCCCAGTACCTACTGCAGCCTACATCCTTCAGAATCTGCTTAGTGTATTCATCTCTTGGTCTCCCTCTACGATTTTTATTCTCCACGCTGACCTCCAATACTAAATTGGTGATCCCTTGATGCCTCAGAACATGTCCTACCAACCGATCCCTTCTTCTAGTCACATTTTGCCACAAACTCCTCTTCTCCCCAATTCTATTCAATACCTCCTCATTAGTTATGTGATCTACCCATCTAATCTTCAGCATTCTTCTGTAGCACCACATTTCGAAAGCTTCTATCCTTTTCTTGTCCAAACTATTTATCGTCCATGTTTCACTTCCATACATGGCTACACTCCATACAAATACTTTCAGAAAGGACTTCCTGACACTTAAATCAATACTCGATGTTAACAAATTTCTCTTCTTCAGAAACACTTTCCCTGCCATTGCCAGTCTACATTTTACATACTCTCTACGTCAACCATCATCAGTTATTTTGCTCCCCAAATAGCAAAACTCCTTTACTGCTTTAAGTGTCTCATTTCCTAATCTAAGTCCCTCAGCGTCACCTGATTTAATTCAACTACATTCCATTATCCTCGTTTTGCTTTTGTTGATGTTCATCTTATACCCTCCTTTGAAGACACTGTCCATTCTGTTCAACTGCTCTTCCAAGTCCTTTGCTGTCTCTGACAGAATTACAATGCCATCGGCGAAGTTTTTATTTTGTCTCCATGGATTTTTATTCCTACTCCAAACTTTTCTTTTGTTTCCTTTACTGCTTGCTCAATATACAGACTGAAAAGCATCGGGGAGAGGCTACAACCCTGTCTCACTCCCTTCCAACCACCGCTTCCCTTTCATGTCCCTCGACTCTTATAACTGCCATCTGGTTTCTGTACAAATTGTAAATAGCCTTTCGCTCCCTGTATTTTACCCCTGCCACCTTCAGAATTTGAAAGAGAGTATTCCAATCAACACTGTCAAAATCTTCCTCTAAGTCTATAAATGCTAGGAATGTAGGTTTGCTTTTTTTTAATCTTTCTTCTAAGATAAGTTGTAGGGTCAGTATTGCCTCAAGTGTTCCAACGTGTTTCTACGGAATCCAAACTGATCTTCCCCGAGGTCAGCTTCTACCAGTTTTTCCATTCGTTTATAATGTAGGTTTAATTGCTGTAATAACAGCAGCAGGAAGAGAATGCTTGTAAGAATAAGATTCTCCAGTTGCCTGAGCCCTATTGTATTTGCACCACGAATTTTCTCCTGATGGACGCAATCCATAACATGGCTTATCATCAGTAGAGGACTCATGAAAGAATATGGGCCAAACATCTCTCTTTATTGCCTCCAGATTTCCTTTATTTCTCCTTATTGCCTGCCCATAGTATACCAGCAAGTTTTCTATTCTAGTTTTAGTTAACTGACCCTGTCCGGTCAACAATTTTACATCTTCTAATTTTTTTCCTCTCATATCAACAGTTAGTTTTCTCAGCCTTGTTCCCAAACATTTTTGAACATGACCTACACATTCTATTTTGCTAATAATAGTATCTCCATATGGCTTAGAGTTCACCACACTGTTGTATGCCTTACTGTCACCATCGGCCAAATATTTGGTGTACCGTACGCCTCTTGTTTCTACGGAGCAATGAAATATTTATTGTACTCCATGAACTTCCATACCACCACTTGTTCCTCTCAAATTAGCCACACAGTTGTGTTCTTTATGTTCATTGACTTTACAACATTTGCAATATTTAGACATTATCTCCACATCTAAAACTTCACCGGTGTCTACACTCACGGCAGTCACTACTCCATTCAGAGAAGTATATCCTATTGAATTATAAATGGTTGGATAAAAATTTTCTCGAAATTTCTGAATATTTTCTATTAGGAACTGTTTGCATGGAGTCTGTAAGCTAATATCTACTTGCTGTTTAGCTATTTTCTCAATTTGATTATTTCTTTCAAGCCTAACTCTCTTAAACTGGTGTCACTTCTCCCCTCCCTTATAGTAAAACCTACCCCTCTGACACTTATAACCACAGGGATTTTACTACTTATGGCAGTGCCCTCCTGAAGTCATGTGCTAGTAGCACATACAGTTTTCCCTTGCCTTTTCTTTTGTAACTCTTGACTGAATTTGAACATTTTAATTGCTGTCATAATTTACTTATTAAGAGGTAAAGGTTTAACACAGCAAGACAACTACTGCACTTATTCAAATGTGCAGATTATTCAGACTATATTGATCCATTGTTTGAGAGTGAGAGCACTTAGTGACTTGCAGCTACCTTTCCACACAATTTCAAACATTTATGGAACTTTTTTTCACTGATATTTCCCACAAAAAAAGATGAAAGATAAAGAAAAGGATTATCATTTACTACATTCTCACTGTTCATGCAGCATCAGGCATGATCTTTTAATTTATTACTTCTTTATGACAAACTCTATTTGTAACACATGTTGTGGACAGTACCCACATATACCACTAAGTGTGCCTGCGAACTTATGTCATTGTGCAACACATAATTCAGGAGATGTGACAGCATAAACATTGAGATGCCTTTAAATCCAACTTTTGCTTAAAATGGAGTGCATATTACCCAGACTACACTCATGTTATGTTTCATAATGAGAGCAATTAGTGACTTACAAAACAAACTTCAAACATAATTTCAAATCTCTTTTTAAATGTTTTCTCACTTTTTTAATATTAGATATTTTGCTGAAGGTAAACATAGTTTGGTCGAGCAGAGCACATTAAGGTTGCTGCTTGATGGAGTAGTACAGCTGAGAGCAGATAAGATGGAATTATCTTGTCAAACTGCACAGTTAGCTGACATGTCCTCAGATACATCCAACCACCATCAAATTAACGACACCCTCTTCTGATAAATCGGCTGAATATATAATGAATTTCTTGTGTAACCTGTGGTAATTGGCCAAGATGGGAGATTGGTCAGATGATCAGTTATTGGCTGGCGAGGGGGAAAGGATTGTTCAATGTATGTTGAGGAAAACATAGTTTCTTAATCATTTGAGGGAAGACTTCCTCCACTCAGGATCCATTTGAAATCAAACTACAAACGTGGTCTGACTGCAAAGAGACTGTAGATGATTACCGGAGGAGTGAATACTTACATTTTTGCACAACGGTTTATAACGTGTATAGCAAATGGAAACTGAGTTTACGAGATCAAGAATAATTCTAACAAGGTCTCACCATGCGTGAAAATTGTGTAAAGCATCATCATTTACTGCCACGTGCAGTGGTGTAAGCATGTAAACCCAGTCTGACATAATACACTACTGGCCATTAAAATTGCTACACCAAGAAGAAATGCAGATGATAAACGGGTATTCATTGGACAACTATACTTGAACTGACATGTGATTACTTTTTCACGAAATTTTGGGTGCATAGATCCTGAGAAATCAGTACCCAGAACAACCACCTCTGGCCGTAATAATGGCCTTGATTTGCCTGAGCATTGAGTCAAACAGAGCTTGGATGGTGTGTACAGGTACAGCTGCCCATGCAGATTCAACACAATACCACAGTTCATCAAGAGTAGGACTGGCGTATTGTGCTGAGCCAGTTTCTTGGCCACCATTTACCAGACGTTTTCAATTGGTGAGAGATCTGGAGAATGTGCTGGCCAGGGCAGCAGTCGAACATTTTCTGTATCCAGAAACGCCCGTACAGGACCTGCAACATGTGGTTGTGCATTATCCTGCTGAAATGTAGGATTTTGCAGGGATCGAATGAAGGGTAGAGCCACGGGTCGTAATACATCTGAAATGTAGTATCCACTGTTCAAAGTGCCATCAATGCGAACAAGAGGTGACCGAGACTTGTAACCAATGACACCCCATACCATCATGCCAGGTGATACGCCAGTATAGCAAAGACGAGTACACGCTTCCAATGTGTGTTCACCGCAATGTCACCAAACATGGATGCAACCATCATTGTGCTGTAAACAGAACCCGGATTCATCAGAAAAAATGACGTTTTGCCATTCGTGCACCCAGGTTCGTCGTTGAGTACACCATCACAGGCGCTCCTGTCTGTGATGCAGCGTCAAGGGTAACCGCAACCATGGTCTCCGAGCTGATAGTCCATGATGCTACAAACATCGTCGAACTGTTCATGCAGATGGTTTTCATCTTGCAAACATTCCCATCTGTTGACTCATGGATCGAGACATGGCTGCACGGTCTGTTACAGCCATGCGAATAAGATGCCTGTCATCTTGACTGCTAGTAATACAAGGCCATTGGGATCCAGCACAGCAGTCTGTATTACCCTCCTGAACCCACTGATTCCATATTCTGCTAACAGTAATTGGATCTCGACCAACGCGAGCAGCAATGTCACAATACAATAAACCGCAATCGCGATAGGCTTCAATCCGACCTTTATCAAAGTTGGAAACGTGATGGTAGGCATTTCTCCTCCTTACACGAGGCATCACAACAACGTTTCACCAGGCAACGCCGGTGAACTGCTGTTTGTGTGTGAGAAATGGGTTGGAAACTTTCCTCATGTCAACACGTTGTAGGTGTCGCCACTGGCACCAACCTTGTGTGAATGCTCTGAAAAGATAATCATTTACATATCACAGCATCTTCTTCCTGTCGGTTAATCAGATAATCTCGCCTTATGTAGAATACAGTACTGCATCTCTGTAAGCTGCAATACCATCATCTTTTTCTTCTGTTTATGGACCATGCAAAGAACATGGCATATGATATTCGCAGTAAGTTTCAAAACTGACAGCAATAAGAAATCCACAAACATTCCAATAATTGCTGAAGGCAAATTTCTCCACCCTTTAACGTGTTTTGGTGGCAACACAGTCACCTAACCTTTGTCCACATCGTTATTTACCAACCCAAGTTCACCACAGGATCAACATAGCTCAGCTTTAAACAACACCTTTTCGACTTTCTTCACATCAGATCTCCAGTTGCTTTCTAGTTCACCATTATCTATTCCCATATATTTTTATTTTCATTTTCATTTCAGCCTCATATTACACATTCCACCTTCTAATACCATGTCACCCTCACAGCATCCCCACAACAACCCCAGTAAGTTTTATTTACATTCCCTCCGCAAACATGCCTTTGCCCTAGCCAGATTACGCTCCCATATTTTATTTACTCAGGCTTGTCTGACATTTGGCATTACCGCCAAAGGCCTCACACTTAAAGTTCCCATCTCTGGCTGTAACCCTTCTTTCCATCAGTCCCTATACCAGTTCTAAACTGAACAATCCATAGCCCTCACCCACCTAATCCTTCACCTACACATCAACTCAGCCAATGAACACACCTGTCAACTCCAATCCTTAATAAAAGTCCTCAATCTTTCCTCTCTCACATCAAACCGGCTGTTCAGAGCATCCTCCTACAGGCCAACCGCAAATTAGAACAGCATGCCACCCTCCACCTCAAAAAAATATCCAATCTCCTGGTTTCCCACCTCCGGAAAGGCAACTCACTCACCCTCCACAACCTTGCCAGCAAACCTCAACCTCCTCTCATTGCACACAAACCCAGTCTCTCCCATCTACTCAATCTCCCACTTCCAGCTCCACTCCCCCCAAAACCTCAAAATTCTAACCAACACAATCTGGAACCACAACACCCTAATTCAGTAGTTAACCTTTCCTCCAAACCTCTCTCCCAATCCGAAACCTCTGTCCTATCCAAAGGCCTCACCTTCAGCCCTACTCCCAGATTCAACCAAACAGCCCTCGTCAAAGATTTACTGCCCTACACTCGTACTCTCTGCTGGAAATATCACTTTGCCACGAAGAAAAATAATCCTAATCCTAGTCCTAATGATCCAACTCCCCAAGACACTATCCAAATTGAACCCTGCATTGAACAGTTTCGTCCTCCATCACAGCGGGACCCACCTCCTCTTCCTCAAAATCACACTCTCCAAACCTTCCAGGAATCTCTCACTTCCAGCCTTGCCTCTCAATCCTTCTTGAAAAACCTTAATCCTACTCCCAATATCACGACTGCTGAAGCCCAGGCTATCCGTGATCTGAAGGCTGACCGATCCATCGTCATTCTCCCGGTGGACAAGGGTTCCACGACCGTGGTACTTGATCGTCGGGAGTATGCGGCTGAGGGACTGCGTCAGCTTTCAGACAACACCACATACAAAGTTTGCCAAGGTAATCCCATTCCTGTTGTCCAGGCAGAGCTTCAAGGAATCCTCAGAACCTTAGGCCCCCTACAAAACCTTTCACCTGACTCCATCAACCTCCTGACCCCACCGACACCCCCCACCCCTACCTTCTACCTTCTTCCTAAAATTCACAAACCCAATCATCCCGGCCGCCCCATTGTAGCTGGTTACCAAGCCCTCACAGAACGTATCTCTGCCTACGTAGATCAACACCTTCAACCCATTACGTGCAGTCTCCCATCCTTCATCAAAGACACCAACCACTTTCTCGAATGCCTGGAATCCTTACCCAATCCGTTACCCCCGGAAACCATCCTTGTAACCATTGATGCTACTTCCTTATACACAAATATCCCACACGTCCAGGGCCTCACTGCGATGGAGCACTTCCTTTCACGCCGATCACCTGCCACCCTACCTAAAACCTCTTTCCTCATTACCTTAGCCAGCTTCATCCTGACCCACAACTTCTTCACTTTTGAAGGCCAGACATACCAACAATTAAGGGTGGCCCCCTCGTACGCCAACCTATTCATGGGTCGCTTAGAGGAAGCCTTCTTGGTTACCCAAGCCTGCCAACCCAAAGTTTGGTACAGATTTATTGATGACATCTTCATGATCTGGACTCACAGTGAAGAAGAACTCCAGAATTTCCTCTCCAACCTCAACTCCTTTGGTTCCATCAGATTCACCTGGTCCTACTCCAAATCCCATGCCACTTTCCTTGATGTCGACCTCCACCTGTCCAATGGCCAGCTTCACACGTCCATCCACATCAAACCCACCAACAAGCAACAGTACCTCCATTATGACAGCTGCCACCCATTCCACACCAAACAGTTCCTTCCCTACAGCCTAGGTCTTCGTGGCAAACGAATCTGCTCCAGTCCGGAATCCCTGAACCATTACACCAACAACGTGACAACAGCTTTCGCATCCCGCGACTACCCTCCCGACCTGGTACAGAAGCAAATAACCAGAGCCACTTCCTCATCCTCTCAAACCCAGAACCTCCCACAGAAGAAACACAAAAGTGCCCCACTTGTGACAGGATACTTTCCGGGACTGGATCAGACTCTGAATGTGGCTCTCCAGCAGGGATACGACTTCCTCAAATCCTGCCCTGAAATGAGATCCATCCTTCATGAAATCCTCCCCACTCCACCAAGAGTGTCTTTCCGCCGTCCACCTAACCTTCGTAACCTCTTCGTTCATCCCTATGAAATCCCCAAACCACCTTTCCTACCCTCTGGCTCCTACCCTTGTAACCGCCCCCAGTGTAAAACCTGTCCCATGCACCCTCCCACCACCACCTACTCCAGTCCTGTAACCCGGAAGGTGTACACGATCAAAGGCAGAGTCACGTGTGAAAGCACCCACATGATTTACCAACTGACCTGCCTACACTGTGACGCATTCTATGTGGGAATGACCAGCAACAAACTGTCCATTCGCATGAATGGACACAGGCAGACAGTGTTTGTTGGTAATGAGGATCACCCTCTGGCTAAACATGCCTTGGTGCACGGCCAGCACATCTTGGCACAGTGTTACACCGTCCGGGTTATCTGGGTACTTCCCACTAACACCAACCTGTCCGAACTCCGGAGATGGGAACTTGCCCTTCAATACATCCTCTCTTCCTGTTACCCACCAGGCCTCAACCTCCGCTAATTTCAAGTTGCCGCCACTCATACCTCACCTTTCCTTCTACAACATCTTTGCCTCTGTTCTTCCGCCTCGACTGACATCTCTGCCTAAACTCTTTGCCTTTACATATGTCTGCTTGTGTCCGTATATGTGCGGATGGATATGTGTGTGTGTGTGTGTGTGTGTGTGTGTGTGTGTGTGTGTGTGCGAGTGTATACCTGTCCTTTTCTCCCCCTAAGGTAAGTCTTTCCGCTCCCGGGATTGGAATGACTCCTTACCCTCTCCCTTAAAACCCACATCCTTTCGTCTTTCCCTCTCCTTCCCTCTTTCCTGATGAAGCAATCTTAGTTTGCTGCGAAAGCTCGAATTTTGTGTGTGTGTTTGTGTTTGTTTGTGTGTCTATCAACATACCAACGGTTTCGTTTGGTAAGTTACATCATCTTTGTTTTTAGATATATTTTTCCCACGTGGAATGTTTCCCTCTATTATACGAGGTGTGGCTAGAAAAAAACCGGACTAGTACTGGTGAAACAATAAAACGAATGCAATAAGGCTGAAAGTCACGTGGCCTGTCACGTGTCTCTCGCTCCGCCTACTGCTCAAGTTTCATCTGCCTCCTGCACTCAGTCTGCCCGTGGCGTCTATTTTAAGTAGTTGACGTTTTGTCTGTGCGTCGGAAAATGTTGAGTGTACAGAAAGAACAGCGTGTTAACATCTAATTTTGTTTCAAACTAGGAAAATCTGCAAGTGAAACGTTTGTAATGTTACAACAAGTGTACGGCGATGATTGTTTATCCCGAACACAAGCGTTTGAGTGGTTTAAACGATTTAAAGATGGCCGGGAAGACACCATTGATGAAACTCGCACTGGCAGACCATTGTCAGCAAAAACTGATGCAAACATTGAAAAAATCGGTAAACTTGTTCGACAAGATCGCCGTTTAACAATCAGAGCAGTGTCTGAGTTAACAGGAGTTGACAAGGAAAGTGTTAAGCAGATTCTTCATGAAAGTTTCAACATAAACAAAGTGTGTTCAAAAATGGTTCCAAAGTGTCTCACAATTGAACAGAAGGAACGCCGAAGAATGATTTGTTCTGACATCCTGGAAAACATTGAAAGTGATCCCACCTTCTTACAAAATGTCATTACTTGCGATGAATCGTGGTTTTTTACTTACGATCCCGAAACTAAACGCCAATCGATGCATTGGAAAACTCCTGGTTCTCCACGACAAAAAAAAGCACGAATGTCAAAATCGAAATTCAAGGCAATGATGATTGTTTTTTTTGACATCAAAGGGATTGTGCACATTGATTAGGTACCAGAGGGACAAACAGTGAATCAGCATTACTACATTAGCGTCCTGGCTACCCTACATGAGCGAGTACGGAGAAAACGGAACGATTTGTGGAGAAAAAAGTCATGGATCCTTCACCAAGACAATGCCCCAGCTCACAGTGCGTTGTCAGTGAAGACGTTTTTGGCAAAACACAACATTCCCATCTTAGATCATCCACCCTACTCACCTGATTTGGCCCCATGTGACTTTTTTCTTTTCCCTAAAGTCAAGTCAGCTTTGAAAGGAACTAGATTTGAGACTGTTGAAGCAGTAAAAGAAAAAGCGACGGAAGTAATGTATGGACTTACCGAAAATGATCTGCAGCATTGCTATGAACAGTGGAAAATTCGTATGGAGCGGTGTAGAGACCGAGGAGGAGAGTACATTGAAGGAGATAACATGAAATTGTAAATAATTGTAAATAAATGCTTTTTCCAGCATCAGTCCGGTTTTTTTCTAGCCGCACCTCGTATATACAACTAGATGAAAACTGAAAAATGAGTAGAAATAAATTATTAATTGGAGTCTAATTGCAGCAGTTGGGAATGGTTCCAGCTTCCTATATTGTCATCCACCTTCTTCATGCCACTGATTCATACAGACAAATATTGACAAATAGTTGTGTGGTGAATTCTGTGCCTATTAAACATTTACCATCATTTTTACAAATTCTAGAAAAATAATGCATATGTCAATAATTTTGACTTTTTAAATATGTATACTACTGGAACTGCACTGGTCATCATTTTTACATGATAATAAATATAAATGTTCAAAATACAAATAATGTAGTACCACAGAAGATTTCAAATTATGCAAGCTTTCAGTAAATGAAACATTTTTTCCTTAAATAAAAGGAACTTTAAATTTTTTCCACATTTTGTTGTTGTATGTTTTAGTTTAAGGAGTTTTCTCACAAACCAAAGATAACGGTGTCCAACTTATTGCTTTTCTGTTGTGAAAAAATACATCTCTCTTGTTTCACACTCACTGTGCACCACACTTGCTGTCCACTCACTCTTCCAATAGCATTTTCCATAACTTTGGTCCAAGGGCACCCATAGCTGAGGGCCAAGGAATGGGACTGCAACTCTCCCACCTCTCACCTCCCCCCCTCCCCCACCACCAGTCCCCCACACTCAAGGAAACAAAAAAATATAGTGTTGTACTCAAGTGTTTCTTTTCCCCCAAGGAAATCTTTTACAAGTCAGTATTATGCAGGTTTTCAACAGGGCTGGAATGGGAAATTTCTACTTAGAAATGGTCTTTCATCCTCCAAAATATTAAAAATACCTCATGCCCCTATATCTAGTCTCCTCCCCCCCCCCCTCCTCTCCCCCCTCAACAAATTATCGTATGACCACCCATGCTTTGATTGTGTCCATAAACCATTTCACAACATCCTTTCAATATACATGTCCATTTTGTTTCAATGATGCATAACATGAAAAAGAAACAAATAACTTGTATTAGTTCTGTATGTACATAAATATTTCACTTATATCTGTAACAAATTCAAAATATTCATTAGACTCAGGCAACCCTTTTTATATAATTCAGTTCAATAGTATAAATTCTAACTTAAATGGATGGAAGCCGTATTGGACATTCAAGTAGTTTAATGCTCAATTCAAATTGCTTAACTTTCTGAAAATAACATCAATTAATGAAATTCTCAGTTCGTCATCACAACAGAAGGCATTCAAATCACACAACAGAAAGAGTGGCCAATGGGTGTTTTGAAGGAATATACTGTTGAACAGAAAAGAATAAAGACATATTAAGGAATAAAGAATTGACAGAGGAGTTGAAGGTAAGTAAGTAATGGCAATAACAGTGTTAAAATGGATGGAAGATAGCCAAATTGTCAATGTATAACAACAGTGGATATTCCTGATCGGAGAAATATGTAAAATAAAGGAAAGGCAATCACTCACCCACAGTTGGTTTAGGCCAGAGGAAATGCAAGAGTGTAGGGTAGGCTAGAGAGACAGTTCAGAGAAACTTGTCCGGGAATGAAGTATCAAAATGGCTCATGTAATGAAGGGGCTACTGAAGTCGTTTGTGTTGTGGTGTGCAGCATTTTCAGCAACCGGATGGCCAAGTTTGTGATTTGCTGCAGTTAGGCAGTGGCCATTCATGTGAGTAGATAGTTGGTCACTTGTCACTCTCGTAATCCTTCTGTCATAAACCTCTGCTATCCTAATTCCTGCTGCCTTACCTTACATTTTCCTTTTTGTCTTCTGGGCACCCCACTCCTTCCCCATCCAGATTGTATACTGCCTCCTCCTACCACTCTTCGCGCCTTCTGGCATAAACCTCTGTTAACCTGTTTCCTGCTGCCTATTTTTTGTTATCCGGTTCCAAATGTAACATTTTACATTTTCCAGTACCCCAAGATTATTGGTTAAATTTTATTTTCATCCTCCAATTTTCTCTATCTGTCTATAAATTATCTTCAATATTTCTTATAAATCATCTTAACTATTTCTTCTTTTGATAGAAGTCTGAATTCCTTGAATCCATGTTTTTGGCAGTCTCCCTCTTTTCTTTCTTTCTTGTAGCTGCCAGTCCATAATTCTCTATATTAATCTCTCCTTTGACATCCTTTTTGTGTGCCCATACTATGACAGTTGTTTTTCTTCTGTAAAATCTCCAGTAGAATTTGTAACGTCCATTTTCTTACTGATGACTTCATTTCTGATTGTTTCTTGCCTAGATATCCCTGCATGCTTCCTCCAAAAGTCCATCTCCATTGCCATCAACCTGTTGTGCTATTTTCGATTTAACTGTCCATATGTCATAATGCTTCTGATAATTGCATTGAATATTTTTCTTTTTATTTCCTTTATAATCTATTGATCCCATAAAATACCATTTACTGTTCCAATAGTACACATCCCAGGATTTATTCTTGAATTAATTACCTTGTCTTGTTTTCCATCTTGTTTGATATTGTACTCTTCAATGTATTTAATAATTCTCATCCATTCTTCCAACGTCAAATCGTGATTTGTGTCTCCTATTACCATATACTTTCTTTTATTCTTGCTGACCTGAAATCCCCATTTTATACTCATCTATTAACTGTCTTGTATTGTACTCTATGTCTTCTTTATCTTGTGCCAAAATTAGTTGGTTATCAGCAAATTGTTATGAATATATCATAATATTGTTTTGTGGGGATCCCCATATTTTTTACATTTTCTTTTCCAGTGTTCCAATGTTTTTCCTGTATATATTCTCTCTCTGTCTGTCTCCCCTTCTCTCCCTCCCTCTCTTCTTCTCCTCTCTCTCCTTTTCCCGCCTCTCTCCCTTTCTCTCTTTATTTGCTGACTCCCTCTTCATCTCCAGCTTCCTCTCTTTTCCTCTTCTACCTTCCTCCTCACCATATCTCTGTCTCTTATATAATCCACTCTCTGAACTCCTTTTGTCTCATTGTGCAGCCACTTAGTCATCTGCCAAATGACCTGCCTCACATTATTCCACTACCCCAACCTTGCCTCATGCATACTTCCTTAGCTCCTCTCCACCTCCATCTACTCAGGAAACTACTCTCAATAATTGATCATTAACAGTCTTGACACGTCAGTGAGTATGTGTCTTTGTTTATCTGTGTGTTTGTGTGTTTGAATGTGTGTACCATTGTTAAAGAGAGAGCAAGAGCTCAAAAGCTAGTGTAGATACTGTTTTGTCTTGCGTGCTTCTATGTGGCACACTTCAGTCAGCTATAGGTGTCTTTCCTTTATCTTAAGTATTATTCCATTCAGGAATTTTCATTATTGTCGTACAAGAAAAACTGGTCGCTTTTAGAGATCAAATAGAGAAAGCAGTAGAGAATCAAGTAACTCAAAGACAAAGCCAAGTGGAAATACTTGAAAAAAAAAAGAGATATTGAATTTAATTGTCAAACAGAGAAAATATACAAATTAAGTGGAAGAGAATAGGGACATCCACAAACTGAGATCGCCAGAAAGTGCAGAATTGCTAAGCAGGAATCGCTAGAGGGCAAATGCAAGACTGTGTGATTGCGATTAAAGAGGGGAAAGTTAAATGCCACCCACAGCAAAATTAAAGAGACCTTTGAATAAAAGAGAAGCAGCTATGTGAATGTTGTTGTTGTTGTGGTCTTCAGTCCTGAGACTGGTTTGATGCAGCTCTCCATGCTACTCTATCCTGTGCAAGCTTCTTCATCTCCCAGTACCTGCTGCAACCTACATCCTTCTGAATCTGTTTAGTGTATTCATCTCTTGGTCTCCCTCTATGATTTTTACCCTCCACGCTGCCCTCCAATACTAAATTGGTGATCCCTTGATGCCTCAGAACATGTCCTACCAACCAATCTCTTCTTCTAGTCAAGTTGTCCCAGAAACTTCTCTTCTCCCCAATCCTATTCAATACCTCCTCATTAGTTATATGATCTACCCATCAAATCTTCAGCATTCTTCTGTAGCACCACATTTCGAAAGCTTCTATTCTCTTCTTGTCCAGACTAGTTATCGTCCATGTTTCACTTCCATACATGGTTATGCTCCATACAAATACTTTCAGAAACAACATCATGACACTTAAATCTATACTCGATGTTAACAAATTTCTCTTCTTCAGAAACGCAATCCTTGCCATTGCCAGTCTACATTTTATATCCTCTCTACTTCGACCATCATCAGTTATTTTGCTCCCCAAATAGCAAAACTCCTTTACTACTTTAAGTGTCTCATTTCCTACTCTAATTCCCTCAGCATCACCCGACTTAATTCGACTACATTCATTATCCTTTCAAGACACTGTCCATTCCGTTCAACTGCTCTTCCAAGTCCTTTGCTGTCTCTGAAAGAATTACAATGTCATTGGCGAACCTCAAAGTTTTTATTTCTTCTTGATGGATTTTAATACCTACTCCAAATTTTTCTTTTGTTTCCTTCACTGCTTGCTCAATATACAGATTGAATAACATCGGGGAGAGGCTACAACCCTGTCTCACTCCCTTTCCAACCACTGCTTCCCTTTCTTGCCCCTCGACTCTTATAACTGCCATCTGGTTTCTGTACAAATTGTAAATAGCCTTTCGCTCCCTGTATTTTACCCCTGCCACCTTCAGAATTTGAAAGAGAGTATTCCAGTCAACATTGTCAAAAGCTTTCTCTAAGTCTACAAACGCTAGAAATGTAGATTTGCCTTTCCTTAGTCTAGCATCTAAGATAAGTCGTAGGGTCAGTATTGCCTCACGTGTTCCAATATTTATACGGAATCCAAACTGATCTTCCCCGAGGTCAGCTTCTACCAGTTTTTCCATTTGTCTGTAGAGAATACACGTTAGTATTTTGCATCCGTGACTTATTAAACTGATTGTTGGGTAATTTTCACATCTGTCAATACCTGCTTTCTTTGGGATCGGAATTATTATATTCTTCTTGAAGTCTGAGGGTATTTCGCCTATCTCATACATCTTGCTCACCAGATGGTAGAGTTTTGTCAGGACTGGCTCTCCCAAGGCCGTCAGTAGATCTTATGAAATGTTGTCTACTCCCGAGGCCTTGTTTTGACTCAGGTCTTTCAGTGCTCTGTCAGACTCTTCATGCAGTATCGTATCTCCCATTTCATCTTCATCTACATCCTCTTCCATTTCCATAATATTGTCTTCAAGTACATCGCCCTTGTATAGACCCTCTATATAGTCCTTCCAACTTTCTGCTTTCCCTTCTTTGCTTAGAACTGGGTTTCCATCTGAGCTCTTGATATTCATACAAGTGGTTCTCTTTTCTCCAAAGGTCTCTTTAATTTTCCTATAGGCAGTATCTATCTTACCCCTAGTGAGATAAGCGTCTACATCCTTACATTTGTCCTCTAGCCATCCCTGCTTAGCCATTTTGCACTTCCTGTCGATCTCATTTTTGAGACGTTTGTATTCCTTTCTGCCTGCTTTATTTACTGCATTTTTATATTTTCTCCTTTCATAAATTAAATTCAGTATTTCTTCTGTTACCCATGGATTTCTACTAGCCCTCGTCTTTTTACCTACTAGGTCCTCTGCTGCCTTCACTACTACATCTCTCAAAGCTACCCATTCTTCTTCTACTGTATTTCTTAGCTATGTGAATATGAAGAGCTAAATGACAAGCCAGTAATAAGCAAAGAAGGAAAGATGGAATAAATATATAGAGGGGGTATACATGGGAAATGAACTTGAAGACAGTATTGTAGAAAAGGAAGTGGAAGTAAATAATATGAGTTGGGAGATTTCATACTGAGAGCAGAATTTGACACAGCACTGAAAGCTATAATTTGAAAAAGGCACCTGAGGTAGACTACTTTCCATCAGAACTACTAATATCCTTGGGAGGCTAGCCGTGGTTGAACAACCATGCAAGATATATGAGAGAGGCAAATTACCATCAGACATCAAGAAGAATGTAACACACTAATGTTCAGAGAAAAACAGAACAACTTGAACAATGAGAGATAGCATGTCCATATCCACAGGACATGCACATTAGTATGTTCTGCGGAAATGACTAGCATTTGACTTACCTCAGTTCAGCATGTGTCCTGTTGTCTAGTAGGTATGGGGTCCACCATGGGCCCTGATAACCTGTTCCATGCGCGATGCCACCAATGGGATATGGTGTGAATGGCATCCTGTGTTACAGTCATCCATGCTGAATTCACCTGGTTCCAAAGTTCATTTGTGATGGTTGCCATTTGGTCACAGCACTGCACCCATCTTTTCACCATATCCCACACATTTTCAATTGATGACAAGTTCTGGTGGCCTGTGACACCAAGAAGCATGCAGCAACATGTGGTCGCACATTTTCTTGCTGAAAAATGGTCTCTGGGGTATTGTGCAGAAAGGGTATAGCTATAGGTTACAGGATGTCATTGATACAGGTCACACTGCCCTGAACACGCACCAGCTGTGATTTGTGGTTGTACCCAATAGCACCCCACACCATAAGACCTTGAAGTGGTGTTGTATGTCCTGTGCAAATGCAGTCACTGTAATGCTGCTTCCCCTGTCTGTGGTGAACCAAAATGTGGCCATCATTTTCAAACAAACAGAACCTGAATTCATTCAGAAACATTATCTGATGCCACTCCTTCCCCAGTGTTCGTTCCATACACCATTGCCGTGTAGCATTTTTCTGCACATTTGTCAAAGGTAAGCGGAGAAGTGGACAATGTGCACATAACCCTTGCTGTAATAAACAGCCCTGATAGTGTATGATCTGTTACAATATTTCACTGTTGTGCCAGAGCCAAGGAGTACACAAATCTGCCTGCAATGCAATTCAGATGAGGTGGCAATCTTTTTGGAGGGGGGTGGGAGGTGGGGACTCTGGTCTGGATGGTGCTATGCATCTTGTCATATTCTACAGCCTGCACACACTAGTTGCACCGCTGAAACACTTTGTCCCACATGAATAATAATTTTCCAGAGGGATTCATCACATTCTCTCATGCCAATAATGTGTCCTCTTTCAAACTCACTGATTTGACAGTATGGTTTGCATACATGTGTGTAAGACATTCTACACATCTGATCTAGTCATACTGATCCAGTATCTTCAGTTTATAGAAACAATGAGTGCTGAAGGCACATTTTACTGGTAGGAGGTGTTGTGCCGCGATATCGATGTTGACCTCGAACCAGCAATCCAACATGGTTCAAATGCTAATCATTTCTGGAGAACATACTAATGTACATATTCTGTGTATATGAATGTCCTATTTATAACTGTTCAAGGTACAGTATTTTTTCTTAACATGAACATGAGTGAAATTCCAGAGGAGAGGGGCTGACAGGTGTGAATATTACCGAATTAAAAGTTTAATAAGTTGTGACTGCAAAATACTGACACAAATTATTTATGATTTTGTTCATAGCTATAGCTCAGTAGTTGCATAATATTTCACCAAAGATAAAATGTCAGCCATCAGCAGTACAAGGAAGCCGTTATTTGGTTCACCTTACCAGTTTCAGCACTTTAAACTGTCACCTTCAGAAGTGAAGTAGGCTTAAATCATTAGTAAGCCAACATCAAAAATAAGAATCAGATGGTCCTTACTTTCACAACATAGTAAATAAAACAGAGTAACATCTCTAAAAATACACTATGTGATCAAAAGTATCGAGACTCCTGGCTGCAAATGACTTACAAGTTCGTGGCGCCCCCCATTGGTAATGCTGGAATTAACTGTGGTGTTGGCTCACCCTTAGCCTTAATGGCAGCTTCCACTCTCATAGGCATATGTTCAGTCAAGTGCTGTCTGCAGTCTCTGTCAGTCAACAGACGAGGTCGGCCTATATGCTTTTGTGCTATACGTGTCCCTTCATGTTTCCACTTCACTATCACATCAGAAATAGTGGACCTAGGGATGTTTAGGTGTGTGGAAAACTATGCATACAGATGTGTGACACAACTGACACCCAATCACCTGACCACATTTGAAGTCTGTGAGTTCCGCGGAGTGCCCCATTCTACTCTCTCCTGATGTCTAATGACTACTGAGATCGCTGATATGGAGTACGTAGCAGTAGGTGGCAGCACAATGCACCTAATATTTAAAACATATGTTTTTTAGGGTGTCTGGATACTTTTGATCACATAGTGTATAAGATACATGCCATGGCTAGCAAATGATTAATTGTCATGTTACACATTGTACATCTGAGAAAAGGCAACCACCAAACTGGTGGTTGACTTTTCTCACACGTACTGTGTTTGATGTGTAATCAAACTAGTGGTTGACTTTTCTTGCACGTACTATGTGCAAAGTGTAAATTGACAGTTTATTGTTTCCTATTTATCACATGTAGCTTATATTTTTAGAGATGTAACTCTGTTTTATTGACTCTGTAAGATATGACTGTCTGATTCTTATTTTTGATGTTGACTTACTAATGATTTAAGCCTACTTCACTTCTGAAGATGATGACAGTTTAAATTGTTGAAACTAATCAAGTGAACCAAATAGAGGTTTTCATGTGCAGCTGACAACTGATGTTTTATCTTTTGAGACGAATTATTTACAGAAGAATGGGAAAGTTCATAGAAGCTGATGTTGGGCAGATCACTTTGGGTTCTGGAGAAAGGTAGAAAGAGATGAGGCAAGAGAGGCCCTATGACTTATCTTAGAAGATAGGATAAAGAAAGGCAAATCTATGTGTATAATATTTGTTGATTTAAAGAAAGCATTTACCAGTTTAGACTGCAATAGACTCTAAAATTTTGAAGGTAGCAGAGATGAAATACATGGAGCAAAAGGTTGGTAACAACTTAGACAGTAACCAGACTTTATAATATTCAAAGAACATGAAAGGGAAGCAGTACTTGAGAAGGGAGTGAGACAGTTGCACAGTGCCTGTGCACAGCTTTGAGCAGTTGCCGTTCTTGAATATTTGAACTCCTATTATTTTGAACTCTCGGTAATTTGAATTCTTCCGTGTTCCCTCAAGTTTCACATTATTGAGAGTTGACTGTATAAAGGAATTACCTTCATTATTAGTTTGAGTACAGTAGTGCTAGTTGTAATCTGTTGTTAGCATGCCTTATGGAGGTAGCTGACAGTGGTTGCTTCTGACTTGTTTCACATCTTTGAAGGGTTTCCTTCATGATGGAATTTATGGAAGATGCCATTTGAATGAATCAGTATTATGAAAAGGAAACTAGCTACTCACCATATAACTGAGATGCTGAGTGGCAGATAGGCACAACAAAAAGACTGCCACAAATGAAGCTTTAAGCCATTAAGGCCTTTGTCAACAATAGATGACACACACACACACACACACACACACACACACACACACACACACACACACCCATGCACACACAACTCACACACACACTGCAGTCTCAGGCAACTGAAACCACACCATTTTGTTTCAGTTACCTGAGACTGCTGTCGTGTGTGTGAGTTGTGCGCGCGTGCATGTGTGTGTGTGTGTGTGTGTGTGTGTGTGTGTGTGTCTGTCTGTCTGTCATCTATTGTTGATGAAGGCCGTAATGGCCAAAAGCCAAATTTGTGACAGTCTTTTTGTTGTGCCTATCTGCGACTCAGCATCTCCGCTATCATTTTCATAATATTGTTACACTCCATCCTGGATTTTCCATTGTTCGACATTTGAATGAATGAATTTCATAGACTTTGCCTCCTGGTTTAGGGTTTGGAATGGGTTTGTGTACTCTGATATCAGTATATTCAACAAGCTCCCATCTAAAATAAGTCAAGAATTTTGGAATTCCTTACAAATTGAAAAGAAAATTAAAAGTATACTTTTTTAACCACTCTCTCTACAAATTATTGGAATATCTATATTCAGAGTTGTGAAAGTTGTGTTAGCTACATGGTAGGTTCCACTGTTTGTTGTAAAGCTGCATGTCAATTACTAATGTACTGTAAACAGAACTCATTGTTAACAGCTGCAGTTAATCATTTTGTTTCAAATATACCATTGTAACCAAGTGAGTATTAAGCTATCAGCAGCAGATAAAAAGAGCCATATAATATAACTGCGCAAGCAACAGATTTTTTAAGGTAGTAGCTTTCCTTGTAATTGTCTTCATTAAATTTAGTTGGCATACACATGGAAAGCATTATGTCATGAAGTGATGCATGCAGTTTACAGGTTAAGTTTGTTTAATTTTGTTGTAATGTAGGCCAATACTTTGACTTGTTCTGCATCCCTGAGAACTCTGCTTCTTGATGGGATCTACAGAACATGACACATTTTCATTCCTTACACTCCGCTTCAACTTTCATAATGAGGTATGTGTGTGGTCAAAAGTAAACAGAGGTCTGTTGCATGCATGTCCATTCTAAATGTACAGGATATGAAGCTCCATCCCAAATGTTTCTCCAGAACATTTTTGCAGGATGGCCTTTGAAATATCCCATTACCACAACCCCCACATGCCATTTGGTCATATCAGATTTCCACTGCAAATTATGTGCTGTGAATGAGACTGCCACACTCCATGCAAGTTTAGACTCCCAGTGCAATTGACCCTATGCTGAAGTAATAATAGCATTGACTCAACAGGGACGTTTTTTATCTGGTGAATTTATATAATTTTTGCTTTTCAATTATTATCTTGTTGTTGATATTCAAATTTGATTTAGGTTCTGGGGAAAGATATTTGGTCTTGAAAAGAATTACATCATTGCTGAGGTGGAGCTAACAGAAGAGGAGACTACGCAACGCATTGAGGTACTTTACTTAAGCTGCCCTATACTAAACATACACATGATTTTAGTTCGTTAATTTTTGGAAAATAATTATGTGCACTTCTTAATTCACTGTTGTCCATTTATTCATTCATTTACACGTTTCATAGGTCCTATAATAATGGGTAAACTAAAAGACTTGGAAAAAGTCAGAGAATAAGGTAGAGATGGAGATGCATGTACTAAATATTGTTGTTCCTCTACGATACAATCGAAAGTCTGGTACGGAATTGATACATCTGAAGCAACATATCAGTATTCAGCACAGCTGCCGCTAAAGATAGCATGGTGCATTGGCAGGTTGGAGGCACACGTGAATGAAAGTGAGTCCTTTTTAAGCTGTGTGAAGTGGAATGGAGATGGTTCACCTGTGGGTGTTGACAGCACTTGCTAGAGGAGCAACAGGCAGAATGAGGCAGGTCATGGCTGATAGTGTGGCTGGGAGAGAGTCCATGACAGGGGAACAAGAAGGGGGCCTTAGTGCCTGCTGCCCACACGGCACAATGCAAACACAGCAATTATTTGTGGCCCATGGAACTTGTTTGTGACTTTTCTGAAGAAATTGTGGTGAGGACCATTGTATTACTCAGTGAGCCTATCCCTGTGATAAAGTCCTGCTAGTGCCCGTATGTGAAACGCACTGGTGTCTGATGTGTGCAGCAATTGGAGTAGTGTGGCTGTTAGCTGTATCAGTAGTATCAACAAGCAGCCATATATTACCCAGAAAAATTTTTCTGGAGCACCCAAGCTGTTAGATTGCCATGTGCGAATAGCAGCCTTGGCTGTAGTGGGGAGGGAGCTAGTCTGCACATAAGCCATGTTTACATTTAGTGATTTGGCTGTTTCCTCTTCATTCACACTTCTCACATCAAATGAAAACAAAACTGATTTCTGTGGTTGGGAGCTATGAACTGAATTAAAATACATTCACATAATTGTGGAAGGCTAACAAATGTTATTAGTTTAAGTTTACTGATTTTATTTTATTCCCACATTTTTGGCAGTCAATCATCTTGCAGAACAATGAAGTTATTTTTGTCAGTTGGCTAAATAAATGTGGCTTTTATTAATCTTTTCCACAGAGGCAGTCAGTTAATTAGAAATGAAGTGTCTCATTCTGCACTATTGGCTTTTTTAACTGTTCACTGAATTTCAAGTGCACATTTTCATTTTCTGGCACATATGGCATCTGAGATAACACAGTACTAGTACTCCAAGAAAATTTGCATCCTGAAAACTGTACTGAAATTTTAATATCAGGTTGGGGCTTACTTTGTTATGAATCTGGACACATGAATGTGCACTTTAAGCTGAACTATGCATTTCAGTATGATGTACAAAATTCCAATGCTCTTGGAGTATCCTATTTCGTTTAAGACATCATGTAAGGTCTCTTAATACTATACAGTATGTGATCAGATGTATCCAGACACCCTCAAAAATATACGATTTTCATGTTAGGTGCATTGCGATGCCACCTACTGCCAGGTACTCCATATCAGTGACCTCAGTAGCCATCAGACATCATGAGAAAGTAGAATGGGGTGCTCCGCAGAACTCATGGACTTAGAACGTGGTCAGTTAATTGGGTGTCACTTATATCATACATCTGTACACAAGATTTTCACAATCCTAAACATCCCTAGGTCCACTGTTTCCAATGTGATAGTGAAGTGGAAACATGAAGGGACACATACAGCACAAAAGTGTATGGGCTGACCTTGTATGTTGACTGACAGAGACCGTCGATAGGTGAAGAGGGTCATAACGTGTAATATGTAGATATCTAGCCAGACCATCATACAGGAATTCCAAACTGCATCAGGATCCACTGCAAGTACTATGACAGTTAGACGGGAGGTGAGAAAACTTGGATTTCGTTGTCAAGCGACTGCTCGTAAGCCATACATCACGCCGATAAATGCCAAAAAATGCTTTGCTTGGTGTAAGGAGTGTAAACATTGGACAACTGAACAGTGGAAAACAATTGTGCGGAGTGATGAGTCACAGTACACAATGTGGCGATCCGATGGCAGAGTGTGAGTATGCCCGGTGTACGTCATCTGCCAGCAAGTGTAGTGTCAAGAGTAAAATTCGGAGGTGGTGGTGTTATGGTGTGGTCATGTTTTTCATGGAGGGGTCTTGCACCCCTTGTTGTTTCGTGTGGCACTATACAGCACAGTCCTACAGTGATGTTTTAAGCACCTTCTTGCTTCCCACTGTTGAAGAGCAATTCGGGGAAGGCAATTGCATCTTTCAACACGATCAAGCAACTGTTCATAATGCACAGCCTGTAGCAGAGTGGTTACACGACAGTAACATCCCTGTAATGGACTGTCCTGCACGGAGTCCTGACCTGAATCCTGTAGAGCACCTTTGGTATGTTTTGGAGCGCCGACTTCATGCGAGGCCTGACTGACTGACATCGATACCTCTCCTCAATGTAGCACTATGTTAAGAATGGGCTGCCATTCCCCAAGAAACCTTCCAGCACCTGATTGAATGTGTGCCTGTGAGAGTGGAAGCTGTTATCAAGGCTAAGGGTGGGCCAACACCATAGTCAGTTCCAGCATTACCGATGGGGGGCTCCACGAACTTGTAAGTCATTTTCAGCCAGGTGTCCGGATACTTTTCATCACATAGTGTCTATGTACGAACATATTGGCTTCCTACGTCATCGTAGCTGCCGACGCACAGTAACGCCTGTTTTCTGGTGCACTCTGGCAACTGCTGAAACGAAGCTTTTTCTAACAGGTCATGGGAAAATATTGTGAATGTTGCTTTAAAAAGCATAAGTTTCAAAGTAAATTTCCTTTCACGCAAGATGAATTATGTTATGTGTGCGAATGTGCAATGAATTTCTTAAATCAAAGAGCATTTGACTCTCATTTAAAACTTAACACATTGAGAATTAGCCACTTAGAAGAATTTTGAGCGCAGAAGACCAGACATTAATGTCATTATTTAAAATTTTACTGGCACATTTGTGTGAAGTATCTTAATGTGTAACACACGCAAAGAAAGACCAATATTATATGTGAAAGCTTAATTTTTCTCATAGCTACACTATGAACATTAATTTAAATCATTAATTGTTTCTATTTGTATGTTCACATTACTTAACAGTGATGTTGCTGTTGGCTGATTACGTCACGTGTCCTGTGCTCTGAATATCAGTGGTTAGCGATATTACGTGACATAAGCTATGACTGGCTTACAAATGTGCATTTCAATCTCTATTTCAATGCTTCAGAAACTAACATGCCTTTTCAAATCTATACTTTCCTAATATGAATACAAAAATATGCAGCATATTGTAATATGAAAATACTCAGCATAAAAGTTGCTGCACATCACATATCTTTCCAAAACTTTTTTGCCAAGTTCTTTCATTCTCCATACTGGGGATGGGGCAGCTGGGAGGTTCAGCTGTCTCTTGGCTGCAGTTTGATGGTGGCCGTTCGCGCTGACAGACGGCTTGTTGGTTGTAATGTCCACGTAGAAAGCAGCACAGTTATTGCAGCTTAGTCTACTTTATAGATCACATGAATATTTTCACATTAGTGTCTTTGATGGGATACAAGGTACCTTTGACAGGAGTGGTTCAGGTGATAATGGGAGGACATATGGGACAGATTGTGCATCTATGTCCATTGCAGAAATATGGGCCATGAGACAAGGGATTGAGAACAGGGTTGCATTAGAAATGGACAAGAATATCACATAGATTCTGTGAGAGGCAGAATATCACTGTGGGAGGAATGGGAAGGACAGTGGTTAGTCTATTACGCATTTCAGGGCATGACAAGAGGTAGTCAAAACCCTGGTGGAAAATGTGATTCAGTTGCTCTAATACAGGGTGGTATTGAGACATGAGAGGAGTGCTCCATTGTGGCCGAACATTACATATGTGGGAGGTGGTAGGTGACTGAGAGACAAAGGCATAGGAGATCAGTTTCTGGAAAAGATTAGGAGGACAATTATGATACGTGAAGGCCTCAGTGAGCCTGTTGGCATATTTAGAGATGGACTGCTTGTAACTAAACACGTGACAACCATTGGTGGCTAGGCTGTATATAAGGGATTTCATGGTATGGAATGGGTCACAGCTCTCAAAGTGGAGGTATTGTTGGTGGTTGGTAGATTTGATATGGATGGAGATAAGCTTGTTGGATTGAGGAGGATCACGTGGAGCAAATGGGGGAGAAGGTGCTGAAATTTTCGAGGAATGTGGATGGGGTGTCCTCACCCTCATTTCAGATCATGGGTATGTCATCAGTGAATCTGAACCAGATGAGGGGTTTGGGATTCTGGATGGTTAGGAAGGATTCCTGTATATTGTCCATGAATAGTTTGGCATAGTATAGTGTCATCTGGGTGCCCATTACTGTACCTTTAATTTGTTTGCAGGCAATACCTTCAAATGTGAAGTAATTGTGGGTGAGTGCATAGCTCAGAATGGTGATAAAGAAGAAGATTGCTGACCTGGAGTCAGTCTGACATAGGGAAAGATAGTGTTCAATAGCAGCAAGGCCGTGGGCATTGGAGATGTCAATGACGAGGAAGGTGGCATCAAAGGGACAAGCAGGGTGCTAGATAGTGAAGGAACAGGAACTGTGGAGAGTTGGAGCAGAAAATGGTTGATGTCTTTTATATAAGAGGGTATACTACAGGTAATATGCTGCAGGTGTTGATCCACTCCCTGCACTCGTACATTCCTCCTGAAGTCCATAAACCCAACCATCCAGGATGCCCCATTGTGGCCAGTTGCTGTGTCCTCACTGAGAGAATCTCGTTTTATGTGGATCTACATCTTCAACCTATTACTCGTAACATGCGCTCCTATATAAAACACATATGGGATATATATGAGGTACATTAGTTGAGTGTGCCACTCTGTGCCACTGGTGTTCTCAGCACTGATGTTTGATGGTGCACACTGTTTGTCCAATGTATGTCTTGCTACATTGCCACGGAATCTGAAATACCCCAGCCTTCTGCAAACCAAGGTTATTGAAGACACTCCCCAATAAAGCCCGTGTTTTATTGGATGTGCAAAAGACAGCTCTTACATAGTGCTTTATCAGTACGTGCCTGAATTTTCCTCATAGTGCTCCAGTGCACAATATAAAGGCTGTGGTTTCTTCATCCTCCATGATTTCTTACTTCTTCAAAGGTTGCACTGTAGTGGTGGGGTGAAGGGTGCACTTAATCTGACATTTTGAGTATCCATTTTTTTGTAACACAGTTCTGAGGTGTTCCAGTTCCTGGGGCAGACTCTCTGCATCTGAGATGGTATGTACCCGTTTCAGTACCCCATTCTTCTGCAAAGGGTGGTGACAGGTGTCTACATGTAAATACAGGTCAGCGTGTGTTTTCTTCCAATACGAAAATGGTTCAAATGGCTCTGAGCACTATTGGACTTAACTTCTGAGGTCATCAGCCCCTTCAAATACACATCGTGTCCCAGAGTGCCATCAGGTCTTCTCTTGACATGGCATCCAGGAATGGCTTTCTTCTTCTGTTGTCTCCATAGTGAACCTGATGTTGGGATGTATGGAGTTCAGATGTACAAGGAAGTCGAGGTGTTTGTCCCTTCCATGGAGCCAGATGACAGATGTATCATCGACATAATGGAAAAAACTGGTGAGTTTCCATTTGGATGAAGTCAGGGCTTCTTCCTTGAAGTGCTCCATATGCAAATTCACAACCACTGGCAAGTGTGGGATGCCCTTTGCAACTTCCTCTGTTTGCTCAAAGTATCCTCTATTAAACAGAAAATATGTGGAGGTCAGGATGTATCCAAATGATCAGTGGTCTTCATGTCAGATTTCTGATTAACAAGTTCTAGTGATTCATGTAGAGGCTCCATGGTGAATAACTAAATGGTTTCAAGACTAACCATGATATCTGAGTCCTTCAGCATGAAGTTGGTGATGTATTTCACAAAATCCAAAGAATTGCCTGTGTGATGTGGACATTTATCTGCATAAGGACTTAGTATCTCTGTTAGGTATGTTGCCACCAAATACATAGGAGCTCTGATGTTGCTGTCAGTGGGGTATTATGGTATCCCATATGTGTGGATTTTGGGGAGTCTGTAAAGTCTTGGTAGTACAGGTCCTTGTGCTGCTAATTTCTTCATGACCTGCGTTGAGATCTCCGATTCCTTGAGAAGTGCCTTGGTCTTGGACTTCCAAATACTGGGATAGTGTCTTTAGAGAAGCCATCAAAATTAGCACCTGAGCTAATCTTTTGAATCAGGACTGCCTCAGCAAGACTTGGGAACCAGCACCAGGTCTAATTATAAGATCCTCATCAAGGGCAATGGTCTGGTGACGAGGGCAGACAAAGGAGCTACATTGATGCTGCCACAGATGCTGATGAAAGTGTCTCTAAGACTGCTGATATATGCCCTCAGGTATGAACCACAGTGGGAACAGCTTGCAGTGGGAGGGAATATAAGTCAGCCATGCACCCTCAAAAGCTCAGTTCATTGGCACAGCTGACAATAGCAACATGCTTCATAGCTGAAATATTGTGCATGTTGGACACTGTGGACTAGCAGTACACCTGTGGATTGTTCAATCGTGTATGATAAATAACTCCACAGATGATCAAGATATTGAAAGAATGTATGACCACATAAAAGAACTTTTTAAGTTGGTTAAGAGAGATAATAATCTAATTGTGATGGGATAATATAATTTGGTAATAATGAAAAGAAGAGCTGTTGAAATAATAGTGGATCATGGACTGTTGGAAAGGAAAAAAAGGGGGAACTCTCTGGTAGAGGCCGCAGAGAGTGGCCGTGCGGTTAGAGGCACCATGTCACAAATCGGGTGGCTATTCGTGCTGGAGGTTCGAGTCCTCCCTCGGGCATGGGTGTGTGTGTTGTCTTTAGTGTAAGTTAGTTTAAATAGTGAGTAAGTCTAGGGATCAATGACCACAGCAGCTTGGTCCCACAGGAATTCACACACATTTGAACATTTGATTTTTCTCTTGTAGAATTTTGTACAGAGCACAACTTAATCATTGTAAGCATTTGGTTTAAAAATGAAGAAAAAACCGTCTGAATATGGTTGATGCCAGGAGACACTGAAAGATTAGATATGTTGTATGATGGTAACACAGAATTTATAAATCAGATGTTAAATTGCAAGGGTAGTTATGCCCCACCAGTTCAATCTTAAGAAAATCCAAAAATGTAGTAAATTCTTGAGATGGAATTAGAATAAATTGAAAGACCCAGGGATTGTTGAAAATTTCAAAGTGATCATTAGGCAACAATTGACTGAGACAGTGGAAAGGAATACAACAGAAGACAAATGGGCATGCTTGAGGGACGAATTAGTGAAGGCAGCAGAGGATCAAATATGCAAAAAGACAAGCCCCAGTAAAATTCCTTTGGTAACATGTGAGATATTGAATTTAATTGATGGAAAGAGAAAATGTAAAAATGCAGCAGGCAAAAGAGAATACAGACATTTAAAAAATGAGGCTGACTGAAAGTGCAAAATGGTAGTGTAGCAATGGTTAGACGACAAGTTCAAAGCTGTAGAAAAATGCTTGACTGTAAAGAAATTTTTGGAGAAAAGAGAAGAAGCTATATGAATATCAAGAGCTCAGGTGGTTAAGTTAATACTAAGCAAAGAAGAGAAGGCTGAAAAGTGAAAGGAATATATAGAAAGAGAAGTAGCTTTTTTCAAAATAGCTGTTTTCTTCTAACTTACATATGTAAAAATTCTAGAAGTAACTATCATAGATTACCAGTTTGAGTAGATTTGTGCTAGTCCTAAATTGCTAGTCCTAAGTTGCTATACTTCACAGAAGTAGCTAGCAGTGGCAGCTTCGTGTCAGTGTGTACTCAAAGCATGAATGAATGCTTTATAACAATGAGAAACCTGATGATAACATTATGCAGAGTGAAGAGAGAGTAGATGAAAATGATAAAATGAGTTGTGCTACTATGAACTGAACCTGACAGAGCACTCAAAGTCCAACAAGGCACCTGCAATAGCCGAGATTCCCAAAGAATTATTGGACATCTACATTTACACAGTGCTAACTTGAAACTTTGTAAGAAAGCTTCCTTTTGATATTTTGTGTGAATATCTTTAAGTGTATGCTAGTACAGATTCTTCAGCAACTATGTGATGCTCTCCCATGGCTCAGACGAACGTATGGGCATATGTGTTTCTCTTTTCCGTTTACATTCAGTATCCCCTGTTAGTCCTATTTGATGTAGGTCCCACACATATTCTAGAGTAGGCCATGCAAGTGTTTTGTATTCAGTCTCCTTTGTAGTGGGATTGCATTTCCCTGATATTCTACTAATGAACTCCCATCTGTCACCTGTTTTATCTGTGACTGTGAGATTACATGATCATTCCATTTCATATTCCTGCAACTTGTTACACCTAGGTATTGTATCAACTGACCAATTCCACCTGTGACTCATTGATATTGTAGTCATAGGATACTACTTTTTTGTTTTGTTTACCATTCTTTGCACCTCTTGGAAATCTTATTAACATCTAAGAGAATATTTGTGTGGCTTCTTTCATACAGTACTTCATTATAGATAACTGAATCAGAGGTTACTATTATATTTTCTTGAAGCGTATTAATGTGCAGCATACACACTTTCCTGGGGAACACCTAAAGTTACTTGTCTTCTCAATCAATGATAACGTGCTGTGTCCTGCCCACCAAGAAATCTTCAGCCCAGTCACAAATCTTGCTCAGTACAGCATATGATCATACTTTCAATAGTAAGCATAGTTGTGGCAGAGAGTCAATTGCCTTTTAGAAATAAAGAAATACTGCACCTGTCTGACTGCCTTGATCCTTGGCTTTCAGAATGTCATTTGAGAAAAGAGTGAATCGGGTTTAATATGACCAGTATGTTCTGAGTATTTGCTGGTTGGCGTAGAGGAAGTCCTTCTGTTCAAGATACTTCATTAATTTGGATTTGGAATATGTTGTAAGATTCTACAGCAAATTGGTGTCAAGAATATTGGTTGTAGTCTTGTGGATCCCTTCTTGTAAATGAGTATGATCTGGGCTCTCTTCTAACCACTGGACATTGTATTAATTTTTTTTCTTTTTCTTCTTTTTCAAATTATTATGGTTAATAGGGGGACTAACTCAGCCAAACATTCAATATATAATCTAATAGGAAGACTATTAGGACCTGGTGCTTTGCTTAATTTTAATGAGTATTGAGTTCTTTGGGAACACCAACTGTAACAAAACTATTCCACCTAGTATCCTTGGTTACAACATACACAAAATACTCCAAAACTAGAAAGTGCTGACAGGCATGTGCATTATTAGACCATCAGTTTAGTAAATCATGGTCAAAAAATATTGTTGTTGTTGTTGTGGTCTTCAGTCCTGAGACTGGTTTGAAGCAGCTCTCCATCCTACTCTATCCTGTGCAAGTTTCTTCATTTCCCAGTACCTACTGCAGCCTACGTCCTTCTGAATCTGTTTAGTGTATTCATCTCTTGGTCTCCCTTTACGACTTTTACCCTCCACACTGCCCTCCAATACTAAATTGGTGATCCCTTGGTGCCTCAGAACATGTCCTACCAACCGATCCCTTCTTCTAGTCAAGTTGTGCCACAAACTCCTCTTCTCCCCAATCCTATTCAGTACCTCCTGTTTAGTTATGTGTTCTACCCATCTAATCTTCAGCATTCTTCTGTAGCACCACATTTCGAAAGTTTCTATTCTCTTCTTGTCCAAACTATTTATCGTCCATGATTCACTTCCATACAAGGCCACACTCCATACAAAAACTTTCAGAAACGACTTCCTGACACTTAAATCTATACTCGATGTTAACAAATTTCTCTTCTTCAGAAACGCTTTCCTTGCCATTGCCAGTCTACATTTTATATCCTCTCTACTTCGACCATCATCAGTTATTTTGCTCAACAAATAGCAAAACTCCTTTACTACTTTAAGTGTCTCATTTCCTAATCTAATTCCCTCAGCATCACCTGATTTAATTTGACTACATTCCATTATCCTCGTTTTGCTTTTGTTGATGTTCATCTTATATCCTCCTTTCAAGACCCTGTCCATTCCGTTCAACTGCTCTTCCAAGTCCTTTGCTGTCTCCGAGAGAATTACAATGTCATCAGCGAACCTTAAAGTTTTTATTTCTTCTCCATGGATTTTAATACCTACTCCAAATTTTTCTGTTTTTCCTTACTGCTTGCTCAATATACAGATTGAACAACATCCTGGAGAGGCTACAACCCTGTCTCACTCCCTTCCCAACCACTGCTTCTCTTTCATGTTCCTAGCCCCTTATAACTGCCATCTTCTTTCTGTACAAATTGTAAATAGCCTTTCGCTCTCTGTATTTTATCCCTGCCACCTTCAGAATTTGAAAGAGAGTATTCCAGTCAACATTGTCAAAAGCTTTCTCTAAGTCTACCAATGCTAGAAATGTAGGTTTGCCTTTTCTTAATCTAGCTTCTAAAATAAGTCGTAGAGTCAGTATTGCCTCACGTGTTCCCATATTTCTACGGAATCCAAACTGATCTCCCGCAAGGTCAGCTTCTACCAGTTTTTCCATTCGTCTGTAAAGAATTCACATTAGTATTTTGCAGCTGTGACTTATTAAACTGATAGTTCGGTAATTTCCACATCTGTCAACGCTTGCTTTCTTTGGGATTGGAATTATTAAATTCTTCTTGAAGTCTGAGGGTATTTTGCCTGTCTCATGCATCTTGCTCACCAGATGGTAGAGTTTTGTCAGAACTGGCTCTCCCAAGGCTGTCAGTAGTTCTAATGGAATGTTGTCTACTCCCGGGGCCTTGTTTCGACTTAGGTCTTTCAGTGCTCTATCAAACTCTTCATGCAGTATCATATCTCCCATTTCATCTTCATCTACGTCCTCTTCCATTTCTATAACATTGTCCTCAAGTAAATCGCCCCTGTATTGACCTTCTATATACTCCTTCCACCTTTCTGCTTTCCCTTCTTTGCTTAGAACTGGGTTTCCATCTGAGCTCTTGATATTCATACAAGTGGTTCTCTTTTCTCCAAAGGTCTCTTTAATTTTCCTATAGGCAGTATCTATTTTACCCCTAGTGAGATAAGCCTCTACATCCTTACATTTGTCCTCTAGCCATCCCTGCTTAGCCATTTTGCACTTCCTGTCGATCTCATTTTTGAGACGTTTGTATTCCTTTTTTGCCTGCTTTATTTACTGCATTTTTATATTTTCTTCTTTCATCAATTAAATTCAATATTTCTTCTGTCACCCAAGGATTTCTACTAGCCCTCGTCTTTTTACCTGCTTGATCCTCTGCTGCCTTCACTACTTCATCCCTCAAAGCTACCCAGTCTTCTTCTACTGTCTTTCTTTCCCCCATTCTTGTCAATTGTTCCCTTATGCTCTCCCTGAAACTCAGTACAACCTCTGGCTTAGTCAGTTTATCCAGGTCCCATCTCCTTAAATTCCCACCTTTTTGCAGTTTATTCAGTTTTAATCTACAGTTCATAACCAGTAGATTGTGGTCAGAGTCCACATCTGCCCCTGGAAATGTCTTACAATTTAAAACCTGATTCCTAAATCTCTGTCTTGCCATTATATAATCTATCTGAAACCTTAGAGTATCTCCAGGGTTCTTCCACGTATACAACCTTCTCTCATTATTCTTAAACCAAGTGTTAGCTATGATTAGGTTATGCTCTGCACAAAATTCTACCAGGCGGCTTCCTCTTTCATTTCTTAGCCCCAATCCATATTCACCTACTATGTTTCCTTCTCTCCCTTTCCCTACTCTTGAATTCCAGTCACCCATGACTATTAAATTTTCGTCTCCCTTCACTACCTGAATAATTTCTTTTATCTCATCATACATTTCATCAATTTCTTCGTCATCTGCAGAGCTAGTTGGCATATAAACTTGTACTACCGTAGTAGACGTGGGCTTCGTGTCTATCTTGGCCACAATAATGTGTTCATTATGCTGTTTGTAGTAGCTTACCCGTACTCCTATTTTTTATTCATTATTAAACTCCTGCATTACCCCTATTTGATTTTGTATTTATAACCCTGTATTCACCTGACCAAAAGTCTTGTTCCTCCTGCCACCGAACTTCACTAATGCAAGCCTCCCCACCAACGGCAAGGTCTATGGTTCATGGGGGGCAAAAAATATTAGCATGCATAATTCACAGAAGAATAGAAAAACTGGTAGAGGCCGAGCTTGAGGAAGTTTGGGTTGTGGAAACATGTAGAAACGCACAAGGCAAAACTTTCCCTAAGATGTATGCTAGAAGATAGACTGAATAAAAGGCAAACCTCTGTTTATAACATTTGCTCAATTTTAATGACGACTTTTGACAGTGTTGACAGTAGAGCACTCTCTGAAATTTTGAAGATAGTAGGAATAAAATATGGTGAACAAAAGGTTTCCTGCAACTTGTGCAGAAGCCAGATTGCAGCTATTTATGAATTGAAGGACATGAATGGGAAGCACAGATACTGTGAGTGAGACACAATATTAACCTATCTGTACATTGAGCAAGCAGCAAAGAAAACGGGAGAAATTTGGAAAGGGGGTTTAAGTTGAGTGAGAAGAGATACAAAGTTGGTTTGCCAGTAATATTGCATTTCCATTGGAGACTGAAAAAGACTTGGAAAATCAGAAAATGGAATGGGTAGTGTCTTGAAAAGAGGTTATAAGATGATCATCAACAAAAGTATAAGTCAAGGTTGATGATGGAATGTAGTCAAATTAAATTGGGTAATGCTGAGGAGCTTTGATTAGGAAATGAGATAGTAAAAGTGCTAATGAGTGTAACTATGTGCGCAGCAAAATAGTTAAAGTGACCAAAGAAGAGAAAATATTAAATGCAGACTGGCACTAGCAAAAAACCTTTTCTGAGGAAGAAGAATACTTAATATCAAAAATAAATTTTAGAGTTATAAAGTATTTTTTTAAAGTATTTGTCTGGAGAGAACCCCTATTTGAAAGTGAAATGTAAATAACAAATACAGACAAGAAGAAGAGTTACAGAAGAATGCTGAAGATGGTTTGATATCTGATTGGGCAAAAACGAAATTTATGAAACAAAAAAGGAGGATTTGGTTGCCAGGGCACAACCTGAGGCAGAAGGGAATAGTCAGTCTGTTAATGGAGGGAAACAAGGGGGGATTCATTGTAGAGGGATCGTACTCTGCCATCCACATTGCAGTGGTTTGCAGAGTATGGACATATTAAGTCTCCAACTTTGCTAACGCCATTTTTTCTCAAAGTTTGAAGCTTTATTGTGAAAAACTTACAAAATCCCTGTGATTCAAAGTGCTGGTAATTGCTGGCCACTATTTTCTCCCATCTTTTGGGCAGCATACTAATCCTGTGACAGAAGAACTGGGCATTGTTTGAGTAGATCCACGAATCATTCCAATTTTCCACTTGTTCATATGACCGGAAGTGTTGGTCAGCCATGCTGTGTGTGCCATTGATTGAAAAAAGCAGTAATCAGTGGGATCAAAGTCTGGAGAATATACTGAGTGGGTGAGGACTTCCCACTTCAACCTTTTCAAGTATGTTTTGATGGGTTTTGCGATATGGGGTCCAGCTTTGACATGCTCCAAAGTCACCTTTTCATATCTGTCACTGTATTGTGGCCATTTGTCATTCCGTGCTTGGCTCAAACACATCAATTGATTTTGATAATGATATCCAGTGATAGTTTCCATTGGTCTCAGTAGCTTTGAAAATCTCACTTTCACCATCTTGTTGGTCTTTGACGTCAAAATCGCCATTCTTGAAGCACTGAAACCATTCTCTGCACGTTCTTTCACTAATACTTACTTCACTGTAGGTCTTACCCAGCATTATAGGAGTCTCAGCTACAGGTTTATTCACATTAAAGCAGAAAATTTAAAATTTCCCACAAATGATAGAACTGGGTTCATAATTTGACTTATTCGATCAATAATAACTTTAGGATGCAATAACAAATCAACTAATATTTTGATGGCATTATGTTCCAAATGCCTAAGCTTATTATATGACACTTATGACCTAACCCCTGCACTGCCACTTGCTACTATTCCCATCTATTGCAAAATGGCAGAAGCAAAGTTGTAGAAGTAACAGATGCTTTACTACAATAGCCAGGTTCAGCTGGTTGAAGGTTGAGGTAGTTGTGCAAAGATGAAGAGACTTGCACAAGACAGAGAGCACGAGACTGTTTTTTTGGACTGAAGACTACAACTGTGGCAACCTGCTGTTTACCTACTAGAACATTTATGTGAGTGTGTGGATCTGTCTTGCACCTTATACAGAAAGTATGTTACATACTATATGTATTACTCGGCTGCTTAGGTTCTGGCATATGCTTAATGTGGGTGTATGGATAAACTAATAAATGACAAGACAGAATTGTGAGCCAGTTCTTATCTTTAGGAGGTGAAATATTTGGTCCTGTTGATAAACACATATAAAAATCAAAATGTTAACACTACCCTATCTTTTAAAACCTTAAGTTTTTGCCTCAGGAAGGGAAAAGGAATAGATGATTAAGGACTAAAATGGAAGGGCAGGTGACTCAGACCCTAGTACGAGAAGACTCGTAGTGAGGACGAGGACAGGCAGAAGTCTTTATCTTCCTTCGTGTTCACTGTAGGTGGGTGCCTCTCATCCTTTAGCCCTTCCTTTTTATTCTCCCACAAGTGATTACTCTCTCCTCTCCAAGAAAGGAACAATTAGTTCCAAACACTTAAAAATTCTTCACTGTCAACCAACATCCATTGTGGGACAAAAGCCTCCTTTGTTCATCGTTATGCATTACGTTCTTCATTTATAGACTTGCACATTGTTCCTTTACATTTTGTAGTGCCATCTGTCTCCTTTCCTTTAGCTCACTTTCTCAGTTTTTCCTTCTTTTTGGAATCCAGGAAAAAACTGTTTTCATGCATCTGCCATCTATTTGCCTGGCTACAAGTCCAGACTACATTGTCTTCATTTCAATTATTGCCATAATTATGCCTTCCATGCAAGTCTTTTCGTTGACTCGGTGGCTTGTTTTCTTATTTCTGCTTCTACTTGCCAGTATACGTCACTGAATTTTGCTGTGCAACCCTCAGTTTTTTTATGAGCATGACACTGGACTTCCATTTCTCATTTTCATAACTCTGTCAATAAACGCTGATTGTAAACTTCGTGTTTCAGACCCATTGGAAGCGGCATTCTGAGGAATCTCTTCAGATGCCAAAGAGCACCTAAGTCATTTTGCTAGGCTGCACACTCACTATCCTGATGATGTCCCATGAAATCTGTAGCAATCGCATATTGTTTTAGTATATCAGAGTTTCGATTGATGTCTTGTTTCTCATAGGCTATTGGTTACAATTAGTCGAGACTGAGTCAATAGTTTTCCTATTTATTCTGCATTCTCTAATTTTGTTTGAAACTCACAAATTATCCATTATTTTATACATATCAAAATGAAAATTACTACGACAGAGTAGCTGGGCAGTAATGGCAGTACATAAGTTCAGAAGGTTACATTCTGAATACTAGCCCCCCCCCCTCGCACCACACACACACACACACACACACACACACACACACACTGTGCCTTCTGTTACTTAGTGCATATTGTATTTGATGACTGATGACCTATATTCTTACACATATTGTGTACTAACATTGTTATTTTCAGTTTTATTGATTATTTTTGGATGGTATGACCTGTACATTGATATTAGTTTTAATTACTTGTTGCATACAAAAATCTGGAAATTTTTGTAGTATTTACTTGGTGACATGAAAGTGAAGTAATTGCAAGTAGAAATTGAAAACCACCTGTACCATTGTCCAAACACTAAATATGTATGTTACTTTTTAGGCTTCCCAGTGTAATAAGTCTTGAAAATCACTTCGTGTTTGCTACTGGATCCTAAAATCAGCATTATTTAGTACTTCAGTGATCCATCTGTCTACTGTCTTCAGGAGAATGCTGCTGCTACTGAGTTTCACTGAAAACTGGTGCCAAGCTGCAAACATCATCCTATATAGGCCTCTGCACCATACACGGTGCATGCACTACCCATCACAGTTGCTGCCCTCCAAACCTAGGCTGGTGATGCTTCCTTTAACAGAATACCAGTACAGCAATATATCAGACTTGAAGACAACTTTCAAATAATTTGGCTAGCCACATTGAAGAATGTTGTGTTTTCATGTGGGATAGTACAAGGTTCCACATCCAGCTAAGGGGAAAACCACTGTCTCTATTAATCAAGATTGTCAGCCAACCTAATTTCAGTTACCTCTTATAAACACTGTTTCAAAAACTGGAAATGTGGTAACTATCACAGTTTTGGCAGATTTCATCCTGTGTCTCTCATTTAACCTATGTTCTGGTACCGCTGATTTTTTCGGCTCTTGTAACCTCGTATGTCGGCAATGTTTGATGCACCTGTCCTGAACTGTGTGAATCAAACAGTTGGTATAAGCGTTCCCACATTGACACAGAATTTTACATATGTCAAGCTTCCTAAGCCCCAAATCATCTTTCACAGAGCTGAGTAGTGCCCTAATCTTGGAAGGGGAATGGAAGACACTCTTAATGTTAAAACCCCTTAAAGTTTCTTCAGTCTTAAATGATATGTGGACCAACATCTCTTCTGCAGAGAGAGCAGCTACTCGTTCCCTTAGGAATGATGATGAAGTAGTAGTTTTACCACCTGACAAGGGGAATGCCAAGGTTGCACTGTCACAGGATGATTACATCTTAAAAGGGATTTACTGCTCAACGATCCAGATTACAGAAGACTATTTAGTGTCCCCACAGAAAGGTTTAAGTAAAAGGCGCTTTCACTTTTGAAAAAGAGCTTGTTGCTCCTCATTCTGGTGCTACCATTGCACCTAGGTTGTATGGCCTGCCAAAGTTACATAAGGACTCAATGTCCTATTTTTAGTAATTTGGCTACACTCACTTATAACTCAGTGAAGTTCTTAACATGTGTTCTCAGCCTATATGTTGGCAAGTATGAACACCTTATCTACAATTCGGTGGGTTTTATCCTATGGTTGAAATCTTTGAGGCTGAGTTTTTCGGATTTACTAGTGAGTTTTAATGTGCTATCCATATTTACATAAGTTACTATGGAAGAATCTCTGAGTTTGATTAGTAAGGATAAACATTGGTGAAGCTTTGTCATGGCATGCTGACATACATATATTTTTCATTTATTGGCAATTTTTTTGAACAGAATGTCAAAGTGGCTATAGGTAGTCCTTTAAAGCTCGCAGTCATCTTTTTATTTATGAAGTGCTTTGAGATTATGACACTGAGGACTTCAGCTTTACAACCAATGTGCTTCTGGAAATGTGCTCCTTTTTGGCCTTGTGGACATGATACCCTTAACTGATTTTTGGACCACTTCAGCTGTCTTCATTCCAGCTTTAAATTTACCATGAAGGTTGAATGTGATGCAAGGTGTCCATTTATGGATGTCATGGTTTACAAAAACTGAGAACCGAGATGCCACTCTGGGACACAGTATTCACTGAAAGCCACTCACCAATCAGTACCTCCAGGCTAAGTATTGCCATCCACCATACCAATGCAGTGGCGTCCCTAGGACTCTGGTACACAGAGCATACACCATTTCTGACATGGATAATTCAACCCAAGAACTTGCACATTAGTTCTCTGCTGGTCCCCCCCCCCCCCCCCCCTTTTTTTTTTTTTTTTTTTTTTTTTTTTTTTTTTTTTTTTTTTTTTTTTTTTTTTTTAAAAAAAAGAAAAATCGAACTCTGAGAAGCAGATTTGTTAGGCTATGGAATCTGTACCATCCCTGGAAGTGCATGAAGTGGAGCATAGATCTGTGGCTTTTATCCCTTATGCTGGGGACATATCATTGGAAGAATTTTAAGGAGCTTTAACGTTATGAGGGCATTTCATCCAACTTCCAAGATTGGAGCACTGCTCAGTTGCTTGAAAGATGATGTGGGGTGTAGAAATCCTAGCATATATAAAATTCCATGTCAATGTGGGAAAGCTTACATTGGCCATTTGATCTGCATGCTTTAGGACAGGTGCATGAAACATTACTGCCATGTGAGGCTACAATGGTCAGAAAAACTGATGGTAGACGAACATTGCTGAAACAAGTAAACAGGATGAAATTTGGCAAAATTATGATAGTTGCTAACACTTCTGGTTTTTGGAATAACATTTACAAGAGACAATTGAAATTAGATTGGCAGACATTTTGATTAATAGAAACTCTGGTTTTCCTCTTAGCAGGACATGGAAGCCTGTACTGACCAACATCAAAACAGCATGTTCTTTGGTGGGGCCAGACTGAGTGTTTGACTATAGTCTTTGAGTGTGATATATCATTATTGCCGGTGTTCTGGATGGTGCCACCAGTCCCGCCTCAGAGAGCAGCAACTGTGGTGGGCTGTGCATGTGCCATGTATGGTTCAGTGGCCTGTACAGGATGACATTTGCAGCTTGGTATCTGTTTTCAGTGGGACTCAGTAGAAGCAGCATTTTCCTGAAGGTAGCAGACAGTTGGATCATTGAAATATTGACTCATGTTGATTTTGGGATCTGACAGCAAATCCAAAGGGACTTTTAACATGAAATATTTATGTTTCAGTAGCAACTGTTTCATTTTAATATGGATCAATTCTCATACTCTTTGGAAGTTCTTTCTTCTATGAAATTTTGCATGTTTGAAACACTATAGGCATGAAAATATAAGGATATGCACATGTTAATACAACTGATCAAGATACGCAAAGAAATACTGTCATTTGAAATCTGTGGTTGACAGAAAATAACTACTGGGTGATCAAAAAGTCAGTATAAACTTGAAAACTGAATAAATCACGGAATAATGTAGATAGAGAGGTACAAATTGACACACATGCTTGGAATGACATGGGGTTTTATTGGAACCAAAAAAATACAAAAGTTCAAAAAATGTCTGACAGATGGCGCTTCATCTGATCAGAATAGCAATAATTAGCATAACAATGTAAGACAAAGCAAAGATGATGTTCTTTACAGGAAATGCTCAATATGTCCACCATCATTCCTCAACAATAGCTGTAGTCAAGGAATAATGTTGTGAACAGCACTGTAAAGCATGTCCATAGTTTTGGTGAGGCATTGGCGTCAGATGTTGTCTTTCAGCATCCCTAGAGATGTCAGTCAATCATGATACACTTGTGACTACAGGTAACCCCAAGGCCAATAATCGCACAGACTGAGGTCTGGGGAGCTGAGAGGTCAAGTGGCGGCTGAGCACACGATCATCACCAAACAACGCGCGCAAGAGATCTTTCACGCGTCTAGCAATATGGGATGGAGTGCCATCCTGCATAAACATTGTACTTGCCAGCAGGTGTTTATCAGCCAGGGTGGGGATGATGCGATTCTGTAACATATCGGTGTACCTCTCACCCATCACGGTAGCAGTTACAAAACCAGAATCACGCATTTCCTCGAAGAAAAAAGGCCCGATAACGGTAGATGTGGTAAATCCAACCCATACCTTGACTTTCTTGTCATGCAATGGAGTTTCCATGATAGTTCTAGGATTTTCGGTAGCCCAAATTCTGCAGTTGTGGGCATTGACAGACCCTCGGAGCGTGAAATGAGCTCCGTCGGTCCACAACACATTACTCAACCAATCATCATCTTCCGCCATCTTTTGAAATGCCCACACTGCAAATGCCCTCCGCTTCACTAAATCACCAGGTAACAGTTCCTGATGCTGATGGATTTTGTTCGGATAGCATCGAAGGGTACGCATAAGTGCCAACCAAACAGTAGTGTATGGAATGCCGGTGCGACGTGCGACTGCACGAGTGCTGACTTCCCTGTGCATAGACGAACCTACTACAGTTTCCATTTCTTCCTGAACTGTCTCAGCAGCATTACGCCTTGTGCTCGGTTGGCCACTACAGGGTCTATTGTGTAAACAAACCGTGGCTTCGAACTTCAAAATCATTCTCGCCACAGCTGCATTTGTCAACGGACCTTTACCCATTCGAATCCCCTTCCTATGGCGATAGGATCGTAACGCTGAACTAGCACATTCCCCTTTGTGATAATACAGCTTCACTAAAAGCGCCTTTTCAGGTAACGTCAACATGCTGCGACTGCTGGCGCATGTGATTCTCTATCTCATTACAGCTCCTTTTATACACGGTTGTCATGCACAGTCACTGGCGTTTTGCTGTCCAGCGCCATCTGTAGGACATTTTGTGAACTCTCTCTTTTTGTGTGTGTGTGTGTTTGTTTGTGTGTGTGTGTGTGTGTGTGTGTGTGTGTGTGTGTGTGTGTGGGTTGGTTGGTGGGTGTGTTCTAATAAAACCCCATGTCATTCCAAGCATGTGTGTCAATTTTTACCTCACTATCTACATTACTCCGTGGTTTATTAAGTTTTCAAATTTATACTGACTTTTTGATCACCCAGTACAATGCAGGGTATGACTGAAAGTTCTTCCTGTGATTATAATTGCTGCACCTTACATTGAATTTGAAAAATTATGTGGATTGCCAGTTGCTATTTTACAATCAAATAAATCCATTCATTTGCAAAATTTTCAGATTTTTTTTCTTTTTGCGCCATGGAAATGACATGAGCGTTCGGCGTCATTGGCCGGGAGGCCCCTTGTGGGGCATGTCCGTCCGCTTTGGTGCAGGTCTTATTACATTTGACGCCACATTGGGCAACCTGCACGCCATATGGGGATGAAATGATGACGAAGACAACACAACACCCTGACCCTGAGTGGAGAAAATATCCAACCCAGCCTTGAATGGAACCCGGGCCCGTAGGATGGCAATTTGTCATGCTGACCACTCAGCTATTGGGGCGGACTTTGCGCCATGAGTTAGTACTTTTCATCCGTCTTCTCACCATTCCTTTCCTTTTCTAGTTCCTTTCATTTTTTTTAATAATATCTTTAACTTCATTCCTTGTTCCCTCACTTCTTACTACTATACCCTTCACCTTGTCATCTTCGACCAGATTGTTTAGGAGCAGTTATATGGCAATATCCCAGAAAATTGGCCAAAAGATTGAGCCTTGTGGGCATCCTTTTGTTATTTTCTTGATAACCTTTTGTGTTCCTGCATGCGATTGCACCACCCTATCTTTGCATTAGCTGAGTAAGTATTCTATAAGACTGTTTATGTCTGCATCTCTCGTAGCTTTGTGAACAAGACAGGCCACCAGAGATTATTGAAGGTGCCTGCTATATCTATTGCAAGTGCTACTGCATATTTTTCTTGTATATGCTGTGTTGTTTCCAGTACATGATTAAGTGCATTGTCTATTGAGCTTTTTAGTCTAAAGCCATACTGACATGAACTAACGCCGAAGAGCATTGTGTGTAACTATAGTCAATTACACAGGAGCCTCTCGTGCACCTTAGCCACCGTGTTCAACAGGCAAACAAGTCTCTTAGTCTTTGGGTCTGTTGGGTCCAGAGTCTGTGTTTTTTTTGACGATTACTATGTTTGCTGTTTTCCTCATGGTAGGAACCCTGCCTTGCAGCAGTGCTTCATTCAGTAACTCTGTTAGAAAGGGGGTGACCTGTGCAACAATAATTTTTAGTGTTTTTGGGTGTATAGAATCTGCACCATGATTCTTTAATTGTTTTATTGCTAATACTTCTCTTTGTTGGGCAATGGGTCATTAATGGAGCCATTTATGTAGGTGTCATCCATTTATCTTCATTAAGTCTGTGTGATGTTGCTGGTCATTTGCCTTTTTGTCATCATGGAGAAGCTTATTCAGCAGGCACTCTGCTGAACATCTTGAGCCCTTTGTAGTAGTGCTATCTGTGCAACTAAGAGTTGACAGTACAGTAGGCATCTTTACCTTATCTGTTAGAAGTTTAAATGTTTCCCTGCATGTATTGTTTTGTGGCTGAATTTTGGCAGAGTTGTTCCAGTAATTTCACCTTTACCAAAGTTGACTTTGCACTGTGTGGTAATGGTTGGTTAACTATTGCAGTAGTACAGTATAATGGCAAAAAATTTAAAACAGTTCCAGGACTTTAGACATTTAATAGTAGGGATTAATTGCCTATCGTACTTTTCAGATTGCAGAGGTATATGGGTAATCCTACTTTACATCTACAGTGCCATTAGTATTAAGGACAAGCAATCATTGTGAAATTAAGGAACAGGTCTTGTATTACTTGTTTTTATATATTTGTTCTGCATCTCACTATAGTTCCAATCTTACCTCCCTATCTTTTGCAGTTTTTGCTGGTTGGTAATGTTTCCTTGTCTAGTGGCTTCCCTTCGTTTTGTTAACCCAGTGGACCAGGAGAGTTTCTATTTTGGTGCATGATCAGTCTTTGGGATAGCTAATTGTTGTGCTTTTTGAAGCAGGTCCTTCAGAATGTGAGCTTTATGGTCTATGCTTCCATTGACTGTATGAAAGGGAAGTTCTTCAACCATGTTCCTTAATTTTTGCGTGTCAGCCTTGTTTAGAAGAGGTCATCATTTTGCTGGTGTTAAGTTTGTGTATGTGTTTGTGTGGATGAGTATGACCTTGTGGCCACTGTGTGTGGCATTTTCTAGTACTTCCCATTTGCAGACGTATGTTACGGACTTCGCATTTGCTAGTTAGATGTCGGTATTGCTGGATCCTCCTGCATTGTTGAGTAAGTAGGTGCTTATCCTGCTTTGTTTAGAACAAAGAGGCTGCATACATGTATTGTGTCAACTACAATTTGTCCCCTATTGTTTGTTCTGTCTGCATACCATATAGACGAACGAGCATTGATGTCACTAAGAGTGAGTAATCTTTTGTCCCTAGAAAATCATGCTGTATCTCTTATTTGGTCAGTACAAGGCTTTATGTCATATGAATAGTGTGTTACATGTACGTGATAATCCAAAATTCTTCTCCATGTGTAATTTCAGCTGTGGTTACATGTTCAGAACAAAGTTTTGTGATTTTTGTGACTGTGTAATTTATGTTCACTATTACAATTGCATTTTGGGTCCTGGTAATTGTTACAAAATGTTTGGGAAGGCCTGGAAGTCTCCCGCCATGCATACAGGGTGGTCCATTGATAGTGACCAGGCCAAATATCTCACAAAATAAGCATCAAACGAAAAAACTACAAAGAACGAAACTCGTCTAGGTTGAAGGGAGAAACAAGATGGCGCTATGGTTGCCCCGCTAGATGGCACTGCCGTAGGTCACATGGATAGCTACTGTTTTTTTTTTTTTTTTTTTTTTAAATAGGAACCCCCATTTTTTATTACATATTCATGTGGTACGTAAAGAAATATGAATGTTTTAGTTGGACCACTTGTTTCGCTTTGTGATAGATGGCACTGTAATAGTCACAAACGTATAAGTACGTGGTGTCACATAACATTCTGCCAGTGCAGATGGTATTTGCTTCGTGATACATTACCCGTGTTAAAATGGACTGTTTACAAATTGCGGAGAGGGTCGATATCGTGTTGATGTATGGCTATTGTGATCAAAATGCCCATTGGGCATGTGCTATGTTTGCTGCTCAGTATCCTGGACGAAATCATCCAAGTGTCCGAACCGTTCACTGGATAGTTACGTTATTTAAGGAAACAGGAAGTGTTCAGCCACATGTGAAATGTCAACCACAACCTGCAACAAAAGATGATGTCCAACTAGGTGTTTCAGCTGCTGTTGCGGCTAATCTGCACATCAGTAGCAGACAAATTGCGCGAGAATCGGGAATCTGAAAAACGTCGGGGTTAAGAATGCTACATCGGTTCCACCCGTACCATATTTCTATGCACCAGGAATTGCATGGCGATGACTTTGAATGTCATGTACAGCTCTGCCACTGGGCACAAGAGAAATTACGGGACGATGACAGATTTTTTGCATGCCTTCTATTTAGCGACAAAGTGTCATTCACCAACAGCGGTAACATAAATTGGCGTAATATGCACTATTGGGCTACGGAAAATCCACAATGGCTGCGACAAGTGTAACATCAGTGACCTTGGCAGGTTAATGTGTGGTGCGGCATTATGGGAGGAAGGATAATTGGCCCCCATTTTATCGATGGCAATCTAAATGGTGCAATGTATGCTGATTTCCTACGTAATGTTCTACCGATGTTACTACAAGATGTTTCACTGCATGGCAGAATGGCGATGTACTTCCAACATGATGGATGTCCGGCACAAAGCTCGTGTGTGGTTGAAGCGGTATTGAATAATAGCATATTTCATGACAGTTGGATTGGTCGTTGAAGCACCATACCATGGCCTGCACATTCACTGGATCTGATGTCCCCGTATTTCTTTCTGTGGGGAAAGTTGAAGGATATTTGCTATCGTGATCCACCGACAACGCCTGACATCATGCGTCAGTGCATTGTCATTGCATGTGCGAACATTACGGAAGGCGAACTACTCGCTGTTGAGAGGAATGTCGTTACACGTAATGCCAAATGCATTGAGGTTGATGGACATCATTTTGAGCATTTATTGCATTAATGTGGCATTTACAGGTAATCATGCTGTAACAGCATACGTTCTCAGAAATGATAAGTTCACAAAGGTACATGTATCACATTGGAACAACCGAAATAAAATGTTCAAACATAACTATGTTCTGTATTTTAATTAAAAAAACATATCTGTTACCAACTGTTCATCTAAAATTGTGAGCCATATGTTTGTGACTATTACAGCGCCATCTATCACAAAGCAAAGAAAGTGGTCCAACTAAAACATTCATATTTCAGTATGTAGTACACAATTATGTAATAAAAAATGGGGGTTCCTATTTTTAAAAAATGCAGTTGATATCCGTTTGACCTATGGCAGCACCATCTAGCAGGCCAACCATACTGCCATCGTGTTTCCCCCTTCAAGCTAGATGAGTTTTGTTTTTTGTAGTTTTTTCGTTTGATGCTTATTTTGTGAGACATTTGGCCTGGTCACGATCAATGGACCAGCCTGTATATGGCTCTTGGAGACAGAGTATATCTGCCTATACCTCACACAGACTCTGCACTATCACTGAATACCATTTACTTTTGGATTAATGGGTTTAAACATGGTCACGCAAGTGGTGAAGATGAAGCTCACTGTTGCTGTCCAATTCAGGTGACCACAAAGGAAACCATTGGCAAAATCCATGAGATGGTAATGCAAGACCACCAAATAAAAATTTTTGAGATTACTGAGAATGTAGGCATCTCAACTGAATGAGTGCATAAATCCTGCACGGAGAATTGCCTAGGAAGAAGCAGTGTGTAAGTGGAATGGCCCGATTGCTCACAGTTGACCAATACAACATTTCAGTATAGTGTTTGGCTGTGTTTAGTTGGAATCTACAAGACTTTTTGCACCAATGTTGATGAAAGCTTGATCCACCATTACAACCAAGAGTCATAATTGCAGCCAAAACAGTGGGCAAAGGCTGGTAAAAGTGCACCTAAGAAGGCAAAGACCATATTGTCAGCTGATAAGGCAATGGCCACTATCTTTTGTGATTTGCAAAGAATAATCCTCATAAATTAATTGAAATATGCAGACCCACAATTGGATCCTATTATGCTTCATTTTTGGATAGTTTGAAACTTGCATTGTCTGAAAAAAGACCAATGTTGGCATGCAAAAAAGTACTCTTTCATCAGGATAATGCACCATGTTGGGTTGCTGGGAAGGAATTTTCCTCAGGATTATTCACCATCCCAAACATCAGCTATGACAGTGGTGAAAGTGCATGAATGGGGTTTTGAACTGGTTTCTCATCCACCCTGTTCACTATTTAGCCCCAAATTACTTCTTCCTGTTCCCTAACTTGAAACTTTTAATTGCTGGGAAGGAATTTCCACCAAATGAGGAATTGATAGTTGCAGACAATGAGTATTTTACAAGGTTTAATGGAACCTGTTTTTCTGATGGGATGAGGAAAGCTGGAGTATCACTAGACCAAGTGCAAATCCCTCAAAGGAGACTATGTCGAGAAGTAAGGTAAGTTTATGAAACACACATATTTTTCTCGCTTTTTTACCAAATTTGTCAAACCATCCTCATAGTTCTAGGACGGAAATTCTGTAATTAATTTTTAATTTTGCCTTTTTCAAGTTCTACAACCACAGACTCCTTGCAATTCTTGTACTGTACTTTAGTCCCCACCCACGGTTCACTTTACATTCCCTGGCATCAACATAGTTCTTGTTTATTCTCTCATTCTTGTTGTTCATCAAGAAGTATTATATTTTTCTTCAATTCTTGTACTGACATAACTGTGCCATGGGTCTGTCCTTAAACATGAGACAGAACAACGATTAATTTGTGCCCATTACAAATACTTATTGAATTTTTAGGAACAAGAGAGACTGGAAGAAGAACGAAGAGCAGCACTGGAAGAAGCTGAGGCAGAGGCAGAACAAGAGGCTAAACCTGAGGAGATTGTTCCTAAAGCAGAGCTAGGAGAAGAAGGTGAAGAAGGCGAAGAAGAAGGTGAAGAGGAGGAAGAAAAAATTAAACTCAAACCTGCACCAAAGATACCACGACCACCTAAATCCATGTATAAGAAGCCACCTGATGTGCCACCAGAAAAAATAGGTGAAGGCACAAATCAAAAGGTAATCAGTATTTTTATTTATTTCAGTAGTGTTGAAGAGTTACAGGTTATCTGAGTAGATCACAGCTGTCGAGCCACATGAAGTCATAGAATTTGTCCAATACTTTACCAGTGTATGGGGGTATGCTAATTATTATCCGCAAAGTAGTTATAAAAGTTTATTGTAATCAAATAGGAAACTTACAAGAACACCAGTTTTGACATAATCTCCTTACATTTCAACGCACTTGGTCCATTGTTGTTATAGCTTCCTGATGCCCTCATAAAAGGTTTTCAGTTGAGCTGTGAGCCAGGAATGCATCGCTTCTTTCACTGCTTTGTCTGAGGCAAATTGACGGCCCCCTAATGCCTGTTTGAGTGGACCAAACAAGTGATAGTCAGAAGGGGCAAGAACAGGACTATATGGAGGATGATCCAGTACTTCAAATTTGAGTTTCTGGAGTGTTTCAGGAGTGTAGGCAGCAGTATGCAGATGGGCATTTTCGTGCGACAATACAACGCGTTTTGACAGCAATCCTGGCGTTTGCTTCGAATATTAGGCTTTAGCCTAACAATAAGCATCTCACTGTAATGTACAGTTTATTGTTGTGCTCCTTTCCCCATAATGTCCCATTACTGGACCTGGTGCATCCCAAAAAACCGTAAACAACAGTTTTCCTGCAGACATTTGGGTCTTGAAGTTTTTCTTGCATGGCAAATTTGAATGTTTCCATTCCATACTCTGTCGTTCACTCTCCGGCTCGTAATGACGGATCCGTGTTGCATCACCAGTAATGAGTCTGTCTAAGAAGTTGTCCCCTTCATTATAATAGCGATCCAAATGTTTTTTGCAGATGTCCAAGCACATTTGTTTATGCAGCTGAGTGAGTTGTTTAGGGACCCATCTTGCACAAACTTTATGAAACCCAAGTCTATGTGGATGATTTCGTAGGCAGAACCATTACTAATCTGCAGACAATGTGCCACTTCATCAATAGTTAATCGTCTAAGAGAATCATTTCACGTGAACACTCAATGGTTTCTTCATTTGTGGTGGTAAATGATTGTCCAGCTCCTTCATTGTGCGTAACACTTGTGCGAACATTTCGGAATTTTTCAATCGATTCATAGACACTCTGTTGTGGCAAAACACTGTCCCCGTACTGTACCAAATGTCTTCGATGAAATTCAGCCCCTGATATGCCTTCTGACCACAAAAAACGGTTCACTGAACATTGCTCTTCTTTGGTGCAAATAGACAGTGGAGCAGCCATGATTAACAGCACAGGAGCAATAACGAAACTAACCTAGCAGCTTGAAAATTGCAAAGATATAACAAATAAACAAAGCATGTGTCATCAACATAAAATGACAGTACTACCAAAATAAACAAAAATATAACTTAAGTTGCAGTTAATAATTGACTTACCCTCGTACCATACTTCTATCACGAGGTACCACATTTTGTAATGGATATTATGCAGTTGTTAGGGCCATCTGACACATTACCAATGTAGGGTAAGTATGTAGTTAATTTTGGCATCTCTTCTGCACTCAAATTGTTCACATACTAAACCAGTTGTATATATGGAAAACATGCGTGGCTTCCCTGGAATGGTAAACATGGATGACGTAACTCATCATTTAGATTTTCCCTGTTCAAATGTAATGGCCTCTTTGTATCAGTTCTCCATCATGCAGTAACAGTTGTGAGTGACTGAAATGAAGATCAGCAGGCATAGGCATGAGTTTTCCATGTTTGAGAGATCCGTCTGTTCTGAACTGAGTGATGACATCCTGCAGTGACTTGTGTCTTAAATTTAAAAGCCTTTATTATGAAGGGATTACCCACAACTAGTAAGAGAGAACTTGTAACAATACATTCAGTGTCATATATATATACTTTACATATAGGAAAATTTTCTTCAATTTTTGTAATTTTGTAAATTAATATTTCATTTTTGTAATGAGTTGCAACTTTCATGTGGATTTGTAGTATCCGTTTTTGTTCCATGCAGTGTAAGGACCAATCCATGTAAAGGTCTAGTCAGTAGAAACATATTAGCAGAGTAATTTAGAGGCATTATCTGATTGGAACAAACTCATTAATTGCACACACATTAACAGGATAAAATTAATACAAGATATTATACGCAGTAAAATACCCAAAAGTCCATAGTTATACTATAGCAGTGCGAAAGATTGATTCTGAATTCTCACAATTCCACTAGAATCGTGCCTGCAAAGAATACAAAACAAAAACTAATAAACTTCATATTTGGTCCAACATATTGTAGTAGCAGATGGTGACGAGAATTTTCTAGAGATTTTGTGGTCATATCTGCCAGAATTCATTTTGAATGTACTTGCTCCACAGTACATTAAGGCTGACTATTTTCATCTTGTAAAGTGTGTATATCCTTCATAGCTACATGGACTTGTTCTGTTTTTGTACTCATGTCATTAGGGAGCACTTGGCAATTTTTCAGTGGTATTAGTACTGAATTCTCAACAGATTCAGTATGAAAGACTTTTCATGCTGAATCTGTTGAGAATTTTTTCCACATAGTGTGTCTCGTATATCCATGACATTCATTATGGTTTCCTAGCAATTAGGATGCCAAATCAGTTAATAGCTTCACCAAGATCTTTCAGCACGAATTTGTCTTGTAGTTTGCCTTTGAAGACTTTTTCTCTTGTGGATTATTAATGAAAATTAGCATGTAGTCCACACAGATGGTAACTATTAAAATATCTTAACCTTCTTAGCAGCTGTCTTGCTTCAACCTATATACTGTTATTTTTTAGTCTTTTAATACCAGTATCTTTTATTGTCTTTGTAAATGGACGTACTTTTGGAATTTTCAGATATATCTTTTCATGTAAGTCATCTTGTAAGAAAACCCTTATAGCAAGACCAGGTTTAGCAGCCATAGTAAAGAAATGCCTTAGTGAGTTATATTTAATAACTGGTATGTATGTTTCATCCTAGTACAGGCCTTGCTTCTGAACAAATCTTTTTAATACTACCTGCACTTTATATAATGCTATGTAACATTCAAATCTTTTTTTAGTTTTAAAGACTTATTTTGGCATTTATTGGTATCTTGTCTGAAAGTAAATTGGCAGACTCCCATGTGTGACTCTTTTTGTAAGACTGGGAATGCTTCTTGTATGACTTCAACCACTTTTCAGAATTTCTGAGATCCAGTGACAAGGCCCAGAGTTAGTTGACCTGTTTAGACTGATTAGTAAAAAAGTCATGCATCTTCTTTTGCTTTCAAATTCTTGATGACTTTCATATTGGGTGATGCTGCAGTTGCTCATTACCATTAATTACATTGCCACTGATTGGTTCCTGACTCACTATCTACAATATTAGGAGAAGGATAGATTGCTATTCTCCATAAAGATGACCCACTGTGTTGCAGACAGGCAAACAGGCACAGTGAAAAGACTGTTACACATAATAGCTTTTGGCTAAAGCCTTCTTCAGCAAAGAAAACTCGTGACCGTAGTCTGGCTGCCGAGTCTGGCCTTGGCAGCCAAGGAATGTGGTCATGTGTGTGTGTATGTGTATGTGTGTGTGTGTGTGTGTGTGCTGTATGCTGTATGCTGTATAATTCTAAAGAAAGCCTTTTTGGCTGAAAGCTTACTTGCTGACAGTATTTTCGTTGTGCGTTTCTGTAACTCAACATCTTTTCTCTACCAGGAAGCTATTTTTATCCTTTTCTTGTACAGTGACTTAACTGCAGTAATCTTCAGATACTCCATAAATCTCCCAGTGATAAATTATTGTTTACGTATATACACCGAGATGTTACTCAACTCAAAATAGCACTCTTTAATTTAATATGCTGGTATTTTATCATATCCACTAGAGTTTTTTATATTGTAAATATTTTGTTGTCCACAGAATAATATTCTGGGCAGAACTTAGAATATTTAAAAGTTTTCCCTGGCCAGTGCCAGCGGCAAAGCTGAAGATGTCAAGGCAGGCTGGTATGCAGTATTAGATTAGATTAAATTAGATTAATTATTCATTACATAGACCCACAATAGAGGGGATCCTCCTAGGTGTGGAACATGTCAGATAAACACATTACAAAAATGGAATTAGAAAAACTTGAGTTCCATTAATTTTAATGATCCTCAGTCAATAAACAATAAAATTATGTACACGAATTAAAATTAAACTTCTAATATTTACAAGTTTAATACTTACATCTGCTTTCATTAAATCCATCATTCACACAGTAGCTAGTTACTTGGCTATTACAACCAAGTTGTTGTTGTTGTTGTTGTTGTTGTTGTTGTTGTGGTCTTCAGTCCTGAGACTGGTTTGATGCAGCTCTCCATGCTACTCTATCCTGTGCAAGCTTCTTCATCTCCCAGTACCTACTGCAACCTACATCCTTCTGAATCTGCTTAATGTATTCATCTCTTGGTCTCCCTCTACGATTTTTACCCTCCACGCTGCCCTCCAGTACTAAATTGGTGATCCCTTGATGCCTCCCTCAACCAAGTATTGTCAAAAATTAAAGTAAATTATTGATTTCAGTGATCCTCAGTTAAGAACAGTCAAATTATGTACAATATTTAAAATTAAACTTCCACTATTTACAGACTTAAGACTTACATCTGCTTTCCATACATCCATCATTCACACAGTAGGTAGTTACTTGGCTGTTACAACCAAGTATTGTCAAAAATTAAAGTATAATAAATTTTCATTAAAATGGTCTACTGCACTTGTTGAGAAGTCCATGGATGGAATAGAAAGAGTTGGCCACCAAAAATTCTTTTAAATTATTTTTAAATTGTGCCTTGTCTGAAACTAAACTCTTAATGGTTGCTGGTAACTTACTAAAAATATGTGTTGCTGGATACTGGTCTCCTTTCGGTCAAGAGTAAGAGATTTTAAATCTTTGTGTATATTGTTCTTATTTCTAGTATTGATACTGTGTACTAAGCAGTTAGTTGGAAAAAGAGATGTATTATTTGCAACAAACTTCATAGCTGTGGTTAGTATGCCCAGTTCTTTGAATAGGTTTCAACATGATGTTCTTGGATTTACACTACACGTTACTCTTATTATATGCTTCTCTAATCTAAAAATTTTTCTCGGTTTGTAGAGTTACCCCAAAATATGATACCATAATGGAGTGAAAATAAGCAGAATATGCCAGTTTTTTTAAAATTTACATCTCCTATGTCTGACATCATTCACATTGCAGACACAGACTTGTTTAGGCGCTTCTCTTTTTCCTCTTCTTTTTTTTTTTTTTTTTTGTCTCTCTCTCTCTCTCTCTCTCTCTCTCTCCAGTCTACTGACTGGTTTGATGCAACCAGCCACGAATTCCTTTCCTGTGCTAACCTCTTCATCTCAGAGTAGCACTTGCAACCTACATCCTCAATTATTTGCTTGACGTATTCCAATCTCTGTCTTCCTCTACAGTTTTTGCCCTCTACAGCTCCCTCTAGTACCATGGAAGTCATTCCCTCATGTCTTAGCAGATGTCCTATCATCCTGTCCCTTCTCCCTATCAGTGTTTTCCACATATTCCTTTCCTCTCCGATTCTGCGTAGAACCTCCTCATTCCTTACCTTATCAGTCCACCTAATTTTCAACATTCGTCTATAGCATCACATCTCAAATGCTTCGATTCTCTTCTGTTCCGGTTTTCCCGCAGTCCATGTTTCACTATCATACAATGCTGTACTCCAGACGTACATCCTCAGAAATTTCTTCCTCAAATTAAGGCCGGTGTTTGATATTAGTAGACTTCTCTTGGCCAGAAATGCCTTTTTTGCCATAGCGAGTCTGCTTTTGATGTCCTCCTTGCTCCGTCTGTCATTGGTTATTTTACTGCCTAGGTAGCAGAATTCCTTAACTTCATTGACTTCGTGACCATCAATCCTGATGTTAAGTTTCTCGCTGTTCTCATTTCTACTACTTCTCATTACCTTCGTCTTTCTCCGATTTACTCTCAAACCATACTGTGTACTCATTAGACTGTTCATTCCATTCGGCAGATCATTTAATTCTTCTTCACTTTCACTCAGGATAGCAATGTCATCAGCGAATCGTATCATTGATATCCTTTCACCTTGTATTTTAATTCCACTCCTGAACCTTTCATTTATTTTTATCATTGCTTCCTCGATGTACAGATTGAAGAGTGGAGGCGAAAGGGTACAGCCTTGTCTTACACCCTTCTTAATACGAGCACTTCGTTCTTGATCGTCCACTCTTATTATTCCCTCTTGGTTGTTGTACATATTGTATATGACCCATCTCTCCCTATAGCTTACCCCTATTTTTTTCAGAGTCTCAAACAGCTTGCACCATTTTATATTGTCGAATGCTTTTTCCAGGTCGACAAATCCTATGAAAGTGTCTTGATTTTTCTTTAGCCTTGCTTCCATTATTAGCCGTAACGTCAGAATTGTCTCTGCCGTCCCTTTACTTTTTCTAAAGCCAAACTGATTGTCACCTAACGCATTCTCAATTTTCGTTTCCATTCTTCTGTATATTATTCTTGTAAGCAGCTTTGATGCGTGAGCTGTTAAGCTGATTGTGCGATAATTCTTGCACTTGTCAGCTCTTGCCGTCTTCGGAATTGTGTGGATGATGCTTTTCCGAAAGTCAGATGGTATGTCGCCAGACTCATATATTCTACACACCAACGTGAATAGTCGTTTTGTTGGCACTTCCCTCAATGATTTTAGAAATTGTGATGGAATGTTATCTATCCCTTCTGCCTTATTTGACCGTAAGTCCTCCAAAGCTCTTTTAAATTCCGATTCTAATACTGGATCCCCTATCTCTTCTAAATCGACTCCTGTTTCTTCTTCTATCACATCAGACAAATCTTCACCCTCATAGAGGCTTTCAATGTATTCTTTCCACCTATCTGCTCTCTCCTCTGCATTTAACAGTGGAATTCCCGTTGCACTCTTAATGTTACCACCGTTGCTTTTAATGTCACCAAAGGTTGTTTTGACTTTCCTGTATGCTGAGTCTGTCCTTCCGACAATCATATCATTTTCGATGTCTTCACATTTTTCCTGCAGCCATTTCGTCTTAGCTTCCCTGCACTTCCTATTTATTTCATTCCTCAGCGACTTGTGTTTCTGTATTCCTGATTTTCCCGGAACATGTTTGTACTTCCTCCTTTCATCAATCAACTGAAGTATTTCTTCTGTTACCCATGGTTTCTTCACAGCTACCTTCTTTGTACCTATGTTTTCCTTCCCAACTTCTGTGATGGCCCTTTTTAGAGATGTCCATTCCTCTTCAACTGTACTGCCTACTGCGCTATTCCTTATTGCTGTATCTATAGCGTTAGAGAACTTCAAACGTATCTCGTCATTCCTTAGAACTTCCGTATCCCACTTCTTTGCGTATTGATTCTTCCTGACTAATGTCTTGAACTTCAGCCTACTCTTCATCACTACTATATCGTGATCTGAATCTATATCTGCTCCTGGGTACGCCTTACAATCCAGTATCTGATTTCGGAATCTCTGTCTGACCATGATGTAATCTATTTGAAATCTTCCCATATCTCCTGGCCTTTTCCAAGTATACCTCCTCCTCTTGTGATTCTTGAACAGGGTATTCCCTATTACTAGCTGAAACTTGTTACAGAACTCAATTAGTCTTTCCCCTCTTTCATTCTTTGTCCCAAGCCCATATTCTCCTGTAACTTTTTCTTCTACTCCTTCCCCTACAACTACATTCCAGTCGCCCATGACTATTAGATTTTGGTACCCCTTTACATACTGCATTACCCTTTCAATATTCTCATACGCTTTCTCTATCTGTCCATCTTCAGCTTGCGACGTTGGCATTTATACCTGAACTATCGTTGTCGGTGTTGGTCTGCTGTCGATTCTGATTAGAACAACCTGGTCACTGAACTGTTCGCAGTAACACACCCTCTGCCCTACCTTCCTATTCATAACAAATCCTACACCTGTTATACCATTTTCTGCTGCTGTTGATATTACCCGATACTCATTGGACCTGAAATCCTTGTCTTCCTTCCACTTCACTTCACTGACCCCTACTATATCTAGATTGAGCCTTTGCATTTCCCTTTTCAGATTTTCTAGTTTTCCTACCACGTTCAAACTTCTGACATTCCATGCCCTGACTCGTAGAGCGTTATCCTTTCGTAGATTATTCAATCTATTTCTCATGGTAACCTCCTCCTTGGCAGTCCCCTCCTGGAGATCCGAATGGGGGACTATTCTGGCATCTTTTGCCAATGGAGAGATCATCATGACACTTTAGCAGTTTGTTAGTATGTCGCTCACAACTGAATTTATTATCAAGTTGTAATCCCAAGAATTTTACACTCTCCTCTTCTCCTAATTCCATCTTGTCATATTTTATACACACACTAGAAGGAAATCTCTATAAGTTCTGAACTGCATATAGTGGGTCTTTTCAAAGTTTAATGACAGTGAATTGGCTATGAACCACTTATTAATATCAGTAAAATTTTGATTAGATGCCTTTTTTAAATTTATATTTGATTTACTATTTATTGCAATGTTTGGATCATCTGCAATTAAGACAAACTTGGTATCTGGTAATGTAACAAATGACAGGTCATTAATATACACAAGAAAAAGTAGTGGACCTAGTATGGAATCTTGGGGAACACCACATGTAATTTCTTTCCAGTCAGATGATGTTGGATTGCCTACTACTGAAGTGTTACGTAATGACAGCCTTTGTTTTCTATCAGTACGATATGACTGAAACCACTTTGCAGCAGTGATGCCATAATATTTTAATTTACTTAAAATAATGCTGTGATTCACACAGTCAAAAACCTTTGACAGGTCACAGAATATGCCAGTTGCCTCTAATTTGTTGTCTAATGAACAAAGGACATTTTCACTGTAAGTGTAAATAGCCTTCTCAATATCAGAACCCTTAAGAACACCAAACTGTGACTTTGACAGTATGTTATTTTCAAAGATTTTTGAAAAAGCTGGCAAAAGTGAGATCGGTCATTAATTTGATGGTATTTCTTTGTCCCCTTTCTTGTGGAGGGATATAACTTCAGCATATTTCAGCCAGTCAGGGAATGTTCCTGTGATAAGTGACTGATTACACAAATAACTTAAGATATGACTAAGCTCATGTGAACACTCTTTTATTAACTTTGTTGATAAGTTATCATAACCACTAGAATACTTTGATTTCAAGGACTTTATGATGGGTTCTATTTCTTTTGGTGAAGTAAGTGTCAATTCCATTTTACTGAGATTACTTCTGCGCACTGGTCTCAGATATTCCATTGCATTATTTTCTGAACCTGACAACCCCATGCTATCAGTAACAGAGACAAAATACTTGTTTAAATGGTTTGCAACACAACATGCGTTTGTTACCAGGATTTTATTTATTTTTAGAGCTATTTATTCCTCCTCATTTCTGGTCCTACCTGTCCCTGACTTAACTATATCCCATATTATACTAAAATGTAGACTTTCACGGCCAGAAATATCATGTCCATTATAATTATCCGGGCTGTTATGCCGTGGTCGGTTGATGAATTCTGTGTCAATTCCCAACGTTTTGTCTCCGACTGCGGGAGACATCTTCAAGGGGGTCCATAGCTCGATGGAAGGTCCAACACACCCACTGGCTCGCTACAGACTGCCGCTAAATTCCGTGTCCGCACGGTCCCGCGTGACGTCACATGTTTTGAAAACGTCAGTGCAATTGGCCGCTGTCCATCGCCATCAATCGTCGCTGCTATCACCCAGTAGTGGACGGATGGTGCACATCTTCTTTAACACCGGCATCCATATACCGTTTAATTTCACGCCCTCCTCCTTTCGATTGAAATTATTAGGGTGTTTAGCGATTTCAATTGCCTCCCTGTAGAGCCTTTCGTAATATCCGCCTTCATTTTTTATTTTATTTATTTATTTATTTTTTTTTTTTTTTTCATCATCAGTCTACTGACTGGTTTGATGTGGCCCACCACGAATTCCTTTCCTGTGCTAACCTCTTCATCTCAGAGTAGCACTTGCAACCTACGTCCTCAATTATTTGCTTGACGTATTCCAATCTCTGTCTTTCTCTACAGTTTTTGCCCTCTACAGCTCCCTCTAGTACCATGGAAGTCATTCCCTCATGTCTTAGCAGATGTCCTATCATCCTGTCCCTTCTCCTTATCAGTGTTTTCCACATATTTCTTTCCTCTCCGATTCTGCGTAGAATCTCCTCATTCCTTACCTTATCAGTCCACCTCATGTTCAACATTCGTCTATAGCACCACATCTCAAATGCTTCGATTCTCTTCTCTTCCAGTTTTCCCACAGTCCATGTTTCACTACCATACAATGCTGTACTCCAGACGTACATCCTCAGGAATTTCTTCCTCAAATTAAGGCCGGTGTTTGATATTAGTAGACTTCTCTTGGCCAGAAATGCCTTTTTTGCCATAGCGAGTCTGCTTTTGATGTCCTCCTTGCTCCGTCTGTCATTGGTTATTTTACTGCCTAGGTAGCAGAATTCCTTAACTTCATTGACTTCGTGACCATCAATCCTGATGTTAAGTTTCTCGCTGTTCTCATTTCTACTACTTCTCATTACCTTTGTCTTTCTCCGATTTACTCTCAAACCATACTGTGTACTCATTAGACTGTTCATTCCGTTCAGCAGATCATTTAATTCTTCTTCACTTTCACTCGGGATAGCAATGTCATCAGCGAATCGTATCATTGATATCCTTACACCTTGTATTTTAATTCCACTCCTGAACCTTTCTTTTGTTTCCATCATTGCTTCCTCTATATACAGATTGAAGAGTAGGGGCGAAAGGCTGCAGCCTTGTCTTACACCCTTCTTAATACGAGCACTTCGTTCTTGATTGTCCACTCTTATTATTCCCTCTTGGTTGTTGTACATATTGTATATGACCCGTCTCTCCCTATAGCTTACTCCTACTTTTTTCAGAATCTCTAACAGCTTGCACCATTTTATATTGTCGAACGCTTTTTCCAGGTCGACAAATCCTATGAAAGTGTCTTGATTTTTCTTTAGCCTTGCTTCCATTATTAGCCGTAACGTCAGAATTGCCTCTCTCATCCCTTTACTTTTCCTAACGCCAAACTGGTCATCACCTAGCGCATTCTCAATTTTCTTTTCCATTCTTCTGTATATTATTCTTGTAACCAGCTTTGATGCGTGAGCTGTTAAGCTGATTGTGCGATAATTCTTGCACTTGTCAGCTCTTGCCGTCTTCGGAATTGTGTGGATGATGCTTTTCCGAAAGTCAGATGGTATGTCGCCAGACTCATATATTCTACACACCAACGTGAATAGTCGTTTTGTTGTCACTTCCCCCAATTATTTTAGAAATTCTTATGGAATGTTATCTATCCCTTCTGCCTTATTTGACCGTAAGTCGTCCAAAGCTCTTTTAAATTCCGATTCTAATACCGGATCCCCTATCTCTTCTAAATTGACTCCTGTTTCTTCTTCTATCACATCAGACAAATCTTCACCCTCATAGAGGCTTTCAATGTATTCTTTCCACCTGTCTGCTCTCTCCTCATCTGCTCTCTCCTCTGCATTTAACAATGGGATACCCGTTGCACTCTTAATGTTACCACCGTTGCTTTTAATGTCACCAAAGGTTGTTTTGACTTTCCTGTATGCTGAGTCTGTCCTTCCGACAATCATGTCATTTTCGATGTCTTCACATTTTTCCTGCAGCCATTTCTTCTTAGCTTCCCTGCACTCCCTATTTATTTCATTCCTCAGTGACTTGTACTTCTGTATTCCTGATTTTCCCGGAACATGTTTGTACTTCCTCCTTTCATCAATCAGCTGAAGTATTTCTTCTGTTACCCATGGTTTCTTCGCAGCTACTTTCTTTGTACCTATGTTTTCCTTCCCAACTTCTGTGATGGCCCTTTTTAGAGATGTCCATTCCTCTTCAACTGTACTGCCTACTGCGCTATTCCTTATTGCTGCATCTATAGCGTTAGAGAACTTCAAACGTATCTCGTCATCCCTTAGTACTTCCGTATCCCACTTCTTTGCGTATTGATTCTTCCTGACTAATGTCTTGAACTTCAGCCTACTCTTCATCACTACTATATTGTGATCTGAGTCTATATCTGCTCCTAGATACGCCTTACAATCCAGTATCTGATTTCGGAATCTCTGTCAGACAATGATGTAATCTAATTGAAATCTTCCCATATCTCCCGGCTTTTTCCAAGTATACCTCCTCCTCTTGTGATTCTTGAACAGGGTATTTGCTATTATTAGCTGAAACTTGATGTTGTTGTTGTTGTTGTGGTCTTCAGTCCTGAGACTGGTTTGATGCAGCTCTCCATGCTACTCTATCCTGTGCAAGCTTTTTCATCTCCCAGTACCTACTGCAACCTACATCCTTCTGAATCTGCTTAGCGTATTCATCTCTTGGTCTCCCTCTACGATTTTTACCCTCCACGCTGCCCTCCAATACTAAATTGGTGATCCCTTGATGCCTCAGAACATGTCCTACCAACCGATCCCTTCTTCTGGTCAAGTTGTGCAACAAACTTCTCTCCTCCCCAATCCTATTCAATACTTCCTCATTAGTTATGTGATCTACCCATCTAATCTTCAGCATTCTTCTGTAGCACCACATTTCGAAAGCTTCTATTCTCTTCTTGTCCAAACTATTTATCGTCCATGTTTCACTTCCATACATGGCTACACTCCATACGAATACTTTCAGAAATGACTTCCTGACACTTAAATCAATACTGGATGTTAACAAATTTCTCTTCTTCAGAAACGCTTTCCTTGCCATTGCCAGCCTACATTTTATATCCTCTCTACTTCGACCATCATCAGTTATTTTGCTCCCCAAATAGCAAAACTCCTTTACTACTTTAAGTGCCTCATTTCCTAATCTAATTCCCTCAGCATCACCCGACTTAATTAGACTACATTCCATTATCCTTGTTTTGCTTTTGTTGATGTTCATCTTATATCCTCCTTTCAAGACACTGTCCATTCCATTCAACTGCTCTTCCAAGTCCTTTGCTGTCTCTGACAGAATTACAATGTCATTGGCGAACCTCAAAGTTTTTATTTCTTCTCCATGAATTTTAATACCTACTCCGAATTTTTCTTTTGTTTCCTTTACTGCTTGCTCAATATACAGATTGAACAACATCGGGGAGAGGCTACAACCCTGTCTTACTCCCTTCCCAACCACTGCTTCCCTTTCATGTCCCTCGACTCTTATAACTGCCATCTGGTTTCTGTACAAATTGTAAATAGCCTTTCTCTCCCTGTATTTTACCCTTGCCACCTTTAGAATTTGAAAGAGAGTATTCCAGTCAACATTGTCAAAAGCTTTCTCTAAGTCTACAAATGCTAGAAACGTAGGTTTGCCTTTCCTTAATCTTTCTTCTAAGATAAGTCGTAAGGTCAGGATTGCCTCACGTGTTCCAGTGTTTCTACGGAATCCAAACTGATCTTCCCCGAGGTTGGCTTCTACTAGTTTTTCCATTCGTCTGTAAAGAATTCGTGTTAGTATTTTGCAGCTGTGACTTATTAAGCTGATAGTTCGGTAATTTTCACATCTGTCAACACCTGCTTTCTTTGGGATTGGAATTATTATATTCTTCTTGAAGTCTGAGGGTATTTCGCCTGTTTCATACATCTTGCTCACCAGATGGTAGAGTTTTGTCAGGACTGGCTCTCCCACGGCTGTCAGTAGTTCCAATGGAATATTGTCTACTCCGGGGGCCTTGTTTCGACTCAGGTCTTTCAGTGCTCTGTCAAACTCTTCACGCAGTATCATATCTCCCATTTCATCTTCATCTACATCCTCTTCCATTTCCATAATATTGTCCTCAAGTACATCGCCCTTGTATAGACCCTCTATATACTCCTTCCACCTTTCTGCTTTCCCTTCTTTGCTCAGAACTGGGTTTCCATCTGAGCCTTTGATATTCATACAAGTCGTTCTCTTATCTCCAAAGGTCTCTTTAATTTTCCTGTAGGCAGTATCTATCTTACCCCTAGTGAGATAGGCCTCTACATCCTTACATTTGTCCTCTAGCCATCCCTGCTTAGCCATTTTGCACTTCCTGTCGATCTCATTTTTGAGACGTTTGTATTCCTTTTTGCCTGTTTCACTTACTGCATTTTTATATTTTCTCCTTTCATCAATTAAATTCAATATTTCTTCTGTTACCCAAGGATTTCTACTAGCCCTCGTCTTTTTACCTACTTGATCCTCTGCTGCCTTTACTACTTCATCCCTCAAAGCTACCCATTCTTCTTCTACTGTATTTATTTCCCCCATTCCTGTCAATTGCTCCCTTATGCTCTCCCTGAATCTCTGTACAACCTCTGGTTCTTTTAGTTTATCCAGGTCCCATCTCCTTAAATTCCCACCTTTTTGCAGTTTCTTCAGTTTTAATCTACAGGTCATAACCAATAGATTGTGGTCAGAGTCCACATCTGCCCCTGGAAATGTCTTACAATTTAAAACCTGGTTCCTAAATCTCTGTCTTACCATTATATAATCTATTTGATACCTTTTAATATCTCCAGGGTTCTTCCATGTATACAACCTTCTTTCATGATTCTTAAACCAAGTGTTAGTTATGATTATGTTGTGCTCTGTGCAAAATTCGACCAGGCGGCTTCCTCTTTCATTTCTGTCCCCCAATCCATATTCACCTACTATGTTTCCTTCTCTCCCTTTTCCTACACTCGAATTCCAGTCACCCATGACTTTTCGTCTCCCTTCACAATATGAATGATTTCTTTTATTTCATCATACATTTCTTCAATTTCTTCGTCATCTGCAGAGCTAGTTGGCATATAAACTTGTACTACTGTAGTAGGCGTGGGCTTCGTATCTATCTTGGCCACAATAATGCGTTCACTATGCTGTTTGTAGTAGCTTACCCGCATTCCTATTTTCCTATTCATTATTAAACCTACTCCTGCATTACCCCTATTTGATTTTGTGTTTATAACCCTGTAGTCACCTGACCAGAAGTCTTGTTCCTCCTGCCACCGAACTTCACTGATTCCCACTATATCTAACTTCAACCTATCCATTTCCCTTTTTAAATTTTCTAACCTACCTGCCCGATTAAGGGATCTGACATTCCACGCTCCGATCCGTAGAACGCCAGTTTTCTTTCTCCTGATAACGACATCCTCTTGAGTAGTCCCCGCCCGGAGATCCGAATGGGGGACTATTTTACCTCCGGAATATTTTACCCAAGAGGACGCCATCATCATGTAATCATACAGTAAAGCTGCATGCCCTCGGGAAAAATTACGGCTGTAGTTTCCCCTTGCTTTCAGCCATTCGCAGTACCAGCACAGCAAGGCCGTTTTGGTTATTGTTACAAGGCCAGATCAGTCAATCATCCAGACTGTTGCCCTTGCAACTACTGAAAAGGCTGCTGCCCCTCTTCAGGAACCACACGTTTGTCTGGCCTCTCAACAGATACCCCTCCGTTGTGGTTGCACCTACGGTACGGCTATCTGTATCGCTGAGGCACGCAAGCCTCCCCACCAATGGCAAGGTCCATGGTTCATGGGGGGGGTGAAACTTGATACAGAACTCAATTAGTCTTTCTCCTCTTTTATTCTTTGTCCCAAGCTCATATTCTCCTGTAACCTTTTCTTCTACTCCTTCCCCTACAACTGCATTCCAGTCACCCATGACTATTAGATTTTCATCCCCCTTTACATACTGCATTACCCTTCCAATATCCTCATACACTTTCTCTATCTGTTCATCTTCAGCTTGCGACGTCGGCATGTATACCTGAACTATCGTTGTTGGTGTTGGTCTGCTGTCGATTCTGATTAGAACAACCCGGTCACTGAACTGTTCACAGTAACACACCCTCTGCCCTACCTTCCTATTCATAACGAATCCTACACCTGTTACACCATTTTCTGCTGCTGTTGATATTACCCGATAGTCATCTGACCAGAAATCCTTGTCTTCCTTCCACTTCACTTCACTGACCCCTACTATATCTAGATTGAGCCTTTGCATTTCCCTTTTCAGATTTTCTAGTTTCCCTACCACGTTCGAGCTTCTGGCATTCCATGCCCTGACTCGTAGAACGTTATCCTTTCGTTGATTATTCAATCTTTTTCTGATGGTAACCTCCCCCTTGGCAGTCCCCTCCCAGAGATCCGAATGGGGGACTAATCCGGAATCTTTTGCCAATGGAGAGACCATCATGACACTTCTTCAATTACAGGCTTGTGGCCGCTAAACGTTTGGAAGAGCACAAGATAAATTGTAGAAGAGGAGAAACGGAATGATCAGCTGTTGCGGGGCATGCTCTCCAACCAGGAAACCACAATATTCGTTTCGAGGCGACGCAAATACAGACTGTTTATACACAGTTTGAAGCTTCCTGTAGGTGCTCTGTATGTGGCTACTATTATAAAGGACCTATTATGAAATTCTATCTCTGTTGCACATGCTTCTAAGTGCTGCTCTAAGCAAACTTTATTAATCTCAATATTCTTAAATTTGAAACTGTTTATAACAAATGTGGCAACTCCTCCTTTCCCCATATTTTGTCTACAGAAGTAAGAGGCTAACTTAAATTCTGTAAGGTTTAACATATCTATACCAGTGGTCACATGATGTTCAGAGAGGCAGATTATATCAACTGGGTTCGATGACTCTAATTCATCAATTCACATAAGTAGTTCATTAACTTTACTTCTAAGCCCTCGAATATTTTGATCCACTAAAGATAGTTGGCATTTCACATTTACCGAGATGAAATCGGTTGGAAATAAAATTTCTGCTGATTGCTGTAAATTTTTAACCAACAGCTGTGTTTGTTGATCGAATGTGCCAGGATTATGCTTTTTTTTATTTCTTTCTCAAACTGAAGGTTCGTTTCAATCTTTACTTCTCTCCGAACTTGACTTCGTTCTGTCCTACCAATCCTAAAAAAGGTGCTGCTCCAACGCCTATGACTACTTGTATATTACCACTCATGGCAGACCCCGCACCCGACCCAAGTAGCCGTTTCAACTCCAAATTAACTCTCCCAACAGAAGAGTTTAAATGAGGTCGGTCATGGCATCTAAGAATAGACACAAACTCAACACTGCTATGTCACAGTGCTGATGCAATCTTTGCCAGGTCACACTCTATATTGTGCCCAGGGTATCTGTGAATATATTGCCTGGCCCACCCACAATAACCACGGTGTCTTCCTTGGTAAAATCTTTACAGAGTGAACCTAAATCCTCTGTCACCTGACCCAGACCAGCACTAGGTTTAAAAAAAATTTGTGACCTGGTATTCTGATCCTAACTGGTCCTACACCTCCTACACCTCTGGCATGTGAACTACCTAACAACAAAACTTTCTTTCTCTTTGCTGCCTTCCCTACTTTCTTATTCAATTTTCTAGTGAAAGTTTGTTGTGCCCTCTCTACACCTACCTCTATCTGAGGCTCATCAATTTTTAACAGAAGCAACAGGTCAAACTTATTCTTCACATTCACCACAAAGCTGTCTGACAAAGTTCTAGGTCTGTTCCTTCTGTTACCTGTTGCCACTTCCCACCTATCTTTACCCTTCTCCTTCCTTAACCTGTTCAGATTTTCCCTAGCCTGCTCTAACTGTGCCTGAAACGCAGCAATTTTCCCCTCCTGTTCCGCTATTTTCCTATCTCTACTGCATACAGAACCACTGATGAGTCTGATCCACTTCCCCATTTCCCATGTCACTACAATCACCCCAAAGGAAAAAACTACTGCAGCCATCACACCAAACCCCAGAGCTAACAATTCTATTGCACGTCAGGCACTTTTCACTCATGGTAAAAATCTTACTTTAGTGAGAATAAGTCAAATTAAATTGAAAGTTCCTGGCAGGTTAAAACTGTGTGCTGGACTGAGACTTGAACTTGGTACCTTTGCCTTCCATGGGCAAGTGCTCTACCAACTGAGCTACCCAAGCACAACTCATGCCCCTTCCTCACAGCTTCACTTCTGCCAGTACCTCGTCTCCTACCTTCCAAACTTTACTTTAAATTACTGAAAAACAAGAAACTACATTTACAAAATATTAGGTCTAGTCTCAATTGTATGTAAACAAACTTACTTCAGTGACAGTAAGTTAGTTTACCAAAAAAAAAGGAAAAACATGTTTACAAAAATTAGGCCTAGTCGCAACTGTATGTAAACAAAGCTACTACCGTATGTGCAAAGTATCCAGATACCGGAACTTAAAATTTACGCTGTGTTTCACAAAATAAGAGTTAAACAACAAAGGGATATGCTTTTCTTAACTTGCTGGAATGGAACAGAGCAATTAAATGAGATTCAATAAGTTTTACTGCGCTAAAATGTATGCAAGAATACAATCGTAACCCTACTTTATATTCCTTTCACATTTTCTGGAATAATAAGCAAAGAGAAGTGATACCTTTAATTGTAAGCTTGCAAAACACACTAACACATGTATTAAACTAGTTTCCTGAACTAAACTGAGTTTTATTACAGTCTAAATCACTTATCTGTACAGCAGCACAAAACTCACGTGTCTCGCCTGGTGCAGGGCTACCAACTCACTATATTGGAATCCCAACAAGGAAGAACAGCAAGTAGCATGGGCACACCACCAAGTTAATTTGCCACACACCATGATTGAGGTTCTGACTCAACACAGTGACCTCATGGATAAGGGCGCATAACATCATTCTGTTGACCATGTACACTGAAGTAATAACGCAGAAGTTGTACATGAGAGTGGCTTTTTCCACACAGTAGCCAAACTAAATAAGCCTGAAGGGAAGAACTGGAAAGTGATATTGTGGTACAGAGCACTGACAGATTCGGAAAATTAGGGCACAATCATTAACTTTTGCTGCACGATAATGTCATTGGTGTAGATCGACCAGCACAAATACTCTGTCTCCCAAAGCTCATTTCTCAGTTTGCAGATCACCAATCCCAAGGTGGACTTCATCCACAGTCTGCCTAGATGAGTTCAGTCTATGATGCAGCCATTGGCCTGGACTGAAGGACTCAGCTGCCGTGAGCTTCTGCCATCTTCTTCACCTCCACTGATGAGAAGACTCGGGTGCCTCCTATCACCAGGTCCCATAGGCCTAGCTGATGGTACAGTACCACGAGCCAAGGGGAGCGCAAATAGGTGTCCCCCCCCCCCCCCCCCCCCCCCCCCGACCTCCATCTATGATCAGACAATGGCATCACCTGCCTCTCTTTCGTCGAGGAAACACAACTTTTTGCGACTGAGACAACTTCATACACTGCTGTTGGATGCCTTTCCTGGGGTGTCACGTATGATCTCTGTGAATGTGCCCTGGTAACCTGTTAGCCCTGCTGCTGGTAGCTGGGGTCACACAGGCAATGTCAGCAATGCATCCGATCATCAACCTCCTGTGACATAGCTGCCAGCTGCATGTACAGCCCCATCGCTGTTTGGGTCAAGGCTGCTAGGTGTGCAGGTGTCAGCACATTCTGGCGTCGTGTAAGCTTCACCTGATCACCTGGCTTCTCGTCACCTTAAAGAAGACGACTATGTATTCTATTAACAATGTCCTACTAGTCCCTTGGGCATCCAACAGATCCTTGTGCCTGCATTCCACCCAATGTTATCCTGGCCCTGTATAAATTTTTGGTAGTCATTACTTTTAATGGTGTAGTGGGGCATGTCCCATCATAAAATATTGCTAATTGGGATCCGCAACAAATAGGACTAACAGGGGATACTGAATGTATTTTTCTGTTAAAGATGCTTAACCTTGCCTTTTTTTAACTGTAGGTAAATTGGAGCACATTTTTCATTCCCTGCCTGTTTTCCTAAATTTCATATCTGTTTTTCTATTTGAGGGATTTAATCTTGCATTTTGTAACTTTAAGTGAATATTCAGGCAGTCTGTAGTGCAGTAGTTGCTCGTTTGTTTGTTTTGAAGACAAGTGACCATTCCTTTCAGCCTAGTAAGTCCCTCAGTCAGGCACCAGATGTCACATGTTACACATTTCCAGAATGGCAAGTTTCCTGTGTTTTTCTGATAGTATATTTCTCAAAATTTTTGTACTTTTTCTATTGAAGAGGTTTAATCCTCCATTTTTTTAACTGTACATATAAGTTCAAAAAGTTTGGAGCACAGTTTTCATTTCTTCTTAACAGCCAGCTGCACCGCTCATTAAAGCATAAGAGTCCATTGGTGACAAGTCAAGAGGGTTGCAAGTAGCATATCTAGGTATCTGTCTGCTTTTACAGTTTACTTATTCAATTAGTTATACTAGGATGGGGAGGGTGTGTGCACGCTACATGCTGATGCAAGAACAGCTGGCCCCAGTTCGCAAGTAGCTGAATGCACTTTTGGCTACAATTTTCCATCTCCACCTTGGGGTGTAATGGTGATGTAATATTTCACTCATTGTGTGGGGTCATCAGGTGTTGCTTGTCTTACCGATTGGCTCACCAATTAAGGTACACCATGTGGTGGACTGCTGCCATAGCAGGATAACATGTTTCTGTTGCATGATGCAGAAGGCCATTGTGGAGACTGCTCCTCTGGCCTTGACTATTCACCCTGCATGTGGTCATTCTTTCAACAAGGTCCGATCAGGCAAAGGTGGGCAGGGTTTTGCAAATTATTGGGAGCTCCATTGTTAGGCTCATTGTGGAGCCCCTTAGGGAGACAGCTTTTAAACCTGGAAAGGAAGCTAGTGTGTACTCGATATGTCTGACAAGGTGCCTCACCTGAGATGTGGAGGAGACTTTGCCTGTGGCTATCGAGCATGTGGGGTGCAGCCGTGTGCTAGTTGTGGCTCACTTCAGCAACAATGACACCTGTCGCATTTGTTTGGGATCATCATCTATTTGTGCAGGTGGCAGGTGAAAGTGGTGAAGACCGCTGGTTTTGTGTTTGTGGCTCAAGCAGATCTCACAATTTGGAGCATTGTTCCCAGAGTTGATAAAGCTCCTTTGCTTCGGAACCGAGTGGAGTGTCTCAACAAAAGCTTCATTGGCTCTGTGACAGTCGTGACAGCAGATTTCTGCCCTGCATTATCAAGTGGGGAATTGTAGGACTCCCCTTGATAGGTCAGAGTACTTTTGTAGTGCACATGGGGATTTTTTAGGCTAGGAAATTGTTTGAGGTACTCTGATGAACACTCACCAGGTAGAAATCAGACCACGTTCAGAGTAAATAGTCTTTGACTATCGAAGTCTTATCAGGAGATTATTGAAGTATTCACAGCAGTTTCCAAATTTACTGCCCTCTGGAAAGTTTTGGGATCAGATTGTTCTTGGATTTAACTGTCAGGAAGTCATTTCTGAAAGTATTTGTATGGAGTGTAGCCATGTATGGAGGTGAAACATGGACAATAACTAATTTGGACAAGAAGAGAATAGAAGCTTTCAAAATGTGGTACTACAGAAGAATGCTGAAGATTAGATGGGTAGATCATATAACTAAGGAGGAGGTATTGAATAGGATTAGGGAGAAGAGAAGTTCGTGGCACAACTTGACTAGAAGAAGGGATCGGTTGGTAGGACATGTTCTGAGGCATCAAGGGATCACCAATTTAGTATTGGAGGGCAGCGTGGATGGTAAAAATCGTAGAGGGAGACCAAGAGATGAATACACTAAGCAGATTCAGTAGGATGTAGGTTGCAGTAGTTACTGGGAGATGAAGAAGCTTGCACAGGATAGAGTAGCATGGAGAGCTGCATCAAACCAGTCTCAGGACTGAAGACCGCAACAACAGTAACAATTGTTCTTGGGTCTGAGAGATGGCTGAAACCCGAAGTAGAAAGCGCTGAGATATTTAGAAAGTCATAGAATATGTGTCAGAAAGACACATTATATGCCATAGGAGGGGAGTGCTCATTGCAGTTGATAAAAATATTGTTTCTATTGAGGTCAAAATTGAGTGTGACAGTAAAGTTATATGATTACATATAATAGGTCTATGTAAAATTGTGTCAGTTGCTGGATATTTTTACTGGCCACCCAATTCCACTATGACAGTTTTAGAGTCATTCAAAGAAAGTATGTGGTTAGCAGTGTGGAAATAACACTGTTCGACATGGGTTCTTTTTCTGATATTAAAGTATGTGCTTCTAGACCATTTTACCGTGGGAAATTCAAATATGTAAACAAAATATCGTTGTCAGGGATACTTTTTATGTAATATGTATATATATGTATATTCACAATTTATGGCAAACACAGAGACGTTATAGAGAAATACGGATATGTTGCCGCATCCAGTAGTGATAGAACGTGATAATTTCTTGTGCAACAGCAGGTGGGAAGAATCAGACATCATTAGGCTATCCCCCGCCACACCTATGTCATTAAGACCACCTGAAACATCTCATTAACTCGAACGGCGACAGCCGGTCGCTGCCTCGGCAGTAAAACTTCGCGCCTCCTAGGGGCAGGTGCATCGAGTTTACAACAGAGGTGTTGGCCGCAATTTGTGTCAGTCTTAACGAGTGGGTGTTTTGGCTGACAAGTAACTGTCTGTCATATTTCTGGGTACGGTTGAAATTTTTAGTTCCTGTGTGTAAACTGATTGAGCCTGGTGCTAAAGGTAAATCGACTGCTTGTTTTTACACATCAGCGTTCCTCTAGTTCCCTACTATTAATTTAATACAGGTGTATTACCAAAGTATTTTTAAATTTGCAGAAATGCCACGTCGTCGTGGATGTCGATATAAGCCGGACAACTTCTGCTACATCTGTGCGAAGTTCACTTTTGCCAGAAATAGGAAGAAAATTTCTTCAGTCATAAAGAAAGCATACAAACATTACTTTGGAGTAGAGGTAGGAGACCAAGATAAAGAATGGGCATCACATTTCTGCTGTGCTACATGTTACTGCAAACTAATTCGGTGGTGGAAAGGTAAAGAGAATGTTTGCTGTTCCCATGGTGTGGAGGGAGCCTAAGGACCATGTTACTGATTGTTATTTCTGTCTAACAAACATTCTGGATTTTACAAACAAAAAGTCAAAGAGGCACATTGTTTACCCAGATCTGCCTTCACCGAGAATACCAGTGCAGCATTCCGTCAGCCTTCCAGTACCTTCAAGAGCTCGAGGTCAAATTCCGAGTGACAGTGGAATAAGTAGTACTGAAGAAATCACAGATGATGATTCTTTATATCACTGCACAAGTGAGTCATCACCACATTTGTTAACACAGGCAGGACTTCTTGGTTCAAGATTACAAGAGTATAATCTACTGCACCAAAGTACTAAAATCAGTGTGTTCAGGCACAGAGAACATGCCTTTATTTCTTATTTTTCAACTGACGAAGCACTGACATTTTGCAATGACGTTGCTGGCCTGATGAAAGTGCTGAACTTCAGTTATATTTCACAGGAATGGAGACTTTTCATAGATGCATCGAAAACAAGTCTGAAGGGTGTTTTGATCCATAACGGAAATAAAATACCCTCTGTTCCAGTAGCTTACGCTAGTTTGACAAAAGAGAATTACGAATTCGTACAAAGGATGCTAAATTCATTAAAATACAATGAACACAAATGGAAAATATGTGCAGATTTCAAGGTAATTGCTATGACACTGGGAATGCAACAAGGCTACACAAAGTATGCCTGTTTTCTTTGCGAGTGGGATAGTCGAGACTGAAATTCTCACTACGTGAAAAAGAAATGGCCTAGGCGAAGATGGAAAGTTGGCGAAAAGAATGTACAATGTGAAAGTCTGGTAGCTCCTGAATATATACTACTTCCACCGCTTCATATCAAACTTGGCCTGATGAAACAATTCGTGAAGGCCATGGATCCAACAGGCTGTGGGTTTGCATATCTAGCTACCAAATTCCCGCGTCTTTCAGCTGCAAAAATAAAGGAAGGTGTATTTGTAGGCCCACAAATCAGGGAGCTGCAGAAAGATGCAAATTTTGAAGCATGGTTAACTGATAAAGAAAAAACCGCATGGAACTGTTTCAAAATGGTGTCGGAAAACGTCCTCGGAAGAAGAAGAGCTACTAACCACAAAACAATGGTGAAGGATATGATCAAAGCATATCAGCATTTGGGGTGCAATATGTCTTTGAGGGTACATATGATGGAGTCTCATCTGGACTACTTCACAGAGAGTTGTAGTGACGTACCAGATGAACATGGGGAAAGATTCCATAAAGACATTTCTACCACAGAACGGTGCTATGAAGGGAAGTGGGTACCTTCTATGTTAGCAGATTATCGCTGGAATATCATTTGAGAGAAGAAAGATTCACAATACAAGAGAAAAAAGTGATGTGCATTACAAGGCAGTGGCTCATTGTTTGTCAATTTTCTGTAATTTCTCATGTCAAATAAATGCTTCAAAGTGTATACACAAAGGTTACTGTGTTATATGTTAGATCCCACCCTCCATTAATGTGATGAACTTATAACATCATAAAGATGTGCATTTGTTTGTCGAATTTCACCTCACCGTTGCTGCACTATATCAGAAACTGAAAAGAGATATAAAATTGCGATTACTCATAAACTATCCCTGGCAGAAAAAAACCAAAAACAGTTTTCAATTCAGTGCTCAAAATACAACTGGGATCACAATACTTTTTATCAGAAATAGAAAAAAAAGTTTTTTTTTTGTAGAACAGTGATAATCAGATCATGCTATTCTAGTTGCAGGGAACTTCATTCTACCAAACACAGACTGAGACATCTGTGGGATGATTATATGGGCTACAGACAGACAGTCTTCCTAAGTAATTTTGAACCATTTTCTGAAAAGTGTCAAGAGCAGCTAGTTTGACAGCCCACATGCACTGAGAATATCTTAGACCATGTAGCTAGAAACAGGCCTGGCCTTATCTGCAGTGTCAGTATAGAGACAGGGATTAGTGAACATGATGTCATTATGGTGGCTATGGTTACTAAAAGTTAATAAATCACTCAAAAGGGATAGAAGAGTGTTTCTGCTAGAAAGAGCAGATAAGCAGTTGTTAGCATCTCACTTAGACAATGACCTGACATCATTAGGTTCTGGTGTGATGGGTGTAGAGGAATTACTGGCAAAATTTATATGGACTGTAAATCATGCTTTGGAGAAATACGCACCCAGTAAGTGGATTGATGACAGAAAAGACCCACCATAGTTTAACAGCCAAATTCAGAAAATACTGAGTAAGCAAAGGCTGTTACTCTTGTTGTTCAAAAGAGAAAATGCAGATGACAACAGCTAAAGATTGGTAGAGAGTTGTACATCTGTAATAATATCTATGTGCAGACCGTACAACTACCACCATCATACCTTTGCAAAAGATCTCGCTAAGAACCCAAGAAAATTGTTAAGTGGGTCTAGGGCTTCTATCCAGACACTAGTTATGGCAGTAGAAGATAGCAAAAGGAAATCCAAAGTTTTAAATTTAACATTTAATAAATCGTTCTTGCAGGAGAATCGTACAAACATACCATCATTTGACTGTCACATAGACTCCCAGAAGGACAACATAGTAATAGATATCTGTGGCACAGGGATACAACTGAAAGCATTGAAAGCAAATAAGTTGCCAGGTCTGGATGGTATCCTAATTCACTTTAGAAAGAGTACTCTACAGTATTGGCCCCTTACTTACACCCAAACCTCCAGATGTCAGACACTCAGATTGGTTCCAAATGTTGTATGTTGATAGAATATGAACCAAAACATTGATTTAGTTTTTGCTGTGTATTGTGGTCCAGCAGAATATTCATAAATGGTAATTGAAAGTAACACCAGAACTACAGAGCACAGGAAGGGCATATCTGTGAATAAATGTGTTGAAGATATTGCGTGGGTGAGATGATAGAGTGTGAGGACGTCACACTAAGGTCCTGCAAACAAATCCCACTGATGACTTCCTTTTTATAAGGTAGAACATTTTCCTGTCATTTAAAAGATTTTTCAGAGTTTGTAGCAATATTCTTTTGGCAGTCTTATTTTGCTACGTTAGTTGAAAGTAGCAAACCTATAGAGTATATTTATATAGACATAGTGTTCTGTCACACATGTCTGACAGAACACCACACCTTTCTATACAGATGTACTCTATAGGTTTACTAGTTTCAACCAATGAAGCTAAAACATAGTGCCAAAAGAACATTGCTACAAACTCCGAAAAGTTCTATTACATGCAGGAAAATGTTCTCCCATATAACAGTTTCAAACATGTTTTTGTTGTGGTCTTCAGTCCTGAGACTGGTTTGATGCAGCTCTCCGTGCTAATCTATCCTGTGCAAGCTCCTTCATCTACCAGTACCTACTGAAACCTACATCCTTCTGAATCTGCTTAGTGTATTCATCTCTTGGTCTCCCTCTACGATTTTTACCCTCCACGCTGCCCTCCAATGCTAAATTTGTGATCCCTTGATGCCTCAGGACATGTCCTACCAACTGATCCCTTCTTCTGGTCAAGTTGTGCCACGAACTTCTCTTCTCCCCAATCCTATTCAATACCTTCTCATTAGTTATGTTCTATACCCACCTATTCTTCAACATTCTTCTGTAGCACCACATTTCGAAAGCTTCTATTCTCTTCTTGTCCAAACTATTTATTGTCCATGTTTCACTTCCATACATGGCTACACTCCATACAAATACGTTCAGAAACAACTTCCTGACACTTAAATCTATACTCGATGTTAACAAATTTCTCTTCTTCAGAAACGCTTTCCTTTCCATTGCCAGTCTACCTTTTATATCTTCTCTACTTCGACCATCATCAGTTATTTTGCTCCCCAAATAGCAAAACTCCTTTACTACTTTAAGTGTCTCATTTCCTAATCTAATTCCCTCAGCATCACCCGACTTAATTCGACTACATTCCATTATCCTTGTTTTACTTTTGTTGACGTATATCCTCCTTTCAAGACACTGTCCATTCCGTTCAACTGCTCTTCCAAGTCCTTTGCTGTCTCTGACAGAATTAGTTTCAAACATAAACAGTTAAAAAAAATTGTTATCATGGGGATTTGATTGCAGAACCTTTATTGTGATAACCTCACGCTCTACCAACTCACCCATGTGAGATCTTCAATGCATCTATTCAAAGATACACTTTTCCTGTGCTCTCTAGTTCTGGTGTTACTTTTAATTACTGTTTATGCATATTCTACAGGACAGCATCACACAGCATCAACTAAATTTGTATTTTGGTTGATACTCTATTGAAATACAAAGTTTGGTACCAGTCTGAGTGTCTGACATCTGGAGGTTTGGGTGTTAGCTTGCACTTATTGCAAGTCTCTCGTCCAGTGCAAAGTCCCAAGTGACTGGAAAAAACCACAGTTGAATCCTGTACATAAGAAAGATAAAAAAATTGGACACAAAAAACTACACACCATTATCCTTAACATTGATTTTCTGCAGAATTCTTGAATGTATTCTTAGTTCAAATATAATAAATTTCCTTGACACAGAAAAACTTCTGTCCACAAATCACACAGTTTTAGAAACCATTGCTCATTTGAAACTCAGCTTACCCTTTTGTCACATGATATATGGATGAAGGGCAACAGGCAGATTCCATATTTCTAGAATTCCAAGAAGTATTTGTTTCTATGCCCATTGCAGGCTTTTAATGAAGGTACAAGCATATGGAATAAGTTCACAGATACGTGAGTGGCTCAAAGACTTCTTAAGTAATAGAACCCAGTATGTTGTCCTTGAGGCAAGTGTTCACCAGAGACAACAGCATTGTCAGGAGTGTCCCAGGGAAATGTGATAGGACCGTTATTATTTTCTATATATATATATAATTGTTCTGGCAGACAGAGTGGGCAGCTATCGGCTGTGGTATATGGGAAGGTGTCAAAGATGAGTGACTATAAGGTGATAAAAGATGACATATAAAACTTCTAGTTGATGTGATGATGGTAGCTAGCTCAAAATGTACAAAAATGTAGGTTAATGTGAGAGAGAAGGCAAAACATACTCGTAATGTTTGGATACAGCATTAGTAGTGTCCTATTTGAAACAGTCACATTGCTTAAATATCTTAGCATAATGTTGTAGAGCCACAAGTATGTAGGGATTGTAATTGAGATGGTGAAGGATCAACTTCTGGTTATTGAGAGAATTTTGGGAGGGTGTGGTTCATCTGTAAAGGAGACAGCATGTTAGATGCTAGTGCAAACTATTATTGAATACTGCTTTAATAACTGGGATTCACATTAGGTCAGGTTAAAGGAAGACATTGAAGCAATTCAGAGGCACACCAGTAAATATGCTACTGGTAGGTTGTAACAACACACAAGTTGAGGGAAGGCAATGTCCTTTTTAAGGAACACTACTGAGAAAATTTGGGGAACCAGCATCTGAAGGTGACTGGGACTACAAGGATAAGATACAAGTCATTAGGGAATGTGTGGAGGAATATAGATAGTCATTTTCCCCTTGCTCTATTTCCAAGTGTAACAGGAAAGAAAATGACTAGTAATGGTACCTCTCCACCACACACCATGTGGTAGCTTTCGAGGTATTTGTGTAGGTGTAGATGTGCATATACAGAGAAGAGAAGTCTGAATGGTCAGAGGTTTTTTTGGCTCTGTGAGCAAGTGTGACAGAGGTGCAAAAGAAACTGAACTGCCAGATGCTTGATGATATATGGTACACAAAGTGTGGTGTCACCGCCAGACACCACACTTGCTAGGTGGTAGCCTTTAAATCGGCCGCGGTCCGTTAGTATACGTTGGACCCACATGTCGCCACTATCAGAGATTGCAGACCGAGGGCCGCCACACGGCAGGTCTAGAGAGACTTCCTAGCACTCGCCCCAGTTGTACAACTGACTTTGCTAGCGATGGTTCACTGACAAAATACGTTCTCATTTGCCGAGACGATAGTCAGCATGGCCTTCAGCTACGTCATTTGCTACGACCTAGCAAGGCGCCATTATCAGTTGCTATTGATATTGTAAATGCTGTACAGACAAGAGCTACGTTCAACATTAATGGATTAAAGTTAAGTATTCCACCATCTATGTCCGTTTTTCTAAGTTCTAATTTCCTTGTCCTGTTCCAGACCTCACGCCAGCCTGCGTGAGCTGAAACGCGTGCCTTTCGGCTTCCTCTAAATTTAGTGGGTTGGTCTCCTGCCAATCCACAACACAAAGTATACCAAGAAAGCCTACTTACAAAGTTTCAAGCACAAGCATTAAGTGGCAGATAAATGATTATGCTACAGCACCTTACATCTCACTCCTGTATAGATAGCAAGGATGGAAGTAGAATAATTAATGCTTGCACAGAGGCATTTAAAAACTCTTTCCTCACTCCATAAGTGAGTAGAACAGAAGAAGCCCTAATAAATGGTACAATGGGAAGTACCCTCTGCCAAGCACTTCACAGGGGTGTGCAAACTATGGATTTAGATGTGGAAGGGATTGTCAACATTTGTTGCCAGAGTACCATTTATTCTTAAAGCTCACTGCTCTTTGTCATCTCTACTTTCACCAAATTCCTCTGTAACTGCAGTCCATTTTGTCTTTATGTTGTTGCCTGATGTTACTATTCTTTTCTCATAATGCATTTGTTTCAATGTCTAGAGTGCTCTCTTTGATACTCTCCAGTACTTCTTGTAATGAGGTACCATGTCAGTTCAGTCCCTCCTTCCTCTCCCCCCACACACACCACACATCTTTATTCTTTGAACAAACCATAGTTTTTTATAGACTTTGGTCTAATGTGATTAATGTTTTGGGGAAAATGGTAGTCAAGTAACGGAAGAACATTTAATAATTGTGTTTTTTCCTCACAGTCATAAACTTATTTCCAATTAAGCATTTTCATAAAATGCTGCCAAGCTTGTTTGTGTGTTTTGTCTTAAAATCCAGACCATTTGAGAAGAACAGGCTTCATTTGTAAGTTAATAAGATCTCTATATATTTAACTCCTTCTTTGAGAAAGTGCACAGTTTTTAGGATTCTTTCCACGTTGTTTGTTGTTGGTCACACTGTTCACCACAACAACTAATTGTGTCTCTCTTTCCATATGATGTGATTCATGCCCTTATGACATCCATGATTACAAACATGGTATATTACTTAATTGTATGATCATTTTTTCAGTGTCAAAGTTTATATAATTAAACAGTGTGTTGATGTTGCAAGCAACTGTTATTTAAGAATATGTATTGACATTATTGCCTTGTATTTAGATATATGATGTGATGTGTTGTACTGGATAGCTATAATTAAATTTCCACTATTTGAACCTGTGCAGATGGAAAACTATTTACTGTATGGGTACTTAGCTTTATAGGAATGATGTTCGGACCATGTGGTACAGGATTTCCATTGTTAGTAGTGTTAGTGTTAGGGCTTGCATTAGGCACAGGTACTGGTACAGCACTGTAACGTCGAAACAAAAGCACCAGTTTGCATTGCAGTTGCTGACAATCAATTTGGGTCTGGATAAGATGAGCAGGGCTTTACTCGTAAGGTTGTTTTATCAAAACAACAGAAATAATTCTGTTGTTCTTCACAGATATTGATGAATTAAAGGAATATGAAGAGGTCCTCTTTCCACACTGGGATTGAAGAACATTAGTCAGAAATTCAAATTAACTTGCGATTTAGCAGTACGTGAGCTGTCTCGCAGTAACTTTATATGGTCCACCATTCAAAAGTGGTATGAACAATTGTGAAATGGTATCCATACAAACTTACAGGCTGTTTTGGATGCAGATGCTCATCACAATGAGCAACATTTGTAACCTAGAATGTAAACACAGCACACAAATAACAAATGTTACCTTCACTTGCTAAAATTAAAATGTGTTTCTTTCAGTGGTTTATTCTTCTGTTTTCTGCACATCGTTACAAATGTTTCCACAAAGTTGCATTATCCTGTAATCACTTGATTTCCATAGGATCCCTCTCAAGTAGCAAAAGTTCAACTTAACCACTGCCTGACAAAGAGAGTTAAGCACCCAGAGGATATGGTCGGATGTCAGTGTAACTTTGAACACATATACAACATTGGCAGGTCTGTAAATTATTTGAGCTGCAATTCTCTGTGACAAGTAAAACAGTAGTATTAGTGCTCCTCATGCTTACATTTGTTACCAGCCCTGGTAGGGCATATAAGGAATGTGAACAGCACTGGATATTGAACGATCACCGTAAAGGACACAGAGAAGCCATGTACTCATTAGAGGCAGGGTTATCAGCACCCTACAGAGTTCAAAAGAGGTCTTATTTCAGATCTCCATTTGGTCAGCTGATCAAATTGGGCAATATCCAATCTGTTGGCTGTGACAGTGGTCTGATGTTGGAATGTGTGGGAACATTAGGGTAGGCATATTTATCATTAAGGTCCTGGTCAACCGTGTCTGACCTACACACTAGAGGAATGCATATCGTGCACCACGCATGTCGTAAGCCCTTCATGTTGGCACCTGCCATCTGAGAACGAGTAATGAAGTCCGTGCAACATTCTGTGTCATTCTGCACCACCGGTTTGAGACTAGTGGCAGTCTAATGAGGGAATTACTGTGCTGTGTATAGGCTGCCATTAACATCCCGACATGAAGAGCTGCATTTGGATGGAGCCACGACCGGGAAGCATGTTCAGTGATCGATCGTGGTTCTGCTCTACCCTAGGGACCATCGGGACATACAGTGGTGACCATGCAGTGGGCCTCATTCTTCCAATGATGTGGATGAGCACACCAGTGTAAATCTTGGTGTCAAGATGTGGGGAGCTATTGGGTATGACTTCAGGTCACAGCTGGTTGTGATGTAGGGAACTCTGATGGCGCAGTGGTGTGTCGTGTATCCTCACGTGTTGCTCTCATGTGACAGTTTCGTGGTGCCATTTTTCAGTGGAACAGTGCCCATCCACACACAGTACATGTCTCTGCAACCTAGTTGCCTGATGTCGAGGTACTCCCACGACAAGCTATATCCCTGAATAAGACCGCACTAGAATATATGTGGGACCAGCTCAGATGTCAGTTCTGAACCAGTACCAGTGTCCAGGATATCAAGGACCAGTTATAACAGTTGTGTGTCAGCTGGCCACATTTTGTAAATTCAAACTGATTTTGTAATCAGTAAAATAACATCACTTACCGTCACAAATCATGAAGTTTCAATTTGTTTCCTCCTTCCCATCTGGATGCTTCAGGTGTCTTTTTTTCCCATCTCTCTCTCTCTCCAGGCTGCTTATGTGCAGATTGTGTTCCTCGGTCTCTTTGTAAATTTAGTAAGTGATCCAACAATAGTTGTTGTCTCTTTCAGCATACTATATAAACACAATTGCCAAGAAGGCATTTAATAATAAGAAGAGGTCTCTATGTGAGCGCATGGACAGGGACCTGAGGAAGAGATGGGTGAAATGCTTTATATGGAACATCGCATTATATGGACGTGAGATATGGACACTGAGGAAAGAGGGAGGAGAAAGAAAAGAAGCATTTGAGATGTGGTTTTGGAAGAGGTTGGAACGGATGAAGTGGGTAGACAAAGTGACAATTGAGGAGGTGCTGAAAAGAATGGGTATAGAGAGAGAAATTCTAAAGGTAATGAGGAAGAGGAAACAAAGGTGGCTTGGACGTCGCTTGAGAAGTGATTGTTTACTGACGGATGTTCTGGAGGGAACAGTAAATGGCAGAAGAAGAAGACAAAGAAGATACCAGATGGTGTATAGTATAAGGATAGGAAACAGTTACGAGAAAATGAAAAGGACAGAAAATGACAAGAGTGTATGGAGAGCTACATGTGGAGATCTGCCCTAGGGCAGAAGACTGATGATGATTATGATTATGATTATGAAGATATGAACACATTGATAATTGGAACTGCATTTTGATTTTACACTTTCCAGAGTCTTAACTATTTTATATGACTATTTTTCTTGAGTCATCACTCTGAATCATATTTCCTTAAGTTTACATCTTTTACCTGTTAGTATCGTCCCTATTTATACTTTTTTTTACACCTCCTAGAGCAAAAAAATTATTTTAGGATTTTGAGGTTGAACACCGGACAGGCATTGCATTAATATTCATGTTATGTAGGTTAATACTGCATTTTCTGACTATAGTAAAAGTCTTAGTAAGACTTAATAAGATTTTCACTACAGTCACAAAAGACAGTATTTTAGAATAGAATAGAATAGAATAGAATAGTTATAATTGAGGGAAACATTCCACGTAGGAAAAATATATCTAAAAACAAAGATGATGTGACTTACCAAATGAAAGTGCTGGCAGGTCGACAGACACACAAACAAACACAAACATACACACAAAATTCAAGCTTTCGCAACAAACTGTTGCCTCATCAGGAAAGAGGGAAGGAGAGGGAAAGACGAAAGGATGCAGGTTTTAAGGGAGAGGGTAAGGAGTCATTCCAATCCCGGGAGTGGAAAGACTTACCTTACGGGGAAAAAAGGACGGGTATACACTCGCGCACACACACACATATCCATCCACACATATACAGACACAAGCAGACATATTTAAAGACAAAGAGTTTGGGCAGAGATGTCAGTCGAGGCAGAAGTGCAGAGGCAAAGATGTTGTTGAATGACAGGTGAGGTATGAGTGGCGGCAACTTGAAATTAGCGGAGATTGAGGCCTGGTGGATAACGGGAAGAGAGGATATATTGAAGAGCAAGTTCCCATCTCCGGAGTTCGGATAGGTTGGTATTAGTGGGAAGTATCCAGATAACCCGGACGGTGTAACACTGTGCCAAGATGTACTGGCCGTGCACCAAGGCATGTTTAGCCACAGGGTGATCCTCATTACCAACAAACACTGTCTGACTGTGTCCATTCATGCGAATGGACAGTTTGTTGCTGGTCATTCCCACATAGAATGCGTCACAGTATAGGCAGGTCAGTTGGTAGATCACGTGGGTGCTTTCACACGTGGCTCTGCCTTTGATCGTGTACACCTTCCGGGTTACAGGACTGGAGTAGGTGGTGGTGGGAGGGTGCATGGGACAGGTTTTACACCGGGGGCGGTTACAAGGGTAGGAGCCAGAGGGTAGGGAAGGTGGTTTGGGGATTTCATAGGGATGAACTAAGAGGTTACGAAGGTTAGGTGGACGGCGGAAAGACATTCTTTTGGTGGAGTGGGGAGGATTTCATGAAGGATGGATCTCATTTCAGGGCAGGATTTGAGGAAGTCGTATCTCTGCTGGAGAGCCACATTCAGAATCTGATCCAGTCCCGGAAAGTATCCTGTCACAAGTGGGGCACTTTTGTGGTTCTTCTGTGTGAGGTTCTGGGTTTGAGAGGATGAGGAAGTGGCTCTGGTTATTTGCTTCTGTACCAGGTTGGGAGGGTAGTTGCGGGATGCAAAAGCTGTTGTCAGGTTGTTGGTGTAATGATTCAGGGATTCCGGACTGGAGCAGATTCGTTTGCCACGAAGACCTAGGCTGTAGGGAAGGGACCGTTTGATGTGGAATGGGTGGCAGCTGTCGTAATGGAGGTACTGTTGCTTGTTGGTGGGTTTGATGTGGACGGACGTGTGAAGGTGGCCATTGGACAGGTGGAGGTCAACATGAAGGAAAGTGGCATGGGATTTGGAGTAGGACCAGGTGAATCTGATGGAACCAGAGGAGTTGAGGTTGGAGAGGAAATTCTGGAGTTCTTCTTCACTGTGAGTCCAGATCATGAAGATCTCATCAATAAATCTGTACCAAACTTTGGGTTGGCAGGCCTGGGTAACCAAGAAGGCTTCCTCTAAGCGACCCATGAATAGGTTGGCGTACGAAGGGGCCATCCTGGTACCCATGGCTGTTCCCTTTAATTGTTGGTATGTCTGGCCTTCAAAAGTGAAGAAGTTGTGGGTCAGGATGAAGCTGGCTAAGGTAATGAGGAAAGAGGTTTTAGGTAGGGTGGCAGGTGATCAGCGTGAAAGGAAGTGCTCCATCGCAGCGAGGCCCTGGACATGTGGGATATTTGTGTATAAGGAAGTGGCATCAATGGTTACAAGGATGGTTTCTGGGGGTAACGGATTGGGTAAGGATTCCAGGCGTTCGAGAAAGTGGTTGGTGTCTTTGATGAAGGATGGGAGACTGCACGTAATGGGTTGAAGGTGTTGATCTACGTAGGCAGAGATACGTTCTGTGGGGGCTTGGTAACCAGCTACAATGGGGCGGCCGGGATGATTGGGTTTGTGGATTTTAGGAAGAAGGTAGGAGGTAGGAGGTAGGGGTGCGGGATGTTGGTGGGGTCAGGAGATTGATGGAGTCAGGTGAAAGGTTTTGCAGGGGGCCTAAGGTTCTGAGGATTCCTTGAAGCTCCGCCTGGGCATCGGGAATGGGGTTACCTTGGCAAACTTTGTATGTGGTGTTGTCTGAAAGCTGACGCAGTCCCTCAGCCACATACTCCCGACGATCAAGTACCACTGTCGTGGAACCCTTGTCCGCCGGAAGAATGACGATGGAATGGTCAGCCTTCAGATCACGGATAGCTTGGGCTTCAGCAGTGGTGATGTTGGGAGTAGGATTAAGGTTTTTTAAGAAGGATTGAGAGGCAAGGCTGGAAGTGAGAAATTCCTGGAAGGTTTGGAGAGGGTGATTTTGAGGAAGAGGAGGTGGGTCCCGCTGTGACGGAGGACGGAACTGTTCCTGGCAGGGTTCAATTTGGATAGTGTCTTGGGGAGTTGGATCATTAGGGGTAGGATTAGGATCATTTTTCTTCGTGGCAAAGTGATACTTCCAGCAGAGAGTACGAGTGTAGGACAGTAAATCTTTTCCATCTTTACCAGTAGTCTCACTTTGTTTTCACCTTCCCCTTTTTACCGTAATACAATTTTATCCCGCCTATATATACTCAATAACACGTAACCCACTTCCAAACCATAACCAAAAAAATTTTAATTTTCCGCTTTCAACACTACCACTGCTATAAAATCCACCGTTTCTAGTTCAATAACAGCTGCTTTCAGGTATTAAACAACCATTTCGGCTAGTTCTAATAACTTTCACTTTATTTCCACTTCCGTTTTTCGCACATCACTGATCATTTTTAGCCGCTCCCCACAGGTTTTAACGTCATTATTTCTTCGTCAGACAATTGTTAGCCCCATTTTCGTAATCTTTCACCACAACACCACTCCTTTTAATACATTTACACGTTTTTTCGAAATTTTCCCGAATTTCTCCGTCCTGTAACGTGTTTTAGCGGCAACACAACCACCTAACCTTCATGCACATCGCTGTCTACCAACACAAGTTCACCACAGGATCAACTTAACCAACACTTTTTCGCCTTTTTTCATACCAGATCTCCAGTTACTTTCTAGTTCACCCTTATCTCTCCCCATATATTTTTATCTTTCATTTCAACCTCATGTTACACTTTCCACCTTCTAATACCATGTCACCCTCACAACACCCCCACAACGACCCCATTAAGTTTTATTTACATTCCCTCCGCAAACATGCCTTCACCCTAGCCAGATTACGCTCCCATATATTATTTTCTCAGGCTTGTCTGACATTTGACATAACCCCCAAAGGCCTCACACTTAAAGTTCCCATCTCTGGCTGCAACCCTTCTTTCCATCAGTCCCTATACCAGTTCCAAACTGAACAATCCATAGCCCTCACCCACCTAATCCTTCACCTACACATCAACTCAGCCAATGAACACACCCGTCAACTATCCTTAATAAAAGTCCTCAATCTTTCCTCTCCCACATCCACACCGGCTATTCAGAGCATCCTCCTACTGGCCAACCGCAAATTAGAACAGCGTGCCACCCTTCACCTCAAAAAACTATCCAATCTCCTGGTTTCCCACCTCCGGAAAGGCAACTCACTCACCCTTCACAACCTTTCCAGCAAACACCAACCACCTCTCATTGCACACAAACCCAGTCTCTCCCATCTCCTCAGTCTCCCACTTCCAGCTCCATTCCCTCCAAAACCTCAAAATTCCAATCAACACAATCTGGCACCACAACACCCTAATTCAGTAATTAACCTTTCCTCCAAACCTCTCTCCCAATCCGAAACCTCTGTCCTATCCAAAGGCCTCACCTTCAGCCCCACTCCCAGATTCAACCAAACAGCCCTCGTCAAAGATTTACTGTCCTACACTCGTACTCTCTGCTGGAAGTATCACTTTGCCACGAAGAAAAATGATCCTAATCCTACCCCTAATGATCCAACTCCCCAAGACACTATCCAAATTGAACCCTGCCTGGAACAGTTCCGTCCTCCGTCACAGCGGGACCCACCTCCTCTTCCTCAAAATCACACTCTCCAAAGAATTTCTGACTTCCAGCCTTGCCTCTCAATCCTTCTTAAAAAACCTTAATCCTACTCCCAACATCACCACTGCTGAAGCCCAGGCTATCCGTGATCTGAAGGCTGACCGGTCCATCGTCATTCTTCCGGTGGACAAGGGTTCCACGACCGTGGTACTTGATCATCAGGAGTATGTGGCTGAGGGACTGCGTCAGCTTTCAGACAACACCACACACAAAGTTTGCCAAGGTAATCCCATTCCTGTTGTCCAGGCAGAGCTTCAAGAATCCTCAGAACCTTAGGCCCCCTACAAAACCTTTCACCTGACTCCATCAACCTCCTGACCCCACCGACACCCCGCACCCCTACCTTCCTCCTAAAATTCACAAACTCAATCATCCCGGCTGCCCCATTGTAGCTGGTTACCAAGCCCCCACAGAACGTATCTCTGCCTATGTAGATCAACACCTTCAACCCATTACGTGCAGTCTCCCATCCTTCATCAAAGACATCAACCACTTTCTCGAATGCCTGGAATCCTTACCCAATCCGGTTCCCCCAGAAACCATCCTTGTAACCATTGATGCCACCTCCTTATACACAAATATCCCGCACGTCCAGGGCCTCGCTGTGATGGAGCACTTCCTTTCACGCCGATCACCTGCCACCCTACCTAAAACCTCTTTCCTCATTACCTTAGCCAGCTTCATCCTGACCCACAACTTCTTCACTTTTGAAGGCCAGACATACCAACAATTAAAGGGAACAGCCATGGGTACCAGGATGGCCCCTTCGTACGCCAACCTATTCATGGGTCGCTTAGAGGAAGCCTTCTTGGTTACCCAGGCCTGCCAACCCAAAGTTTGGTACAGATTTATTGATGAGATCTTCATGATCTGGACTCACAGTGAAGAAGAACTCCAGAATTTCCTCTCCAACCTCAACTCCTTTGGTTCCATCAGATTCACCTGGTCCCACTCCAAATCCCATGCCACTTTCCTTCATGTTGACCTCCACCTGTCCAATGGCCACCTTCACACGTCTGTCCACATCAAACCCACCAACAAGCAATAGTACCTCCATTACGACAGCTGCCACCCATTCCACATCAAACGGTCCCTTCCCTACAGCCTAGGTCTTCGTGGCAAACGAATCTGCTCCAGTCCAGAATCCCTGAAGCATTACACCAACAACCTGACAACAGCTTTCGCATCCCGCAACTGCCCTCTCAACCTGGTACAGAAGAAAATCACCAGAGCCACTTCCTCATCCTCTCAAACCCAGAACCTCCCACAGAAGAACCACAAAAGTGCCCCACTTGTGACAGGATACTTTCCGGGACTGGATCAGATTCTGAATGTGGCTCTCCAGCAGGGATACGACTTCCTCAAATCCTGCCCTGAAATGAGATCCATCCTTCATAAAATCCTCCCCACTCCACCAAAAGAATGTCTTTCCGCCGTCCACCTAACCTTCGTAACCTCTTAGTTCATCCCTATGAAATCCCCAAACCACCTTCCCTACCCTCTGGCTCCTACCCTTGTAACCGCCCCCGGTGTAAAACCTGTCCCATGCACCCTCCCACCACCACCTACTCCAGTCCTGTAACCCGGAAGGTGTACACGATCAAAGGCAGAGCCACGTGTGAAAGCACCCACGTGATCTACCAACTGACCTGCCTACACTGTGACGCATTCTATGTGGGAATGACCAGCAACAAACTGTCCATTCGCATGAATGGACACAGGCAGACAGTGTTTGTTGGTAATGAGGATCACCCTGTGGCTAAACATGCCTTGGTGCACAGCCAGTACATCTTGGCACAGTGTTACACCGTCCGGGTTATCTGGATACTTCCCACTAATACCAACCTATCCGAACTCCGGAGATGGGAACTTGCTCTTCAATATATCCTCTCTTACCGTTATCCACCAGGCCTCAATCTCCGATAATTTCAAGTTGCCGCCACTCATACCTCACTGTCATTCAACATCTTTGCCTCTGCACTTCTGCCTCGACTGACGTCTCTGCCCAAACTCTTTGTCTTTAAATATGTCTGCTTGTGTCTGTATATGTGTGGATGGATATGTGTGTGTGTGCGCGAGTGTATATCAGCCCTTTTTTCCCCGTAAGGTAAGTCTTTCCGCTCCCGGGATTGGAATGACTCCTTACCCTCTCCCTTAAAACCCACATCCTTTCGTCTTTCCCTCTCCTTCCCTCTTTCCTGATGAGGCAACAGTTTGTTGCGAAAGCTTGAATTTTGTGTGTATGTTTGTGTTTGTTTGTGTGTCTGTCGACCTGCCAGCACTTTCATTTGGTAAGTCACGTCATCTTTGTTTTTAGATATATAGAATAGAATAGAATATTTTTATTAGCCTTTCAGTATTTTTCATACAATTGGTTTCGTCAAAGTTTACAGAGGGTTTTAGTTTCAGTACGATACCAAATAGTTACAGAAAGGGGAGAAAAGGAACTAAAGACCTTTTCTTCAGCAGTATGTAAAACAATGTTTTATACAATAATTAAATACATACATAAGAAAAGAATCACAGTAAATAACTAGCTTATATAATATCAAAACATTTTCTTCATAACTTAGATAAAACATATATTTTGATGATTAGTTTCTAAGAATTCTTTAGTTGTATAGAATTCTTTGTTTTTTAGCCAGGTTTGCAATGTTTTCTTATATTTATTTAGTGGTACTGTATGAGCTGAGCATGGTAACTTATTGAAAAATTTTATGCTTCAATACTTATATGTAGTTGTTAATAAAAAAGAAAAAGAGAAGAAAAGAAAAGGTTGAAAATGTGGGACGAAATGGTGAATAAAAAGGGAGTTTTAAAATCGTTAATGACCGTGAAAAAGGGAAAGAATGAAATGCAAATCAGGCTTTGTACTACAGAAAAGTTATTGGACTTCGTGATTCAGAAAAGCTATTGTTGGGGTGGTCCTCTTGGTGTTTCTGAGCAAAAGTCAAACCAATTTGCACTAAAAAAATTATTTGAAAAAGAACAGAGAATAACAAAATGTGATTAACAGGGGGAAATGGCGGAGATAAGAGTTCATACTTTACCATGTTAACATGTCTTCTTCCGTGCAGCGTCCAGGTCTTCAAAAATCTCCTACTTCATTTCTGCATGTAAAGTAGTAGCTGCTCTGAAATCTTGCAATCATCCAGGAATCACTAATTTATACAAATCAAAATCGTCTTGATATTAAATGCAATGTATTTTATGTTGCTACTTCCATCCTCTGAATTTCATACAAATTTCCACAATACGTCTGCACATCAATAAGTTGTTTTCGTCTTAATCAGACCAAGACTAGCTAATAAGTAAGTTAAGCTTCCGCTCTCGAGAGACAAAAGACGGATAGAAAACAAATAAGAGTTATAATTTTAGTACCTTCATTTTCTTATATATTTTCTCTGCCGTCGAGCACTTGTACAGCTGCGACGGTATAATTTATATCTGAGGGAACGAGTGTAGTGTGGCGAAATTCAAAGTCCCGCTACATATAGTTATTATGGACTACAGCAAGTCCTATATGACTTGTGTAACCACAACTGCAGAAAAAAAGAGGCCATAAAACAGAGAAGAAAACATGTCCATCAATATCAAAATTTATTTTCAATACATATAACTGTTTTGTACTTTCAGTTTAATCTAATAATCTTGCTAATATATATTGCCCATTTTACAGGTCTACTTTGTTTGTAATAGACCTGGGGAAGAATGGATAGAATTACCCAATGTTACACCCCAACAAATTACTGCTGCTCGTCAAATTAGAAGATATTTCACAGGAAATCTGGATACAGAGGTAAGATGCGGTAGTTTTGGTGGGCATTATTAATGCGAAAATTATTTGAGAGTCTGAAATCATAAAATTAAATATTGTAAAAGAGTTCACAAACAGACAGTCTTCAGACCGGTTTTGCCCACCATAAATTTCTTCATCTCAGAGTAGCACTTGAAATCTACATCTTCAATTATTTGCTGGATGCTTTCCAATTCCTGTCTTCCTCTATAGTTTTAATGCTTTACAGCTCCCTCTAGTACCATGGAGCACATAATTTTCAACATTCATCTGTGGCACTACATCTCAAATGCTTTGATTCTCTTCCTTTCTGTGTTTTCCCACAGCCCATGTTTCATTACCATACACTGATTTTCCAGATGTATCTTCTCAGAAATTTCTTCCTCAAATTAAGACATGTGTTCAATACTAGTAAACTTCTCTTGGCCAGAACTACCCTTTTTTCCAGTGCTAGTCTACTTATGATGTCCTCCTTGCTCCATCCATCATTCGTTATTTTGCTGCCTAGATACTACAGTTCCTTAACTTCACCTACTTTGTGACCATAAATCCTGATGTCAAGTTCCTCACTGTTCTCTTTCCTGCTACTTCTCAATACTTTTGTCTTTCGTCAATTTATTCTCAATGCACATTCTGTACTTATTAGACTATTGATTCCATTCATCAGATCATTGATGTCATTTCACCTTGAATTTTTATCTCACTCTTGAACACTTCTTTTATATCCATCATTGCTTCTTCAATGTATAGATGAAACAATAGGGGTAAAAGACTACATCCCTGTCTTACTCTTATTATTTCCTCTTGGCTCTTGTACGTGTTGTATATTACCTGTCTCAGCCTATAGCTTACCACTATTTTCCTCAGAATTTCTAACATTTTGCACCATTTGACATTGTTGAATGCTTTTTTCAGGTCAACAAAGTCTTGTTTCCATTATCATTCACAACATCAAGACTGCCTCTCCAGAGTTGCCCCAAGTTCTGTAATATCAGGGAGTTTCTAACATGTCAGGGAAATGTCAGGGAAATTTGAAAAAATGCTGGAAAAATCATTTCTGTCTCAGTACATCAAATAGTTTGTTTACTGAGATGTCATGCATCATTTCTAGCTGGGTGCAACTGACTACATGTGTCACTTCCCTATTCCCTCATTCTTACTGCTTCTCCCCATTATACTGTTCCCCTCAGCTTGCACTCAGTGCTGCCACCACTTCTTGCCACTAGCCTAGCAGCTGCTGACAAGACACTGGGAGACATGAGGAGTGGTTTGTTTGGATCTGATTCTAAGAGACTGCTGATGCAGCACCCGAAGATGGCGGTCATGTATGCATGAGTTGTGTCTGAGTGATTGTGTGAATGTGTGAGTGTGCTCTCGTTTTCTGACAAAGGCTTAGGCCAAAAATTTAATTGTGAGAGTGTGGTTGTCTTTTCTATGTGTCTGTCTGCATCTCACCAATCATCTTTATGGTGAGTTGGTACAAATCTTCATTATCATTGATTCTCAGAGTATTTGAACAAGTTATCTGTTGCACAGATTGATCACCACAGTGTCATTTCAGCAACATGCTGTGTGTGACTTGCGAACAGCTGGTCACATGCGTGGACTTTCATGATGTGCCGAAACTGCAGGCCATTTCTGTGGATATCTCTAATAGATCGGGCCTGCCGATTTGAAGCCCGTCAATTCCCACTAACGTGCAGGCCCTGCCCATCAGATCTAGTCTCACTGATGTGCCTGCAGACCAGGTCTGCTTGTGTGTGGCATAATTTGCAGGATTCGTGTGGTTTATCCATGGAAGAAGAAAATTGTGGCAGTCACTGGAAGTTTATATGCTATCTACTCATGTATTTCTTAAAAGAAAAACCATACAATACCTGTAAAATAATAGACATAACACAGTGGGTAATAACTGACTCCAGCGAAACGTGTCTTTTTGTCACCAAATGTGTTTCGTTTTATTGAAATAACATCAGTTGTCTTACTGCAACACATATACCATTTGGCTTGCTTTCTTCATCTAAAAACAGTTCTTTACAAATGATGTTGATGTTAGTACTTAAGACTTTTGCTGACACGTTTAGAAATACAGAAGTCCTTACATTTTTTTGTCAACTTAAGTCTTTCTTACCCTTGAGATCTCAAAATTTGTCAGGGAAAAATGCTAAAACTTGTCTGGAAATCAGGGAAATATCAGGGACTTTCACTTTGGGAAACTTGTGACAGCCCTGCTCTCTGGTGCCTTTACCTTTCCTAAAGCCAAACTGATCATCATCTAACAAATCCTGAATTTTCTTTTCCATTCTTCTGTGTATTGTTCTCGACAGAAACTTGGATGGGTGAGCTGTTAAGCTGATTTTCACACTTGTCAGCTCTTGCAGTCTTCAGAAATGTGTGGATGATATTTTTCTAAGAATGTAATGATGTATTGCCAAGCTCATACATTCTACACAACAACATGAATAATCATTCTGTTGCCACTTCCCCCAATGGTTTTACAAATTTTGATGGGATATCATCTATCCCTTCTGCCTTATTTGATCTTAAGTCTTCCAAAGCTGTTATAAATTCTGATTCTGATACTGGATCCCCTGTCTCTTCTGTATCTGTTTCTGTTTCTTCTTCTATCCCATCAGATGTCTTTCCCCTCAATGTACTCATTCCACCTATCCTCTCGCTCTGCATTTCACAGTTGAACTTTCATAGCACTCTTAACGTTACCAATCTTGCTTTTAATTTCAATGAAGGTTATTTTGACTTTCCTATATGGTGAGTTAATCCTTCCAACAATCATTTCTTTTTTGATTTCTTCACATTTTTCATGCACCTGTTTCACCTTAGTTTCCCTGCACTTTGTTTTATTCCTAAGTTACTTGTGTTCCTGTAGTCCTGAATTTCCCTGAACATTTTTTATTTCCTTCTTTCATTGATTGACTAAAGTATTTCTTCTGTTACCCACAGTTTCTTTGCAGTTACCTAAGTTTTTCTTTCCGACTTCTGTGATTGCCTTTATGGAGATATTCTTCCTGACTAGTCCATTAAACTTCAGCATACTTTTCATCACTACTGAATTGTGATCTGAGTCTGTATCTGCTCCTGGGTATGATTTACAATCCAATATCTGATTTCAAAATCTCTGCCTGACCATAATATAATCTAACAGAAATCTTCCCATATCTTCCAGCCTTTTCCAAGTACACCTCCTCCTCTTGTGATTCCTGAACAGAGTATTCACTATTGCTAGCTGAAATTTTATTAAGCACTCAATTAGACTTTCTCATTTCTGTATCAAGCCCATATTCTCACAAAATCCTTTCTTCTACTCCTACTGTGAAATAAATTCCTTTGTTAAACAGAAAAAGTCAGTTTTTGACAATATAATGTACTGGATAGGTAAAAAAATCTACTGTCAAAGCAGCAGTAGAAGAACACACACACAAAAAGATTTAACTTAAGCAAGATCTTGGAGCTAGCGGCTCCTTCTTCCTTTCCCTTCAACTCTTCTGCTGGAAGAAGGAGCCACTGGCTCCGAAAGCTCGCATAAGCTAAACCTTTTAGTGTGTGTGTGTTCTTTTGCCGCCACTTTTATCCATGCAGTTACATTAAATCGCTTTGTGAGTCTAACCTCTTTTACATCTTTATCTTCATGATAGGCCACAAAGAGTATATACAGTTATCGTTTCTATTCTTTTATGGACTAAGTTAAAAGTGTGCTCTTTGAGGACCAGTGAACTACATGACAAAGAAAATTCATTATGTGCTATTTTTTTCATTACATATGATGCCAAAGTGAATGCAGATGTTGACATAGAGAGACATGGATATGAAACTGCAATTACAGCAAATGGTTGGGGAAGCAGAAGCAATGAAGGTGAAAGATTATTGAACCTTTGTGAAAGGAATAGACTGAAGAATGGAAAGTCATTGTTTAAGGAAGCCATAAGCTGATAATGCATAGCAGTGATTGCAGAAAAAAATTAGTTGTTGTTTATATGTTAGTCCATCATGAAATGATTATAAACTTAGCAGGTAGCAAGGTAGTATCATCAGAGGGTTTAGGTACTGCCTGCAGATATTTAGTAATAAACATAGAGAAATGAAGGAGGAGAAAACTGAGGAATGTGAATAATAGTATGGTAGCTGAAATCGGCAGAAATGAACAGACAATATCAAAGAGAAAAAAACTCCCATTGGGCAACCAGCAAACTGTGAAAGGGGAATGGAGGAGTTTTAAGGGCATACTGTCAGGAGCAGCAGAGGAGGAGTGTGGAAAACTGGTAGTAGGAGGAGGTATGGGGTGGCATCCTGGTGGAATTATGAGATTAAAAAAGTAGTTTTGAAGAGGAGTAAGCTAATTAGAGTGTGGTATCAGTAAAGGGCACCAGAACCAAGGAAATAATATAAAGCAAGGAAGAGTGAGGCATAAAAAGTGGTTGTGGAGGAAAAGAGAAAGTTGAGTGAAAAATGAGCCATGGTAATCGATCAAGATAGTAATACTGTAAGTAATGATGAGAAATAGAAGGTGTGGTAGACAATGTAAAAATTTTTCATAAAGATTTTTATTATTTGTTAAACTGTTGCTTGTCTGATTATGATATAGGTTTTGTCATCATAATACTGTGGAAATAAATAGCTCTAATATAGAGACAGTTAGAATGCACCAGGATTTGTATATGAGGATAGGACAGGTGGTTTGCCCGTAGCCTTGCTGCAGGAATGCAGTTTCCTTCTATAATATTATGAGGGAATCATTACATAGGATGGGTTACACTGAGGGGACACATGGATAGTTTGGCTAGCCCCCGTATTGTCGTGGTGGTACTGCTTCTGGAAACACATGAAACAGCTGGTGTACATTGTGCAGCTGGTGCTGTGTGGCATGTTGTGCATGTTGAGAGGATGGGCATGTGCAGCTCCCGTGTGTGTCACTGTGAGCAGTATAACAGTTTTGCCACACCAGCAGTGTGGGCGCTAGTAGTGGTGGCACCATATCAGGGACGTAGGATGCCTGTGGAGCAAGGACGGCATCTCTGTCAGCCAGGGGCTGCAAAAAGGGAAGCATAGCAGCATTGGCAAGATCCCAGGTGCTACAAGGTGTGTCAGTCAGCAAGTAGGCTGGCGGTGGGCCAGGAGTGCTGTCAGAAATATAGCATTCAGAAATATAGCATTTAAAGACCTAAATCAGCCTTCTAATTTTTAAAATTTCTTGACAAGTCTCGTGAACCCCTTCTCTATATTTGCCATGTAATTACATCTGCTGCCACATATCTCCAGAAAACTACCAAGGACTTGTAAAATCAATGCCATGCAGAATTACTACTACTTTTCCTGATCTGCAGAGATGAATTCTTTCTCTCCCAACTCCCTCCTGCTCTTAGTCTCCATTAACACCCCATCCCTCCCACGCCCCCCCCCCCCCCCTCTCTCTCTCTCGCTGTGTGTGTGTGTGTGTGTGTGTGTGTGTGTGTGTGTGTGTGTTTGTGTGTGTGTGTGTGTGTGTGTGTGTGTGTGTGTGTGTAAATCGTTTCAGGCAAATGCCGGAGTGGTTCCTTTGAAAGGGCACGGCCGATTTCCTCCCCAATCCTTCCCTAACCGGAGCTTGCGCTCCGTCTCTAATGACCTCGTTGTCGACGGGACGTTAAACACTAAGCACCACCCACCACCTGTGTGTGTGTGTGTGTGTGTGTGTGTGCGTGTGTGTGTGTGTGTGTGTAAACTTTTTCCTGATAATTCTTAATTAGATTGTTCGTACTTTTTTTTGCTAATTATTAGTTGCACTATTCATCTTTCTTCCGCACTGTGTCTTTACTTCTCACTCCCACCTCTGGACTGAACCTAGCACATTGTTTAATAGTTTATCACCTCTGACCTTCTCATCATTGTGTAACCCTCCTCCTCACTACAGGTGGATCTCTTGCCATCCTGAGGTCTGAGTGAAATGCCCTCCCCTTTAACCTTTCCCAGTCTTGTTTACATTGAGGAAATGATTAGTTCTGAAAGCTAGATTCCTTTTGCTTTTATAAGTGTATATCAGTGGTACTGTACATTTTTCCTCTGGAAGGCATCTCATAGTTTATTAGTTTTCTCAACTGAATTTTGCTTAAAGAGAAGTTTAAATTATGCAGATACACAAATATCATTAATTAGCTTGTCTTTCACCATCCTTGATAAACTTCATAACAGCTGCAGAGGTATTGCCAACGATAATGAGTGCATATGATCTGAGAACTTATTTCTAGTCCACACAATTTTGGTTTCAATGTTCAGCTCAGCTCTCACTGTGACTTTTTGTTTATACTGTTATTATTAATATTATTTTCATTCATTTATTTAGGGCACAGTAAATGGTAATGTCTCACAGTGACTGTTTTTTCCAGATGTTTACATATCCACCATTCCCTGGAAAAGAGATTAATTATCTTCGAGCACAGATTGCTCGTATATCTGCAGGAACTCAGATCTCTCCACTTGGATTCTATAATTTTGGAGAGGATGAGGAAGAAGAAGTTGAAGAAGAAGAAGGAGGTTAGAAAATTATCACCATTAGTTCACACAAAAACTGAATGAAAATTGTGCAGAATTTTAGTAAATGGAAGATGTAAAAGTAACAGCTCACCACACAGTTTAAGGACTAACTGTTTATTAGGCGCAAAAACAAGACTAAAAATGTCACTAAGCTTTCAGAAAATATTCATATTCAGAGCTTCTTCTACAGAATATATTAATTACCTCCGAAGAAGGAAATCATCTGGAAGTTTAGCAACATTTTTAGTATTGTTTATGTGACTATTTATCACTTAACACCTAAACTGTTTGGTGAGTTGTTACCTTTACTGCTTCCATTATTTATGTTCCACCAAGGAGTCTTTTTACAAAATCTATATGCAAAATGACACTCCCAGGTGGTAACAAGTAGTGTGTGGATAGAATTAAAGAAACGACTGCATAACTGATTTTGGACATTGTGAATTTTCCATTTTAAATGTGCAGGAAATGTCTTCAAAAACATTTAGTTATTTGCTCAGTTTTGAATTGCTGTACATATTTTCATACTTGTTTTAAATATAAAGATGTAAATCAACACAGTGAGATATGGACCACACTCTAAGCCTCAATTATTTTTTATTTAATTATTTTAAAGGCTTCCTGTCATTGTGTAATGTTTCCTATAGCTGATGTATGATGGTCTTCAGTCTCCTGTACATTAAATAGCAATGATCTTCAAGTTTTATATCAGATCTGAGAGACCAGTAATGTCAGATACCTTAGACAAATCATAAAAACTTCAAAAACTATTTTTTTCAACCGTTGTTTGGAAAACAAATACTATAAACATCAAAATGATTATTTATGTTCTGTTTACTTGCCTGTGTCTGCTATAATGGAGTTATGGTGTCTGTGTGTGTGTGTGTGTGTGTGTGAGACAGATTTTGCTACAGTTAATTCATTCAGTCTGGCAACACTCTTTATTGGTTAATGTACTTTTAAACTAATTAGGCCTATATTATCAAATGTAGTCGCAAATGATTTAGAGAAAATGCTGACAGCTGCATCTGTCTTAAATTAGGAAGTTTTGGAACTTACATTAAGGTCCCTATCCCTGACTGCATCCCTCTCCGAGTCCCTCCTTAACCCCTTTCAGTCACAAATTATTTTTTTCCTGGAAAAAAAAGCATGGCTTTGCTATCCAGTTCTTCAAATTAAATTATGATTTTTCAGATGTATAAAATATTCTGAGGTGCCCCCCAAGGGGAGATACAGTGCGGCCCCATATCATGACATTGGGTTCAAGTGGGTGCAGTGTTTAGTCGAAAAGTCAAAGTATTTTATTTGATTTTATTTCACCAACATACATAAATTTCACAAAGCTTACTTAATGATTATATACATAAACTATGGTTTTACACTTGTGAAGAATGATAGTCAAAGAAACAATTTTTTTCCTTACAGGCATAAGTGAATGTAACATTTTACATAATAAAATTTGGTTTTGCCTTTGCAACCCAGTTTCTTGCACCTGTAAAATGATTTTTTTTTCACTGACCACTGGAAGATGCCAAACATTGTCCAAACAAAATTCAGCTTCTGGGTGAACTTCCGCATTGGCTTGTTTTGAAGTACTTAAGACTCTCACTAGTGGGACTCTCCCTCTTCCTGGCAGCTGGCTTATCTATTTTTGTCGGTACTTGGGCCACACTTGCCCTAAAGTGAAGCAAATCAAGGGTCTTATTTTTAGGAGCACCTGATTCTGAATCATTTTTCTTGTACTCAATCCATGCATTTATGTATCAAATATTAGTTGCATGAGTAAACATGCGTCCACTTTCAGGTTCCAAAACCGGCTATAAACTGTTGAAAAAGGCTGTCAAAAATCGTTTTCAGTTTCAAAAGCAGCTAACTGCATGTTGTCTTCGGGTGCAAAGCCTACTAAATGCCCAATAGGCGTGGCTGTTGCCCTGCCATGTCCGGATACAAAGCATGTGAACAGACATCAGACTTACCAATCTGGACATTCAAACCTACGTTTCAGTCTGTTATGATTACAATGGATATTTTTCTTATTCAGCTTTAGGTTGGCTGTACTGTAACAAAGTCTTACACAGCAATAACATTCTTGCTGCCAGTGCATTGTCGTTTGGATGGGATGAGTGTTTGTGATTATCTCTGTGTCACTTATCATGCAGTTAGTGGGTTTTACGTCTAGGCTACTAAGCTTACAACATACCGTGTGATATAAAATGTCTGGATCATTGGATGGATTGTCAATTTCAGATGAATGAAGGAGCTCTATAACTTCTTCCATAAGTGGCCTTCGTCTATCGTGGACACGAGGCATTGTGAAATCACCATAAGATGACTAAAAAGACAGCGAAATAATGTGCTAAATTTCTATGCTATTACAACCATTCAATCACAATGTCTTGGAGACATGTATAAAGTTATAAGCATGTCACTTGCCTTTTGTTCTGAAAGACACCTTCAATATTCACCTTCAAGAATGCATGTTTCTATGCACAAATAATTTATTTTTACCTAGACTCAGAAGATATTCACTAGCTGATGGGAGGTACAAAGATTACTGGAAAGTGTCCGTGTGACTGTTTTTGGTGCCACAGATTGACAGGAGATGTCGACACTGTTTTCAAATAAACTCTCTGCTTGTGACAACATGAAGACAACAATTATAAATGGTAAAATTTAACGAATTTTAGTATACTAAGCATTTATTTAGTATGTCCTTTTATAAGGATGCCATGACCGAAAGGGTTAAGTTCAGAGTGGTCCATCTTTAGATCATATCCACCTTTTCCTTGACCAATACATTGTCTACACCAACCACAACTCCCAATAACTGCTTTAAAATCCTCCACCTTTTACCCACTGGATGTGCTAAAACACTTGGTGTGATTCTCCTTGAAGCCAAACATAAACTTGAACAAAGCACCACCTACCACTTAAACAAGCTCTCCAGCCTGTTAGTCAAATACTTCACAAGTTGTGTCCTACCTGCCTCTTCCACGACTAAAGTCCTCGACACTGCCACCAACAACCCCTCTCATAGCGAACAGATCCAGCCTAGCCACATTACTTAACCTCCCAATCGTAGCACATCACCCAACCAAGTCCAGCTACAACCATAATCAAACTGTAACACCTCACAAACGTGGTCCCTACTCACTCATTAGCCTCTCATCTGGACCCTCTCTGATCATGTGGCATCTGTTCTTTTCAAAGGCTAAACTTTCAGCCCTACACCAAAATTCAACCACACTGCCTAGTTAAAAGATCTCCACTAATTCACAAATAATCTCAACTTCATATACCATTTCATAACCCAACCCCAACACATAGCCTGTTCAGCATTATTTCTCAATCCTTCATGAAAAATATCACCGAAACCCCAAACCTCACTCGAGCTGCCCATGACCTTTTTGCAGACTGCTCTCTTGTCATCCTCTCTGCAGACAAGGGATCAATTGCTGTAGAACTTGATTGTGAGGAGTACATGGCAGAAGGGCACCTCAACATAAAAAGATGTTCCTGATGACCACCTCTGTTTCCACCCCAACTGAGCTGCAGAAAATCTTGAATTCTGTAGTCCCCTCACAGAGACTCACAACTGCTGCCATCTGACTCCTTACACCTCTTCGTCCAAGCACCTCTCTATTTTTACCTACTTCACAAAATACACAAATACAACCACCCTGGCTGTCCTACAGTTGCTGGCTTTAAAGCCGACATCAAACGCTTCTCAGCCCTGGTTGATCAGCACATCCAACCCATCACATAGACTCTTGCATAAATGATGCCAATGACTTCCTGGAATATCTGAAATCCATGGCACCCTCTATCATTTGGAATGCTTCTTGTACCATCGATGAGATCCACTTAACACAAATGTCCCACATACCGCACACAGCCTCTCAGCCATAGAAAACAACCTTGTGCTCCTTGTCAGCAATTGAAAAGCAAACAACTGTGAAATGCTACAATGTGTTACAGTGTCTTCTCACTTCGTGCGCACATGGAGTGTGAAGTGAGGGGAAGAACGACAGTTTGATTGCCTCTGTGTGTGCTGTAATTAGTTTAACATCTTCACAGCCCCTACAGAGGCACTACATAGATGGCTGAAGTGTGTCTCATGATTCTTTAGTCAAACAAACTGTGGCCATTCGTGCTGTCCTTCTTTGTATATGTTCAAAATCATCTGTTACTCCTGTTTGGTAAGACCCTCACGCACTTGAGCAATATTCTAGGATGGGTCACATGAGTGTTTTGTAAGCAGTCTCCATTGTAGAGTGGTAGCATTTTCCCATATCCTGTCAGTTGAGAGAAGACTTACATTACATTACTTACAATTGCACGTATGTGATCATTCCATTTCATATCACTACAACTTATTACACCCAAGTATTTGTATGAGTTGGCAGATTATAATTGTGAATCACTGTTATTATAGTTTCTGTCATTTTGTGAAATGCATGATTTAACATTTCTGTAAATTTAAAGCAAGTTGCCAAATTTTTCACCACTCTTACATCTTATTAAAGTTTCCAGTCCTTTTTGTGCATATTTCAATGACTCTGCAATTCAACGAGTTGTTACCCATACTCCTTAAATATTTACATTTCATGAGAGCCGTCCTTTATCATATAAGATGTAACTGAATATTTCTTCAGTGACACATGTGAAGTAACATCTGCTCCTGTCGATAACCCTCCACCCAAGGTAAGTAACTGCATGCTACTTACCAACAAATCTTAAATTCAGTCACTTATTTTCACTGTTGCCCCATGTAATTGTACTTTTTTTAACAACCACTGAAGTGCTTCAGACTCAAATGCTTTTCAGAAATTGAGAAATACTGCATCTACCTCATTCATTCACTTATTATGTTCTGTAAATCACATCATTAACACTTTGATTGTTGTGTGGTCACTGCCAGCCAGAGCTGCCAGCTCTGCTGCATCACTGCTGGCCCCTTTGACAGTCAATGTATTAGGGAGTGCCTTCAAGGATGTGCAACAAGTCACATCCACTGCTGGCTACTTTTGTAAAGTGTACTAACAACAAATTATGACCAGTGTTAACCTACTAAAACTGATAATTATAGAAATTACTTCTAGACTACCTGATAACTATAATGAAAATTCCGGGATTGAAAAATATGTAAAATAAGGGAGAGGTAACCACTCACCATAACTTACTTATGCATAGCACCCAGAGACATGTAACAGAAAACAGAATTCACACTGGCTTTCAAGCTCTTGCATTGTCTCTAGCTGTTGTTGTTGTTGTTGTGGTCTTCAGTCCAGAGACTGGTTTGATGCAGCTCTCCAAGCTACTCTATCCTGTGCAAGCTTCTTCATCTCCCAGTACCTACTGCAACCTACATCCTTCTGAATCCGCTTACTGTATTCATCTCTTGGTCTCCCTCTACGATTTTTACCCTCCACGCTGCCCTCCAATACTAAACTGGTGATCTCTTGATGCCTCAGAACATGTCCTACCAATCTGTCCCTTCTTCTAGTCAAGTTATACCACAAACTTCTCTTCTCCCCAATCCTATTCAATACTTTCTCATTAGTTATGTGATCTACCCATCTAATCTTCAGCATTCTTCTGTAGCACCACATTTCGAAAGCTTCTATTCTCTTCTTGTCCAAAATATTTATCGTCCATGTTTCACTTCCATACATCACTACACTCCATACAAATACTTTCAGAAACAACTTCGTGATGCTTAAATCTATACTCGATGTTAACAAATTTCTCTTCTTCAGAAACGCTTTCCTTGCCATTGCCAGTCTACATTTTATATCCTCTCTACTTCGACCATCATCAGTTATTTTGCTCCGCAAATAGCAAAACTCCTTTACTGCTTTAAATGTCTCATTTCCTAATCTAATTCCCCCAGCATCACCTGACTTAATATGACTACATTCCATTATCCTCGTTTTGCTTTTATTGATGTTCATCTTATATCCTCCTTTCAAGACACTATCAATTCCGTTCAACTGCTCTTCCAAGTTCTTTGCTGTCTCTGAAAGAATTGCAATGTCACCGTCGAACCTCAAAGTTTTTATTTCTTCTCCGTGGATTTTAATACCTACTCCGAATTTTTCTTTTGATTCCTTCACTGCTTGCTCAATATAGAGATTGAATAACATCGGGGAGAGGCTACAACCCTGTCTCACTCCCTTCCCAACCACTGCTTCCCTTTCATGTCCCTCAACTCTTAAAACTGCCATCTGGTTTCTGTACAAATTGTAAATAGCTTTTCGCTCCCTGTATTTTACCCCTGCCACCTTCAGAATTTGAAAGAGAGTATTCCAGTCAACATTGTCAAAAGCTTTCTCTAAGTCTACAAATGCTAGAAATGTACATTTGCCTTTCCTTAATCTAGCTTCTAAGATAAGTCGCAGGGTCATTATTGCCTCACGTGTTCCGATATTTCTACGGAATCCAAACTGATTATGTTCCATAAATGTTCGATGGGATTCATGCTGGGTGATGTGGTTGGCCAAATCATTCACTCAAATTGTCCGGAATGTTCTTCAAAGCAGTCATGAACAATAGTGGCCAAATGACATGGCACAGTGTCATAAAAAAAAATGAAGTCGTGGACCAGAGGACCCAGTGCATTTCATGTACACAGCTCACACCATTATGTGCCACCACCAGCCTGCACAGTGCCTTGTTAACAACTTGGATCCATGGCTTCATGGGTTCTCCAGCACACTCAAACCCTACTGTCAGCTCTTACCAACTGAAATTGGGACTCATCTGACCAGACCACAGTTTTCCAGTCATCCTAATGGACACATTCGTTGCACAACCCACTTTGAGTTCTGCAGTTATTTCAACCAGTGTTGCTTGTCTGTTAGCACTAACAACTCTACACAAACACCGCTGTTCTCAGTTGTTAAGGGAAAGCTGTCAGCCTCAGAATTGTCCATGGTGAGAGTTAAAGCCTGAAATTTGGTATTCTCAGGATGCTCCTGACAATGTGGATCTTGGAATATTGCCCCTAATGATTTCTGAAATAGAGTGTCCCATGTGTCTATCTCCAACTAGCATTTCACATTCAAAGTTTGTTAATTCGTGTCATGCTGTCATAATCGCGTGCGTATTACTGTCCCGTACTTGAGGACAATATTTTGGAAATGGAAGAGGATGTAGATGAAGATGAAATGGGAGATACAATACTGCGTGAAGAGTTTGACAGAGCACTGAAAGACCTGAGTCGAAACAAGGCCTCGGGAGTAGACAACATTTCATTAGAACTACTGACGGCCTTGGGAGAGCCAGTCCTGACAAAACTCTACCATCTGGTGAGCAAGATGTATGAGACAGGTGAAATACCCTCAGACATCAAGAAGAATATAATAATTCCAATCCCAAAGAAAGCAGGTGTTGACAGATGTGAAAATTACCGAACTATCAGTTTAATAAGTCATAGCTGCAAAATACTAACGTGAATTCTTTACAGACGAATGGAAAAACTGGTAGAAGCCGACCACGGGGAAGATCAGTTTGGATTCCGTAGAAATATCGGAACACGTGAGGCAATAATGACCCTGTGACTTATCTTAGAAGCTAGATTAAGGAAAGGCAAATGTACATTTCTAGCATTTGTAGACTTAGTGTATAACATTGCTACTTTCACACATTGCTCTGCATTTTGTTGTGAAGGAGGTGTTGTGACTGCACTGTGGTAAGAGATGGTGGATGGATGTGTGGGACAGGTCTTGTGGTTGTGTTGGCACAAGGGAATGACCCATGTGGTTTAGGGTAGGGAACAGATATTCTGAAGGTTGGATGGGCACCAGAACGCTACTTTAGCTGATTTGGATAGGATTTTGGGTAGGATATTCATCATCTCAGGGCATAAAAGGTTGTGAAAACCCTAGTGAAGGATGTAGTTGAGCTTTACAAGGCCAGAGTGATTAGAGAAGTGCTGGTTAACAGGTTTACTAGTGTCAGAGGAGGAGGTCTGCTAATGTAGGAGCTGGATAGGATATTGTCTGTCAATAAAGGCTCTGGAAAGTTTATGAGTATATTTTGACGATGCCTGATTTCTGCTGCTTCTTCTTCTTCTTCTTCTTCTTGCGTTACGGCATCTGTAGGAGTGCGAGCTGCTCCTTCGTGGACTGCATTTTCATCTTCTTCTCCCAGAACCTCTTCAGTCTTTCTCTTCTTCTCTCCCGCACTTCTTCCGAGATCTTCAGTGTCCTTTTCTTCCGTCGACTCCACTGGTGACACTTTAATCTTTTCCTGTATTCTTCTCTGTCGTTGATCTCCAGCTTATTGGTCAGTGTATATTTGTTCCTCCAATTTTCCTTTCCTTTGACCTTGATTCCCAATTCCAACCAGTCCTTCTGAAGTTCAACAAACCACTGGGTTCCTGTCTTTCTCCTTGTCCTCCCTGTTGTTTCCCACACTCTCTTCATCATTCTGTCCATACTCATCCTAATAACATGTCCAGCAAACCTCGCCCATTTTGGTCTGATTTCCCTGGATATTGTTCTCATGTTCCATTACAGTTCTTCCCTAGGTCTTTGCATCCATCTCTCGCTGCCTCCTTTGGGACCTAGTATTTTTCTCTCATTTTTCCCTAGTAGTTCTGCCCCTGTTCTTACTTGTGCCATCATCTCAGCAGCATATAATGCTGCATTCATCACCATTGCCTTGTAGTGACTTACCTTTGTCTCTGTGAATATATTCTTTTTATTGTATATCTCTCTCGTCACACTGAAGGCTGATGTCATCTTGTTTATCCTCTCTGTTATTCCCTCCTTGCTCCTATTCCTTCCTGTTATAAATTCTCCCAGGTGTTTAAATTTGTCCACCATTTGCACAATGGCTTCCGGTGTTTCCCAGTCTGCAGTGGTGTTTAATGTCTTTGTCTTGTTATAGGCAATCCTCAGTCCCACCTTTTTGGCTACCTTACTTAAGTTGTCAAGTTGTGTTCTAACGTTTTTGATGACAAGAATATGTGAACTTGGATTACAACCTTCTCACTTCTTTTACACGCATAGACTGACTTGGTATGCACAGCCGATCTTCTTCTCTGGATAGCCAGCTACATCAGTCTCTAAAAACTTCTTCTTCAAAGAATAATGCTAGTTAAAGGAACATTTAAGACTCACTCTCTCTCTCTCTCTCTCTCTCTACTCATGAAATAAGTAGGTACTCAAAGAATACTTTTAGTTCACCATCGGTATTTTTCAGCTTCCATAAAGAACAAAATTATCATTTCTCACATAAATATTCGACTTCTTGTAAGTCACCCGTATCATCTCACATTAGACACACGTAAGATACATTTACAATATAATTGGTTTAATTACCACAGAAATCATGAACATGTCTTGCCTCTAGCAAGTCTGTGTTAAAAGTTACTAAAAATCTTTTTCCACTCAATTGTTCTTTCATAATTAACAATAGTCATAGTTACAAAACAGCACAAAATAACACAGAAGTTCCTTGGTTCTGCCATGTGCTTTCATTACGACTTCCACGAACCGACTGACAAGTACTCGTCGGTGCCATTTGACTGCCGTGCCTATAGTCTTCTCACGACAACCTTCAGACCTGCACATACAGACAGGTGATGTGCAGTAGATATGCTCTCTCACACTTATATGTAAAACACTGTTTGTTCAAGCTGGTAGAAGGCTGAGTGGTTCTAGAATATATGCAGAAATTCTTGAATCACTACATATCTCCCCCCTCAGATCGAACATGTGATATTTTATACATAATCATTATGTACAATAATATCACACATAATAACAATTCACATTTTAACAGTATAACCTTTTGCTTACTACTTAGCTATTATTTTCTCATTTTACTTTAATAATAAGACATGAGCATTTTGCTCCAGGTTTTATTCAGCACTTTTAATATCTAGGAATTGCGAAGAGTATATTTTTTTTCTCTTTTTTTCTGCTATCTTTCCAATCATAAACTCCAGGTGTTCATGACACATGAGTAATCTACTTTCTGTTCTCACCTTTTGTACTACCTTTCCTATGTATATACTCAATCATTATCTGTTGTAGTTTGGAGGAACTCTGGGCAACATGAAAGTGTTCCTTTTGACACTCGTAAACATACATAAAATGTAATAATGCTCGTTGTGCATAGAATTCACGTTTTTCAGAATAATTCCTATAAAGTGTGTGACTTCTGTCATAATACTGTCCCCTTCTGCTAGGATCAGTACCTACACCTTGCCTGTTGGTTGAACATATAAGTGCACATCCTCTTCCCATTCTGGTAGATATGCCCCTTTATAAAACATTCCTGTTTTTTAGGCCACAGGTTGTCCTGCCTCCCTGTAGGTATGCCTGTCTTATATCCGTAGTATAAATGCTGGGCACCCCCCCCTTATGCATTCTGAGTAGGTCTCATGGTTCATTACACCAGTATACGTTCCTACGTGTGCTACAATAAGAATTTTTGGTAAAGCTACAAATCAATTTTGCACTTCACATTCACTTTTATAATACATCATTTAATGTCTGGAGTCCACCTCTACCTCTCAACTCCTATACTCTTAGTATATACTATGTCTACCTATAATTCAAGTCTCACTATCCTATTATTCATCAATTTATCGGAATATTTGCTACACTGACTTTTCTTAGATAAGCATCTTGATTAACTCCAATCTTGCTTGTGTTCTCTTTCATTACTCATGCCTCCTTCTTATGTACACTCGATGTAGAAATATACGTGTGTGATAGTTTTTATATAAATAGGTCATGTAGAACTGTCATAGTGTTTATATGCCTATATGTGTATGTTTCCCTATATACACATATTCTTTCCCCTACAATACCTGGTGGTTCTCACATTGCGACAGGTTTCTAGCTGTAATTCAGTGTAATTTTTGTGTGTATGTGGATGTGTGTTCATGCAGTCTGATTCTACAGCTTCTTATTGAAAGATAAGATGTAGGTTATTGGAAACCACAGAAACCAGGAAGGAATTCTACAATATAAGTAGATGAATATGGAAAGAGGGAAAAATAGATAGGTCCTCAAATGAGAAGTAAGAAAGTAAATAAATAGAAATTGTTGCTAAGATTGGAGAACAGACAGAAGATAGCCCCAAAGACAGGAAACCCTTCCCACCCCCCTTCCCCAGGATCCCTACCTTGCAGGTACTTGAGTCAGACACCGGAGGAGGTTTGGTGTTAAATTGTCTTCTACAGAACGGACATTCCCACCTTCATCCTTGGGGTCCCCTAAGGAAATCTTAGCAACCCTATGGAAATGGCAAGTGATGAAGAGTCCAGCACACATGTTTGTGAGGGTTGTTTGAAAGATGTGATGGGTGTTTTGTGTTAATCATGATTTATGTGTTCTCATAAATCATGCTTTTATCCAAAATACCCACCCCTTTCAAAACTGTTACAAACCTTCCCATCTACATCACATCTCATAAAAGGTATAAAATATTCTGTACAAAGTAGAAAATCTATATACTATATTATCACAGTTGTTTAATTAGTCACCCAATATTATATCTTCTGCTAACTTAATATTTCCTTCAGTACACTAAGAAAAATATGCATCAGGAAGTATAAATTGGAACTTTGCCCCTGTTATGTTACATCCAGTATGAAAATGGTTTTCCATGAATTCATAAATTATTTCGAAAGTTATGTGCCAGGACATGGTTCTCCATATTTACCCAGAAATATGTGACAAATAAAGGAATTACCAGACAGCTTTCAACAAAACCAGTGTTGGAGTCAACGTAATAACGCCTTATATCAATAGAACATACAAAATTGATGATGTTGATTTTACCATGACCTCAGCACAAAAGTTTGCAAAGAAACTGGTGAAGAGATTACATACCAAGGCCATTTTGAGCAAAAATATGACCTCATTATACATGGAGACTGCGCCGATCGAAACTGAGGGAGAGAAGAGCTGACCAGGCAGACTTAATATATCTTGTCCCAGAGCTGTGCCAAATGACAGGGATTGGAGACAACATGTGTGCAAATTTCCACGTCATGTTGCTGCCGAGCAAAGTCGGGACAAGTCTCGACTGGGGATAGGTAGGTGTGAATGCACTGTGCAAATCCCTACCTAATGCGTGCTCTTGTAGGGTACATAAGAGTACTACCAGAAGCACATATGCAGAAGCTTCTTTAGTCCCCCGAGAGATTATATAAGGAGCTAGAGGTTGTTAGTAGTCTGACTGAATGGAACAAGGAAATCCCCCACCAGGAACCATTGGGGATGACATAATCACAAATGCTATTTAGTATGATTTTTTTTCCATGGTATCTCTGAGTGTAGAAGAAACACTGAAAACAACTCGGGATTCGACAGTCGCCACTCTGCCCATTAACTCAGAATGTTAACATTCCTGGGGGATATATAACAGTATAGTTTGATAGGAATTCGGTGCAGCAAAACTATTATGGAAGAAACACAAAAATAACTCGGTATCTGACGGTTGTCACTCCGCCCGTTAACTCAGAACGTTAACGTATCTGGGGGATATATAACAGAATAGTTTGATAGGAATTTGGTGCAGCAAAACTATTATGGAAGAAACACCAAAAACAACTCAGATCTGAGGATCGTCACTCCACCCATTAACTCAGAATGTTAACAGCCCTGGGGGATATATAGCAGAATAGTTTGATAGGAATCCGGTGCAGCAAAACTATTATGGAAGAAATACTGAGAACAACTCGTGATCTGACAGTTGTCACTCCGCCTATTAACTTAGAACGTTAATGTCCCTGGGGGACAGATGACTCCGTCTGGATCCCATGGATCTGATATACCTTCACTTGAGCAAGTGCAGACCAGTACTTCCTGTTAAATTTTGTATGGAAGTCTCCCCACTGCAAAACAATCACCACTTCACTAGTCAATACCAAATTAGGTGAAATTATTCTGTATTCTACTCTATCCTGGATAAGTTTGAATTCTTCCCACAAGTCTTCTATAACTTTCAATTCAATTCAATTCAATTTTTATTATCACATAACAAGCCTTATACAATCAAAGATTGTGACATAGGTGACTTATCAGTTTTTACACTATATATAACAATACTAAAAATACAATGAACTAATAATATACATGGCGTAACATGTTCAAAGAGGTATTTTAATTACAATTATAATGCATTGTTACCATTCATGAAATCTTCTACACTATAGTAACATTTATCTTTCAGATATTTTTCCAGGTCTCTTTTGGTGCCTTTTACATTTGGGTCATCCATATATTTCCATATTTTATTTACAAATTTCATGCCCATATAGTATGGGGTTTTTTTATATGATTTTAAACGGTGGGTTGGTAACATGTAGCTCGTTCTATGTCTTGTATCATATTGATGCAAGAAGAAGTTGCCCTCAAAAAGTTGTGGGTTTCTTTTCGTGAAAGTGAGAGTTTCATAGATGTATACGCTTGGAATGCTCGTTAGATCCAGTTTTACAAACAAAGGTTTGCAGTGTTGCTTTGGTTTTGCTCCCACCATTGCCCGGATGATTCTTTTTTGTAGTCTAAAAGCTCTAAGTAAATTTGTTTTTTCAGACCCCCAGAAAATTATACTATACCTAATGACTGAAACAAAATATGCATTATATACAGTTTTTCTTACAGCTAAATCAGTAATACTATACAAGATATTCATAATATATACAAGGCTATTCAGTCGACCCAGTATGTTGTCCACATGGCGACTCCATAACAGGTTTTTATTGTTTAACACGCCAAGGAATTTGACACAGTCTGCAGTCTCTAATTTTTTGTCCATATAACTTATTTCACTTATAGACTGTGCAGATTGTTTTGTGGTAAAATGAACAATTTCTGTTTTTGTAAAGTTTAATGTCAAGTTATTGTTTTTTATCCATGCCTCCACTTCCCCAAGTGTTTGTTCAAAATGACGAATTAGGTCTACCTCATTTTTACAACAGACTACAGCTGTTGAGTCATCTGCATAGAGGATAGTATCAGACTGGACCTGACATGGCATATCATTAATATAATATAGAAAAAGCAGTGGCCCTAATATTGAGCCTTGTGGAACACCTAATTGAGTGTTTTTCCAGCCAGAGAGAAATTTCTTGCCGTTGATGTTAATAAGTACTCTTTGTTTTCTGTTTTCAAGTATGATGACATCCAGCTAAGAGATTTGCCTTGAAAACTATAGCGTGCCAATTTTTGGAGAAGCAGGTCATGATTTACTGTGTCAAAGGCTTTGGACAGGCCACAAAAGATGCCTCACACACACATTCTATCATCAAGACATCTGCTGACTTTTGTGACTAATTCATTTATTGCATGGATTGTGCTGCGGCCTTTTCTGATACCATATTGATTGCCTAAGATAATGCTGTTAGATGAATTGTGATTTTCAATCTGATCACATGCAGCTCTTTCAAATATTTTTGAGAAAATTGGTAACAGTGAGATTGGCCTATAGTTGCCCAATTCATCTTGTTTGCCTTTTTTGTGTATGGGCCGAACTTCTGCATATTTTGATCGATCTGGGAAACATCCCTCATCAAATGATTGGTTGATTATGAAAGAGAGTGGATATGCAATACTGTGACGGACTATTTTTATTATTTCAGTGGGGACCTCATCCCACCCCGCAGATTTTGAATTTTTTAGGGACATTATGATTTTGATGACATCTGAGATGGAAACATGAGAAAACTTAAAACATGTGCAATTGCTATCTGTCATATTGGGCTTTGTATTTGGTGGTGAACAGTCACCAAATTTGTTACAGTTTGTGAAAAAGTCATTGAATGATTCACAAATGGCACTGGGTTCTGTAACAGCTCTACCATTTATCACTATTTTAGAAGGGCATTTTCTCTCTGCCTCACTGCCAACTTCACTTCTTATAACAGACCAAACAGCTTTTGATTTGTTTTTTGTATTTGAAATGAAGTCATTATTTGCAGTACATTTTGCTAGTTTAACTATTTTGTCAAATGTTTTTTTGTATGTGCTTACATACTTAAGAAATTGAGGGCTTTGATTTACTTTTGCCTCCATATGCAGTTTCCTCTTAGTAGCACTAGACACTCTAATTCCTTTTGTTACCCAGGATCTACTTTTTTGGGACCTGGTCCTCACTGTTACAAAAGGGAAGCATTCATTGAATATACCCAAGAATTCAGTTAAAAAGTTATTGTAATTGTCACTTGTGGAAGTGTGTTTGCTGACTGTCCACTTGGTTTGGCTTAGTTTTTTGCAAAATACTTCCACATTTTCTTGACTGAAATTCCTACATCTTTTTGTTGTGCAGACTGAATTTTGCTTCGGTAGTGATACAAATAGTGCTTTAAGGTCTGATACTCCTAAATCTAGAAGAAACTTTTCTTTTACATAATAATTATAACTACTTACAATATTGTCAATACATGTTGCAGAGCTTGCTGTAATTCTTGTATACTGATCGAAATTGAGATTTAGCCCATTTGTGGCTACCAGGTTCTTTAAGTGTGAAGAAAATTTGTCATCAGTCCTTACATCTATGTTGAAGTCAGCACATATAACCACTTTCTTGTACAGTTTCTCACATTTTAATTTATGTAGCAATGTATCAAACTTATCTAAAAATACAGAGCTTATATGGTACCCAGGGGTGCGATATATGCTGATAATTAGTGTGTTATACTCTTTAAGTTCTATACAACAACTTTCAAATGTGCCTTCTTCATTCAGATGGCTAAAATTTTGTCTGATATCATAGTCTACCGTGGAATGAACTAATATGCAAGAGCCTCCATACCCATTGATCCTACAAAAGCTGGTAGCCAGTTTATAACCTGTAAGTTTATTCAGGAGACTGATATTTTCAGATTTTAGCCAATGTTCATTAAGGCATATTACTTTCACAGATTGTTTCACACTTTCTAGCAAAATTTCTATATCATAAAGCTTCCTGATCATTCCTTCAGACAGACCTCTTATGTTCAAGTGCATAACGAAATTACTACTGCATATATTATTAGGTAGAGGGTCTTTAAAACTAATTTGACTATAAAGTAACAGAACGTCAACCTGAGTGTTGACTGCTTGTTCTGGATTCGTTGTATTGGGCCAAATTCGGATAGAACTGGCCCCCTTCATCAGTTTCCCTGTGTGTGAGCATCTGGATGATGAGTAGGTACAGTTTTCTTGACGATAATTTCAGTCTTTGCTGTATGTTCTGAGGCTGGTTCTGGCTCCGTCTCATCTTCTGGACGTGATGTTCCTGTTTGAGCTGGCGCTGTGGCTGCGATTTTGAAATTGTTTTCTCGTTTATCCATTTCCTTGGTCGAAACTGGTTGCACAGCAATTGGTTTTCTTGCAACGTCGTCGTCTTTTTGTATTAATTTCGCTAGCATTTTGCCAACGTATGACTTGCCAGCGTTATTATAATGTAGTCCATGTTTCGTAAACAAATCTCTTGCATCTGGAAGATCAAGAAATGTTACATTTTGTTGGGACTTGCATATTTTGTAGAATTGTCTGTTTACTTTTGCAAGCTCCAGATTTACGATGGAATTGTCTTGCAGGTCGTATCTGTGAGGCAAACTTGTAACTATGATGTTCGGAACTTTCAGGTCAAGTAATGTAGTTTTTAAACACTGGGTCGCATGTTTACTCTCATTTCTGTATACATCATTACTTCCACCCATGATTATGACGGCATCATTCTTAGATAGCTCATTAAGTGAGTTGCTGCTCTTAATTATCTCAGTCAAAGGTGCACTGGGTTTCGTCATACCTGTTGCCGTAAATAACGTACTGTACTCATTTATTTTTTCGGCAATTTTCTTGGCGTGGCTATCACCAAGTACAACAACTCGTCGTTTGATGTTCACTGGTTTATTTTTCGTATTAGATGTTTTCTTGGCTGCGCACTCGATTGGAAGTTTCGTCACTGATTTTTGTTCGTCATTATTCTTTGTCTTATCACAGTCTTCGTCTAGTGTTGTGAATTTATTTGCTAGCGGTATCGCCGGAACTGTACTCACTGTCTGTCTGTTTGTTTTTTTCGGCAAACACCACGTTTTTTGCCCAGAACGACGGTTAACAACACTGTCTTGTGCTAGACGATGATCTCGCTCTATCTCTTTGTATTTCGTTTCCAGTTCTTGATATTTCTGCCGAAGTTCTTCATATTTCATATTTATAGTCATTAAATCCTCTGTAAGCACACTTATTATTTTTTCTTTTGATTTTATCGTGTCCATTACCTCGTTTTTCGTGACACTCACAAAGCACTGACGGCATGTCCAGTCATGTTCGTCTTTTATATATTTTAGATTCACTTTAACACATTTGTCGTGATACCACGACCTGCACTGGATGCATAGGATACCTCTCTTTACCTTTTTTACGCAGATTTTACACACGTCACTATCACTTTTTAAGGAAACTGAGACATCGTTACAGAACAAAGTTTCATTCGGCGCCTTGCTGGTATCATTAAGTTTGGAAGAAGCAATAGTCAAAACATTTCCAGAGGTTATTCTCTCAGTAATTTCTTGATCTATAATTTGTTCAAATGGTTCCTCCAAACTATTTACATTTATGATCTCTGAGTTCACTAGTTTCTCTTTGAAATTTCTCTCTACATTATCTACTCGTGTATGAATTCCTGTAATTTGCGATTGGATTATTGGCATTAACTTATCTTGCTTTTCAATACTGTCTTGTAAAGTATGCAATCCCTGCTTTACAGCATCTAACTTAACATTACATACATTTTCAAATGATCCTATCTTTCCATTAATTTCAGATTCTACCATATTACATTTTTCCTCAATATCAAATTCTAACTTTTTTGTAAAATCCTGAAAATAATCATTCTGTTTTTGGTTGAATTCGGTAAACATTTCATTTACATAAATGTTTAAAGACTAAGTTAGATCATTCTTTAAATCTAATTTCAAATTTTTCGACTCTACTATTTAGGGTGTCAAATTCAGCCTTTAAAGCATCCGTGCCTTCGCATAGATTACTAAATTCTCTACTCAGTGCATCAACTTTGGCACTTAACAAACCTAGATTTGCTGCTCGACTATTCAAGGTTTCACTCCGGTTATTTAGAACTTCACTCCGTGCATCTAATTTATCATTTACTCGAGCATTTTGAGCTTCGATTACATTTACTAACGCAGACCAGTCTGGCCCTTCTTTACTAACTTTCATAGCTGTGACCGGTTGTGAAGTTTCCCCAACTTGCTGTTCCAGATCCATAATTTTACAAGCTTTAGACCTTGTGAGCATCTAAAAATTAACTTTAAGTATAGTAACTACACTATTAAAGTTCATTCAACAGTTTATACCACGTCGTATTAAAACAATAAATTTCTGTTTTACGCTCACCCGGTGTAGAATATGGGCTGTGTCGATAAGCGGATGTGTAATCAGCACCGGCGAACAGCAACTGGTGCCGCTGGCATCGGATGTCAGTTTCGTGTCTGCGTACCCACAATATGTGAGAGCTGTAGACTCCCCACACCAGGTCTTCTTAGTCATATCGTTCTAGTTGTATCTCTTCTTAGTCTAATACGTCGAGATCCTCTCTCCAGTTTTCCACGTTGTGACTTTCTCGCATCTTCTCCCTTATTTGCATTTACAAATTCTATCTATCAGATATTTGGGTAGAATACAAATCCGTGAAATGTTCTCTTGTCTTGTTATGCTCTGTTGCTATGGCAACACTTGATAGCTTTTTCTCTCATTTTCATCTCAAAATGCCTTTTTTCCTTTGGTCCTTTCACACCGGTCACCACATTCTAACATTTTTGACGATAAGAATATCTGAAGTTGGATTGCAACCTTCCCAGTTCTTTTACATGCATGGACTTACTTGGTATGCACAGCCGATCTTCTTCTACGGATAGACGGCTAAGTCAATCTCTAAAATATTTCTTCTCCAAAGAATGATGCTAGTGAAAGAAACATTTAAGATGCACTCTCTCTCTCTCTCTACTCGTTAAATAAGAAGGTACTCAAAGAATACTTTTAGTTCACCATCCGTATATTTCAACTTCCATGTTGTTGTTGTTGTGGTCTTCAGTCCTGAGACTGGTTTGATGCAGCTCTCCATGCTACTCTATCCTGTGCAAGCTTCTTCATCTCCCAGTACCTACAGCAGCCTCCATCCTTCTGAATCTGCTTAGTGTATTCATCTCTTGGTCTCCCTCTACGATTTTTACCCTCCTCGCTGCCCTCCAGTACTGAATTGGTGATCCCTTAATGCCTCAGAACATGCCCTACCAACCGGTCCCTTCTTCTGGTCAAGTTGTCCCACAAACTTCTCTTCTCCCCAATCCTATTCAGTACTTCCTCATTAGTTATGTGATCTACCCATCTAATCTTCAGCATTCTTCTGTAGCACCACATTTCAAAAGCTTCTATTCTCTTCTTGTCTAAACTATCTATTGTCCATGTTTCACCTCCATACATGGCTACACTCCATACAAATACTTTTAGAAACGACTTCATGATGCTTAAATCTATACTCAATGTTAACAAATTTCTCTTCTTCAGAAACGATTTCCTTGCCATTGCCAGTCTACATTTTATATCCTCTCTACTTCCACCATCATCAGTTATTTTGCTACCCAAACAGCAAAACTCCTTTACTACTTTTAAGTGTCTCATTTCCTAATCTAATTCCCTCAGCATTACCCAACTTAATTCGACTACATTCCATTATTCTCGTTTTGCTTTTGTTGATGTTCATCTTATACCCTCCTTTCAAGATGCTGTCCATTCCGTTCAACTGCTCTTCCAAGTCCTTTGCTGTCTCTGACAGAATTACAATGTCATCGGCGAACCTCAAAGTTTTTATTTCTTCTCCATGGATTTTAATTCCTACTCCAAATTTTTCTTTTGTTTCCTTTACTGCTTGCTCAATATACAGTCTACAACCCTGTCTTACTCCCTTCCCAACCAATTCCATAAAGAACAAAATTATCATTTCTCACATAAATATTCAACTTCTTGTAAGTCACCGATATCGTCTCACATTAGACACACTTAAGATACATTTACAACATAGTTGGTTTAACAACCACAGAAATCATGAACATGTCTTGCCTCTAGCAAGTCTGTTACCAAAAATCTTTTTCCACTCAATTGTTCTTTTGTCACTAACAATAGTCACAGTTACAAAACAGCACAGAATAACACAGAAGTTCCTCGGTTCTGCCGTGTGCTTTCATTACGACTTCCACGAACCGACCGCCAAGTACTTGTCGGTGCCATTCGACTGGCATGTCTACAGTCTTCTTACGACAAACTTCAGACCTGCACACGCAGACAGGTGATGCGCAGTAGATATACTCTCTCACACTTATATATAAAACATTGTATGTTCGAGATAGTAGATGGCTGAGTGGTTCTAGAATATATGCAGAAATTCTCGAATAATACAGTATCTTTGCATCTTCTTCTGTCTCACTTACTATTGCTATGTCATCTGCAAAGGCTAGGCAGTCCACTTGAACCCTGTTTTCCTTTTTGTCCTCCACACGGGTCTTTGGTAATCCCATTTCCTCGTTTATTGCTCTCCACTCTGGATCACTTCATCCAGTGGTATATTGAACAACAATGGTGACAATCCAACTCCCTGTTTAACAACAGTCTTGAACTCAAATTCTTCTGATAGTGCTCCTGTGAATCTCACCCTTGCTTATGTGTCTGTCAGAATTATGAGTTCTTGTGTAGTTTCATCTAGTCCTCTGCTCTTCAGGATCCTAACAAGAGTCTGTCTGTCAATGGAGTCATATGCCTTTGTGAAGTCCACACAGGTTATTACTCACTTTTTGTTTTTTAAGGCCCTATGTTCTATCAGTTGCTTCAGGATATGTATCTGTTCTATACATACTATTCCCTCCAAGAATCCCTCCTGGTAGTCACCATTGGTACTTTCTACCTGTTCTTCTACTCTCTTGAGCAATATTTTTGGCAACACCTTGTATCTGACCTCTGTAGTTGCTTGCATCTCTCTTGTCCCCCTTCTTATGTATAGGTACTACAATTCCATTCTTCCAGCCTTCTTTCAACTTCTTTGTTCTCCAGATCTGGTGGATTTTGTTGGTCAAGTTATCTGTTGCTTTGTTGCCTCCCCACTTTATCATCTCAGCTGCTATACCATCTTCTCCAGTTGCCTTATTATTCTTTACATCACTTATGACACGTGCAACTTCATCCGTGGTTGGAGGGCATTGTGCATCCAGCTGGCACTATGTAGGGGCAGTGTGTGTGTGTGTGTGTGTGTGTGTGTGTGTGTTTCCTGCCTGTATCTGTCATGTAGCTTGGGAAAGGAGTTACTTTCTTTCTTTATTGTGTGTGCCTGTTGACGACTCAATGTCTTTTCTTTTTGGTGTGTTTGTCCCCAGTTCCAGATCATCTTCAAGTGGTTCACAGTTCAGCAGGTCACGAAAGTACTCTGCAAAAATCATACAGTTTTCCTTTGCACTAACAGACAGCTCCCCTTTCTTATCTCTTATAAACTTCTCTACCCTTGTATCCGATCAGACTCTTTTTGAATTTCCCGAAAAAGTGTTTGCTGTTGTTTTTTCCTGAAGTTGGCCTCAATCTCATCCAGTTCCCACTTCATCTTCTGTTTTCTTGCTCATCTTATTGTTCGGGCCACTTCCTTTCTTGCTCCTAAGAAAACTTCCTATTTTTCTGGGTCCTTCTTGCTGCTCCAGTCTCTCCAGGCTTTTCTGTGAGTCTCCACTGCTTCCTCACATTCCTTGTTCCACCACCAGTGCTTCCATTTCTTTTCTTCCTTTCCCCATAGTTCAGCATTTTTCGCCATATTTCCCTTCGTATCATCCTGTTGATTGAATTATTCAATTCCTTCCTCATATCTGGATCGACTGTGTCTTAATTTGTTTCTGTCTGTCTTCATGTTTCTGGTTCTTATATTCATCTGTGGCGGTTTGTCCCTGCCTGGAATCCAAAGGCACTTAACCTCTGTAAGATAATGATCCGATTCTATTCTTGTGTTCTTCCTGAACTTTGTGTTCATGATCTCTGTAGTGTTTGTCCAGCTGATTGCTATGTAGTCAATTTGGAATTCCCCAAGGCAGGTGCATGGGTTTGCCCATGTCTTTTTCTTACTCGGTTTGGCCCTGAAGTGTGTTGTCATCAGTCTCATTTTGTTCAATTAGTCTTTCTCCATTTTTGTTCGTCTGCTGTTGCGCAGGGTATTCACCCACTACTTCTTTATGTTGTTTCTCTCTTCCAATCGGTGCATTATGATCTCCTATGAGTATCTTTACATGTCTATATGGTATGTTTTTCAAGGTATCATCTAGCTCCTTCCAGAAACTGTCTGCAACTTTCTTGTCTTTCCTGTTCTTGTCATTCGTAGGTGCATGTCCATTAACTATTGTATACTTTTTGTTCCCTGCTTGAAATGTCAGTGTTAATATCCTTTCTGACCAGCTCTTTATTTCAGTTATGCCATCCTCGTATCTCTTGTCTGCTATGAACCCTGTACCAAAGCGTGTAGGTGCATGTCTTTCCTTTCCCACTCTAACTCCTGATGTCCTTTTCAGTATTATGAAGCCTTCTTACTCCACTGTATCTTCGTCAGTGTGTCTTGTTTCTTGCATCACTAGAATTCCACTGCTTCTCTGTTTCATCTCATCTAATACCTGTTTAAGTTTACCAGTCTTAATCTTTGTCTGTACATTTATGGTTCCAATTCTGAAAGACTTTTTAGTTTTTATCTTCTTTGAGGTTCCTGGGAGCTCCAGCTCTTCCCTTATGCACTTTTTGGCAGGTCCCTCAGAATCCGAATGTCTGCTTGCGTCGACCTCGGTCAGTGGGGATTGTCCCCCTGGGGTAATCTCGATTCAATAGTGCGATCCATTCTGTGAGCTAAAAATAGTTTTTGCTGGGATGGCTCGTGTCTATATGTCTATCCAGTTATGGGACTGAGGTTGTTAGCCCCAGAAGATGAGTTCAGGCCGCCCCTGACATGGGGATGCCTTTGGTAGGTGCTCCTAACGTGGAGTACAGCCACTACCTGATATGTTTCAATGGTTCTTCCAGTCTCTCTGCCGTTGGGAAGTGATGTACCTCTTCACCTTCGAGACCGTTGGCTGGGCTTCACCTGTAACCTTATGTAACTGGGTGCTACCATCAGGAGCCAGATGGACCCAGGTTTTTTTATGAAGCTGTTACTCCTCCCCCTCCTCCTTCCCCATCCCAGGCTTGGGACTGGCAATGGTGCAGTTAATGCCTGCTTTCCCATGCAGATAGGCCATCCACAGGTGTTGAGGCTCTGAGCAAGAGACATTTTGACATAGAATGGGTGACAGCAGTCAAAGTGGAGGTATTATTGGTTGCACACTTGATATGATAAGGTGTACATAATGGAGCCTGTCTCTTGCCTCTCTCTTCCTCTGCCCACGTCACCTAACACAGCTTCCATCCCAACCTAGTCCATCTGCCAAACTGCAACACTGGCATTGTGCACCCAGCCGGAACCATGTAGTGGCAGTTCGTGCGTTGCATGTGTGTGTGTGTGTGTGTGTGTGTGTGTGTGTGTGTGTGTGTGTGTGTGTTTGCTGCCTGTATCTGTCATGTAGCTTGGGAAAGGAGTTACTTTATTTCTTTATTGTGTGTGCCTGTTGATGACTCAATGTCTTTGCTTTTTGCTTTGTGGTCTCCTTTACTCCAAAAATATATAAAATAATAATTCTTTAGTCATGCCTTCTACACTTTTATCAGACTAATTGACCTCTAGAGTATAAATTCTGTGTAACTCCCAATATTTGTATTACATAGATCCTGGCTTTGCTAGTATACAGACAACCATTAATGGTCTATGCAAGTTACATAAATGCTTTGTTTGAAGTATCTGATGAAAACATCATCTGAGCAGCTTAGGAAATGGAGCAGTGGCTTCTTTCAAAGTATTCTAACATTTTGATGACTTAAAGTGTGAAAGTAGACACACAGACTTCACACTTTTTTACGAGATGACTTACTTGGGGTTTGCAGCCTTTCTTCTTTACAGAATAGCTGGCTGCTGGAAACTCTCTTGACTTTTTCTCCGTTGAATAATGCTAGTTACAGGAACTTCCAAGCCTCTTTCTACTCATGAATTAAGTAGCTATATAAACTTTACTTTTTGTCAGTCAACAATGTATTTGACTTTCAAGCACATAAACAAATTCTCACTTTCAACAAATTATGCAACTTCCAGCAAGTCTCTCATACAGTCGTACGTTAGAAACAATTTGTTTTACATTCAAAAGAAAGTCTGCGTAGACACCATGACTTTCAGAAAAAGAGTCTGAAAATACGTCTTGCCTCTAACAGGGCTGAGTCAAGAGTCCACAATAGTACCTATTCTCAACTGTTCGTGTTGCACATAACAATAGTCAGTGACACAATAAGCACAGAGCGGTATAAGAGCTCCATGGTTCTTCGTCTAAAACATCTGTGGATTGCCCAACAAGTACTTGTCGGTGCCGTTCGACACCCACGTCTACTTTCTTCCCGCGACTGGTTTTAAACCTGCACACACAAACAAGTGACATGCAGTTGGTAGAATTTTACCATCCCACACTCGTATCTTGAATATCATTTGTTCGAGACAGTAGAAGGCTGAGTGGTTCTAGAATTTACACAGAAATTTTCAAATCACTACATATCCCCCCCTCCCCCCCTCAGATCAAACATGTGATAATTTATACATAATAATTATGCAAGTAATATCATTCATAATAACATTTCATATCTTAACAATATATATTTTTTTTACATAGGTTTATATACATATCTCTCCTTTCCATAACAACAATCTTTCTCTTATTGTTTCTCTGTTCTTTTCTTATTTTACTTTGTTATTAAAATGTGAGCATTTACTCGTGGTTTCAGTCAGCTTTACTAATATTTAGGAATTGTGAGGACTTTTTCTCTTTTATTTTCTTTTTCAATCGGAAACTTTAATGTTTATGACACATGAGTAATCTATTTCCTATTTTTATCTTTTTATACTACTTTTCTCCTAGTATGTACTATTTTCATTTGTTGTAGCCTGGAGGAACTCTGGGTGAAATGAAAGTGTTCTTTTGACACTCATTTACTTCCATGAAACATAATAATGCTAGTTATTCGTAGAATTTACACTTTCCAGAATAATTCCTATAAAATTTGTGACTTTTGTCACGATATGGTCCCCTTCTCCTAGGATCAGCTCGTATTCCTTGCTTGTGGGTTGGCCTTGTGAGAGCACTTCCTCTTTCCATTCTGGTAGGTATGCCCCTTACAAAACATCTTCATTTTTTAGGCCACAGGTCGTCCTATCTCCATGTAGACACTTCTGCCGTTTATACTTAGTGAATGCCAGATATGCCCCCCTTATCCTTTCTGAGTAGGCCTCATGGTTCATTACCCTGTTATACATTTCTATGTATACCCTTATTAAGTATCTTCTGGTAAAGATATAAATCTATCTTAAACTTTGCATTCATTCTTTAATATATCATTCACTCCTTACAATCCTCCTCTACGAATCAACTTCTATACTTTTAATAGATATTATGTCTATATATTCTAGTTACGTCCCACTATCCTTCAATTCATCAGAGTTTTTAGTGCACTGAACTTGCCCATACCTTTTTCTTATTTATCCATTACTGATTACTATTTTATAGTTGTTCATTATGTATGGACATCTCTCCTTATATATACTCGATATAGAACTGTCATAATGCCCCATATATGTGCGCGTAATTCCCTACGTACACACCTTTTCCCCTACAACACCAGGCGGTTCTCACATCGTGACAGGCTTTGTCTTATATAATTTAATGTTTGCATAGAAGTGGTTGCTAGGATCATAGAAGAGAAAGAAGATAGCCCCAAAACAATACAATACAATACAGGAAAGCCTTCCCACTCCCCTTCCTCAGGATCCCTACCTCTCAGGTACTGGAGTGAGATGCCGGTGTTAAATCGTCTCCTATAGGACCAACTTGTCCCACCTCCACCCTTTGAGGTCCCTGAGGGAAATCCTAGCAACCCTGTGGAAACAGCAAATGAAGAAGAATCAGGCACACTTGTTTGTGAATGTCATTTGAAAGGTGTGATGTGTGTTTTGTGCTAGTCATGATTTATTTGCTCTTGTAAATCATGCTTTTAGCTACAATACCCACCCCTTTCAAAATGTATACAAACTTTCCTGTCTATATCACATCTCATAAAAGATATAAAATACTCTATACAAAATAGAAAATCTATACACTACAGTATAATAATTGTTCGGCTAGTCACATCTTATTATATTTTCCACAAATATAATACTCTATTCAGTTTATTTTGTTTCGATATCACTTTATTTCTGTGATTCTCTTAAGTTGTTCTCTATTTTTTGGTCATATCTGGTTTTTAAGCAATAAGATTGTAGGAATTCGGTACAAGAAAACTATCTTGGCAGAAACACCGAAAACAACTCGGGATCCGATGATCATCACTCCGTCCATTAACTCAGAATGTTAACATCCCTGGGGGATAGATGACTCCACCTGGGTCCCATGGATCTGATATTAACTTTTCTTGTACACTGGCAGACCAGTAATTTTCTTTAAATTTCTTTTGAAAGTCGTCCCATGAGGAAAAATTTGCAATATTTACTGTACCCAATTCTGAAGCTTCCCCTAGAAGGTACCCCACAGCAAATTCAATCTTCTTAGAATCTTCTCAATGTTTTGGTAATTCTTGGTTAAACCTTTTTAAGAAAAGGGTCAGATGTACATCTCCGTCCGGCTTAAATATAGGAAACTGTCTATATAACCCTGAATTAGCTCCCCTTTGTAAATAAGTCACAGCTTCATTAGTTAATACCACATTAGGTGAAGTTTCCCTTTTTTCTACTTTATCTTGAATAAGCTTAAATTCTCTCCACAGGTCTTCTATATCCTTCCTGGTACCATTAAATTTGGAGGAAGGAATAGGTGATAAGTTCCTGGATGTTACTCTCTCGGTAACTTTTCGATCTATAATTTCCCCAAATTGTTCCTCCAAACTAATTGCATTTATAATATCAGTGTTAGCTATTTTATCTTAGAAATTCCTTTCTACATTGTCAACTCGTGTACTGACACCTGTAATTTGCGATTGAATGATTGGCATTAACTCATTCTGCTTACGTACACTCTCTTGCAAAGTATACAAACCACGTCTTACATCATTATACTTAATATTGTACACATTTTCAAAAGAGCCTAACTTTTCAATAAGTTGGGATTCTACATTATTACATTTGTTCTCAATGTTAAGTTCTAACCTTTTTGACAATTCCTGAAAGGTATCATTCTGTTTCTGACTAAGGTCAGTAAACATATGATTTATATGAGTAGTCAAAGAGTTTGTCAACTCATTGTTTAGATCTACTTTTAAATGCTCTACTTAGTACTTATAGCGTCAGACTCAGTCTTCAAAGTGCCCATGCCTTCGCACAGATTACTAAATTCTTCATGCTGAGAGTCAACCTTGGCACTTAACAAATCCAAATTTGTCCTTTGAATATTTAACTGAGAATATACTAAGTCTAGCACTTTGAGCTTTGATTAAATTTATCAACTCATCCGAGTCAGGTGTTTCTTTGCTATCTCTCATAGCCATAGCTGGGTCTTACGTTTCTCCAACTTGTTGTAAATTTTTCATACTTTTAAATGCTTCAGCTCCCATAATCATTTAAAACTAACTTAAAATATGATAATTACACAAATAAAAGTTCACTCAACAGTATTTTGTACAACTTCGTACTAAAGTAATGAAGTTTTGTTTCATGCTCACCTGACGTAGAATTCTTGTAGTGCAGGTGAACGGATGTGGAGGCAGGTCAGCACCAGCGAACAGCAGCTGGTGCCAGCAGCATCAGATGTAGGATGGTTTCCGCATCTGCATCCCCGCGATGTATGTGAGAGCTGTATACTCCTCGCACTGGATCTTCTTGGTTAAAGTGTTCTATGTGCACTTCTTCTTAGACAAATATGTCAAAATATTCTTTACTATTTTTATCATTGTGAGTTTTTCATTTCTTCACAGTCTTTCCCTTCAAATTTTGCTCCATTGGATACTTAAACATATTCCAATGTCTCAGAGTAATTTCCTTGTCTTATTATGTTTGGTTGCTATGGCAACACACAGCAGTTTCTTTCCTCATTTTTGACTGAAAATTCCTGTTTTTTCAGTCCTGCCACGGTTTTCACATTCTAATGTTTGGGGACTTAAAGTGTGAAAGTAGACATACAAACTTCACACTTCTTTATGAGATGACTTACTTGGGGTTTGCAACCACTCTTCTTTACAGGATAGCTGGCTGCTGGAAACTCTCTTGACTTCTCCATCAAATAATGCTAGGTACAGGAATTTCCAAGCCTCTTTCTACTCATGAAATAAGTAACCATGTAAACTTTACTTTTCATCAATCAGTGATGTATTTGACTTTCAAGCTCATAAACAAATTCTCACTTTCAACAAATTATGTGACTTCCAACATGTCTCTTGTACAGTCATACGTTAGAAACAGTTTGTTTTACATTCAAAAGAAAGTATGCTTGGACACCATCACTTACAGAAAAAAAAAGAGTCTGAAAATACGTCTTGCCTCTAACAAGGCTGAGCCAAGAGTCCACAATAGTACCTATTCTCAACTGTTCTTGTTGCACATAACAATAGTCAATGACACAATAAGCACAGAGTGGAATAAAAACTCCATGGTTCTTCCTCTAAAACACCTGTGGATTGCCCGACAAGTACTTGTCCATGCCATTCGACTGGTAGGATTTTACCATCCTGCACTCGTATTTAGAATATTGTGTGTTCGAGATGGTAGAAGGCTGAGTGGTTCTAGAATTTACACAGAAATTCTCGAATCACTACAGTATTCTAATTTAAATATGTAAAGAATCTAGAAGTAATTACTATAATTATCAGTTAGCGCTATCCATAATTTGCCTTCAGAATACTTTACAGAAGTAGACAACAATGACTACTTTGCCTGTTAACAAATAACTTAATTTGTCCCACATCCCTGATGTCTTCCCTTCATGATAAGACTGACAGAACATAAAGTGTCTATGAATGAATGAACAAATGTACATTTGAAATGCCAAGGATTGCACTTACCTCTTCCTGGCACAGGTCACAGCTGGCTTCCCTATTGGTGAAATTTGTTTTACTGTTGCAGTTTTAGTGTCACTAGACGACAACACCTCAGACTTCTCTGTTACTGGGTTCGTTGTAATACCCTGAGTTCTCCCTGCTGGGTACCTGTCCTTTACAGGGTTCCTTTACTCACAGTCATGTGGATGATAGGTGGCAGACCCTGTACTTTCTGCAGAGCGGAGGATAGAACTTGAGATACTTCTGATATTTCTGGTTCACAGTCTCATCAGTTCACCAAATGCACCCTCGTAGAACAGCTTTCAGTCTTTTGACAGTAGTCAGTGTGATTTACAGGTGCTTAAATGGTCACCCATCCAAATGCTAGCCCAGCCCGACAGCGCTTAACTTCAGTGATCTGACGGGAACCGGTGTTACCCCTGCGGCAAGGCCATTGGCTAGATCTGAAATTAAACACACAAAAAAGTTATTCACGTAAATAACTAGATAAAAACTTGGGATGAAATTACTTTGAAAAACCCTTGAAGATACTTTCTCTCTTGAACTTTTGTCAAGGTTACACTCACTAACAAACTGGTGTAACAGTGTTGAAAACAGTGCTGACAGACAACAAGGAAACTAAAAAATTACATGAAATGACAGTTATAATATGCACAAAAGACAGTATTTAAATCCAGGAGTCGCGTTAAAATTTCAAATTCTGACTTCCTGTCAGTGAGCAAAAGAAAAAGTATAAATACTACCATAATCACATAAGTATGTACACTGCCATAAGGTGAAATGATGCTTAAGGTAGTGAAATGGGGCAGCTATCAAAGGGCTGGAAGCATTTAAGTGCTAGAAGATGAATTAATGTTTGTACCAGAAAAGATTTTTTTTCTTTTTTTAAAAAAAATGTCAAAATACCTAATTTTATTATTAACAATGCTTTAAGCAATTGTAAGAATTTCCACATGCAAACACCTAAGAAATATAACCCAATATATAAAACTAGATATCATTCACTCTGAACCATTTGAATTATACAAGCACATAAGAACCAAAAATGAAGGAAAAGGTTCATTAACAGTTGCCAAGACCACAACTAATGCAAATAGAAACCTAACAATTAGTTTGGGTCAAGTAATTACGTATCATGAGAACAGTGGGCAAACACCAATACACATATAAATTACAATCAAGCAATGACACCCTCTTAACTGAACAGTGCATATAATAGGCAGTAATGATTTAACAACAAGTAATCTGTCACCAGTGATTAATAGGCTCAAAATTTCACTTGCGGAACACTTCAACAACCAGTCCTGTGCCATGTCTTAACTTTCCAATCAGTAGCCCAAGAGGAAAGAGTCTTTGAACTCTATGTACTTGATCCAAACTAAACTAAATGCCACACTGGGCTCACTTAGTACAGTTAAAAGGAATCAGTTCTTGCCCCAAAAAGACATTACACTCTCACTCATTAATAATCAAGATTTAGGCTTAACACATGGGGTTCACATCCACTGTTGCTCCATAACCACAGGCTGAATTCAAATCCATGAATGTAGCCATGATCAAAAACCTGTCTTATCATAGGACACTTGCATCGTGTGTTACAATCAACTCTGCAGCATTGAATGTGGTGCTCACGAGACATGTCCTCATGTTTGTACCATCCTATCCTGCCAGTGTTAGTGCAGGAAACTGACCACATGGGCAAGGAAAGCGACCTAGCAGTACTGCCAATGCCTTTATCAATGAAGCTCCGCGACCTGGACTTACACTATGGACAAGGTCCCATCCCAGAAGGTGTTAGTGACTTGCAGCCACTGTCTTGTACTAGACTCTCCTCAACCAATCTAGAGGTACCTTAGGCCCACTCGGCAGGGCTCACGCATGCTACCTCACACCAGAGGTTGCGAGGCCTGTGGCAAAAAAGATACCAAGTACTTTGATATATTGAGGATGTGCATGGTTCAGATCTCTCTTCCTAAACTCAACCCTAGGGGAGAGGACTATCCCTGCACTCATCCCCCTAGGGGCCCACCTTCAGCTGACTAATAATAGACTGCCATCCCCACCATACTATCCCACCCCCTCCTCACCCCAGCCTCCTCCTTACCCCCACCCAGTCACCACTCCTATCATGCACTGATGCTGCTGCTCATAGTGTGGTGTTAGTTGCCTGAGACTGCAGACGTGTTTGCAAGTTGCGTTTGCGTGAGAGTGTGTTTGTGCTTTTGTGTATGTGTGTCTACTGGTGACAAAGGCCTTAATGGCTGCAAGCTATGATTATGTGAATCTTTTTGTTGTGCCTATTGCAACTCAGCATGTCTGCTATCCTTCTCTAATATTGTTACATTACATCTTGGATTTTCCATTGTTTGATTTTTGCCTGACAGCTTTCCTTCGATCCTAACCATGTGCTGTTTTCCTTTGCTATTTTTTTCCTTTGCATCACCATACTCAATGTCTGTCATTCTTTCTCTTCTTTCCTGTGTTTCTCTTGTCACCTTACAAACCGCACTGCATGCTCTACTTATGAGCCACAATGTATCAACCGTCTCGGCCATGCAAAACAGATGGCCTCAAGACCACGCTGATTGTTGGTACAGCATCTTATGTCCCACATCACTCCCGTCGATGTAATGAATTCTATACTTTCAAACTGATCACTCTCCTTGCATCATTTCCCATATTTTTGTGTGTTACCTCCCGCACCTTTCCGGTGCCACACGATTTTGTATGTCTACCTACGAACCCCTCCCCTCCCCCGACACTTTCTATGTTCTATCCAAGTTTGCACCCACTAACTCCATCTCATCCAGTCACATCTGCCTTTACAAATGTCTGCTTGTGTCTGTGTATGTGCGGATGGATATGTGTGTGTGTGCGAGTGTATACCTGTCTTTTTTCCCCCTAAGGTAAGTCTTTCTGCTCCCGGGATTGGAATGACTCCTTACCCTCTCCCTTAAAACCCACATCCTTTCGTCTTTCCCTCTCCTTCCCTCTTTCCTGATGAGGCAACAGTTTGTTGCGAAAGCTTGAATTTTGTGTGTATGTTTGTGTTTGTTTGTGTGTCTATCGACCTGCCACCACTTTCGTTTGGTAAGTCACACCATCTCGCCAATTTTAGTGAGTTTTCACCATCTGCTATCATCGTCTTACTCAGATTTCATCTCGTTTTTCTCCCCTTTTGCGTCCATTTCATCGTTTTCATGATTTTTCACACATATTTGGATGTATTTTTGTGTAATTTTTTGGATGTAATTCTACTTTTATACGTAATTTTTTGTATTTTTTGCACCACTGTGGATCCTTGCTCCTTCCATCTGCATCAGTACAGAAAAGTTTCCTTATCCCTATCCAGATCTCAGTCCCACATACTGTTCCTGCGTTGTTGCTTGGCTCATGAAATCCCCCATAATGGCTTTACCATCAAATTATTCATCTCTGGTTGCCGCCCCTCCTTCCTCAATGACCTCCACCTGTTCAGATTCCGCCAATCCTTAGCCCTTACCAACATAGTCCTGCAAAACCATTTCAACGAAGACCAACCCTCGTTTCAGTACCTTCTCTCCAACCGCAATATTCTCCTGCTATGTAATCCTAAATTCCTGGAACCCATAACACACATTGAAGCTCTTGCCCTGCAGGAACTTGAGCAACATGCACAACGCCACCTCAAAAAGCTCTCCATCCTCCTCACTTCCTACTTCTGCCTTGCAGTACCACTGTCCACCACCTCTACAACAACCTCTGAACCTCCCTCACATCCCCTCATAGCTAACAAACCCTGTCTTGCAGATCTGCTACACTTACCCCACCCTCCAAAACTCTCTCCCACCACCACACAGAACCCAGAACCTAAACAGACCTGCAGCACAGTTGTGAACCTTTCCTCCAGAAGCCTTAGACCCACAGAAATATCCATCCTTTCAAAAAGCCTCGCCTTTTGCCCCACTCCCAAATTCAATCATGCAGGACTTGTTAAAGACCTTCTCTCCTTCTCCTGGTCTCTACAGTGGAAACACTTTTTTCTCCACCAACCTGACCAATCAGCCTCAACCAGAGACCAATACTGAACCTTGCCTAATGCAGCTCACTCCTCTATAAAACCGTGATCCACCCCCACTGCCACAAAACCACCCCCTGTTAACTTTCCAGAATTTCTTAATTTCAAACCTTGCCTCCCCATCATTCCCCAAATCCCTCAACATGCAAACTAACCTTACATCCACAGAAAGAACTGCAGTCCACCATCTAAAAACTGATCCTGACCACATAATCCTACCTGCAGAAAAAGGCTCCACAACTGTTATTTTGAACTCCATCAGCTGTCAGATACTTCTGCCTACAAACCCTGCCACAGTGACCTCATTCCAGTATTCCAGCACTGCTCGAATCCTTAGGCCCATCCCAGAACCTCTCCCCAGAGTCCATCTCTCTCTGCTTACCCCTAACACTCCCTGAATGCCTACCTTCTACATGCTTCCTGAAGTCCATAAACCCAACCACCCAGGATGCCCCATTGTGGCCGGTTACTGTGCTCCCAATGAGAGAATCCCTGCTCTCATAGACCAACACCTTCAAACTATTACCCGGAATCTACCCTCCTATATAAAGGATACCAACCATTTGCTCCACCGACTCTCCACAGTTCCTGTCCCTTTACCACACAGTGCCCTGCTCGTCACTATGATGCCACCTCCCTGTACACTAATATTCCTAATGCCCATGGTCTTACTGTTATTGAACACTACCTTTCCAAATGCCCTATGGATTCCAAACCAACAATCTCCATCCTAGTCACCATCACCAACTATATCCTCACCAACAATTACTTCTCCTTTGAAGGCATTATCTACAAACAAATCCGGGGTACGGGTATGGGAACCTGCTTGGCACCATCCTATACCAACCTATTCAGTGGCCATCTTGAGGAATCCTTCCTAAACACCCAGAATCCTAAACCCCTCATCTGGTTCAGATTCATTGATGACACCTTTGCTACCTGGATCGAGGGTCCTCAAGAGCCTTTACATCGTCTCCCTCATTTGCTTCACCTGGTTCTACTCAACCCAACAGGCCACCTTCCTAGATGTTGACCTCCACCTCAGAGATGGCTAAATCAGTACCTCCATCCATATCAAACCTACAAACCACTAGCAATACCTCCACTTCAACAGCTGCCACCCATTCCATACCAAGAAGTCCCTTCCGTACAGCCTAGCCACCCGTGGTCATCACATCTGCAGTGATGAGTAGTCCCTCTCGGAATATACTGAGGGTCTCACTGAAGCGTTGTAACTCAATACCATCCAGGACTGGAGCAACTGTATTACATTCTTTGCCAGGGTTTTGATTACCTCTGGTTTGCCATGAAATGAGGAATGTCCTGCCCACAATCCTTCCCACCCCTCCTATAGTAGTATTCCGCCATCCACTGAACCTATGCAGTATACTCGTCCATCCCCACACAACCCCTGCTCCCAATCCCTTACCTCATGGCTCATACCCCTGTAATACAACTAAATGCAAGACCTGTACCATACATGCTCGTACCACCACCTACTCTAGTCTGGTCAACATCGCCTATCCATTCAAAGGCAGGGCTACCTGTGAAATCCATGATTTACAAGCTAAGCTGCAACCACTGTGCTGCATTCTATGTAGGCATGACAACCAACAAGCTGTCTGTCTGCATGAATGGCCACCAACAAACTGTGGCCAAGAAACAACTTGACCACCCTGTTGCTGAAGACACTGCCAAACATGGTATCCCTCATTTAAATGACTGTTTCACAGTCTGTGCCACATGGATCCTTCCCGCCAACAGCAGCTTTTCTGAATTGCGCAGGTGGGAACTTTCCCTGCAATACATCCTACATTCCTGTAACCCCCCTGGCCTCAACCTTTGTTAGTCACTGTCCTCACCCATCCAACTCCCTCCCTGTTCCCATTCCAGCAGTACACAGTCATCATTTCACTGCCACACCCAGTCTTTTAATTTCTTTTCATTTCTCTCCTTTCTGCTGCTTATCCCTACTCCTCCTTTTCTCTTCTGCTCTCAGTCTAAACTGCAGCACTTCACTGTCCACCATGACCACCATACTATCCCTCTCTCTACCCACACCAGCCTCCTCCTTATCCCCACCCAGACACCACTCCCATCACGCACTGGTGCTGCTGCTCGCAGTGTGGTTTCAATTGCTTGAGACTGCAGATGTGTGTGCAAGTTGCGTTTGTGTGTGTGTGTCTCTATTGTTGGCAAAGGCCTTAATGGCTAAAAGATATAATTGTGTGAATCTTTTTGTTGTGGCTATCGTGACTCAGCATCTCCACTATATGGTGAGTAGCAACTTTCCTTCTCTAATATTGTAGTAAGGACCATATGTTTTTTACTGATGGCTACATTCTCTACCAAGAGACTTAATAGGGTGGGCATCTTCAGAATCTTACAGAGACCACCAAAACTAGGCAATAGTTTTGCAGCATCTCTATTGGTGCCCCTGCTATGAGCACAAAAATTTTTAATATGGACTAGCTTGCAAACACTACCGCCATTGTGTCTGCAAGCTCTCACCTATATGTGAGCCTGATGATGTTAACTGCCTTGCTCCAGTTCTTTCTAACAGTCTTAGCATTGATTTTCTCTGGTAAGAGGTCACTGATCGTCCAAAGATTGGAAATTGGGTAATATATTGGGTATGCCAGCATTAACTTAACGGGGTAAGTTAAGCCAGCTAATGGACTCATCCCAGCTAGCCTGAGAGTGGCTACCTAGTGTGGATTTGAGACTGCGATTAACACACTCCGCAAAAGACAGCTGGGGATAGCATGGAATGGTGGTAATATGTTATATGGCAATACCAAAACACAATTTTCTAAATTCTCTAGATATGAAAGTCAGAGCATTATTGCTGACAAATGCCTTTGGGGGGCCAAAGTAAGTAAATATATAGCTGAGATGCTGAATCATTAGAGCCACTGCCATTTCCCTTCTTGGGACCAACCAGATGAAGCAGGTGATGCATCCACCACACATAATGTATGTTTATTGCCACTCTTCATATGTGTAAGCAGTCCTAAGTAGTCTCTGAACAATTTATCCATTGACATCTCTTCCAGAGTCCAGCAAGCCTTGACAAACATTGATATTAGGCTTCAGTGAACAAAATTCGTAGCACCGCTGGACCAATTTCCTAACATTAGAGTTCAGAGATGGCCACCTCAGGTGTTCCTTAATTTTCTTAATGGTCTTATAGGTCCCCAAATAGCCACCACATACAGAATTGTGAAAATACCTAACTTTCCATCATAGTGGCTTCTATAACATAGAATTCCCTTGTTAATCTGATACTGAGATACCTCCTTCCCACGAAGGAGCTGCTGTGTAACATCATTGATTGTCAAAGCCCATTCCTGCTGCTTCTCCAAGTTTCTGAACAGTGTGGGAATCTCTGTGAGTACAGCTGGACAGACATGGTAATCCTCATCGGACTGCACTGTCTCAGGTGGCTCCTGAGGGTCACCAGATGTTGGGCCCTATGCATCTGCCAACCGATAGTCAGGACCCATTACATGCTTCACGACAAACCAGAAAGCTGAAACCCAGACTGCCCATGGAGCTATACTACCAGTCTTCCAGAGCCTTGCCAATACCTGGCATAGCAGCTGATTGTCAGTTTCCAGTGGGAAATGAAGGTGTTCAAATGAAACTTAAACTCCTCCAAACCAAATAGCATCATGAAATCCTCTAGTTCAGGCATGGAGTATTTAACCTTTCTGGCCAACAGAGCCCTCAAGTCATAGGTGACTGACCTATGGTCCACATCAAATTCCGTGACAAAGCTGGAGCCACTCTGCAATTGAAAGCATCCATCTGGAGGATAAACTGACACTGAATATCAGGTATTGCTAACAAGGGGGCATTGCCAAGCTCTTACTTCAAAGGGTCAAAGGCAGACTGTTGGCTATGAGAGCACTTGAGTGGTTCTCCCTTACAACACATTCAGTTCAAGGGAGTGGCTAATTGGGCAAAATATGACACAAACTTCCAAAAAGCTTCACCATGCCGACAACCTGGGCAATTCCCTTCTGATCCTGAGGTGGCTGAAAGGCAGCCAAAAACTATAAATAGTCTTAGTGTGGCCTTGGTCAATTGTGACACCATTGGCTGAAACCAGGTGACCTAAATAATATACCTCAGAACAGCCTAGCAGGTTTGACTGTTAAACCTGCCTCCCTGAAATAGGTTAACACCTGCTTCAGATGCTGAAGGCATTCAGTCAAAGGTCTTGCTGTAAATAACCACATCATCCATTTAATTATAAACACAGTGAAATTTCAGCTCCCCAAAAATGTTATCCAGAAAATGTGATAAGACTGCTGCACCAGTCAGTAACCTGAAAGGAACTCTGATGAACTCATACAAGTTCCATTCAGTGCAGAAAGCTGTCACTGGTTTTGACTCTTCAGCTATATGTATTTGATGCTAAGCCTACTTCATGTCCAAAACAGTGAAGTATCATGCTCCTGTAAACCAAGTGAAGCCCTTTGGAAGGTTGTGCAACAGAACTGACCCTAAGACCACCTTCTCATTTAAAATTCTGTAGTTGACAATGGGCCTATACTCTTTGCCACTGGCCTTGGGGACTAAAAACATGGTTGAGATATATGGAGAAGTAAATGGTCTAATCTCACCTTCCAAGAGCAACTTTTCAACAATTCTCCTCAACTCTCGCATCTTGGGTGGTGAGAAGCATCACACCAAAATCTGATCGGTGAGTTGGATTCAATACTTTATTCTGTGTGTTGCTCCTAACCAGTCAGTTGAAACATCCAGAAATTCGTCTAACAACTTGAGTAACTGCTGTGTTTCATTCTGCCCCAAATGTCTGACAACAAATTGAAACTCCCCAGAATTCACATGATTGACTGCAAAACATTCAACATGACATGCATAATTGAAACCCCTCAGTTGCACAAAACTTGATGAACTTATCCCCTGAATAGTCCAAAACACAACCTGTTCAGTGTATGAAATCACTACCAACAGTAAATAAACAGACAGTTGTTCAGAAACAAGGAGTTTAGCAGGCCATAAAAATTCCTGAACTCTCAAAAACAAAACTCACACCTCCCCTAACAAGGGCAACGATTGGCCATTAACATAAGAATCAGTTTGTTCAGTGACTTCAGACTTGTAAACTGACAAATATGCTTATTCTCAGAATATGAAGTGTAATTAATCAGAGAAATACCTCTGCCAGAATCCAGCAATCCACAGATCGGTTAATGGTTGATGGTGGCACAAATAAATGGAACGGAGGGCTCACTGGCTCCTCGTAACTTAATTGCACCCCACTGGCAGCCAGCCTCCGCACCTCCCCCAAACCCGTCTCCAACACTGTCACTTGCCACCATGTTCCCCATCTCCCTCCAGACATTTCCAGCAAAATGTCTTGGTTTTTTACACCTAAAACAATATCTGCCAACCCACTGAGGTCCTCTTCTCTTTCCATGATGCTGAGGAGAAGCATTGATCAGCGAAATTAATACTCTCTATACCTCATCACCACTCCATGAAATATTCCCAGACCCTTGAGTACTGTCTGGCCATGTCTCCTCATCCGCAGCTTCTACCCTTAGCAAGAGATCAACTCCGCATTGAAGTTCCTTAATATTTTATTGCATTACTCCGATCTCTGCCCTTTGCTTAGCATCCGTGAAAATCCTATGCAAATCCTGGACTGTTCTATTCAGATGGTTGAGATGAGCCTGCACTTGCAATAAAGGAGAGTGCAAAGGACTAGAACCCTGAAGCAAGTCAGTATTCTTCAGCAGACTGGTGAGAAACTCATTACGAACAAGTATGGCCCAACCTACCTTACTGACAGTAGTGAGGCTCAGTTGCAGTGGCGAATTGAGAGTGCAACAGAGACACTGCGCCAATTCATTAACACTGCCTTCAATTGCCTAGCCATGAATATTTAATTAGTGTGGTAGCTGTTCCTTCTGTAAAATGCCTGATCCTCAGTACATCTGTGGTTTCCACTGCTGAAGACAGAAACAGAGAAAAGGGGGAAAAAGGAATGGTGAGGCTACAATTTTATTGTTAAATGTCCTTTCTGGAAACACAGTACACCCCACACCCACAACCAGGCTCTACTACCGATGAAATTGTGCTGGTAGCAAAGAACTGGAAGTGCTTAGGTACTAGAAGATGAAAATGTTTGTATCAGAAAAAACTTTTCTTTAGGGTCCAAATACCTAATTTTATTATTAACAGTGCATTAAACAATTATAAGAATTTCAGCAATACCAATTTACAGCAAACTCAAAAGATACCTCACACACTAAATTCCCTGAATTATACAAAAACCCAATTTTAGAGCAATTTCCAGTTTGGTAGTAAATTCTGGGACTTTGTTATGAATAATTTGACACTTTACTAATAAAATTTTGACAGTGAAATTGTCTTTAGTCCAAACAGGGTCTGATTTTGCTATCTACTTGTTGTCTGGTGAGTATTCAATAGAGTATCTCAAACTACTGCCTAACCCATATGGGCTTCATCAGCACTTTTCTACCAGAGTAGCTGCTTCCTTTATGTCATCCCTGATATTTCAGGAGAAATCCTACAATTCCCCACCCAAGAATGCAGGCCCAAAAATCTGCAGCCACAGCTATCACAGAGTCAATGAAGCTTTAGTTAATACCTCCACTCAGCTCCAGAGCAAAGGACTCTTGCTGTAAACTGCATACTCTGCAATCACCCCCTATGCAAGTCCAGCAGCCTTCACCACTTCCACAAGACACCTGTATGAACTGAGGAAAGCCTCAGAACCCATGCAACAGGTGTTGTTGATGCAGAGGAGAGCCACAACTTGTGGACGACTGTTCACTTGATAGCTGCAGGTAATGCCTCCTCTACATCTCAGATGAGGCCCCACAGTATTGATGATGAGTGCACTCTGGCTTTCTTTGTGGCTCCATAACACATCTAACGTTGGAGCTCTCGATAAATAGCAAACCCCTGCCCCCATGTGCCTTCTTAGATGCTGCCTGTTCACTCACAGGGCTAACAGGTGAAGCCAGGCAAGGAGTCTCCACATTGGCCCTCCACCTCAAGTAATACGGACATGTTATCAACTGCACCATGTTGTGAGGTCAGATCCACTGTGTCAGGTACACTAGGAGGTGCCTCAGCAGCAAAGCCAATGGGTGAGACAAGCAACACCTGACGTATCCTGTGGAATGAACAAGATATTCATTCTGTCACTGGCACACCTCAAGTCAGCAGCCTGAAGACAGTAGATCATAGCCAAAAACACATTCAAATGACCGCAAATTGTGGCAGCTCCTTCAATGTCTATATACAGCATGCAAACATCATACCCATCCTAACTGAAGAAGTAAACTATAAAAGCAGACAGGAACCTAGACATGCAACTTGCTACCCGGTTGACATTCAACAATGGATGCTGATGCCTTAATGACCTGTATAGCTCATTGTTCAGAAGAAATGACAACTGTCCTACAGACTGCCTGCCTCTACACTTTACAATTCAAGATGTGAAATAGAAAAGTATGTTACATTTATTTACGCTCAGGGTCAACTACCAGAGCCTGCACCATTCATCAATTCTCTGCCTTAAAGAGCATCTGATGCTTTCTACTAGATTGCTTGTATATATATTGTAAACAGCAACGGTCCTGTCACTCTTCCCTGTGGTACTCCGGATATTACCTCTACATCTATCAATTTTGTACTGTTAAGAGCAATGTGTTGAGCTCTGGCTGCAAGAAAGTCTTGAATCCAGTCACAAATCTGCTCCAATACTCCGTAAGCTCATTTTTTTTTCATTAAACTGCAATGCAGGATGGTTTCAGATGCATCACTGAAATCAAGGAACGTGATGTCGGCCTGAGCGCTGTTGTCCACTGCCCTGTGGGTCTCATGGAGGAACAGAGCAAGCTCAGTTTCGCAGGATCTCTGTTTGCAAAATCCATGTTGATTTTTGTAGTAGAGATGTTCATTTTCCAAAAACTTCATAATTCTTGAGCATAAAACATGTTCCATAATTCTACAACAGATTTATGTCTACGATATAGGTTTATAATTGTGTGTATCTGTCTTATAGCCTTTCTTAAAAATGGGAATGCTCTGCACTTTTTTCCAGTCATTAGGTACCTTTCATTGCTCAAGCAATCTATGATAAATTACTGCTAGAAAGGGAGCAAGTTCTTTCACATAATTTTTGTAGAATATCTGCCATTTTGATGTTGGTACGACATTTGAAGGGAGGGACAGTGTTACGATCTCCCATGGTGAGACAACTTCTCTGTTATCTTCTGTTTCGGTGCCATTGTGGTCACTGAGAGAATAAATAGATGGTTTTGACCCACTTACTGATTTTATATATGACCAAAATCTCTTAGGGTTTTTACTCGGGCCGGTTGAAAACATCTTACTTTCGAAAAAATTGAATGCTTCTATCATTGCTCTCCTTACGCTTATTTTCACTTCATTCAGCTTTTGTTTGTCACATAGGCTTTTACTTCTCTTGTATCGGAGATGAAGTGCTTTTTGTTTATATAGTGCTTTCTAAAATGGCTACTAAACCATGGTAGATCTTTCCCCTCCCTTAAAACCTTTGATAAGTTCAGGTCTGTTTGTTGCTAGAAGGTCTAAGGCATTACCCTCATGAGTTGATTCTCGAGCTATCTGCTCAAGGTAATTTTTGGACAAGACATCTAGAACACTGCCACATGAGTCCCTGTCTCTGGCACCAGTTTTGATGGCACAACACTCACAATCTATACCTGACAATTTGAAGTCACCCCCTATTACAATGGCATGATCAGGAAAGTTACTAATGATATTCTGCAAGCTAGATACATAACTTAGTGCTCCGTATGTGTGACGTATGACAGTTGGAGCTTGAGTTCTGTGTATAAATTGTTTTACAGTATAAGTGGCTTTTGATGTAGAAAATCACATCTCAACAAGACACAATACATACTGAAAGTAGAAAGCATATTTTACTGTCGACTATTTTACATAATGATACTGAATATGTGACTGAAACTAGTATGAAACAGAAATCAGACAAATATACGAAATTAATCACTGTCTTCAACATGCAAGTCCTGTACATAACCTGTTGGTTCAGTTTCATAATCTTGAGTTGAGTTTGCATTGCTTAGTGACAGTGCTGTAAGTATCATCCTACTCTGCCACATTACAAGCCTATATATGTAAATTAATCACCACGTGATTTACCAACTGACCTGCCTACACTGTGATGCATTCTATGTGGGAATGACCAGCAACAAACTGTCCATTCGCATGAATGGACACAGGCAGACAGTGTTTGTTGGTAATGAGGATCACCCTGTGGCTTAACATGCCTTGGTGCACAGCCAGCACATCTTGGCACAGTGTTACACCGTCCGGGTTATCTGGATACTTCCCACCAACACCAACCTATCCGAACTCCGGAGATGGGAACTTGCCCTTCAGTATATCCTCTCTTCTCGTCATCCGCCAGGCCTCAATCTCCGCTAATTTCAAGTTGCCGCCACTCATACCTCACCTGTCTTTCAACAACTTCTTTGCCTCTACACTTCTGCCTCGACTGACATCTCTGCCCAAACTCTTTGTCTTTAAATATGTTTGCTTGTGTCTGTATGTGTGGATGGATATGTGCGTGTGTGCGAGTGTATACCTGTCCTTTTTTCCCCCTAAGGTAAGTCTTTCTGCTCCCGGGATTGGAATGACTCCTTACCCTCTCCCTTAAAACCCACTTCCTTTCGTCTTCCCCTCTCCTTCCCTGTTTCCTGATGAGGCAACAGTTTGTTGCGAAAGCTTGAATTTTGTGTGTGTGTTTGTGTTTGTTTGTGTGTCTATCGACCTGCCAGCGCTTTTGTTCGGTAAGTCACCTCATCTTTGTTTTTATATATAATTTTTCCCACGTGGAATGTTTCCTTCCATTATATTGATATCATTAATCACAGATTATTAACTTAGCAGAATTTGTGACACCTTCTACAATAGCTTGCAAAAATTGATTGTTGACTATAATGTTTGTGATTGAAAAGCAATGATTAGTTTTAATTAAAGTCATTTAATGAGCAGTTGACCCAAGTAACCATAATTTTTGTGAATTTTAGAGGAAAGGATCCCTGTTCCAAATGCAGCTTTTGAGCCAGTGCCTTTAAGAGATCTTCTCGATCCAAGCATGTCCTTCTGGGTCCATCACGGAAGGCACATATTGAAGCAAGGCCGGACGAAATGGTGGAATCCAAAGCAAAAGTCAGAGGATGAGGTTGTATGTTGAATCTATTTGTTCCTAATAAGTAGTGATAATGGAAATGTATTCACGATGCACAAAATTTTTGGAAGTCTAAGAACAGATCGTTTTGATGCAAGGTAAGAAAAAGCAGTATTTCTGGAGGTAAGGTATTTCTGTAGTAGTTAAGAAAGAGAAAGAAGATGGCAAAATATGAGAGGTAGAAAGGTGTAGAACTAAGCAAAGGGAATGTGAGTCTCCTGGAGCTCTGTGGAAAAGAGAAACAAATACATCATCTACTGCAACTTAGTGTGAAAGGAGGTGCACAAGATGCTTATGAGACTGATGGAAAATGGGAAAGAATGATGTTGGATTTAAGTATCACAAAAGAAATAACAGTAGTAGTACTTGAATTTATATGCTCTCTGCCCAATACATTAACTTCTTAATAGTTTTTGTTGGTGACAATAAAAATCGGTTTCAGGTGAACTGTGATTTACACAGTCACAATACAAGACATAAAAATAATTTTCATGTATACTTTGCCCCTTGTCTAGGTTTCAGAAAGTGGGGTTATACTGTGGTGGGATGGTATCTTACAAACTCTTGTCTAGCATAAAGCACGAAATTGTGGTTCTCTACCACTTCAAGAGAAAATTAAAAACCTGCTTCATTAGCCACTCTTTTTACAAATTATCTAATTACCTGCAGTCAAGGAAGGAAAAATTCTGTTAACTACATGGCAAGCAACAGCATTTGTAGGAATGGACTGCTAATAGCACTCAGCAATTGCAGACATAGGAAAATATTTTTTTGAACAATACCATTGTAATCAAATCATTTTAAACTACTAATATCAGATTAAAACTAGTAACTGTATATGGCAAAACTGAGAAGGCAGTAGCTGTCTTCAAAAAAGCTACTTTACTCAATTTAGCCAGCGTAAGCACAAATAACAAGAGTCTGTTGTTATTACCACGTACAGGTGAAGTTCCTATGATTTGTCCATGTATACCTTGATATGTTCCACAGTCAACATGTTAAGCATGTTTAAATCTAGTTGTAACACTTCATTCTCAACTTCTCCTTGTCAAATAATAGTCTTGATTTGCAGATCATGAATTGGGTCCACTCCATTAAAATCTATATCTTCAACAGACTCTGATTGTTCATTAAGACCTTTGCCCTCTTTAATAATACCATAATGTATCTACAGTGCAACCCCTATTTTATGTCCTCTTGTGGTCCAGACTTAAAAAACACAAAATTGAGAAAAATGGAGAATCAAGGAAAATGTTAACACTCCCCAAAATATAAGCAAAAACACATGTAATAGGTGTATATAATTAAATTACTCTACAATACTTTGTATAAAATCTGTCTAACTGGAGTAAATTAAATGTACTATACAGTGTTTATGCAATAATTTGTTGTAATTATTTCATCAGTTCTTAAAAAATCACATATGTGTAACAGCAAGTAAAAATTCATCAAAAGTAAAACGTAAAAACCTCATCAGAAAATTCAAATTGAATTGTACAAGGTAATCAAACCATTTTCCAACATGTTACAACCACAAATTATACATTCGAAACACATGTTTTTGAGAGATCATCCTTTGTGCTCATCCAGAAAAAGCAACATGTTGAATTAAACCAAAAACATCACTGCAGCTAAGTGGTTAACCCATAAGCATAAATGCGGACATCTCTTAATGACATACTTTGTCACCATTGTTGTTATTGTTTAATACTTTTTTTAAAGGCACACTTCATATGCTCACCACCGGTAAAGTATTATTTTTGGCCTGATGGGAGAAACAGAGGCATGAAAAAATGAGTTTAGTTCCCCAACTGATGTTACAAGCTTTTTAGAAGTCACCTCCACGAATTTCTACACACTGTGTAAAATGTAAATTTGAAAGAAAGCTCAAGTGCAACAGTTTTGCTTCATGCCCTCTATCACTGCTCCAAATCTTTACAATCTACAGTGTGTGGTGTGTATAGTGTAAAGTATGTACATGATTAGTGTATGTAACTGTTGCAACTGTATCATGTCAGATTTGAACACAAAAGTCTTTAAAATGTTCTATCACAAAACCCTTCATCTATATGTGTGTGAAATCTCTGTCGTAGCACATCATCTGCACAAAAAGTATGTTTTCAGCACTTCACAAAATGCTTTCACCCCTATGTAGCAACCCTGTTGCTGAAGGGCCACTCCCCCTCTCCACACATCCTGTATGCAAGCTCATTTTACATGTGTTAGTGTGGCGTGGTGGCTGCGCTGGCTGTTGGGTGACTTAACAACTTTCCAGACAATAAGAGTTCACAAGCTGGAAATGGCAATGTTTCCTCTATTAGGAACAAGCATATTCTTTGAGGATCAGTATCTGAATTTAAAAGGTTGACAATTGATATTGTTTCTGAATAAACTACATCAAAAATACATGCAAAAATTTCAGACTGAGATATAAGTGGCACAAGAAAAGGCAGCAGTGGGCTCCTCCATCATGTATTGGCTAATTCCAGAACACTTTGCATTGACTGCCTCGCTTTTCCATTAGCATTTCAACCTCGCAGTAGTTGTATCATAATTGCACAGTGAAGCTAAATGTTACAAGTTGTGCTGGCAACACAGATTGTAGATTATGTCAGCATTTACTTTCTCCGCTCTCCACAATGGCCTAAAGTATTCCCTTAACTTCGCCACCACCCATGATGTGAACAATCTGTCTTTTGTGCCACATGTAATTTGTTCAGTCACATCAAATGTCAATAGGAAGAAAACGTGATGGAGTCAAGCAAGACATCAAGTAAGAACTTAGAATCGAGGTGAACCCTACTAGGAAGAAATGTAAACTTGGGGAATTTTTAGCATTGATCTTATGGTTTTGCACAGGGGCTAGGAATTTATAGTGCATAATCACAAAAACATTAGTTAGAGAATGTAAAATCGAAGTTCCACTGTAATTGCTCCACACAACCTTTTGTATAAGTCATAGTGTCCTCTAGGCACCATTGGAGACAGTCAAACCTAGTATTTACTTAACTTTGAAACTGGTCCATCCGACTTACAAATTTATTAAAGTGTTGTTGGAGATGTTCAGTTGATGACAACATTAGGATCAATAGTTCTGCATCATTTACAACTGTCATGACTAACCATTATTAATGTCACAATCAATAAAAAGAATTAATCCAACAAAGCACTGAATCTTGCACCCATATATTACTCGCTCTCAGTCATATAAATCAAATAATATGCCAGCATGACATGTAGTAGCAGCAACTGACATGGTGCGTAGAGGCAAACAGAAAGCTGTTGGACTGTGGACTGCACTGTGTAGAGCTTGCCGTGAGATAAAACTGAACTTCCGGCTTACACAAGTGTCAATATGAATTAGGAGAAAATTGGCACTCTTGTTGTGGTGTTCAGTTACTATAAATTTTTCTTTCCATTTGACTGTGCTCTGCTTTTGGACAGCATTTAAATTTTTGTCAGTTCCATGAATTCCATCAGCAGAACTGTAGAAAATTTTAGTCTTGGAAAATAGCTACTTTCCCCAAATGTAATGCTATCTACTCTCTTCTTTCCTTGTTTCTTCAGTCTTGTTTCTATGGTGCACTGTGTACATTTTAAAGGTGAAACAAATTCTCTTTCTGCTATTATCTTTTTATTTCAATATTTTGTTGGTATTGGCTTGTTAAATTATTCTCTCCTTTACTTCTTTGAAACATTTATTGCGAAAGCAATAACCAAATTAACTTGGAACTACTGTTGTTCAATCTTGTATATAGCCATTGCTAACAATGAGAGGTCCCCAGCAGTGTGATTGACTTTTTGGCACTGGCTATACGGTGATGTGGGTTACAATACCAGGTATCACATACTGCACCTGATCACCCTGGCTGGCCCTTGTTTGTGAGTAATTGATGAAAAAAAATTCGGATTTTTTTTAATACTCAGTCACACTACAAAACTGCGTATTGTTGTCTGGTTGTGTGATACAATGGATAGGATAACAGCTTCAGGGGCAAGAGATTGAGAGTTTGAGTCATATCAGGTGCACAATTTTTTTTCTATCAAAGTCACTTAGATCATTATTTTTATTTAACTAATTGGTTTAAAAGTAATTTTTTAGTTCTATTCCTTTGTCACATCATTTTAATCACCATATGAACTTTTTCATTTGTTTCATTTTTCTGTATGTCTTTCTTTTTCCAATCAGAATTTTTGTAAATATGAATTTAATTATATTTTTCTATTATTTAGAAAACAAAAGTTGAAATAATTTATTTATCTTTGTGCAGCAGTGTGAAAAATGTATTTTTCTTACCAGATGTGCAATTTTTTTGCATGGTAATCAAGGTACAGACATTTAAAGCATAAATAAAATACCTGTTGCACTATTGATGAAATAATGCAGATGAAAATTTAAATGAAAGATAGGTTTGTAAGTGAAACAAAACTTAAGCAAAGTGAGAAATAGGGATAATGAACACCATAATATGGATGAAAAACCTGGGTGATACAATAAAAGAAATTAAATCAAAATTAATACATAAAGTTAATTAAAAACACTTGAACAAAGATTTCAAGTGGAGAAAGAATGATAGGAAGAAAAATGAGAACAAATGAAGAAGTTGATATTATGATTAAAAATAATGAGAGAAAGGAATAGAATTAAGAAATTATATTTAAATCAATTAATTGAATAAAATTGATGATCAAAATCATGTCAACAAAGACATAAAACTAAAAAAATAATAAATAAAAATTGAAACTTACCACACTCGAGGGGATTTGAAATTACAACCTCCTGCATGCAAAGCTAGTAACCTTTCCATTATGCCCCACAACCTGACTCTGTTGGAACTTATATAATGCTATTGGGTGCCACACAAAATTCAGATTTTTTTTTTTTTTTCGTGAATTGTTCCACAGTGAGAGCTCACCAGGGTGAATGACTGCAGTGTGTAATACATGGGATTGTAACCTACATCACTGTCTAGATAGTTTCACAAAGTAAATCGAACTGCTGGGGACCTCTCCTTGTAAGTACTACACCCTCCCCCCATGACTTTATTTCAAGTAACCAAATCTCGGTCTTTAACACTACTTATTCAGTTCTACTTAACAGTAGAATCAATTTTCTTAAACCAATACACTGCTCTATATTTGTTTTTCAGACTTCCAGAGCAGAATTTTTGTTGAACAGCCACTGCTTGCAAGGCTCCATGTTATTACTTCAGAATTATAACCTCCAGTTTAAAGGTTTACTTCTTAAATTGTATTTTGAACTACATTTCCAAATTGAACTCAATTAATGCCTACATTCTGAAACCTTGCTCAGTTGCTAGATTTACATTTGACCTTGTTTTGTTGTACCAGTGATTGCAAAGATGAACTTCACAAATAACATTCACTGCTTATCAACATGAAGTATATATGAGCTCTGTATAGCACGTGAGTTTTTATGAAAGAATACTGATTTAAAAATCACCACATTAAAATTATTTTCCAACAATTGTTTATATCATCACATTAAGAATTACATTCTCTTAGACTATTATTTCAGGGCCTCCAGTTGACCACGTAGCAGTGGCTATCACCCTTGGCCCACACCCATTGTCCAAAAATGAGCACCACCAGATCCATGCCACTGTGACTTGTGAATGTTAATACTTATATATCTTGGTTCTGGAGATGAAAGCCTTTCAAATCACTTTTTTTTTCTTTTATGTAAGAAAGATGTTAAGAGTTTTACCCTAATAATGTTTACTCAGTGACATGCTCTCTGGTTGGCATTTTTCTGTTTTACTGAATGAAAAAGCTAGCAGTGAACCCTAAACAGTGGTCTCCTTCCTCATGAATCAGTCCTGCATTTCATTCTGTTTAACTTTATGTCCATAACATGCCAGATGCTACCTCTTAGAGAACATGACATTAATATGTCAGAACAATGGTGTTAAGCACAGTGTATGTACATTCACAAGTGACCTCACTGTACTGAATGAGTACTTTTGGAAATAGAGACTCCCACAAAAACTAAATAAAGCAGAGGTCACATTATTCCATCTTCATAACAAATACATGCACAGAAAGTTATATGCCCTGTTTCATGGGATCAGAGGTTCCCATAAATACTTCTGCAAATATTTAGGTGTCACCCTCAATTGGTTCAAATAGCTCTGAGCACTTCTGAGGTCATCAGTCCCCTAAAACTTAGAACTACTTAAACCTAACTAATCTAAGGACATCACACACAGCCATGCCCGAGAAAAGATTTGAACCTGCGACCTTGGCGGTCGCCCGGTTCCAGACTGTAGCACCTAGAACCGCTCGGCCACCCCGGCCGGCTGGTGTCGCCCTCAACCGGACACAGTTATTGAAGCAGCACTGTACAAAACCTGCATCAGCCAGAAGCTGCTGGGAAGCAAATGCAAGTATGCTGCACAGTTCTGTAATTTCACTTATTTATGGAGCTATTGAATACTGTTTCCCCACATGGAGAAACAGCACACATAAATGATATATATGTACCTCTGAATGAAGCCAATGATGATGTATACTTGCTCTGTCAGATCTCATTTTGTGATAGTGTGTTCTATCCAGCATTTCTCCTCCCGAATTCAGAAGAAAAGCTGCCAAGGAGCGTCTCCAGGCTTTTAAAGTTGGTCTGATAGACTTACATGAAGTGTCATGTAGTCCTGTGAACTGGTTGCCAAATTTAAACATTAACCTGTAAATACATTGTGCATGTATGAATGTATGTTCTCAGGTGAGTTCCTCTCCCCCTGGGGTCTGAGTGAGCTGCCCTTCATTTTTAACCTTTCCCAATCTATTTGTCTGTCCTGCCCAAGGAAGGAACTATTAGCTAGAATTGTGTTTTTACATGCCTGTCAGCAATACTGATATTTCTCCTCCAGAAGACCAACGAGCCTGGCTCCAAATTTTGTGTGTATCTTCTGTAATGTTATAAAATAATAATAATAACAGTGTTTTTAAAAACTTGAATGTGAGGGAAGTGAGATTAATTTATATTGATCTCGTGTCTTCAGTCCAAAGACTGGTTTGATGCATCTGTCCATGCTACTCTAGCTTGTGAAGCCTTTTCCTCTCCAGATACTTACTGCACCCTACATTCCCATAAATGTGCTTACTGTTTTCATCTCTTGGTGTTCCATAACACTTTTTTCCCACCACAGTTCCCTCCATTAGCAAACTGGTTACTCCTTCATGCCTCAGAATGCGTCCTACCAACTGATGCCTTCTTTTAGTAAAGCTCCATGATAAATTTCCACTTCCTCAATTCAGTTCAGTACCTCCATATTAATAATCCAGTCTTCCCATTTAATCTTCAGAATTCTTCTGTAGCACAAAATTTCAAGTTATCCTACTCTGTTCTTGTGTGAACTGGTTATTGTTCACATTTCACTTCAGTTCAAGGCCACACACCAGACAGACAATTTCGGAAAAGACATCCTAACACTCAATTTTACGTTGGATGTCAACAAATTCAATTTTGTATATTTTTTGTGCTATAGTCAGTTTGTGTTTTATATCCTTTCTATTTGAGCCATCATCAGTTACTTTGCTGCCCAAGTGGCTAAATTCATCTACCAGTATTAGTGTCTCATTACCTAATCAAATTCCTTCAACATCGCTTAATTTAATTTGGTCACATCCCATTACCATTGCTTTCCTTTTGTTGACAGTCATCTTATAATCTCTTTTCAAGGCACTATTCATTCCCTTCAATTGCTCCTCCAAGTTCTTTGCTCTCTCTAGCAGAATTACAATCCAATCAGCAAACTTCAAAGTTTTCATTTCATTGCCCTGAACTTTTAGTCTCTTTCCATATTTGTCCTCAGTTCCCTTTACTGCATGCTCAGTGCACAGATTGTATAATGTAGGGCAAGCAGTTGCAATGCCACGCCACGTGCACTCTTCAGTTCATGTGCAGTCCGATGCAGACAGTGTAGGTGACCCATTGGACAGACCGATTGCACATCTTCTTTGCATTCATGACACTGTTGGCTGCAGTGGCTCCTTGAGATTGACCTGTGAAGTATGACCACATATGGTACGGCCTGGCTGTAAGATGATTTGTGCACTACCTGTTTGCTTACCCCTGCCCATCAATGCACCTGCCTGCTCTGCTGCTCCCAAGCAGACAAGCTACCTAGAACAGGCTGATACAGGGGACAGGCTACAACCCTGTCTCACTCCCTTCTCAATCACTGCTTCTCCTTCATGTTCTTTTCAGTCTACTTTCTCTACAGGTTATAAATATCTTTCACTCCCTTTATTTTATCCCTGCTACCTTCAAACTTTCAAAGAATGTATTCCAAGCAGCACTGTCAAATGCTGTCTGTAACTCTTCAATGCTATAAATGTAGGTTGGCCTTTCTTTGACCTACCTTCTAAGATAACTCATAGGGTCAGTGTTGCCTACACTTCACTGTAACCCATTTAATGAAAGGTTAACACAGAGCACTTGGTTGTGAACATGCAGGTTTCCTTCAGTTCTGTGCTATTCTCCTTTTATATTATTGAACTTCAGTATCTGACCCTGCACCCCATAATTACTGATTGAAATTAATTATTTAAATTCTGTGTATGCTGATTTTCAGGACAGAAATTAATTATTTAAATTCTGTCTCTGCTTATTTTCAGGACATATACTTTTTCCTCTGTGACAGCACACTGAGCAAACAGGGTGGAAAGTTCAGAAATGTTGATTGATCAAAGTAATTCATAATTAGCTAGTAAAATTCTTCTTCATTGTTTCCCATGGTTCATGCTAGGATCTTCTTTCTTGCTTTCCTGTAGAATATTGACAAAATATTTGGTTTTGCAGGGGTTCATAGGTTTGATCTTCTTGTGTCAATTCTAATCAAAACAAAGAACACGTTTGAATTTTTACTTTGTTGACATATTCATTAAATCATTCCACAGATTTTCAATAACACTTTTTCTGTGTGGTTCACAATTATAAAAAGATACTTTTCAGCATTGTTATTTAGGCATAATTGGCAACACTATCCTAACTTTGACCACATGTGGGCATGCACCACTTCTCTCTGCAAACTAGTCCCCAGAAACCAATCACTGATAGTCTATAGCTTGTTAAATACAAAGATAACAGCACATTGATCAAAGATAATTAAATTTATCCGTGTTTACTTACCTCTCTTACAATTACATACATCAAAATAATGAAGACAATTTATGAGAAATATTTACAAAATTTATAACAATTAAAGAAAGTGTACCGCAAAATGCACAATAAAACAGAATGAGATTTTCACTCTGCAGCGGAGTGTACACTGATATGAAACTTCCTGGCAGATTAAAACTGTGTGCCAGACCGAGACGCGAACTCGGGACCTTTGCCTTTCGCGGGCAAGTGCTCTACCAACTGAGCTACCCAAGCACGACTCACGCCCTGTCCTCCTTTACTTCTGCCAGTATCTCGTCTTCCACCTTCCAAACTTAACAGAAGCTCTCCTGCGAAGTTTGGAAGGTGGGAGACGAGGTACTGGCAGAAGTAAAGCTGTGAGGACAGGGCGTGAGTCGTTCTTGGGTAGCTCAGTTGGTAGAGCACTTGCCCGCGAAAGGCAAAGGTCCCGAGTTCGCGTCTTGGTCTGGCACACAGTGTTAATCTGCCAGGAAGTTGCACAATAAAACATCTTGTATCAGACATTACACTTAGTGCATAGAACATGATTTAGTCATACCAGTTTCATTACACAAGCTACCAGTCAGAATATGAGCATGAGAATGATAACAGGCTGACGAAAATGTAAAGGCAACTGGTCCGACTTGAATGTTACACTACATACAGTACAAAATAGTAAGTTTCATTTTTATTCTTGAAGGGCTCATTTGACCTCTTGTCCATGGCATTGTGAGTTTCTCCTGGTGCAGTTCTTTAGCATTATTGGTCATATTGCACATCCCCATATTGCTTCACCATCATTACATGTTTCTGGAGATAGCTACAACAGATATGTCACTTTGTCACTAACTGGCAAGGTCACAAGTCACAATCATAAAAGGGCTTCATGATGGGATGTCAATGTGAGACACAGTGGATCGTAAAAGGCGCAGGAAGTTGTCACAGAACTAGGGATAATACAACGATCACCATAATATTATAAAAGTACATAGCATAAAACACATAATAACATCATACAAGAGCAAGTACTATTAAGAAAAATGAGAACATGTATAATATTGTGCTTAGTGTGATTCATTAACTACTTGGTTAAATTTTGTAATGTAAGTATAGACACTTTGCTTTGTGAGTTTTGCTTCATTAATCAGACATATTAGTTTCTGTCTGGCTTTTAAATTCAGCCAGCATGTGAGTTACTTGTAACTATTCCACCTAGAATCTGTTATTCTATACTACAACTCATCCTTTTTTTCATTAACACCTACATTTTTAAGTCAGACCTCCCCTACTTTGCTATAACTATGTTTTTATACCATAATGCAGAATCAGTTTTTAATACATTATTTAAGCTTCATTTTCTTCACCATAAAACTACTCCCCCATTCATCGTAAATTATCTCATTTCACAGATATGTGTGCAACAAACACCAAAAACATCATCAGCCTTCTCAGTACCTCGACACAACATTTATTCAGTCTGATAATCCAGTACGTAATCTCTATATCAAATTCAGCTCAATAGCACATTTATTACTTTTTCTGCATACAGTAAACCCATTAATTAATAACAAGTTATTTAAGTCTTATAAAAATCTCGGTCCAGTGTACACAGGTTTTCTTTTTCTTTCCATTCTCTCTGCCTCTCAACACATAGGTATATTTAGTTCAAGATTATCATCATGCAGAATAACCTCTCTACCGACTAACAAAATTGCTAGTTTTATAGCAAAACAACTGTTCTTCATATTTATTCCTCACAACACTATCTGATTTTTATTGTGGTTTCCAAATATAGAATTTATTTATCTATTCATCCAGTAAATCTCTACAGATCGTGGGATGGTATTATGTTACTTGCGCATGCATGCATGTCCACCCCCCCCCCCCCCCAAACACGTTATGTGCAACATTAAAATTTACTTTTACTTCTCCTTTGAAGGCATTACCTATGGCCTATGGCTATGGGCACCCTCATAGCACCATCCTATGCCGATCTATACATGGGCCATCTTGAAGAATCCTTCCTAAACACCCAGAATCCTAAACACCTCACCTGGTTCAGATTCATTGATGACACTTTTGCTATCTGGATCGAAGGTGAGGACATCCTACCCACATTCCTCCAGAACCTCAACAACTTCTCTTTCATTTGCTTCACCTGGTCCTACTTAACCCAACAAGCCATCATCCTAGATGTTGACCTCCACCTTGAAGATGTCTACATCGGTTCCTCCGTCCATATCAAACCTACAAACCACTAGCAATACCTCCACTTTGACAGCTGCCACCCATTCCATACGAAGAAGTCCCTTCCGTACAACCTAGCCACCCATGGTCGACGCATCTGCAGTGATGAATGACCAGTCCCTCTCAAAATACACCAAAGGTCTCACTGAAGCCTCCACTGACTGTAATTATCCTCCCAACCTTGTACAAAAATAAATCTCCTGTGCTTTATCTTTCCAGTCTCCCACCACCTCCCAAAGCCCCACCGTCTGGCCACAGAGGAGCATTCCCCTCATAACTCAGTACCACCCAGGACTGGAGCAACTGAATAACATTCTCCACCAGGGTTTCGATTATCTCTCATTGTGCCCTGAAATGAGAAATGTCCTGCGTACTACCCTTCCTACCCCTCCCACAGTGGTATTCCACCATCCACTGAGCCTACACAATATACTCGTCCATCCTTACACAACCCCTGCTCCCAATCCCTTACGTCATGCTCATACCCCTGTAATAGACCTAGGTGCAAGACCTGTCCCATACATCCTCTCACCACCACCTACTCCACTCCGGTCACCGACATCACCTATCTCATCAAATGCAAGGCTACCTGTGAAACCAGTTGTGTGGTCTACAAGCTAAGCTGCAACCACTGTGCTGCATTCTATGTAGGCATGACAACCAACAAGCTGTCTGTCTGCATGAATGGCCACCGACAAACTGTGGCCAAGAAACAAGAGGAGCACCCTGATGCTAAACATGTTGCCAAACATGATATCCTCCATTTCAATGCCTGCTTCACAGCCTGTACCATATGGATCCTTCCCACCAACAGCAACTTTTCTGAATTGCACAGGGGGAAACTTTCCCTGCAATACATCCTACTTTCCCGTAACCCTCCTGGCCTCAACCTTCGTCAGTCGCTGTCCTCACCCATCCAGCCCCTTCCCTGCTCTCCATTACAGTACTATACAGCCGTCATTCCACCACCACACCCAGTCCTTTTTTATTATTATTATTTTCGATTATTCCCATTTAAAGAGAGTATTTGAACTTGAATTCCTTTATGATGATTGTTCATGTTTTTTCTAAGCCCAAATTTTCTTCATGTGTTTACTGTGTTGTTTCTTTCATTCCACTGTCTATTTGCATCCTGGTCTCATCTGTGTTGTGGTGTCAAATTTATGTTTTTTGATGATATTCCTGAATTCAGTTCTATTTTCTGCATCATTTACTGTTATGTGTGCTTGTCTGAGGTCCTCTTCAACTTATTTTATCCATTTTGTTTTTCCCCTGCCTGAGTTGATGACTTTAAGAATTCGGTTTGAAATTCTATTTTCATTCATCCTGTGGATATGTCCGTAGAACTGCATTCTTCTTTTCCTTATTGTATCTGTAATCTTGTCTGTGTATTTATATAATTCTGATGTTGGTCTCTTCTTCCAGATTCCTTGACCATGTATTGGGCCAAAAATTTTCCTGAGAATTTTTCTTTCTTGTTTCTCTATTTCTTTGATTTTAGTTTGCCCACCTATTTGTGTTTTTTTATTATAATAGTTCCACGTGAGTCTATATGCTTTATGTAGTTTTTTTATTCTTTCCTCATTGGCCTTTAGGATCCCTGATGGCTGGATGATTTCTCCCAGGTACTTAAAATGTGGTACTTGTACGATTTTCCCATAGGTTGTCACAATAGGCAGTTTGTCTTGTGGCACTCTTTCTATGTACTGGGTTTTCTCATACGAAATTTGCAGGCCAGTTCTTTGTGCATTTTCGTGTAACTTCTCTATGGTGTTAGTGGCTTCTCTTCTATTATTTGTGAGGATTGCAAGGTCATCTGCAAAACCTGAACACTTCACATTGAATTTATTATCTTTTCTAATGCCGCTTTGGATTCCTTTTACTTCTTTTTCCCATTTCATGATAATTTTTTCAAGAATGGTATTAAAGAGTAATGGCGAAAGTCCGTCACCCTGTCGCACTCCAGTTTGGATTTCAAATGGTTGAGAGATATCCCCCATAAATTTAACCTTGGAGACTGTGTCAGTTAATGTTTGCCAAATGATTGCTGTTGTCTTTCTGTCAATGCTGAATTCTTCCAGCATGTTGCAGAGCGCTACTCTGTCTATTGAGTCGTAGGCCTTTTTAAAATCTACAAAAGTGACCACTGTGTTTTGGGTGTTTCTCATCTGGAGAATCATTTTCAGATTCCAGATCTATTCCATGCATGATCATCCCTTGTGAAAACCAGCCTGGTATTCTCCTATTTGTGGGTCAGCTTGTTCTTCTAATCTATTCATGAGAACTTTTGATAGGATTTTATATGTGACCGGCACGAGGTGAGATACCCCTATAATTGTTTGGTTCAGTTTTGTCCCCTTTTTTGTAGAGTGGATGGATGAGTGCGCATTTCCATTCAGAAGGGATCTGTTCTGTTTCCCAAATGTTTAATATTATTTTGTGGATTTTTCCTGTTAATCTTTCATCATTTAGTTTCTATGGTTCTGCAATAATTCCATTGTCTCCTGGGGCTCTATTGTTTTTCAGTGTCTTGATAATTTCTACTATTTTGTTGATGGTTGGTGGTTTAGCGGTGGGATTTGGTGTAGATGTCTGGTAATGAATATCCTCTGTAGGTCTTTTGCAGTTGAGAAGTTTGTTGAAATAGTCTGTGAGGATTTGGCAGTTATTCTTCGTGTTAGTTTCTAGTGAACCATCCAGTTTCTTGAAGCAAAGATTGGATGGCTGGTATCCTGCAATAGGTTCTTTAAACATCTTATAAAAATTCCTGGTGTTGTTCTTCTTAAAGTCTTGTTCTATCTCATCTAGTTGCCATTTGTCATAATTTCTTTTTTCCCTACGAATAGTTTTCGATGTTTGTTTTCGGATTACTAGAAATTGTAGCCATTCTTCTGATGTTTTGTGACTATTGAAGTTTTTCCAGGCATTGGTCCTTTCTTCTATTGCTTGGTCACATATTATATTCCACCACCTGTGTTTTCCCCTCCTCGGGGGTTGACCCAATTTCATCGCGAATTTGAGGACGTCCACAAGTTGTGTCCATTTTGTTGCGTTTGTCTGACTAATTTCCTGTAAGATGTTTTCCTTGTTGAGTTTTATGTATTCGGGGTCTGGTCTCATCAGTTTGTTTAGTTTTGGCTTTTTTTTTTTGTTGGGTTGTAATCTGGTCTTTATCTGCAGAAGATGGTGGTCTGATTCAAAAAACCCTCTTCTCGTTTTCACATTCAGAATTTCTGCTGTGTTACTCTTGGAGATGGCCACATTGTCTATCTGGAATTCACCCAACATTGTGTTGGGTGACTTCCAAGTATACAGTTTCTTGTTGGGTTTTTTGAATTGTGTTGACATAATTACAAGGCTGAAATTTTCACAAAAGCTTATCAATCTTTCCCCATTCTTGTTAGTTCTCTTGTGAGCTGTATGGATTCCGGTAATTTTCCTGTATGTTTTCTCTTTGCCTTAATGTGCTTTAAAGTCGCCTAACAAGATGATTACATCGTGTTTGACAATTGTGGGGGTTCTTCTTGTTATAGTTATTTGTGGGTGCGTGTGCAATGATCAAGGTATATGCTTTGTTGGCCGATTTGACGGAGAGTGTTGATATACATTCTGAGGCAGACTGGAAGTCAATGACAGAGTCACTGATGGATTTGTAGACTACAAATGCTGTACCAAACTGTTTGAGTTCTTTCTTATTAGTTTTAATTGATGGTTTTCCTTTTTAGATCCTGTAGCTGTCTGTGTCAAAATGGTTTTTATCTGTAAATTGTGTTTCCTGGATTGCAAGGATTTTGATCTTGAATTTTTGCAGCATGTCTGTAAGTTGTTTGATCTTGCCCAGTTTGAAGAGAGCACCGATGTACCGATGAAGTGTCTTTGTTTTGTGTGTAACAATTTGGACATCATCTGGTTCTCAACCTTTGGCGCAACATGATGCTCCTGGTGCCCCGGAATCCGATGACCAGGTTAAGCCAGCCTTGCGACTGGTGCCCGGGGTAGTGGATTCATTCCTTGTGTTATCATCATGTTTGATTTTCAAGTTCAAAACTAACTAGGTGGTGGTCCTTCCGAGGAAATATCATGAGGAATACGACTTGATTGTTGAGATCAAGAAGGCTGCTGGAGCCGCACCATCTACGTGAACAGATTGTGACCCCTAACCACTGGATACCAGGCAGATGTTAATGGATTTCAGTTGATAGTTTTGGTCCAACCCGGGTATATTATTTCCCCGGTACCCTCCATATCTGGAGAGCATTCCCCTATTCGCCACCTGGGGAGGTGCCCGATGGGAGACTATCAACTCCAGTCCTTTTTTATTTTATTTTCTTTTTTATTTATCTCTCTGTATTTATCACCCTTTCCACTACTCCCCCCCCCCCCACCCCCCACCCCGCACCTCTCACCTGCATGCCACCCAACCTGCAGCATTTCACTGTCCTCCACCCCCACTATACAATCCCTCTCCCTCCCCACCCCAACCTCCTCCTTTCCCCCACCCAGTCACCACTCCCATCATGCACTGGTGCTGCTGCTCGCAGTGTGGTTTCTGTGCAGTCATGTGTGTGAGTTGCGTGTGCATGTGTGTGTGTGTGTGTGTGTGTGTGTGTGTGTGTGTGTGTGTGTGTGTGTGTTGACGAAGGCCATTGTCCAAAAGCTTGAAAATCTCCCCCCCCCCCCCCCCCATGTGCGACTCAGCATCTCCACTATATTTATTTTTTTATTTATTTTATTATCCATCTTTAGGCATTTAAATGCAATTGATGTCTTCATTTGTGTACATATACAGTTTACATAACTAGCAGAAATGGTGTAATATATTTTAGATCATTAGTGTCTAATAAGATACAAAAATTTGTCCTTGATGCTGCACAAGGTATTTGCATTATATTTACATGTATAAGTTTAATCTAAGTGAAACTATATTAGTACCAGTACTTAAGATCATCTTTAGTGTACATTATAAACTCTTCTATTGTATAAAAAGCTATTTCTCTAAGCCATTTCTTTGTGACACTTTTAAACTGATTCAGTGACACATTATGTGCCTCTTTTGGCAACATGTTAAATAGCTTTACTCCCATGTACCTGTAACTATCTTGAGTTTTCTTTAGTCTAGCAACTGGGATGTCAATTTGCTGTTTTATACGTGTGTCATAGTGATGGATAGATTGTCGTAATTTGTGACTGTGTTGGTTTTCTTTTGTGTGTATCAGACAACTTAGTATAAAGAGGGCTGCAACTGTTAGTATTTTTAGATTTTTGAAATATGGTGTACAAGACTCATTATTTCTGACTCCATGGATGCATCTGACTGCCTTCTTTTGCCAAATGAAAACTTGTTTTGCTCCGGGTGAGTTTCCCCACAACGAAGTGGAATATGTTAAATGGGTGTGGAAAAAGGCATAGTATGCATTGAGTAATAACTAACACATGACCTTAGCTTACTTAACAAATATGTCACACGTGCTAACTTAGTACAAATATAATCGGTATGACTCTTCCACATTAATTTTGAGTCAAGATGGATCCCAAGTAGTTTAGCTGAGACACAATCAGTCTGATCACTCTTAACACACAAGCTAAAGTGAATATTTACAGTTTTATCATGATTTATATGCAAGTCACTGAGTTGGAACCACTTGATGGCTGCTCTGAGATGAGCCTCACTTTCCTAAATCTTTCCCTGCTGTAACAAAAGTTGTATCATCTGCATAGAGTGTGGATTTACATAACATGGTGCTGGGCAATTCATTTATATATATTATAAAAAGTAAAGGTCCAAACACAGAGCCTTGTGGTACACCCTGCATGATATCCAAGACATTTGATCTCATGTTGTTAAAATGCTCAATTTGTTTTCTGTCACTCAGATAGGATCTGATCAGAGATAGTTCTGAGCCTCTAATACCATAGCAGTGCAGTTTTTCTAATAGTATCCTGTGACTGACAGAGTCAAATGCCTTGCTGAGGTCCACTAGAGTGGCATTAACTGATAGTCCTGATTCAAATGATGACAATATATATGAAACAACATCTTCACCTGCTTTTGCCATTGACAGGCCGCACCTGAAGCCATACTGAGAATCACTAAGAATATTATTCACAGACAGATGTTGACTGATTTGGAGCTGTATGCAATATTCCACTACTTTTGATATGTCGGTACAAGGGAGATTGGACGGTAATTATTAGGACAAGACTTGTCACCTTTCTTGTACAGTGGAGTAATGACTGCCATTTTTAAGGATGAAGGGAAACAGCCACTGACAAACATCCGCTATTTTTTTTTTTTTTTTTTTTTTTTTTTTTTTTTTTTTTTTTTTTACAAAATTGGAGAGACCATAAATGTCTTCTGATTTTGAGTAACTTAATTTTGATATTGCAGTTTTAATATCTGTTACTTTTACTTCTTTCCATTTAAACACAGGAACCATACCCTCAAAATTTTGTAGAAATGAATTTCTATTATTTGAGATATGGTTGTTGTCACATTTATGGATATGTTCATTTGCAGCACTGTTATTCATACTGGCAGCATTAATGAAGGTGTTGAAATCATCCAGTGTGATACAAGCATCACATTAATTATTTTTGTTAACATCTTTATTTCTACCCAGATGAGTCTTGATAACAGTCCAGGCTGCTTTGCATTTATTTTGGGACTTATTAATATAATCATCATTTGCCTTGCACTTGCTTAACCTAATTTCTGCCTTGTATTTGTTCCTCAAACTTATGTAGTTTGCTTTTTCGGCTTCACTATTTTTTGATTTGTCATAGGAAACCATTAACAGAGTCCTGAGCCTTTGTAGGTCAGGTGTGAACCAGTTATGCACTGATGTGAGACCACAATTCCTCATAGTTTCCTTATTTTTTCTCATTACTTTAGGGCAGCAAGTTTTAAATGTATCTGACAATGCACTAATGAATAATGTAAATGCTTTTTCAATCTGATTACTTTCCAGCAGAATGTAATTCCAATTTGTCATCTTTATTTGTGTTATGTAGTTATCAATGTTCTCTTCATTCAAAAGCCTAATGTACTTAATTTTATTGGAGACAGATGCTGGCTCTTTTGTTATCAATTTTAACCAAATACCTTTATGGTCTGATAAAAAATGAGTATTGGGGAGCTCTAGTTCATACTGATTTGTCTCAACATTTGTGATTACATTATCAAGGCAGGCAGACTGTCTTGTTGGGTTTTCATTGATGCAGTGCAGGTCATGTGATATTAGCATATTCAGAAGATTAAGTTGTTTAGGTGTGTTCTGCCTTATGATGAGTAGCAAGTTTACTTCTCAGAATATTGTTAAAATGTATTTTAATAGTGCAATAAATTCATTCTATTTGATCTTGTTTTAGCAGCAGTAGCAGTTTTTGCAAATTCTTGCTTCAAGTCCATTGTACTCCACATGGTTTAAGAATTCTGCCACTGCATAGATGCAGCGATTTAATAAGAATGCCCTTAGAGATTTATGAAACAGTGAGGATGAAGAAATAACTTTTATTTTACATGGCAAACATTGTACGTTTGCATTGATCTATTTTTAGTGGGGGTTTTAAAGTATGTTGTCCTTACTGACTGGACATGGAGTTTGTCTTTTTGCCTGGTATTATGTTCATGTTAAAGTTTTTATCCTCTCCTTTTTTGCTCCTTTTTCTGCACCTCCCTGCCCCACACCCTCCTGATGCTATGCCTGTTGGCAGTCTAGATCCTGCACACTCCACCAGACAGCATTCGTCTCTCTCTCTCTCTCTCTCTCTCTCTCCACTCGTACAATGCTATCCTTTCTCCATCCCTGCCCCCTCCAGGTTGCTGCTTGCATCCCACGTGATAGTTGCATTCCAGCCCAAGATGCTGGAGTTGGGAGCCGTGTGTGTGTGAGGTGTGCTTGCTTGTGTCTGTGAATGGTGTGTGTATCTCTTTTACTGATTAAGGCTGTGTCAGAAAACTCTATGTAAGTGTCTTTTAATTGTGGCTGTCCGCAGCTTGACGTGTCTTCCTTACGGTAAATAGCAATCTGCTTTCCCTGCAAAATTGTCATCTATCTCTTTGGAATTCTTACTCTCATATTTACAAGTTTCTAGAATAAAAAAAGGGGGAGAGGAAGTATTGAAGAGCCTTCATGAATCAGTCTGTTGCACATGGTGTATTGCTCTCATAGCTCTGTTTTGGGTTGAGAAGATGACTGAATTGGCAGATGTGCTACCCCAGAATATAATTCCATACTGTAGAATACTGTGGAACTGGGCAAAGTATACAATGTGAACAGTATGGTAGCTTGCCATGTGTGCACGTAAACGTAGGCTGTAGCATAATTTCTTGTGTCCTCTTTTTTTTTAAAAAAAATATGGGTGTGCCATTTAAAATCATGTTGAAGCCATATGCCCAATTTTTTTTTTTCAGTGAGGATGTAATTCCACTGGTGTTTATTGTCATGGGGGGTGGAGGGGGGGTTACACGCTTCCCCCTTTAAACAGAAATTGAGAACAGTTTTTTGGATGTGTTTATTATTATTAGTTTATTTCCTTCAAACCAGTCATTTAGCTGGTCTGTAGCTTTGTTTGAATGCTAATATCATCTGAAAACAAGGTATGTATTTGTGATTCTATGCTTAGACCTAGGTCATTTATGCACAGGAGGAAAAGGATAGGCCAAAGAATGGGTCCTTGAGGGATTTCTCTTTTGATTATTCCTGCATCTGAAAAATGTGTTCTCGTGTTATCATTTACTTCATGTGTTATTACTACTTTCTGTTTCCAATTTGTCAAGTATGAGGAGAACCATTTTAACACGGTGCCTGTAATTCCTTACTTTTTTAATTTTTCCAATAGGATTCTGTGGTCCAAGTTGTCAAAAACTTTGCTTAGAGCTAAGAAAATACCAGCAGCATTTTGTTTAGTATCCAGTACTTCTAGAGTATTTTGTAAGAAATTATATGCGACACTAGTCGTAGCTCGAGCAAGGATTTTGTTCTTATCCAAAAATTCCATTAATCTGCTGTATATGATTCTTTCTGTGAGTTTGGCAAAAACTGATAATAATGAGAATGGTCTGTTGTTTTCCAAATTTGCTTCATCATCTTTTTAAGAACAGGTATCATTTTAGCAATTTAAGATGGTCAGGAAAGTTTCCTATCGAGATTGAAGAGATGATTATCTCTTCAAGGGGTGTTGCGATGGTTATAATACATTCCTTTATGACAAAGTCTGGAATACCATCAATTCCAGAGGCCATTTTTCTGAAGGTTTTTGCTATGTAAATGAGTTCATTCCGGGATGTATCGTAGAGATAGATTGAGTGGAGGCAAGAATTCACTTTGTTCTGTTGGTTTGATTAATTGTTAGCTTCCTTGTGTTGTCTTCACAGTACTGCCTGAAAAGATTTGCAATCTGTTGGGGTCAGTAACACTCCTTTTTACTATATCCTTATTATTGGCCATAATTTTTGCCCGACGTATGACTTTTCTACACATCTGAATATGTTTTGTAATATTAATGTTAAGGAGAGGGGATAAGTTGTGTTTTTTTTGGTAAGTGAGCAGTTTTCTTTTTGTTTTGCTTGAGACTTCTATGCCTCTTGTTATACATGATTTTGATTTTAGATTTATGTTCCTTACCACCCAGGTTTTGAGAGGAAATACTGTTTCAAAATGATAGTTGAAATAGTCAGAGGATTTTTCAAACTTTCTGTTGATGTCATAACCCTGAAAAACCTCTTCCTGCCTTTCTCTTGATAATAAGTGACTGAATGTTTCTATGCTGTGTGTGTTGAACCTTCTTGCAGTCACAGTTCTTTTATGGTTTTGGCTGGGTTGTAAACATATTGACAGTGTTACTACTTGGGCTTCATGATCAATGAAATTTATATTTATACATTTCGCTGTATATGGTTTGTTAACAAATTTTTGGTGCACATTAGTGGCATAAGTTTTTGCAATTCTTGTTGAGGTAAATATATATATAATAGAGGGAAATATTCCAAGTGGGAAAAATATATCTAAAAACAAAGATGATGAGACTTACCAAACAAAAGCGCTGGCAGGTCGATAGACACACAAACAAACACAAACATACACACAAAATTCTAGCTTTCGCAACCAACGGTTGCTTCGTCAGGTAAGAGGGAAGGAGACGGAAAGACGAAAGGATGTGGGTTTTAAGGGAGAGGGTAAGGAGTCATTACAATCCCGGGAGCGGAAAGACTTACCTTAGGGGGAAAAAAGGACGGGTATACACTCGTACACACACACATATCCATCCGCACATACACAGACACAAGCAGACATTTGTAAAGGCAAAGAGTTTGGGCAGAGATGTCAGTTGAGGCGGAAGTAAAGAGGCAAAGATGTTGTTGAAAGACAGGAGAGGTATGAGCGGCGGCAACTTGAAATTAGCGGAGATTGAGGCCTGGCGGATAACGAGAAGAGAGGATATACTGAAGGGCAAGTTCCCATCTCCGGAGTTCTGACAGGTTGGTGTTAGTGGGAAGTATCCAGATAACCCGGACGGTGTAACACTGTGCCAAGATGTGCTAGCCGTGCACCAAGGCATGTTTAGCCACCCTCATTACCAACAAACACTGTCTGCCTGTGTCCATTCATGCGAATGGACAGTTTGTTGCTGGTCATTCCCACATAGAAAGCTTCACAGTGTAGGCAGGTTAGTTGGTAAATCACGTGGGTGCTTTCACACATGGCTATGCCTTTGATCTTGTACACCTTCGGGTTACAGGACTGGAGTAGGTGGTGGTGGGAGGGTGCATGGGACAGGTTTTACACCGGGGGTGGTTACAAGGGTAGGAGCCAGAGGGTAGGGGAGGTGGTTTGGGGATTTCATGGGGATGAACTAAGAGGTTACGAAGGTTAGTGGACGGCGGAAAGACACTCTTGGTGGAGTGGGGAGGATTTCATGAAGGATGGATCTCATTTCAGGGCAGGATTTGAGGAAGTCGTATCCCTGCTGGAGAGCCACATTCAGAGTCTGATCCAGTCCCGGAAAGTATCCTGTCACAAGTGGGGCACTTTTGTGGTTCTTCTGTGGGAGGTTCTGGGTTTGAGGGGATGAGGAAGTGGCTCTGGTTATTTGCTTCTGTACCAGGTCGGGAGGGTAGTTGCGGGATGCGAAAGCTGTTTTCAGGTTGTTGGTGTAATGGTTCAGGGATTCTGGACTGGAGCAGATTCGTTTGCCACGAAGACATAGGCTGTAGGGAAGGGACCGTTTGATGTGGAATGGGTGGCAGCTGCCATAATGGAGGTACTGTTGCTTGTTGGTGGGTTTGATGTGGACGGACATGTGAAGCTGGCCATTGGACAGATGGAGGTCAACGTCAAGGAAAGTGGCATGGGATTTGGAGTAGGACCAGGTGAATCTGATGGAACCAAAGGAGTTGAGGTTGGAGAGGAAATTCTGGAGTTCTTCTTCATTGTGAGTCCAGATCATGAAGATGTCATCAATTGTTGGTATGTCTGGCCTTCAAAAGTGAAGAAGTTGTGGGTCAGGATGAAGCTGGCTTAGGTAATGAGGAAAGAGGTTTTAGGTAGGGTGGCAGGTGATCGGCATGAAAGGAAGTGCTCCATCGCAGCAAGGCCCTGGACGTGCGGGATATTTGTGTATAAAGAAATGGCATCAGTGGTTACAAGGATGGTTTCCGGGGGTAACAGACTGGGTAAGGATTCCAGGCGTTCGAGAAAGTGGTTGGTGTCTTTGATGAAGGATGGGAGACTGCATGTAATGGGTTGAAGGTGTTGATCTATTTAGGCAGAAATACGTTCTCTGGGGGTCTTGGTAACCAGCTACAATGGTATGGCCGGGATGATTGGGTTTGTGAATTTTAGGAAGAAGGTAGAAGGTAGGGGTGCGGTGTGTCAGTGGGGTCAGGAGGTTGATGGAGTCAGGTGAAAGGTTTTGTAGGGGGCCTAAGGTTCTGAGGATTCCTTGAAGCTCCGCCTGGACATCAGGAATGGGATTACCTTGGCAAACTTTGTATGTGGTGTTGTCTGAAAGCTGACGCAGTCCCTCAGTCACATACTCCCGATGATCAAGTACCACGGTCATGGAACCCTTGTCCGCCGGAAGAATGACGATGGACCGGTCAGCCTTCAGATCTCGGATAGCCTGGGCTTCAGCAGTGGTGATGTTGGGAGTAGGATTTAGGTTTTTTAAGAAGGATTGAGAGGCAAGGTTGGAAGTCAGAAATTCCTGGAAGGTTTGGAGAGGGTGATTTTGAGGAAGAGGAGGTGGGTCCCGCTGTGATGGAGGACATAACTGTTCCAGGCAGGGTTCAATTTGGATAGTGTCTTGGGGAGTTGGATCATTAGGAGTAAGATTAGGATCAATTTTCGTCATGGCAAAGCGATATTTCCAGCAGAGAGTACGAGTGTAGGACAGTAAATCTTTGACGAGAGCTGTTTGGTTGAATCTGGGAGTGGGGCTGAAGGTGAGGCCTTTGGATAGGAAAGAGGTTTCGGATTGGGAGAGAGGTTTGGAGGAAAGGTTAAGTACTGAATTAGGGTGTTGTGGTTCCAGATTCTGTTGATTGGAATTTTGAGGTTTTGGAGGGAGTGGGGCTGGAAGTGGGAGATTGAGTAGATGGGAGAGACTGCGTCTGTGTGCAATGAGAGGAGGTTGAGGTTTGCTGGAAAAGTTGTGAAGGGTGAGTGAGTTGCCTTTCCGGGGGTGGGAAACCAGGAGTCCTCAATCTTTCCTCTCCCACATCCACACCGGCTGTCCAGAGCATCCTCCTACAGGCCAACTGCAAATTAGAACAGCATGCCACCCTCCACCTTAAAAAACTATTCAATCTCCTCTTCCTCAAAATCACCCTCTCCAAACCTTCCAGGAATTTCTGACTTCCAGCCTTGCCTCTCAATCCTTCTTAAAAAACCTTAATCCTACTCCCAACATCACCACTGCTGAAGCCCAAGCTATCCATGATCTGAGGACTGACCATTCCATCGTCATTCTTCCGGCGGACAAGGGTTCCACAACCGTGGTACTTGATCGTCGGGAGTATGTGACTGAGGGACTGCGTCAGCTTTCAGACAACACCACATACAAAGTTTGCCAAGGTAATCCCATTCCTGATGTCCAGGCGGAGCTTCAAGGAATCCTCAGAACCTTAGGCCCCCTACAAAACCTTTCACCTGACTCCATCAACCTCCTGACCCCACCGACACAGCTCACCCCTACCTTCTACCTTCTTCCTAAAATTCACAAACCCAGTCATCCCGGCCATCCCATTGTAGCTGGTTACCAAGACCCCCAGAGAATGTATTTCTGCCTACGTAGATCAACACCTTCAACCCATTACATGCAGTCTCCCATCCTTCATCAAAGACACCAACCACTTTCTCGAACGCCTGGAATCCTTACCCAGTCTGTTACCCCCGGAAACCATCCTTGTAACCATTGATGCCATTTCTTTATACACAAATATTCCGCACGTCCAGGGGCTCGCTGCGATGGAGCACTTCCTTTCATGCCGATCACCTGCCACCCTACCTAAAACCTCTTTCCGCATTACCTTAGCCAGCTTCATCCTGACCCACAACTTCTTCACTTTTGAAGGCCAGACATACCAACAATTAAAGGGAACAGCCATGGGTACCAGGATGGCCCCCTCGTACGCCAACCTATTCATGGGTCGCTTAGAGGAAGCCTTCTTTGTTACCCAGGCCTGCCAACCCAAAGTTTGGTACAGATTTATTGATGACATTTTCATGATCTGGACTCACAGTGAAGAAGAACTCCAGAATTTCCTCTCCAACCTCAACTCCTTTGGTTCCATCAGATTCACCTGGTCCTACTCCAAATCCCACGCCACTTTCCTTGACGTTGACCTCCATCTGTCCAATGGCCAGCTTCACATGTCCGTCCACATCAAACCCACCAACAAGCAACAGTACCTCCATTATGGCAGCTGCCACCCATTCCACATCAAACAGTCCCTTCCCTACAGCCTAGGTCTTTGTGGCAAACGAATCTGCTCCAGTCCAAATCCCTGAACCATTACACCAACAACCTGAAAACAGCTTTCGCATCCTGCAACTACCCTCCCGACCTGGTACAGAAGCAAATAGCCAGAGCCACTTCCTCATCCCCTCAAACCCAGAACCTCCCACAGAAGAACCACAAAAGTGCCCCACTTGTGACAGGATACTTTCCAGGACTGGATCAGACTCTGAATGTGGCTCTCCAGCAGGGATACGACTTCCTCAAATCCTGCCCTGAAATGAGATCCGTCCTTCATGAAATCCTCTCCACTCCACCAAGAATGTCTTTCCGCTGTCCACCAACCTTCGTAACCTCTTAGTTCATCCCTACGAAATCCCCAAACCACCTTCCCTACCCTCTGGCTCCTACCCTTGTAACCCCCCCTGGGGTAAAACCTGTCCCATGCACCCTCCCACCACCACCTACTCCAGTCCTGTAACCCGAAGGTGTACACGATCAAAGGCAGAGCTACGTGTGAAAGCACCCACGTGATTTACCAACTAACCTGCCTACACTGTGAAGCTTTCTATGTGGGAATGACCAGCAACAAACTGTCCATTCGCATGAATGGACACAGGCAGACAGTGTTTGTTGGTAATGAGGATCACCCTGTGGCTAAACATGCCTTGGTGCACGGCTAGCACATCTTGGCACAGTGTTACACCGTCCGGCTTATCTGGATACTTCCCACTAACACCTGCCTGTCAGAACTCCGGAGATGGGAACTTGCCCTTCAGTATATCCTCTATTCTCGTTATCTGCCAGGCCTCAACCTCCGCTAATTTCAAGTTGCCGCCACTCATACCTCACCTGTCTTTCAACAACATCTTTGCCTCTTTACTTCCGCCTCGACTGACATCTCTGCCCAAACTCTTTGCCTTTACAAATGTCTGCTTGTGTCTGTGTATGTGCGGATGGATATGTGTGTGTGTGTGTGTGTGTGTGTGCGAGTGAATACCCGTCCTTTTTTCCCCCTAAGGTGAGTCTTTCCGCTCCCGGGATTGGAATGACTCCTTACCCTCTCCCTTAAAACTCACACCCTTTCGTCTTTCCGTCTCCTTCCCTCTTACCTGACGAAGCAACCGTTGGTTGCGAAAGCTAGAATTTTGTGTGTATGTTTGTGTGTCTATCGACCTGCCAGCGCTTTTGTTTTGCTCTTCTTTGTCTTTAAATATGTCTGCTTGTGTCTGTATGTGTGGATGGATATGTGCGTGTGTGCGAGTGTATACCTGTCCTTTTTTCCCCCTAAGGTAAGTCTTTCCACACCCGGGATTGGAATGACTCGTTACCCTCTCCCTTAAAACCCACATCCTTTCGTCTTTCCCTCTCCTTCCCTCTTTCCAGATGAGGCAACAGTTTGTTGCGAAAGCTTGAATTTTGTGTGTATGTTTGTGTTTGTTTGTGTGTCTGTCAACCTGCCAGCACTTTCATTTGGTGTGTCACATCATCTTTGTTTTTAGATATATATTTCCTACGTGGAATGTTTCCTTCTATTTTTATATATATATATATATATAGACACACACACACACACACGCACACACACACACACACACACACACAACAATTATTTTTTCCTTCTTGTTGCAAGAAAGTCAGTGTCAAAATCCCCACTCTGTACTATTAATTTCTAGCCTATGTGCATCCTATTTAGTAACATTTCAAGTTCGTTGATAAATGCCTCAAACTTCCCATTCGAAGAGTGATAGATACACATGACAACGGTATTTGCGCCACTGATTCCTACAGCTGTTGCTTCAAAGTCTCTTTCTGCACTGAGGCACTGAAAACTGTCAATAGTTTTGAATTTCAATCCACTTTTAATTAAAATGGCAGTACCTACATTTGTGTGATTTTTTCTACAAAAGCAGTTTGCAAGTGTTTAGCCTGGTACTTAAAATGAAGCAATCTGATCTGCCTTTACCAGTGTTCTAAGAAACACAGAGCACTGTCAAAATGAAGTTGAGTGTTTAGCGAAACCTCACCAAACCTTGTTTGTGACTGACTGGACATTGTGTTTTTTTCCCCATAAAAAGCCATCTGTGCTGGTGCTTGGAGTCTTTTTGTGTCATATTGACATCTGAATGTTCTCTACTCCTGTGATATACATTGATTAGTGCTGCTGTTGTTGGCTTCTTGCTCTCCATCATATCCACAGATTACCTTATTTTGCTCAGAATCATTGGCTGTTTCCATTTTATAGTTTCCTGTCTTATCTGGCATGGGGCTAAATGGTGCACTGCTAGTCTTGAGAGATACCACTTCTGTTACCTGACACTTATTATTTATAGAATTAGACACAATGCATTTGTCTTTAAAAGGTAAGGCTTCCGAGATGTTGTGCTTCAGGTGTAATTTTTTACCAACTATTTCTAAAATCTTGCAAGTAATGAATTTCTTTTCCACTCTGTTGAGACGGAGGGCATGATTTGTGTGGAATCTTCTTCCAAGTTCATATATCCACAAATTTTGCATTTTTAATTTGGCTGCAGATGTTTTCAATATCTGTTTGCTTTTTGTACTACACTAGAAGCACCATGGCCACATGCGGACAACTGCCTGTGGTATGGCTCAGTGTTGTGCAACAAATCACGAGCCATGACTCACAGAGTTGCCCAAAGGTGCCTCACGTAGAGAGCGTCCCAGGGTGCCCCTGGGAGCTACAACACAAAGAAGAATCACTTCTTGGCTTTTGGCAAGATCAGTATGTAGTATCTCCTTTTTTTTGGGATGAGGTTCTTTATTTCAATTCTTATAATGCATTGTAAAATCAGCAATGGTTTTTAGTTTTTCACATATACAGTGCCTATAAACTATGCATAAACAGGCTCCATCTCATTAGCATATTGAAAACAATAGATATCTGATATGTGCAGTAAGTAAAAATGTCTCAAGCGTTGAAAGATTCAAGGCCAAGCTTAGCTTTAACATCACCACACTGTACAATATCTGCAGTTATCCACCCACAACCATGTTGAACAACCTCATTCTTTGTCAATGTAAAATTCCAAACACCTCTAACAAAGAGCTATGGTCCGTGAAGAAGAGGTTGAGTTCCTAATTGGCTCAGCGTATTAACTTAAAAATAGTATCATGTGAGCAGTTTCTGCTCCTATAGTAACGGAGGATCTAGTGAGCCGTCCAACACAGTTGCTTGTACAGCAGCCACAGCCAGACTGGCAGCACCACCAGAAGTCGACAGCCCTATATAAACTTACACTTTTATCAAAACTGCAACTTCCAGTCTGGCTTCCTTATCTGCTTCTGGTCTGTCAGCAATTGTGTGTGTAGTTCCTAGTGAACCTAGATGCACCGCAGGTACACGTGGGCCATTACCTGTGATATGACTCAGTGTCACTATAAAATTCATCTATTCTTATAATACATTGTAAAATCAACAACAATTTTTACTTTTGAACATACACCAACAGATTTAAACCATACAGACTCAGTCTCATTAGCCTTACAACCATTGTGAATCCTTAAAATGTGGGTGGCCCCCGTGCACCTGTGGTGCCTCTAGGTTTACTAGGCACCGTGCATGCTATTGCTTACGGAGCAGAATTAGATGAGGAAGCCAGGCCAGAAGTTGCAGTTTTGATAAGAGTGTTAGTTTATATAAGACTGTCATCTTCCAGTTGTGAAGCCAGCATGGCTGTGGCTGCTGCATAAGCAACTTCATTGGATGACTCACAATATGCCGCATTATCATAGGAGGAGAACGTGCTCTCATGGTACTGTTTATAAGTCTGTTGACAATATATCAATTACTATGCAGAGCCAATTAGGAGCACAACTTCTTCTTCATGGGCCTTCACTCTTTGTTGAGCGTGCTTTGAACTTCATATTGACAAAGAATGATGTTGCCCAACATGGTTGTGGGTGGATGACTGAAGCTATTGTATGTTGTGGTGATGTTAAAGATAAGCTTGGCTGTGAATCTTTCAACGCTTGAGACATTATTTCTTATCACACATTTCAGATGTTCGATAGGAACATTGAACCTCTTAGTTTAGTTCTAGTATGCCTTTTCCATTTAACAGGACCTGTTTGGTAGGTTCTGGTGATGTGCAACTGAAAAAACAATCACATTTGTGTTTCTGAACTCATACAATCTTCGCTTAAAAGAAATCGTGAGTTCCTCCTTTGTATTTTTTGTTGTTATATCGTGTTGCAGCGAGTAAAATGGAGAAATCGTTTGTGTTCATTTCCAATAATTTTTCATGGCTTACTATAGTCACAGCTTTGAAATCAATGCCTGGTTTCACAATAGCATTGATTTTTTAAGCACTTATATTACTTAATTTGGTGCCTATTCCTCATCTGTGACTATCTGTAAACAGACCAGTTTTAGATGTGCTGCTTGAGGGAAGTTTACATGTTTCCAAAATACTACTGTGAACTGCTATCCTTTGTTTTGTACTAGTGCTCTCAGTTGCTCTCCCCATGAAGACCATCAATGCCCCAGTTTGATTGCTTGTGGCTAGCAGACTTTTTACTGTTTGCAGTCACCTTTTTTTTTTCATTTTCTTACCACGATGCAATACTTTTTTGTTTTAGGCCTGTCTCTTTTGTACAGTCCTGTTTATCTCCACATGGTTCATTGTTAGCTTCACCACTTCAGTCCTCAACTGAAAGTACTTCATATGAATTTTCGTGCACTAAATTTATTGTGTTCATATGTTTTATCGCGTTTTGAAAGCAGTGTTTTTTTGAAACTATAATCTGCTTACCTACAGGATTTTTGATTTCTTGCGTAGATCTTATCATGTTTTGATGCACTGTCAATCAATCATATCATGCGTTAAGTTATGCACTGATTATGAATTGCACACTCGATAAGCGTTCCCTCAGATTCACAATTTTGACCTTAACGTTTTGGGCAGCCTTTCTTTTTACCATGGAAATTACCATTTTTTGTGGAGAAACACAGTGCACTTTAACATTTGCTGCCATCTTCATGAAATATCTTACTGAGTATGTTAAATGAATGTGTGTCATTTGAAACAGTATTAAAGTGAAAATGTGTTATGTTGTATATAATGAGACAATCAATGTGCTTTTCATTACTTATGAATAAAAGCAAATTTGTTTTGTTGGAACATGTTTTACACCAATTAATTATTCATTAGTTAAATAAGAGAAAATATAACAATCAAAATATTAAAAACCTATAGTAGGATAAATGTTAAAGAGATGGCGTATCATTAATAGCCAACTAAAAGTGTAGTAGTGAAGACAAACTTAATAGCTATGAAATTACAATGAAATAAGACCTTTAGCTAAAGGTCTGATTTCATTGTTATTTCATTCTTCGAGAGCTGCAAGATCACCAATGGTATCTACAGAGATACTAGCTTCATAACTTAATAACTAGTTACACGGCTCTGGAAATTTCTCAGATATTCAAAATCATCATTATTTACCAGTACATATGAGAAAAGAAATATGTATACCTAAAAACAAATGTTCTCACATATGAAACAGAAATTGTAATACTAAAAAGGGAAAATCACTTTAAATGTGTAAACGTATATACTAGTACTGTACATGGTTACAGTGTATAGTGTACAGTGAACAGTTTTGAGGCCAGATGTATAAATGATATTTACTCATAGCTCAGTTCTGAGACTTCTTAAGAGTATTTACATAAACTAGAATATGTGCTCAGAGACTTATTCTGAGAATTTAAAGGTTTCTTCCAGTACAGACCAGCAAAACCAGTCAGTAAAGACTGAAAAAGGAAATTTGTTCAGAGAATACTTCTGGGACTGTTTGTTTGGTGGCACTGGCCAGTAAGATTGCACATGCATGGTGATACTGCTTGGTGAAAACTAATATAAGTTCATAAGGGTTATCATTCACATATTCATTTCATCATCATCAATCTAAAGATAGTTTCTCAGCATTTCAGTCTGAGAAGAGCAACTTTATCATCCTAGTGGAGAAGTATTCAGCACTTCATTTTGCAAAAAAATAATCCATGAGTATGGTCCCTGTCACAGTTCAAAGCATAGATTAGAAGTTTGTATCACTGTAGGTAACTTTTGTAGTATTAAATCAATACACAGCATTTTGTATTTACACATTTTACAGGTGAGTATGTGAGTGTTATGATTGGTGTTTTCAAAAAGAAAGATGGCATTGACAGTAGATGAAAAGATTGATAGGTTCAAAGATAGCGGAAGAAGCTGTTGTACAGAAAAATAGCAGGAAACAGTACTACAATAGCTAATGCCCTTGTGCTCAAAAAGCACATAATGTGCAAAGAAGTGTACATCCCTCTTAGGGTCATAAATTTGCATATGCTTTAAAACAAAAAGAGTTACAGACAAATACCTGCATCAAATATCATCTAAATTCATACAAAGTTATAAACTTCTTGTTCAGTATGAAGTACAAGACTATGTACAATCTACTTTGTTTGTACAGTTTTAATGGGTAATATTCTCAACCCAAGAAGTTTTCTATAGTTCGAATAAATGAAACGGTATGCATTAGAATGCAGATCTTCGACAATTCTGAATGAACCAGTGTATATGCCAAAGAATTTCCTTAGGACTACTGTTAAAATTTTAGATCTTTCATGTGGTTTCACAAGTATGTAATCCCCAATCTTAAACTGTGTTACTTTTACATTACTCCTTTTTTGTGCCTCTCCCTGTTTCTTCTTCATTTCTCTGACTATTTGCTCTCTTTCCTGTGTAGACAAAATTGTATGTGTTGGGTATTCAATGAACTCTTATAGAATGTTTTCAGGTTTCTTGTCAAAAGTTGTAAATCCAGTAGAATTGTGTTGTAACCTATTCACAAAGTCAAACTGCAGTTACTGTCGTGGCTTCTTTAGCTGACGTTCGTCTGATGATTTTTCTGATGTCACAAAAATCATCAGACATATGTCAGCTGAAGAACCCGAAAGAGGAGCCAACATGCAGTCTGTCAACAAGTGGCCACAAAAGCCATAGAAATTCTGTATTCACGATGTCTCCAGATCACTGACATGTTCAAACCAAGTAGGGTACTTACAAGTGCAGCATGTGTGACACAGGCTATCAGTCTCTCGCCTGTATCTTTCTGCAGGGTTTGGTGATGTGTTACACACTGAAATCAAAATGTGTTTAATTGCTGTTCTTTCTACAACTGATTTACAATTTTTAGACATTAACTGTGAAACATTATCTGACAGAATGGCTTTTTGTTTTCCTACATTCTTAAAGTAATCCATCTCCATATTAAAAATAATCTCTTTACTTGTGGCATTTCTGACAGGCTGCAATTTTATAAATTTGGAAAAAATGTCAACCGTAACACAAATGTAACTGTGACCATCTCTACTCTTTGGCAAAGATCCATAGAAGTCAACGGCTACCAAATCCATAGGGTTTTCAGGAATGATGTATTGCATTTCACCTTGACAACTCCTGTTACTTACCTTTACTCTTTGACATCTAGTGCAGGATGACAATTCTTTCCTTACTGCTTTAGCTATATGGTAAAAATTAACATCCTCTTGTAACTTATGAACGCATTCCTGAATGCCACAGTGTGCATATGATTCATGGGTGTACCTGGTTAATTTTTCAGCTTCTTCCCCTGTCCAACATTACTTACAGTCAGAATTTTTCAACCTAAACAGTGTTTCTTCAGATACTTTGTAAAATTTATTCAGTTTTCATACCTGCTCTTAGCTAAATAGCTTTCGACTAGCCTCCAATTTGAATCATGATTTTGATTTCTCCTGATTCTGTTACACATGGTTCCATTGACTTTCTCATCATGAACATCCTTCATATATTTCCTCCTGATTGTGTAATTCATTAATTCCACCTAAAGATACATAGGTGAAGCATCTGCAACTACATTGTCATTACCTTTGACGTATACTACTTCACAGTCAAATTGCTGTAAAAACTTATCCCATCTTGTGAGTCTTTCATGGTGTAATCTGCACTCTTGAAGATAACTTAATGCTTTGTGATCTGAGTGTACTTTAATTTTATGACCTAACAGATGATTTCAAAACTTGTCAAATGCCCAGTGAATAGCCAATAACTCTTTTTCAGTAATGGTGTAACATTTTTCATGTTTGAGTAATATTCTACTTCCAAAAGCAAATGGACAGAGTGTAATTTTACCATCAGCTTCTTCTTCCTGGAATAACTCAACACCTAGTCCATAATTACTGCTGTTATTGTGTGAGCAAAAAGGCAAACTGAAATCAGGTTTGTGTAATAAGTGCTGGTTGTTCAATTCTTTCTTAACACATTTATTCAAACTTTGATTACTAATAGATTTTTGATAGAAATCCACAAAAACCAAAAAATTACTTTAATCTTTCTCTTACGTGGTGCTGGCAGTTTGTAAATGCCTTCTGTTTTCTCAGGGTCAGCAAGAATACCATCTTTAGTAATAACATGACCTAAAAATTTACGTTCTGTTACAGCAATTTTACATTTCTCACATTTAACTGCCATTCCCCATTATTGCACATTTGTTTAAAAAGTTGAAAATTTCAGTCCAATCTTATCGAGTCGCATAAATGTCGTCTAGATAGATTATCAGTAGTGACACAAGTTCTCTGTTCAAGCACATGATCCAAAGCTCTAGTAGATTCAGTAACAGATGAATTCAAACCAAATGGTACAACACAATATTGATAAAAAGGGCAACTATATTAAAAGACAGCATACTTCTTCAATCTTTTACTAAAGGTATCTGGTGAAATCCTAAGGTCAAATTGAGGCTTGACATAAATTGTATATTCTTAAGTTTGTGTAAAAATTCACTAGTGTTTTCAGGATGGACTGTTTCCCTGTAGAACTGTCTTGGAATCCAACACCAATCTCACTCTTTCATCTTTCTTCATAACTACAACAAGTGAGATATTGTAAGGACTAGTTCTTCTTGCTGTAACATCACATACTTTCATTTCGTGTTATTCTTTCTCTGCTGTTGTTCTTCTGGCAATTGGTACACTATGAGGTCTTTTAAAAATGGTTTGTGAGGTTTTTGAACTGTAAAGTACCCTGGTAACCCTTTACTCTTCTTAGAACATTCCTAGAGTCATCTCTCTACTCCCAAAGTAAAGATCTTAATTTCTGTTTTTAATGTTCACTGAGGCTGCCACCTTCTCCTACTTTAGTGTTAACAAGTTTGAACTCTGCCTCATCTGTGACTACACCAAGAGTGTCATAATTCACGCCTCCTCTTTCTTTCAAAAACTGAGAACTGTTAACTTTACTGTTACTGACTTGAGAAAACTGGTTACAACACTACTTCCATCTGATCTTGAAATACAAAGCTTCTTTCCTCCCCAATTAAAGCCTAGATACGCTGGCTATTCTTGTCCAATTTATCCCCAGTATAAAAGTGCTGCAATTATAAGACATCCTTGAGTAAACTGTACTCCTTCAGTACTAATAGTAATCAGATCATGATTCTTCACTATTTTACTATGTCTACCTGTAGCACCTCTGATTTTGACTCCAATCACTGATAATCCAACATAATCATTTCCTCTCTTTATTTTCTTGCTTAAGGCCTCAGAAACTCTTGACACCTAGCTCCCTGTGTTAGATAAGGCACCTGCCAATAAGGCACCTGTTTTCCCTTGATCCTGTCTTTACTTAAATTATGGGACTACAGATCTCATCATAATTACTGTGATTAACATTTTCATATAACAAACTGTTTTCAGCTTCTTTGAAACTGTTACCTATGGTCTGTATCTTACTTGTACTGATCTTAACTAGATTACAGAATTTCATCATGCTAACAGAAAAGTCATTACTAGTACTATCCACACCCAGAATGTCACTTATCCAAGAAATTTCACTTGACGGAAATTGATCTTCACTCATGTACTTAACTTTTAGTTGTTTATGGATATCATATTTAGTTTAGTGCCACCAGTTTGGATGCAAAGTTGAAAATACATAGGTTAACATTTTTGAAAAATGTTCGTCATTCTGAACTGCCTCACTATTTAACCACACCCTACAAAAGAACACTTCATCATTAGTCATCTCAGCCAAAAATTTATCATTACTCTCACAACTGTTAACTGAAGTATCTTCACCATTGGGACATAACATTTTACTATAAATTAAACTCAGGAATTCAGTAGCTTTAACATTGTCATTACTATTGCTCATTTTTTCAGCTATGTCTCTGGACATTTCTTCAACAGTACCATGAACATTGTTCTCCTTCTTATCATCATATACCTCAGCTTCTTCCTTAAAACATTCAAAATACTTTTCTTCCTCACTTATCCCCACAAGATCATCATCTTCATATTTACTAACATGTACATGACTACAAAAATCATTATCTTTCAAATGACACTAATGTCATATCCAAATTTATGAGAGTCACTTGCACATAACACAATGTGTGCTTCTGACTTACCTGGTTCCTCCATAAATTGACTAATCCCAAAATCATTACATACTTCAGTTACCTGTTCAGATAAAGTATTGTTTTCCGTCCATTCATAAAAATCTACTAATTTCCTTCTACTTCTTATTCAATGTTATCATTTGTATTGTCAGTTGTGTCTTTTTGTTTTAGTATGTGGCATTTGTTCTTCTCTACTGTAATGGTACATAGTGGATAATACACTTCCTTAAAATAGTTATTTGTTATATCAGATGGCTTTGTTTGCTGTGGATAATTTAGTTGTTTGGTCCATTTACTATTACAGTTTTCTGATCATAACTTGTGGACTGACAGTGGAACCCTACAATGGTCATTTTCACTTCTGTTCACTACTCAGGTTAAAAATAAATAAATAAATTCGCTTTTATACTCAAATTGCTGTTATCTTCACCAGTATTGCTGACAATTGTTAATTCTGGTTCTTTCTTCTTGGTAGGAGGATTTAATCTGAAGTATGAAAACCAAGTTGGAGCAACATATATTTTTTGTGGTATTGTCTGGAAAGAATATCAACAATTGCATAACCTGAAAAGTATCATTTGATTAGTCACAGATATGTAATTTTTATTTTATCCCAGACTAGAGTCTCTGTATTTTAACCCTCACCCTATAATTACTGATTGAAATAATTATTTAAATTCTGTCTCTGCTGATTTTTCAGGATGTTTACTTTGACCTTTGTAGCAAACCGAGCAAACAGTGGAAAATTCAGAAATCTTGACTGATCAAAATAATTGGTACTTAATTGGTAAAATTCTTCTTTGTTGTGGTTCATGTCTCGGAGTCTTCTTTCTCACTTGTATTTAGGATATTGACAAAATATTTGGTTTCGCTGGAATTCATGGGTTTGATCTTGTTATATCAATTCTAATCAACACAATTAACACATTTCAGTTTTCATTATGTTGACATATTCTTGAAATCATTTCACAAATTTTAAATAACACTTTTGATTGTGGTTCACAATTATGAAAAGATACTTATGAGCATTGTTATTTAAACATAATGAGCAACACTCATGTAACTTTGACCACATGCAGCCATACATCACTTCTCTTCACAAACTACTCTCCAGCATGCAACCTATGTTACTCACTGGTAGTCTATAGATTGTTAAATACAAAGATAATAACCCATTCGTCAAAGATTATTAAATTTCTCAATGTTTACATTCCCCTCTGACATTTACATTCATCAAAATAATCAAGACAAATTTTATGACAAATATTTACAAAATTTATGACAGTTAAGAAAAGGGTATTGCAAAATGCATGATGAAACATCTTGTATTAGAAACCACACTTGATACTTAGAACATGATTTAGTCAGACCAGTTTCATTACATGTGCCACAGAACATAGGCTGCAGGGTAAAACCAACTGTTTTGTATTATGCTGACTTCCTTTATTGACTTATTTTAAATACAATTGTCAAGTTTGCTGTGAAATGAATCCCCAGTGTTAGCATAGTTAAATTCCCAATCAGAAACTCATATAATTGATGCTTGCTACACACAGTAATTTCTGGATCATTTTTTGGTCAAAAACTTTAACCCTTTAAAAACTATCAGGCCTCAAAGGCCCATCTGAGATTTTTATTATCATCTATATTAGTAACTATACATTTTATTTTAATGAAATTTTAGGGCTTTTACTAGTTTGTCTTGTTAGTCATAAGTTTGAAAAATAATTCTAAAAATTTACTTATGGCTTTGTGTTAAAGTGTTGGTTCACATTTCCTCCCATACTGGCCTTGAAAGTTAATGTGGTCAGAAGGAATTTTTAAACAAACAGGTGTCTGTTACATTATTTTCTGTTGTTGACTCATTGTTATTCTTTCAGTGTTCAACAGTTCTCCTTGTGATAAGCACATGTTTAGTTTGGGGCATTATTTCATAACAGTAGTATGTTCTACAAAGTGAAAATGCTATGGGGAACAGAGGGGATGAGGGAGTAGGGGAATTTTTGTAACAGTCTTGAGAGTGAAATCTCACCTAGTAAATTTGAATTTTCCAGTGATTATGATAATGAGGTAGATGTCACTTTTTTAGTATTTCTTGTATTTGGAATGAAAAATTGACGTTAGCCCCTTATGTTATTCTTTGATGTACCCCTCAGTGAAAAAGCGTTTATGTGGACCAACAAGGAAGGTAAAATCATTTACAAGGAGTGGGTGGATACAGATCCGCATGAAATGAAAAAGTTTCTGAGTATGGTCATCCTGGCTGATGTTTACAAGTCAAGAAATGAAAATACCAGTGTGCTTTGGCCAACCGTTGTTCAATGAAATTATGTCCTGCGACTGCCCCCATGATATTCTGAGGGTGTTGCACTTTGACAGTGCAGTAGCCTGACATGAACATAAGTCAACTGGAACCAGTCAGACAAGTTTTTGAGGATGGTGCATGACCATGGAAGAACGGTTGGTCAGATTTTGAGGTCTCTGTCCATTTCAACAATTCCTGACAATATAAAGTACTGGGCAATTTGTGACAGAGCAACACGCTACTGCTGGAAGATGGAAGTGTGTGTGAGGAAGCAGGTAGAAACCAATGCCAAGTGACTTGGAGAGAATGTTGTGAAAACCATGCCGACTGAACTTCTACCTCATTATTTGTTGTCAAAAAAATCTGACACTAGATGGTATTTCCCAAAAAAAGAAGGTGAATTTCCGATTTTATTACACCTGAAGGACATGAAGTACACTCTACATTCTTTGGTTTTCAACCAGATCTGATGATAGCCTCTTATGTTCCTAAGAAGAACAAAGTTGTTACTGTCCTTAGTTCTCTTTGTGACCAACCATTGGTATCACAATCAGAAGTAAAGAAGCATGAATGACATACAATGCCATGAAAGGTGGCATTGATGCCTTGGACCAGAACACATGGTGCTACAGCGTGAAGAAAAAAACAAGGTGCTGGCCATTAGAGAGAGAGAGAGAGAGACCATTGGACCAATTTCTATCAAACTTGGTGCACACACACACACACACACACACACACACACACACACACACACACACGCTTACCAATGGACCAATTTCTACCAAACTTAGTAACACTTTTTTTTTTTTTTTCTTCTGATGGAGAAACCAAATAACAATTTTCGTAATTACAGCTTCTAAATTGCCTTAATAATGAAATGTTTTTAAAATGCCTTTTATCCCCTATTTCACACCCTTAGGAGTGGAATTTCGAGCAATCCCTTCTTAAATGATGCTTACAATATAATATCCACACCATCTTCAGTTTCAGGTTCCTATCCTTTGCAGCTTTGTCTGGGTGATGATGACTCATTGAATCAGTATGGCTCTGTTTCACCCCTTAGCATCTGCACCATGGTCTAGGAGTAGTATCTTCAATTAGCAATCAAAACGTCCTCGTACCCCATTTGAACCCTGTCATCACTTAATTTTGAATAAAAATCATCAACATTGGTGGCCAGTGACTTCCGGCATAAGAAGTCTCCTTCATTCTGCCAACGGCCTTGTCAAAGACGGTGGAGGAGCAGATAGAGGTTCAGTGTGCTCTCTTGCCTTGGGGTGGGAAACTGCCCTGAAGGTGGAAGAATAAACAATGGTCAACAGCATGAGGATGCAGATGCATTAAAGACACATAATGTGTATCCACAGAACATATGGCCTTTAATTGAAAGGAAGTCATGATGATCTCTCCACTGGCAAAAGATTGTGGAATATGATGTTATGGAACGATTCTGGAATAGTCCCCAATTTGGATCTCCAGGATGGGGCTGCCATGGGGAGGTGACCATGAGAAAAAGATTGAATAGCCAACAAATGAATAACATTCTATGAGCTGGGTCATGGAATGTCAGAAGTTTGAATGTGGCAGAAAAACTAGAAAATGTGAAGATGAAAATGCAGAGGCTCAATCTACGTACAGTGTGAGTCAGTGAAGTGAAATGGAAAGAAGAAAAAGATTTCTGGTCAGATTGGTATGAGTAATATCAACAGCAGCAGAAAGTGGTATAACAGGAGTGGGATTCATTATGAACAGGAAGGTAGGGCAGAGATTGTGTTACTCTGAACAGTTCAGTGATAGGGTTGTTCTCATTGGAATCGACAGCAAACCAACATTGACAATGATAGTTCAGGTATGCATGCCAGTGTCGCAAGCTAAAGATGAAGAGATATAGAAAGGATACGGGGTATTTAATGGGTAATACAGCACGTAAAGGGAGATGAAAATCTAATAGGGACTGGAATGCTGATGTGGGGGAAGGAGTAGAAGGAAGAGGTATGGGAGTATATGGACTTGGTACAAGGAATGACAGAGCAGAAAGACTAATTGATTTCTGTAATAAATTTCAGCTACTAATAGTGAACACTCTGTTCAAGAATCACAAGAGGAGGCGGCATACTTGGAAAAGACCAGGTGATACAGGAAGATTTCAGTTATACTGTGTCATGGTGAGACAGAGATTCTGAAGTCAGATGCTGGATTGTAAGGCATACCCACAAAGAGATTTAGCTTCATATCACAATTTTGTAATGATGAAGAGTAGGCTGAAGCTTAAGAGATTAGTCAGGAAGAATCAATACATGAAGAAGTGGGAGATGGAAGTACTAAGGAAGTTGGAAAGGAAAACACAAGTACAAAGAAGATAACTACGAAGAAACAATGGGTGACAGAAGTACTTCAGTTGATCAATGAAAGAAGGAAGCACAAAAAAGTTTCAGGGGAATTCAGGAATACAGAAATACAAGTTGATGAGGAAATAAATAAATAGGAGGTGTAGGGAAGCTAAGACGAAATAGCTGCATGAAAAATATGAACTGAAAATGAATTATTGTCAGAAGGGCTGATCGAGCACATAGAAAAGTCAAAACAGGCTGCAACAAAATTAAAATTTTTAACAAATACTAAAGATTCCCCAAGATTCCTGAAAATAGATATTGGCCAAATAGAGAAGGTCGAAAAGTTCAAATATCTAGGGGAGATAATTCAAGAAAATGGTTTGGAAAAATCTGCAGTAGAGGAAAGGTTGCATAAAATGGGGAGAACATTTGGTATCACTAAAGACCACTACAATAAAAAGTGGCCATCCAAAAATGCAAAAATAAAGCATTACTACACAATATTAACCCTTTTAGTGCCAAATACGATCTGATCGTGATCCAGATTTTCGGCAAAAAATGCCAGTAACGATCTGATCGTGATGCCTTTCTCATTCATTTTTTCCGCGCTTGAAGGCAAAGTTGTTAGTATTTCCTAGCGAATGAGAAAGGCATCACGATCAGATCGTTACTGGCATTTTTCGCCGAAAATCTGGATCACGATCAGATCGTATTTGGCACTAAAAGGGTTAAAACCAGAATGCCTGTATGCAAGCAAATGCATGGGATGAAACTATAATTTAGATAAATTGGAAATACTAGGGGAATTATAAAGAAAGTACGAGGAGCACAAAACATAGTAGAAAGTTGGAAATTATGAAGTAATGCTGAAATATAGCAACATATAGAAAATACTTCAGACATAATGTGAAAAAGCAGACTCATGTTTTTGTACGTTTATTTTGAATGCAAGACAGTAGATTAACTAATAAGATTTTCAATATTTGTGGGGTAAGCAGTACACAACAAGCTGAGTGAAAGAAGTGGATAAGGACTTAGAAAGAAACAATATAGAACAGAAGATATAAACAACAGAGAAGCCTTTTGCAAAAAAAAAAAAAAAAAATATTGAGGAAGGAAGGATTCCAAGGCAGGGTGGCTAAAAAAACTGTTTCAAAATGGTCTGAGGACAGAAAGATGAAACACAATGAGCAGATGAAAGCATACTGGAATTAACAAATAGAACAAAGAATGAAGAACTGAAATTGGAACATGGTACTCAGATGGCCTGTTCAGAGCAATATATATAACCTATGTTTATAATACATATGGTGTTACTTTATGATGTATATGCTATATAACATGGTCATCATTCAAGAAATCATCTACACTATAATAATTTTTAATTTTCAAATTTTTTCCAGGTCTCCTTTAGTATTTCTTAGATTTGGGTCACACTTCTCTTCCTGATTTTATTTATAAATATCACATCCATGTAGTTTGGAGTTTGTTCATATAATTTTAGGTATAGCTTTTCAAATAAAGGTATGCAGTCTTGTAACAATATTTGAGAACAAAAGTTACTACCCACCATCTAGCGGAGATGCTGAGGCGCAGATAGGCACAACAAAAAGACTCTCACAATTAAAGCTTTTGGCCATTAAGGCCTTCATTAACAATAGACTGTCTCTCTCTCTCTCTCTCTCTCTCTCTCTCTCACACACACACACACACACACACACACACACACACACACACACACACACACACACACAATTCCAGTCTCAGACAATTGAAACCGTTACATACCATCCTGGATTTTCCATTGTTTGGTATGCAGTCTTGTCTCTTTTTAGCTATCACCATGGCTCAAATGATCTTTTTTTGTAGTCTAAAGGCTTTGAGCAGATTATTTTTCTCATCCCCAGGAAATTATGCTACACTTAAACACTGAAACAAAATATACATAATATAGAGGTTTTTACAGCTAAATCAGTGATGCTACATAAGACATTCACTAGGTACACAAGAGTATTTGGTTGACTCAGTATGTCATCCATTGTTGTGGATATGAAACTCCAGTACGGACTTCAGGTAGCGACATGTAGTGTATGTGGAAATTATTTTTACTTATATTAGAGTGAGTTTATGCTACATCATCACTGCTCGTACATTGCTGGTGTAGCATGGCAATGACAAAATGAGTCCACTGACTCCTAATCAGTGTGTTTAACCTGCAGCATCACTGCCTACGATCCTTTCCGGTTGAGGATATCTACTTGCTCTGTGTTACAAGCAGTGATCATTACTGCCCATCCTGAAACTTGAACTCCTTATTCATGGAGTTTCTTAGGCAGCATCCATCCACATTTCCATCTGTACACTGTGAACCACTGTAAGAGGTACATGGTGGTGGAGTGTGGGGTAGCTACCATCTGTCTCCGAGCATCTGCCAGTTCTGTGTTTTTCTGCATCTCTGTGACATTCTCTTGCAGATTGAAGATAATTTCAAGAATGAGAGCTATAAGTGGTGGTTTTAAACATACACTTATTTCAACAGTTTTTTTTAAAGGAAAGGTATCTGGACCAGAGTAATACAGATATTACAACCACTTCGTACTGGATAATATTAGATGCAGTAATTTTTGGAAATTAATTCATCTGTTTCATCTAATTTATAACTTTTATTTGGTAAAATGTTATGGGGAAATCTTTAATGTGATGGATGTAGCACATGAAGTAGAGGTGGATAAAAACTGACAAAATATTGCCTCAGAGTGCGCACTTCTACCAGTCATTATTTCACGGAAATTTCTTTGATAATATTAATACGCATAACATTTGTAGTTCAGTACTATTTAAAATAAAATGGAAAATTTATTGTGATATACACTGCTGTCCAAAATTAAAGCAACAAACGGAAATTTTGCAAGGTTACATTTATTTTGCCACAAAAAAGTATAAACAGGTGATAGTAAAGTAGAAACAATATAAACAATGCAGAACGTAAACAACTGCAAATGCATAGCAGTAGACAATTCATTTTTTTCCAACACATTCTGACAACTCAGTGCTCTGTTCTCATATACTCTGTATGGTCGGTGACCACTTCTGGCAGCAATACAGGCCTGACAACAATGAGGGCTTGCTGTAAACTGTGTCATCAGTCTCATGTTGAGGCAATAATGCCTGTTCTTCCTGAAGAGCTGCTCACAAGTCTTGGAGAGTGGTTAGTGGATGCTGATGTGCATCCCAGACATGCTCTATGAGATGCAAGTTGAGAAAGTGAGTAGGCCATGCCATGTGTGCAATATCTTCCATTTCCAAGAAAACGTCAGCCACCCATGCTGTATGAGGTAGAGCATTATTGTCCATCAACATGAAGGCTGGGGCCAAAGCACCTCGCAACAACCAAGCATGAGGTCCCAGGATCTCATAACTATACCTGACAGGAGTTAAACCTTGCCAATTCACCCATAAAATTTCATGAAGAGGTGTTCGATTGGTCAACATAATTCCTGCTCACACCATTAGGGATCCTCCTTGATATCAGTCTGTTCCCACAATGTTTGGGTCCTGAAATCATGTTCCACATTCAGTCCAGATGCGAATCCACTGAGAATCACTCTCCAGACAAAATTGGTACTTATCTGTGATAAGAACATTGGCACACTGTTCGACCCTCCAGGTGGCACATTGACGGCTCTGCTCTAAACATTCCCTTCTGTGAAGATGTGGCAGAGGTACGCATACAGCAGGTCTCCAACAATAAACACCACTCTGCTGAAACCTTCTGTGCACTGTTTGCCTCGATACAACATGTCTAGTGGATGGTGCGAGGTCAGATGCCAGTTGCCATGTGGTAATGTCATGCCCTCACAGGCAAAAATGGACCTCTCTTTCTGATGTCACTGAGCTTCGATGCTCTTATCTTTGGGATAAAGTTTTGGTGTCTATAAACTGTCACCATGCCCGACAAACAACAGAACGATTCATATTAAACCATCGGGACACATCAGTTTGCAACTGTCCTGTTTCCATTCTTCCTACAGTCCTCCACTGCAGAGAGCCTAGTAGGCATGTTTTCTTTGCTATATTGCACCATCTGTGACTGTGTACACAGTGGCTGTGGATGTGGGACTAACAGGCAAATACTTTGCCATTTGATAGGTGTTGGCATGATTATCCGTTGACTGGAATGACATCTTCCATGCAGAACACAATTGTACAGATATCTGTTGACAGTTTGTATGATTATATCATGAATTAAACTCTAAATGTGGAAATAGCTGCTTGTTATTTTAATTTTGGATACCAGTATATATAAACGTCTTTAGTTTTTCCTTACCTCGTGCAAATGAACCACGGTTTAGTGTCACGAAGCAATGAAGAAAACTTTGTTTTTACTTCACAGCCCTACAGGTAACAGCAATGTGACCAGCCCTACAAGTAACAGCAATGTGACTGGCTGCAGGGTAAATAATCCCAAGTGAGTGACAATGTACCAGTAGTGAGTTGCAATTTTCCAGTAGCGGGGCTGCAGCATCAGTGTACTGTTATGCTGGTTGGAATTTCACAGTTCATTCTAAATTCATTCTTTTTATTGATAAATACTGTTAGGTGTAATTATATTGATATGTGAACTCACATATTCCAATGACCCTAAAGAGCCACCTGCAAGATGTCTTTTTTCAACTGAACACTTTTTTGACACTGACAGAAAAGGAGTGGGTAAAGTATGTTAGAAATCTCATATGCATGTCAACACAGTGGTGTATATTTGTAAGCATGAAACAGACAGACTTAGGTTTTTATATCTACATTTATTGTCCAGAGTCAGTTTACAGTGCTTTTCAGAGCTTTTTGCACCAGAAATTGTGATTTTCTGTCTTATTCCACTCACAACTCTCTGTGACTGTGACTGTCTATGCACCACAGTGCAAGTCTTCAACTTTATTACCTTACTATCATTGTCCCTGTCCACGATACAGGATGATGGCAGCAGAGGTCTTTCTGGATTTCCATACCATTATCCAGTGACAATATCCAGTCATCAGTGGAAAATCTGACACCTGCATCTATACATACATCCAAATCCTGCGAACCACTGTCAAGTACATGACAGATGGTGCTTCTCATTGCACCACTTTTAAAGCTTTTTTTGCAATTGATGTCTAATTCCATTGGGAACTGTGAGCACCACAACTGCATTATTGTCAATATATTTGGGATAAATGACAGTATCAGTCATAAATATTGAAATCCTTTATTTTAAAGATTGATTCCGGTCACTGTGTGACCATCTTCAGTGCAAATTATTCGAACCTTGTAGGCCCATATCATAATAGCACAACATTCCTTATGTGGTGTAACATGCACTGTGATGGTTACATCCAACAGATATCTTCACTTTTCCCACATAAAACAATTTTTAAAGTTTACAGAAGAGTGTGTGTTGTAACCTTAGCAGTTGCCGGTCCAACGTACAGTGAGCTTGTAGCTTAAACAGCCAACTCCTGTCACACAGTGACCGAAATCAATCTGTAAAATAAAAGATTTCAGTATTTACAACTGATGCTGCCATTTATCCAAAATATATTTTTTTCTGATTGCATTCATGTATGGAGCGTGGGAACAATGATTGCTAAAATGCTCCTGTGCACTCTGTACTTGGTCTAGTCTTCTATTCATAATTGCTTTCAGAGAGATACATATGGGTTGTAGGATATTCCTTGTTTTGTCATTTCATGCTAGTTCTTTAGTCATTGTCAGTGGACTTTCTCAGGATTATTTGCATCAGCCTGTTCAGTTTTTCCAGAATCTTTGTGACAGACTTCCATAGTTCAAATAAACCTCTCACCATTTGTGCTGCCCTTCTTTGTGTACATTTGCTATCCCTTGTTAGTGCTATTTGGTATGGGTTCCACACACTTCAGCAATATTCTGAGAGGGGGTCATGTGAGTATGCAATCTCCTGTGTAGACTGATTGCATTTCCATAGTATTTGCCAATGAACCGATGTGTGCCACCTGCCTTATTTATGACTGGTCCTGTCTGATCATTCCATTTCATATCCCAACAAAGTGTTACACCCAGGTATTTGTATGAGTTGGCTGATGGCAACTGTGACTTGTTCGTACTGTACTCACAGGATACTATGGTTTTTTTTCTTTTGTCAAGTACATAATTTTACATCTCTGAACATTTAAAACAAGTTGCCATTACCTGCACCACTTTGGAATTTTATCAGATTCTGACTGAATATTTGTGCAGCTTTTTTCAGACAGTACTTTACTATAGATATATTCATCATCTGTGCAAAGTGTCAGATTACTATTAATATTCCCTGTAAGGTCATTACAACACAAATGCAAAGGTCGCAGCACACTTCCCTAGAGCACACCTGAATTTACTTCTCCAACTCTCAGTGACTTTGCATTCAAAATAACATATGGCATCCTCCTTAGCAAGAAATCATCTAGATTGGACAGATAGTCACATAATCTCTTGTGTGCCTGTCCCACACAGTCAATTACCTGAGTGACAGCCTCTGATGTGTAATGCACACATGGCCCAGTCAGGGCTACCCTACACTCCTCAGCCCTATGACACAAGTTTATGAAGTCAACCTAGCTTCTCACAGAGCCTTCGAAGTTTCTGGTTCAGTTCTTCCACTTGACTCTGCACAGGCAGCCAAGTTCTGCTTTGTGGAAAATGATGAGGATTATGAGATTTGGTGAAACTCCATGAGCAAGACTAGTCTTCTTAACCTTCTCTGTTGCTAGAATGATCTGAGTACGACCTGAAAGCCCAGATGGCAGACACCGTTTGTTCCAGTGTGCGTCACAGTCTACATTTGGCTGCACCCTGTTACTTTACTGGCTGTCGGAAGAGCCTCATCAACATATAAATGAGGCCCACAGCCTTACACACTGAGTGCACCTGGTACTCAGTCCGATCCCACAGTGCCATTTCTCTAAGACGTACCATTAGTTAGCACACATTTGAACTGTCGAAGATTAATAGATTCTGACGACAGCACCTCAAACTTGTTTGTTAGGGGATGAGTGAAATACCCTGAGTCCTCCCTGGTCCCTGTCTCACCTACACAGAGAGCCTAGTCCACCACTCGCAGTCAAGTGGACAAATAGTGATTGAGGCTGTACTTCATGTAAAGGAGACAGCATCCATAGGAGAGAATAGTACTTGAGGTACCGTTGCTGTTTGGGTACATGACTCTTAGTAGCCCTCCTCACACACCTATTTAAAGCAGCTTCCAGTCACTTGACAGTAGCTAGAGCAATTTCCAGCAGCTTACAAATGTTGAGGCATCTGGATGTCTTAAGTCGTTAATCAAATGTCCCCCAATTTTAATTCAAATTTCCATACATGTCAGCCCTGCAGTGACATACTACATATTAGTCTTTCTGTTATTTCATGTTGATATTGAATTTTAAGCAATGCAATGGAGTCAGAGATCTGCATCACTGAACAGAGGCATTTTCTTGGGATTGCTGGTTGTTGTGTAAGGTGTGGCCACAGTCAGCCTACTGTATGTGGCTACAGCAGTGAAAGTACTACTATCAGAATGTTGCCTCACTGGCACACTCAACATGAAAGAAAAATAAAGAGACATTTATTAAGAATATTTTCCATGTAATATCACAACAAACAAATAAAATTATTTGAATACATATTAAACCACTTTAACATATATCACTATCAAGACTTTTCACCTGTAATCACTTAGGCAGGAAGTATAGCACCTTAGTTATTAGTTGGCAGTGTGATAGAATCTCCTAAAGAAACAGCAACAAGCACACAATAAGTGTAACCAAATCTTAGGACTATGGGTAAACAGATACTAAATGAAACATATTTTGGTGGTGAAAGTGCAATCTCTGAATGAATACCATAACAGAATCTTATACAAATAGCTCTCACAAAATGCTTCTAGTCATATATATGAAGACTATCAGAGGTGTCAAAGTTAGTGTTCAGACACTCGTGAATCACACAGGAACCAAAATTAAGCATAACAAAGCAAAAACAGAAATGCTGAATTCTGACTTTAAATGTTCATTCAGAAAGGAAGGTTCAGGAGTACTGCCCCAGTTACAATTCTTGCACCTCTGAAAGGATGAGGCCACAATCATAAGGTTTTAATTATCACCTCAAAAAATAAAGAAATAAGTAAGTGCATCAAGTTAGGTAATTTATTTTGTTTGTTTGGAGGGTCATGTCTAAAATCCCAGTAGAAATTGCCTAGAGGAGTCAAAACAGCCTGTTGATCCAATACAGTATTGCATGGTTGTCTGTTTTCAACATTGGATAGGGAATAGTGGTCTAACAGTCTGTGCTGAGTTTATGGAAGTGTGCAGAAATAGTGCAGCATCACATCACACAGTGATGGTGTCAGAGACACTTCCGGTGTGGTCAAACAATCTGAATGGTAAAGAAAAAGTCTAGGCCATCTGTCTGAGAAGAACTGGGCATCAAAAGAGGACTGAACACCCTAGTGTAGGGAAAACCAGCCTATCAGAATAGGGGTAATAGAGGAAAAAATGAAAATCACTCAAGGGCCAGTTTTCCACACTTTACACGACATTTTGAACATGACGAACGTTGCCACCCACTGGATTCCATGATTGCTCACACTAACCAGATGACTTGTTTTGCACCTAATCACCACAGATAGGTACTGTGTGTAATACTGTGAGAATTAGAGGAAAGAACAAAGAAAATGTTGGGAACATGCAGATTCACAACCGCCGAATAAGGTGAAGGTGCAGCTGCTGAGGGGTAAAGTGATGCTGAGGTGATAATTGAAACTTTATTACCACTGCTTGTAAATATTAGTGTCAGTGGCATTAAGAAACAGCATAATATGCAAAAATGGAATGAAATCCCAGGGCTCGATGGAATCCCTGTGACATTCTACACAGAATCTACAGCTGAGTTAGTCCATAATATGCTATAGGTCCCTCAAACAACTGTGCCCAGGTGCTGAAAGAAAGCACAGATCACAAGCATCTACAAGGAGGATAGAGGAAGTGATACAAAAAAATACTGTCCTACATCACTGATATCCATCTGTTACAGAATTTTACATGTTTTCAGCTAAAAAATAATGAGGTATTTAGAACAGAATGCCAATTAGCATCAAATCTGCAAACATTGTCTTGCAAAACAGCTTTTCCCATGTCATGTGCTGAAAGCCAGATGGTTGCAGTGTTTCTTGACACCTGAAAAGTTTTTGACTTTGTACCATGCCAACACAAACAGAAGTACAATCATATGAAGCATCAAATGAATTTTCTGATTGGATTGAGGGTATCGTTGTAAGATGCAGCACATTATCTTGGTTACAAAGTTATCGACAAAAGTAAAAGTAAACTGAGGCATGGCTCAGGAATGTATGTTGTGGCACTTACTATTTGTATTGTATATTAATGATAGGGCAAACAATGGATATAGTAATCCCTCTCTCTTTCTGTGGTTTATACAGTTATCTATACTGAAGTACCATCTGGAAAAAGCCACAAAAATTTCTAATCGTACCTTGATGCACCTTCAAAGTAATCCAGAGATTTACAGCTTGCTTTAAATGTTGAGCAGTGTGAAACCATGCACTTCACAAAAAGTAAAAATGTGATTTTCCTGGGTGTAACAGTTTGTAGGGATGTGAGATGAAATGGTTTGAATAGGCTTAATTGTATGTGAGACATGTAGCAGATTTCATTTCATTGGCCACATGTTGGGAAAATACAGTCAGTCTACATAGGAGATTGCTTTCAAAACAATCCTGTGGTATTACTCAAGTATGTGGGACTGATACCAAATAGGAGCTGCAGGAGATGTATGTGACTTACCAAACGAAAGTGCTGGCAGGTTGATAGACACACAAACAAACACAAACATACACACAAAATTCAAGCTTTCGCAACCAACGGTTGCTTCATCAGGAAAGAGGGAAGGAGAGGGAAAGATGAAAGGATGTGGGTTTTAAGGGAGAGGGTAAGGAGTCATTCCAATCCCGAGAGCGGAAAGACTTACCTTAGGGGGAAAAAAGTACAGGTATACACTCGCTCACACACACATATCCATCCGCACATACACAGACACAAGCAGTCTCGTCTAGTTTGAAGAGGGAAACTAGATGACGCTACAGTTGGCCCTGCCATAGGTCAAACGGATATCAACTGTGTTTTTTTTTAATAGGAACCCCCATTTTTTATTACATATTCATGTAGTACGTAAAGAAATATGAATGTTTTAGTTGGACCACTTGTTTTGCTTTGTGATAGATGGCTCTGTAATAGTCACAATCGTATAAGTACGTGGTATCACGTAACATTCCGCCAGTGCGGATGGTATTTACTTCGTGATACATTACCCGTGTTAGAATGAACCTTTTACCAATTGCGGAAAAGGTCGATATCATTTTGATGTATGGCTGTTGTGATCAAAATGCCCAACTGACGTGTACTGTGTATGCTGCTCAGTATCCTGGATGACATCATCCAGGTGTCTGGACCGTTTGCCAGATAGTTATGTTATTTAAGGAAACAGGAAGTGTTCAGCCACATGTGAAACGTCAGCCACGACCTGCAACAAATGATGATGCCCAAGTAGGTGTTTTAGCTGCTGTCGCGGCTAATCTGCACATCAGTAGCAGGCAAATTGCGCGAAAATCGGGAATCTCAAAAACGTCAGTGTTGAGAATGCTACATCTGCTACATCAACATTGATTGCACCCATACCATATTTCTATGCACCAGGAATTGCATAGCGACGACTTTGAATGTCGTGTACAGTTGAGGTTGACGGACATCGTTTTGAGCATTTATTGCATTAATATGGTATTTACAGGTAATCACGCTGTAACAGCATGCATTCTCAGAAATGATAAGTTCACAAAGGTACATGTATCACGTTGCAATGACCAAAATAAAATGTTCAAACGTACCTACGTTCTGTATTTTAATTTAAAAAACCTACCTGTTACCAACTGTTCGTCCAAAACTGTGAGCCATATGTTTGTGACTATTACAGTGCCATCTATCACAAAGCGAAAAAAGTGGTCCAACTAAAACATTCATATTTCTTTACGTACTACATGGATATGTAACAAAAAATGGGGGTTCCTACTTAAAAAAACGCAGTTGATATCCGTTTGACCTATGGCAGCGCCATCTAGCAGGCCAACCATAGCACCATCTGGTTTCCCCCTTCAAGCTAGACAAGTTTCGTTCATTGTAGTTTTTTCTTTTGACGCTTATTTCATGAGATTTTTGGCCCGGTCACGATCAATGGACCACCCTGTATGTGTATGTGTGTGTGTGAGTGTGTGTGTGTGTGTGTGTGTGTGTGTGTGTGTGTCTATATATATATATAAAAACAAAGATGGTGTAACTTACCAAACTAAAGCGTTGGTATGTTGATAGAGACACTAACAAACACAAACACAAACAAAATTCAAGCCTTCCCAACCCCACGGTTGCTTCATCAGGAAAGAGGGAAGGAGAGGGAAAGACGAAAGGATGTGGGTTTTAAGGGAGAGGGTAAGGAGTCATTCCAATCCCGGGAGCGGAAAGACTTACCTTGGGGGGAAAAAAGGACAGGTATACACTCGCACACACACACATATCCATCCGCACCTACACAGACACAAGCAGACATTTGTAAAGGGCAGAGATGTCAGTCGAGGCGGAAGTACAGAGGCAAAGATGTTGTTGGAAGACAGGTGAGGTATGAGTGGCAGCAAATTGAAATTAGCGGAGATTGAGGCCTGGCGGATAACGAGAAGAGAGGATATACTGAAGGGCAAGTTCCCATCTCCGGAGTTCTGACAGGTTGGTGTTAGTGGGAAGTATCCAGATAACCCGGATGGTGTAACACTGTGCCAAGATGTGCTGGCCGTGCACCAAGGCATGTTTAGCCACAGCGTGATCCTCGTTACCAACAAACACTGTCTGCCTGTGTCCATTCATGTGAATGGACAGTTTGTTGCTGGTCATTCCCACATAGAAAGCTTCACTGTGTAGGCAGTTCAGTTGGTAAATCACGTGGGTGCTTTCACACATGGCTCTGCCTTTGATCGTGTACACCTTCCGGGTTACAGGACTGGAGTAGGTGGTGGTGGGAGGGTGCATGGGACAGGTTTTACACCGGGGGCTGTTACAAGGGTAGGAGCCAGAGGGTAGGGAAGGTGGTTTGGGGATTTCATAGGGATGAACTAAGAGGTTACGAAGGTTTGGTGGATGGCGGAAAGACACTCTTGGTGGAGTGGGGAGGATTTCATGAAGGATGGATCTCATTTCAGGTCAGGATTTGAGGAAGTCGTATCCCTGCTGGAGAGCCACATTCAGAGTCTGATCCAGTCCTGGAAAGTATCCTGTCACAAGTGGGGCACTTTTGGGGTTCTTCTGTGGGAGGTTCTGGGTTTGAGGAGATGAGGAAGTGTTTCTGGTTATTTGCTTCTGTACCAGGTCGGGAGGGTAGTTGTGGGATGCGAAAGCTGTTTTTGGGTTGTTGGTGTGATGGTTCAGGGATTCCGGACTGGAGCAGATTCATTTGCCATGAAGACCTAGGCTGTAGGGAAGGGACCATTTGATATGGAATGGGTGGCAGCTGTCATAATGGAGGTACTGTTGCTTGTTGGTGGGTTTGATGTGAATGGACTTGTGAAGCTGGACATTGGACACAGGTGGAGGTCAACGTCAATGGGCAGAGATGTCAGTCGAGGCGGAAGGACAGAGGCAAAGATGTTGTTGCAAGACAGGTGAGGTATGAGCGGCGGCAAGAGATATACATATATATAAGTCACATCATCTTTGTACACACACACATATATATATATATATATATATATATATATATATATATATATATATATATATATATATATATATAACAAAGATGATGTGACTTACCAAACGAAAGCACTGGCACGTCGATAGACACACAAACAAACACTAACATACACACAAAATTCAAGCTTTCGCAACAAACTGTTGCCTCATCAGGAAAGAGGGAAGGAGAGGGAAGGATGAAAGGATGTGGGCTTTAAGGGAGAGGGTAAGGAGTCATTCCAATCCCAGGAGTGGAAAGACTTACCTTAGGGGGGAAAAAAGGATGGGTATACACTCGCGCACACACACACACACACACACACACACACACACATATCCATCCACACAAGCACACACACACACACACACACACACACACACACACACACACACACACGCACACACATATATATATATATATGGGTCTTTAAATATGTCTGCTTGTGTCTGTATGTGTGGATGGATATGTACGTGTGTGCGAGTGTATACCTCTCCTTTTTTCCCCCAAAGGTAAGTCTTTCCGCTCCCGGGATTGGAATGACTCCTTACCCTCTCCCTTAAAACCCACTTCCTTTCGTCTTCCCCTCTCCTTCCCTCTTTCCTGATGAGGCAACAGTGTGTTGCAAAAGCTTGAATTTTGTGTGTATGTTTGTGTTTGTTTGTGTGTCTATCGACCTGCCAGCGCTTTCGTTCGGTAAGTCACCTCATCTTTGTTTTTATATATAATTTTTTCCCACGTGGAATGTTTCCTTCTATTATATATATATATATATATATATATATATATATATATATATATATATATATGTGTGTGTGTGTGTGTGTGTGTGTGTGTGTGTGTGTGTGTGTGTGTGTGTGTGTAAAAATAGAGGGAAACATTCCACGTGGGAAAAATATATCTAAAAACAAAGATGATGTAACTTACCAAACGAAAGCGTTGGTATGTTGATAGACACACAAACAAACACAAACACACACACAAAATTCAAGCTTTTGCAACCCATGGTTGCTTCATCAGGAAAGAGGGAAAGATGAAAGGATGTGGGTTTTAAGGGAGAGGGTAAGGAGTCATTCCAATCCCGGGAGCGGAAAGACTTACCTTAGGGGGAGAAAAGGACAGGTATACACTCGCACACACACACATATCCATCCGCACATATACAGACACAAGCCGACATATCTAAAGGTAAAGATTTTGGCCCAAACTCCCATGCCACTTTCCTCGACGTTGACCTCCATCTGTCCAATGGCTAGCTTCACACATCCGTCCACATCAAACCCACCAACAAGCAACAGTACCTCCATTATGACAGCTGCCACACATTCCATATCAAACAGGCCCTTCCCTACAGCCTAGGTCTTTGTGGCAAACGAATCTGCTCCAGTCCTGAATCCCTGAACCATTAAGTCTTTCCGCTCTCGGGATTGGAATGACTCCTTACCCTCTCCCTTAAAACCCACATCCTTTCGTCTTTCCCTCTCCTTCCCTCTTTCCTGATGAAGCAACCGTTGGTTGCGAAAGCTTTAATTTTGTGTGTATGTTTGTGTTTGTTTGTGTGTCTATCAACCTGCCAGCACTTTCGTTTGGTAAGTCACATCATCTTTGTTTATATATATATGTTGGTTCTACTGAGAAATTCATCAATGGAGTAGAAGGAGTTGGCCACCAATAAATCCTCTAGGCTGCTCTTAAACTGAATTTCATTGGTTGTTAAGCTTTTTATGGCTGCTGCTGGCAAGTTATTAAAAATTTGTGTTCCTGAATAGTGCACACCTTTTTGTACAAGACTAAGTGACTTTAAATCCTTGTGAAGATTATTCTTATTTCTAGTATTGATTCCATGAATTGAGCTGTTGGTTTGAAAAAGTGATATATTTTTAATGACAAATTTCACTAAGGAATAAATATATTGGGACACAGTAGTTAGTATCCCTAGTTCCCTAGAGAGGCTTCTGCAAGATGTTCTTGAGTTCTGACATGTTCTACATCCTGGAGGACCTCCTCACTATGGATCAATTGGAATGAAAGTAAATCTAATCTAATCTAATCTAAACTGACAACTGCAATGTCCACAGAATTGCATACATATGTCCAGATTTGAAGAACATTCAGGAGCTCTATTGCACATCAACTTCCGTATTAAATCACCCAATCATATTTGCAGAGAAAATGTGTGGGATTATTTGTAATCATGGGAAAAATGTAAAATCAACATCCCTGCAGTTTGGTTGCTTTACAGGGTTTAATCGACATTGAGTGATGATGGACTATGCATAAATCTGTAATCATCATAGGTATCATTCATCTATAATTTTGATTTAATTCTCTCAGTTGCACATCTTTTTTAATATAATTACTGGTTTTGGCCTTACATTAGCCATATTCATATTATAATAGAAGTAAAAGAATTGTAGAGTATGAAGAAGGCTGTTGCATAGCTGAAACTGTTATTTCTATTCCAAAAGCTGTGAGATCAAGATAATTAAATGAAAATTATATACATCATTGTCCTCTTCATGTGGTCATTTTATGCCAAGTTCTGTTTAACTCATTTATGTTAGCGAGAGATTTTTTTATATATTTGCGAACTTATATTAATTACTTTCAGGAAGAAGCAGAGGAAGAAGAAGAAGAGGAAGAAGTAGAACCAGAAGTAGGACCTCCAATGTTCACACCCCTTTCAGAGGATGCAGCACTAGAAACTATGCCTGCTTGGAGTGTTCGAATAGGATCTCAAATTGTTAAAGATACAGCCATTGCCTTTGTTCGTTCAAATTTATGGCCTGGTGCATTTGCTTTTGCAGCAGGCAGGTAAGTTTGTACCTGTTACCTGTATTATTCAAGTAGCAAGTGAATCTCTTAGAGATCCATTTTACGACCAAAGTATCTGTGGACTCCGTATAGATCCTGTACAGAAGTAGAGTCTGAAATTTTTGTCAGTGTAATTAATTCAGTTTCAGTTAATGCATCATATGAACTTTTAGGAAAGTGCTACAGATAATTAAAAGTACTGCATTTTCCATAATTCATTCATATTAATAGTCTTGTCTTTAGCCTTCATCATTAGCCTTCATGATGTGAATGTACAGTTTTTTTCTTATTTGTATTATTGTTATTTGAAACAGATTTTATTATTTTGGTATTTTCATTCTCCATGTATAATTTTTGTGATATTTAGATCCGACAGTGTGAGACATTCCCTTAGACTTTAGGAAAAGAATTGAAGAAGTAAGTTTGAAACAGAACAAAAAAATCTAGGTTGTTATGTAAGTGGCAGAAAGAACAGCACCAGTAAATGGCATAACAAGTGTTTGCATAATTCCGAATGAGAACACCAGCACATTGACAGAGCTACTATTCTTAGGATGGAATAGAAGCTCACTCTAGCCACTGATGTACAGTATTACATGCCCACATCACAAGCTGATGACAACAAAATAAGGAGAAACTATGAAGAAATACTTGAATAAGAAGACATAAAGACTGTGTAGATCGGGGTGAGCATTTCGGCACTTACTAAAAGGTTCTGTCTGAATAATATTTATATTATGTTTTACATTTCACACATTACTAGTCATGGTATTTACAATCTAAAATCTGTCAAAACGAAATTAAATTTATTTTTACAATCTGAGTTGCAAATAATACACAAAACATAAAAATAATAGTTCATATACTTTCACATCTTAACAAAGGCACAAAAATCTCATTATGTGTGGGGATTTTAATATTAACTTCCTGAAAGAATCAAAACAAAAATACTGATCTTTTGAAACTCCTTTTAACTTTTAATTTAAAGCTTAAAATAGAAGCAGCAACAAGAATAACACCCACTTCAGTGTCAACCATTGACCAAATATTTACAAATATACCATGTAAATACAATACACAGACTATCAATACAGGCTTTGGGCATCACAACACACAAATAATTTCTGTAGAAATTTCTGTAGAACTAAAAAATCATTGTCAACTCTCAAAACAATCTGTATGAGCTGCTGCTAGGAGCTACAGTGGACAAAATATAAATTCCTTTCTGAAGTTTACAGCATTTCAGGCACAAATGAAAAGTTTGATGCTTTCAGTAACATCTTATGCTTGTACTTTGAACTATGTCCCCCCCCCTCTCCCTCCCCCTCAAAAAAAAGAGAAGAGATAATACAGAAAAATAAGAAAAGTAACTGGCTCACTCCAGGCATACCAATATTGCTTAAGAAAAAGAGATTTGTATATGAGCTATAAAATCAAACAAGAAAATCACCAGATTTTGATGCTTATTTTAAGAGATGTAGACATAGCCTAAAGAAAGTCATTAAAATGTCTAAGGAACTGACAAATGTGATCTGAAAAAGTGTCCCAAACAAAATTAAGGCTATATGGGACACAGTAAGAAAAGAAACAAGAAAACAATGTGAAGAACAACACAGTCTTGACTTACTGGAAAACTCAACCAACATATGAGACCCAAAACAAATTGCAAGTAAATTTAAATCCTACTTCAAAGAAGTGGCAGCAAATCTTATAAAAACATGTCCACCAAATGCTAGGAAAGAACTAGTTCCAAACAGTTTAAATAAGTGTCCGTTTTTATATCCAATGGACAAGAAAGAATTATCAAATGCCATTAGAGGACTACAATCAAAATTCTCATCTGACATTGATATCATCCCTGATGGTATTTTAAAGAAATGTTCAGCAGTAACAGCAAAACCCTTTGCAGATGTTTGTAATTCCTCACTGGCTACTGGGATTTTTCCTGGAAAGTTAAAAATAGCAAAATTGAGGCCTGTGTTTAAAAAGGGTCAGATAACAGAGCTAAAAAATTACAGAGCAGTCTCTCTACTGTCTGGCTTTTCTAAAATATTAGAAAAAATATTTTAGAAGATGCTGGTTCATTTTATAGAAGAAAATAAACTGTTCTCACAATCATTTCACAGTTTCCATAAATGTAGGTCCACAGAAATGACCATCTTTGATTTTAAAAATTAAGCCTTGTCCTCAGTAGACCATAAACAACACTTATCTGCTATATTTTTGGATGTTACCAAAGCTTTTGATGTCATTAACCATAAACTACTACTCTCAAAATTGGAATATGTATGTGTCAGGAGACTGGGACACAAAGGAATGGTCATACCTGAATTACAGACCACAAATAATGGAACTTAAAATATCAAGAAGGAAACAACATACATATGTATCAGTCAGGGAAATAAAATGTTAAATATGGTGTGCCCCAAGGTTCCATTCTAGGTCCAATCTCGTTCCTTCTGTTTATAAACGACTTAAGAGTCAGCAATCCCTTCCCAGACATGTATAAAATTTGCAGATGACACCAACATTCTGGTAAAAGAGTGGACTTTAGATGAACTGGAGAATGAAATCAAAGCATGTACGATATTCATAACTGATTGGTTCTCCAGAAACAGTCTTACCATAAATGCAGAAAAGACGGTAACTATGCGTTTACATACAACTCAAATGATACACCCTTCAAGCCCTATTTTGACATTATCTGCCAAACATTTAGAAACTGTAAACAGCACTAAATTTCTTGGAATATGGATCCAAGAAGACCTGAAGTGGGACAGACATGTAAGCTTCATCAATAAGAAATTAAGTACAACCTGCTATTGCTTGAAAATTCTTACTGGCTGCATGATACAACATATGAAAAAAATATATATATTACACGCAGATGGAATCACTATTGAGATATGGCATAATTTAGTGAGGCAACACACCTGCCAGCAGAAGTTGCTTTATTGTCCAAAAAAGAATTATAAGGACCATAGGAAATGTGACTACTAGAAGTTCCTGTAGGCCACTATTTAAGAACTTACAAATTCTTCCACTACCTTTCTTATACATTTTGAAAGTTACATGTTTCATTAACAAAATGACAGACACTGAAGACCAGCTAGTGCAAAAATGTGAAACACTTCATAATTACAATACACAACAGAAAATGGAACTTCATAGTGAACATGCAAAAAATTAAACTTAGATAAGATGGACCACTACTAGCAAGGAAAAAACTTTACGACAAGTTACCACACCGCATTAAGACACAAAAAAATTTAAGAGATTGTAAAATGGCTCAAAAATGTGTCTTTTAAATAAACTATATTACAGTGTTGATGAATATATACAATCTTAAACTATATAGAAGCTAGTTAAGCTAGCTGCTTTTTAAAATCCGGATGAGATCCTGTAGGATAATTCAGTTAGTAATATAATCAGCGTTCATTCATTTCATGTAAATTGTAAATATTTTCTAGTCTTTAGATTTGTGTCATTTTTACAAATACAAAAGCTGTTAACTATATTCATGAAGATAAAACAAAAACTATAAATATTACTCTGCTTTTTAATTAATAAGAGTAATTCTTGTTAATTTATAAGAAAAGTTCCATGATTTAATGTGAACTTTTTTTTCTTTAAAGAAAATTGAAGGCTATGATCAACGCAATGATATAACAATCCTTTTGCCTTTTAACTACAAAACTGATATAAGTTTATGATAAGTTCATGAGAAGAGCATAAAGACAGTAATCTGTATGTTTATATTTGCTTACAGTTATGTGCATGTAAACTTATTTAGTAGAAATTTACTCCTGCTTGTTGCATTAAGAAGTTCAATTATCCAAAGTTTTTAATTAACAAATTTGTGAAAATTATTCACACTATGAGAATCAACAAATTAAAAATAAGATTCTGAACAATAAAGTTCATCCTAATCAATGTTTTTAAATATTTATGCATTGTTATATGTACATTACGAACGCAACTGTATCTAAATGTCATAATGGATGTAGAAAAAAATTAATTCGTAGTAGGGGTGCAATGAGAGCAAATGGAAGGTCCTAGAGTTCTCTATTTTAAGTGCAAGAGCATTTGAAGCCTTAAAAGGAAAATTGAATTATCTTATATAACAGTAAATATGCTTTAGTCATGACAAAACCCAAATTCCTGTCGAGAATGTTTAAAAAAAGTGCACTGTTTCCTACTTGGTGTTTAATGGAGTATAATTATTCTTGGCTGGGACACTTAGTGTAACATTCTGTAATGAACTAATGGATATTGTTATTATGTCACAAGTTTATTAATGCGCAGTGTTACACCAAACATAGTGGAACTGCATGGACATAAGTGCCTTCTAACAACTCTGGGAGACAAGGTCGTTACAGGGCATTGTTAATGTAACTGCAGCATGTGATTGTAACCACATGCAGTAATATACACTGTATCGGGTGTTGACATACAGGATGGTAGTTATGATTGTTTTAGTGGTCTGGTTTATCATTTTTGTACGTAGCTACACATTGACAATGGACAAGTCAATTTTTGTGAAATGATGAGAGGAGACAACCTGAATTTATGTGGTAAATATAAATATTTACAACAAGTACCCACACAAAAAAAATTTAAGAGATTTTAAAATGGCTCTAAAAATGTGTCTTTTAAATAAATTACATATTGTAGTGTTGATGAATATGTACAGTTCCCTTTGTAATGTATGTATAAAATATGCATAAATATTGAAAAACATTGACTAGGATGAACTTCATTTGGAATTATTGTTCAGTCTTACTTTTAATTTGTTAATTCTCATAGTGCATATAATTTTCATGGAAACCTAGTTAATTAAAAAGTATGGATAATTGAACTTCTTAATGCAGCGAGCAGGACTAAATTCATACTAAATAAGTGTACATACACAAAACATTAAGCAAATATATACATACAGATTACCGTCTTCATGCTCTTCTCATGAACTTATATCAGTTTTGTAGTTAAAAGGCAAGAAGATTTTTATATTATTGTGTTGATCATAGCTTACAATTTTTTTACGGAAACAAATTCACATTAAATCATGAAACTTTTCTTATGAAATAACAAGAAGTACTCTTATAAATTAAAAAGCAGAGTAATATTTATAGTAAGATAATTGGCACATCATACTGATGCCACCTGTTAGAAAGACTGACATTCCAGTTTCCTGGTAAAGTGTTTCGATTTATTTGAAATGAATTAAGTTATGAGACACTTGACATTAAAGTAGGTGACAAGTTGCATTTTCCACTGCAGATTTTGCCTCTGTGATTGTTAGATTCCGATCTTTGTCTTTTTTTCTTTCGTTGACCCAATTTTTATACACACTTCACTAATTGGTTAAGCCATTAATTAAGAATATTCTATAATTTACCATAATTTTCAATGTGGCTCTTACATTCCTAAGTGGTTTATGCCCAATGCAGATACATAAAATCGTTTCATAAACTTTTTTAATTTACTAATTCACAACATGTTTCATTAACCAAATTGTTGTTAATATTTATAGTCCACCCAAAGTAGCAAAATATAACCTAGCCATTTTTTCAAATGATTATGTAGTTTACAAGCTTCCAAAATGTTCATATGCCAGTCTTTATAAGGCTCACCTTACTGCTCAGTAGACTGAAATAGACAGTCCCAGGCAAGCCATTAAACATGAAATCTGTGACCAGCTAGCACTCGCTGAACACCTATGCAAGATCTCCCAGCTTGTCTGGATTGTGTTAAAGTTTAGTTTTGAGTTCACAGTAATGTTTACTTCCATGCAGAAAAGTTGCAGCTCACTATTAACGTGTTGTCACTCATAGAGCTATTTGTGAAGTTCATATTTGACATTTCTATTGGAATCATTTGATTATGTATATATGATGAGCATATATACATGGATTACCTTATGTACTTTAATTGGGTAGTGACTGTGTTAATTCTTTTGGATTGTTGGATGTTGTTTACTTCAGAACTGATATTGTGTTGTATGCACTAGATGTTAATCATCTTGATGAAATTCAAAAACACAAGTGTGCATACTGTTTACATAAGCTACAGCCACTGTGATCTGCTAATATTGTGTTTAAAAAAGGACTATGTCTTCAATTGGTGATTATGCTGTTCATGCTATGTCTGTATATACTGAAGAGGACAGGCATAGGTACCTGCTTGGATAAAAATGTGATGTGGAACTTGGTCTGGTCATTGCAGTGTTTTTGATGCTAATAAATGTGGGAAAAGGCATCTTACTTGGGGGTATGTGTAGTGTGAACCATTTTCACAATTACTAGAACTAAATTTACAGATATTCTATAAGATGTTTATTATTGAGACTGTGAGAGTTTAATGGATAATGCAAGTAGGTGAGTCACACACTGAAGTTTTTAGTAAAAAGGTAATTTGAATGTCATAGCAAAAGAGAGGACTGTAGAAAGAATTATTGTTTAATAGGGGTTGAGGAGAAGAAATAAGAGGGGAGTCTTTTATAGTCCTGCACTAAGTTTCTTCTGGTTGTAGCAAGCATACATTACCCAAACCATGCAAGATGAATGTATACTTGGGAAAGAGTAGGACATGCACAACAGTATCAGCTTGAGCACACCATCATTAGACAAATAGATACAAACCAATTCTAGATGCAAATCACTCCAAGAAGTGGGCATAGGCACATATTGTAGCTTAGCGATGATGAACAGTAGACTGAAATACAAGAAGATGTAAGAAAGTAGCATACAGTGAAGTGAATTGAAAGTTTAGAACAGATGAAATTGAAGTGAGAACTCTATGAGTCTTCAGCCAGTTGGCAAAGTTAGAGGCATTTAGTGTAGCCCTCTTCCCCACTGCAATCAGTGGTATCATGACTGCAGTGGTGCCCATGGTCTCACTACTGCAATATGCAGAAAACCATTGTCTGTATATAGTTCTACATCATTGCACTGCATGAGGTACTGAATTCAGGAGGCCATACAGAAAGTAGAAGTCATGAATGTTGATTTTCTGCAACAAAAACTTGTGTCACACACTTTTGTTGACTCATGAGTGTGCATCCATAACAAAACTTTATGTCAGTAACCAGTTACTAGTTGAAAATTTCAGATTTTTGGGGCTTTTATTTTACAGTAAATCAGCATCATTACCATTTATGCCATCAAAGGTATCTTGCATGATGAAACTTAATCCTTCAGAGTTGTCAGTAGAATCTCATAGGGTGCAATCCACACAGTCGTTCTGCAATTCTACAAATCTTTCATCTTATCCCACCTGAACTATGGATGTGTTGACTGTGGGTCATCACCACAATCAGTACTGAGCTTGTTGGACCCAGTCCACCGCAGTGGTGTGCGGTTGGCAACTGGAGTTTTCCGTACAGAAACTGTCATCCCACCACTATGGGTTAGACACCAGCAACTCTTGGCAAACTTTGCCATCATAATCTATCAGATGCCTACCTGTCGGTGTTGCTCAGCTCTGTGTCACAACAAACAGTTCAGACTATTTATGAATCACTCAAAAATAGATAGGCCAGCTGGGGTACAATCTGAGGCTCTGTCTAATGACCAACACCTGCCCCTCTTATCTGTGGACATAGAGTACCCTCTTGACACCCCTTTAGTCTGTACCCAGTCTTGTGATTTGGATGAACATCTTCCATGTGTAAGGAAAATACAGACAGATGCCCATTCCATTCAGTTCTCCAAAACCACTCCAATTTGAAATGCATCTACACAGACAGATTGAAAGTCAATAACTGTGTCAGTTGTGCTTTTCTGCACACAAGGAGGCATGAGAAGCATTCTCTGCTGAGCACATGCAGTGTATGTACTGCAAAATTTATGGTCCTATCACAGGCACTGCAAAACATAACTCTTGCAGCAGAGAACTTCCTGGTTTTTAGTGGCTCCATCGGCTGCATACAAGGAATGTCTCAGTACCACCACTAGAAACATTTCAATCACTGACATCTGAGAACTATTAGTTGACATCCACAGCCTCAGAACCAGTTAACATTCATCTGGACAGGGAGTAATGTGGGCATTTCAGGAAATTAGTCCCTTACAATTTAGATAAAGAAGATACCACAGGACACAAATTTGAACCTGAAGCCCTACAGTGTCAAATTCTAAAACTTGAAGTATGGAATGGTTGGATACCACAGTCCTCAGCAAGCTGAGGGCAATCAAGGGGACCACCAAGGCAAGGCTTACTTCTCTCCAAACTGTTCAGAGACCTGCCATCAGACTGTGCTGACTACATATTGATCGTAACAGACTTCTACATTGAGAGGACTGCCCCCACTGCAGTCGTGGTAATCATCTGGTAACAGCCAGTACTCTCTCTGCATGTCCTACTGACTGATCTGAGATGAGCCATCAATCTGCCTATCTCATACACCAGATGCTTGTGGTCAGTCGGATAGCTGCTAGCAAAGTCTCAAATTTCCTGATGGAAAGCAGACTTTATAACAGAATTTAATGCACCTCAATGGTGGACACGAGGGGAGTACATCATACAACATTTGCCAAAAGTGGCCTCAGGCTACTTTGTCAACAGAAAGTTTAAGATATTTAGCCCTCTAGCCCATACAGTCTCCATTTTCTCACCCAATTTTATTCACACTGTCTGAAATGACCCTTCTTGGTGCACCCTTCAGTTACTGGCTAAGGTTTTTGCTGTCTGGGTTTTATCTCACCTTTAAGAATCTGACTTAAGCTGCTGTCAGATGCAGTAGCCACCAGAAAGATCGCGGGAGGCGTACATCGGCACAGCGCATCACGGACGGTAGTTGCCTCAAGTAGAGTCCCGTCCACCAGAGGGCACGCGAGAATTCGGCCGCGACCTCTGCCAGCGGAACAACAACTACAACAACAACAACTCAGGCAGCATGGGCCGTGCCCGTTCAGTTCACATCGGGCATGCCTATGAGACAGTTACCGGTCTACTGTGAAGTGCGATGGAAAACATGAACCGTGTTACTACACAATTGGCGACGAGTAGGGTCGTTCTTTCGCATGTTGCATCGTTGTTCCGGTTTCGCAGCTTATCTGCGGCATGGAGGATTTAGTGCGGGTTTTGGTTGAGCAGCAGACAGAGCTCATGGCAACCATGAAACAAGTGCTTCCGGCGTTGCTCTCCACGCTGTCTGCTCCAGTGTCGTTCCCTCCTCCCTTTCCCCTGTATGACGAGACGGTGGAGGACTGGGACACGTACGAACATCGCCTTCGGCAGCATTTCCAGGCGTTTCATGTTGCTGATGCAGAGGTCTGTCATGCTCTTTTCTTGTCTTGGATATCTCCCTCGCTGTATCAAGTTTTGCGGCAGCTAGCGCCATTGCAGGAACCCTCGTCCTTGTCCTTTGACGCATTGTGTTCATTACTGTCTTCATATTATCGCCGCCGCACGCATGTTATGGTGGCTAGGGTCGAGTTCTGTCAATGCAAGAAGCAGCCCCATTAGTCTTACCGGGCGTGGGCCGCTACCCTGCATGGTCTTAGTCGCAAGTGTCACTTTGTCACGGAGCAGTCGCGAGAGTCGTATGCCCATGTTATGGTGCACGACGTCATTGTTCATTCGTGCCCGTGATAGGGAGGTCCGGCAACGAGCCCTGCAGTTAGAAGACCCTTCCCTTGAGGAAGTCCTGTCCATTGCTCAATTGTATGAAGTCTTTCATGCCACAGGTCAACAGTTGGAAGCGTGGTGTGACATCGCAGCGGTTGAGGGCAGCGCGGCCGCGTCCACTGCGTCCGGGGTGGATGACGTGCGAGCGGTACAATCCGGCCGTTACGGCCGCTCCCACACGGCGCGTAAACAGACTTCCGGCCACCGGCCCCTGTTACCGTCCTGTGCGCCGTGCTATATACATCATGATCGGTCAGAGTGCCCCCAGCGTTGGGCCATTTGTTGCAAATGTAATAAAAAAGGACACATTGCTAAAGTTTGCCGCTCGGCCTCAAAAGAATTGAAGGAAGCAGTTACAGAGGACATGGATGTTGACATTCAGGAAGTTTCATTGGGCCAGGCTCCTGACACATCGGCACACAAACTCTTTATCAAGGTGTCGGTTCGGTAGCGCCGACTACATCTGGAAGTAGATACGGGCGCAGCAGTGTCTTTGTTGAATGCACAAACTTACTCCGACCTCGGGTCGTCCCCGTTGGCGCCAGTTTACCGGCGTCTACACGGTTATGGTAAACAGTTCATTCCCCTACTGGGTCAATTCACTACCGTCATGACTTACAAATCAGTCATCCGGCCTATTTCTTTATTGTTGTCAGTGATGCAAGCTCCGCTAACCTTTTTGGCTTGGATGCCTTTCAAGCTTTCGGTTTTTCTATCACTGACACCATACAGTTGGTCTCCGAAGACGTTCCCTATCAATCATTAGAATCTTTGATCTCTGACTTTACGGATATCTTTGAGGAGGGCCTGGGGCGTGTTTCAGGCTTTGAAGCTCACTTAACATTGAAGGTGTCGGCTCGCCCGCATTTTCTATGCGCGAGGCGGATCCCCTTGGCTCTCCGCCCTCAGGTAAAAGAAAAGCTAGACCGGCTGACAGCCCTAGGGGTCGTTCTTCCCATTTCTTCTAGTGAGTGGGCTTCGCCCCTCGTTATTGTCAAGAAACCCTCGGGAAAATTACATCTTTGTGGCGATTTCAAGGCCACCATTAATTCCCAATTGGTGGTGGTCACCTATCCTTTGCCTCGTGCTGACAAATTGTTCTCCGCCGTGGTGGGAGGCCAATATTTTTCGAAAATCGATCTTTCGGAGGCTTATCATCAGATACCTCTTGATGAGGACTCCAAACGGTTGGCGGTTGTCAACACCCCATTTGGCCTTTACCAATACCAGCGGTTGGCCTTCGGAATATCCAGTGCCCCGGTGATATTCCAGCGTTATCTTGAGCACGTCACGTCGACAATCCCTCATTGTATTAATTACCTGGATGACATAATTGTCACGGGCCGCAGCACAAAGGAACAATTGCACAACCTTTGCACCCTCTTTCTCAAATTCAGGTCCGTGGGCTTGCGTTGCAACCTGCATAAGTCAAACTCCTTCCAACCGTCCATTGAGTATGTGGGCTACACAATCTCTCAGCACAGCGTCCAGCCGCTAGGAAGTTTGGTCCGAGGTATCGTTGACCTTCCGCGGCCTGCTTCGCTGAAGGAGCTACAAGCTTTTTTAGGCAAGATTGCCTATCACCACCGGTTCGTTCCCAGGGCTTCTACTATCGCCCGCCCCCTGTACTGCCTTCTGCGCAAGGGTGTTCCTTTTGATTGGTCGCCTGCATGCGAGCGAGCGTTCACCTCGTTGAAGGGCTTCCTTACGTCAATGCCTTGTTTGGCTACTTTTGACCCCCATAAGCTGTTGGTCCTGGCTGCAGATGCTTCGCAGTATGGGGTGGGGGCGGTCCTGGTCCATCGCAACGCGGATGGTTCCCAGCAGCCACTGGCGTTTGCATCTAAAACTCTTAGTCCCACACAGGCCCATTACTCCCAGGTGGAAAAAAAGGCTTTGGCCATTGTCTACGCTGTTACCAAGTTTCACCCTTTCTTTTATGGCACGGAGTTTTAGTTAATCACTGACCATAAGCCGTTAATATCGTTATTTGGCCCCGCCTCTCAGATTCCGGATAGGGCGGCCCACAGACTACAGCGCTGGGCCTTGTTCCTCTCTAAGTACCATTATGACATTCATTTTCGCCCTTCCGGACAGCATGCCAATGCAGATGCTCTTTCCCGTCTTTTGGTGGGCCCAGATCCTAAGTTCGATTGAGAGGAGATTATGTGTTTTCATTTGTATATGGCATCCCGCCAAGCGGTTGATGGGTTCCCGATCACTAGTTCTAGAGTCGCCAGGGAATTGGCAGCTGACCCAGTTCTCCGGCAAGTAGTTCGCCTCATTCAGCAGGGGTGGTCATCCCAACCTCCAGGCCGGGCCTCGGACTCTCTTCATAATTATTTTGTTCTACAAGACCCCCTCTCCGTCTTGGAAGGAGGTCTCCTTCTGGCTACCGATGATACAGCTCCTCGTGTGGTTGTTCCTGCAAGTTTGTGAAGGGAAGTCCTCACGTTATTACATGAGGGGCACTGGGGTGTTTCCCGTACTAAAACCTTGGCTCACAGACATGTGTACTGGCCCGGTATTGACAGAGAAACTGAGCACTTGGTTGCCGCCTGTTCCCAGTGTGTGAGCCAACAGGCATCTCCCAGGTCAGCGTTCTCTTCATGGCCGCCTGCAACCCAGGCATGGGAACATGTTCACATCGATTTTGCGGGCCCGTTTCTCAATGGCTTTTGGCTCATTGTCATTGATGCTTATTCTCGATTTCCATATGTGGTTCGCTGCTCCTCAACCACTTCAGAAGTTGCAATCCAGGCACTAGCAAAAATCTATTCTGTAGGAGGTCTGCCAGTCACCCTGGTCTTGGACAATGGACCTCAGTTTATTTCGCAGACCTTCCAGGATTTTTGTAGGCGCTTTGATATTCGGCACGTTTGCTCTCCCCCCTTTCATCCACAATCGAATGGGAAGCCGAGCGCATGGTGCGCACATTTAAGACGCAGATGAAAAAGTATGTGCACGAATTTCCTGCGGAGGAGGCGTTGACGATTTTCCTGACGGCATACCGGACCAACCAATGAGAGAACGCAGCCCCGCAGAGCTCCTCCATGGGCAACAACCTAGGACTCTGCTGCATCTCCTCCGGCCCGGTCCTCACCAGTCTTCGCAAAACGGAGTACCCGGCTTTCCACCAGGTCTGGGCACGTGGGTTTGGTCGCAATCCACGTTGGATACCATCGGTGGTCCTGTGCCGAAATGGTCGCCAGCTCTGTACCTTGCAGACGGGGGACCGGGAGGTACGTCGTCACCAAAATCAACTACGTCCATGTTTGGGCACCCACCCTCCAACCCCTCGGGCACTTGCTTCCCCATTGCTGGGAAGCCGGCACCTGGGTTGGTTTCTCCGGGGACGCTACCACCCCTCCCCCCTGTGATTCCGCCGCACTGCGATGGCTCTCAGCCTTGGCAGCCTCCAGTAGCTCCAGCACCGGCATCGCCATCGTTAGCGATGCCCCAGCGAGAGTCTGCCCCCCTCGCAGGCCCGGTTTCTCAGGAGGCTGGTTCACCTGTGGTTGTCCCTTCCCCTTCGTCCCCGCCACTGGTTCTTGCCCCTCCTAGGATGGACCAGGATCCAGAGTTCGACAGCCTGTCTCCCGTTCTGTCCCGGGCTCTGGTGGTGGGACGACGGGGGCCTCTTCGTGTGGGTCACTTCCAGCCGTATTCGAAGGTTCCGGCTCGAGGGTTGGCAGATCCCCTCGACTCCAGCCTTCCGATGGACGTGGAGGTCATCGCTCCTTCACGACGCTCCACCTTCCGACACAATGGATCACAGTGGCTTCACCCCCGAAGGAGGAGGAGTGCAGTAGCCACCAGAAAGATCGCGGGAAGTGCACATCGGCACGGTGCTTCAAAAGGACAGTAGTTGCCGCAAGTAGAGTCCCGTCCACCAGAGGGCATGCGAGAATTCGCCGCAACCTCTACCAGCGGAACAACAACAACAACAACTCAGGCAGCACGGGCCGTGCCCGTTCAGTTCACATCGGGCATGCATATGAGACAGTTCCCGGTCTACTGTGAAGTGCGACGGAAAACGTGAACCGTGTTACTACACAATTGGATTCTCGCTTGCCCTCTGGTGGACGGGACTCTACTTGCGGCAACTATCGTCCGTGATGTGCCGTGCTGATGTGCGCCTCCCGCGATCTTTCTGGTGGCTACTGCATCACACAAATCTCAATATTGATGATGAGTTCACAGATCCTGGGGCTGACAGTTCGCATTTTCTCATTTGTCATCATTTTACATAGACTTCTCATGAAATGAGGGGCTGATACCCAAGTTGTTTAGTTCCTGGAAAACCATAATCTTCATCATCTAACAGTCCACACTCCAATCAGTGGAATGTTAGCCTTGTTCTTCATTCTCCTAATAAACCTACTAATAAACCTGCAAGACAGTCTTCTTCCACTGGTCTGACCAGAGGTGGATACCAAGCTAAAACAAAGTCAGTGCACAGATAAATTACTGAGATTCTCTGTTTGTCATGTCTTACACTAAGAAATAACTCTGACTGTGTTGACTACTACAAAAATTAATGATACAGATATTATTGTCAGTGGAGTCAAAAACAGCTAAAATTGCAAAAATCAAACAAGTTTCCAGACTCACTGGAATCTCTGTCACATTATGTACAGACTTTGCACTTTAGTGAGCCCCCATTTTAATCATAATGTACTGTGGGACACTTAAACTAAAAACTGTGCCCAGCAACTGGAAGAAAACACAGGTCACATCTGTCTACAAGTAGTGTAGCAGAATTGGTCTGCAAAACTACCATCTGATCTCACTGACATTATGTTATAACTTCAAGTTAAACAAATATATTTCAAGGAAGACGCAATACATGAAAGTCACAGATCAAGTAAACAGAGTAAGATGTGTGTACATTTTAACAGTGAAATCATAACTGAGTCCGAGTCTAGTGGTCGCTGGCTGGCTGGCCGCTTAGCTGGCGCTGCTGCTGCATGGCTGGCAGACAGTGCCGCATGTAGAGGACGCGTGTAAGTGCGTGGCGGCACTTTGAAAGATCGGCGAATCACAACACATCCGTCTGTTGTAGAATCCGAAAACACATCTGACCTCAAACACAATGAAGTATCCTGAACAGAATGATCATATTCCAAAAACACTGAACATCCGAAACATGACATACACTTTTCTTGTGTGACATCCTGAAGGTCATGGGGCCATATGAATAAATCTGAAGCACAAGCGTGGAAGATAAAGGTAGAAGTCAGAGCATTTACTTGCAAGCAAAAGTAAGAAGTGAAGCTTTTGCTTCATGCAGTATGAGTAACCTTTAACTTTTCCTCTTTTTCCCTTGCACTTTCTTTGTTCTACGTGAGCGCATGTGATGTAAATTAAAGGTCTCCTCATCTGATTCAGATGAACACTCGATATGTGCAGAAAGCACAACAGTGTTCTTAAGTGTGGCTTTAGAAACCTATCCTGAATTATTAGTCCTCAATTATTAGAGAAATCATAACTTCCGGAAGCAAAAAGAAAGAAACAGGAACCAACTCCTTGTCTACAGCAAGTTCATGTTACAGGCCACTATACTTGAAGAAAGCAAAACATTGACCAGAAACAGCTGAGACAAAGGTGCTCAGTACCATAGACTTACACAAGCAAACATGCAAATGGAAAAAGAAGCTATGATAATGAAATTATCTTTGCATTATTCTTTAGTGCAAAGATGAACTACAAAAATAGTGCTAAAGAGGAGGAAAATGAAAATAGTTTTAATGTATATATACTGTTCTTTCGACCTTAGTACCAATAGCTTGTAGTAGATGATAAACAATTTTGTATGTTTTCATAAATAAAATAATTCAAAATCCTGCATTTTGTATTAGAGCTGTAATTTGTTGCTTTTTTCCTGTCCTCTCTAAAGAGTTTCCCTTTCAGTTACAGGTTCCTCTCCATTCTCACCATCATGGAAATCCTGTGCAGTATCTTGAAAATCTTCATACTGTAGATGATTTGTAACATTATACAGTACAAAGCAGCAAGCTATAGTTGTTGGAACACTTGATAAGGAAACTCTACACATAAACCGCAAAAATAGGAAACCACCTCCTTACCTGACCAAAACAACACTGTCATGCCCCTCTTTTTTTAAAAAAAAAATGTGTTGAATGTTTAGTGACTCATCTCTGTGTTGGATTACAACTGGTGGGGAGAGAGAGAGAGAAAGAGAGAGAGAGAGAGAGAGAGAGAGAGAGAGAGAGAGAGAGAGAGAGAGAGAGGTGATCAAGAAGGGCTCTATGCCATAGCCTTCATCACCCAAAACAACAGTGTTCTTAAAATTCAGTTCACACTTCCTTGTGACATTTGCCTGCTTTATTTCTTCATTGATAGTCCATGGTGTTGACGTACTGCATTGTTATACTGGCTGAAAAATGGGTGGTGGAAGTTGAACACTGAATGCTGTAAAAGATGTAGCTGACAATTGCACAATTGTGTTTCACAGTTCTTTACTTTCACTGTTCACAACCCCCCCCCCCCCCTCCCCACCCAATATTACACAATTATATGGCCACTTCACTATTGGTAGATGTTGATAAATCTCATTAATAAGTTGCAGGCAACATCACCATACCGCTACAGTAGTTTGCTGTTGAGAATCTAGAGCAGTAAAAACCTAACCATACAGTTCACAGTTCTTGCAGAATAATACAGTGTGTGTGACACTATTTCTCAAATAAATTGAACATACATCATTAATTGTTCTAACACACTGTATTGGGACAAAAAATTAAATTGGTTCTGTATACATCCTATCAATGACAGGCACTGAAACTATATACTGTTCGATGTTTAAGTTACAGAAATTACAATTAAAACATAACTCATTCAATTAACTGAAACATCAAAAAATTTCTGCTTTTTAACAGTTTCTTCTATCACAAAAGTAATAGGCCAAATTATTTGTTTAAATAATGAACTTAACAGATATAGTTATACAAACAATATGTTTGACAAATCTGGTAATTATTTCAGAATTAATTAAGGACTGGCTTTGCTGATATGTTTTTGAATAGAGCCAAATAAGTACTTTAAGAATCCTAGTAGTTCTTCTTCCAAAGGCTTATAATTATTACACAATTTATATTTGTATATGAGTCAACAATAGGATCTAAGTCACAAAAGAATTACTGATTTCACCCCATAACAAAAGACATTAACTAGGAATGGTCAAAATAAATAAGGAAATTAATTACACACACAAAACTAAGCACAAAATTAGACCTGGTGCTATATTTCTTAAGACTGAGAGCCAACTTTTCTTGTTTTACAGAAATGCAGATTATACTCATGCATGTTAATGATAATTAGGCAAAAATGAAAATAAAATGAATTTAAGGAAGCAGATGGCAAAACAAGAGAGCGAGTAAAGAATCCCAGCTTGCTTCGTAACACCCTGACACTTGAATGTCTTCACTTTCGATTGTCATGCACTGACCCACATCAGTTAGCCTTAATGCTAGTAAGCTGTTCCCTTCCATTTCATTGTAATGTGCACATTTATAGTAGCATAATCCTTTCCATTCCTGTGTTCATTGTCATACTGCATACATCTCAGAATTCACGTGTACATATGGTCAATTATGCCTATAGTACCTGAAAAATTACTTTTTTCTAGCCACTCATTTTTTCTACAATAACATCATGTGGTGGCAATGGAAATTTGATCAAGTCAGCTTTTTCCATGATCTTCTTACAAACTCTACTCACTGTTTTATTCTCTGTAGTTTGATGAACATCCATTTCTGCTGCTATGGTGGTCTGAAATCCTAGATCAGCTACATACTGAAGGAAAATATTCATCTTCAGTTCTGACAATAGTATTCCATCTCTTCTTTCTCCTGTACCTGGCAGAAAAAGATTCACAGTCTGTTTAACATTTTCTTCTCTGAAACGATAAAGAGTTGTATAATGTTCTCCTAGTGGGCACTGGTGTGGCCTGTAGCATTTTTCGTGGTGTACGCATGCTTCTAGCTGAGCTATATCTGCATTCTGGAAACATGAGTCTACTGTTGACCAGCCTTCCCATTTTTGAAGCTATTGCTTGCAGAATGAAGTCGGAGCTTCTCTTTTTCATACAGTTTATCTGATTCTAAAGCCAGAGCTCAAGGCAAAGGAAAAGCTTTTTTCTCCATTTTGTCCCCACAAGCTAAAGCTCTTGCTTCATACTTTATTCAGAAATTACGAAGCTCAAGTTTCGAAATTTGAAGGAAAAGTGTTTGCCAGTGTATTCATACAGCCCCATTGATATAGGGAGAAATGTAGATGCAGTATTTCTTGATTACCAAAGCGGAGTTCACTCAGTATGCTTACTAAGCTTATTATGAGAAGTATGATTGTGTGACATTCAAACAAAATTTGTGATGGATTGAGAATTTCTTCATATGGAGAGTTCAGCATGCTCTCTTGGGTGAAAAATCATCAACAAAGTAGAAGTTTTGTCATATGTGTCCCAAAGAAGTGTGGTTGGACCTTTTTTGTTCATCCACGTGTATAAGAGGCAAGGTCCTGACTGGCTGACTGCCTCATCACCACCTGCTCCACACAGCTAACAGTGGAAACTAGGTATTTGGAGAAGGTGTTTGTCTTATGCTGTAGATGTTGTTTAAGAGAGGATTTTTTGAAATTCCACCCCTAAGGGGGAGCAATATGGCTTGAAAGGTTTTTTGACAATATGTCACTTTTAAGTCAATATTGGAGCTAGACATATTAAAATTGATATTTGGTTTCTTAGTCAGAAGTGAAGAAATACGTGTTTCAGCATTTTTGGAAATTTGATCCCTGTAGTGGTGAAATAGTGGGTGAGCAATTTTTTCGAAAATAAATCATTGTTAAAGAACTGCTATAGTATTGCTGAAGCTACATCTGTGAAAATTGGTGTTTGTCTTCTTGTTTGGAAATAAAATATGTGTTTCATTGTTTTTGGAAATTCAACACCTAAGGGGCTGAAAAGTTTTATGAAAATATTTCATTGTGAAAGCATTTTCACAGCTAAATATTTGAAAATTGGTGTTTGGCTTCTTGGTTGGAAATGAAAAAATATGTGTTCCACTTGTTTTAGAAATTCAACCCCCCAAGGGGGGGTAGGGGGGAGGGGGGGGGGGGAGTAAAAAGGGCCAGAGTGGTTGACTGACTCCTCATCCTCATTGTAGCCCAAACCACTAGTGACAGAAACTTGAAATTTGGAGGTGGTTTGGTTATTATACTGAAAGAATTGTTTAAGAAGGGATTGTTTGAAATTTCACTCCTACAGAGGTGAAACAGAGGATGAAAAGCTTTGAAAATATATCACCACTAAGGCAATTTTGAAGCTAGAGCTACAAAAACTGGGTTTTGGTTCCTTAGAAATAAAAAGAAAATACGTGTTTTATAATTTTTGGAAATTCAACCACAAAAGGGGTAAAATAGTGAGTAAAAGTATTTTTGAAAATAAATCATTGTTAAAGAATTACTAGAGCATTTTTAAAGCTACATATATAAAAACTGGTATTTGTCTTCTGAGTCATAAATAAAAAAATACGTCTGTGTTATTGGAAATTCGTCCCTCTAAGGGAGTAAAATAGGGGATGAAAAGTTTTATTTCATTATGATAACATTCTCAGAGCTAAATCCATGAAAGCTTGCATTTAGCACCTCTGCTAGAAATAAAATACTGTTTGTTTCACTCTTTTTTGAAAATTCAACCCCAAACAGGGTAAAATAGGGGATGAAAAATTGTTAAGAAATATTTCATTATTTTAAAAAAGTTTTAAAGTAAGCCTATAAAATGGTTATTTCACTTCTCAGTTAGATATAAAGAAATATTTATTAGGGGATGAAAGTTTTTATGGCAATCTCTCTACAAGAAAGCAAAAGCCATGATTAAAAAAAAACTCGGACTACAGTTACCGGAACTGCTTGGTGGTCACAATTACCTATGGAAAGTACCATGCTTCTATGGCATTAATTAATGTGAAAAGTTTAGAAGATGTAGCTATTTGTGAACAACATAAAAATTCGATTAAGGAAAAATGAAAAACACCTTTGCAGTCCATACAGTCTACACAAATGAGGTAGTGGGTACTAAGCTAGTATTGTATGTTAATGATTTGGCAGACAACGTTAATAGTAACCAAAGACTTTTTGCATAATTATGATGCAGTTATCTCTAATGAAATTCTATCAGAAAACGCTGCACAAATATCCCATCAGACCTTAATATGATTTCAAAGTGGTGCAAAGATGCAATTTGTTGTAAGTGGTCAGCAATGAAAAATTCTAAACTTTACAAACTGCATAAAAGTAGAATCCTATAACTATAACAGTCACAACTGTTACTAGGCAACTCACACTAATGTATGGGTATAACAGTTTGTGGGGACGTTAACTGGGATGAACACATAGGCTCAATAATAAGTGGCATACTTCAGTTCTTATTATGCAGAATGATTTATCTAAGCATGCCACTGCAAATATTATATAATTCTGTTGTCATCCAGATGAGCAGTGAAAATGTCCTCACTAAATGTCTGTTTTCATACATGTTTTACTTACAGAGATATTGGTATCACCTTTGGTTTTTCAAATGGAGCTACTATACTTCTGCCAGTATCGTAGTTCTAAAAAAGGCGAATTCAATGATGTCTCACTCTTCAAAATCTGATTTCGACTTTTGGAGTAATTACAGTATTTAGAACTTACAATTTATCTTCTTTGTAGGAATCAATGCGGGGTCCAAAAACATGATCATGTAAACCCAGCTCACACAAGACCCAAAAAGCAGTAGATACAGGCACCCAGGTTGATGCTCTGTACCTCAACTTCTGGAAGACATTTGATACAGTTCTGCAATGCTCTTTAATTAACAAAATATTTGTGTATGGATTATCAGACTGACTTTTTAGCAAACAGAACACATGACCAATAAACAGACACTCCTTATATCAATAAGATATGTCATTCTGAACAGTAATAACTCTAAACAAGGCCCAGGAGTAGACAACATTCCATTAGAACTGCTGATAGTCTTGGGAGAGCCAGCCATGACAAAACTCTACCATCGGGTGGGCAAGTTGTATGAGACAGGTGAAATACTCTCAGACTTCAGGAAGAATATAATAATTCCAATCCCAAAGTAAGCAGGTGTTGACAGGTGTGAAAATTATCGAACCATCAGTTTAATAAGTCATGGCTGCAAAATACTAACACAAATTCTTTACATACAAATGGGAAAACTGGTAGAAGCCAACTCTGGGGAAGATCAGTTTGGATTCCGTTGAAATGTTGGAGCATGTGAGGCAATACTGATCCTACGACTTATCTTAGAAGATAGATTAAGGAAAGGCAAGCCTACGTCTCTGGAATTTGTAGACTTAGAGAAAGCTTTGACAGTGTTGACTGGAATGCTCTTTCAGATTCTGAAGGTGGCAGGAGTCATATAGAGGAAACGAAAGGCTATTTACAATTTGTACAGAAACCAGATGGCAGTTATAAGAGTCAAGGGGCATGAAAGGGAAGCAATGGTCGGGAAGGGAGTGAGACAGGGTTGTAGCCTATCCCAAATTTTATTCAATCTGTATACTGAGCAAGCAGTAAAGGAAACAAAAGAAAAATTTGGGGTAGGAATTAAAATCTAGGGAGAAGAAATGAAAACTCTGAGGTTTGCCAGTGACACTGTAATTCTGTCAGAGACAACAAAGGACCTGGAAGACAGTTGAACGGAATTGACAGTGTCTTGAATGGCGGATATAAGATGAACAACAACAAAAGCAAAATGAGGATAATGAAATGAAGTCGAATTAAATCAGGTGATTCTGAGGGAATTAGATTAGGAAATGAGACACATAAAGTAGTGTATGAGTTTTGCTATTCGGGGAGCAAAATAACTGATGATGGTCGAAGTAGAGAGAATATTAAATGTAGACTGGCAATGGCAAGAAAAGCGTTTCTGAAGATGAGAAATCATCAAATATAGATTTACGTGTCAGGAAGTCTTTCCTGAAAGTACTTGTATGGAGTGTAGCCATGTATGGAAGTCAAACATGGACAATAAATAGTTTAGGCAAGAAGAGAATAGAGGCTTTTGAAATGTGGTGCTACAGAATAATGCTGAAGATTAGATGGATAGATCATGTAACTAATGAGGAGGTACTGAATAGAATTGGGGAGAAGAGGAATTTGTTGCACAACTTGACTAGAAGAAGGGGTTGGTTGGTAGGACATGTTCTGAGGCATCAAGAGACCACCAATTTAGTACTGTAGGGCAGTGTGGAGGGTAAAAATTGTAGAGGGAGACCAAGAGATTAATACACTAAGCAGATTCAGAAGGATGTAGATTGCAGTAGGTACTTGGAGATGAAGAAGCTTGCACAGGGTAGGGTAGAATGGAGAGCTGCTTCAAACCAGTCTCTGGACTGAAGACCACAACAACAATAACTCTTCAGGTGTAAAAGTAACTTCATGTATGTCCTGATAGGACTATTACTTTTTGCAAAATTCTCAGGAGGAATGGTCAGTATTCACAAATATGACAGGAATGCTCATTAGAAGCAGAAAATGTTATGTGTTTCCGAGACGTTAGTGTACATTTGTTTTTGAGCTAATGGCACACACATGTGTGTGCTAGTCACTCAACTCCTTTGATGTTTTATTCCAGCCCTATCTACTTCATTGCTTTCAACCTCTTTGCTTTGATTGTCACTTGCTACTAAACTAGTCCACTGAACCCATAATTGTCCACAGTGTGATGTGAGCGAAGAAGCACAAGGGATTGAGAGTGTATCAGAGAGAAGCATTGGTCAACTGTATTTTCACACATGCTGGCTAAAGTGCCACACAAATACACTAATGAAGATTCTGTACTTTGGCCTAAAGTAAAACATCAAAGAGGTTGGGTCAATAAGACACATACATGTGCACCACTAGCCCAAATACCAACATACATTACAAATGCTCTATCTCAGAACCCATTTGGAATAAGGCATGTGTCATATCAAATTGTTTGCTTCAAATGTCCATTCCTGATATCCCTGAACATTGATCATTCCTTGTGGAACACCCCGTATATAAATGACCTAGGAGATAATGTCGAAAGTTCCAAGAGGCTTTTTCCACATGATGCTATTTTATACAGAGAAGTCACAGTGTAGAAAACAGTAGCAAAATGCAGGAAGGCATGCAGAGCACTGATGCTTGTTGCAGGGAGTGGCAATTAATCCTCACATTAAACATATGTAAAGTATTGTGTGTACTTTGACAGAAAGACCATTTATTATACGATTATATGGGTGCAGAACGATCACTGGAAGCAGCTGTGAAGGTCATACTGAAAGTCATGAGCAACCCATTGTTAAAATTCAAATTCCATCAATGTAACAAAAATTATTGCAGGGTCATAATCTCCAGATTTTCCACCACATATTGCCATATTGTGACATCATTAGCATCTGTCATGTGACCACAGGCAGTACTTTCAAAGTGGCACACATCAGTGTTTCATTTCAATAGCACGGTGTCATTGAATTCTTTATTGTTAAAGAGGGGAAAATCAGTTGCTGAAATTCACCTCAGGCTTCTGTGTGCCTATGGAGATGTCTGGATGGGTGTTAGCAGTGTTAGGAGATGGGTGAAGCATTTCAAAGATGGGAAAACGGGTATCCGAGATGAACCTCGTAGCAGTTGCTTGCGAACTGCCTCTATGAAACGCAGCAGGGATGGAGTTCAGCTAATACTTGAATATTGCTCATCAGTCTGCAATCCGTACCAAGTAGGACTGACAGAGCAAATAGAGTTAGCATGAAAGCATCCAACTCCAGTGGCAGCTGCTGCAGGCATTCTGCTTATACATCTACATCTATACTCTGTAAATTATTGTGAAGTGCATGGCAGAGTGTATGTCCCACTTTACCAGTTATTTTTTCCCATTCCTTTCGTACATGGAGTACAGGAAGAAGGACTGTTTAATTACCTCTCTTATGGGAGAGAAATACTAGGATTGTAGTTTATTCCTGGAGCCATAATTTAAAGCTACTTCTTGAAACTTTGATAGTAGGGTTTCACCTGTCTTTAGGAGTCTGCCAGTTCAGTGTTTTCAACATCTCTATGACACTCTCCCATGGGTCAAACAAAGCTGTGACCATTCATGCTGCTCTTCTCTGTATACGTTCAATATCCCCTGTTATTCCTATTTGGTACAGGTCCCACATGCTTGACCAGTACTATACAATGGGTCACACGAGCAATTTGTAAGGAGTCACCTTTGTAGACCGATTGCATTTCTGTCTGCTACCTGCTTTACCCGTGACTGAGGCAATGTGACCATTCCATTTCACATCCTTACAAAATGTTCCACCTAGGGATTTGTACAAAATAACTGATTCCACCTGTGGCTCACTGAAGTTATATTCATAGCATACTATTTGTTTTCATTTTATGTAGTCCACTGTTTTAGATTTCTAAACATTTAAGGGCTCCAGAAAGCCCTGTCTTTCCAATGTTACAGTAGCACTTATAAATTACATGTTTTCTAAGAAAGTATTTAAGCTAGGATGTTGAAATTTTTACAGGCTATTTTTTGGAGTATTGACTGCAACAAAACACAGGGATTTTTAAAAATTGGAATTCAGTTGTTTGAGATTAATTTCTATTAAAAATTCACTACTTTTTGTGCCATTTTTTGTTTATAAATTCAACGATATACAGGATTTTGGAAAAAAGTCTGTGTTAATTTACACAGATGGGACTGTGTAACATTTCCTGAAAATTTGAAGCAAATTGGTTCTCACAAAGTTTGGATTACCTTTTTAGTGCATTCCACGTCCATATTATTATCTTCATCTTCTGCAAACACCTCCTCCAACTTCCTCTTTGTCCTCCTCCTTTTTACTCTAGCTTGTGTTTCTAGGCTATTTACAGCCCTGTCAGCAGCCTGAAGACATTCCACGTCTAAACCAAGCATCATTCATACCATATTGAAACCTATCCTCATTTCCATATTTCGAACTACTTTGCACCTTACAACGTTGCCATCATTGAAAGCAGCAACAGCGGCATACACACCAAAGTGAAGTGTTTCCATTCCAACAAACACAGGCTTGGGGATTGTTGACCATATAACACTATTTACACTTTTATCGTGGTTTTCAGTTTTCCATGAACACACTTTTCCAACAGTTCAAGTGCTGCTAAGTCTCTGAAGATAGATTTTATCAACTTCATTACCACATCAGGTAGACTATGTTTATTAGTGTATACTTCACCACTTAGCAATCCCTTGTTGTACTTACACCAACTGTTTTCTCCTTCGGAACAATAGTAATGATGAGGACTTTCATCGGTTGAAAAAGTATGAAAAAAAGTGTCCAAACAGTCTTCTTCATTTCATCGAGACTGTGTGTAGTTTGCCTAATAGCCGTTCCATAAAAGTTCTGTATTTTGTCAAATACACTGTCAGTTAACCTTCCCTTCCCATCTAATCCTGTACCATCGCTGAGTTTTTATTTTTTGTACAAAGCTTTCAGTTGCCACAGTCTTGAGCCCTTCTGCACGGGTCCAGTACTGCACAACAACATCATCACAATAGAGCTTCAGTTATTGAATATATTTGAAACTTTTAGAATTACCATCACCAAGTTAATTCACATATTGCGCTTTATCGTATGCAACAGAACATTGAAATATACGAGCAACACCAGCCACTTCCATTCTCCCAATATTGCCACTATAGTTAGCTGTGCAGTTATTTTCATGTGTACCTTTATTTTTTGTTGACACCTACAATACAAGGTGTTTCAAAATGAATATACAAGTTTTAAGGCTTTGTAGAATTTATTACATTCAGCTTACAATTCTAAATAATACACCAAATGAGAAAGAGGAACTCAAACAGTTTTGTTTGTGCATCTGTACGCAAAGGGAATTGAATAAAATGAGCCACGAGTGACTGAAGAACGTGCTGAATGAGTGAGAGCCTTTCACGCATAGCCTCAAGAAATCAGTTTGGAAGGCTGGTCGTGAATTAGCAGCTCCAATGACGTCTGTGTGGAGACTTTTAAGGAGGCGCTTGCAACTACGTCCTTATCATTTCCTGTTGTTACAAGCTCTAAAGCCTATAGGCGATGGTTTAAGTGCCAACTTTGCAAACGAAACATTGCTGCATGGCAATGAAGATTTTCTGGATCGTTTCGACTTCAGTGATGAATCGACATTTCACTTAAATGGAAATGTGAACACAAGTAATGTGTAAATCTGGGGGTCAACAAGTCCCCATGAAATATTATAGTTTGAAAGAGACTATCCTGAGCTGAATTTTTCTGTGCTGTATCCTGGCAGAAAGCTTATGAGCTTTTCTTTTTCAGTGAAGCAACTATAACTGGTGTTTCTCATCTTGATGCTCAAGAGTTATGGCTCTTTTCCTCAAATGAAAGAAGCTGAACCACAGAACTTTATTTGGCAGCAGGTTGGTGCGCCTCCTCATTGGCATAACTCAGTGCGCGATTAGTTAAATGATGTTGCACCTTAATGTTGGATTTACCATAAGGGGATGAATGACAGATCTTGTTTTGCATGACCTCCACATTCACACAAGAGCTGACTCAACATGACTTTTACTTTTGGAGATTCATAATGAATCTTGTGTATGTGTCTCTGCTACCCACTGAGCCACCTGACTTTAGAAACAGCATCATTGCAACAATTATATAAGACCCATTGATCAAGGTTCAGGAAGAACTCTCATACCAACTGGATGTCAGAAAAATGGTGGTCACATTGAACACTTGTAAGAAAAACTATTTCAGCTGCTCTTTCATTTGATACATTATTTATAATTTTAAGTTGAATGTAATAAATTCTACAGAGCCTTAGAACCCATACATTCATTGTGAAACACTCTGTATTTAGATAATTCCACTACATCTAAAACTTTTCCTGTGTACATTCCAGTGGTAGATGCCAGGTACCATCAAATGGTGCAGTCAAGTCTCTATTACTAATGTTTTCTATTACTGTCTCTTCCACAGCTTTCTTCATAGATTCTGTACAGACATCTTCTACTTTAAACTCTGTAAATCTATTATAGTTTGTAAATTTGATTGGAGGATTTGGAAGATTCATCATGTCACAGAAAATTGCACCTGCAGTAGCACCCTTACCAACTGTTTGCAAGGCATAAACAAATCTAATGTTGTGTTCATAGATTTTGCTACCATTTTATTCATTTGGAGTTACTGCAACACTGTTGGTCATGTATGAACACTTAATGTACTACAGTTTCATTTCACTGGAAATTCCTTAGCGATTTTTTATAGAGAGTTCCAGACCGAATTCACTACACTGAATGCATCTTACACAGTTTGCAAAAATTCCATTGAGAATTGACATATCAGATATTTCATTCACATCTGATTCGCCCATAAAACGTTCATACTTTTCACTAACTGAACCAAGCTTCCTCTGCAAAGTATGTTCTGACTTTCACTGCAATGGGCAGGTGTACCAGCAAGGTTAGGTTCACATACCTGGTTATTGTCTTTATTGGTTACAGTAATAACACCTACCTTTGGCTTTCCAACATTTCTCCTTTTGCTTCAATGGTTCACAGGCATCGCGTCGGATAATGTCCGATGCGATGTGATGCCCGTGAACCATTTAAGCAGTTACTATGTCGGGGAAGTCTTAAACAGCATCTCTCCTTTTCTTAAAAGCCTTCAGAGGATTTTCAGAGGATTTCCGGTGACTTTACTTTTGCCCGTGAGTATTCTTTAATAAGACAGAGGCTTCAATGAACACAATTCACTACGAATATTTTCAGGATTACAAAAGAGTAAATAAGCATGAAATACATGACAATCGAACAAGCGATATATATTGAACTACCACAGATTAGCCACAACACTTATTCTGTAATGCTTATTCAGAAACTCACATCATTGATAAACTGTACATGATGAGCTTGTACATTCATGAGTATAACAATTGACATCAGTTTAACAGTGCCACATTGGATCATGCCCATGCAGAACATATTTCAAAAATAGTTGTAGTCTTTTGAACTGAATAAATTATATATCAATTGAAAGTGGGAAGTCTGTAGATTTTTAAAATGCAAAATAGAAAAAATTTAACATTTCATGATTTTGACCTTTCTGGAGCCCCTTCGAGCAAGTTTCCATCACTTTGGAATCTTATCAAGCTCTGACTGAATATCTGTGCAGCTTCATTCAGACTGTACTTCACTGAATATAACTGCATCAGCAGCAAAAAGTCTGAGGTTACTATTAAGATTGCCTGCAAGGTCATTAATATACAACGCAAACAGGAAGGGTTATCTACATGCAACACACCTCTCTGGGGCACATCTGAAGTTAATTCTGCATCTGTTGACGACTCTCCATTCAAGATAACTTGCTGCATCCTCACTACCAAGAAATCCTCAATCCAGTCATGAACATTGCCTGATGCCCCGTACAGTCATATTTTTGGTAATAAGTGCGGGTGTGGTACTGAGTCAAATGCTTTTCAGAAATCGAGAAATACTGCATCTACCTGACTGCTTTCATCCATGGCTTTCAGGATGTCATATTATAAAAACATGAGTTGCATTTCATATGATTAATGTTTTTGACATCCATGCTGAGTGGCACAGAGCAGGTCATTCTGTTTGAGATACATCATTATGTTTGAGCTAAGAATATGTCCTAAGATTCTACGACAAATGGATGTCAAGGACCTGGGACTTAGATTTGTGGATCATTTCTGCTGCCCTTCTAGTGGAGAGGTGTGACCTGAGCTTTGTTCCAACTGCCGAGCACAATTTTTTTGTTTGAAGAATCTACAATAGGTTATTGTCAACAGAGGGGTTAACTCAGCTGCAAATTGTGTTTCTGGTTTGTATCTGATGGGAACTCAATTGGGCTCTGAGGCTTTGTTTTGCATCATGTTATCATGTACTGTTCAAGTCCCAAATGTGAATGTTCCTAGAACAGTCAACCAATACATTACTTCCTCACACACATATCTCCAAAAAGACCACAATGATAAAGTCAGAAAGATTTGAGCCCAAATGGAAGTTTACCAGCAATCGTTCTTCCCATGAAAAGTGACACTGGTACACAAAGTACTGTCTGCCACACACCATAAGGTGGCTTACAAAATATACATGTAGATGTAGGTGTGTCTGCTTTTGACATGAAACTGATTTGCTGTCTTACATGGAAATCTGTGATGTTATACCCAAATAAGGAAATTCATTGTGTCAAAATATGGAGGAAATGAAGTGTTGCACTGTGTGACACATGTATAAAAGGGGCACAGGTGTTTCATTTTGTCTGTGTTATTCACATATTCTTGTGGTGGTTGGTTCGAAGAAATAAATGGCTTTCACAAATGAAAGTAAACTAGGTATGCCAAATCTTTACATAGGAATGCAGAAGGAACACCAAGGCAACAGTAGAAAAGGTATTCCAACAGTGTCCAACAAGAATGGCAGTTCTGCTAATGTGAAGGGGAAAAAAGATTGTTATTGGAAACACACTGGAATACAACACACGGGATAAGATGCAAGCCCTGCAATGAGTAGATCAGATGAAATAGATCTACTGTTGTTCATAACCCATGTGTTAGCTACAGAGGAACTGCTTATTCCAGAGGAATAATTCAGTGCAACACTGTTCGCATTCTGCCTACAAACAACGTCCGTCTGTGTCATGAGCCTCTACACCAGCAGATTAAGCAGTGGAATTGCAGAAGACACAAAGAATTCTGTCGCTCAGTTCAAATGCTACATCCAGACAATAAGTTCTTGTTTCAAGGATTCTCTGTATCTATAAAGCTATCTTTACAGAGAAGTGAAAACTGACTGTCAGGAATCTTCATTATTGAGCCACTGAGAATCAGTATTGGCTGAGGCTGGTTGAGAATCAGACATAGTGGGGTGTGAATGATTGCTGTGGAATTATTGAAAACTACATGATTTATTTGTTTTTCCTTAGACTATTCAGTACAACAGTATCGGACGTCTCAGATAATATATTCATGTTCAGAAAAAAACAGAACCCCTTGGAAGATAGGACAGTCACATTCACAGGACATGTACATTAGTATGTTCTGCAGAAATGTTAGCTTTTCAGTCACTTCAGTTCAGCATGAGCCTGTTGCCTAGTAGGCACAGGGTCCGCCATGGGCTCTGGTAACTTGTTCCATGCATAATGGCATTGATGCTTATAAGGCATGAATGGCATCCTATGATATAGCCATCCATGTTGCATACACCTGGTTCGAAAGTTCATCTGTGGTGGCTGGCATTGGGTCATAGCACTGTATCTGTTGTTCCACCAACCCCACACATTTTTGATTGGCAACAAGTCTGGTGATCTGACAGACCAGACTTGCAGCAACATATAGTCATGCATTGTGTTGCTGAAAAATGGCACCTGGGATGTTGTGCAGAAAGGGTATGGCTACAGATCGCAGGATGTCATATACATAGGTCATGCTGGTCACACTGCCCTGGACATGCACCAACCATGAATTGTAGTCTTGTGCAAATGCAGTCACTGTGATGCGCTCCCCTTGTATGCAGCAATCCAAAATGCAGCCATCATTTTCAAACAAACAGATTCTGGACTCATCCATTCCTGCCCCCAATGATGTCATTTCATACACCATTGCCATCTAGGATGTTTCTGCACATTCTTCAAAGGTGGGCGGAGAAGTGAACAATTTCCATGTAATCAGTGCCATAATAAATGGCAACAGACTGTCACCCCTGATAGTGTTCAATGCTGTGAAGATGAGGTGTCAATCTTCTTAGGGGTGGTCTGGGTGGTGCGACCTGACCCATCTTTTTGCGTTCTACGGCCTCCTGTGGACCATCTGCACACACCCATTGCACTGCCAAAACACTTTGTCCCACATGAGCAGCAATTTCCCAAATGGATGCATCACAATGCACTGTCTTTCAAACTCACTCATTTGATGGTATGATTAACACATATGTCTGTGAGGCATATTACATGTCTCCTCAAGTCACACTGATCCATTACCTTCTGTTTATAGTAACAACAAGAGCCACAGGCACATTTTACTGGTAGGTGGTGGTGTCCGTGATATCATGGCTAATCATTTCTACAGAACATACTAATGTACATAATCTGTGAATGTGAGCATCCTATCTCTAGCCATTCACGGTGTTCTCTTTTTTCTGTACATGAGTGTGTATACATACATGAAACCTAAACAAAGTAGTGTAGGATTAGGCGGGGATATGGGAGTAGGTTGGCCATGATGTAATCAAAGGAAACTTCCCATCATTCACATTAACACCTTGGGAAAACCACAGAAAACAAGGTGGATGGCCAGACAGGGAGTAAAGCCCGCACCTCCTGACCACAACTCCAGTGCACTAAGATTGGTATAGCCACCTCACTCAGTACATGATTGTAGGGGAATCACTAATACATAATCTACACTGAGATTGCAACATGCACAGGAAGTAAATCAATGTTATAACTTGAACATGAAATTCTGATATAAAGTCCTACTGAAATAATGAAAACACATGAACACATTAATAACACTGCTGAAAAGTATATCACACAAACTCATGAAAACCTGCCGACACTGTATCAAACACAACTAACCTAGCACAAGATTCCTTCTCTGAAGAGGCATACTGCACTGGATCTGAAACAGAGGAAACTAACAGCAGAAACCTTCATTTACAAGTACAGACATTGCATAGATGATACATCATTTAACAGAATCAAAAGAACTCAACAATAAATGAGGGCCTAGTATTCCTGTAAGCTAACATACTTACACTGTAGAAACTCTTCTCAACAAGATATGGTTTTAACTCAGCTCCAAAATCTGTTTCCCTCTCCAACCTCTTCTGTAAATTGCCAATGCTTTACAAAGAATGACACCAAAGTAGCTCACATGTCTTCGAGTACAAGTTGTTCTTTCTTGTTCAGTATGGGTGGACCCCCAGTTGCGAGTATTATACCTGTGGTAAAAGTGGTCAGTTTGCTGGTCACCAAGCCGAGCTCTTGCCATCAATAACATTTGTAGATGTATAAGAATGGAACAGTAAGCAAACATGACTTTTTAAGTATGGGCTTACAATGAGCCTGTTGGCATTTAACCGTGAATGCAAGGACTTGAGGATTTGACCAGTCATTGTTGTAGGCAGAGATCCCTTACATTTCTCACTATTTATGCTACTGTCACCTGCAGACAACATCTTGGTTGCAGAGTCCAAGGCATGTATGTCATTTCTACAAATAAGGAACAGAAGAAACCCTAACATACTACCCCATGTACACCTATTTCACTTTCTTTTTTCTGATTTTATGATTAGAATGAACTGATGTGAGTATCACAAACTGTGAGCACTTTTGTAAATATGATTGAAACTATTTGTTTTCTTTTCTTTTTATCCACAATCACTTCCAGCTTACCTAAAGGAATTGCATTACTAAGAGTTTCAAAAGCTTTAGAAACACAAAAGTGGTTCAAATGGCTCTAAGCACTAAGGGACTTAACATCTGAGGTCATCAGTGCCCTAGACTTAAAACTACTTAAACCTAACTAACCTAAGGATAGCACACACATCCATACCTGAGGCAGGATTCGTACGTGTCCGTAGCAGCACCGTGGTTCCGGACTGAAGCACCTAGAACTGCTCGGCCACAGCAGCCAGTGCTTTAGAAACACATAAATTAATTTTTTCAACATTATTTTTGCTATCCAAATTTCTAAATACTTCATCTGTATTGTTTCTGCACTTCTATCTTTCAAAAGCCATTTCTCCTAGACGAAGCACCACTTAAAATACATAGATGTATGTGCTGCCATCACAATGAGTGCCTGGCTCACTACTCACATGTGGCTAAGAGCATGCTCACGCATCTCTTTCATGATCACAGAATATAACTGGAACCATTATAACCTGGAGTTCACATTTGCCTAATTTGACTGTCGAACTTTTTTCTTTGGGGTAAATTCAAATATGAAGTCTATGCATTAGTTCCAATGACCCAAGAGGATTTACATCATCATATTGTTGCAGCATGTACAATACTGAAGGAATCTCTTTGGTCTGTCCATAATTTCTTGCAACTATGAATATGAATTGCAGTTGACGGTGGGCATTTAGAACACTTTTGATATAAGTGAAATTTTAAGAAATTGTTTAATGGCCACATTCTTTTGTGATTTCCTTTTAGTTGCTGTTGCTGATGCAGTTTTGTGATGTAAGCCTGTATCTTGCTTGACATCAGACTCATGTCACAAAGTTATTGTTTAATAATCCATTTACTGCAATTTGCTGTTTTAATAAATTTATTCCAATTCTGACATGCACCTTTTTTCCAAGGCTCTGACAGAAACAAGAGCAGAACTGTTACTGTAGCTAATTAACTGGTGAATTATCCTTCAATGCCTTATCCTTCTTCTTCCAGTCGGTGTGTCAGTACAACAACATGCAGCCAAGTATGATTAGTATCAGTTTTAAATTAAACTTTTCTCCACTGTTACATTTTTGTAAACGGTCCCTCTTAGCTGTGTCAAGCTGGAATGCATTACCAGGCAGATGCTACACATCAGTATAATAACCAGATAATAGAACACCATTGAATTCATCTATTTATAGACTTACAATTTTAGCCACACAAATTACCACAACTGCATTTGAAAAAGTGGAGCTGGGATCAGTATCTCTGCAATTACCATAGTGTAAAAGAGACTATATATCATTTATTGAGGATCTTTTCACAATTAATTTGGGTGAAAACAGAACATGTAATTTTTTCTCCATACTCCATACTCCTCTTTCCTGACCTCTAAATTTGCAGTGTTTTGTGTACTGAAGTAAGTTGTTTATCTAATATACAAATTATGATGGATACAAATGCAGTAACCTCATAGACATTTGTCTCCATAATTTAAGCTTTGTATTTCACAAGTATTGCTGATCATTTACATTGTGTTGTACATATAAACATACATAAACGTTACATACTTCAGCTTAGATTTTAAATATAAATTCAGCATTGACATAACTGTTACAGTGTGAGATTCTTGCCATTAGCTCTTTACATTCCTTCACAGTCATCATTTATAACTAACATTGTTGTTTGTCCACAAAGTTTCTAAATGTGTAACTCTTCCATACTTCATCATACTTCTCACTACTTCAACATCATAATTCATCAGTACCATAAACTCTAATACTACCACAAAATTGTCCTTGCCAGTATCTCCTCAATACAATACCAATACCTCTCTATCCTGTCCATACTCACTTCACAAAATCAATGTTGAATAAAACATAAAGAAAATCTCATCTTTCCATGAACTTCAAGAATACAATCTGTCATGAATCGTTCAACATGAAACCAAATCATACTTTTTTTAGCTATCCTCATGACAGGACAATGTTTCCCTTTTAATAACAATAATTCTTTTGTCCACACAGGTATGTTTATAGAGACAGTGTTAAATGTTTCCCAATTTCACCATTATGTGTCATGTAACGCATATGTTGCCATGTTTACAGCTGTAATTTTTCAGATTATCAGTATTTAACTTTACAACCACAAGTCCTTTTTTCTATGTCAGACTGCATCAAAGATCTCAGAAATATATTAACATATGCATATTGTGTTACAGTTAATGACCGTTACTATAAGAGAGAATAACCTCCAAGTGACTATGCGAGTGAGTTCATCAATATTTTCAAGAAAATGCAGATTAAGTTCACACTTTATGTTCACATAAAGTAATAGTTTGAAGACCCCTAGTACTGCTTTAATTGTATGAATTTACAAAGACTAATTCTTTTCCATGGGCTATCAAAGTTGCCCCCCCCCCCCTTCTCCCCCATGAACCATGGACCTTGCCGTTGGTGGGGAGGCTTGCGTGCCTCAGCGATACAGATAGCCGTACCGTAGGTGCAACTACGACGGAGGGGTATCTGTTGAGAGGCCAGACAAACGTGTGGTTCCTGAAGAGGGGCAGCAGCCTTTTCAGTAGTTGCAAGGGCATCAGTCTGGATGATTGACTGATCTGGCCTTGTAACACTAACCAAAACGGCCTTGCTGTGCTGGTACTGTGAACGGCTGAAAGCAAGGGGAAACTTCGGCCGTAATTTTTCCCGAGGGCATGCAGCTTTACTGTATGGTTAAATGATGATGGCGTCCTCTTGGGTAAAATATTCCAGAGGTAAAATAGTCCCCCATTTGGATCTCCGGGTGGGGACTACTCAAGAGGATGTCGTTATCAGGAGAAAGAAAACTGGCGTTCTACGGATCGGAGCGTGGAATGTCAGATCCCTTAATCAGGCAGGTAGGTTAGAAAATTTAAAAAGAGAAATGGATAGGTTAAATCTAGATATAGTGGGAATTAGTGAAGTTCGGTGGCAGGAGGAACAAGACTTCTGGTCAGGTGACTACAGGGTTATAAATACAAAATCAAATAGGGGTAATGCAGGAGTAGGTCTAATAATGAATAGGAAAATAGGAATGCGGGTAAGCTACTGCAAACAGCATAGTGAACGCATTATTGTGGCCAAGATAGATACGAAGCCCACGTCTACTACAGTAGTACAAGTTTGTATGCCAACTAGCTCTGCAGATGATGAAGAAATTGAAGAAATGTATGATGAAATAAAAGAAATTATTCAGATAGTGAAGGGTGACGAAAATTTAATAGTCATGGGTGACTGGAATTCGGTAGTAGGAAAAGGGAGAGAAGGAAACGTAGTAGGTGAATATGGATTGGGGCTAAGAAATGAAAGAGGAAGCCGCCTGGTAGAATTTTGCACAGAGCACAACTTAATCATAGCTAACACTTGGTTCAAGAATCATAAAAGAAGGCTGTATACATGGAAGATTTAGGAACCAGGTTTTAAATTGTAAGACATTTGCAGGGGCAGATGTGGACTCTGACCACAATCTATTGGTTATCACCTGTAGATTAAAACTGAAGAAACTGCAAAAAGGTGGGAATTTAAGGAGATGGGACCTGGAAAACTGAAAGAACCAGAGGTTGTACAGAGTTTCAGGGTGAGCATAAGGGAACATTTGGCAGGAATGGGGGAAAGAAATACAGTAGAAGAAGAATGGGTAGCTTTGAGGGATGAAGTAGTGAAGGCAGCAGAGGATCAAGTAGGTAAAAAGACGAGGGCTAGTAGAAATCCTTGGGTAACAGAAGATATATTGAATTTAATTGAGGAAAGGAGAAAATATAAAAATGCAGTAAATGAAGCAGGCAAAAAGTAATACAAACGTCTCAAAAATGAGATCAACAGGAAGTGCAAAATGGCTAAGCAGGGATGGCTAGAGGACAAATGTAAGGATGTAGAGGCTTATCTCCCTTGGGGTAAGACAGATACTCCCTACAGGAAAATTAAAGAGACCTTTGGAGATAAGAGAACCACTTGCATGAACATCAAGAGCTCAGATGGAAACCCAGTTCTTATCAAAGAAGGGAAAGCAGAAAGGTGGAAGGAGTATATAGAAGGTCTATATAAGGGTGATGTACTTGAGGACAATATTAGGGAAATGGAAGAGGATGTAGATGAATATGAAATGGGAGATACGATACTGCGTTAGGAGCTTGACAGAGCTCTGAAAGACCTGAGTCGAAACAAGGCCCCCGAAGTAGACAACATTCCATTGGAACTACTGACGGCCTTGGGAGAGCCAGACCTGACAAAACTCTACCATCTGGTGAGCAAGATGTATGGAACAGGCGAAATACCCTCAGACTTCAAGAAGAATATAATAATTCCAATCCCAAAGAAAGCAGGTGTTGACAGATGTGAAAATTACCAAACTATCAGTTTAATAAGTCACAGCTGCAAAATACTAATGCGAATTCTTTACAGAAGAATGGAAAAACTAGTAGAAGCCGATCTCAGGGAAGATCAGTTTGGATTCCATTGAAATGTTGGAACACGTGAGGCAATACTGACCCTACGACTCGTCTTAGAAGCTAGATTAAGGAAGGACAAACCTACGTTTCTAGCATTTGTAGACTTAGAGAAAGCTTTTGACAGTGTCGACTGGAATACTCTCTTTCAAATTCTGAAGGTGGCAGGGGTAAAATACAGGGAGCAAAAGGCTATTTACAATTTGTACAGAAACCAGATGGCAGTTATAAGAATCGAGGGGCATGAAAGGGAAGCAGTGGTTGGGAAGGGAGTGAGACAGAGTTGTAGCCTATCCCCAATGTTATTCAATCTGTATATTGAGCAAGCAGTGAAGGAAACAAAAGAAAAATTCAGAGTAGATGTTATAATCCATGGAGAAGAAATAAAAACTTTGAAGTTCGCCGATGACATTGTAATTCTGTCAGAGACAGCAAAGGACTTGGAAGAGCAGTTGAACGGAATGGATAGTGTCTTGAAAGGAGGATATAAGATGTACATCAATAAAAGCAAAACGAGGATAATGGAATGTAGTCGAATTAAGTCGGGTGATGCTGAGGGAATTAGAGTAGGAAATGAGACACTTAAAGTAGTAAAGGAGATTTGCTATTTGGGGAGCAAAATAACTGATGATGGTCGAAGGAGAGAGGATATAAAATGTAGACTGGCAATGGCAAGGAAAGTGTTTCTGAAGAAGAGAAATTTGTTAACATTGAGCATAGATTTAAGTGTCAGGAAGTCATTTCTGAAAGTATTTGTATGGAGTGTAGCCATGTATGGAAGTGAAACATGGACGATAAATGGTTTGGACAAGAAGAGAATAGAAGCTTTTGAAATGTAGTGCTACAGAAGAATGCTGAAGAATAGATGGGTAGATCACATAACTAATGAGGAAGTATTGAATAGGATTGGGGAGAAGAGAAGTTTGTGGCACAACTTGACTAGAAGAAGGGATCAGTTGGTAGGACACGTTCTGAGGCATCAAGGGATCACCAATTTAGTATTGGAGGGTAGCGTGGAGGGTAAAAATCGTAGAGGGAGACTAAGAGATGAATACACTAAGCAGATTCAGAAGGATGTAGGTTGCAGTAGGTACTGGGAGATGAAGAGGCTTGCACAGGATAGAGTAGCATGGGGAGCTGCATCAAACCAGTCTCAGGACTGAAGACCACAACAACAACAACAATCAAACGGTAATTGGATGTTGACAAGATGTAATATGTAATCACCATGAGTTTGTGTGTCTATATATTATTATTTTCGATTATTCTCTTTAGGAGAGTGATTGAACTTGACTAATCATGATTTCTTTTTCTTTCTTCCCAAATTCTCTTCATACATTCACTGTGTTCTCTCTTGCGTTCTTCTGACCATCTTTTTCCTGTTCTGTTCTCCGTATGTTCTTGTTTAAGTGTGTGTTTCTTTATGATGTTTCTAAACTGTTCTGTGTTGTTTATGTTGTCTTGTGTGATCTCCAGTTCTTTAATGTCTTCTTCTGTTTCAGTGATCCACTTTGTCTTGTTTTTACTCTTGTTTACTTCTCAAAGATTTGCCTTGTGAGCCTGCTTTTATTCATCCTGTTGATATGTCCATAAAATTTCATCCTTCTCTTTATAATGGTGTCTTATTGTTTCTGTGTCTTTGTAAATCTCTGTAGTTGGCCTCTTCATCCAAATTCCTCCCCAAAACACTGGCCCATATATTTTCCTCAGAATTTTTTTTCCTGATTTTTAATCTCTCTGATCTTCATGTGACCATGAATCACTGTAGTTTCTGCAGCATAAAGTGCTTCTGGTAGTACTACTGTGTTGTAATGTCTTAGTTTCACATTGACGGAAATAGATTTCTTATTATAGTGATTCCAAGTGAGCTTATATGCTTTTTGTAGTCTGGAGATTCTACCTTTATTGGCTATTGAGTCCTGATGGTTGTATTATCTCTCCAAGATATCTGAAGTGGGCAACTTATGCCATTTTCTGGTACTGAGTAGTAATGGGGAGATTATGTACAGGTTTGTTTTCCATATATTGTGTTTTCTCATAGGAGATTTGTAGCCCAGTTTTCTGTGAGATTTTGTGTAGTTTTTCCAGTGCTAATTTGGCTTCTCTCTATTGTTTCTTAGAATGGCAAGATCATCTGTGAAATCCAGACCCTTCACCCTGAACTCCTTTCATTTCCTTTTCCCAAATCCTCACAATTTTTTCGAGAACCATGTTAAATAGAAAGGGGGACATTCCATCTCCTTTGCGAACACCAGTATGGATATGAAATGCTTCTGATGTTTCTCCCACGCATTTAACTTTGGATGCTGTATCTGTTAATGCCTTTTAAATGATCGACCTTGTTTTCCTGTCAATCCTGAACTCCTCTGAAGTATGGAATAATGTTTGTCTATCTATTGAATCATAAGCCTTTTTAAAATCGACAAAAGTTACCACAGTATTCTACATCTTCTCATTTGCAAAATTGTTTTTAAGATCCATATCTGTTTGATGCAAGATTGACCTTTGCGAAACCCTGCCTGATACTCCCCTATTAACTGGTCTGCTTGTTCTTCTAGTCTGTTCAATACGGCCTTTGAAAGAATTTTGTATATTACAGGGAGCAGTGAAATTCCCCTGGAATTAATGCACATTTCCACTCTTCAGGTTTTTGTTCAGTTTTCCAAATAGTTGATATAATTTTGTGGGTTGCTTGTGTGAGATTATTGTCATTTAATTTCCATACTTCTGGTATGATTCCAACTTCCCCTGAAGACTTGTTGTTCTTCAAAGAATTGATTATTTCCTTTACCTCTTTAAGTGATGGTGTATTTGAATCGGGATTGGATGTGGGTTTTTCAAAATCTAGTTGTTCTGTCAGAGGTTCACATTTGAGAAGTGAGTGAAAAGTTTAGCTAAAATTTGACAGTTCTTTTTAGGGTTGGTTTTCAGTGAACCATCAGGCCAGTGAAAGCACAGGTTATGTAGTTGATACCCTGTTAGGTTTTCTTTGAAAATTTTGTAAAAATTTCTGATGTTGTTCTTGATAAATTCTTGTTCAGCAGGCAACGAGAAAGCGCTGGTAGACAGACACAATAAAAAACACACACACAAATTTCAAGCTTTTGCAACCCACAGTTGCTTCATCAGGAAAGAGGGAAGGAGAGGGAAAGACGAAGGGATGTGGGTTTTAAAGGAGAGGTTAAGGAGTCATTCCAGTCTCGAGAGCGGAAAGACACATATGTGCGGATGGATATGTATGTGTGTGCGATTGTATACCTGTCCCTTTTTCCCCCTAAGGTAAGTCTTTCCACTCCCGGGACTGGAATGACTCCTTAACCTCTCCCTTAAAACCCACATCCTTTCGTCTTTCCCTCTCCTTCCCTCTTTCCTGATGAAGCAACCGTGGGTTGTGAAAGCTTGAAATTTGTGTGTGTTTGCGTGTTTTTTATTGTGTCTACCAGAGCATTCTCATTGCCTGCTTAAATAAACTGAACAAGAATTTATCAAGAACAACATCAGAAATTTTTACAAAATTTTCAAAGAAAACCTAACAGGTTTCAGGAATCTGTTTTCCGGTCTTAGTCTATGGACTTCCCAGTTTACTCTACTACTTTACTACTTGCTTTATGTATAGATTGACTGATGTTGAAGGCCACAACTCTGTCTCGCTACCTTCTCAACCACTGCTTCCCATTCATGTCCTTTGACTATTATAACTGGAGTCTAACAGTACGAGAGAAGGAAAGTTGCTACTCACCATATAGCGGAAATGCTGAGCCGTGATAGGCACAATAAAAAGATTTACACAATCATAGCTTTCGGCCATTAAGGTCTTTGTCAGCAGTAGACACACATACACACACGCACACACACACACTCAAACAAGCGCAACTTGCGCACACATCTGGAGTCTGGTGTATGAAAAGTTGTTCATAACCTTTCTTTCCCTGTATTTCATCCATGCTACATTAATAATTTCAAAGTTTGTCTTCCAGTTGAAGTGCTTCACTTTCCAAATTTACTAATTTGTAAAGGGTGATTCATCTTTTTTTTTCCATCCTATTTTCCACGATAAGCTTTAAAAGCAGTATTCCCTCATATGTTCTGCAGTTCAGCTATACCATGCGGTGTTTCCCTTTCTTGTGTGCACATTGCTACTTGACTGTAACATCATGAGTAGGGAACACTGTGTGGCAGATCTGTGAAGTGCTGTGAGTTACTTTTGATGGCCATGTACGAATTTATTTGTCTTGACTTTATTTACAGGCAGGGTGATGCTGTAAGAGAGTGTCTCACAACTTCCAGCTAGTGAATGATGAACACATCTTCAATGATAATCTTCTGTATTGTTTCAACTACATACATCAATTGTGAAGACACATCCAGATATCAGTAACTCATAAATTCAGATACATCAATCAATATGTCCGAACACACCGAATTAGACTTGAGATCTGAGATTTACAATCTTCATTTGTCTTGAGCATTTATGTTGTAGTATGTCCATTTTCTCTGAGGTGTTCATGACACCATCGAGTCATGAATGCCCACGTCCAGCAAGTGCTGCTGCACTCACCGTTAGTGTGCCTTGCCCCTACTGTGTTACATCACTGCATACGCACCATCTGCACAGATCACAGATCAGGATGCGCATTGTGTGTTTTCCCCACTACATGAAATGTTTATTACAGACACAACCATCTTTTGCCAGTGGGAGTGTCCTCTGTGGAACATAGGTCATTCTCACAAACAACCCATGGTAGACTATAACCAAAATTTATCCGAAGACAGCTTCTACCATTCATTCATTTCCTGTCTTGAATATCCTGCATATTGAGTAGAATAATTTTGACATGGCTGGTTCCCACAAGCATATTAAGAATCTAATGGATTGTCATCTACTCTAGATGCCTTCTATTGATGCCTGTCTCACAGCTGTCTCAAATTTTCTCACAGTATCACTTCACCCATCTTATCTTCATCTGCATCCCAAATGGTGCTCTCAAGGAGATATCTCTTGTTAATTAAGGCAAAAAATAAATCTTTATTGTGCTGGGCACTCTTACACAGGGAAAGTAATCAAGTGGACCTGTTTGCATGGAATTGGGTCCAAAAATGACAAAATATGTTGGTAATGCAGTGTAGTAATACAGACTCATGCAAATACAAGAAATGTTGAGCAGTTTAATTTATTCTGCATCTGATTTAGTTCATAAAAGAATTTCATAATGCACCTAAACTTAGGTGGCTTATGAATAGGAAAGATTATTTTTATGACATTATTTGTACATATGGTATAGGATGAGGCAGACATCGCTTGACATAATTCATTTATAATTTTAGTAATGAAGTGAGACTACATGATGAACACAATCAGTATACATTTTAATATAAACTGATGAACTACATTGTTTGTACGTATGATAGAGGACATGAAAAGGATAAAACAATTAATTTTTAATTCAGTGCTTGTTAAGTGAAACTAAGCTATATGAAATATTTCTAGAGAACACAAATTCTGTATGAGTTAAATGTTTAAATGAACACTGGGTTAAAAGTGACTATATCAACTTTATAAATTCACTTTCAGATTAAAATTTAGCAGTAGGGTTTTGTACAAAAAACAGATTTAGGGCCTCATGATTTCTAGTACAGCAATCAATAAGTTTTGAAGTCAGATAGAAATTTAATTGCTTGAATAAGAAGCTGTTATTTGAAAGCTGCTGCAATGAACTTTTTAATGTCCCCACCCCCTGTAGTCTTCTGATTAGTTTCATGTGGCCCGCCACGAATTCTTCTCCTGTGCCAAGAGTAGCTCTTGCAATTATCTGCTGGATGTATTCCAATTTCTGTCTTTCCCTACAGGTTTTACCATCGACAGCTCCCTCTAGTACCATGGAAGTCATTCCCTGATGTCTTAACAGATGTGCTATCATCCTGTTCCTTCTCCTTATCAGTGTTTTCCACATATCCCTTTCCTTTCCGATTCTGCGCAGAACCTTCTCATTCCTTACCTTATCAGTCCACCTAATTTTCAGCATTTGTCTGTAGCACCACATCTCAAATGCTTCGATTCTGTTCTGTTCAGTTTCCCCACAGCCCATGTTTCACTACCATACAATACATACATACATTTAGAATATTGTGTATTAATTATTAGCATATATCATGTCCCTGGCTGTGCATCCATATGTGCATTTCTAGACAAATTTTAAGCTTTGCTGAGTACATCATAGGCAGAAACGTTGGATGAAAAGGTCATAATTTGTGCTGACTTCAAAATAGATGTAAGAGCTGATGACAGACGTGTCATTCCTTTGAAGGAATTTCTATCTACAAATGGCATGACACTAGGTTTTAGTGAACACACTGGAGTAACAGAATCTTCTACAAAATGTATAGATAATATTGTGAGCAGTATCAATTATGGTGCTACAGAAAACTTCATTTTAGAGTTGAGGATATCTGACTATTCAGACCTTTTTGTCTCTTTACCATATTTATGTAATATCTATACTGTAAATATAGTAAGGAACTTTAGTCAGCAAAATGTGAGTATATTTGTCTCAAAACTGAATGGAACTTCTTGGTCATCCAGTAACCATTGTTCAGTAAACAGTAACTACAACACTTTTGGGTCAGAATTCATGAGGATTTTCAATAATAGTACATGAATAATACCAGGTGTTCAAGTATGAAATGCAGATTTTGCACAACACATGTTGCAAAAATGCAGTTTGTGCCATTAAGATTAGACACTGCACCATTGTGATATGTCATCAACAAGTGTCACTTGCAAATGAGTGATAAATTGGAATAGCGTGTGCATAGTGTTGTGTTGTTATGTTTAATATGCTGAAATTTATACCAAACAAAGAGCATTCGCAGACAGCATTGATTTTTTTTTTTTTTCGTTTGAAGAAAGTTGCTGCTGAATCATACTGATTCAAGTGGCTTGTGGTGAACATGCTCCACCACATGTTACGTGTGACTGATGGTTTTGGCATTAAAAAAAAGAAGAAGAAGAAGAAGATGGGAAAGATTCAAGATTCAGAAGACTGGAAGACGGGTACCGTGCGAGGTGAATTACAGACAAATGAAAAAGCACAGAAGCACATGTGAGATTTTTCTCACTCAGTAGGAAGTCATTTTTGTGTTGTATAGTTACAGGGAATGAAAAGTGGACTTACTTTGAGAATCCCAAGTGCAAAAAGTCATGGGTAGACCATTCACATCCACTCCGTGTTTGGTGGGACCAGAGGGGTGTGGTCTATTATGAGCTATTAAAACCTGGAGAAATAGTTAATACTAAATGTTACCAACAACAACTGGCTAATTTGAACTGTTTACTGCTTAAAAAAGTCCACAGTACCGAAGAAGGCAACACAGTGTCATTTTTCTTCATGGCACATACAGCAAAACTGGTTCACAACATGTTCGAAGCACTCAGCTGGGAAGTTCTACCCCATGTGGCTTACTCACCAGACTTGGCTCCTTCCAATTACCACTTGTTTGCATTGATGGGTCATGCCCCTGCTGAGCAGTGCTTTAGTTCGTACATAAGGTGTGAAAAAATGGCTCGATGAATGGTTTGCAGCAGAAGGGGAAAATTTTTACTGGTGCGGTATTCACAAGTTGCCCAAAAGATGGGAAAAATGTATAACAAACGATGAAGCACACTTTGAATTAAGCTCTATTTATCATTCTTTTGAATTTATCGTACGCATGTGTTTCTTATAATAGCCACAGGAGGCCAAGTGCAATAACACCATGGTCGGCTAGTAGTTAAACAGGCAAAACAAATGGCCAAAAGTAAATTCATCTTAAGTTCTATAACAACAAAAGACTGAAATAGTTTTTGAAAAAACTAATCATTTTAACCGTGTTTTAGAAACTTATGTGGAATCTTTTACATATTCCAGACATATCTGTGAAGAATTCAACACACACTTTATAACCTTAAATAAAATGGATAAATTCTCTTCTCTTCAAATAAGTCCCAATACAATGAAACACACATTTAGAGAATTTAAATTTACTCATGTACGCTGTCATGCAATGGCTAACATTATAAAATTCTTAAAAAATCTTTAAATCTGTGGGTTTGGATGAAATTCCAACAAAAATAATAAAAGCAGGGTGTCATAATATTGCTCTCTAGCTGTGCCACATAATCAATTAGTGATCTCATGATTGTTGCTTTCCTGACAAGCTGAAATACATAGAAATTCGACCTATCCACAAAAGAGACAGACAAGATGCAATAGGAACTTTCCAGCCAGTATCGATATTATCAATTTTTCCTAAAATATTTCAGCAGTGTATAATCAGAAAATAAATAAATGAATAAATAAATAAAAAATAAAAAAATCTGAATAATCAGTACAGATTTCGGGATGGATGAAGTATTGTGCATGCTATTAGTGACATAATCATTAAAACAAGCAAATGCTTTGACAACAAGCTGTGTGTATCTGGCACATTTTTTTAATGTCGCTAAAGCATTTGACCAGGTAAACTGAAAGCTGCTGTTTCACAAGTGGCTGTTTATGGTTTCCATGGCAAATCTTCAAAATAGTTCTCATCCTCTCTCAAAAACAGAAAACAGAGGGTAGTTATACAACAAAAAGGTGAAAGAGGTTGTTGTCATTGGAAGGAGATACAAGGAAGCAACCCCAGAATGAACCGTACTAACAGTAAAGTACTATTGCACTGCTGTTTACTGCTTCTGTTTTCATAAGCTGAATTTCAGATGTAAATTTAGCAAGAAAGCTGCTGCTTTGAGAAATGGTGCTATTTACTCAGGCATGCTAAAAGTATATATTACATTGTTCTGATGACTCAGTGTTTATTTGATTAAAATGAGATTTCCAGATCTGCCAAATTGAATGTTCAATGAATGTGAGCTCTGTTCTAAAACCAAACATTGTACCATCTTTTATTGATGTTTACATCTGCTACCACTCAATAAGTGGAAGCACATCCTGCAATATAGTTTTAGTTTAAAGACCAGTAAATTATGTTCACAAAATGTTGCTGTTTGTAACTTTGTTTTTCAAGATTTATGTACAGAATCTTTCATACTATAAACTACTTCCTTACAGGAAATCTGACAATATTTATTTGGGATGGGGCCACAAATATGTTGCTCATAACTATTCTCCTCCTGGGATGGAGTCTATTCAAACAGAATACCCCCTTGGGCCAGAAATAATGGAAATTGAGGACCCATCTGTAGAACAAGAAGAAGCATGGAGACTGGCTCGCGAGAAAAAGAAGGCTCGACCCGAAGAAGAAGAAGAAGAGGAAGAGGAAGGAGAGGAGGAGGAAGAGGAAGATTAGAATATCTGTGACAACTTTATTTTTTACTCATCATTATTATTTCCAATTTTGTTCTTTTATGTATTTTATTTCATGTCTTATAGCTGTACATCATTATTTTACAAAAATAACATAACCTTTCTCTCAAATAATTACTACTGTACACACACACACACACACACACACACACACGTTGATTGCTGGTGGTATGAACAGTGTTGAGTGTGGGTGTTCAGATTCTTCCCAAAATTCACATTATCACACTAGAAACTGCATGTACGATCTCATAAAGTGACATACACATGGCTCTTCAAAAGATAACCAAAGACTAAAAATACAGCCAGATAATCTCTGAATAACATGCCAGATAAAGAATGGCTTCAACATATCCTATCTACTTGTCTGAAAATTAACACTCAGGAATTTGTAAAAAGTTTTAGCTGAGTAGTGAGGGGTAAAGAAACAGAAAATTTGGTTGGAAATGTCTAACTGAGGTTACACAAATCTCTTCAAAAAGTTGAGCCACATTGCACAATTCCTGTTTCTTCAGCAAAGAAGATAAGTCCAACAAAACAGTGTTTCATTAGTGCACACCAGGCATCCATTCATTCATTCATCATGTGGCGTGATTCCCATCACAAAGGAGAACTTTCAAGAATATGGAATGAGTCAAGTTATATGGGGTACTGGTATGTGAGTTAATCCACGGTGTATCTTGGACAGAAAACACATTTATTTTAATAGAATGGTGTAAAATAATTTACTGAAAATAGTGTCCCTTAGTACCTTTGACTTTTCCCACTTTTTGGGTAACGAAATGGATTCTATGATAAAAAGATTCTGGTTCTTCTAAACTCCACTTGTGAAGCCAGTTTTCGAGATTGTTAAAAAATGTGAAGTGTTATTCAGAATGGCTGTGCTGCATTGACCAAAATAAATGGTAATGGAGAGAGGTGATTCTGGTGAATGTAGTGTGTCAGGTAAGTTGTCCCATCAGGGTCCCTAAAGGTTTCCTTCACTCAGTTTGGAACATGTTATTTGACATTGTCGCAAAGCAAAATGACTTTCACATCACTAATCATATTATAGGTGCCTGTCTTTAGGTGCAGTGAATGAGTGAAACTGAGTAATCGTGCTGTGTAGCATTTAACTTCACCTTTTACCTGGTTACAGCAGCTTGCAGTATACTTTACTGAGCAGCAAACATATTATTATGTCAGAATTGTTGTCAATGAATCATCAAAACCAATCTCTGCATGTTGTTTCCAACAGGGCACATTCTCTCTATACTTCAACTGGCAAACAATGACTTTCTGAAGCAGATTTTTTGAGATAAAAGCAGAAGAGTAACACTTCTCACAAGTTCAGGGCATTAAGAGTATGTTCTTTACACTCCACCAGAAAGTCACACACAGATCTGAAAGTCTAATGTTTCTACTATTAAACATGTCTTGTGTTGCAGTCCACTATGTCACACTAGTACAGCTACTGCCTGTCTTTGTCAATAGTAAGAATTAATTCGAGATCCAAATACATTAATAAAACATGAACAAATCATTGAATCCTAATCACACACTGCATTAACAATAAACTATTTGTGACTACACCAACTGAACGCCTCTACTTTGAAAAAAGCTGCTGCCTCACGTATCTGTGACGTAGTAATATAAGTAATAGAAGCAGTAAAACTAACGTCTCACCATACAAGCTATCAACAGATCTGTGAAGAGGCCCGTTTGCAGTACACTCGTGCTTCTTGTGCAGCTTTAAAATAAACACTGCTGCTTACTGTGTAACCAACAGAAAATAATTTTAAATAATCAGATAATTTGTGGTTAATGGGGTATATTTTCAATTATTAACAATTACAACTTTCTTGCTTTATGCTACATGGGAGAGTGTTGGATTCCTTTGCACCAGATAAACATACCTCCACTCTGAATCCTAGACAATGATGCAAGATAAGAATATCCTGAATGTGCTCAGTGATGTTTTGGATCTTAAAATCAGATTTTGTCTAGCAACTGCCACCGAAAGTTGGGAACTAGCTTCTTGGCATTGTCTCTTAATAAAAAGCAATTATCAAACAGATTTTCATGTTCCTTGTATCAGAGGCCTCTAGGATTGATCTGCATGTCAGGACAAGGCCATTTGCCTACACATGGTAGGCAGCTGTAGTCCTGTGGATGACATTTCATCATGAGAATACTTCTGACATCACTTCTTACTGAAACACTTACCCAAAATATGGTGTGACGTACATCACATGGTGATCCATACTTCAAAGTTATGTCTTCTTCCAGAAGTGTGACAAATTCTTGAGCTTTGGCAGTCACTACAGCCTTTGTGACAGCATAGTGGGCACACTGTTATTGACTTATTCCTATTTATGAACAAAGATTATAGTTAATTAAAATTAGCACAATTGTTCAAATTAAGCATTCCAAATTCCATGTCAAGTGTTTTAAATTACTGGAAATTAATTATCTAACACAATAAGTAAACTTGAAGTTCAGAGCCACTGCCAGTACTGTTCCAGATTTTGTAATAAACACTATGAAATACTGAACTTTGGCTGCTTGTTTAAATTATCTTAATTTTTCAGTACAAAATGAAGTACAGTATAAATTAAATAACTCACTAACCAAGAAACTTATGTAATTTACCATTATTTGTAATATGTGTGTATTCATGTAAATGAGGGGATTCACAATGCAGAAGAAAAATAGTGCCAATATATTTTTATAAATTTGTAACCAGTAATATTTTCTGTAATTCAAAATCCTTTTCTTCTAACACCTCATCAAAAGCAGTAAATTCCAGCCTAGGCAAATTTCAGAGCATTATGTAGTTTTTAAAATAGCAGCTTGTCCTTAGTGGATGTCACCCAGATTTTTACGCAGTTTGAAAGCAAATCTATGTAGGAAGCTCACTCCTTATTGAGTTGTGCCACACTTAAGTACATTTTACACTCCAAAGTACATGTTCCACCAACTGCAAAACTCAATCATTATAGTTTAAGTACTTTCAAGTGATATCTCTTACCTAAATTAATTAATGTTTTTTTTTAAGTGAACAGTGTAGTGATAACAGGTACTGTGAGAGGTTGTCATCATACTGAGCTGTTGTCAGATCCAGTGACTCATCACATGGACTAATTTAAATGAACTATCAAAATGTAAATCACTTTAATAAATTATTGTAGGACTGTGATAAGTGAGAACTGGGTTTTCTTGTAGCTATGAACATTGTTTTGTGTGCCTCAGCTGAAATTTGACATTGCCATTGTGACTATTAAACTTTGTGGATTTGGACATGGATAATTGCACTAATAATTTGTCATAGTGTAAAAACTGGTCACCATACTTGTTAAGTGACCTTGACATGGAATAAAATGAGTGTATCATTGTCATGTAAAATATGGTGTGACGTACATCAATGAACGAAAACCATCTTACATTCAGTTAAATTTTCAGTTTTGCTGGTGCTGCCAAGGAGAGCTTATGAAATCCAAATTAGCTGGTACTGGATGGCCTGGTGATAACTGGGGAACATGCTTCCATTATTGGCGTTCATTACAGTGACTTAAGTTATATAATGTCCAACTAACTGATAGATGTCTGGCCAATGAGACTTACATTTGGTTCTATCTTTGGCCTTTAAAAATCCCAGATGATCTGATGTCCAAGCATCATGAAAAAAACTCAAATAAGGCTGCTTATAAATAAGCCGGGATGGCAAGCAACTGTTTCCCTGCCATTGGGTCATCATTCCTTCATGTTTCATCTATTAATCTCACTTTCTCCTTTGGCATCTTCTCCTTGCTGTAAGGCCTCTATGTTCTTCAGTAATGCTGGATTTGCACCCATGACTGGGGTATTGTCATCACTGTAATGTTCCTCCAATGGATTCTGCAAAAGTCATGTGGCATATTTGTTTTTGTGCCCATTTTTGTGTATTACTGTGAAGTATTCCTGAAGCCAGCAGTCCTGAACAAGCCTGCCAGCTTGTCAGCGAGCATAGAAAATGATGATCAGTCACAATAATGAATGCCCTGTCATTTAAACAGGATCAGGACTTGCTGACTGCCCAGACAACTGAAGTCACTAGCAGAGAACTCTGGATGTGTAAACAATCGTTACTTTAGTACCTTCTTCAATGTGCGCCGCTCCCATCCCAGAAGAAAGAGTAGTGGACAACAGATGCAAGCTGAGGGTGCTGGCTGCTGCTGGGTGGTCAGACGGAGGCTCTGAAATGATAGTCTAGGAGAAAGCAATTTTGAGTGTGATGACATAACATAACTTCAATGGAAAATAATTTTAATATGATGATTTGTCAGTTAATGTTCCATCACCTCATGTGCTGAGCAGAGCTTGTGTAAGCTTCATGTGTATAACAATAAATAGTTAATGTCATTTATGTAATTTGTTTTTGTAGTCACTGGTACATTAAAAGAAATATTTAATTATATTACAACTGGAAATAAAGTAATCGAGTAAGATTCCACAATGGAGGAATTAAGTGAGTTTAATCAGACATTTAGTCTGATACTTGAGTTAAGAGATAAACTTTAAAACTGGGATCTAAAGTAATATGCAAAAGGACCCTCGCACAGTGTCTAGTTCCTTCTGCACAGTCGCATCAAAAACTGCTACAACTCATGAAAATAATCATGCCTCCTTAAGAGCACAGACTCTTTCATGTTCATTGATGCAAAAAAAAGAAATTGGCATCTACCTCAGCAGTTCTGGTAATTACCCTACCTTGCAAGTGAAAGCCTTCGTGAAGCATCTCACATCACAAATGTGCCAACAAACTGGAAAATCTGTAATGGCCCTTACTTTTTATGTGACAGAACAGACTCCATTTCTGTCAGCATTATGTCTCAAGATTTCTTGGATTATAAAGAAGCACTTTCTTGGATTCATACAGAGCCTTTCAGCTTGGATACACTTAAACACAGTTGTCAAATGGCCTAGATCTGCTTCAAATGTCTTTGAGAAAATAACATCATCAATGCAGTAAAGACATGTCATTCATTTAAGATGGTAGAGTTGGTTGTCCATCGTGGGTTCAGAGGTTGCCGTAGAATTGCACAGACCAAAGCACATAATTTCAAACTTGTAGAAGCATCAATAGTACAACAACACTTTGCAGCCTTCATACACCCAGGGCGTCATCACCTAGTAGTGGTTACATATATCCTTTTTGGTGATTTTATTCTTACACCAGTAATAGGTGCAGTAACACTGTGTGCCACACATTTTCTTCATGAGAACCACAGGGGAAAACAAAGAACTCTCTGATGGCTGAATGATGAAGTCTCCCAGCATCTTCTCCATTTCTTCTAAATTATTTGGTTTTCAGGTGGAGGTACCTTATATGAGTGCTGACTGATGATCAGTTACCCCAGTGTTGATATCGTGAATGTCATTGGGTCTCCTGCTCTGTCTTGTCTCCTTCTGGATTTGAATGTACCCAAAAATTGACAGAGGATGGCCAACACTACCTGACATTGGTTTTCAGTCGAGCCAAGCCGTTCAGTATAAGTACCGCACATGGCTTAGGTAAGGTGCTGATTTTCATGACTGAATTACTGTCACATAAATTTACATCTTACTCTACAGTCAATTAATCATCCATCTGAACCATTGCATCACACATATCATATATTGTCAAATTAATTTAATTGGACAGATAAAAAATCTGCTCAACAAGGGGCGGCAGAACACACACATAAAAGAGGATAGTAATTAGGCAAGCTTTTGGAGCTGGTGGCTCCTTCTTGAGGCAGAAGGGTTAAATGGAAAGGATGAAGGGTGAAGGAAAAGGACTGGAGAGGTCTAGGAAAAGAGACAGATTTCAGGAAAGTCACCCAGAACCACACGTCAGGGGAGACTTACCGCATGGGATGAGAAGGGAAGACTGATTGTTGGGGACTGATTGATGGTTGGGGACTGCTTTGGATGAGTTTTGAAAATCTGAGTGTTTAAAGATGTAAGACAGGATAACTTGCAAGTCAGAGATTACTGCTTAAACATCATGCATGAGTTAATAAGAGTGAAAAGTTAAGTGCATTAGCTTTTCACTCTTATTAACTCATGAATGATGTTTAATCAGTGGTGCCAGTAGCACAAATAAGAATACACAACGCTATCCTAGCTTTCAAAATCAGTAGTTCCTTCTTAAGGAATGGCAGAGGGATAGGCTGTGGGAGGTTAAAAATAATTTAGATAAACTTGTCTCAAAACAGGTTGATCCCTCTCATCCTAATGTCCAAGTGACTTGCCCTTCCTTTTTAACCTTCCCTAAACACTCTCTTCCTTGAGGAAGGAAGTTCCAGAAGCTAGGATAGTGTCATGTATTGTTAGGTGTGCCTGTTTGACATGCAGATACACTGTGCGACAAGAAGAGTGAAGCACCTAGAAGGGGAGGAGGAAATGAAATGCAACATCAGGGGTTGAGAGGGTACACGATATTATTTCAGTGATAACAAATTGGAGTCAAATTTACAAACAACTTGACAGTATGCGCCGGCTTGTTGGTATGTCATTGCCACTCCTCTGGCCCACACGCTCACACTGTTGAGAGTGTCATAAAGCCACTGTATCCTCTCCCGAGCTGATTTGGCCCACAACTGTCATAACCGGTCCTCGATATCCCAGATACTGGCACTGGGATAGAGTTGATGTCCGAGCTGGTCCCACACACATTCTCGTTCTGTCTGGGACACGGGGACAGACCTGGGGATCTCGCTGGCCACAGGAGTACCTCATCATCACACTGACAGTTCACTGAAGCACATGCCATGTGTAGATGACCATTATTCTGTTTCAAAATGGTACTGTCAGACGAGAGGTAGCACACGAGAGCACAGGGTGTCTGTGACATACTGTCGTGTCATCAGTCCTACCTCATTAGTTATTAGCTGTGAATTGAAGTCTTATCCGATGGCTCCGCACACTGTGATGCCAGAAGTGACACCACTGTTCCTTCCTAAAACATCGGAAGAATGGGATCTCTCGCCAGATTGTCACTTTACTCGCCTGTGACAGTTATTCAGGGTACTGAAGAACCGCAGATCATCACTGAACACAGTGTGCTGCCATTCGTAAGCAGTTTGTGCTCTCCAGTCACAGAACCACTCCGAATGCAGCCGTCTGTGTCATCGCGTTAACGACAGCCTACACGTGGGACAGTAATTCCCTAGTCCGGGCGCTGTTAGTCTCCAACCGGCAGTGTGAGATGACACAGAACGTTGCAGGAAGCCCGTCACTCATTCTCAGATCGCGGGTGAAGATGCGAAAGGATCGGAATGTTCTTGTCTCTTTATACATTGATCTTCCCTCTTGATGGTCAAATGTGGTCGACCAGAACCTCGACGGTTGTGTGCCCGCACTGACATTCCCACACAGTCTGTCATCAAGTAGCTGAATGGCACACTGATCTGGATGTTGCACAATTTGGCCAGCCGGCTGAATGGAGACATACAGTGAGGTGCCTTTGAAACTCTGTAAGGTGCTGATTATGCCAGCTCACATGAGCACACAGTCTTCACAGTGATCACTTAATATGCGACACTGTTTGTGTCCTAATACACCTCACCAGTTCTGGTGACAACATTAAACACAAAAACACTAATGCATACCAGTGGCAGTTCTACCTGTCACAGAGAATTGCAACTCTAATCGTTTTGTAGCCAACAATGCTGTGTACCCATGAGAAGTTACATTGGCATCTAACCGTGTCTTCTGGGTGCTTCACATTTTTTGTCTAGCAATGTATTTCACCTCCTAGAGGTAAGTACTGGCTAGAAATTGTGACATAATGTTGAATGTTATGGTATCTGATTGCTCATTGAAGATAAATGTAATGTCCCTCTGTCCATTTCCCCCACATGTGTGCTAACAGTACTTTGATGACAGTCTGAGCATGAACTTACACTAGCACATATTGGCGAAGACTTGGAGATTCACCCATCTCTGATGAACTTTCGTGGTGCCCACATTCAGCTTATATCGGTGTTGTACTTGGCAGTTATTCTCACACTTGCATGATTAAACTGTTTGTCACAAAAGTACTGAGCTGAAGCCAACAACAGTTCTTCCAAATAACTGGAAAATGAAGCATAATTCCTGAAGGAAATCAGTGCTCTTTCAACTATAAGGCACACTGCTTAAACTGGATAACAGTAATATCATTCGAAATGTAGAACATAAAGCTAAGAACTGCTTATAGAATTTCTTTTTGGGGAACATTACAATCACATCTGAGTTAGTGCACCATTAATTACATCATCAAATGCTACTGTCACAATTTTTGCAACATTTATCAAAATTTTTCGAATTATAGAACCTTCGAATTTCCAGAACTGAAAAAACAGAGTACATTGATGTTCCAACCCATTTTTGCACTTTTTGTTACATACAGCTACCATCCTACTTGATTACATGTTAATTATAAATTTGATTACATGTTAATTATAAATTTTAACCTTGATTTTAGTGTCTGACATGGAGGTTTTATCAAAATCATTGCAACTGAAAAACTGGCCAGCTAAACTGTTGTTATTAGGCTTTATTCAAAAGTGCTGTAACATCACAAAATACTGTTCCATTTACATTTTGCCTCTTTGGTCTCTGTATAAGTACACTTAAATGGTCTTCGAGAAGTGGATGTCAGCTCAGTATATAGAGGAATCTTACTACTGTTTACATTTACACACAAATGCTAAGTAATTATTTCTGTTGCTTCCATTCTCACTGTTACCATACATGATGCTCTTTCATGTGTACATTTTTTTATTTATGTTCCAAGTACTTACAATTGTAACAGTTACATTAACAGGAATATAAAATGCCATATTTTAACAGGTATACACCAAAATCTAACGAATATAAATAACAATTTACTTCAAATTTATGTTACAATATGTTAAATATATTTACATATAAACACTGTTCACTAATACAATTAATCAGAATATCTCTTTCATTATAATTCACTATAATCATTTCCGGGAATTGATGTTATCATTTACAGGTTTTGCTCATAACATTATCAAACTCTTATACATTAAGTTATTTTATTATTATTGCATTTATTATTAGAAAATTAAGAACTTTGAATGAAATAATGTATTTTCCAAGTAATGACTGTAAACAACTGTCACCAAATTTAGAAATATTCTTGTGCATTACCTGTGGATACTGGATGGGAATGACATTACTGACAGAGAAAATTTTCTGTGTAATGAAAAGGTGATTACACTTAGATAATTTGTTTACTCATACACATTGCATTTCAGGTTCTGTGTTTGCTTTACTAGGTTCTATTTCATTATTGATGCCTAATTGCAGTAATCCCACTGAAATGTCGTTAGTGACCATTGTCAGTTTAAATGAAGTGTACTTCGAACAAAGTGTTGTATGACAACATTTGACATGTCTTATACTGGTCTTCAGAATCAGGGTGCTTGGTCTGTTCTTTTGTTAAAGGCGTGAAACTAAGATAAACAGTAATTAAAAAGCAAAATCCAAGCCACAGAACCTAAAATATCTTATGAATCTCCAAATACAACATCTTTGACTCATCCCATCCTTTTCTTTTACAATTCATTTGCATAATACATTACAAAATGAACTGATGAAATTAATGAAAATGTTTTGTCCATAATCTTTCACAGGACCATAAATTCTCTGGTGAACAGAGAAAAAAAATACATTTTCGATTCTAGGTAAATCTTACATCAAACCTCATTTGTAGACTTTTTATCAGGAAATCTTCTGAGTTACAGAATCATAATGGTAACTACCATAAATATTGCTACACACAGCTCGTGAATATAGGAGAACAATAGTCACTGGCTGATCACTGAATGTGACAAACACTGAAAACAACTGTCCTATGGAGTCAATTTCACCTATCACTGGATATAACACATTACTAAGGAAACTGTTCATTTTATTTTTTATTATGAGGTTGTTGCAACACAAGCACCGCTCTCTCTCTCTCTCTCTCTCTCTCTCTCTCTCTCTCTCTTAAGAAATTTCATTAAACAAATAAACATATTTGCAGTTACTTCCTAGCTGTATCACCAATTTGAGACTGAATCTTATTTGGTTAGTAAGCTCTTGTAGCTGATTTTATATCAGATTCTTAAACCAAACCTAATGCAACAACAAGAAAAAACATGAAGCCAACATTACAATATAATAATGGCAAGTCTCATTTAAAAAAACCAGCCTGATGAACATCCAACAATTTGAAATATATTATTGCTCTTTGTTACAGTAAACTTTATTTAAACTTCAAAATTTTCAAACATTAAAAATACTTCTCTTTTAAAAATAATGTTGCCAAAGCTCATATTAAATGTCTTATTTCAACTTTGATCATATATATGTTCACAGTTGTAGAAGGCACCTTGTTGCATGTTTACTTGTGTCTTGCATTTACGTAAAAAAATGTTCTAGTTGGCGACTCAGACCCACCCACCAGTCAATTTGTGGAACATTTCTTCATTGAGTGTCTGATTTGCTTCCTTGGATCTCATAGACAAAAATATATATCCTCCAATGAATTCATGGATAACTTTGCAGTCAGCTGAGAGACAACTGAAAATAATGTTTTCCTCTTCAAACTGGACCATCATGTGTTTAACTTCCCAGTTAACATTCCATGCCTGTAAAATATGTAGAAGTGTGTAATTTGATATTTGGCATGTACCTAATAATAGTGAAATCATGATTTTTTGACAGCAGGGTGTCCAGCAGAGGAGTCTCTGATTTCAAAATAAATATCTCAAAAACTAAGATGAATAGATGAGTGTAATAAATGGTATCGTTATTGTGAAAGCTGTAGGAATTTTATACAGACGTTTCAAAATACACAGTGCCTATAAATAGTGTGCTGCAAGTCAAAGCAATCAGTTCCACTGCTGAAATGTGGCAGGAGGTTAGCACACTGAAAGAAGAGGTTGAAATCATGTATTCCATTGAACAATGTGTTTCTGTGGTAGTGGAATACCACAGGTTAGAATGCAGTCCTGTGGAATAAGGCACAGCTTTGAAATGCGATTTAATGTTCCAAGACCATTTGCGAGTTCTTCAGCAAATTTCACCAGACAGGCAGTGTGGCTGATGATCTCTGTAGTTACTCCTGAAAATGTCGCCACGGTTTCTGGAAATATTCAGCAAAATTCATGGAAATCCATTTGAAGAATTGCAGCAGAGACTGGTTTGAAGCGTTCCAGCACCCAGCAAATTCTGAGACTTACGTTACTCATGTTTCCATTCGAAATCCAAAGCCACCAGGCTATACCTGTGTGCAAAGGGGTGACTTTGCGAACCAGATTCTCACAATGATTAATAATGAAGAATTTGCTGTTGACTTCATGTGGCTCACAGATGAAGCACACTTCCACCTGAATGAGTTTGTGAATAAACAAAAGTTATGGTGTTCCAAAAATCCCCATTTGTGTGAAATGAAGCCACTGTTCTTCCCATAGTTACTGTTTGGGCTGTGGTACACAGCAGAAGCATTTTTGCCCTTTTGTCAAGCAAGAAACTCTCAATAGAGAATATTAATTGTCATTTTGGAACAGTTTCTCACCACAGAGCTAGCGCTGGAAGACCAACCGGGCCCCAATTAGTTTAAGCAATATGGAGCCAGACAACATCACACCAAACAGGAATTACACTTTCTTGATTAATACTTTGGCAACAGACTCACTGTGTTGGATTATTGCAAATTTACTGGTGCAGTGATGGATTTGCCTCCACATTCATCCAATCTGACTCCTTGTGACTACATTTTGTGGGCACACAGAAAGACACACTCTACTGGAACCATCCCAACACGATGAATGAGCATGAATTGGTGATCTCTGTTGCATCTGAGGCCATTTCCATTGAGACACTACAGGATGTGGTGGAAAACTTCATTGTCCATTTGCTCCACCTCCCTACTCTTTGTGGTGGATATTTTGAAAAAATTGTGATGTGATGAGTTTCATTATGCACACTGATAATGTACAAGCTGCACAGGATACAGCACCATCTGTCAGCAGCTTTTTGAACTATTTCAAAACTTCTATACACAGCTTTCCCAAAAAATATACCTTTTGTTGCACTCATCTATTGATCTTAGTTTCAAAGATATTTAATTTTGAAATCATGGACTCCTTCACTGGATATCCTGTAAATATAGTATTCATTCCACTTCACTGCTGGTTCATTGATACATCAACTGGTTTTCATGGTTATATTGAAAAACAGCTGCAAAGTTATTTTTATTTAAAAATAACATGTTTCACCACAGTTAGGCATCATCAAATTGTCTAAATGGGGAAAAAGTTGCTAACTAAATAACTATCCTGTAGCAATATTATGAAAAGGAAAGTTGCGACTCACCACATAGCGGAGATGCTGAGTCGCAGTTAGACACAACAAAAGACTGCCACAATATAAGCTTTCGGCCAACAAGGCTCTTGTCGAAAATAGATGACAGTCACAGACACACACACACACACACACACACACACACACACACACACACCTGATTCCAGCCTATGGCAGCAGTGCATGATGGGAGTGGCAACTGGGTGAGGGTAAGGAGGAGGCTGGGGTGGGGAGAGGGAGGGATAGGGGTAGGGGTAGGCAGGGTAGGGGTCGGGAACAGTGAAGTGCTGCTGGGGAGCAAGTAAGGATGAGGTGGAGAGGGTAGGGCTGTTAGGTGCAGTTGGGAGGTTACACATATGGCAGGGGAAGAGGAGGGGAGGGGGGGGGGGGGTAGTGGAAAAGGAGAGAAGTAAAAAGATTGGGTGTCTTGGTGGAATGGGAACAGGGAAGGGGCTGCATGGGAGACAAAAATGACTAACAAAGTTTGAGGCCAGGAGGGTTACATGAACATAGGACATATTGCAGGGAAAGTTCCCACCTGCAAAATCCAGAAAATCTGGTGTTGATGGCACAGGCACAGGCTGTGAAGCAGTCATTGAAATGAAGGATGTCATATTTGGCAACATGCTCAGCAACAAGGTGCTTGTTTCTTGGTCACAGTTGCCATTCATACAGACAGACAGCTTGTTGGTTGTCATGCCTACTTAGAATGCAGCACAGTGGTTGCAGCTTAGCTTGTAGATTACATGACTGGTTTGAGAGGTAGCCCTGCCTTTGGTGGGATTGGTGATGCTTGTGACCAGATGAAGTAGGTGGTGGTGGGAGGATGTATGGGACATGACTTGCATTCAGGTCTATTACAGGGATATGAGCCATGAGGTAAGGGTTTTGAAGCAGGGGTTGTGTAGGGATGGACAAGTATATTTTGTAGGTTCGGTGGACAGCGGAATACCACTGTGCGAGGGTGGGAAGGATAGTGGTCAGGACATATCTCATTTCAGGGCATGACAAGAGGTAGTTGAAACCCTGGCAGAGAATGTAATTCAGTTGCTCCATTCCTGGGTGGTAGTTACAAGGGGAATGCTCCTCTGTGGCCAGACAGTGAGACTCTGGGAGGTTGTGAACGTCTGGAAAGATAAGGCATGGGAGATTTGTTTTGGTACAAAATTGTGAGGATAATTATGTGACTTCTGAAATTTTCCCAGCGTATTTCTTCTTCTAATAATTTCCGGGTATGCAGCCGGATCCCGTCGACATTCTGCCACGATATTTCGGCCCAGAGACGTCCGGCCATCATCAGGTGAGTACACAACTACTGAAGAGCCCAGGTGCAGTCGCGGTATTTATGCCGAATCTCGCACATGCGAAATGTACTGGCATCCTACAGCGCATGCGTCAGGTGTTGACATGCGCAACATAGCTGAGTTGTACTTGCTGCCCTCGGTGGTGAAAAAAAAAGGTTCATCTAGTCATTGAGTATCGAATGACACTGTCGATTCCGCTATGATTGTATAATTTTAATAACAGGATTCCAATTTTTATCCAGCTGAAAGCCGTTGTCACGATTTATAAGATTATTGGCAAGACGTATTTCCACTGATTCCTTGATTACGGAATCCCAAAAACCGGAAACCGGGGCTAAAATTTTTGTTCCATTGTATTCCATTGAATGTCCCAATGAAATACAGTGCTCTGCTACTGCCGATTTTGACGGTTGCCGCAGACGGGTGTATCTTTCATGTTCTATACATCGTTCATGGACAGTTCTTGTCGTCTGGCCAATATATGCAGAGCCACATTCACAGGGAATTTTGTAGACGCCTGCTTTCTTCAGTTGTAAATCATCTTTAACGGATCCAACCAGGGCCCGGTTCTTTGCTGGTGGACGGAAGATAACCTTGATTTTATTTTTCTTCAGTAATCGGCCTATTTTCGAAGACACATTCCCGGCGTATGGAAGGAACGCAGTTGATTTAAAGTCGTCATCTGCGTCCTCAGTGCGTTGCTTCTTGTTATGATAGTTGTGCATGGCCTTCCTTATTTGGCGAGAAGTGTAGCCATTCTCTTTGAAAACCTTCTCCAAGTGTTCTAATTCTGCGTGGAGGTTCTCATCATCCGATATTATATGCGCTCGATGTATTAAGGTACTGAGAACACCGGCTGTTTGTGCTGGGTGATGGCAGCTTCACGCCTGGAGATACAGATCTGTGTGAGTCGGTTTCCTGTACACAGAATGTCCTAATGACCCATCAATTTTATGGCGTACTAGCACGTCTAGAAATGGTAAAGTGCCCTCTTTTTCAATCTTCATTGTAAATTTGATGTTCTCATGTAATGAGTTTAAGTGATGAAGGAATTTCTCCAGTTCCTGTCTGCCATGAGGCCATACAGCAAAAGTATCATCTACGTACCGCCAGAAGACCGTACCGCCAGAAGACCGTAGGCTTTAAAACAGCAGACTCAAGTGCTTTCTCCTCAAAGTCCTCCATAAAGAGATTAGCTACCACAGGCGACAAAGGGCTCCTCATGGCGACGCCGTCTGTTTGTTCAAAGAATTCGTCATTGAATAAAAAGTACGTTGAGGAGAGTATATGTTCAAACAAAGCCGTCATTTCTGCACTGAATAAGTTACCAATAAGATGTAATGATTCCATTAAAGGCACTTTGGTAAAAAGTGAGACCACATCAAAGCTGACTAATAAATCCGAGCTGCTAAGCTTAACTTCCTTCAAGTGACTGACAAAATCCTCAGAATTACGTATATGGTGGCAACACTTACCCACATACAGCTTTAGTAATGAGGCCAGATATTTTGCTGTAAAATAGGTCGCAGCACCAATATTACTCACTATTAATCGTAGTGGGGCACCATCCTTGTGTATCTTCGGAAGACCGTAGAGTCTTCGTGGTACTGCATTGTGTGGTCTCAATCTCTTGATAACTTGTTCAGGTAGAGAACAGTCGTTCAAAAGGGTAGTAGTTTTCCTTGATATTCGGCTTGTTGGGTCCTTTTCAATTCTACAGTACGTAGAATCATTTAGCTGACAATGTAGCTTCTCGTTGTAGGCTTCTCTTGGCAGAAGAACTGTGGCGTTACCCTTATCCGCAGGCAGTACGACCGTGCTAGTATCTTCTCTCAGGCTGCGGAGAGCAGCTCTTTCAGCTGGCGAGATGTTACTCCGTTGTGGCGCACATTTCAACAACGTTCGGCAAGATTCATGTCGAATTTCGTCTGCAGAATCCACAGGGAGACGTCTAATGGCTTCCTCAATGGAACTGATGAAATCCGTTAAAGGCAGTGAGGCAGGTGTAGGAGCGAAGTTTAAACCTTTCGCAAGCACTGACATCGTCACATCATCAAAAGATTTCTCCGTGAGGTTCACCACGGATTGTCCAGAGATAGCTTCTTGCGGCTTTCATGTTACGAGTTGGCTAAACTTCGCACTTTGCCTGTTCGTACTGTCCCTGTGAGCCCAGTCTGCCTTGGCCCAGGATACACCGTCAATCCAGTCCCAACTAAGGGAAGAACATCTTGCTGCAATCTTCAGATGTAAATAAATCAGTTCCATTGAGGAAGCCATTAGACGTCTCCCTGTGGATTCTGCAGACGAAATTCGACGTGAATCTTGCCGAACATTGTTGAAATGTGCGCCACAACAGAGTAACATCTCGCCAGCTGAAAGAGCTGCTCTCCGCAGCCTGAGAGAAGATACTAGCACGGTCGTACTGCCTGCGGATAAGGGTAACGCCACAGTTCTTCTGACAAGGGAAGCCTACAACGAGAAGCTATATTGTCAGCTAAATGATTCTATGTACTGTAGAATTGAAAAGGACCCAACAAGCTGAATATCAAGGAAAACTACTACCCTTTTGAACGACTGTTCTCTACCTGAACAAGTTATCAAGAGATTGAGACCACACAATGCAGTACCACGAAGACTCTACGGTCTTCCGAAGATACACAAGGATGGTGCCCCACTACGATTAATAGTGAGTAATATTGGTGCTGTGACCTATTTTACAGCAAAATATCTGGCCTCATTACTAAAGCCGTATGTGGGTAAGTGTTGCCACCATATACGTAATTCTGAGGATTTTGTCAGTCGCTTGAAGGAAGTTAAGCTTAGCAGCTCGGATTTATTAGTCAGCTTTGATGTGGTCTCACTTTTTACCAAAGTGCCTTTACTGGAATCATTACATCTTATTGGTAACTTATTCAGTGCAGAAATGACGGCCTTGTCTGAACATATACTCTCCTCAACGTACTTTTTATTCAATGACGAATTCTTTGAACAAACAGACGGCGTCGCCATGGGGAGCCCCTTGTCGCCTGTGGTAGCTAATCTCTTTATGGAGGACTTTGAGGAGAAAGCACTTGAGTCTGCTGTTTTAAAGCCTACGGTCTTCTGGCGGTACGTAGATGATACTTTTGCTGTATGGCCTCATGGCAGACAGGAACTGGAGAAATTCCTTCATCACTTAAACTCATTACATGAGAACATCAAATTTACAATGGAGATTGAAAAAGAGGGCACTTTACCATTTCTAGACGTGCTAGTACGCCGTAAAATTGATGGGTCATTAGGACATTCTGTGTACAGGAAACCGACTCACACAGATCTGTATCTCCAGGCGTGAAGCTGCCATCACCCAGCACAAACAGCCGGTGTTCTCAGTACCTTAATACATCGAGCGCATATAATATCAGATGATGAGAACCTCCACGCAGAATTAGAACACTTGGAGAAGGTTTTCAAAGAGAATGGCTACACTTCTCGCCAAATAAGGAAGGCCATGCGCAACTATCATAACAAGAAGCAACGCACTGAGGACGCAGATGACGACTTTAAATCAACTGCGTTCCTTCCATACGCCGGGAATGTGTCTTCGAAAATAGGCCGATTACTGAAGAAAAATAAAATCAAGGTTATCTTCCGTCCACCAGCAAAGAACCGGGCCCTGGTTGGATCCGTTAAAGATGATTTACAACTGAAGAAAGCAGGCGTCTACAAAATTCCCTGTGAATGTGGCTCTGCATATATTGGCCAGACGACAAGAACTGTCCATGAACGATGTATAGAACATGAAAGATACACCCGTCTGCAGCAACCGTCAAAATCGGCAGTAGCAGAGCACTGTATTTCATTGGGACATTCAATGGAATACAATGGAACAAAAATTTTAGCCCCGGTTTCCGGTTTTTGGGATTCCGTAATCAAGGAATCAGTGGAAATACGTCTTGCCAATAATCTTATAAATCGTGACAACGGCTTTCAGCTGGATAAAAATTGGAATCCTGTTATTAAAATTATACAATCACAGTGGAATCGACAGTGTCATTCGATACTTAATGACTCGATGAACCTTTTTTTCACCACCGAGTGCAGCACGTACAACTCGGCTATGCTGCGCATGTCAACACCTGACGCATACACTGTAGGATGCCAGTACATTTCGCATGCGCGAGATTCGGCATAAATACCGCGACTGCACCTGGGCTCTTCAGTAGTTGTGTACTCACCTGATGATGGCCGGACGTCTCTGGGCCGAAATATCGTGGCAGAATGTCGACGGGATCCGGCTGCATACCCGGAAATTATTAGAAGGATAATTATGGTCTGTGAAGGCTTCAGTGAGACCCTCGGTATATTTCGAGAGGGACCGCACGTCACTGCAGATGCAACGACGACCATGGGTGGCTAGGCTGTATGAAAGGGACTTCTTGGCATGGAATGTGGGTGGCAGCTATTAAAGTGGAGGTGTTGTATGTGGTTAGTAGGACTGATATGGACAGAGGTACTGATGTAGCCATCTTTGAGGTGGAGGTCAACATCTAGGAAGGTGGTTTGTTGGATTGAGTAGAGCCAGGTGAAGCAAATGGGGGAGAAGCAGTTGAGGTCATCAGTGAATCCAAACCAGGTGAGGGGTTTAGGGTTCTGGGTGTTTAGGAAGGATTCCTCTAGATGATCCATGAATAGGTTAGCATAGGATGGTGGTATGTGGGTTCCCATAGCCACACTCCAGATTTAGTTGTAGGTAATGCCTTCAAAGGAGAATTAATTGTGGGTGAGGATACACGAGGTGGAATCCAAAATTTTCGGGACTGGTGCTGCCATCTGGAAAGTAGGAGTATTAGATCTTTGCACCACTAGGTGGCAAGAGCTGCATATCTGATGAGTCAGTGTGCAGAGTGGCTTTCAGCTGGGAGGATGTGTTGTGTGTCCACAGTGATTTGCGTAATACTCTGTATTTGTTGTGTGGTGATTTTACGATGGATCCACAAACAGAACAGTGCATGTGTATCAAATTTTGTGCAAATCTCTGATGATCCCACCTTCTTGTCACGGGTTATCATGACAAGAGCTGGATTTATGGTTATGACCCAGAGACAAAGTAACAGTTGTCCCAGAGGAAGAGCCCAGGCTCTCCTAGACCCAAAAAAAAAGCAAGACAGGTGAAAAGCAAAGTGAAAAGCAAGATCATCATTTTCTTTTATGCCAATGGAATTGTGCACAAAGACTTTGTCCCACCCAACCAAACAGTGAATTCCATGTACTACTGTGATGTTTTGTGATGTCTCTGCACAGCGACAACAGCCTGAACTTTGGGGTCAAGGAAACTGACTGGTGCATCACAACAACGCGCCCTGTCACACGTCCTTGCTCACCAGGACCTTTTTGCAAAAAACTACATGGCAGTTGTATCCCACCCACCGTACTTGCCAGATGTGGCACCTTGCGGCTTTGCGCTATTCCCAAAACTGAAACTCAAGTAGAAACGCTGTCGGTTCGACACTCTAGAGAAGTTTCAAGAAGCATTGCTGGCAGTGATAAACACCCTCAAAGAACAGGATTTTCAGAAAATGTTTGACCATGGGCAGAAGTGCTGGGACTGTTGTGTATGTGTGGGTGGGAACTACTTCGAAAGTGATGGTGACCATTAGTCCAGAGGTAAGGTTTTCAACAGATGGCAGCACCAGTCCCGAAAATTTCGGATAGCACCTCATAGTTTGACATGGTAACTATGAAGGAAGTTGTTGGTTTGGAATCCACGGGCTTTAGGAAATTTAATGTTCAACAGTGGTAAGGCCATGGGCATTAGGCATGTTGGTGTAAAAGGAGGTGGCATCAATAGTGACGAACAGGGCACCATGTGGTAAAGGGACAGGAACTGTGGAGAGTTGGTGGAGGAAATTTTTGGTATCTTTTATATAGGAGAGTAGGTTCCAGGTAATAGGCTGAAGATATTGATCCTGCGAGCAGAGATTCTCTCAGTGGTGGCACGGCAACTGGCCACAATGGGCCATCCTGGGTGGTTGGGTTTATGGATTTTAGGAAGCATCTAGAAGGTAGGAGTGTGCGGATTGGTAGGGGTGATCAGAGAAGTGGACTTCAGGGAGAGGTTCTGGGATAAGCCTAAGGATTTGAGGAGGGACTGAAGATCCTGCTGGATTTCTGGAATGGGGTCGCTGTGGCAAGGTTTGTAAGTGGATGTATCTGAGAGCTGGCAGGGTCCTTCCGCCAGGTAATCCTTGTGGTTCCAAACAACAGTGGTGGAGCTACATACTCCAGTCCAGTCACAAACATCACCTATCCCATCAAAGGCAGGGCTACCTGTCAAACCAGTAACGCACAGCATTCTATGTGGCCACGACAACCAACAAGTTGTCTGCATGAATGGCAACTGTGGCCAAGAAACAAGTGGGCCACCCTGTTGCTGAGCATTCTGTCCAACATGACATCCTTCATTTCAATGACTGCTTCACAGCCTGTGCCATGTGAATCCTTCCTACCAACACCAGCTTTTCTGAATTGTGCAGGTGGGAACTTTCCCTGCAATATATTCTATGTTCCTGTAACCCTCCTGGTCTCAACCTCTGTTAGTCATTTTTCTCACCCATCCAGCCCCTTCCCTGTTCCCATTCCAGCATACACAATGCACCCAGTCTTTTTACTTCTCTCCTTTTGTGGCGTCCCCCCCCCCCCCCTCCCTTACTCTCCTCTGCCCTCTGTCTAACCTCCCAACTGCACCTAACTGGCCTACCCTCTTTCCACTTCGTTCTTGTGTGCTTCCCAGCAGCACTTCACTGTCCCACATCCCTACCCTGCTATCCCTCCCCCTCCCAACCAAAGCTAACTAACATAATTTTTATTACAAATGTTCACTGTGTGCACCTTTAGTTATGTGGCACACATCCAATATACAATCCAGTTCTTATGTGCTTAACAAGCCCAGAGTAACGGGAGCAATAGGTGCTTCCGTACTGTGTCTCTACACTGGCAAATCATTAGGTAGGAGCAGAATGTAGTCATGATCATTTATAAAGACCCAAAGGAAAAGGTCACACAGTGTGAGGTCAGGTGAACATGGAGGCCAGTGGAACAGACCTTTGTCGTACTGACTGTTTACAACCAATCCAACGGTCAGGAACTTTAACCCTCAGTCACCCTTGAACAAAGAGATGGCAATGGTATGGGGCTCCATCTTGTTGCCAAGTAAAGTTTTCAGGTTCACCTTCTAATTGGGTAGAGTCATTCTTGCAGCATATCCATATATGTCATCCCTGTTATGGTAGCTTCAGTGAAAAAAATGGTCTTTAAGAACTTGCAAATGCACAATTTGATACAGGACAGACTTCAGACTATTGAGGAAGCACTTTTAGTTTTCATAAGAACTATCTGTAGCTGCAATAGCAATGTGATCTATATGTAGGTATGATACCAGTGTGATAATCCATTCAGGTCACATAGTACAGAATGGTAGCAGATTTGCTCTTTCAGAATATCTCAAGAGACTTTGTGCAGTGCCCTTGTGGAGCACATGGCACTGCCTGAAGCCTGTGAAAACTTGACAAGGGCAACCACAAACTGAGGGTTTATATATATATGACTTCTCATGTACTCAAATGCTACTCTGTATCAGGACACCAAACATATTCTTAAAATAGTGTCAATTGGTGTTTGCCTGCTAACACATAACACATTTGCATGGACAGCAGTCCATGTGTTTACCACTTGCTGTACCAGCAAATCTCAAGATACCTTAAAGGAGGAGGAATGTGTTACTGGCAAAATATAAAATAATAAAGCATGTTTTGCACCTAAGATTATTTATCTCTTGAAAACATTTCTCACTGCTTGCTGCATCTCGTCATGAACTGGAAAAAGTTCTACATTGTGTGGAGATAGAAGAGAACCTGGCAGTTAAAATCTACTCATAAAGACAAATAAATGGAGTTCCAGAGATGTAGTGAATAGCAATAATTATAAATCAGTAACTTCACAGGCTTTACAAAGGGGTAACAAAGGTACCTTGAGTACATACATTTCCTTCTGTATCTTCTTCATCTTTTATCTTATATGTTCTTATTTTCCTTTTCAGATTTTTTCTACCTTATTCTACACTTATCTCATCTGACATTATTGTGCTCCGCACGTATCTATCAGTCAAAAATCATCTCTGGAGTGATCGTTTCCTTACTTTTATCATTAATTTGGATGTCATATATTCCACCCACAACCCCTTTTTTTCTTCATAGTATCAGTCACTTCCTTGGGCCTTGACTGCATTTCCTTCTTCTCCCACTACCTTTGTCTTGTTTGACATTATTTATGACTATTTTTCTGTAAAATTTCAGGAATCAATACTTACTTTGGTTCTGCATATCGATTCAGTTTGTAAATTATACACAAATCATAAAGTACGACTAATCAGATAATACTGCCAAAAATATCATTGCAGGTTTACTAACAGCAGACATTGCCTCTCATCATAATACTTAATGTTGCAACAATAAACAGTTATTCATAGACGTATGTCACAGTCTCCAGTAAAACACACCTTAAGTTGGATAGACAGAATTTATGGGATAATAAATACGTACAGAGCAGATGAAAGAGGCCAGTTTTTAGACTTCAGTTCCATCTGTTTGAAGGATAATTGAAATACAAGGTTGGAGGAATTGCAGGATTTGTGAGGTTCTTGAAATGAGTGAAAAAATCTTAAACAGTTATTCAGTCTGATGTCCTCATAATTTAGTAGTTTCACTCTTATGATGTTAAATATATGTGGATAATACAGTTTTGAAATTAAAGTCTTATATTTCTCATTTAAAGTACTATCAATGCACAGAATAAAATAACATCATGTTTTCTGACTAGTGGTTCCACCCAAACAAAATCCCGCTCCCCTCAGCCACACTGAACACCTTTGTGTATCTTGCACTGTCCGCAAACTCGACTTTAGTAACCTCTATATTTCCTTTCTAATTTCCAATCTCGATATGAGTGAACTCCAACACGTCCCACCAACCCTACACCTGAATACCCTCCCTATTCTCTCCTAACAAAACTGCAATTCACCCAATATTTCCCTCTCAACAGCTTTAATTCTTCCCTGCCCCCCCCCCTTACCCCACACACATACATTAATGCTCTTTATATTCTTCTTTTCCTATTCCTTTCTTTTTCATACCATAGCTTGGTACCATCCCGATCCCATTCTCTTATTTCCACTACTGCCCCTCCCCCCCCCCCCCCTCTTTGTTTTTAATCACAGCTTACAGCCCTTCAGAACTGGTAGCCCCAGTGCAGGTCCTTCCAATTTCAGTGAAAGTAAAGAGCTTTATTTTAAGGTACTTCCCTTTCCCTATTATCTTTTCCTTCTAAAATCAGAAAAGTAGCCAACACTGTTGCTTTTAATGCCATAAATGAAAATAATCGTTTTAATAACTAAAAATCATAGGTAAATGTGTCACCCGTCTATTATAGTAGAAATCTATGTATTTCAAACTATTTCATTGAGGAGTGGGACATTTGTACTGCTGACGACAGCCCCACACCTCGCCTATCCACCACGTTGGAGTGTGAGGGATGAAACAACAATACAGAGGGTAAATGGTGTGGTTTCCTTGAAATGCTCACACGTGCAAGTAATTTATTTCTTTTTACCTTCATTGTATTGTATCTCCAAGTTTTGATGTGATCTCCAGTGTTGATCTCCATTCTCATTAACCTGTTGTAAGCAACTCCAAGCAATTCCTCTTTCTTGTGGCCCATAAATTTCACAATAAACAGTGAGATTCCATATTCAGGAAGTGACTGCCAAGCTTTGATGTAATTCATTTTTGCTTCAATGAGTGGCAGATCTTTCACATTGGCATGAGCCTCCAAAATTCTTTGAACAAGCTGCAAAATAATGTATTATGAATTTGTTAAATTTTAGAATAATTTACTATGGGTCAACACAGTGATTAAATTTATTATCCTCTAGAATAAGCATTTCTAGTTTTCAGAATATAATTAGATGATATACAGGGCAGGGGATTAACATTTAATAGTTTTGGATGGGCACAGCACAAAAGAGAAATGGAGGTAAAATATTTGGTGAACAAGGACTGCAGAAAGTGAAGGATGAGCCTTCTTAACATCTACAATGGATTTCAAATAGTTATAGCAAATAATTTTTCTAAAACCAGAAAGGAAGTTTCTTAATGTCACCCCATTCGCTTACACTTCATACAGTTTACCTTACTCTTTCATTCCTTCAACTCTTGCATCAGCAAAAATAATCAGTTGTAATAAATACTCTTTCTTTTCCATTGTGATGTCAGTGTCTCTTGTAGTGCAATAGAATATTATGAGAATCTAAAATGTGAACAATTAAGATTCCACAGATGTAATAATAAATTTATTGTGAGTGCACAATTATTACATACAACTACAGGGAATATATGTTTTTCTACAAATTGAGGATCAGGAGTTAGAAAAAGTGTAAAGTAAGTGTCAAATTTGGTATTGATTTTTGTAAAAACTGCATCTTGTAGTTTCAATTAGTAAGACCCCATCCCATTCGTGTCAATCCAATTCTTTAAAGGATCAAATTCCCATGTATAAAACAGCTTCAAATGTCTGATTACTTTACAAATGACTTAATGTGTTAAATATTTGAAGTTAAGCATGTAAAACCTGTATGGTTGAACACACAAAACCCTAATTATGTTGGTTATTACAACTCCAGCTCAAATGAAGCACGCGATACCGAGAAACATACAAGAGAATGTGGTATCAAACACTTCAGTTTACATCACCTCAAATGAAGCATGTGATTCCCATCAACTCCTGAACAATAAAAGAAAATGGTATCATACACTTCAATACACCTCAGATGAAACAGGTGAGTCCAATCAACCCTCCAGTCAATGACATCGCTTTTCCCACCAAAAACTGTACTGGTATCGTTCGTATTGCAATTACCAATATGAAAAAATGAAATAAAAAATTTATGTCCGTGAAATAAATCTTTGGCACTCTTCCAAGTTCTCAACATCGTAAAAAAATTACTTTGTCGATGAAAAAGTTTAGGGGTACGCATCCCCCAGCATTACCCCAGAAAAACAGCACTGGATGTAGCTGAGATGGGCTGGCTTGAGTGCCATTTGTAATTGTAGCCACAACAGAGAGGTTATCTGTGGAGAGATGAGTCAAACATGTGGTTTCTCAAGAGACAGTAGTTGCAGAAACAGCTGCCTGGATAATTGACTGATCTGGTCTTGCAACACCAGCCATCACGGCCTTGCAGTACTAATACTGTGAATGGCTGAAAGCCAAGAGAAACAACAGCCGTTATATTTTCCTGGGGGCATGCAGCTCCTCTGTATGATTAGACAATGATATCCTCTTGGCTAAAATATTCCTGAGGTAATATAGTTCCCCATTTAGACCTCTAGCAGGGACTACTCAGAAGGATACTGTCATCAGGAAAAACAAAACTAACACTCTTAAGGATTGGAGTGTTGTTCTTTTGGTCAGATAAAAGAGGTTGGAGAATTTAAAAAAGAGAAATGGATGGGCTGAAGTTAAATATAATGGGAATTAGTGAAGTGTGGTGGCAGGAACAACAGGACTTCTGGCCAGATGAGAACAGGTTTATAAATACAAAATCAAGTAAGGTTAATGCAGAAGTAGATCTACTGATGAATAAGAAAATAGGAACGTGGGTAAGCCACTATGAACTGTATAGTGAACTCATTTTCATAACTAAGATAGACATGAAGCTAACACCCACCATAATAGTACAAGTTTATACTGCCAACTAGTTCCACAGATGATGAAGAGATTCAGAAAGTGTGTAATGAGGTAAAAGAAATCATTCAGATAGTTAAGGGAGAGGAAAATTTAATTTTGATGGGAAACTGGAATATGTTGGTAGAAAAAAGATAAGAAGGAAAAACAGTAGGAGAATATGGACTCAGGAAAAGGAATGAAAGAGGAACCTACCCAATAGAATTTTGCACAGGGCATAATTTGATCATTGCTGACACTTGTATATGTGGGAGAGACCTGAAGACACTGGAAGGTTTCAGATTGATTGTATAATGGTAGGGCAGAGATTTCAAAACCATATTTTAAACGGTAAGACATTGGTTGTGAACTGAAGTTAATACATAAAATACTGCAAAAGCATAGATAATTAATGAGGTAAGATCTGGATGAGTTGAGTTTCTGGCAAAACATTTAGGCAACATTTGACTGAAACGGGAGAAGGGAACACAGTAGAAGATGAATGGTTAGCATGACAAATGAAATAGTGAAAGCAGCTGTGGGTCAAATTGGTAAAAACACAAGGTCCATGGATAATAAAGACGACATTTCATTGATGAAAGGAGAAGATAAAAAAATCCAACAAACAAAGCAGCCAAATACAGATGTCTATAAAACGAGATTGGCAGAAAGTGTAAAATGTTTAAGCAGGAATGGGTAGACGACAAATACTAGCCTTTAAAAGCACGTGTAGCTAAAGGAAAGACAGATACTTCCCGAGGATTAAAGAGGCCTTTAGAGAAAAAAGAAGCAACTGTATGAATATCAAAAGTTCAGATGACAAAACAGTACTAAACAAAGAAAAGAAATCTGAAAAGTGGAAGTATTATATAGAGGGACTCTACAAAGGAAATGAACTTGAGGACAATAACAGAAGGGAAGAGGAAGTAGATGAAGATGAGATGGGAGTTATGATAATGGGGAATAATTTGATAGAACACTGAAAGATTCAAGTCAGCCAGCCATGACAAAACCCTTCCATCTGGTCGCCATGATATATGAGACAGGTGAAATACCTTCAGAATTGAAGAATAGTGTAATAATTCCAATTCCAAAGAAAGTATATCCTGGCAGGTGTGGATATTATTGAACTACCAGTTTAATAAATCATAGTTGCAAAATACTGACACAAATTATTTTCAGATGAATGGAAAAACTAGAAGCCAATCTCAAGGAAGATGTGTTTGAGCTTCAGAGAAATAAAGGAACATGAAAAGCAATACTGACCCAGAGACTTACCTTGGAAGATAGGCAAGCCTATGTTTCCATTTACAGACTCAGAGAAAGATTTAGTCAATGTTGACTGTAATACACTCTTTGAAATTCAAAAGGTAGGAGGGCTAAAATACATGGAGTGTAAGGCTATTTACAACTTACACAGAAACCAGACTGCTGTCACAAGGGTCAAACAACATGAAAGGGAAGAAGGAGTGGGACAGAGGCATATTAACAACTACCACTTGATGAGGAGAAATGGCAGTTGCAACCAACATGCCCTTTATCTCTACAACCTCTTGGTTTTTGGGGCTGTGGGCGCTCTGATCCTTTTTCAACTTTGGAGTCACTCATGCAACATTTTCCTTGTTACATAAACTACCTAGACAATACTGCAGTCACAGGAACATCTGCAGTACCTTAGGCTTCGGGTTTCACCATGCTGGACGTGGGTCTCGATTGGAAGCTGGATAAATCGCATTCCTCCCAGCCTACTATTGAACCTCTGGGACATGTCATTGCCTGCTGGGGAATGTAACCAACAAACTGTCATGTTGTGGCTGCTGAGGCCCTCCCTCAACCAACATCATGGAGAAGCTCCAGACATATTTAGGCAGGGTTGCTTAGTACCACAAATTCATTCCAAGACCAGCTATCAAGGAATATCCCCTAAATTAGTTGCTCAAAAAGAGCACGTCATTTGTTTGGGCAAACCCATGGGGCCTAGCATTTTAGAGTTTAAAGGGCAATCATTGTTTGGCCCTGCACCTGCTGTGTCAACAGCTTGTTGTGGCTACAGATGTATCTCCGTATGGCCTGGGGCTGTACTGGCTCATTATAATCCTGACTGTTCATAACAGCTGATAGAATTTGCCTCAGATGTGCTCAGTGTTCTGTAGAAAAATTGTTCTCAGACTGAGAAGGGGACCATTGCTATCATTTAAGCATTCAAGAAGTTTCATGTGTTTCTCATTGGTATCAAACTTCACCTGGTCACAAATCACAAGCCTTTAGTCTTTCCCTTTTAGCCAAACAGTACATCTGCTGGACAAGAAGGCACCTGAGACTTCAAAGGTGGGCCTTGTTCCTCAATCATCATCATTACGAGATTCACTTTTGCCTGCCAGCTCAACATTCCAATGCAGATGCATTCTCATGTCTTCCTACAGGTCCTGACCACAGCTTGAAATGGGAATAAATCCTTTGTTTTTACCTCGATGAAGCAGCTCAGCAGACTGTGGACAAGTTTCCTATTGTGAGCTCCTGCATTGTTCAGTGGTCAGCTCATATCCCATTTTCCAGCAGGTGCAGTAGTACCTATGAGTGGGGTGGCCAGAACAGCATCCAGCCCGAGGGTTGGATTCTCTCTGCAATTACTTTGTGCTGTGACACAGACTTACTCTTCTCGCTGGTGTAATTTTGTTGACAATAGAACATGCAGTGCCACAGGTTATCATTTCAGCATCTCTCCTAGTGGGACATCCTTTGACTCTCGCACCACGGTCACTGGGGTGCATTGAAAAGGAAGATGCTGGTTTGCTGTCACATCTACTGGCCGCAGATCAATTGTGAAATTGAACATTTAATTTCAGGTCACCCCAAGTGTCCGGGATACTGAGCAGCATGTTACTCACTGTGGCTGGCACCTAGACGGCCATGGAAAGCATCCATCTGTGTGGGCCCTTTTTTGGCCGCTCATCGATTGAATGTCACCGATGCCTACTCCCAGTTTCCGTACATCTTAAACTCTCGTAAACTCTCATTCCATGATGGCAGAGTCATCGGCGAAGGCCCTCACACATCCCAGTGACAGGCAACAGCCTGCCGTTTACCTCACAAATCTATCAAGATTTTTGTTAGCAGCACAGTATCCATGACATCAGAATGCCACGTGCCAGCCACTGTCAAATGTGGCGACAGAATGTCATGTACACATGTTCAAAATGCAGATGAGGAAACACATCAGAGATGCCCCAATGGAAGATGCACTGACATGTTTTCTTTGTTCCTGAAGGCCCACTCCCATTGGTGAGAAGAAGAGCTGCACAACCACCAGGTGCACACAGTGCTGCACTTCCTGTTGCCTACCCCCCCCCCCCCCCCCACCCACCTACACACACATCAGGCACCTGCGTAGCTACACTATGTGGTGAGTCCCCTGCCTGGGTTTGCACTTTTGGTTGCTTCACAAGCAGTAGTCCACAGCCAATGGGTGTGGATGAGTCTTTGTGCTGCAGACAGAGGATGAGCTGGTAGTCTGTCAATGCAACCAATTACATTAACAGCTGGGTGACTGGTCTCCACACACATCCAGAGCCTCCCTGTTCCTGGAGTCTGTTTTCCGTATTCTCCGCCATCTCTGGGGGCCCCTTCCCTATTTTTTGTCTCACCTCCTCCTTGCTCTCACCCACCTCACTCTTCGAGTGGGGGACGATTGTAGCAACCCTGTACTACTACTCATATCACACCAGCACCTCGTGGCCACTACTGTAACAGGATGCGGGGTGCTGGCTCGAACTGTCACAATGCAACTCTCCTGTGCCAGTGCCCAGCAGTGCAGGTACAGGCACCAGATGGTGGCACGATTGACCATCGGAGACAGTACTGCTTCGAGGCGGTGCACACAGCAGACGTGCAGCACCACCTCGAGAGACTGAAGGGCAATTTAGCTGATATAATCCCGGAGTGAAGGGCATTCAGTCTCATTCTGTTATTGTGTGTTCTCAGTTAACTTGACTCTGCTCTAAGGCTCTCTACGCTGTACTGGATTCGGCTTGTCATTGTGCTTGGACCGTGTGTAGAAATTCTGGACCGTTTTCTCATTAAAATGATTTACCCTCGGGACACGTACTTATTTGTGGGTGTAATTACTTCATTTATTCAGGTAATGTTAAAATATAAGCTTAGCTTAAAATATCAGAAAATAAATGTTACAGAAAAGATGGACCATTATCTGCTTTCATGCTCAAACAGTATAGTTAACAGATATCAATTATATTACCTTTCCTTTAAGCTTGCGAGAAAATCGTGGTGCGACATAGTCTTCTGGTACAATATCCAGTGAAGATGGGTTTATTGCAGGTGCAGGTGCAGGATGCTGCATCTGTAGGAAAGCCTCTATGGATTTAACTTCTGCCTCATATGAACTGTCAGCAAGTGAACGCCCTTTGGAAGCTAGTCTACATGCTGCCATCCATCTTGCATACTGGTCTTCCTGTTATATTAAATATCTATTAAAATATGTGTTAAATATGGAGAATTATGTTATGTATAGATTGAGTACCTGATAATTCAATTTCAAACATGCAAGTTGCATTAATTTTGCTATAACAAATCTGAACATCTACAATAAAATTAATTTTGTTCCTAAAAATATTCAGGAGATGTAAAGGAAATATCTTATATTGAAATGTATTACTACACCTCCTGAATCTATTTAAAACCTTTATGTGCAACTATCTGTCAGTGATTATGTCAGATCACTCATTAAAGATAAAAATACTGTGCCCTCTATAGTCTATCAACAAATTTGTATTAAATTATCCCAAGACTGTACAGTACAAAATCACTTACAGAATCACATCTAATCCACATTTCTGTCATTCCTTCTGCACTTGGTACTTCCAGTTTTATTCCATATTTTCCTTGGGCAATATTAACTTCAGGAGTTACTTCGCAGCCCCTTAGATTAATTTTTTGTATTGGCTGTCCTGTGTGTGCATCTTCATGACTTTTGTAGTATGCTAGATGTAGATCTCGACATGTAAACCAATACTTCTTAAATGCCTTTAGTGTAAAACGTTTTGGTCTGAAAGAAGCATTAATTTTAAAAAATAGCACATTTCAGTATACAAAACAGTAAACTTTTCCTACAAACTAAAGTTTAGACTCATTTGTCCATTCATCAATGTTCCACAGACCCCATAATTAAGAACTATCTTCAGCTATGTCTTGGTGTATAGAAGCAGCTATTACAAAATTCAACAACAATTAAGCATCATTAAATTGCCAAGAAAAGAACATAAAAATTTTTTGTTTATCTCTTACTGCTAGGTAACAGGACGCACTGGTACTGTCATATAATGCTATTTATTTATATGCTGTAAAATGTAGACCTGTCTACAAAGAAAACTGTTACTTGTCACCCAGCCATTAATCTTTAATTCTGATTATCTGTAAGGGTGGTTAATTAGAAATTTTTTAACATTTTTGTCAATTTGTAGAGGTTTACCAGTTTATTGCTTGTAGCCAAAGGGAGTTTTTGTAGCAGAATACAGAAACCAACTCTGAAACTTAAACAAGCAGGCAAAGTCTAAATGGAAATTATTGTTGAGCCTGTGGCTGTGGCTGTGCCAATTACAGTTAATCTGAAATGATTTAGCAATAAAAATTGTACAGGTGTAAACATACTTGGAAATGAGTGTAAGAATGCCAGGGTCTTCAAAGATACATTCCTATTGTGACTCTTCATGCTTTCCTGGTGGATATGTTGTAAATAGTCTTCACAGGTTTGCCGCTGGATCAGTTTGTGCAAACTCCACAATATTTCCTCGAAGCAACTGTCCGACATCTTCAGGTGAATCAACTTTGCTGGTGGCTAGGTACGACTGATGGTATCTGCACATTGACACCCTGTTTCTAGAAGATGCACTCAAAGAATGTGCAACTGCAGAAATTGTGCATGCACAATAATTTGCAAATAGATGGTGTCATATTCAGACTCCGAAAACCGCAGAGGGAGCTCTCCTGTGATTGCGCTGTATGCTGCATTGCCAACAGTGCAGCCAGATGTTACTCACCAATGGCCGTACTAGACCAATGTCATGACGGGACTGTTATCGAAGAATCTGATTTTCGTGTTGTGATTTAATAGCAGCCGACGCAGGGTTCCAGGCTGTGCTCAGTTGAAATCCCACATCCTTGTTGATGAGATTATTGGCTGTATGTATATTTATTGCTTCCTTAATGATACAATCCCAGAGAGATGATTCCAGGGATAAAACTTCTGTCTTTCCATAAATCATCCGATGTCCTGTATTCAGACAGTGTTCCACAATTGCTGATTTTTGTGGTTGGCAAAGGCATGTATGACACTGATGTTCATTATAGCATTCTTGTACTGCACAGCATGTCTGGCCTATATACGCTGCCCCACATTAACAATAAATCTTTTACGTGCCACATTGCCTCAGCCCAAGGTCATCCTTAACCAAACCCAATAGGGTTGTGTTTTGCAGATGGTTGAAAAAAAGCTTTTAATTCCATATCTTCCTAGGACTCTTCCAATTCTTGATGCCCGAGCACCAAAATATGGCAAAAGACCAAAGTGGTGGGTGTCTTCATATCTTCATTCTTTTCCATAGATTGAACTCGCCTGGGCCTGAAAGCATTACGTATCTGTCTCTCAGAATAACGGTTTTGTCGGAACACTGTCTTCAAATGTTGTATTTCACTTGACCGGCTTTCAGGATCAGATACCACATGTGCTCAGACCACAAGCTGCCATCATCCTGCACAATGCGGTAGTGCATTACATACATTAGTTCATAGAGCACATGTGGTATCTGATCCTGAAAGCCTATCAAGTGAAATACAACATTTGAAGACAGTGTTCTGACAAAACCGTTATTCTGAGAGACAGATACGTAATGCATTCAGGACCAGGCAAGTTCAATCCATGGAGAAGAATGAAGATACCTAGACACCCACCACTTTGGCCTTTTTGCCATATTTTGGGTCTCTGTCATCAAGAATTGGAAGAGTCCTCAGAAGATATGGAATTAAAAGTGTTTTTCAAGCATCTGCGAAACACAACCCTATTGGGTTCGGTTAAGGATGACCTTGGGCTGGGGAAATGTGGCATGTAAAAGATTTCTTGTTAATGTGGGGCCACTAAAGAAGCAATACATATTTGTACAGCCAATAATCTCATCAACAAGGATGCAGGATTTCAACTGAGCACAGCCTGGAACCCCGCATTGGCCGCTATTAAATCACGACACGAAAATCAAGATTCTTCGATAACAGTCCCGTCATAACAATGGTCTAGTGCGGCTGTTGGTGAATAATGTCTGGCTGCACTGTTGGCAATGCAGCGTACAGCCCGCGTGCAAGAGAGCCTCTCTGTGATTTTCGGAATTTGAATATTGCACCATATAGCTGCAAATTATCACGCGTGCGCGATTTCCATGCCTGCACATTCTTTGCATGCGTGTTCTAGAAATGGGGTGTCAACGTGCAAATACCACCAGTCATACATAACCACAAGCAATTTTTAACCACTTGAAGATGTCGGACAGTTGCTCCAAGGAAATGTTGTGGAATTTGCACAACGTGATTTGGTGGCAAACCCCTGAAGTCTATTTATGTACATTCCTATTATTCACTTTCGCTGAATAAATATGTTGTTTACTTTAGCTGTATGGTTCCAGTAGATAATTTCACATTTATTTATTTAGTGTGTGACATACATAGTATTATATTAAAAGATATCTATAGAAAGAAAAACATGTTAAATATAAAGTGTATATGCTGAGTTAGATGCACCCATAACCTTAAGCCACAGTGGTGTTGGAACAAGGAACTCTGTTGGAACACCAGGATATGCTGTCAGCTCACATTCTTCGACATGGTGGCAGATGGATTGTTTGGAGCTGCATAGTTGCAGTTTGGTATTAGAAGTTTTCCCCACTTCTACAGGTTTTCTGCATATATACTGTGTCCTGTGTAAATCCTGTTTAAACATTTCCATATATGACTAGGTAGTTCAAAACCACTGGTAATTTCTGAAGTCTGATGGTGCTATTAGCTCACATAGATAATAGAGGGCATTTTCATTCCGCAATTCCAACCATTTGTTTTTGAGATTGAAGCTCTTGAGCAAGGTGGAAGGGCAGTTCAGGGTTTATCGTGATTTTCTTACATTCCTTTATGAGAACTTTTTGTCTGTGCAGAAGGGATGAAACTGTATGGGTGACAAGGAACACCTATGGCACTGAACACTCAGAACTGCACAAAACCATAAAAAATAGTTTTCTGCATCATTTTCATGCAAAATGCTTCATTCCACCACAAGTTACATTTTAATATAGAGAAATAAAGTAACAAGATATCAATATCATAGATGGGATGATGTCAGTGTATCATTAGATTTTCAATCAACAATGCCAAAAACCGTTTGCTTAAAGTAATTGTAATAGTTCAAAATACACATATCCTACTTGCCTAATAGTGCTTATTTCAGTGCTTATAGTGCAGATTTGGGATTTCAGTGAAGTAGGTAAAATGAAGTGGAAGATAACAATGTGCACACCTCACAAAAGCCACATTTTTACATTCAGAATCATTTTTGCATTCAAGAAGACTAACATCAAAAGCCACATAAATAACATTTTCAAATGATGATATGGGTATGTCAATATCATAACCTGCTTTTTCCCAAGCATACTGCAACATATACATAGGCATTGTAAGTTACAGAGTAAAGTTTGATGAGGAAATAATGATCATGTATCTTCACTTGTGGTTTGGCACTTTGTAGTCTTACACAATCAGCAATCCAACAATGGAAAATCCAGGATGCAATAATGACAGTAATATTAAAAGGATAGATTGTGACTCACTATATAGCAGAGATGCTGAGTCCCAGATAGGCACAACAAAAAGACTGTCAAACAAGTAAGCTTTTGGCCAAAAAGGCCTTCATTGGAATGATACAAAACAAACAAACACACACACACACGACCACAGTTTCTGCCTGAGCCTCTGATTCAGACCCTTAACTCGGCTCTGTACCAGAAGTCCACACTCAGTCCTGTCGACTGCTGCAAACTGTGAGCTCTGCTTTCATCTCGCAAGTGGCAGCCTTCATCACGTCTGATAGCCATTCAAAACCTGCAGTTGGCTACACCTTGTGCTCTTCATGGAATCCTGAAAATCCCACTACATGCCTGGAATGACTCCACCCAGTGTGCAGCACACACAGTGCACATTGACTTTCTTCCCCTAAGAGCCCCATAATGGGCCTACTACTGGAGCTCCCAATTACTAATAATTCCACCCTCAGTAACTGCCCACATCTTGCAGGCTAAGAGGTTTCCTCTGAAACAGGACATGCAACTGCATCTGGTCAAAGGGCAGTGTCAGCCATAGACAGCACCTGTTTGTCAGACTAACCAAGGAGGCTTTACTTTCAGCCCCCTAGGAAGTCTTTTGCCACCTGCTACACCCCAAGGTGGCTTCCCACTCGACCACAGGTGAGAGGTCAGTCTCAATACAAACAGTAACTGGGCTGATTACTGGTGTGGACCAGTCAGAAGACTTGTGGGTCCTGCTGGATGTACAGTGGAACCCCACAGCCAGCCCACAACAGTGATGCCTATCCACTGCAGTCTCAAGCTGTTTAACTGAAGTCATCACAGGGTAGAGCTGAGAGCAAAGTGTCACCAACTTGGCTTGCAACCGCGCACAGCAATCACAATCCCTATCCGTACTAAAGACCGTGGAAAACTACACTACACAGACGGACAAATGACTATTGACAGGCACTGTGGAACTCTACTGTAGACATGAGAACTGTGCCTAATAAATTAGATTAACATGCAGAGATTCAAAAACTAAACTATCAAAGCACACAGGTGATATTAAATAATTTGCTCCATGATAGGAACTTGAAATATATCACAAAATCGGTTTACTTTCTGACACAAGTGAAAATGCAATTACTATGTGTAGTAAATATTAAATTACCACACAGAAATCCAAAAGCTAAACTACCAAATCACATAGATGAAACTATATAATTTGCTCCTGGTAAAGAACTCATATAAAGTCACAAAATCGAGTACTTCCCTTTTGCTGCTCTGTCTTAGCCAGGGGCAATGTTCATCAAAGAGGATACAGTACTAGCAAACAATATTGAAAAATATATTACTCACACTGAGCTGCAGATGCAAAGTTAATGTTGCCTTTGATAGTGTAAAGGTAACGTAAGTCAAAACATTAAATTTTAACAGTTACTGAATGTTAAGGAAACAAACCATGACATCATTAACACTAACATAAAAATATTGTGTGTGTGTGTGTGTGTGTGTGTGTGTGTGTGTGTGTTTGCATGCATGAGCGTGTATTGTGATGATGAGGTGGAAGAAGTGCTCAACGACATATCCAAGCTCTACAACTTAAAGACAACTGACAGTACAGAAGAGCTATTTGTAGTTGCTTTTACAATGGACACAAAATGTATCTTGATATCTATACATACTTTAGAAACCGAAGATAGTCATTTAGCTCTGGCACTTGAGTGATGTCATCGTGAGTGTTGTTGATATATGTGCCCTCAAGTGTCACTTGGAGATCTGTGAGGGCTGCATCAATATCATCCTCTATTACATTGTTGCTGTTATCCATTGCTGGCTGTGGCACACTGGACTGAAGTGTCACTTGCACCTTCAGAATAAACATAGCTGTGAGTACATTTAAACAATGACTGAACAAACATTTTACAAGAATAATACAAGATCATTCATTCATTAGGTTGTAACAATAAGAGTCTTAAGTTATTGAGTCTGTAAAAACATAATTTTAATTTTATAAAGCATGAGGTGTGGTTCTAATTTGGAAGAGCTTTACTTAACTTTGTCCCTATTTAAGCTGGTCAACTGTGACCTGCCCCCTTTCGATGTTGAATCTGAATTATGTTACTAAATGTCCCTTTTTAAAGTACAACAAAGATCTGCCAGTAGTAAGAAATTTTGTTTAGTGTCCCCAAAAAGCTCTTGGAACCAAGTGATGATCAATATTTATTAGACTTGCAATGAATATTCATCCATTATTTGGTATTCAGCTACTTTTATCTTATTCATCCAAATACCGAATATCTAGGTAGTACTGGCCAAATACTGAATACTTAAGTAGTCAAATAAATTGGTAAAATGAAAATATTGATTTATTTTATAACAGTAATATATTTTTCTTGTAATCACTAAAGTAGTCATAGCTACATAAGCGGCTTCCCTATTATAAAAATTTACAAAAACCTCATTTCAAATAAAATAAATTTGTGTGTTCTGCAGGCACATTTTTTTTTAAATAATAAATATTTATGCACTTTAATTCTTGTAATTAAAATTTAGAAGTGGAAGATTATGGTGCAAAAAACCATTTCTTCTGCAATTTCAGGCACCAGTTTTAGTTTTAGTCCTTTTCTTCTTGTAGATATCCCCAGCTTCAGAGAAAAGATGCTCTGAATAAACACTTCCTGGCAGCACCAAATATTTTGCTCCAAGATGTACCAAATGCGGAAATTTCTCTTGTCTTGCTTGCCACCATTTGTATGGACTGTCATGATGTGATATGTTCTTAATACTTAAATAAAGGTCTATTTCAGTTGCAACTGCATTTTTTTTCTTTAGATGACCTGGTACGAGCTGTGTTTTTTTCTGCAACCACCTCTATGAAGCAGTCCATAAAAGATGCGTAAATCATCTGGCTTAGACTCTGCTCTTTGGTTCTCAGCCTCTTGGCATGAAAAGGGGATGAATTTGCATTATCATCGCTGCTTGTTTAACAGTTCATGCTTAGGCTATCGATCAAAATATACTGTCTTACTTTTTCTCTTTTCAGTTTACTGGTGAAAACATTCATTTTAATGTGTGGGTCTAATAATTTTTACTTGTTGTGATGTCTTCAAATCATTCTTGCTATGCTCATTGTGTGACATGCCTCACCTGGGTTAATTTGGATTTTAGCTCTGATGAGCTCATTTTATCATAATATTGCATTAATGTAACAACATATGGAATGATTTCAGAAATGCAAGCATATTTGGAACTTGTAATTTTTGTTATTTCCTCATATGATTGTATTAATTTTAAAAGTTTCTCTAAAAGCTCCCATTGTGCAGCAGTCAGATTTTCAATATCACAGCCCATGAGATAGAGTGAAATGGCCCATTTGTGTTCCATTAGCCTTGTAAGCTTATAATACATGGAATTTCACCACATACTGACATCTTGCACCAATTCATGGTGAGAGAATCCAAATATCTTTGGATAGAATGCACTTTTTCTTGTACCATGCCAGAATGATTGAAATGAGTTATGATCTTCCTACCTGTTGCTACAATTTGAGTCACATTTGACTGTGCCTTCAGACAGTCATTAACAATTAACTGAAGGGTATGAATGAAACAATGCACTAAGGTCAACTCTTCATTATTAACAGCTTTTACTATGTTTCGTTCATTATCATGAATAATGGCATGAATTTTTCCCAGCAGAATGTCCCATAAACTGGAAATTTCCTATAAACTAATTGCTATGTTTTCCACTGTGTGTTGTCCCTCAAAATGTTTGATGTTCAATGCTACATGTTTGACATTGAATTCACAATTAATGAAATGGGCAGTAAAATTAAAAAAACTGTTTTGATTATGCAAACACATCCACATGTCGCACGTCACGGAAATATAACCTGTCTCTGAAAGTAATCCTTTATTGTTTCAACCACCTTGTGATATATTTCTGGAATCTTTTATCTGAAAAGTAAGGGTGGCTTCATATTTTATACTGTGGCACAGCACTATTAATCGGTCTTGTAAAATCAGCCCTTTCTACTATACATAGTCACTGATCATCAAGTGCTATCATTTTGGTTAAGAGATGGAATTTTTTGGCTTTGGGATTATTAATATCCTGTGGTTGACATATTTCAGTGCATTCTTCAAGACTCAGTTTCTTTTATCATGTCAAAGACTTACTTACATCCATATATTGATCCATAATTTGTTGCCCCTTAGGTAGCGTAGGCTGCAACTAATGATGATCATCCTTTTGTTTATTTCTCAAATGATTATCATTCGTGATATAGTCATCTTCTTTCTAACACCACCACAAGAAATTCTATTTTGCACAATTTATGCACAATACTTTTAGGATTATTTTCATCATCCTCGAAGTATGTCCATACAGCTGTCTTTTTTCTTTTTGAGACCTTACACAATATCACTTTTAAACAAATCAAAACATAGAGAGTATGGTAAACTGTGCTTACATATTGACGATGTGTATCAAACTAAACTTGCCAACAACACACTCAGCACGGTAAGAATTGAGCATGTGGGAAGGGACGATACAAAGGATATAAGTATATTAGAAGAAAAAAGCAAGAAACAAACACATCTACACAAGTTTTCCCACCAAGCAATGGCCGAATACTTTTGCCTAAAGCCGGGTTCACACACACTTCTAATGTGGCACCATAGCTTGTGGCTTTCTTTAGTGTCATCATGAGCTACCTTTCACACAGGGCACCACAAATTCTATGTAGTTGACCAGCTTTCAATATGGTGTCAATTCCGATCATATGAGCAGATATGAATGTTATAGTGCAGGTTGTGGCCTTTTCGAGCTGTGACAAGAGTTAAATACAAGAAATACGAAACCCAAATGTTGGGTCCAAAAAGAGATTTCACACAGGGGTAAATCAGGGGCCCACAAACGTCTCTACAATAGAAATAACACTTGGAGATGAAAATTCTGTCTGCAGTGGTAAACTCACCAAAAGATGGCGTGTAAATATCATTTGCAGATACATCACTCTTCCAAAATCTTAGAATCTTGTTGTATTCATTGATATAAGCATTCTGAATAACTAATTTTTTTTTAGTTTAACAGCTGTCACATCACACTCTGGAGCTATTTCCTGCATATAATCCATAATATGTACAATGTTTGATCTTGCAAAGCACAAAGTTTTTTTGGTTACATTGTCTTAAGTTTGTTTATTTACTTATCCAGATTGCACAATACGTCATTGGTTTGTTGCCCCCCCCCCCCCTTACACACACACACACACACACACACACACACACACACACACACACACACACACACACACACTGCTGCAAATAATAATAATAATAATAATAATATCAAACACAGGTTGCTGTTCTTGTAGTTACAGTTGTTTTGGTCTTCAGTTTGTTGTTGTTGTTGTTGTTGCTGTTGTTGTTGTTGTTGTTGTTTGTGAGTGTGTGTGTGTGTGTGTGTGTGTGTGTGTGTGTGTGTGTGTGTTATCACTTTTCCGTGCCTGTCAATCTGTTTTATGTGTTTAACAATCCTCTTTTCTTGTCTAACAACTTTTTTTTCTTCTTTGCGACCTTTCTCTCTATTTGGCAATATTTTTTTATTTTGTTTGTGATCTTCTTTCACTGTTGATGGTTATTTTTCTTCATGTTTCTTATTTGGCCACTATTTTAATGTCTTCAGTAATGTTCTCCAATTTCCTTACTGTCTTATTCGCTTTTCATCAATCATCATAGTATAATTAATGACTCTCTCATGCCTGTTATTCTATGTATGCTCTTTCAGCATCAAATTTGTTTGTGTATAAACACCTTTTCTTTCTCTTTTCTGTATTGCCATCATCAGTCTAAGTCATTTCTTCGCCTATCTTATAACATTTATGAACCCCACTCCTCAGTACCTACATTCCACTGGCAAACATAGTCTTACCACAGCCAAACAACAGCCCCACATACTTTTCCTCCAATCTTGCTAAACCTTTGTACTTGCTCCCAAAGGTCTCACACTTAAGATACTCATCTCCAGCTGCAACCGAACCTTCTAAAAACCTCTTCTTAAATTTTGGACTGATAAATCTTTTAGTCCCTACCCACCTTGCCCTCTACCAATGCACTGCCTCTGCTATCCACCAATTCCAACAGCTGCTGTCTTTGCTTGAAATCCTCCTCTTCCCAGCCCCTTGAAGTGCTAGTACAGTCGGTAAAATTCACCATGAAGCCAGCTGCAACATGAACAAAATGTTCCACACCACCTAAAGAAATTGTCCAGCCTTTCATCAAATACCTCAAAAATGGTGTCCCTCCCATCTACAATGCTGCCAACAACCCCCCTGCCCTCACCCACCCACTCTCCCAAGCCCCTCATAGCAAACAAGACCAGCCTGGCATACACACCTTACCTCTGATTCCAGCACAACCTCTCTCATCCATGTCCTTCATTCAGTCCTTAACCTCTCTTCCAGATTCCTGAGGCCAGACCATTATATTACCATTATTATCCTTCCTGTGCACAAAAGCTCTACTGTTGTGGAACCTGAATTTGAAAAATATACAACAGAGGGGAATTGTCAGCTCCCAGACACTTAAACATACAAAGTTGTTCTTAATGACCCCATTTGTTCCATCCAGGCTGAGCTCCATAAAATCCTTAAGACTTTAGGCCCCTCACAAGGAGTCACAAATTCTTAAATGGAGCTCCTTCCCTTCTGATTCACATGCCCCTATTCCTACCTGCTTCCCACTATACACAAAAGCAATAATCCCAGCCACAATACAGTAGCTGACTTCAAAGCTTCCATACACCGCATGTCAGCCCTGGTTGACCAGCCTCTCCAATCAATCACATAGCCTCCCATCCAACAGAAAACATAACACCCATTTCCTGGAACATCTAAAATCCATTCCTACTCCTCTTCTACGAGGTGTGATTGGAAAGTTTTAAGAATGGATCCGCTACTGCTTAGTGGTTCAGCGGGCAGGTACATGGAGGGTGGGGAGTGAATCATTGCCTTGTCCTTGAATGCCGTCTGATAGGAAACTGCATTTCCTTCATTCAGTTTGTTGTGGCAGTTGGTTGAGTGTGGGTCTGTTAGGGATTGTTGCTGGATTCTGTCTGTGTGAAAATGGATGTAAAAATGGAGCAAAAAGTTTGTGTGAAATTTTGTTTTAAGCCGGGTAATCAGCTTCTGAGACTTACGAACTAATAAAAACAGCTTTTGGAGATAATCGTATGAGGCAGTCATATGTTTTTGTCTGGGTCAACAGATTTAAAAATGGCTGCGAACCATTTGAAGATGAACCACGGTCTGGACGTCCTTCCACCTCAAAAATGAATGAAAATGTTGTGAAAGTTTGTGACTTAGTGTGCTCTGATTGTAGACTTACAATCAGGGAAATGGCTGATGAACTTCTTTGCAGTTCAGGCAATTTCAACTGAAGATCTGAACATGTGTCGTGTGTCCACAAAACTCATTCCAAAAGTGTTGTCAAGAGACCAGAGACAATACCGACTTGAAATGTGCCAATAACTGATTAATAGGACTAAAAATGACCCAGAGTTGTTAAATAGGGTAATTACAGGTGATGAGTTGTGGTACATGGATATGATCCTGAAACAAAAGTGCAGTCTTCACAGTGGAATACTCCAGGTTCACCATGACCGAAAAAAGCACAGCCAAATCGGTCGAAGGTGAAGACAATGTTGCTGATTTTTTCTATTCCACCAATATTGTGCATCATGAATTTAGCCCTGAAGGACAGACAATTAACCAGAAATACTAAAAATGTGTCTTTGAGCGTCTGCGCAAAAAGGTGTGGAAGAAAAGGCCTGCATTGTTGAAAGAGAGGACTTGGGTGCTACACCACGACAATGCTCTGGCTCATCATGCCATCTCCATTGTTGAATTTTTGACCAAATTCAAAATTCCTGTGCTTCCACAACCGCCATATTCCCCTAATTTGGTCCCTGCGGACTTCTACCAGTTTCCTAAACTGAAATTTTCACTGAAAGGGAAGCGATTTGACTCGGTTGAGACATTCAGGCAAATACGGAGAGCGTCCTTAACACACTTCAGGAAAAAATCTCCAGGAATGTTTACAAAAGTGGAAACACCATGGGAGTCAGTTGTTCAGTCAGAAGAGGACTATTTTGAAGGAGATGCATCACAGTAGCATGTAAGTACCACCATTGCACCATTGTACAATTACAAGCCCATTCTTAAAACTTTCCAGTCACACCTCTTATTAGATACCCTCCTAATCTCTATCAATGCAATCCCACCTTTGGTCAATACACATGCACATGACCTCTCAGCTGTAACACATTGCCTCTCCCAACAGGAATCTGAAACTCTTCATAAAGCCTCATTTATTCTCCACTTAGTTTCATTGTTACCCATAACTACTTCATCTTTGAGGATCAGACCTGCACAAACATAAAAAAAACACTGTAGGAACCATGATGGCACAATTCTGTGTCACCTTTTTAAAAAGCTGCATGCAAGAGGAATTTCTCGAGACCCAGAAGCTGGGCCACTTATTTTTCTCAGTACAGATTCATTAATGACATCTTTGTAGTTTGGACTCGTGCTGAAGAAGTACGAATCCACTTCTTGCTTCAGCTCAACTCATATTCCCAACTCAGATTCATTTTTTTTTAATATAAAAAAAATCCAATGCTACCTTCCTTGACGTCAACATCCTTCTCAGTGAAGCCCTCATCCAAACATCAGACGACATAATACCAACCAACAAAGTACAATATATACACTTTGACATCTGCCTATCCCTTCCCTATCAAATGCTTCCTTTCTTACAGGCTAGGCATTTGTGACAAACATATCTGCTCCATCACTGGATTCCTCAACATCTACACCAACAACATCTCTCATGCTTTCTTCTCTCAAAACTGCACCACAGATCTAATTCACAAGCATATTTCCTGAGCAGTATTCTCCTGTCACCCTCTGACCAGTCCAGTTTCCACTTCCAATACCAACGAGTCCTTGAATGCCTCAATACCTCACTTTGCTAAGGCTATGACTTTCTCAAGTCAGTCCCTCAAACTCGATCCCCTCTCCAGTATCCTCCACAAACCACCCACTTACCTCCCATCATTGTCCTAACCTCTGCAACATCTTAGTCATCATATAACATTTCCAAACCATTATCCCCCTCCTTGCAATCATTCCTGCTGGAAAACCTGCTCTGTCCACTCCCTCATTGCAATATACTATGGTCCCACCACTGGTAAATCCTACAATATCACAGGCAGAGCAACATGTGAAACCACAGATTTTGTTTATCAACTAACTTTCATCCACTACACATTGTTTTATATTGGAATGAGCATCCCTAAACTGTTTGAGTGCATAATAGGCAATCTTTGTCAAACACATCATCCTCAAAACTGCAACACACATCTTTTTAACAAGCTTATTTCCTGAGCATTATTCTCCTATTCCTCACTGACCAGTGCTGTTTCCATTTCCATAAGTTCCAGAAACACCCCTTGTCACCCAATATCAATCAGTCCTTGATGCCTCAATACTTTACCACATCATGCCTATGGGTTTCTCTCATCCTACAGTGTGAGTGACCAGCCCTTCCTTTTAAACCTTCTGAACCTATCATTTTCCCTCCCCTGAGGAAGAAACTATTAATTCCAAAAGCTAGGATAGTGTATAATTATATTGACAGTGATGACATTTGTCCTTTTTCATGAAAATATAGTGCAGTATTAATATAATTACAATAATTACATTTATGCCTAAAATTTATTTTAATCACTGAGATACCTACCTAATATAAAATAATGTAAAATGTGAAATTTTTATTTAACTGCATTGAAATGAAGGTAACAGAGTTCTACACGTAAGTCTTAAAATCAGTGAGAAACAGGGATTGCCTTGGTCAAGTGAAACAGTACGACCATCTCATTACACAGGCATTTGTAGGTCATAAGTTTTATGTAGAGAATGTGGAAAACTGTTGATTTGAGATGTGCCACACAAGTAAACAAATTCATCGGTAATCTTCAAAATTGGATTAATGACAGAGGAAAAATAAGAATGCAATGAGATCAACCACACCTCATTCAAGCATACGAATTGTGCCCATTCTCTAAAAGAGTGGCAGTTTTTCAATACAAATTTTTGTACTTTGTCATCAAGGAATCTCCAAAGGCCAGTTCTAGGAATTCAGTGATAAGTTACATTTGGAAAGCTATACATACATAATATAATGAAAAGAATTAAGACACTTACAAATTTTGATCACATGTAAAAGATATATATATATATATATATATATATATATATATATATATATATATATATATATATATATATATATATATTTCACATTAAGGTCATAAAATGAATAGAATTTGAATCTCAAGCAAAGCGTGTCAAATTCATATATATATATATATATATATATATATATATATATATATATATATATATATATATATTTTTTTTTTTTGTGAAATTTTTCCAGTGCTTACCTGTAGGGCTGCAAACATCAGCATTTCTTCTTCAGTACAGTCAATTTCTTCATTTAGCAGCTGCCACTTGGCTTGCTCATATATTTGATTGATTCTGACCGCATCATATTTCACATTAAGGTCATAAAATGAATAGAATTTGAATCTCAAGCAAAGCGTGTCAAATTCACGGACACCCTGTTCCATAATTGATAGAGACGAGTCTAGCCACCTGAAAGAAAACAGGATCTTAAATTTCACATGCTGAAAGTACTGTCCATTTTGTAAATGCAAGAACGGGAACTGTGCTAGTAATGGACTGGAAATAAAATGAACATGCCATCTTACACAGGTGTTCATTTTTGCCTTGTGTTTGGCTTTTTTAATTTCCTATATAAGAAAACACACTAGTTTTGTGCTACAGTGTCCCAACATTTATGTATTACTTGGGAAAATTTCTGTGGGCACTAAAAGTGAACCCAACTGTGAAAGGAAGACAGTCCATGTCTGAGCAATTACAGTGAAGCACCTGTGTGAATTAGGTGATGATGAATGGGAAAAAATTACAGCCTTATTGTAGGAATTAATCCCGCATTTACCTCAAGTGGCATAAGGAAACAAATCATTACAGCCAGATGAGAACTGATTAGTCCCCAACCCCAACTCCCCTTCCTATCCTATCTATAAGTCCATATCTCAATATCTGAGCTACCTTGTTCAGTTATCCAATTGAAGATAAGGTTGGCAGAACAACATGCTACTGTAGAGAAGCCTAAATTCTCTTTATGAACCGATGAAAAATTCAGGATTAAATACATGTGTGTGATGCTACCAAATAAAAGAGAGGATGAGCAAGAGACAAGTACCTCATTTTCTATTTGGCTGCTGGGTGTTCAGTGTCTCTTCTACTTGGTGAATGGTGATCTATCCTCATACACATAACTGAAATTTATTGTGCATTCCTTCTGTCTCTTCACAGATTTTAATCATAATTGGTATAATTTTCATCTCTTGGAAAGTGCACTGTTAAAAGTAATTTTTGGACACACTGTAAGACTGTCCATTTGGTTGCTACAGAAATCAGAATCAGCTTTTCGCAAATAAAAAACGAGGTGCATGTCTCTTGCTCATCCTCTCTTTTATTTGGTGGCGACTAATACAGCATCACACAGATGTATTCCATCCTGAATTTTTCATCAATGTATAAAGAGAATTTAGGTTTCTCTAAAGTAGCTTGTGGTTCTGCCAACCTTATCTTGAGCAGGCACGGAAATCTGCATACTGCTGCAATTTAGTGTTTGAGTGCTCGGTAGAAAAATTCCTCGTGTCAGAGTGGGAAGCCGTTAGCTAGCTGGAGGTGATAGTTAATGAAAAACACTCGATGAAGTCTATCTAGGACTGCCAAATATCAACATGGCAACTAGTGTAAAATTTCAGAACGTGTTTCTCTGTAGGAATATGAATTCTGCTAATAAGCAGAAAATGTGTAATAACTACAAGGGGAAAATACTAAGCTGAATGAATATATATGTAGTTTATATTTGGTGCTCAGAAAATGGAATTTATGAAACTTCAAGAAGGAAGTAGTGAACTGAACACACTACAAATCCTGCATGGTAGTTGACTGTTTTATAAATGTGGGCAAGAGTGAAGTACAACACCTGCAAACAGAAAGTGCAAGTCGAGGTTCCATGTACATACATTTTGCACGTAACTTCTTTCTAGTCTTTCTACTACAGGTTATGGAAGTGTATTATGCAGTTCTCGTGAAATATGTGAAAAGAAAAAGGACATTGTGAATAATGCAGGACAAAAAAATTTGTTGATACAGGTAAATAAGAAATGTGTTTTCTGGAGATTGGCAATTTTACATTGTTGTGATGAAATATCAGCCTGTCAGGTCTAAAATGATGAAACAAACAGTGCAAGATAAGACACAAATATCTGTAACATCAAATCAACAAGAACAAATAAAACTGAAATATATGCAGGTAGGCAAGGGCAAAACATAGCTACTGACTTTTTGAAGTAGAAGCAATATAAATTTTACTTGAAAAATAAACCTTGGTGCAAAATTCTGTACAGCGACAGCAACAAGCCATGAAAAGATATCTCCAATAAGCAGCAAAGACTTTTCATCTTGCTAGCGTTAATAAACAGTGTTGCAAGAAATTAAAAACAAGATCTAGTTTTCTCATGAAAGAAAACTGTTTTAGCTGACAGTACAAGTGTCATGACTTGGCTGAGGGGTTATGTGTAAACAAACAACTGGAAGGGACAAATAACATGTTCTGAAATATATGCAGCTAATTTGAAAATTTGTACGTACAAGTAATTTGTGGAAAATATTCCACACTGCACTTTATTCGCACCTCAATAGATTAGTGAGAAAGTTGTAATAATAAAAAAAAGTCAGATATAATAAGTAAGAAAATAGTGGTGAAATGTAATGCTGCAAAGGCAAAAATGACATGTTATTAATGGAATCTAGTGTGCAATTTCCTGCCCCTGAAGCAGAGCCACCCCAAAATTATTGCGGTGTTTTATTTGTGCAAGGAAGCACCCACAATACAACTAGTTCAAATACGAATCTCAAGGGCAAAGTCAACTAGATACCTGGTACAAAACCTAATAAACTACTGAATATGGGGATATCTCACCACTCTGAAACAGCATCTGAAAGTAAGTAACGTCTGTTGTTAAAAGTGATGCTATTTTACACTATGTATGAAACAGCTCCCATAAAATTTCACCATCAGTAGAGCTAAATGCAGTAGAGGTGTACCAGAAGACGCTAAGCTAGCAAATAACTTCAATAACAAAATAGATGCCAGCAGCAAAAAACCTTGCAAGTGTGTGTATTTTGCATCAAAATAACAACAAATTAGAGCTTCTAAAACCACAATTATAAAACCGTGCTCATGTATTATGTCTCACCGATCACAATGTAATATTTATAACTGAAATGCCATAGACTGACAGTTACACATTGAGAGCAAGTTATTTTAGAAATTATAGGGAGAAAGGTTGAACCTAATGATATGTTTAATCAAGTATAATATTTAAATCCCTTACATAACTTCCACTTTGAAGCCTGTGGAACTGAAATTTCCACAAATGATACACCTGTTGTAGTGATGACAGTATGAAGGGCTCCTGCAGGAAACATGTGTGTTTTTATTAAGCTGGTGGAATCACTTTTAACCCAAATATATTCCAAAGCAAAGTATTAAATTATAATGAATTTTAATATCATTTACATGTCTAGTGATCAGTGATAACCAATTCTGAGCTTCTGAGCTTATGCCACTTCTGATGATGAAGCTGGACGAATCTTTGAATAATAATGATGAACTGGGGTTCGACATCACTAAATGCTGATTGCTTGGCAATGGTATATTCGGTTGAGTTTGTTAGTGGAAGCAGTAATGGGAAGTTAACTCCCATAGTAAAGTGAAACGAAGTAATGATGGTTAGTGATATAATGTATGAGGATTACTGGGAATGTATAAATATGTTGTTCTCTGTTTTGCTGCTAACTATGAATAAATGCCAGATTTCATCAGTTATACTCGTATTGGTGATTTTTAATTTAAACCTTGTGATATCAATCATAAGTAACTACAGCAAAAAAATAATTAATTGTAAGTTGGGCCACATTATCAACAGCAGCAAAAGGGAGATGTTAGATGATATGACTAAGCTTGGTCTGTTATAGCAAGATGGAAGCAGCTGGGTAGTAGCGTCATATCGTCGTGATGACAATACGAGATCAAAGCAAGACTTGCAATGTAACCAAACTAACTTCATCTTAATGCAGAAAGGGATAAATTTCTTTGGCGTTAAAGTGTTCAGTAATCTACCAGTTGATATCAGAAACTTTGTATTACTATAAACAAGCATGTTTGTGGTAGTTTTATGACTGGGATGTCTCATTACGTTTATGCTTAAATACTAATTATTATCTTTGTTGTACAGTATAACATACTTATTTTCAAGTAGAGTAATTCTGCTGTATGTGTAAATAGAGACACTTATGGTTGGTTGTAAAATATACTGTGTCTGTTTTTGTGGATCAAAGTATTACCCAGCATTTGCTTCAGGACAGTTTTTCACTGGAAGAATCTAAGGAGGTGTAATAAATAAATTACTAAAATTGCTTAAAGATATCATTAACTGTCTCTTGGGCATTATTCATCTCTCTGATAACTTTTATCATGTTGGACTAATGGAAAGGTATGGATGACCAAAAGACTTGCATGATTTTCCATAATTATGGTTCATGTGCATAAGACTATTACAGAAATGATCAGCTTTGTCCAGTGGAAGAAGCTAGTATACTTACAATGTGAACTAAGGAGAGGTATACTGCTGATATTCTGAAAGTGGCTGTACAAAGCCATTTTATGCAACATACATGTGACACGATAAATTTATAGCAGTTGTGGCTGATGCAGCAACCCATACTCACGCGACATTCATGCGTGCACGCTCCACCAGACTGCGGGGTCGCAGCTGCCTGGCGCGCACCTCAGGGCTGGGGTGTGCCGGACTGTGAGCCAGCGAAGAGTCGAGGCTACCGTTGAGCATCTCCAGTGACACGCTCGTGTTTGCATTTGGGGAGTACGTCCCATTCAGGTCCGTGAAGCCCGGCGAAGGATTGTTGCGCTTCCATGTTCCCGTCTGTGAGAGAGTGAGAAATAGTACATTGTGAGACTTGCCAATACTCTAACATTTGTCATGAAGTACAGCAACGTTATTCATGAAAGTACAATCGAAAATAAAGATTTAATGGTACAGAGGATGCAGCTTATTATCCTCAGCACAGAGTCGTCGACAGAGATAGCTTCTGGTGTGTCCCAGAGGAATGTTAGAGGACGCTTGTTTTCATGCTTTATTATTATGACCTTAATGGCAATACTAATAGTAACCTCAGACTTTTCACAGATGATACGATTATCTATACTTGAGTACCTTTTGTAGGAAAACTGCATAAATCATCAGCCAGGTCTTGATAAGATTTAAAAGATTTGCATCTTGCCTTAGATATTGAGATACCAGTATGTAAAATATTGCACTTCACAAAACATAAAAATCTACCCTCTCCTACACTTAACAATTTGTGGCAGTATGAAATGGAATCATCACATAGTCTCAGTCTGAGGCAAAGCAGGTTATTGTTCATTGACAGAATAGTGGCAAAATGCTATCAGCCTACAGAGGGGATTGTGTGACCTGTTCTAGAAAACTGGTGTGTGGGACCCATACCAAGTAGGACTAACAGGGGATATTGCATGTATATGAAGAAGGGTGACACAAATGGCTACAGAAATGCTGGAGATCCTGAAATGGCAGACAACTGTCAACTGTCCCATGAAAGGCTACTTACAAAATGGCATGAATCAGTATCAATTGAAGGATCTAGAAATATGCTGCAAACATCTGTGTATCACTCCTGTTGGAGAGTAACTAGAATGAGCAAGGAGCCACTTAAGTAATCATTCTTCCCACACCCTATATGGAACCACATTCATTGAAGTAGCACCACATTGCTGTTGTGGTCTTCAGTTTGAAGACTGGTTTGTGCAGCTCTCTATACTACTATGTGAGACTTTTCATCTCCAAATAACTAACTTAAATCCTTTTGAATCTGCTTACTACATTCATCTCCTGGCTTCCCCTACAATTTTTACCCCCACACGTCCCTCCAATACTAAGTTGGCGATTCCTTGATTGTCTCAGAATGTGTCCTAACAATCGATCCCTTCTTTTGGTCAAGTTGTGCCACAAATTTCCTGTCTCTCAATTCCATAACTCCTCATTAGTTAGATGATTGACCCATCAAAACATCAACATTCTTCTGTTGCACCACATTTTGAAAGCTTCTATTGCCTCTTTGTCTAAACTGTTTATTGTCCATGTTTCACCTCCACACACAGTTAAACACCTTCTGAAAAGACTTCCTAACACTTAGATCTATATTCAGTATTAAGAAATTTCTCTTCTTCAGAAACACTTTCCTTGTCATCGCCAGTCTCCATATTATATCCTCCCTACTCCAGCCATCACCATATTTTGCTCCCCAAATAGCAAAACTCATCTACTATTTTAAGTGTCTCGTTTCCCTCATTATCACCTGATTTACTTTGACTACATTCCATTATTCTTGTTTTGGTTTTGTTGACATTCTTCTTATATCCTCCTTTCAAGGCACTGTCTGTTCTGTTCAGCTGCTCTTACAAGTCCCAAATATTTCTTTTGTTTCGTTTACTGTCTGCTCAATTTACAGACTGAATATCAGGGATAGGCTACAACCCTGTCTCACTCCTTTCTCAACCATTGCTTCTCTTTCATGCCCCTCAACTCCTATAACTGCCGTCTGGTTTCTGTACAAGTTGTAAACAGCCTATAGCTCACTGCAGTTGACCCCTGCTACCTTCACATTTCAAAGAGAGCATTCTAGTTAATATTATCAAAAGCTTTCTCTACGACTGCAAATGCTATAAATGTGGATTTGTCTCTGCTTGAGTACTGCCACGCGTGTTCTACATTTCCCCAGAATCCAAACTGATCATCCCCAATCTAGGCTTCTACCAGTTTTACCATTCTTCTGTAAAGAATTCGTGTTAGTATTGTGCAACGATGACTTATTAAATTGATAGTTTGGTAATTTTCGTAACTGTCAACAACTGCTTTCTTTCGAATTGGAATTATTAAGTATTCTTGAAGTCTGAGGGTATTTCGCCTGTCTCATACATCTTGCACACCAGATGGAAGACTTGTCACGGCTGGCTCTCCCTAGGCTATCAGTAGTTCTGACAGAATATCGTCTACTCCTGGGGCCTTGTTTCAACTTCTGTCAAATTCTCCTCGCAGTATCCTATCTCCCATCTCATCTTCATCAACAGCCATTTCCCTTTCTGTAATATAGCCTTCAAGTTAATCTCGATTGTATAGATACTATGTGTATAATCCTTCCACCTTTCATCCTTCCCTTCTTTGATTAGGACTGGTTTTCCATCTGAGTACTTGATATTAATACAGCCGCTTCTCTTCTCTCCAAAGGCCTCTTTAACTTTCCTATATACGGTATTTATCTCTCCCCTAGTGAAGTATGCTTTTAAATCCTTACACTTGTCCTCTAGCCATTCCTGCTTAGCCATTTTGCACTTCCTGTCAATCTCAATTTTTAAACGTCCGTATTCCCTTCCGCCTGCTTCATTTGCTGCATTTTTAAATTTTCTCCTTTCATTAATTACATTCAGTATCTCTTGTGTTATCCAAGGATTTCTTCTAGGCCTTGTCTGTTCACCTATTTGATTCCCTGCTCCCTTCACTGTTTCATCTCTTAAAGCCACTCATTCGTTTTCTACTGTATTCCTTTCCCCTATTTCAGGCAATTGTTGCCTAGTGCTCCCTCTGAAATTCTCAACAACCTCTGGTTCTTTCAACTTTTCCAAATCCCACCTCCTTAATTTCCCACCTTTTTGCAATTTCGTCAGTTTTAATGTACAGATCATAAATAGTAAATTGCGGCCAGAATTCACATCTGCCGCTGCAAATGTCTTACAATTTAAAATTTGATTCCGAAATCTCTGTGTAACCATTATATAATCTATCTGAAACCTTTGTCTCCAGTTCTCTTCCACGCATACAACCTTCTCTTACGATTCTTAAATCAAGTGTTAGCGACGATTAAATTATGCTCTGTGCAAAATTCTACCAGTCTGCTTCCTTATTCGTTCCTTTCCTTGGTCCATATTCAATTACTATATTTCCTTCTCTTCCTTTTCCTATTATTGAACTCCTTTAACTATCTGAATAATATTCTTTGTCTCACCACAAATTTCTTCAACCTCTTCATCATTTGCGTAACTTGTTGGCGTATAAACTTGTACTACTGTTGTAGACGTGGGTTTCGTGTCTATCTTGGCTACGATAATGCGGTCACTATGCTGTTCATGGTAGCTTACCCGCATCCCTGATTTGTTAGTCATTATTAAACCCACACCTGCATCGCCTCTATTTGACCTTGTATTAACTTGACCAGAAGTCCTGTTCCTCCTGAACCTCACTAACTTCAACTATATATCTAATTTCAACCTATCCATTTCTCTTTTAAAATTTTCTAACCAACCTGCCCGATTAAGCGATTTAACATTCCACGCTCCGATCCGTAAAACGCCAGTTTTGTCTCTCTTGATAACGACATTCTCCTGAGTTCTCCGGAATTTTTTACCCAAGAGGACGGCCATCATTTAACCATACAGTACAGTTGCATGCCCTAGGGAAAAATTACGGCTGTAGTTGCCCCTTGCTTTCAGCCGTTCGCAGTACCAGTACAGCAAAGCCGTTTTGGTTGATGATACAAGGCCAGATCGTCAATTGTACAGACCATTGCCCATGCAATTACTAAAAAGGCTGCTTCCCCTTTTCAGGAACCACACGTTTGTCTGGCCTCTCAGCAGATACCTCACCGTTAGTTAGTTATGGTTGCACCTACGGTATCGCTGAGGTACGCAAGCCACCCCACCGACGACAAGGTCCACGGTTCACAGCTTATTATCGTAACAAATATCGACAAGTAAATGACCAATCGCATCATGTTTTCCTGTAAATGTATGGTTGACGTGATTTCCGAAATCCCTTACATCTACAATCGGTCAGCTACAGACAACTGTTTCGCCCCTGGTCGCTTCGATCTGCGACACAGGTTTCGAGGACGAGGGACAGACTGGGAACGCCCAAGTCAAACTTCGATAAATAAAGGTGCAAATAATTTTATTGATTAAAATAATCAGTTACAATATTCCAGAGATGAGACTAATGTACGATTAATCGTGGGATGTGCTTTCGACATTACAAGTAGCAGGATGATAGACACGACACCTACTACATCGAATGAATGCAGTTTTACCGCATGCACAAGGAATCTTGAGATTTTCTAAGGAAAAATTAAGCTAGTTAAAATTTAGATAACTTTCTTTTTCTTGAGACAATCTGGATTCAAACCGTGCGTAAAACATCATTGTCTTATATGTCGGTGCCGAACATTTGCGATGTACGACTGACTTTATTTCAATAACGTTTTCACGACAGGCAATTTCTCGTTCGCTGTCAATCAAATATGAACACGTTTGAAGGCGCTTGATAAAGTTTTTAACTTGGCTACAGAAATAAAAGCCGCATAATATTTGTTGTAATAACAGAAATTAGTAAATTGCGAAATAACATTATAAATTCATTATAATTTCATACAAATATATGTGCCTATACGTCATATTTCCTTTCAGATGCAATATGTACGAAATAATAAGCCTAGTAATGAAAAAATATGAATTAAAAAAGAAAAATAAGAAGAGTATGAGTTGATCCTGCGCTAACCCCATGACGGCCGCCAACTCGTGCTGAGGGTCGCTGAGCCCCGCTACATCATTGATGCGTAAAAACTTCTCTTGCGATTTTCTCGAAATCGTCTTAGTAGTACCACAGTCACGACACTGGTATGAAAATTGTTACCGTTTGACAGATGGAGCGACACTAGCGGTCTAAGCGGTAGAAAGCAGATACATGTGTCGTAAGGATAATGTTCGTCTTTAATTATTTTCTATTTAATTAATGGGATAGGGGTTACATTTTTGCGTTAGCAAGTTATCAGGGGACATAAATTATCGTGAAACATATGTAAAAACACCCAAACCACACTTATTCCATAAGCTACGACACATTTATGACAAAATACTTTCGAATGTGTCTATATTTGCAGCTTATATAAATATATTTCATGCATTAGAAGCAACCCCCCCCCCCCCTCTTATGGGTCCTCGTCCTCCATCGGCTCCTTTCCCCCCTCCCCCACTTCGTTTTTCCTCTCCACCCCTGCCCCTCCCCCTCCTCCCTCCCCCCTTTTCTTTCCCATCATCTGTCCAGGTTCCCCCGTCTGCACTCGGCTGTGGTATATCATATTTGTGCCACTTTTTAGTGTAGTGTTCAACTGAATGTTCAGTGTTGTTCGTTTTTCCAAAGTGTTGCGAACAGAAATCATGCTGTCGCTGAGTGTGAATTTTATATCTCTTGCGAACAGAAACGAGACTGTCGCCGTGTTTTTTAATTGTCTGTCTATTATTTTACCTGTCTGCTTCATATGTATTTTATTAGCATCATCAAGCCTTTGTTTTATGTTTTAATTTCCATAATTTTCCGCCATTTTACCATGTAAGTCACCGATTTTATCGCCTGCTTTTATTATTTATTATCTTCATCTTTTTAAAACAAATTTTTCTAGGCTGAAGAGCGGCGTACTATGCTGCTGCCAGCCCGCCCCTCTTTAGGGGGGGGGGGGGGGGGGGGGAATCGGAACTCAATAAAGGAAAAATAAAAGAGAGAGAGAGAGAGAAGCAAATATTTCTGTTGTGATCGGTTTTTATTATCAAGCCAATGTACTGAGGATTCTTGCCGGTTGTGGCTCAGATTGAGCAACATTTGTAGAATTCGTGTCTCATGTGTTGGGAAACAGTTTTATCGCTTTTGGCGATTTATTATCACATATATGTGATTTTCTCTTAAGCTACAGTTGTGGTGGCTTATTTGATACGTTCAATAACATAAGTATTACATTCCATACGGGTTTCCTACGTTCCATATTCACTGATTTGGCTGAAAGTGTAGATAGACGCATGGCACCTTTCTGTAAGAGGTCAGGTCTTGTAGTGTTTACCAGCGATTTTTTTGTTATTAAAGGAAAACGACGTTATTCAGCAAACGTCTGTACGTTACAAAAGAAATCTAAATAAACTGTCTCGTAATTCACCGTTTCGTATCTTCCGCGGTCTCTTAGACGACTAAATAATCACAAATGTGATTTAATTTTTTAGTTTTTGTCGATTTTTATGGTACTATATACACATCTTATTTCACAACTCCGTTACAAATCAATATAAACGTTTGTATTCGCACTCATCCGACATCGTATTCAGAAGTGCCACTAGCTGACCACTTGCGGCGCCGCTATCGCTGAGAGTAACAAAAACGAAATGGAGTGTCGCAAGTGTTATGTCAGACTGTGGTAGTACGCCTTACTACTTGCATATTATGTTTTCCTAATGCACTACTAAAAGTGTCAGACGTAAATCCGTCATCCGAACGTCGTGGACTCCCCTTGTAACCACAAACACGTTTGTCGATATGCAGGTGGTGAAAATGTTTATGGCGAGTTTATTTTAGAATTTTCTACACTTTGAGAAATTTGTACACAGCACTCTTCAAACCTAAAAGACAACAGACGCAAGTGAAAATGCCTCTTACATAGTAGAGAAGAAAAAAATACAAAGGAGCAACAGTTTGTCTGGAAGAGTGAGAGGACATTTACAGAGATATTCTAAGATCAGAAAATTTTCAATACGTTCCACATAATTTTGTTCATATTTGTCCATTTAAATTTGTTATAATGCATCATAGCTATGTGGTTTCACCGTGATAACATTTCAGTGAAGCTGATACTGTAGACATCTGAAGTCTTCAAGGTAGTATTGTCTTCCGAAATGTAAACTGAGACCATGTATCTCGAAGACCTGTTTTTGGGTCCATTGCAGTCTCTGAATACACAGAAGATACCTTTCCAAAATCACTGCCAAATGTTTCTTTAATGTGATTAAGTTCAAATGGCTCTGAGCACTATGGGACTTAACATCTGTGGTCATCAGTCCCCTAGAACTTAGAACTACTTAAACCTAACTAACCTAAGGACATCACACACATCCATGCCCGAGGCAGGATTCGAACCTGCGACCGTAGCAGTCGCGCGGTTCCGGACTGAGCGCCTAGAACCGCTAGACCACCGCGGCCGGCTGTGATTAAGTGCTCTCGGTGAAGAATCTAAATAAAAAAGTATGTTTTTGGACATTAAATCCACAAAAACAGGAAGAACAAATGCTTTCTGTTTTTAGACTAGCTCTCAAATTGCTTCCAAAGTGCATCTTTCAAGGTAGTCTTTTAATTGTGGCTCTCAGAGCCGGCCTCGGCTAGCGCGGGGCCCTCTGCAGAACTTCAGCGCGGGACTGTTGCGCATACTATGTCAAAAGACTATTATTATATCGGACCGACTGTTGCGAGAGGTAAATAATTCGAGGGAGAAGGAATCTTAATAGGAATGGTAATTAATAAACTGTTAGTAATAAAAAGTAACGGGAATCCTTCGAATTTAATGAAATTCAAATTCGAATAATGTTCACATATCTTGTTCAGGACACACTCTTAAATGTATTTGTCGCCTCACTTCACTTCAAATTAAATGATTTGTGAGTGACGGACACAAACGGTATTCTGAGTTTCACACTCTACACAAAACATATTTTCGTTACTTTTCGACGAGCAGATTAATCAACAATATCATCAAAATTCAGTTTCAAAACCACGTCGTGTTCCACTGACAACACGACAAGAGACGACAGGTGTTCTAGCGAGACGCTGCTGCTGAAATAATTCTGGACCAGCTTTAAACATGGAAAGCTCCTTTCAGCGGAGGTGACACTCACTGGCTTGGTTAGCAAAATTAAGGAGGCAATATAAATGTTGGAAAACGGGTTTACAGTTTCATTCACGTATTTCAGTATTAGCACTGGAGTTCTGATATCCTTGGGCAGGAGTTCTGATATCCTTGGGCACCATTTCTCTGAACACTGATTTTGGTCAAAATGCTCTGATGCAGCAATGTTTTTTGAACATTCACCATTTATGTTTATACTTACTCAAGATTTTTACATAGCATTTTCAGTTCTCGTCTTGTATGTGTCTCAAACTTTCTGGAGCAAACAAAAATCCGAATATTTTGGAATACTTAGCCAGTTGCCCAACACCTATCTTTAAAACTTTTTAGTACTTTGTCAACGATACGGTAGAAAAAACCAGTTTTGTATCTCTCCTCTGGAAGTTGCGCCCAGCAAACCGTGTCGTTAGTTTCATAATCCAATCGCTTTGTCTTCTTGACAATTCTCTTTTCTTCAAATTTTCGGTCAATCTGTAAACTTTCAACAATCTCTTTTACAATTGTTTGCTCATTAACAAAACCTTCTTCATGGAAATTCACAATAAACTTAACTATCGTGGGATTTAGTTGCTACTTTCACGTCCACGTTTTCTGTTCGATGTGGCTTACTTGCCGTGTTAGTGGCAAAGTGAACATCGTACTAAACGACAACGCCTACAATAAACTCGAAGTTTTCTAGTTCGTTCACTGCAAGTCTTCGTTTTAGATACATCAGTGACGTGCTCACCTCAAGAAGGGCGTCTCTTACTTATCTTGTCCGGTGCATTATAACTTTGACACCCTCCACCCTCCTTTCCCCTTGAGTATTTGAAAGCTTCTTCACTGTTAAAGTTTGTACTCCGTTCAATAAGATTTCCCATCTCTAAGTGGATACAGCAAAAATAATGTATATTCCTTGAATTACACGAAAAAATGTGACCGCTTTTGCTGTAGATTTTGCTGCTTCTGATAAAACTAGATTAAGATTGTGGTTAGCGCATGGCATATAAAATGGCTTTGGATTACGCTTTAGAATTCAGGCTTGAACATCACATAGATAGCGTTTCATATTTTCACCATTATCATAACTCTGGCCTCTGCAGTCATGACCTGCATACAGACCTAATTGACCTAGTTTCGACAAAACGATTTCGGTCAAACTTTCTCCTGTTATTGAAATGATGTTCAAAAAGTCGAGAAAGTGTTTTTCTACAACCACTGCGTCTTCTGATAAGTTTACAAACTTGACAAAATGTGTTATCTGTTCATTGTGGCTTGTCTCAGGAGTACAATCAACTGTGACTGAAAAATATTTACTTTCTTTAACAAAATTAAAAACGCTTTTTTTATTTTGTTGGCAAATAAATTTATGAGTTTATGTTTAATGTTTTTCCGACATAATGGTCATAAATTTCTTGAGTTTTTACATACCTTTAATATTTCTTCAAAACGGGGTGAAATTCTGCTATCATTTCAATTGAATCAAGAAAATTACCAACACTGTCTTGTTAGAGCTTGTCACCGGTTCCTCATAAGGCCATGTTATGCTGAGCCACGTGCCTGATGACGAGTACAATTCGCTTTAGAACCTCAGGCCAAGGTCCCTTTTTCTACTAGTTCAACGTCAGTTCCATCAACACCGCGTTTTTTTTGTTTCAACCGTGTCTCACATTCTAGCCATTTCTTTTTTTTGTGCAATCTGTGTGGTTAAATGATTGTTTATGTTCTTGAAGCCGATTTCGTAATGAATCGAGTGACACAGTCCATCACCTTTCAGCTTATTTGAAGGAGATCCAAAAATTTTACAATAACAAAAAAACTTCGTTGGTAGATTTCGAATAGTCAAGCCATTTTCGATCCCTTTTTACGCCGTAGGGTAAAGTTCTTGAGTAAATATGAGGTGAAAATTTTCTTCCGATTTCATTAAAAGATCATCAAAATTTACCTTTTCAGAAGGGCCTTTCTGTACAATTTCATGTATCATGGAAGATGTTAAGGTGCCTAGGCCTGGATTTGTGAATATTTAACGATCGCTGTTTGTATACCTAACTGAATGCGGGATAGCGGGAAGTTCGCATTCCTTCATTTCCATTTTTGCCAAAAGCGCCACGTGATGAGAGACTACTGTTATCGCCACTTAAGCATACTTCAGTTTTACTCTCGTGATAATGCTGGACGAAGAAACTTTTCGAAAGCGCCTCTTTGTGAGTTCAAAAATTGCTCACGGTGCAGCTTTTTCCTGCTCTTTTGCGCAGCTGAATCGTATATCCTAAACCTGCCCGCCTCACGAGACATTTCCCTGTCGGCACTTCAGACTACACGCACAGGATAAACACCACATCGTAACACAGAACACACACACACAACACGAATCGGTGTGACCTGCAAACGTAAATTTATACTCCCGAGAATGAACAAATTAATCTGTGAGAGAGAGCCGCTGACCGTCGCCTAACAAGGTGTTGCAAGGGTGCGGAAAGGCGCTGAGAGTGTGTCAACGGCTTTCTCTTTACGGAGGCGCCAAATGTTAACAGTAGATATTCGGTTCCCTCGATTACGATGCAGCAAGAGTTTTCTGTGACGTACACTAGTAGTCACGTTGTCGTGTCACAATGGGTATATACTTCAGTTATATTGGATTCCTATTAAAAGTTGTCTCAGAAGCAAGCTACTTCAACTTTTAAATTTATCTGTAATACCAATATTTCAGGAGATAGTTTGAAATCATGGGGGAGGGGGCGGGGGGGGGGGGGGGGGGGGGGGAAGGGCTCTAGAAGCGCAGGGCCCTGTGCAGTTGACCCGCTCGGATATGCATAAGGCAGGCCCTGGTGACTCTACAGTCTACACCCTATCGTGGACCTTCGCCTCTTCAATGATGTTCTGCCAGATGTCCCGATTCCACATTAGTGCTTCCCAATTCCCGTGTACCTTACTCCGTAGGTTTTCTTTGACATCATCTCTCCGTCTGGTCTTCGATCAGACGTGCCCCCCTCGTCCTAAAGCGTTTGTAGTCGGTGTCTTCTACTGCACCTCTGTATGACCCGTCAATGCCACGTGCCCAGCCGACTTCCACCTTGCTCAATTGACTCATTGTATGATAGGTGTCTCTCCGTATACGTGTAAAGCTCATTCTTATTCCGCGTTTTCAACTTATTCTTAAGAACACGGACACGTAGGCTGGCCGGCAGGCAGGCGGGAGGCGGGCGGGCGACTGACCGGTGTGACGGGGGAGCCGATGGGCGAGCCGTGCGCGTTGTGGGCGGCGCGGTGCGGCGTGACGGGCGCGCACAGGAAGGGCTGGCCGCCGCCCCCGCCGCGCTCCAGGCTGCCCGTCGAGCCCGAGGGGCTGGGCCCCCCGCCCTGCGCCGCCACGAACGTGTTCGTGTCGGCCGGCACTCCGTTGGAGGCCCGCGTGTCGCCCTGCGACCGCTTCTTGGCGCACGGCATGTCCTTCAGGTTGTACTTGAGGTGGTTCGCTTCCAGCGGCTTGCACAACGACAGCTCCTCCGGGTGCCGGATGCCTGAAACCAAAAAAGTCCGCGTATTACTGAGCTCATCCGGTTTGACGTTACACTCTCTTTGTTGTCAGTACAGCATTCTTTCTCAGCGTACTTAAAAAGTTATTGTAATTGTGAAATACCGTGTATGCAGTATTACAACGACCTTCTTTCTTGCAGGACGTAAATCGAGCAGGTATACATTTGGCAAAGTTTCCTGGAGCACACGGTGAAAGCAAACGAACACAAACAAATATACGCTACCGACAAAAATAAGTCTGAGGAAGATCGTAAGTAGGTTACGTATGGCTGTAAACCGAAGAAACAAAAAGATCTCAATGATGACCCTGCTGACTGACGAACTTAAGTAAAAAGGACACCTTAATAGTGACGTGCAGAACCATTTGACATTTAATTTCAGTGGTTTTCCATTGCATTTCAGTCAGTTGAAAAACTTTTGTGTGCGACAAATAAGCCACGACGTACTCTGATATCACCAAACAGTTTGCTGTGACATTACATTTTCATTCGCCCAAAGGCTACAGGATTATTTTGTTTGCCCCCTCCAAACTGCATCAGTTCTCGGATCTGTTCTGTCAACTGTGAACCTGTGTTCGTAAGTGAAGTGTTCAGTTACTTCAAAGAAAATGTAGAGGAAGAACTCTGCTTAAAAGAATATGCATTAATTTTTGACAGTATGATGATTCGAAAGCAACTGTTGTGGGACAGTACTACAAAAGGGAATTGTAGTTATGTCAATTTTGCCGGCATTAGGCTAGTAGCTTCTAATGAACTAGTAAGAGAGGTATTAGTCTTCCAAATTTTATCACACAGAAGAAGTTTAACTGTACAGTCCCTTTTTTTAAATAGCATTCAACCTGACCTTATAGCCGAATTACTCCGTACACGCCTCCTGTTGGTGCTGTCATACGATTACTTGTCATGGCCCACTTCTGAACCTGCAAGCTTTGAAAAACTTGGGCTGCAACTATGACCCCGAGAATATTATTTCATATTTTAAACACCCGTCAGCTGAATGCAATGTTTATACCATTTTGGATCCTTGCCACGTGCTTAAGTTCGCACGAAAAACTTTGGTTGATAAATAGATTTTACAGACTAGTTGGTGATGTACAGCGGGGTTACATAATTAATATAATGAAATGCAGGAGGGTGAAGGCTTGAAATTTGCCAACTCAGTCACCAAGCAGCACATCAGATTCCACAGTAAGAAAACGAATGTCTCTCTCGATGCTCAGACTGTGAGTTCAAGCGTGGTACATGCTACTGAATTCTTCAAATTGCATCAGCATAGAGATAAGGATCGGCTACAAACGCTGCGTTCATTAGAAAAGTAGACAAGCTCTTTGATATATGAAACTATAGCCATATTTATGGTAAAGGCTATTAACAATCATTGAATTTATTTAACATTAGTTTCTGTCAAAATTATTTTGAAGAGGTAGCATATTTTTTTGAAATCCATCTCCACTGAAGGTGTCCCCATTCTAAGGCAGCCTAGCAAAACATCTGCTCTGGATTTCTTGCTGCCAATTGAAGGTGTAGAAACGTTAGCTACAAAATTTCTTTTCCGATAGACAGTCCCATTTCAATATTTTTTACCGTATACAGTGTCTCAGGATTAACTGGAATTATCATTTTCAGGTATTAGTGCTAACGGAGGGTGGAATAATAATCCGAACACCGTTCACTTCCAGTCAGCTCTCTAAGGTCTACTATAAGGAAAAGAGCATAATATCTGGATGCAAGACTAATGTTCCTGGTTTTGAATCAAACTGTTTTTTCTCCCTAATGTTTTGTATTACATAGCAGGATTTCTCGTTAAAAAATTTAAAAATTTAAAATGTTGTGAGTGTGCCAGCTTTTTGAGAATATCCAAGAAAGTGACCCCACATATTGCAAAAATCCTTTGTGTGATCCAACTGCATTTACTCAGCAGGTTCATAGGTGTGGACTTAAATTTGTTTCTGAAGCTGTTCACAAAATTATAGTTTGTTGTGAGAGAAAATTTCGTAGTGTCGCAAACGTGGCAGATTTGGGCAGGGTTTACGCTCAATTCGTGAACTCGGTCTGTCGACTTGGAAGATATGCACGGAACAAAATTCATTATGGGTTGCATCAACATATGTTGGACTTAGATTAAGAGCTAATGCAAAAACTGTAACTAGCAAAGTCTAGCGAAAAACCTGTTCTGTGCGACAGAAGCTGACAAAAATCATTTTTTTTTCAAATGTTGAATAGAGATAATAAATAAAGATGAATTGAATATTGTTTAATTTTAAATTTTGTTCATCCCTTTCCACAAAAACAACTAGAGCGGATGATTAGAATTTTCAGAATGTTAAATTCTTTGTAAGCACAAGACGCATTTTATTTCGAATGAAGGCCTTCTTACTTGTAATTTGACGGCCGATAAAGATTGGAGAAAACTTCGCTAGTCTGTTTGCTAATCAGAAAGCTGTATACTGACAACTGGATAGAGAGAGAGAGAGAGAGAGAGAGAGAGAGAGAGATATACGCTCACCAATATTCGACTTACTCAAACGTCACGACTTCGTAATACATCCGTTATTATCTTTGGGCTCTCTGACTGAGACCGATATCGAGAGTAACAGCTGAGCAACAATATACAGTGAGTAGGAGTTACTCAGGGAGTGTGTGTGTGTGGGGGGGGGGGGGGGGGTAATACGATGAGACGCGCATTGTTGTTGTTGATTTGATATGCAAAAACATGACGAGACAGTAAATTTTGGAACTTAACGACTGGCGTTTGGGATTACAGCCGCAGTGCGTAGTGAAAGTTGAAGTGATCCTTAGAAACATAGTACGGTTTGAGTATTACTAATAGCCAAGGCTTCATACTAAAACTACATATTGTATTTATACTCTTACTGAATAGTTAACCGTCGCGGTGAGCATAATTACAATTGTAGATCGTATGCAAGAGCTGTTTTACTGACTGAATTTGCGATTGCGGTAGCCATAAGCAAACGTGACGAACAGTTAATCGCGGTCGGAAATTATGATAAAGTACTGAAACTAGAACAAGTAATGAGCGCGTACATGCTAAAACTGTGGATTGTCACCAATTCACTTCTATTCAGCCAGTGGCCAGTTAAACGTCACTGCAGAAGAGTTTGCAACATAGTCGAATAGAGACTTAACCAGCGTACTTCTCCATGGAGATACGACAAACGGAGTTGCTGTGATAACTTCATCTGCGACATGGTAAGCCGTCGCCACTCCTCTCTAATGACGAACAGATGAGCTGCACTGCTGTGCGCTCTGCCCATAAAACTAAAAGAATTTCGCAGTTCATACTGTAAATCGTATGTTTCATTGTAGAACTTTTGCTGCTAAATTACTTGAAGTAAAGTATTAACTTCTGTGTAGCTTTGTTCGAACACCGTTAGTGGTAAGTTTTTTCTTTTACTTAAACTATCTTTCTTTTAAATTAATGTTGCTGCAGTTACATGTATTTTGTATGCCTTTTGAGGGAACGTCTTATAAAAGTGTATGCTGTACTATTTTCAAAGTGAGTTGCGGAAAAGAGTACGCAAAGTCACTAGTAATTTCAGTTAACATTCGTGTAATATACGTAAGCAGAGTCTATGTCTTGATATTTAATGATATTTAAGGTCTTAATTGCATAAAAATACCGGGTATTTTGAGAGCATATTGACCGAAAGCGTTTTTTTTTATTATTTTGTAATCATTCACAGTAACAACCTAACCTAACCATTTTTCTAACAAAGAAAAATAGTCCATTATGAACTCACTTTCCAATCGGTCGCGCCCTGCGGTGATTCTTTAGTAACACAATAACTAAATCCAAAACTAAAACCGCTCAATACTTTAAAATAACAAATTATAGGTGTAAATGGACCACAGCTAAGCGAACGACAGGGCCATACCGAAATCCAAAACCTCTCGGTACAACTGTCGAAAAATCGGCGGGAGGACTGTACGGTAACAGGTCTCAGAAGCGTACTGAATAGGAAATTCGGATAAAGAACCGAAAATGACGTCACTATCGAGACTAACTTACTGCACCGATCGGTATGAACGATATAGAATAGGGCCCCAGACACAGATACTCGTAGAACATGCAGCAAGTAAAGTTAATTGTACAATTAGTAGAATTATTGATATGGGACAAAGGAGGTTTCGTTTGCTCGTGAATGTAATTGAACTGTAGCAGGAGTCCATATTAACTATATTTGTGGGTACAAACCAGTGTTTGGCCAGACACATTGGTGAAACATGCTGATGTGGTGGGAAAGGCACAGCGAGGAATTCTGCTAGGCTGGTGCGGAGCGTTAAGTAGCACATCTAAGGACATCCTGGCTATATTAATGGGCTATAAATGAGCTATAAATAAAAAAAATTGGGCTGCGATATATTGAATGAAGAAAAAAGAATACGAAAAAAATACACGGAATTCTTGGCTAATGAGAAAGAAGTCAGTCAGTAATAAAGAATTTAATATTTCCAGAATGGCAGCAGGGATGTAATTACTGAGACATGGGAAGTAGATCGTTTCAATTTGTTTCTGATGCGAACGGAAGGCTCCAGCTAGCTGTTTTGGAGCCAAGTAGGCGAGTAGAACATTATACTACGTATCTGAATAAAATTGGTACGAGGGCAACGACCAGCTATGAATGTGGCGAAATCCGCACACTAGATCATCTCCTATGGGAGCGTGCCTAGTTGAAGATGTAGGAAGGACTTCCGGACAGGCTTTAAGAGCGGAAATTGCGTACAACATATTTAAAGTAAAAGAGGGCTTTTGTATTCTAAATCTTCAAAGAGATGCTGTCGCTCAAAAAAGCGGAAGTACAGTCGATAACCAGCACAGCAGAGACGAGAGAGGCCAGTAGAGGGGCCTAATGTAGACGACGAAGTCCGAGAGCTCTACTATCGATTGGTCCAGTAACGGAAGAGAGGAGCGAGGAGTCCACTAGCGCACTTCAGATGACGAACAGGGATCGGCGAAATTCAAGCGACCCACTCTGATCCGTCGCCATGCTATCTGAAGGCCGCAAGATATTGCTGGACAAGACACCGTCGCAGACCTGGTATGCGCCGTACAGAAAAACTAGATAAATTCCATCAGCAATAAAATGTGTTTGAGAGTCTGTGTTCGTAACAATATCGTAAATAATCGTAGTAGAAGTTGTAGTACTAACATTTGTAAGAGAAGTTTTAGTAGTAACAGTAGTAGTGGTAGTTGCAGTTACTGTAGAAAAATCGAAGTGGTGGTAGTGGTAACAGGGTCTTTTTATATTTGTAATAGACGAGTTGTTATTATTTTTGTGGTAGTACATGCAGTTGTAATAACACTAAACGCAATGAGTGACAAATTTAGTTTTAAAAACTGAATAAGGAAAACCTGGGGCTGTTTTTCCGCCACAGTCAAGGAAGGCCCATGTGAGAGACGAAAAAGGTGGCAAGGATAAGTTCATGTAGTGTAGCGTATAGGTAGGCATCTAAAAGGTAGAGCATACTAGCAGAGGGCCGGTTTATGCCACAAGCAGCGACACAAGGCGCCGCTTGGAGCGCCACAGGCGTCACAGCTTTCAGATTTGTATACAACAGAACGCGTCACCATTAGTAGTGGCCGCTCGGGTGGCAAGCTGGGGGGGGGGGGGGGGGGGGGGGGGGTTCCCAGGTGGAAGTTTCACAATTAGTAGCAGCACAAACTGACACGGATAAGAGATTACGAGGGACAATGGGTACGCCAAATGATTAGTCGCTTTTGCGGAGAAATTTTCTAGAGCCGACTCTGGCAGAAACAAAGAGATATAAGGAAAAAATAGAACGATACATTCTGTGAGATCAGCTCAGTAATCAAAACAGAAAAAAAAATGATAGTGATTTACGTAAATGGAATTTTACACCGGAACTGCGCATTCTTGTCACCGAGAATGTGGACTAACAAGGTTAAATGAATAGCAAATAGGATAAAAAGCTACGTAGTTCTGGTGCATGACAGCGGGCAGTAACGAAAAGCGTGGCAAACAAAAGCTGTCGTAAATACTTCGTGTAGGCGGTATCTGTTAGCTGTTGGGCATGTTAAGAATTGCTTTATACAAAAGACAGCCGGACTAGTTATTTTATTAGCGGCTGTCGGTTTGAGATGGATACAGCTATGCACAGTACTACGCACCGAGCTCCTTGCAGAGGTTGACGACGGCGTTGAAGGTCTTGATGGAGAAGTCGACGCGGCAGTCGAGGTAGCGCAGGTCGGGCAGCTGGACGCGCAGCGTCTTGTGCATCGGCGTGAAGTCGAGCAGCGCGTCCGCCTGCACGCCGTACTGGTCGAGCGTGGAGCGCGTGCGCGACAGCCACACGTTGCGCGCCGGCCACCACAGCGCGTGGTCCGACCAGTCGTTGGCGATGCCTGCAACACCGGCCAACACCGTGGTGGTCACGCAAACACTGATAACGGCGTCAGTTCGACGACGAAGAGAGGCGAAAGGTTTGTTCGGCAGTGCTACATCCAATTCAGGGCACTATCTAACGATTACATCTCATACAGCCACCAAACTGCGTGGAATGTAATGTACTGCGAATTCATAGAAAGAAGGATCCTTTATTGTATGATTATATGATAGCGGAACAAACACTGGTAGCAGTTACTTGTGTAAAATATCTGGGAGTATGCGTACGGAACGATTTCAAGTGCAATGATCATATAAAATTAATTGTTGGTAAGGTGGGTGCCAGGTTGAGATTAGCAAAATGTAGTCATCAACAAAGGAGGTGGCTTACAAAACTTGTGTATTGCTCATCAGTGTGGGATCCGTACCAGGTCGGGTTGACGGAGGAGATAGAGAAGATCCAAAGAAGAACAGCGCGTTTCGTCACAGGGTTATTTGGTAAGCGTGATAGCGTTATGGAGATGTTTAGCAAACTCAAGTGGCAGACTCTGCAAGATAGGCGCTCTGCATCGCGGTGTAGCTTGCTCGCCAGGTTTCGAGAGGGTGCGTTTCTGGATGAGGTACCGAATATATTGCTTCCCCCTGCTTATACCTCCCGAGCAGATCACGAATGTAAAATTAGAGAGATTCGAGCGCGCACGGAGGCTTTCCGGCAATCGTTCTTCCCGCGAACCATACGCGACTGGAACAGGAAAGGGAGGTAATACCAGTGGCACGTAAAGTGCCCTCCGCCACAAACTGTTGGATGGCTTGCGGAGTATAAATGTAGAAATGTAGTTGTAGTAGATGTCGATAGCCAGAAGCATTTTTTTTTAGGAAATGAAGATCGGACGATTTAGCGAGGCGTCCGGTGTGCAGTATGTTGCCTGAGCGATAGGCGCAGTCTAGTGAACACTGCTACATTGTCCACAGCATACTCGCCGTGAAGATGGGCAACCTCGGTCACCGACGATGCTGAAATAAACATCCGCGTTCACGGTAACACGAATGAGCTGGAAACCACCTCTAGCCCGAACTACTCTCTCTACACACCGCGTCGCGAATTCCACGACGTGAATCAATTGGAAACACAGACCACATTACACGCCTTCGGCGGTCTACACTCCTAGTTCCGTACGGTTCAGTTAAAGGAGCGAGAACACTACGGCAACGAAGCTCAACGAACGTCGGTTGCCAATGCACTGACGTTCGGCTTCTCATCCGTACCAAACTAACAGCTTTGGGCCAGGGGATTCGGCCGTGCTGAATCACACTAGGCTCGGATAATCTCCAACGTTGCTTCCGTTTTGTTATTCTTACTAACTAGAGATCGCAATTTTCTTTTTCACATCGTGCGTATCACTTTCTTATAGCTGCGTAATTTATCTCCAAACGTCTAGTATTTCCAGTTTGTTTTTATAATTGCAGTTCGTAGCGGCCCATAAAACATTCCCCCTCACGATGAAATTTTAGCAGCTTTGATGTTCTCTCCGCATTCCACTCTATACTTAGAGTATTTTTAAACACAATAAATACACACCCTTCGCGAGAGCAGGTGTTGTCTGCAGGGAAAACAGCGACTTTTGAAATTAACTTTTTCAGGACAGCCGCAAGTCGCGATGGTCTGTGCGTCCCTTAAGAGAATTAATGTGTGCCGTGCGCAATAGCCCTTCGCGAGGTGTCCGACTCAAAGTATCCATTGTATGCAGTTCTCTTCCCAATTTTCGATCCTTGACTGTTTAAGATAAAATTACATACACTCCCAGCAGCACTTCCTGTCAGGAAATAACTTACTGTCCAACAGAATCACTCTATTTTCACAAAAAATGATCAGTTGTGGCGGACATCAACCGTGCTAGGATGCAATATATGCTGCGGTTCAGTCCTATCGCAGCCAAAACCAAGTTGTCAAAGGCCATTTCGTCTGAAATTTGTCTAATTCCGTCACACAATAAATTATTTTCTAAACAGTAAATCATTTGACGTCTCCAGCTCGACTGAAATGTCGCTCCCTCCGAAACTCGCTGCCGAGTCTGAAAACATCACTGACAGGGTGTGACACGCGTCTCCGTCCCTTTCCGTTATAACCTTCAACAAATCTGGCAACAGTAGGGACACGCGGCCGCGTGGCAGCGGTTCTGCGACGTCTGCACGGTTTAGCGCGACAGCTGCGCTCTTTCACGGCGATGGCCGATGCTTTGCCCGGAGAGCTTACGTATGGACATCATTTATCCCGCCTTACGTGATGTGTCGCTCCCACGATTTGGCAAATTTATTGTATCACAGTGTTATGACCAGATGTTATTCGTGTCAGTACGGTCCAAGTCCTGCGAGACATCTGTCCGTGTTATCGTAATTTCAGAATTTGCCTAAAATAACACGAGAACGACTAAAAACCACACCCACGATAAACTTTGTACCAAATCGACGGTCGTCAATCAGTTGCACGGATTCGATCGAGGTCTGCCTTACTTCACACGCTCGCAAGCCAGCATGCTACATACACGTTTAGCCGCTACACGTGCACGTACTAGAAGTAATACACAGCTGACATAAATATATCACAAATTAGCAGAAGACTGTCATCTTCTCTCCCATTTTTCATTTTATTTCTCAGTTGTTCTTTCTGACTTCAATGTCTACACTTTTTTCAATGTGTTCCTCATTTGCATTGTGACTAATACCCGATCGCAGGGGCGGATTAATGAAGTTTCGTGGGTGGGGGCGCTGCCTAGGAGAGAAAGAAGACCCAGAGGTCCTACACCTGAAAGTTAAGAAACTACGGTTTTAAGCTGTTTTGATACTTAAAAATATCAGACAACTGCAAAAAAGTGATTCACCTTTTTATCCGGCTACAGACGTTCGGAAAAATTCAAGGAAATATACAATATTATTCGCTCAAGAGGACTCATTACATCAACAAGCAAATACATTGCAACTAATTTAGTTTCACCAATGACTTTGATCCACTTACCACCTGAAGATAATAGGTGATAATCAAAATACTTCGTGCTAATCAAGTACAACGACTGATGCAGAAATTCTCCGTAATTTCTAATTTCACTTTACAGTCGCAGCATCAATAACAGACCACTATGGATGACAATGCGTAAAAACTTGTGAGTAATCTCGAATAATGTGACTTTACTAACATTGATTCCGAAAAGTAATGTTATTGTGGTCTTCGGTCCAGAGACTGGTTTGATGTAGCTCTCCATGCTACTCTATCCTGTGCAAGATTCTTCATCTCCCAGTACCTACTGCACTCTACATCCTTCTGAATCTGCTTAGTGTATTCATCTCTTGGTCTCCCTCTACGAGTTTTACCCTCCACGCTGCCCTCCAATACTAAATTGGTGATCCCTTGATGCCTCAGAACATGCCCTACCAACCGATCCCTTCTTCTAGTCAAGTTGTACCACAAATTTCTCTTCTCTCCACTTCCGTTCAATATCTCCTCATTAGTTATGTCATCTACCCAGCTAATCTTCAGCATTCTTCTGTAGCACCGCATTTCGAAAATTTCTGTTCACTTCCTGTCCAAACTATTTATCCTCCATGTTTCATTTCCGTACATACCTACACTCCATACAAATACTTTCTGAAACGACTTCCTGACACTTAAATCTATGCTCGATATTAACAAATGTCTCTTCTTCAGAAACACTTTCCTTGCCATTGCCAGTCTACATTTTATGTCCTCTCTATTTCGATCATCATCAGTTATTTTGCTCCGCAAATAGCAAAACTCCTTTACTACTTTAAGTGTCTCATTTCCTAATCTAATTCCCTTAGCATCACCCGACTTAATTCGACTACATTCCATTATCTTCGTTTTGCTTTTGTTGATGTTCATCCTATATCCTCCTTTCAAGACACTGTCCATTCCGTTCAGCTGCTCTTCCAGGTCCTTTGCCGTGTCTAACGAAATAACAATGTGATCGGCGAACCTCAAAGATTTTATTTCTTCTCCATGGTTTTCAATTCCTACTCCGAATTTTTCTTTTGTTTCCTTTACTGCTTGCACAATATACAGACTGAATAGCATCGGGGAGATGCTACAACCCTGTCTCACTCCCTTCCCAACCACTGCTTCCCTTTCATGTCCCTCGACTCTTATAACTGCCGTCTGGTTTCTGTACAAATTGTAAATAGCCTTTCGCTCCCTGTATTTTACCCCTGCCACCTTTAGAATTTAAAAAAGAGTATTCCAGTCAACGTTGTAAAAAGCTTTCTCTATGTCTACAAATGCTAGAAACGTAGATTTGTAGGTTTACCTTTCCTTAATATATCTTCTAAGATGAGTCGTAGGGTCAGTATAGCCTCACGTGTTCCAACATTTCTACGGAATCCAAACTGATCTTCCCCGAGGTCGGCTTCTACAGTTCTTCCATTCGTCTGTAAAGAATTCGTGTGTGTTAGTATTTTGCAGCCGTGGCTTATTAAACTGAGAGTTCGGTAATTTTCACATCTGTCAACACCTGCTTTCTTTGGGATTGGAATTATTATATTCTTCTTGAAGTCTGAGGGTATTCCGCCTGTCTCACACATCTTGCTCACCAGGTGATAGAGTTTTGTCAGGGCTGGCTCTCCCAAGGCCGTCAGTAGTTCCAATGGAATGTTGTCTACTCCGGGGGCCTTGTTTCGACTCAGGTCTGTCAGTGCTCTGTCAAACTCTTCACGCAGTATCGTATCTCCCATTTCATCTTCATCTACATCCTCTTCCATTTCCATAATATTGTCCTCAAGTACATCGCCCGTGTATAGACCCTCTTTATACTCCTTCCACCTTTCTGCTTCCCCTTCTTTGCTTAGAACTGGTTTTCTATCTGCGCTCTTGATATTCATGCAGATGGTTCTCTTTTCTCCTGTAGGCAGAATCTATCTTACCTCTAGTGATATATGCCTCTACATCCTTACATTTGTCCTCCAGCCATCCCTGCTTAGCCATTTTGCACTTCCTGTCGACCGCATTTTTGAGACGTTTGTATTCCTTTTTGTTTGCTTCATTTACTACATTTTTGTATTTTCTCCTTTCATCAATTAAATTCAATGTATCTACTGTTACCCAAGGATTTCTACTAGCCCTCGTCTTTTTACCCACTTGATCATCTGCTGCCTTCACTATTTCATCCCTCAAAGCTACCCATTCTTCTTCTACTGTATTTCTTTCCCTCATTCCTGTCAATCGTTCCCTAATGCTATCCCTGAAACTCTCTACAACGTCTGGTTCTATCAGTTTGTCCAGGTCCCATCTCCTCAAATTACCACCTTTTTGCAGATTCTTCAGTTTTAATCTACAGTTCATAACCAATAGATTATGGTCGGAGTTCACATCTCCCCCTGGAAATGTCTTACAATTTAAAACCTGGTTCCTAAACCTCTGCCTTACCATTATACTATCTATCTTAAACCTTCCAGTATCTCCAGGCCTCTTCCATGTATACAACATTCTTTCATGATTCTTGAACCAAGTGTTACCTATGGTTAAATTATGATTTGTGCAAAATCCTATCCAGCGGCTTCCTGTTTCATTTCTTACCCCCAATCGATATTCACCTATTATGTTTCCTTCTCTACCTTTTCTACTCTCGAATTCCAGTCACCCATGACTATTAAATTTTCGTCTCCCTTCACTACCTCAACAATTTCTTTTATCTCATCATACATTTCATCAATTTCATCATCATCTGCAGAGCTAGTTGGCATATAAACTTGTACTACTGTAGTAGGCGTGGGCTTCGTGTCTATCTTGGCCACAGTAATGCGTTCACTATGCTGTTTGTAGTAGCTTACCCGCACTCCTATTTTTTTTATTCATTATTAAACCTACTCCTGCATTACCCCTATTTGATTTTGTATTTATAACCCTGTATTCACCTGACCAGATGTCTTGCTCCTCCTGCCACCGAACTTCACTAATTCCTTCTATATCTAGCTTTAACCTATCCCATTTCCCTTTATAAATTTTCTACCCCACCTGCCCGATTAAGGGATCTGACATTCAACGCTCCGATCCGTAGAACGCCAGTTTTCTTTCTCCTGATGACGACGTCCTCCTGAGTAGTCCCCGCCCGGAGATCCGAATGGGGGACTAATTTACTTCCGGAATATTTTACCCAAAGAGGACGCCATCATCATTTAACCACATAGTAAAGCTGCATGCCCTCGGGAAAAATTACGCCTGTAGTCCCTGCAACTACTGAAAAGGCTGCTGCCCCTCTTCAGGGACCACACGTTTGTCTGGCCTCTCAACAGATACCCCTCCGCTGTGGTTGCACCTACGGTACGGCTATCTGTATCGCTGAGGCACGCAAGCCTCCCCACTAACGGCAAGGTCCATGGTCCATGGTTAAGTAATACAGGAACAGAAAGCACTGGTCAACATAATACGCAAAGAGTCACTTACATGTTGTCCCCTTTTAGATCCGAAAGCAAGGGGAAACTACAGCCGTAATTTTTTCCCAGGACATGCAGCTTTACTGTTTAGTAAACATGGGCTCCAAAATGTGTATCTTAAGATGAATGAGCTCTACTTCATCTTCGATCCTGAAAAGAAACCACTTCTACTGAAAGCCCTTTGCTTTCCATATTTTGGGAGGAAATAGTCTGGACAAAAACAAGGAAAAATTATCTAATAAACATGGGCTGTAACACACATAGCTTAAGAGCTATGAGCACTTTTTCATTTTCGATACTATGGAAAAAATCTCTTCTGTTTAACAAGTGCTCATAGTTTTTAGGGTATCCATTTTAGAGCTCGCGATTATTAGACTTTTTTTGCCTGTTGTGTCCTTCAATATCGTTCATTCCTCCTGGGACGGCGTACACAATTCAGTTCTTCGAGTACAGCATGTGTTAACATATACTGTTTCAAGTATAGGTTTTGCTTTTTTTTGCGACAGAATACGTCATTAGTGAGCCTTATGAATACTCTGGTCACAATCGTCTGTTACACGTTGTCGTTTCTTAAGTCACTCGTGTTTCTCAAGTCTGTAACACCGTTAGTCTTCAAACATCGACTGCACTAAAATGCAGTGTTTTCCGGGTAAGTGACGTGGGTGGGTGGTAGAACAGACGCGTCTTCCTGTTTTAAAATCACTGCTATTCGGTTTGAGCCGTACGAGCTGTGGTCCTGCTCTCGTGGGTGACAGCCGTGAAGGAGGGCTAACACCGTATTTCGTAACGGCGTAATCTAAATACGACGGATGGGTCGGTGACAGCTGCTATATGCCCGCTCCCAACCTAACAATGTCCTCGAGGAGGAGCGGGCAACGGCGTCCGTGGCCAGGAAGTTGGCCGCCCTGGCTGCGGAGCGATCCATTCACTCCAGCCAATCTGGAGGGATGCCCTTTGTGCCGGACAGCAGCCAGTTGACGGGGCGCGCCCATTACTCTTCCCCGCGGAATAACAGCGTTTCTGCGGGAGTGCCGGCCACAAAGACGAAGGGTCGGGACCCAGTCTGTGCGTCGGCAGCGGCGTTGCGAGCCTGCTCCGTGGGCGAGAAAATACGTGGCAGGCTGGTGGGCCGAACGTGTTATAGGCGGATATATACTAGACATTAGAAAATGCGTGTGCCTGATGCTTCTTACTCGTTTTCTCTGACTGCAGTAGGCGGCGATGCGTACCAGTAACCGACGTGCTCTCACAAATGGTGGCAACGCTGCTTTAGCTAGCAGTAACTGACACGTCATCTGGTTCCCTGTCTCACTGTACATTTTGGCGCCAGACATTGATATGCAAACGGGTGAACATCAGTCGGGAGAAGATACACAGCAGCAACATAAACATTATATTTTGCGAAGTGCACAAGTGTAACTTGTGAGTGGAATTCGTGGGAACAAATGTATCGTGTCTCCCTGTGAACGTCCACAATAGACGAGCACGCAGATGAGGACGGATGTTTCGAAAATAGATGTAACTAATTGGAAAATAGACTCGCCAAATATTTTAGCGCAGCAAAATTACGTTTATAGGTAAAATGATTTCTTAGCTCCCCAGCCAAACTTACAGTAATATCATTTAGTTGTTGATGACAACCTACCAGCGTACAGTGATTTACACAGGGTCCTGCAGAACAGAGCAATGTAGAAAATAAGGTAAAAACCACTACAGAAATAAACCGTTTTTATATCTAAATTTCGCTAGCTTAATTAGTGGTAAAAACATGTTCTGCGTTCTACGGAAATGAATAAAAGTACCCACCCATGGTGGCACCAAGGTGTTGAAGCTTCTTTGGCCATTGTTCCTACAAACAATGGTTATCTGCACGACAGGCGCACACCAATTCCCATAATAACGCTAGCCAAAGTATGTGACGAGTTTTATAACCTTCTTGAAGTTTGCCACGCTTCCGGTGAGGGGTTCAAATGGTTCAAATGCCTCCGAGCACTATGGGACCTAACATCTGCGGTCATCAGTCCCCTAGAACTTAGAACTACTTAAACGTAAGTAACCTAAGGACATCACACACATCCATGCCCGAGGCAGGATTCGAACCTGCGACCGTAGCAGCCGCATGGTTCCGGACTGAAGCGCCTAGAACCGCTCGGCCACAGCCGGCGAGGGGCCATTCATCATATGTGAGAGTTAAATCAAAACTTTGCTCCAAAACGCAACTGTAAAATTAGGTAGAAACCAGCGCTACACAAGGCAGCAGGGGACGAAACTGTGCAGTTTTAAAATGTCAGGTTGTATGCACGTGCATGTAAAACATATTTTGAAAAGGCATACGAACCAATTGACAGAAATGTACTAATCAACATTTTAAAGGAATTCGGACTTGACAATAAAACAACAGAAATAATTAAAGTAACTTGACAAACACAACAGCAAAAGTAAAATTTAAGGGGGAACTATCAAAACTTTTATCTGGAGTAAGACACAGGGATGGTTCATCACATCTACTTCTTAACTGTGCGTTAGAGAAGGTAGTGAGAGAATGGAGAAAATCCGTCAATACTAAGGGTGTTCAACTAAGAAGAAACCCAAATAAAATCATCTTAGATTGTTTAGCTTTTGCAGATCAAATGGCATTTATTACTGATTCAATCGACAGTGCCGAAAAACAAATCACAGAACTAGAGTAACAAGCAGACAAAATAGGACTAAAAATATCACTTGAAAAAATACATTTCATGACATATGAAAATGATGCTCCTCCAGATATTAAAATTAATAACAACGCAATATATAAAACAAACTGTTTTAAATACGTAGCATAGTGGATAATAAACAACACAAAAGGAAGGTAGCCGTAGAAAACAGAGCACATAAAATGGAACGAGGAACACAAAACAAAGGCAGCCATAGAAAGTAGAGCACATGAAATGGAAAGGGCATTGCAAACGACAAAAAGATATGTGGCACGAAAGCTGTCTTGGAGCACATTAACTAAGACACTATCGGACAGTGGTAAGGCCTCGAAGACTGTATGCAGCAGAAACACTTAAACTAACAAGATTTGAGGGTCTTGAAAACGTGGAAAAAGTTGAAAGAAGAATTCTAAAGAAAACACTGGGTCCTAGAAATAGTAGTAGTGTTGAAAAAAATTAAGCTCAGACAGCAGTATACGAAAATGAAAGCTAGCCGATGTCATGAGAAAAGAAGACTACAATTTTATGGCCACATATGTGGAACGGATAGTACCAGACTACCCAAGGAAATAGTTAACTCACTAAATAGTTACTAATCCAAACGCACATGGTGCACCGAAACTGGCAAGTACACGAAAAAGACAGGAATCAGAACGGACATAATAGATAACACAATACTTCTTAGAGAAGCAACACAAAACGCAGGATTTCAGGAAAGAAAGAAGCCTGCAAAAGAAAGAAGGCTGACGGAGGAAGAAAAGGAACGACACTCTCGAAGGCTAAAGGAAGTAGGGAGCAACGAAAATTAAGCACAAAGAAGTAAAACCAAAGTTAATTTATCTTACACTCCAAAAGGATTATTCTAATAAGTAACAACATATCTTTGACTTCGTTCATCATATTAGATCTTTCAGGAAAGTCCGCAACTACGTCATTCATGATTTATATAATGAGAACTGCACCAGTTACTTATGTTTTGATGCTTAGCGCAACGCATTTCGAGAATATATTCTCATTTTCAAGTGCATTTGTGCATTTGTTTACATGAATATGTTTGGTGATGTTTGCATGTGAGATATTCTGCCTGTCTAGCGTCTTTCCGTGATTAGACTACAATCGGACAAATGAATCTTTGAGTGTTTTTAAATGCTAGTGTTAGAAATAGTATTTTCGTTTGTCTACTTACATACAGGTATTGTGCCTCCCCCATTATACAGAATATCATATCCACGCAAATCGTCACACTGTTTGTTTAAAAAACATGCTACAAACATGTTACGAAACTATGGTTTACAAAGAGTTTGTACCCAGTCTGAGGTGTTAATGTGCTTTTGGATTACATTATATATAAGATTGTCAATTGTCAAATGTATTTTTACCACTATTGACTATTAAATTATCGGTTACATTTTTTTCTAATGGGGTAGGTACATATTTATGAAAATTGTTTCAGTTATGCAGGAGAAACATTTGAAGAAATTAACGGATCCACTGTCTATTTCATCATTGAGAATTTTTCTCCTTGCTTTTTGTGGTGAACAAAAAATTCAAGCTCCTCCATTAAATCCACTGTATGTGATTTTTGAAAGTGGTGGAGTATCTTCAGATCTTCTTATATGTTTTTGATGGGTGTCCAGCGTTTTTTATACTGCTGACTTTGTAATCTGGTTACCTATGTAACAGTTGATGTGTTCAGTGTATCTAATTTGAAAATTCCTGCCACTTTGAAAATTCCTGTTAGTAGCTAGAGCAAGTTTTACATGTTATTTTGTGTCTTCCTGAGTCGGATAATTTATCTTTTTTATTGTTCAAGATGGGGACTATTTTCAGTTGTAGTTCGTTGTTTGTGGAGAAAGCTGCTTCACTTTATGTGACCAAAGTAAGTTTACTATTTTTGACAAATGGTACCTACGTGATGTACGTTTGACAGTATTATTGGTTTTTTCTAAAAAACCAGGAATTTCTTGCTTTTTTGTTATTTGTCTCCGCATAGACGTATTGTGTTAAGGATAAAAATTTAAGTAACTAGTGATGTTTTCATTATTTAAATCGTAATATATCCTTGTAAAATCGGATATCTCTGTTGAATTTAAAAAAGTCTTTGCCGTCCTATGCGTTAGTTTATATCTTAATTCGCATGGAACACAGGCTCTTCTGAAATGAGCGGACCTGTTTGAAACACCTTGTGTAATCTCTCTGATTAAAACCTACAACTTAACAAACGCAGGTGGAGAAACGGAAAAAGATTTACACGGACAGGATGACACAACTGTTAAGAGCCTTCAGAAAAGCAGAAATGAAAAGAAATTGGAACCGCCAATGGCGGAAGTTACTATCAGTATGATAGATTAAACAACGAGGGCACAGTAGTGACGCAGCAAAGATGGTGCAGCATTCAAGTCTTAACGATGAACTGAAGACCGTCACAAAACCACTTCGTACCAGCAAAATACGACCCTCCCAAAACTACTTCGTACCAGAAAAATACGACCGTTAGAAAACTACTTCGTACCAGAAAAATACGACAGCGCATTTTAGAGAGTTACAAAGAATTACGTAAAAAAAGCGCTACGTAGGGTAGCGAAGGGACAACGCTGTGCATTTTTAATATGTCAGCTGTACGTATTAAAGACGAGACTGCAAGGACCGGAGTGACAGATTTGAAACAAAAAACTGTGTTCATATGGCTGTCGGACCGCAACCTACGAGAGATGGACCAGTTGGGGTGTGACGCAAGTGTGAACAAGAAACAGTTGTGCGCCAGCGTGGGAGGCCCCGGCTGGCACGGTGACGTAACCGCGACGTATGACATCACGCCAGGCAGCTGGAGTGGCCGAGCGGCTGGAATCGACTCTGGGGAAACTAATGACACAGCTCCGACTGCCGGTGAGCCAGGACCGAGCGAGGTAAAATTCGCGCTGAATACTCGTGTCAGTCGTCGCTCACTTTCTGCTATCAAAGACAAACTCAATGGTCTCCAAATACGCCATTCTTGTAAATAGCTTTCCATGGCGATGTCACATGGTCTGCTGAATGCATTGTGGTAGCTTCTTAACGATTTAAAGTTTTTCCGCGTCTTTAATTTGTGCAAAAATTTACTTTAATATTCACCAGTTTTTCTAGAGGCATAATGTCCAGACTAAGGTGCACTTTTTATACAATGCAGCGTGAAATTTACCGAACATTTCGTTAAACTTTTTCTATGATTATCAAATTAATGTGCGTTGGATCTGAATGCCGAGTACTGTTGTGCAGTACTGGTTCTGTACCACACTGTGACTACTCCCAGACCGAGAGTTTTAGCGCCGACCCGTTGGTAACGTCTGTCTGCTCACTTTTATTTTTGTTACAGATCGTCGATACAGGCTATTAAAAATCACGCTATTTGACAACAACGCATTACTGGAAGTCTTATTCGCAGGCTAAAATCTTTGCATTCTTTCTGTAGCAGTCTGTCATTTCACATGGAATGGCAATTTCTACGAACAGCTGGAAGGCGTCGCCATGGGTAGTCCTCTTAGTCCAGTGGTGACCAACTTCTTCATGGAACATTTCGAAGCACATTCACTGGACTTCGCAATTTGCAAACCTAAGGTGTGGTACAGGTACGTCGATGATACTTTCGTTGTGTGGGGCCGTGGAGAAGAACAGCTCGGTGACTTCCTAAGACACTTAAACAGCCTCCATGCAAACATAAAATATACCATGGAAGTAGAAAAGGACAAAAAACTTCCACTTCTAGATGCGCTGGTCACAAGGGATGGCGTAAACCTGGGACGCAACGTGTATCGAAACCCGACACACACGGACCGATACCTGCACAAACTACCAAACCATCACCGGAGCAAGAAAAGTGGCATGGTTAATACGCTCGAAACGCGAGCGGGACGAATATGTGAGCCGCAGCACCTCAGACGCGAAATGCAACACCTGGAGTGTTCTGAGGAGCAATGGGCACTCCACAAATTATATTAGAAGTGTAACAGAGCCAAACACTCGACGAAGTAAGAAATCAGAAAAAGAAATGTCGAGTACGGCCTTTCTGCCATACATTCCCAGAGTGACGGACAGAATCGGTCTATATAGCGGAAACACGGCGTAAAAACGGATTTCAAACCGACAAGGAAGATCAAAGAGTGTCTTAGATCGGCAAATGTCGGGAATATACCGCTTACCATGCACACGCGGAAAAGTTTATGTCGGAATGACTGGACGATCAATCAACACCAGGATCAAAGAATATAAGCGACATTGCAGGTTGGGGCAGGTGGAGAAATCGGCCGTGGCAGAGCACGCACTGAGACCGACCACGTAATCGAATTCGCCGACACGGAAGTAGAGAAGCACTATCACACCCGCTTGTTCAGAGAAGCTGTAGAAATACAAAAACATCCGAATAACTTCAACAAGAAAGAGGAAAACCTTAAGGTAAACGGATCCTGGCTTCCCGTACTGCAGCGAACGACCGTCGCAGGTAGCGAGAGGAGAACCGCACCGGAAGTGACCGCTGAGAAGCCCTCGGACGTTGGCGCGCCAGGTACATATAGTCTGCGGCCGCGAGCTCGGCTCCAGTTCACCACCGGCAATGGAGGTTGAAGCTTTGACAATGCCAGCCACTCGTGCTGGCCAAACGTCAGTAACATCATTACATGAAGTCGGCCGAAGAACCCGAGACAAAAGCCAATATGCAGTTTGTTAAGCATATAAGGTGCTGGAAAGGATACACAAGAGAAAATCATTCTTTACAACTTGGGTCCTCAACAGTATTTATTTTCACATTTTTCGTAAACAGTTGGTATACCTGTCCTTATCTGCCCCTTGCAGAATTTTGATTACACCAAATACCGTATATGGTATATTATGACTTCACTCATCGTACCGTACAATCAGGTATGAAGTGGTGTATCTTGCACAGTTCTTCTCTTTGCTAGTCACCTGATGACTTCCTGGCGAGCTCCCGCGCAGGTGTCTTTATTTTGCTGTGACTACAATTTGGAGTCAAGCTCTGTTTGGTGAATAATGTGTATGTGTGAGATATATAAACAAGCATTTATTAACATAGAATGCTCTTCTAGAGTATACTAAGCTTATGCCGAGGAATTATGTCGGAAAGATTTTGAAATAAACAATGAAGCGATTTCTGGTGCAGCAAAATGTGAGTGGTTAGAGTGCTGGGACCAGTGTCACTGTTGAGAAGCCAAGAATTGTTCAGAAATGCAGGCTGGAATACTCGAAAGCATGGTCCTGTTTGCTGCGCTCGTGCAAATTTGATTTACACGTTTGCTGTAGTGTGTGTAGCCTGGATATTTTAGTTGCGCGAGGTGGAAGAAACAACTGCGGCAAACAAGTAGCTGGCAGAATTCCTTCACGTACGGTGAAGCTGAGGGACGCGAACAAGAAGTTAACAATTTTTACTAAATCCCAGGTAGATGAAAGATTGGTAACAAAGGTAGAGTTGTTATTTACGATATTGCTTCCTGACCACAACTTGCCTTTAGCATACAATGACCATGCGGGATGTTTGTTCAAAAAAATGTTTCCTGATTCGAAAATAGCCTCCAAGTGCGACTGTACGAGAACAAAAACGGGAGCGCCACTTAAAAGTGTGGTTCTGCAATCTGCAATTGAGGGAAATGTAACGAAGTCAGTGACGTCTTAGTCCTTAACCCTGGAAACAGACGGCAGTAACGCTATGAATAACAGAAACCTCTACCTGACGCCGAAACCACGCACATTTCAACTGTAAGTATCTCAATTCGAGAATACAGGCAAAGGAATAATCAGTGCTTTTGATAACGAACTAAAGAAGAGGGAGATTCCGTGCGATAACTGTGTAGGTTTCGCGTGTGACAATGGAAATACGATGGTGTTTCCAAAGTTCCTTTATTTGTAAAGAAAATACTAATGTTCACGTGCAAGGCTGTCCTTGTCATCTTGTACACCCAGATGCTGAAAAGGGCGTCATTGACTTGTAAATATTAATATTGAACAGTTTTTAATTGACATTTTCTATTAGTTGCTAAATTCAAGGAGGAAAAATCCTGTAAAGATATGTCAGCAAGTCTTTGGTGAAAAGACACACAAAATATAGAAGTATCCTTCTACTAGGTGGCTGTCACTGTAACAGTGTGTCTTAAGGGTCTTAGAACAGTGGAACCCTTTAAAAATGTTCTTCTTTAAATCATATCCTGATAAGGCAAGCTCAAAATTACGACAAGTTAAGGCACTGTTTGAAAATCTATCTACTAAGCTTTATCCTTAGTTTCTTAATTCTGTTCTTCCACATCTACATCTACATGGTTACTCTGCAATTCACACTTAAGTGCCTAGCAGAGGGTTGATCGAACTCCTTAAATGTATACCTCCGACAAGAGGACCCACTTATTCAAAAGCTTCATTCACTCCTGCCAGTAAGTTTCATATCAGCGCACACTCCGCTGCAGAGTGAAAATCTCATTCTGGAAACATCCCCCAGGCTGTGGCTAAGCCATGTCTCCGCTATATCTTTTCTTTCAGGAGTGCTAGTTCTGCAAGGTTCGCAGGAGAGCTTCTGTAAAGTTTGGAAGGTAGGAGACGAGGTACTGGCAGAAGTAAAGCTGTGAGTACCGGGCGTGAGTCGTGCTTCGGTAGCTCAGATGGTAGAGCACTTGCCCGCGAAAGGCAAAGGTCCCGAGTTCGAGTCTCGGTCGGGCACACAGTTTTAATCTGCCAGGAAGTTTCATATCAGCGCACACTCCGCTGCAGAGTGAAAATCTCATTCCGGGATCTTTGCTTGTGTTCGCCATAGAAGCCTTAGAGGCTGTCGTTCTCTGGTGTACACCTTGCCCGGCTGACGTGTCTCGTCGAGTTAATCAAGCCCATTCGAGTGCTTCCTTTCGTCCCTGACTCAATTGCCGGAAATTATAGGTCTGCTGCCAAGTATATGATGATTTTCTTTCATCCATTCTAAACAGACGTCAGAAAAATACTAGCCTCCTTTTTGTAACAGACTCGGCTAACCTTTCATATTCCTGGTACAGCTCTTCCCTTCGCCGCAATCCACACTGCCCATCAACAATCTTCCTACCAATTTTTTTTTATGTTTGGGAGGATATTTCTCTCGAATTTGTCAGCTTCTCTTATTCCCAGCATTTCTGTCGTTCGGAGGCTTTCACTAGCATACAGACACACTGTTTGAATCGCATGTTTTTAGCGTCTTTGTTAATCTGGCCTTGGGATGGCTTTTCTTCTGTATAACATGTGTGTCTGTGAAAAATCTACGATCGTTCTTTCAAGCCTGGTACTATTGGCATGTGCCGAGCCAGTTTGCAGCTGTGCTATTTCTCCGAAATGTTTAACGGTGACAACTCGTTGTATGTTACAGGAGTGCCCTATTTTCAGGTAACGATGGCTTTGATGTTTGTCATATTATTTGTTTTTCGAAAGGAAATCCTCAGTCGGACATTTTTGGTTCCTGTTGTAATATATGTATCTGCTCGGTAGCTACGTTCCTAGATAGAGTGACGACGTCGTCGGCGAATGCGAGGCAGTTGATCTCGATGCCTCTTTTGGTTCCTCCGACGCACGGTTGGTTGAGCAGCCCCTTCCTATTCGGTTATTTGTCCCATTCGCGGATAATCTTCTCCAAAACATAACTGAAGAGAACCGGAGACAGTCCATCAACGTGTCTGACCCCTGTTTTAACATCAAACTGCACCCTGAGCTCTCCCTTTTGTCTTCGAACGAGTCCTCCTTAATGTATGATTGATAATTTCCGTTATTTTGGCGCCCACTCCCAGTTCTATCAGTATGTCGAATCGTTAGGGATTAATTGAGATGCCCGTTTCCTTTTCATTTCTTTCTTTAAAGACGTAACTGTGATATTGCCGCCACTTTCCAGCGTCTCACCTGCGACTGAGTCTTCCCCTATATGTTTCCCAACTGTTTCACAGAGTTGTTTTACATCTATTGAGTACTTTCTTCTGTAATTATCCTCGGCCTTTTATCTTCAGGTTCGTATTAGATTCATACACCAAACGCTTGCCTAACACGCAATGTAACGGAGGTCACTTTCCAGTTGGTCTCGATCTTCGAAAGAAATTCCACAAACAACCTATAATTTACTTTCATTTAAGTATACGGTAACACTAGCGACAAGACAGGGTAACCGATAAAAGTTTGCAAAGAAAACAAGCGCGCGTATGACCTTAGTTGTTTTACCGCCCTCAAACAAAACAAAGAAAGCGACCACAAAATCCGATAGGTGATAAGTAAGACTTGAATTACCCGCTGAGAGACAAGGAGGCCGGAAAATCCGAACGCTTTTATTACAGAGATGGGCTACGAGTAAGTGATCATTTCTAGCCATCATGCGGGGTGTAGATGACGACGATGCAGGTGATAGATAATCAGGCACGACTGCTGATTCTCATTATAACAGGCCGAGCTGAAGAAAACAAAGGCAATAGATAAGCGCCTATTGGAGAGATATACCTTACAACTTGCGCGTGAAGTGGAATAGTTGTCGGTGTAACCTGAGAGGCGTTGCGGGGTGGGCTAATTGGAACCGTTGTCTTTCCTCGGGCCCACTGACGACCTGTGGATGCTGCGTCGCGAGTATTTCTGTCGAGAGTGGGTGACGGCTGTGTCGACGACGGCGGAGCCGGTGAGAGGGCAGGGTGAGGGCGCGCCCACACAGCACCGAGCGGCCAAACGTCGCGCGTCGGGAAGTTCCTACACGACCGCCGCAAAAGCGAGCGTTAGCGACCTCGGGTAAGCAGCCGTGTTGTCCAAGTGAAGTGACCGAGTGTGATTAACAGTGAAGAAAAAAATAGAGATTCGACGCCGTGTTGTCTTAATCGAGACGGGACTCGACTTGTGTTCGGATGCCGGCCATCCACGTTGACAGGTTGCAGTGTTCACGTGGAATGCCGCGGTGGCTCCTTCTTCAGTTTCACGGCCGATTCCTCGCACCGTCGTTGACGCGTTCGAGCGACTGGCAGACTTGGGTTCAATGGAAGGACACTTGCAAAATACAGTCGGTCTACAAAGAAGAGTTCTTACGAATCGCTGGTGCTCCCCGTCTCACAGTAATGCCCAGCACGCTAGCAGGGTTTACTGGACGTATACAGAGAAGGGCAACATCAACTGTCACTGCACAACCTGAACTGGTCGACGCCTGGAAACAGTCACGGTCCGTGGCGAGCGCAACGAGAAGCGACCCTAACTGCGGAAACTCACCAATAAATCCGAGGGGGCCAAGAAATGAACACAGACTGAGCACGAAAACAGGAAGGAGGAGTACTGCAAAACAGAAACAGTGAAGGGTCCAACCCTGACAAGTGGAAAACCTAGCGAACCGCAGGAACCACGGCGTCATGGCTAAGCGATCACGGTGCTGGACCGCACACACACTAAACTCTCTGCTAACACTTGTTTCAATTTTTCTTTTTTTTCGCAGCGTTAGGAACTGTCCGTCCGGTCATGGAATGTTTGTTCTCTTTCTGCAGTTTTCGTAGTTGTCATACTATACATGGGTTATAGAATATGAGTCATGTGGTAAGAATACATTACTGTCGCAAATTAATGTGATGAGTAGTGAGAGCAGGCGAGGTACAACATAGACGCCTCACAGAAATGAAAACAAGAAATAAACAGATTTGAACTATGTTACAACAAAGGAACTAAAGAGTCAGATTTCTCAAAAGGTAACACAACTTCAAAAAAGTTAAAAATATACTTTTTGACAGAGCACAGAGAAAGTGTGTGATTGTGGAACTGTTGCGTTGATTTCTTGCACCTTGTGTCACGAACTATTAAGTTTTCATTATTTCCTCGGTAGTGATCACAATCACACTCATACGGACACCTACATCGGGCAAGGGGGCATATCTCACTCACTCACCAGGCGTACAAGTTAGGTGGTTAGGTGCGTCGATAAGAGAATCCTGTCACATGGCACACGTACTGTCTGTCACTAATGCCGTGACCGATACACCAGTCGTGTTTTCCGGTGGAGGGTACTGTTGACTTGTCGCCTTGTCATCAAACGTTTGTGGTTCCCATTCGAAAGGCACTTCCTTTCGAGTGCTTACAGAGTAGTTATGCATAACCAGTTTTCACTGTAGGTCCGTTCCAACACCTCGCTGTTGCAGACGGACGTTACAGCACGACAAGGGCATAAATTTGAATTCAGTGAGCAGCGAGAAAAAAAAATTGATAGGAGGGAGCTTTGAACACAGTTCGCCTGCTTCTTTGCATTTCAACAGGCTGAAAACCACGACGCCTTGGCTGTTCCAGTCTGACCATGTTACACTTCTTGATCTGAACTGTTCGCTGTCCCTGTTTTGCTTTTCTTTCACAGTTCAGTACACCTTCCTGTTTTCATACTTGATCTATGTTCAGTTTTTGATGGGCTATCCACTAAGCTCTCTTATCACTAAATCTGAGAGGGTGCGATGGGGATTTCCCTAGTAAGTAACTGCTGCGGCGGCAAGTATCCTTTGTCATGTACGTGACAGTTCTTCCTCGATTATGGATGTATGTGTAGATGCGTAGGGTGAGTCTCACCCCCCCTCCCCCCCCTAAAGGACGACTGAAACCTAACCTTCATTGATGAAAAGAGGGGAAATAAATCTCAATTGTGGAAGATGTTATTAAAGTGGCGGATCAGTCTCGGCAGTGGTGATCAAGGTGCGGCGGGGCGTCTGTCTGTCGCCCCCCCCCCTCCCACAAACACACACACACACACACACACACAGACACACACAGCACAGGCCGAGGTTAGGTCGCTGGGTAGCAGGCAGGCGGTAGGCGTTGGCACGCGGTCAAATGGACGCAGGTAAACTGACGGAGAGTTAGTGGTTCCCGTACGTTCCCGAAGAATCTCACACAATTTCACCAAAGCTCAATAACATGTTGGTTACAATTATCGTAAGTAAATACACACAAAATTCGACCGAGGAAACACAAACAAAATCCGAAGTGGATACGTCAACGGGACACGAAACTTGGATGAAAACTGAACAAGAATCAACTGTTTGGGTGTTCCAAAATGAAGCGATACCAAGAAAGTTTGGAAACTGTCAGAATAAAGGTATCTTCTTTCTGTTAAAAATACTGTTAAACGGTATATGACGATTTGGTTGTCACAAGTAATCGACGACGAGCGGATCGTCGAATTACCTTCATCGTGACAATGCTGAGTGTCACGCAACATGAAGCAACTGCTCATTTGAAGCGAGAAAGAAAAACATCGCATTAGTGGTTCGCTGGACGTATTCACGACTTCATTTTGTTCCCCTACGTCATAAGAAGATAGTTTGAAAAACTTTAAACGCTTTCAACGAAAGACACTTCTCTTAGTCTTTTTTTTTGTAAAAAAAAAAAAAAAAAGTTGAGCGGTGAGGTGCTGTGTCCCTGTGCGAACACGAGAACCCATGCTTCCACACGGCGCTACTGCCGTCCCTGCCTGCCTGTCGCCGAGACACGGGGACATCACGCGCAAATTCACTCGGAACAGCGTCTTTTGTCTCTTTAACGACCGGGAGCGCAGCGTCCAAATGGCCGGAAAAAGGAGGGGCGACGTCACTGAAGCCGGCCCGGCCCTTTTATTCCGGCAGCTGCTAATGCACGGGAACAAACCCAGAACTCGGCCGGCGCTCCCCCGCGCCAAGTAAGCGGCCCGTCCCACATAGCGGTACTGCACGTCTTCATCTGACACGATTTCGCTCGTGTTGACGAGTCAGCTTTCTTTACTGATATCGTCTCCTCAATTACAAAACGCGTTTCTGGCGCTTCCTGCTCGATATCAGGTTGACTGGATAACTGTGAGTGGTGAAAAAAAATACTGGAAACGTGCCAGGTAACCTATTGTCCATTGACGACAACGACGCGACTGGCCGCTATCTCTGCCTTCCGCTTTCATTGCTGAGGGAAGGCGAGAGACGCGACCCACGTGAAGCAGGATCTGTTGACGTTGCCTCTACTGTCCTGATTTACGAGCTGTTTGATGCGTCTAGACACGGCAGTACGTAGCAAACACGAAGTACGAGTAGCCGTAATCAGAACCGAGCGGCGTGAGATCTCTGCCGACTGTCACCATGTTTACAGGAACGCTGTGGCGTCGTTCGGAATGTGCGCGGCAGAGTAACTGCGTACAGCTACCCCTCACTGGTAACAACAAGTAGGGAGGCGCCACTGCTGGCAATGAGGGGCGCCTGGCGAGACTCGGCCTCCGAGGTGTGCCGCCGCTTGCATAAGACGAACCTCGCGTTCCTCTATAAGGACGTCAGCGCTGGAAACACTAGCTGGCCTGCCGTACCGGGCTCATTTTCCATCGCGTCCGCACCTCGACAGTCTTTGCTTTCTGCCGTAAGATCCTGCGAAAACATTCAGTCCTCAGACGACGATAATCACAAAGTCGACTCTTATTCGACCGACAGTCGTTCTCACTCAACTTCTCGCGACTGTGTCGCCACACTGTTTGTCTCACGAATGTAAACAGTAAACATCACTAGCAAATCCCACTTTATCACGCCGCTCATTCCCCAGACGACGATAACCAAAAAGTCGACTCTTATTCGACCGACTGTCATTCTCTCTCAACTTCTCGCGGCTGTGTTGTCACACTGTTTGTCTCACGAATGTAAACAGTAAACATCACTAGCAAATCCCACTTTGTCACGCCGCACATAGGGATTTTTCGTGCAAAAATTTGGCCAAAATTAGTGGCTGGCGTTTTCTGTACTGTCAGACCATAGGGAACATACTTGCAGGATAATCATGTATTTGCATACTTTGTAACATGAAATAAAGCAAAACTGTAGTATTTTTATAAGATTCTTTATTTATTAGCTACAATAGTATGTGTTATGCAGATGACGACTACGAAACACGTTCACCTGAGCAGTCTGTTTCTATCTGGGACTCCTCTTCGCCGCTATTTTCAGCTTGAGGGACCCGCCTAATCCACCCTTTCCTTGAGAGGAGTAAACGTGATGTTTCTTTTAAGAAATGTTCGCTAGTTTTCTTTGAATTCGGTCTGGCACCTGTTATTAAAGGATCAGATGTAAGTAATAGCCTGTTTATTATGTCCAGATTGCATTTCTCTCGCGAGCATTTTCTGGCAAATGTTTGTCTACAACTCGGCTTACTTCGCGCCTCGGCTGCTTCTTCTGATAAAGTGCTTGTGCGTAAGAGGACACGTTCAATGACAGTTGCGCCATGCATCAAAATCTCGACCAACACCTGTTATTTCTGCTTAGGTTTCAGGGTCTGCAAAAAAAATCTTCTACTGGTATTTCCATCATTGCTGTTTCCATAACCCTGCTTGTGAACATCTACAATTAATCCCAGTATATTTCTAAACATTTATTTTTTTACTTTTTTCAACTATTGAACAAGTTTCTTTCCTTCTTTTGAATGGATTTGCTACTTCTCGATGTTTATTTTATAGGACAAGTGCAACAAAATTCGAAAACTCTACTTCTGGCACGGAGTATAGACACGACGAACTGAAGAGCTTCTATATTTACTAGTTTGGTTTTTGCTAGTCACTGAACGGTTTTGAGGTAGCGTGGCAAATGTAGCATCTCATTGGCGATGCTGTCTCTGTTGCCCGCTTTTCAGACTTTTGCACCACAGTCACCAGCAACGTGTGTTTTATGGGCACATCATCCTCCTTTCTTGCAATTTTTGTTGTAATGGTTCAGTTTGCCTGTTGATATAACAAATTTCTTCATTAGTAACATGAACTGTTTCATGACTAAATCTAATTCTTATTGGTCTGCAATAACGAAGAGATGATGGTGTAGGATTTTTCCAGATAATTAGCTCTTTATTTGTGCGGCTAATAAGTTGGGAAGGCACTAAAGACGACTGAAACATGTTCGCATCAGTATCGTGATAATTTTCAAATTTTTGGTCAAACTGAATTTGCAGTAAACCATCACACCCCATTTACAGATAAGTTCCAGTATGTTTATGTCATCATTTGGAAGAGCATTTAAAACCACTTCCAAATATAATATTAATCCCTCACATGTATGATTAAGCAAGGCTTGAAGTTGAATCTCCGCACATGGAGTATACCGTTACAAGGATAGAACTTTTATCAGCTCTTCCGATTATCTGGCATCGTTCCTTTGTTACCGAGGCTTTCACAGAGACGAACGAGGCTTGGATATGTGAAAGCCTTTTTTTTTTCCTTGTGAGTCTCTACGACTCGGATCTAATGCTAGTCTTTAACCACTTTCGGCAGGCCAGGGTGGCCGAGCTGTTCTAGGCGCTACAGTCTGGAAACGAGCGACCGCTACGGTCGCAGGTTCGAATCCTGCCTCGGGCATGGATGTGTGTGATGTCCTTAGTTTAGTTAGGTTTAAGTAGTTCTAAGTTCTAGGGGACTGATGACCTTAGAAGTTAAGTCCCATAGTGCTCAGAGCCATTTGAACCATTTTTAACCACTTCTAAACCTTCAGTATTTCAAGATTCTCGGAGCTTCGTTTGACGGGCATTCGTTAATTATGTGGCTCCAAATTTCTCAATAGCTGTGTCTTACGCCTTTTGCTGCGTTCACTTAACTCTACGGACGACTCTGATGTTAGCAACTTGACTTTTCTAACACGGAATTTTAATGGTACTTTACAACATGTTATGGTTATTTTTTAAGTAGGTATGTTGTACTTTGCGTAAAGCAAGCCATAGTTTCTTGAATTCTTTATATAAGACAGCGTGTGTTTAAAATATTTCTTTTCTTCATCAGAGAAAGTAGGATCTCATAAGGTATAATTTTCCATAAAGCCTCATCTTTTTACAAACTCTGTTTCAGAACGTCTCTTCATAAGGTCGTGGAGGCCTTTTCTTGTCATAATTTTGACTTTCGAAGGCCCTAGGAGAAAAAAAAAAATGCTTTGAGAAATCATTTCGGGTATGACACTTTTTATGTAAAACAATCGTGCTAAATCTAACAGCGGTGTTCAGCAGCTACTTTTTTTAATTTTCAGTAATGATTTTTCTATCGTATTGTATTAACAATACGCCCTGAATATGATTAATAGTAAAAATTATGATTAATAATAAAAATAATATGAATGATAATAATTATAAATAATGCTACATAATCGGATCATCGGGATCAATTTTGCATTTCACCACACTCCAAATAAAAACACAATTCAAATCGTTCACAAACGCAGAGTGATTTCAAGCCAGTAGAGAAGCTTCAGATGTGCGGCAAGCGATTTGTAAATATAGACCAGCTCTAAGGCCTGTCAGTTCACAGTAAGCAAATAACACGCTGCGTCAACAATGCGTCATCATCAGAATATCGCAGAAAGTTATGCATTCCGGGAATTACTCGTATCTGAAAAGGGGACTTTTGGTCAGCTTTTAGGACAAAAAGCCCCTATGTGCGCCGTACGCCAGATTCAGAGCGTATTCCGCAACTAAAATATTTTCGTTCGTATTAGAAACTTTACATCGATAAAAATGACTGTAAAATACAGTGATACGTCTTCTCCACTTCTAGTCGGGGTCACTTATCCATTAAACTATGCTTTTCTGTACACTCGGCGTTTGGAGTTGCTGAAGAGATGCTACCGTGTAATAGAAAATCATTCCTATTGAGGCGTGGCGCCTTATATCGCTCCAGTCTAGAGCCTAGCCTGTGTATCGGGAGAATGACTCACGCATGCACAGTGACAGAAGGTCTGAAGCGGGTTCAGCCGAGTACGTTGTTCTAATTTTCACCTGCTACAGGACAGTAGCGGACAGGACTACACAGAAAGAACTGCAATGTAGTTACGAATTTTGACCACCAGAGTCCAGTAGTACACAGAGACATTCAGAAAACAGGTCAAGAGAATGTTTTTGTGTATTGTTCTCTTAATTTTTTGAAGCCTTTTTTGTTCATTTCTGTTTGTACAGTTTTTATATGCTTTTAGTAGTGTGAATGATGCGTGAACATGGTTTAAAGTAAATAGTAGATCATTGTTCTACTGATGAACGCTGTACGAACTAGTGTGAGAAAGTTTTAAGACAGTGTGAATGCAGACGACGGGGAATTTTGTTTCACAACGTTTTAAGTAAGTTTATGATAAAAGGAAACCTTATTCGAGTGCAAATGAAAATAATTAATAACGTAAAGTATAAACAAAATATCGGAATGTTAAATATTTATTGCGGGAAAGAGTACTCTTCGAAAGTGTGTTATTCGTTGATTGGTTACTCATGAAAAGCGCGAAGTAACGCGGGAGAATAATGTTTTTCTATTGACCTTAAAGAAAACTGACTAACCAGAACGGAGCATTCTTCGAGCGTGTTCTCTCTTGGAGATACAGAATGCTTACAACAGCCCAAGCAACTCTGAGCCCAGCCTTTCCACGGTACGGTCATGTGTAGTATAAGCTCCTGAGGAAGTTATAATTTGTCCTACGTGTTGAGCCGTGCACGGCTCGTGTTCATGCCATTTATTCGATGTCATCTTCTATTAAGATACTGCCGCGTCGTTTTCTTATTTCAATTACTGGCGTCACTAACTTCCTGCACTACTTGCCCGTGAGCGGCAGCAGCAGCAGCGCGTGTCGATAAGTGCACTGTCGTACCATCTCTGGAGCGACCGATAGTATTTCCGGGTCGTCGTGTGTCTGGCGAGGAGCTGGAGCCGGACCAGCGGTGCAGTCGGGACGCAGCAGCAGTGAAGTCGGGGACGGAGCGCCGGTGAGGCGCCGACAGCCAGTGCTCGCCGACCGCTGGCGACACACGTGAACTGTCCCGAAGGAGGGAGATTGGAGCGAGACGACCGTTGGTTGGTCGTTCGGTTGGTCGTCTCATCGGCCGACGTATATTTTGGTCCTTTCACCATTTCCGGGCCTGGGCAGTAGGTCGGTTGGCGTGGAGCAGCGAGGAATTCTCCGCGGAACGCAGTTTGACCAGGGTTGCTGGCGGTCTCTAGGCGGTCCCGGAGTGTGTGGGGCTGTTCCCATTGCAACGAGGTCCGTGGCTCACCGACGCTGGACACGAAAGTTCAGTTTTGATTTAATCTACCATAGAGTCAAGACTGTTCACATTGTGCCGTTTGGTATTCGTTGTCGGCTGTTGGGATATTCCCACGAGCAACACGTGGTTTTCAAGTTGGAAAATTCTAGCCACTCTCCGATGGAGTTTCACTGTATTTGGTTATTTGAACTGAAGTGCACCAGCGGAATCTTCTGCCTTGTAGCCGTTAACGTTCCGGTTACCTGTCCTGGCCATTGACCTAAATTTCAGGCAGTGTAGTTTCCTCGTCGTGTTGTTGCTGTCCAGTACGGTGTGTAGTTTGACAGCTTCATGTATGATTGGTTGTGGGCGCTAGTATCTTCCACGTTGTTCCGTTGAACTCCCTGTTGTGCCCTGGTCGGTTGAAGTGGTAGTTATCTTGTCGCTGGGTCCGCTGATTGTCGGTCGGTCGGGTTGTCGTCGGATAGAGAATGGTTGGCCCGACTGCCTGTCTCATCTAAGCGAGCGTTAGTGTTTGAATTCCGGGCCGACCCTCGAACATCTGAGCGCCCTTGGATGTACTGCCTTTTTTTATTTGTTCTTGTTGTTTGTACTTATATGGCTTCTAGGCGATTTTTTTTAAATTGAGGTTCTTTTGCGCTTAAGGCGTAAGATTCTTTAGGCCTTCAGCCTAATTTAAAGAACTGTTTCACGTAAGACCTTTGGCATTTTAAAGGTTTTAATGTTGTTGAATTTTAAGTGTTAGGCCTTCAGCCGACTTGAAGTGTCTGATTCTTTGGGCCTTCAGACTAACTAAGGAACTGTTTTAAGATAAGGCTTTACCTTTTAAATAAAATTGGTAACGTCAATGAAAGGGCTTGTGCGTGACTGTGTTAAGATTAGCACGTGCTTGGCAGTGAACGTGTACATCTCAAGGTTCAGAATGTACCGCAGTTTTGCCAGTATTTCCACCTTTGATCCAAAATGAAGACCTTTTCCCGAATCTTAGAGTAGTTTCGTTGTATGCAGCCTGGTGCCAGTTGCAGTACGGTAGGTTTCTGCTGGGCTTTTCTACCGGCGATCTGCTGCAACGAGTTCCAAGGTAGCTGCAGGTAATGGACGAACGTAACCGCGCCGCCGCACGACGACCGGCGGATTTGCAACACTCGTAACTGTGGTATTATTTGGTAGAAAGCTAAACAGTGTCGTACTTCCATCGCAGCTCTGTTGTTGTACGTCGCCGGCCACTGTAGCCGAGCGGCTCTAGGCACTTCAGTCCGGAACCGCGCTGCTGCTATGGTCGCAGGTTCGAATCCTGCCTCGGGCATGGATGTGAGTGGTGTCTTTAGGTTAGTTAGGTTTCAGTAGTTCTAAGTCTAGGGGACTGATGACCTCAGATGTTAAGTCCCATAGTGCTTAGAGCCATTTGAACCATTATTTGTTGTACGTGGTTTCCTTATCCGTCTTCCAAACGCAGATGAGATTAAAATGGAACCCCTGACAAGGCCAGCACGTGGACGTACTACATCAGTTTCGGTGTGCCCGAACCGTAGTTGTCTGGTACGAAAAGCCGCAGTCATCAGTAATATCGTGAGAAGGAACATCAACTTAGATAACCAGATCTCTGCCACGGATGTGTTAACCTAGCTCTGTATGTGGGTGAGGAAGCTGGTTGCAGACAGCAGAATAGAAAGGGGTGGTGAAGCGTGCGCCACGTGACGTAAGCCGCGGCTTCGCCACTTTATCTGCACTGCTGATGCCTCGTCTCTTGCTCTGTCACACTGTGCGCTTACACACACGCTTAAGGACTCCAGTTTTCTCGACTCGTTAGAACGACCTGGGTCTTACCTTCACCGCGCCGCGTAATTCAGATTGCCTCGCAGTTGGGTTTCCGAACGAATGCTCATTGGATTCTGACAAGAATTGTAACCATGTTTATAGTAATCCTCATATGGCCCAAATACCTTGGGGCGTGGAGTTTGAAATGCACGTTCGCTGTAACTTGTCCCTCTACAGTGTCTTCCTGTCTGTTTCTATTAACTCCCCGTACTATGTTTGCGACATGATATAACATGAAAGCAAACAGCCTATCCTCTACTCCAGTTACACTTTCAGCAAACAGTGTGCGTATTCTACGTACCTTTTCGTGCTGCAGCTAACACCGTCTGTTCGAGCCCACACTTGTCTTGAATACGGCAACAGTCTTAGGCTAGTATACGGTATCCTCGTAGTGCCACAAAGTTATCTGTAACAATCATTTTTCGCGACGGCTGACCTGATGCATGGTCGACGAATTTTATTCAACTTTCCATTATGTGCTGAATTATATGTATGCATCGTATGTGACTACAGAAATTGTATTTTTTCCTTTTCGTGGAAGGAGTGTTCACGGGGAGAATGGGCGACGCTCCTGCTTATGACGAGGCGTAGCGCGTCCGAGACCGCCGCCTCTCAGAGGAACCGCCACTTACTGCCCCCGTCTGTTCCGCGAGTCCATCATAAATTGTCTGTCCGGACTGTTACATCTATATCTACGTGATTACTCTGCTATTCTCGATAAATTGTTTGGCAGAGCGTTCGATGAACCACCTCGAAGCTGTCTATCTACTGTTCCACTCTGGAACGGCGCGCGAGAAAAACGAGATTTTTTTCTGTGCAAGCCCTCGTTTCTATTATTTTATCATGACGATCATTTCTCCCTATGTAGATGGGTGCCAACAGGATGTTTTCGCAATCGGAGGAGAAAACTGGTGATTGAAATTTCATGAGAAGATCCCGTCACAGCGAAAAAAACCTTTGTTTTAGTGATTGCCACTCCACGTATCATGTCTGTGGCAATATCTCAGCCATTTCGCGATAATACAAGACGGTGTCCAGCACACGTCGACGAGATGAAATGTAACATGTGAAAATCAGGCCACAACGGACGTCCGGCGAGACGGCCGTGTCGGCGCCGCCGCCCGGCGACTGGGGGTGGGGGGCGTGGCATTTGGCGCCTCGACAGCACGGCCAGCGCCCGGCCAACCCTTTTGAAATGCCAGCGACCCGCCTGCCGCCCGGCTGTCTTTTCCGCCTCCACCTCCGCCTCCGCCTGCGCCTCGGCGCCTTCATCACTAGCCACGCCACAGCTCGGGGGCGAGGGAAGAGCCCCCCCCTCCCCCTCCCTGCACCAGCGCCATTGTTGCGTCCCTCTTCCCAGCGACAGAAAGCCAGACGCAACTACTAAGTCGCTCCCACAAGTATATGCTGTGGTGTCACCGCCAGACACCACACTTGCTAGGTCGTAGCCTTTAAATCGGCCGCGGTCCGTTAGTATACGTCGGACCCGCGTGTCGCCACTGTCAGTGATTGCAGACCGAGCGCCGCCACACGGCAGGTCTAGAGAGTCTTCCTAGCACTCGCCCCAGTTGTACAGCCGACTTTGCTAGCGATGGTTCACTGACAAAATACGTTCTCATTTGCCGAGACGATAGTTAGCATAGCCTTCAGCTACGTCATTTGCTACGACCTAGCAAGGCGCCATTATCAGTTGCTATTGATATTGTGAAGAATGTACAGACAAGAGCTACGTTCAACATTGATGGATTAAAGTTAAGTATTCCACCAAATACCACCTTTTTTCTGAAGTCTAAAGTCCTTGTCCTGTTCCAGACCTCACGCCAGCCTGCGTGAGCTTAAACGCGTGCCTTTCGGCTTCCTCCAAATTCCGTGGGTTGGCTCCTGCCAATCCACAACATATACTAGCCAACGGCGATAAGCTGTCCGCAAATAAATGCATTTTAGCTTTACATTAAGTGTTACGTTATTTACCGCGTACACGAAAACAGATTTTAATCTACCTTTCAAACTGAAGCCCGTCTCACGTAATTTTCAGTGCATTTCTATCGCTCCTACGCCTCATGCGTGTCCACAACCTCCTGCGCAAGAGCATCTGGACTCGGCTGTTGTGTGACGACTTGGTACTGTGTTGCACATTCAGGAGGCGGACGGGAGTGGGGGAGGGCAAGCAGCGTTAAAACACAGACGCCCAACGGCACAACACACACCGTGCCTAATGTAGCGTAGGAACCCACAGGTGTTCGAAACGGCTTCCACTCGTCTCCGAATAGATACATTCAGGGACCTATACGGTTTCCAAGGGGCTCTTGCAGCATTCTTCTTGTAAAATAGCTCGAAGCCCACGTAGGCGGATAGCAATCACGTGCCCTTCTATTCGAAGTAGACCACAAAGGCTCAAGAGTGCTGAGATCTGGTGACTACGGTAGGCAGGAGAGACGCGGCAGTTCATCCCCGTGCTCACAAAGCCAGCCCCGGACTGTACGACCTGGACTGTGGGGGCAAGCACTCTGCCGTATTGCAACACAGCATCGCCGCTGGACAAGAAACACTGTAGCATGCTACGGAACCGATCAGCCAAAATGGTCGCATAGTCCTTGAAAGTAACGCGACGTTGTAGAGTAACCCCGGGGCCCACGGCACACCACAATATGACTCCCCGAGCCGCCACGGAGTCCCCGCCATGTTCCAGTCTTGGGACGTAAACTCGGCCAGAATTTGGATGCAGCTCGAAACAAGACTCATCCGACTAAATGAATTTCTCCCATTTCTGCACAGTCCAGGTTTTATAGCTTCAAAACCACATTTTCCTGTTACGGACATTTGCATCACTGACGTATGGTTTTGGAATTCCAGCACGCCCGGTTAGTTCGCTGCTTACGGAGCTCCCATTGTCTCGATTTAGCGCTGACACGTTTCACAGACTTGTGCAGCTGTCGTCGTGACAGCCGTGTTAAGCGACCGTCCGTCACAATGACTCGATACAAGATTTCTTCCGCGTTGCGACTTCGTGGAGGATGTCCTTCCGCTTTCCCTCTATGCGGTGTAAATCTTCGCGCCTCTCGCAACAGTTTGCCTGCGTCCGGAATTCACTCAGGTGTGACTTCGTGCACACAGAACAGTGTTCCGACCACGACTCGCACTTGCGATATATTGAGAATATGTCACAGGTGGCGCTCGTGGGCAAATAAAGCAGCGCACTTTTGGCTAGCATTTTGATTTACGTTCGAGGATGCACTTCTCCAGCGTTTCTGTATTTTTTACGTGCGTGCCCTGTAAGCTAGCTCTGCACGCCGTTTAACCCGTCGGGACAGATTCCATCGCCGTCTGCGGTACTATGGAAGGAGCACTCCGCTCGTGAGTGTGATCTGCTGGGGAGCTGCCCTCACCCAGAGAGATCCTGCATTTCACACAGACTGCTGACCGACCACTCAACTCTTTCTCCCCGTATCGTAGTTGCAGTACTGGCACGATCCTAACCAATAATCCCCACCACGTTACGTGTTCTCTACACCCTCTGCCACCGAAACACTCTAGCTTGGCAGAACACATTTCTCCTCTTCCTTTAGAGCCCCCTTGCTTTGCTTTCCAAAAACTTGTTTTCTGAATCACCTACTACCATCTTCTTTCAAGCAATCCTTCAAATAACTTTCATACTATACTTTTACACCCATCAAACTCACACCTGCGCATCAACTCATTCTTCAGCCTCAAAGTCTCATTTTCTTTCTCAACCCTTCTTTCAATATTTTGGTCGCTTTCACCTCGATATCGTAAATCTCTCCTTTGTCTTTTCATCTCCGATCCACTCTTTTAATTTTTCAAGTGAACTCAAAATTATACTGTTCTTATGTTTTAGTGCAAATTTTAATCTTTGTATCTGCATAAACTTTTATAATTTAATAAGTCTTTTAATATACTGTATTTTGTGGATCAAATGGCTTACGTGTGGCGATAATGTGTACAGCTGGAAGACTTTCACCGAATGGGGAAATATTGCAAAGATGAGAAAAGAAGGAAGAGCTGCGGGACTATTCAGTGCTCCGAAGCATTCGCATCGAGCTCTTTTAGAGATAAATTCCAGCTAGAGGCACAATGTTCGCTGACGCTTCCCGGCGAACGGCGGAGTCTGCTAACCGGGTGTACTGCGTAACCTAGTAAATTGACAGAGAGATTTTCGACGAGAAAATCTTAAGAATGAGAGCCTCTAAGTGGAGCATGACTTTTTAGAAGGGAATCAGCAACCTTAGTTTTGCTGCGTCCACCTTCTCGCATACAGAGCAGGTGACTCCACACAAGACACACCCTGCCTTCGCCCAGCCGCCTCTGGGGCGCACAATAAGACGAGAGGGCGGCCCGCCGCGTGTTGCCAGCATGCACCCACGAACGTTCCGTTTCTAACAACAGCTGCTACCCACCTCGTCATCTGGAGCTCCTAGTCGCTTCGTGACACGACTTTGAAACAGCCTGTGTACGGCCTACGTTCACACAGCGCTATGCAACCAATGATCTGGCTCTCCCACCCTCAATGTGTTGAGTACTCTATCGTTTTCTTTTTCGGTAAGATTTCTTTCCTTATATCAGTGGCAACATCAGGACAGAAATATTTTTAATATAGCAAGGGACAACACTTTAAGAGAACATTTTACAGAAGGAGGGCTGTTACATTTGCTATGGATGCAATCGCAGTGTTACGCACGAAATATTTTGAGGTTATTGTGTATGTCCGACCCTTGCACACCTTTTGCTTACCTTTCTTCTCTCATAGAATATCAGCGCTATTATTCTCTAACCCCCAAAAGTTGCCAATGATCGGTAAAAATTTCTTTTTCAGTAGTTGTGTTGTTTCTATCTAAGAATCCTACTATTTCGTCAATCTTTTATTTCACTGCATTTAACTAAGGGGTCACCTTGTCGCTATCATTTCTAACTAGGGATAGCAACAAATACGTCACACCTCTCGCAAAGCACTAGATATCGCTCCTTGTCATTTACTCCTTTCCTGTCTCTTGCGGATTCATATCCGATACTGCCGAATGAATATATTCAGATAGATAGTATAAATTCGAACTCTGGAAGAACTAAAATGTAATTAAGGAGGTAAATAACTGGCAAGGCTTACTTATTACGATGTAGACGAATAGTTTGACAACGCGTCTCAATTTAAGTAGTGTCCTTTATTAACGTACATATGCTTGTTGAGATCCATTAATTTAAAGGTCTTCAGAAAGCCTTCCTGTGACCCAAGGTCGTCTGGGACACTTCGCGCTTAATGGAATACCACACATTCTGCAAGCTGCCAGAGCAAAGAATTCCTCTGCTTCGCAGCAAATGGACGCAGCAGCTACCAATATTAAATTCCATTTTCCGTAACAAGCATAATCATTCAGATTCACGGCAGCACGCAATTTTCAGCTCTGTCCTACTTCCGTCATGAGCCACCTCCGTCGGGTTTTCCTCATCTAATGCATGTGTACGATTTAGTAGAGTTGGAGTAAATATTCTAGTTTAGTAACAGAAATGTTAACTGTACTCAGTTACACTTGTTACCAAGCACTAGAGGGGAGTTACGTGCAATTCAACGTGTCACTCGATTCATTTTGTTGCAGGTGATAGTAGGGATGGCGATTATCACTGAAACAACAGGTTTTCGGTTTATCATTTTCTTTCTTTCACGCCAGTTTAACCTGACTATTAAAACCGCTCAAAACTGATTTCTGAAAGAACCGATTTTAAGTTTTTTATTCCTAATATTTCCTGTAAGAAACGTAGAAACAGCAAAAGATTCAAAATTTTTGACTCTCTCAGCTTCAAGGCACACAGAAGCAAAATATTAAATTACAAAGCCAAATTAAAGAGAACCTAGACAGTTGACCGTTGGTGACTGAATACTCGGGGACCGTAGCACTGTTTGGGCATTAGGTAACTGAGGTTGAAGAACTATGTTTTTCGTGTTAATTTCTCCGTTTCCGAGGGCTACCAGTAGATAGAGGTATACTGTGTAGACACTGACAGCAGATCACCTACATTCGATTTTTATTGTTTACTGTCAATTAACGGTCGTTAAGTATTTAATTTATAACTGTTAGCACAATTTCCATCCTTTTATATTATTTCATAGAAATGAAAGACAAATCTTCAATCTCTTAAAGCAAATGAAGCATTGTACTTCATTGCTACGTCACTTTGTAAAAATATTTCCAAATTGGAGTCGGTGCCATTCTGCAATACAACGGATGTCCGGCGGCGACAGCAGAAAACTCTCGTAAGGACCAGCTGCGGGCAGCTCTCGCACACCGTACGTGCTCGCGTGCACTGAGCCACCACACGCGCCGACACGGACGTCACTGTCTCGCTGCCATGCGTTTGTTGCTCGCTCCTGTCGGCATTGTTATCAAAATAGCGCTGACTACTTTTCCTATCTTTTGTAACAATGTAATATTTCAATTCAATGCAAATTTTAGGAATAAAAATTACTCTTTTTTTTAAAAAAAAATTTATTTAAAGACGAAAAATTTTTTTCACTTCTGTTATGGCTAACGGATATGTCGGTTGTCTATGCGGTTGTTAGTAAAAAAATAAAAAAAACACCTGTTATAACCGAGACGAAACAAATACCGAAAAATGCCGGTTACTCAGAACTAAAATACCGGTATCGGTTTTAGCTGGTCGGTTTCTCCCCCTCCCTAGGTGACAGCGTATCGTCTATAACAAGTAGTTGCTTCTCACGAGATGTAGTCTGACGTGTAGTACTGTCATGCTACCTTATAGTAACGCTCATCCCTAACAACAGCTAGTGTTGATGAGATAAAACATTGTAGTAGTTCTTTAGATTTGGACCGTGGCTTCTTTGATGTCTGCAATTCACAATGGACGAACTCTCTGAAGCCGGTGATGAGTGCGATGCCTGGCCTGTAAACCGGCCAAGGAGTGCACAGGCACGAAGAAACGATGTGCTTACTCCTCCAGCAAGCTTTCAGCACAACAATGTGCCAGCGCACCACCCCAAACATTGTCCGCTATTGATTTTAAACCACATCGTTTGAGGGCCGTACGGCGAGACATTTCAGCTGCCGTCAGCTCTTCAATGTGCCGACACCTGAGGCTGTATTATGACACAACGTGGAGGTATGAAGGAATGTTGACTGGTGTATCTTTCAGTGGGGGTAAATGTTAGAAGTGGGTCTTAGTAATTAAGTACCAAATCTTAATCAGATAATTTTCTACGCTTGAGGTACATATTGAAAACAAGTAGTAACCTCTGTAGATGTCCACTATATTTACTTGCATCCAATCGAGTTGATGTTCACTGATCAGCCAGAACATTATGGCCTCCAACCTTGGCAGGTCGCTGGAGGGAGCTGGCACCGCATCTGCACACAAGGATACAAGGATCACCTAACTCCCAGAAAATTCCGGGGAGGGGGGGGGGGGGGGGGCTGATCAGCTGTCACGCCACGTTCAGTCACATCCAGATGGGTTCGACCGGGCTCAGATAAAGCGAGTTGGGGGGCGAGCACATCAATTGGAACTCGCCACTGTGTTCCTCAAACCACTTCTTCTGGCATGGCGCAGTATCTTGTCTAAAACGCCACTGCCATCGAGAAACATGATCGTCACCAAGGGGTGTACGTGGTCTGCAACCAGTGTACGACACTCCTTGGTCGTTGTGGTGTCTTGCACGACCCACGGATGCCTACGTAGATGTTCGCTGGAGCATAATGGAGTCGCCGCTAGCTTTGTCCCGCAGTACAAATGTCAAGGAGCCGTTCCCCTGGAGGAGGGATGATTCGCGCCCTCCCATCCGCACGATGAGAAGTTGTTGGGGTGTATCAGGTGATGCAACGGTCTGCAACTGCGCCGACGTCCAGTGCCGATGGTCACGCGCCCATTTCAGTCGTAGTTGCCGATGCCGTGGTGTTAACATCTGCACATGCACTGGCCGTCGGCTGTGGAGGCCCATCGTTAGGAGTGTTCGGTGCTCTGTGTGTTCACACACATTTGTACTCTGTCCAGAACTGAAGTGTGATCTTAGTTGCGCCACAGTTCGCCGCCCTTCCTGTTTTATCAGCCTACCGAGTCTACGACGTGCGATATCTGTAATGAAGGGTGGCCCGCCAACCCCACGACGTCTGGGGTTTGACCTCGGTTTCGCCACGTGTTGAAGACACTCACCACAGCAGTCCTCTAACACCCGACAAGTCGTGTAGCTGCCTAAATGGTCGTGCGGAGACTCCGGGCCATCACAATCTGCCCTCAGATAGATCGCGCGGCTTCCTCATTCCACACACGGACAGCGCGCTCACTGACAGAACGTGCACCCTGTGTGTGTGTGTGTGTGTGTGTGTGTGTGTCTGTCTGACTAGCAGACAGACACTCCTCGCCAGGCGACGCTGCTGTCGCCTGGACGGGTGTGTATCGATACTAGGTCGATGGCCGTAATGTTCTGGCTGATCAGTGTATACTGCCTCATAAAATAATGAAGCACCCAGAGGATGTGGTCGGCCGTCAGTGTAACTTCGTACACGCTCACACCACAGGCGGGTACGCAAACGATTACAGTAGCAACTTTCTGTGGCGGGTAGAAAGGGAGGCAGGGCAAGTCCGCTTAACAGGTCTGGTAGGGTAGACAACTGGCGCGAACGACGTCAGATGTCGAGCGATCACAGTGAAGGATACGGACATGCCGCGTGCTCCTGTGAGACAGCGTTATCAGCCACTAACTGTGTTGGAAAGGGACCTCTGTCGATCTGCATTTGACCAGCTGGTCGAATCGTGCAGTATCCAGATTTGTGGGGCACTAGCATGAGACGGCGGCGCCATCTGGGCATGCGTGTGGACGTGATGGCAGGCATTCTCGTCTTCAGGGTTCCGAAAGACCACGAGTGACGACCACAAGGCAGGATCGTCGCACTGCACTCCGAGCACATCGTAGCCCCCTCAGGTCTGCGCCTGCCATCCGAGGACAAGTAATGGACTCTATCGAACATTCTTTGTCATATACCACACCATTGGTCGGAGACTCGCATCAGCTGGATTAGGGAATGATCGTCCCACGGGTAGGCTGCTGTTAGCACAAGTGGCTGCGTTTGGAGACGCGCATGACCGGGAGGCGTGGACTGCTGGACCGCGCCTGTGCACTACCTGTCCTGAATGACCTGGGGAGGGACCGCCTTCTACCACTGTGCTACCGTGTGGAGAGCCGGCGTGTATCACTCGAGGCGACGGCCGGTATTGACCGAGAGGACTGTTACCGCACTCCACGGGCGTCGTGCGTCCTCGTATTACCTCTCGTGTGACAGCGTCGCGACGCCATTCTGGAGCAGTTGAACGCTCGCCCACGTGCCCCTACGAACGGTGCGCGTGGCGCTGAGGTAGCCCCGCGGCCGGCAGAGCGGCGCGCCTGTGCCCGGGACCAGCCCGGGCGTCAGCGCCGTCCCAAAACCAGTGTCCGGGGTATCGAGGGCGAGTTACCACAGTTGTCGGCAAGCTCGCCTCAGGAGGAGGAGGATGGAATACGACGGCTGCATGCACAGAGGCCAGGGGCGGTACAACGACGTAGTGCCAAGTTTTTTGTGAATTCGACTCGATCTTGTGATCGTTGAAATACCATCACGCACCGCCTCATCTTGCCAAGTTCCAGTTCGTTTCCCCGTCCCCTCTGGATAGTGTATATCTTTCCCTAAAGCATGAACTTCGTGTGTATTAGAAGAGAGTGAACGTGTAATATTTGTATTAACGATACGAAGGTATTTATGTTAATGATGTGAATGATTTGTTCAAACCTGTTGTAGACCACAGTGATTTGTCCAAATTTTTGGTACCTAAATTGCATACAAAATGAAATCGAATACGGAACGTAAGCACTTCACTGCTGTGAGCCACAACCCGCCTTCACAGGTGTGACTGCGCCAGGAGGCGTGCTTCTCTGGAGCCGCGAGCCCTACCTGGGTACTTCAGCATGCCGGCGGACGCCGAGGTTCCTGGTTCTCGAGTCCCCATTCCGGCAAGCAGTTTCTATCTGACACGGTTTTAATCTGTCACTTGAAAATACCTCCTATCTTCCAACATTGCTCAAGTGTGTGGGACCCATACGACTAGCTGTGGATGTTAAACGGGTGCAAAGAAGGACAGCCCTAATGTTCACAGAGTTGTGTGACCGATGGCAGAGCGACACGGAGTTGCTGAAAGAAATGAACTGACAAATGGTTCAAAATAGACGCAAATTATCCCGTTAAAGCTTACACAATAAGTTACAAGAACCAACTTCAAGTGACGACTCTAGGAATATTCTACGTCCAGCTAAGTATCGTTCCTGTACATCTAGCAGAGATTAGAGTAATTGCAACGCGCACAGAGGCGGTTAAGCAATCGTTCTTCCCACAGTCCACACGTCAATCGGACGGAAAATGGCTTAATACCCGGCAAAACGACAGGTACCGTCTGCGGCGCACTTCGCAGTTGTTTCCAGAGCACGGATGCAGTTTCATCAGAGAGCACGCGTCACTGCATCATATCGGAAGATACCTATCGGGTGGAACTGCATCTGCACTCTGCAATCTAATGTGAAGTGCGTCGCAGACGCTACTTCCCGCTTTACCAGTTACCTTTCTTCCCACGAGGCACACGTCAATCGAACGGCGGCCCAATAACTGGTAATCCGAAGATGCCTAAAAGGTGAAGTGCGTCATTGGCGAACAATAAAATAATGAAAAATTTTAACACTGCAACGAAGACTGTTTGTTTCTTCATACCATACATACTGTCTCCTCTACCAATGCAACATGAAATGGAAAATGTTTAACAAACTTTTCTTTCCGTAATGAATCTGAATGAAGATGCATCTTCGGATTGGCCTACGGAAGAAACACTAAATTTCATGATAGTGGCGTGACCCTGTTTAGTGAGACTGGATTACGAAGAAAATATAACTAATATTTGGTATCGATGCGCACGTGGGATACTGCACATAAAGTATACCAGCAGGTAAATGTCTCTTGTCAAAGCTTTAAAAACACTGCGTGGAGTCCTATGCAATAGAATAAAACAGAAGATGACCGAAACGTATTTTCAAACAAATATGTATCCTGCCTTGTCCCTACATGGACAACCCACACTAGAAATAAGAAGGAAGCGGCAGATTACCTTATTACGGTATGTGGCACAGTCTAATGCAAGCCAAACGGGATCAGGCCTACAGTAAATCTGGCGTACAGGGAAAACAGAGAGGCGGATCCTAAACGACCAACCGACTGGAAAAAAACCAAGTGTATCATTCTTTAATATTAACAGCTAATCACTGGGTGCTATGTAACTGAATCGTACCACATACTATGTTTTTCAAAATATTATCGGGGACTGATGACCATAGATGTTAAGTCCCATAGTGCTCAGAGCCATTTGAACCAAAATATTATCTTTTTAAACTCACAACTTTTAAAGTTTAGTGATTTTAATTTTATTTTTTTACATTTTAAAGGTTAATGGTTTTTATTTTCAGTTTTTACGCTCTGAGTGTGCTCTATATTATGCACACTGTGACATATGGCTGCCATTGTCGGTCCTGCACTGATTTACCTTTACGTTTTTAACAAGAAGGCCCATTATGGTTTGGGAAATTTGTTTTTAAGTTTATTGATTCTTTCTGTGCACCGTGTAACATATGGCGGCCACTGGCGCTCTTGCGCTGAAGGAACTTTATGTTTTAAACAAGTAAATTCATTATTGTCAAGAAGTGGGATTTTTAAGACTGTATCTTTCTATCAGCTTTTGTACTGAGGGACCCCTGTGTTTAATATAGGGTGCCATACAGTTAACACTGGCAGTTTTTAACATTGATGTGACTATATATTACATTTCATGTTTTTATTTGCGTTTATCAGCATCCCACTGAAATTTCTTTTAAGACTTGGATGCCGCACTTGCTTGGCACTTGCTGACACTGTTAGTCAGTAGTAACACGTAGCAAGATCTCGTGCATCGGGGTGGAGCGGGGAGGGAGCGGTAGATTATGGTTTTAGGGAGGTTCGGGCTACAATACTACTTGGGACACTCAAAACTGGTATTCGGAGTTCCGCTGCGTACCTTCATGCTTTCCCATTGTGGCAATGTATTTTTTTCATATAATTTAGTTTTCAATTTTTATTCACCCTGAGAGTTCTAACTATTAATGTAAGCACTTTATCAGCAATTTTTAGAACACCAGTCATCTATAATAACTGCCACGGTTTGTTGTTATAACAAGATTTAGCAAGTGAAGACTTCTGTGACTCACAGCCTGCAGGCGCCAACTTCGGGGAGCTGCGAGCACTTCTGCTAGGGGCCTTGCATTAGCTTTCACATCCAGTGTGGCGCGCGCAGCCAAGATACGTGCTACACCTCTGGCGTGCGCGTCGTGTAAAGATTTACTGTAGGCCTAGAGTGCACCACATCCCGTAATATGCTAACCTGCCGCTTCCTTCTTATTTCTATTGTAGGCTGTCGAGTTAGGGACAAAACAGGTTACATTTTTTTTTTTTTTAAACATACCTTTCGGTCGTCTTCTATTCTATTCTCTTTTATAGGACACCGCACAGGGTTTTTAAATCGTTGACAAGGGGTTTTTACCTGCTGGGATATTTTATGCGTAGTAACCACTGTACCCATCGCTGCCAAATATTAGTAACGTTTTTATATCTTCTTGGTGAGATGTCGTGTGGCTAGGGCCTCCCGTCAGGTAGACCGTTCGCCTGGTGCAGGTCTTTCGATTTGACGCCTCTTCGGCGACCTGCGCGTCGATGGGGATGAAATGATGATGATTAGGACAACACAACACCCAGTCCGTGAGCGGAGAAAATTTCCGACCGAGCCGGGAATCGAACCCGGGCCCTTAGGAATGACAGTCTGTCACGGTGACCATATTTTCTTGGCAAACCAATGTCACTAAAAGGGGTCACCTCACCTTCACGAAATCCGAAGGTGCCTAAATAAAGCTGAAACACGTCATTGGGAAATAATAAAAAATTTATCTCTGCAACCAAGAGTGGTTCTTTCTTTATAGAAATTTGATAGCATTGAATATAAATTGAAACGTTAGGAAATCTTTTTAAGGGTTTTGTATGGAGTAAAGCCTTGCACGGACTGAAACGTGGACGATAGGCGATTCAAGCAAAACTATAACAGAAGCTTTTGAAACGAGATGCTACAGATAAATGATGGAGCCTAGAAGGGTATTTTATTAGAGAAAAGGTACTGGATTTAACTGGGAATAAAGCAAAATTTGACTAACAGTAGGACAGATCGTGAGGCATCAAGATGTAGTAAATTTGGTGAAATTATATACAGGGAGATGAGGAAGTGAATACAATAACCAGGTTCAAATGGATGCAGATGGCACTAGTTATCGGAGTGTAAAGGACTTGCACGGGATAGACTACAGTCCAGATCTGCAGCGAACCAGTTCTCTGACTAAACGCCATAACATCTCTGTGCGTGCAACACAACACAGATTTACCGCACATAAGTGAAATTCCGTTCAGTGGCGCGGATATAAATAACTAGCATCCGCTGGAGATGCGACAGGCTGACGTAACGATGTGAGGGGCCGATGACTCTGCGTTGAGCAGTTCCCAGTACGAGGACTCACACAGCAGCAGCGGCAGCCCGTGTACTGCATTTGGAGGGGGGTTCGTTTATATTCAGCGCAAAAGTTTCCGGCGTTTGTTATCGAGCGGCGCATCAAGGCCGCGGATGACGGAACACGCGACTGCCGAAAGCTTCCCGGCACAGGAGTACTCAGGAGCGCCAGAGGTGAAGCGTGCTCCGTTCTCTCGGCGACGCCATTCACCACACAGAACGCCTGTATGCCGCTCGTACACCACTGAAACCTGTCCTGTTCCAAGTAACCAGCAGCGAATCCCGCGCAGTGTGTCGTTCACAGTACGAGAGGTGATAGATATCCTGCGCAGTCGGCATTCGGGTTCGCCGAACAGAATTATTGTCGCCAACACACATCGCCTCCCAAAGTCACCTGGCTGAGGTGAGGTTTGGCCTAAACTCTCTGCGCATGTCGTTAGATCGCTAGTGCGGACAGATCGACCGTGGATTGTGTACTCACTTTTCATAGGCATCTTAACCGTTCATTCGTACTCGATACCTGGAATGAGCACACTGAGATAAATCCGAGGCTGTTTAGCTCAGCTCATCTGCAACGTTCAGCCCAGATTTCACTGTTTCTGTCTTTTGTATCGACCTCGAACGGATTGCCGAGTCTCTGTTTTTGAAAATTATGCTGCAGCGACACTGCGCAGGTGCGTTCGTAGTACACCAAAGACAAAGTCCCCCGGACAGATAACCGAATTTGGGGCTGCGACATACTACAAATTACCTATCTATCTCGTGACGAAATACTTTTCATTTCCGATGCCATATGTCTAATCTAACCAAAAAACTGGCTGCACATACTGGGATCCCAATGACATACGTGAGCTCAGGATAAGTCAAAAAGGACTTCACAGCTTTCGAACGATATAGGAATTTATTGAAATAACTTACAGATCGGTAAATGTGTCATTTTGTAGCAAAAAACCTCAAGTTTGACATAAAAGTCTCATAAGTCATTTTGTATCGTTGTGACTACCATTTGTGATGCTGCAAACATCCCGCCGGTAATCAATTTCTTCCCACACTTGTTGCAGCAAACCCGGCGTAACTTAAGCAACGGCAGCATAGAATCCTTTTTTCAGGTCACTTACCCTCTATATTTGCACGAATGTTCCGGTCTTCGATATATAGAGATACATACGCTCAGCTAAGTCACAGACATCTGCTACTTTTTTCGAAATCACATCACGTTGCGATACCATTGTTCCGTTAGTTAGAAGACTGACTAGCCTTCTACCCATCACTGACTATGTATAGAGCTATCAAAAATTATTTACAGGTATACGCCCCGTTTGCACACATTTGTTTATGAGTAACAGAAGTGGTACTACAGATCCAAATCGAAATACTCAAAAGAGGGAAATTTATTTGTTATAGGTAGTACCGCGAAAGTCTCAGTTTGTGTTGCAAATATTCTGATAGAGTGCAATAAAAAGTTAATGTCGCGTTACTAATTTGTGTGAGTGAATGGCGACATGCTTATAAGAAAAGTACTGAATAAATTCGGTAGTGTGGAAGTGATCTCCCACTGAAATAGTTTTGTACGCACTTCAGACAAAGTTCTCGTCCAGGTAGGATTTTTGTCTGGCAGTACGAGGCATTAGCAATACGACAAAGCCGATTCTACGCCACTTTTGATATCAAATTAATTGACTGATTAATTAAATTGACCAATTAATTACATAGCCGCCGTCTACCAAATCTGTGAGCCTACATCTGTTCACGTTACGTGACTCATCTGTGAAGAAAGGCATCACGAGGATGCTGCTAGGATCGTATAGGTTGGCATACTCAATTCAGATAGCCTATATGATGGAAAAAAAAAATCTCTGAGAAAGACGACATATTTCTCCCAGAAACACAGGTGTGGATCACGGTATGTGTGGAGGTATATAGAGAAGTTTCCAGTTGATCTCCCTGTGAAACTGGGACAGAAGGGTAATCGACAATACTGGTGCAATGTACCATCCACCGTGCACTGTGCAGCAGCCTGGAGTGTATTTGTTTTAGATGTGAGATGCTTGGAGGTGATGGAGTCGTCTGCAAGCAACCGGGAAGACCTGTGGTGGGGTTGGTAGTTGACCTGAACATAACTGAATCTGTAGCACATTAATAGCACTAGACATCCCGTAAACTGTCATCGGAACCGCTAACTGCCATAAACGTCTGGCAGAAACCCTCTGGAGCGAGCTGAAGTAGAATGCATAAGTAGAGTTCGGATTCATTTGCTTGAATCTGAAGGAAAGCAATACAAACACTGAGACTGACAAGTCGGTGAGCTAAAGCAGAAGAATATGTCGGGCTCAAATTCACATGAATAAATGTTTAAGTGGGATGCAATCCGCCCAATAAGATGTGACGGTTTAGGTTGAGGGCCGGCCGAAGTGGCCGAGCGGTTCTAGGCGCTACAGTCTGGAACCGCGCGACCGCTACGGTCACAGATTCGAATCCTGCCTCGGGCATCGATGTGTGTGATGTCCTTAGGTTAGTTAGGTTTAAGTAGTTCTAAGTTCTAGCTGACTGATGACCTCAGATGTTAAGTCCCATAGTGCTCAGAGCCATTTGAACCATTTTTGATAGTGACTGAAGTAGGGAGGATATAAAATGTAGATTGGCAATGTCAAGAAACGTGAGAGAAATTTGTTAACATGGAATATGGATTTAAGAATTAGGAAAGCTTTTCTGTAGATATTTGTCTGGGGTGTAGCCATGTATGGAATTGAAACATGGAAGATAAACAGTTTAAATAGAAGTGTTTTTGAAAGGCAGAACTGGAGAAGAAAGCTGAAGGTTAGACAGGTAGATGACCTAAACAATGAGAGAAAAGGGGAGAAAAGAAATTTGTGGCACAACCTGCCTAGAAGGGATCGGTTGGTATGATACATTCTGACACATCAATGAATGACGAATATTGGAGAGACAGGGGTGAGGGAAGAGTGGGGGGGGGGGGGGGGGGGGTTGAAGTCGCAGAGGGAAACCAAGACGTGAATATAGCAAGCAGATTCAGAAGGGTGTAAGTTGCAGTGGCTGTTCGGAGTTCGGAGATGAAGAGGCTCGGAGAGCAAAGAGTAGCACGGAGAGCTGCGTCCAACCTGTCTTTGGAGTGAAGCAGCAGATTACAAAAGATAGAGTAGCGTGTCGCCGTAAGAAACAAGTGGCGAGTCACAGCAACACCGTGCATCGCCACTAGTAAAACAGCACAAAAGAAATCACCGAAGTTAGAATAAAATATTAATCGTTTGTAGCTAGTGCAAGAATTTACAACTTACACTAGTGGCCATTAAAATTGCTACACCCAGAAGAAATGCAGATGATAAACGGTTATTCATTGGACAAATATATTATACTAGAACTCACATGTGATTACATTTTCACGCAGTTTGGGTGCATAGATCCTGAGAAATCAGTACCCAGAACAACCCCCTCTGGCCGTAATAACGGCCTCGATACGCCTAGGCATTGAGTCAAACAGAGCTTGGATGGCGTGTACAAGTACAGCTGCCCATGCAGCTTCAACACGATACCACAGTTCATCAAGAGTAGTGACTGGCGTATTGTGACGAGCCAGTTGCTCGGCCACCATTGATCAGACGTTTTCAATTGGTGAGAGATCTGGAGAATGTGCTGGCCAGGGAGCAGTCGAACATTTTCTGCATCCAGGAAGGCCCGTACAGGACCTGCAACGTGCGGTCGTGCATTATCCTGCTGAAATGGTAGGGTTTCGCAGGGATCAAATGAAGGGTAGAGCCACGGGTCGTAACACATCTGAAATGTAGCGTCCACTGTTCAAAGTGTCGTCAATGCGAACAAGAGGTGACCAAGATGTGTAACCAATGGCACCGCACCATACCATCACGCCGGGTGATATGTCAGTATGGCGATGAGGAATACACGCTTCCAATGTGCGTTCTCCGCGATGTCGCTATACACGGATGCGACCATTATGATGCTCTAAACAGAACCTGGATTCATCCGAAAAAATGACGTTTTGCCATTCGTGCACCCAGGTTCGTCGTTGAGTACACCATCGCAGGCGCTCCTGTCTGTGATGCAGCGTCAAGCGTAGCCGCTGCCATGGTCTGCGAGCTGATAGTCCACACTGCTGCAAACGTCGTCTAACTGTCCGTGCAGATGGTTGTTGTCTTGCAAACGTCCCCATCTGTTGACTCAGGGATCGAGACGTGGCTGCACGATCCGTCATCTCGACTGCTAGTGATACGAGGCCGTTGGGATCCAGCACTGCGTTCCGTATTACCCTCCTGAACCCACCGATTCCATATTCTGCTAAGAGTCATTGGACCACGACGAACGCGAGCACGAACGTCGCGATACGATAAACCGCAATCGCGATAGGCTACAATCCGACCTTTATCCAAGTCGGAAACGTGGTGGTACGCATTTCTCCTCCTTACACGAGGCATCACAACAACATTTCTCCAGGCAACGCCGGTCAACTGCAGTTTTTGTATGAGAAATCGGTTGGAAACTTTCCACATGACATCGCGTTGTAGGTGTCGCCACCGGAGCCAACCTTGTGTGAATGCTCTGAAAAGCTAATCATTTCCATATCACAGCATCTTCTTCTTGTCGGGTAAATTTCGCGCCTGTAGCACGTCATCTTCGTGGTGTAGCAATTTTAATGGCCAGTGGTGTAATTATGCAGCTAGATTTGCAGAAGTCTGGGGAAATGCTAGGCATAAAGATTAATTGTAGTACAGAATTATCCTACTTCGTTTAAGGATTATGTAACGAATGTGCACTTTAATTGCACGGAACGCCCAAAAACGAGCCCACTTATCTCGAAATGCAGAATGAGGAAAGAGGCTGCACGAGATAATTTTGTTTGTTTGCCGGTAGTAACCGTGTAAAAGTGCAAGAGTGTTGGAAACTGGCGTTTCAGATGAGCCGTGATGTCTGGCGGCTGATGTCTGGGCTGCGGCAGCACCGGCTGCTGGGTAGTGGGGCGACACCTCACCTCAGCTCGCGGCCTGCCCGCCACACCGCCGGTGTCGGCTTTCGGCGCGGTTCAGCTTCTGCGCCCTGCAGGCTTCCCACGCGGGCGGCTGGGCCGGCGCGTCTGCCTCTGACTCTGCAGCTCACCTGTGCTGACGAACACGGCCACAGGGTCGAGGTGGTTCTCATTTTGAGTGGCCGAGTATCGTCTAGCAACGGATTTTTGTTACATAACTGCCTCGGACGAAACGCAGTTCCTACATTTTCCGTCATTCGTACGCGTCTGTGCGCTTTTTGGCCCTTTCTTTCCATTATTATAAGAGCGTGGGCTGTAGCAGCGCCGGTGTCTCAGTACACAGTCTGTCAGGCGGGTGACACAGTGAATCGGCGTCTGCGTCGCATCGTAGAGAGTCGATGCGGTGTGCGTTTGCGAGTCGAGTGCGTGCAGCCTCGACCGGGTGGGGAGGGGTGAAGCCGCCGCGCCGGCCCGCCCGCCGCCTGCAGAGTCAGCGCCCTGCGGCTCACCGCAAAGTCGGCAACTTCATTTCTGACGACTAAAAGCAGCCGTCGCGTGCGTACGATTTATTTAGGAGACATTCGTAAAGTATTTCTCCACACAGTAGCTACGTTACGGCACAAAGGGCAGCAGATCGTATGGGGGCGTGACGCGCAGCGCGTCTGCTTGCGAGACCGAGAGACGAGACGACCCAGGGTGGAATTTCCGCGGTAGGATGTAGACTGGGCGCCGATGCGCTGCCCAGACTTAATGCGGGTTTTAGGTCGTTTACGAATCTCGTTCAGGCAAATGTGGAATTGTTGTTCAGAATTTCGACTCAGAGATTACGATACACAAACACTTACAGTATACGTTCACTCGGTTCGCGAACAGACGGCGCCCTCAGGTCAGCGGCAGCGAAGGCACCAGTCCACAGACCTGGGTAGTAAAAATTCTGAAAAGCCAGACCCCGTATTACACGGGATGAACAGTAGAAGAGAGGTGAAAGTGGCACTACAAAGTGCGCACGGTCATGAAACCGGCTTAGTAGTGGACTAACCGCCCGATTTTGAGCGCCTCCCTGTATTTCAAGGTTGTACTTCATGACGTGCTGTAGTATTGTATGAAAAAAGTACTTCCTAAGTTTTCCCCAAAGGGTATTTGTGGTGTAGTCAATGCCCGCACCGTGGCGCCTGCAGCTGCGTGGCCGCGGTCTTTACGTCGTACAGCCAACGGCCGGCACGCCCCGCTTATACGCGCAGCTCTGCACAGCTGTACAGCGCAGGAGCGGGCCTCACACACCGAGTGCCTCCGCAGTGTCATGGCATCCTCGGCTGGCGTCCTCCCGAGAGACAGTTGCGTGAGGCTGCGCCGCCAATCATAAAGGGACACGACGAGCGGACTCGGGTACGGCGGGCATATTCCTTCGCCACTCGCCCTATATAGCCGCATACACCGTCACGCCTGGCAGTCTCGTGTTGGGCTACGTACGTGCTACGTCGACTTCGTGGCCCGGAATCTCGCTACACTGTGCTACGACTGTTTACCACACCGGACTTGGACTCTGCAGCCGAGTCGCTGCTCTTCATCAGGCACCAACTTGTGTTAGTATTCTGGAACTGTTCGCAATAAACAGAATTTGGAACTGACGCCAATCGTAATTTGTTGTTTCTGCAATTACGCATACAACAGTATTTTAACTGTAGTGTGGTACTCCGTAGCGAAACCGGTAGCCATTTGAAAAACTAAAAGTGTCACTGCCAGCCTAACTGAAATAGGTTCTCTCTGATTGTGCGCGCCACTGCTGCAAAGGACAGCACGTCCGGAATATGCAGCAGAGGAAACGTGAGATTCGTCGACGCCGACAGGACACCCCGGAGAGTACGGAGCAGGAAGGGAAAAATGAAGAGGCCGTAGCGAGGACTGGAGAGCGGGCAACAGCCGACTAGAGGCAGACGGGCGTGGAGGCGGCAGGCGAAGCCGCAAAGCGACCGCCAGCCGCGAAGCGCGAGTGCCCTGCGCGAGCCGCGCGGCACGGCCCGTGTTCCACGCGCAGGCGCCGCCTCTGCCAGCACGGGCTACACCGGGGAGCGCCAGCGGTCGTCGCACGGTGGGGCCGCAATACGCCACCTGTTCCGGTCGAATTAGACGACGTTTGTAGCGCCAGGCGTGGAGCCCACTGGGCTGAGACAGCCGCTGCGTCAAGTCACCACCCGCGCGCGGCTGCCTCTGAGGAATGGCTCGGCCAGGGCGCGCTTTTCCTTCCGCGGAAATGGCCGCTAGCTTCCGGGGCACACTCTAACTAGACTGTTGTCGGCGCCACGACGGCTGCCGTACTCCGCTCCGCCCGTGTCGGGTACTGCCTCAAAACTCTGCGCTACATGTCGTCCACATGAATCGCGTGTCTGCCTCTTACGGCACAAAATCTCCACATTATAAACACGGTGTGCTGAAGGCAAGGTTGTGGAAGGAACTGTGGGAAAAAGAGTTTTCACCCAAAATGGTTCAACTTTCCGTTGCTCCACAGAAAGAACGCTCCGAAATATTTTTAACATATCGTTCGCCTTACTTAAAAGAAACCAGTAGCGACAATAAACTGCACTTCCAAATAAAAACATTAGAATTACTGAAATGTTACAGGCCTTTTAGAGCAACGCTACTACTGCGTTGTTCATAAATGCTGCATCGCCAGCTACGCCGACATCGACATCCACGTAAAGCCCAACTGCTCGGAATCCGGTCCAATACTCTTCACCAGTTACTGGACTGGGGGATGCAGTATTGCTTTTAACACTAACAGAGTATTAAAAGCGACTAAGCAGTTAACATAACTCGTAACGTTAACTTATTCATTTGAACCTAGGTTATGTTAACATACCTGTCAAGTATGCAAAGTACTGTATTTAATACCCGAATGTCACAGCAAGTGTTTCTTCTGCACCAACAGAATGACATAATTTAGTTTTTTTTCTCTCTGTATGGCTTTTGACATTCGACAACAATAAGTTGAAAGGCCTTACTTTCTGTAACAACACATACTTCCGTCACTTGGCCGATTCGTTGTAACTGGATGAATCCACCATTTTACAAGTCTTGTGCAATGACGAACAACGTATAACGATGCTGTATAAGTAATTATTTTAGTTTAGAATGAGAGCTCCCCTTGCGAGTTGTGCGTGGCAGGGCGCCTGTGCCGCAGCTGTGTGATGAGAGTCCGCCTGCCGCTACGGCGCGCTCGTGTTTGAATTGTCCGCCCCGGCGTCCAGAGTTGGCGGCTTCACGCTCAGTTTGGCAGGGGCCGCCGTCGCTCCAGGGGTTGCTGCGACCGCGCGGCGGGCTGCGAGAGACGCCGAGCCGCCGTCTGGACGGAGGACGCGTCGTCTCGGGCCCGGGCGGCAGGTGGAGACGTGTCTCGCAGCGCGCGGCCTGACGTGTCTCAACTTGCCGATTCAGGTCGTTCATTCGGAACTCGTTTCGTGGAACCGTCGGCTCATTCCTCCTACCAGCGGAAATAGCCTTATTCGGTATGTAAGAGTGTGGCCTTATCGTCTTCCCGCCCTTCTTATTATCCTCCAAACTTCGTATCCTGGCGATCTCGGATGAAGACGCTGATTAACTGCTCCACACCTTTCAGCCTTTGCTTAGGAGTGTTCGTAAAATGTTAATGTGTTTTCTCTGGCGTTTTCTTTTATTACTGGTATAGATTACACTGCGCTTTGTACCTGCAGTTTAAGTCTGCTTGAGCATCCCACTATCGGTAAAGTGAGCGTGGTACAGTAGCCCCAAAGTTAGACGTGATTTTACTATGTTTCAGTCTCACAAGTGTGCCGGCTAACTTGTTTCTTTTGGTCTTACTGCAGCCAACAGCCGACCTGGCGCGTTTGAATTGGACAGAGCAGTTGTACGGCTGTGGAAGTTATATATTTTTAAAGTGTAATCTGTATATACTGTTTTATTGTAGGCTGTTATTCGGCTAGACAGCTGGCCACACTTTAAAAACTCAAGCTCACCTTGAGTAAATTCTGATAGTTACTTCCTTAAAACTGTACAGAATGGAACTTGGGAATTAGAACCGTTGACCTATTTGTAATTTAAGAGTGGCATGTACTGAGGCTTTAGAAGTATTCACTTGTTACCTTAAGCCACTCTTAGTAGAGCCTGGCTTCTTAACTAACGGCCACTGAGACGATTAAATCTATATACTAGAACTGTTCCCTCGACTTCCAATCATGTGTGCCATCCCCTGAGCCTCTAGCGGCGTTTACTTTTTTCTGATCTGCTTTGGTTCAGCTACTCCACCCCCAAGATGAACTTACTTTATAACTTGGTCTACCACTCTGTTCAAAATATAAATGTGTTTAATGTCCTCAGTGTCTAAAAGCATCACATTTTTCAGTGCGGCCTCAATTTAGTTTGTTATTAAACCCATCGTTCCCTGTGCCGATCGCAGCATTTCGGCTTAGCCTCCATTTTCAAATTTAATTGTCCACTGTGCCGTAGCCTTTGAAATATTGCCACCTTAGTCTATAGGAGTTTGGCATTACTCTACCTTTTCCTTTGTTAAAAAAGTTCGTTAAAATTTGTGACCTGACTTTGGACAGAGATTTTGATTTTTCTGTTATCTTATTCAATTCGTTTTTAAAGGGCCCATGCGGTCAGAAATTCCAGTACTTAAAACGGTCCTGGTACCGATTGCTCTCGGTCCAGAATTACCGACTCTAGATAATTGAACGGTCTTAACCCCATGCTTGTAATCCGTAGAAACTATCTCATGCCAAAATTTGAGACACATTGCAGACAGTCTGCTTCTTTCCCTTCTTAATTGCTCTTTGGGATCTGTTATTCTTATATATATATATATATATATATATATATATATATATATATATATATATATATATATATATATATTGCTTTAAACTTAATAAGGTTTTGTACAATGGTGACTGAAGTTCAGCCGAAAATTGGCAGAGGCCTCTCTCGACTTCGACTTCCCTCGGTTGTGTTCCCCAGTTAAGGCTGCGCGCCTGGGAGTGCCGTTCCAGCTGCAACCGTCTGAACTGCGGCGGCCTGCGGCTGCTGCCTGTACGGGGAATACGAAGAAAAACGGCCAGTTTAGAGGGCGGCGCAGGGTCGGTCTCACAAGCAAACCCCGCTAAGGGGGCGGAGAGGCGGGAGGCGTGGGCGGCAGCGGGGGCGGAGGCGGGGGCCGGACCGCGCACCTGCTGGACTGCTTGCTACTCCACAGCGTCAGTCTGTCTGCATCACCTGCCACGTGTCAATTCGCACTCTTTCTTTCCTTTTTTTTTTGTTGCTTCGAAGTATCCCCCCCCCCCCCCCCGCCCCCGAAAAAAAAACTAAATTAAAAATATGTACAGGTCAGTGGTCGAACCAAAATTCCGACAGGATTAAATCGGTTTTGTTGTGAAACTGACAGTCATCTTCTAGATCTTCGCAATTTGGAGCTCGCCAGGATTTGACCAGAAACAACAGATTTCTATGACGGCTAGTGAACGAAAGGAAAAGCGGAAAAGAAAGTGAAGGAAATATAACGTATTTCTCGCGTTCGGCCACTTGCCTCCAATGGAGAAGTGATGCCAGCAAGGTTTTCGCGGGGAAACTGTAGAACATTCAATTCTCACTGTTATCCCGCAGTACGTGATGGAGAAGAAGAATTAAGAATTACTTTGCGTACAAAGAGTCGTCAACAGTGGCTGATTACATCCAATTCGAATTTTTTTTTTCCATATTCGGTGTGATGAGTATCTCAAAACCGCATTGCACTGTCCACTCAGTTAAAGGCTCCTGTAATATATGTTCGTTGATACTCGTATCTACCATTGATTAGTAGAGATAAGTAAAGCGATGTAGTAAGTTTTTAATGTATCAGTTTTCTTAATCTTAGTACAATACGTAAGCGAAACGTAGAAAAGCTGAAGATTCCGGCCGACACATTTGTAGGTGGTTACCGCTGCTGCAGGTATGAGGGTTAACCAGACACAGCGTCACAGTAACGTCCATAACTTTGCTTCAGTGTGCTGCCGTAGACCAGTCTGGCAAGAGTGGAGCTCAGTCGGTCGGCGCCACAGTGAAACAGAGGCGAGTTGCGTATCAGATGACCCGTCCGCCGAGGAGGAACGGGACTAAAACGAGAGAGAGAGTCCAGTCCGTGCAGCGCAGCGGGGCAGCACCCCCCTGGCCGCTCGCCTCGCCTCGCCTCGCTCTCGCCGTGCTGTACCGCCGCTGCCACGGCCGCGGCCGATCGCTCCGGACTCGGCCTCCTCCGCACGGCCGGCCGCGGTGGTCTAGCGGTTCTGGGCGCGCAGTCCCGAACCGCGCGACTGCTACGGTCGCAGGTACGAATCCTGCCTCGGGCATGGATGTGTGTGATGTTCTTAGGTTAGTTAGGTTTAAGTAGTTCTAAGTTCTAGGGGACTGATGACCATGGATGTTAAGTCCCATAGTCCTCAGAGCCAGAGCCGTCCTCCGCACGAATGGCCATCAAGATCCCGCATATTACTGCTGCTGCTGCTGCTGCTGCGTCTGCAAGTCAGTTTTTCAATCCACCACGTCATAGGTATGCAGGCGCAGAGTAGATAATGGATCTTCAACCTGGAAGTGGAAATTTGCACTTTTTCACCGTCTTTGTGAAACTTTCAACATCCAGAACGACAATCGGTCTCACACTAACCGTAAACCGCAGTTTACCTACGTGACAATACCAATACGACGAACTATACAGAGCTGTGTGTCATCTCTCACATCGAGACTTCGCTGTGATGCGTACGGCAGCCCCACGTGCAGCAATCACGGGATCTAACAGTCAGCGTACGGCTGTTTGAGTGGGTCTGGATTCAGAATGAGATTTTCACTCTGCAGCGGAGTGTGCGCTGATATGAAACTTCCTGGCAGATCAAAACTGCGTGCCGGACCGAGACTCGAACTCTGGACCTTTGCCTTTCGCGGGCAAGTGCTGTACCATCTGAGCTACCCAAGCACGACTCACGCCCCGTCCTCACAGCTTTACTTCTGCCAGTACCTCGTCTCCTACCTTCCAAACTTTGCAGAAGCTCTCCTGCGAACCTCTCATTCTGGAAACATCCCCCAGGCTGTGGCTAAGCCATGTCTCCGCAATACCCTTTCTTCCAGGAGTGCTAGTTCTTCAACGTATGCAGGAGACCTTCTGCGAAGTTTGCAAGGTGGGAGACGAGGTACTGGCGGAATTAGAGCTGTGAAGACGGGGCGTGAGCCGTGCTTGGGTAGCTCAGATGGTGAGCATTTGTCCGCGAAAGGCAAAGGTCCCGAGTTCGAGTCTCGGTCTGGCACACAGTTTTAATCTGCCAGGAAGTTTCGGGTGTGGATTTGTTTCTGTGTATGCAAGTCGACATAGAATCGAGAGCTCTTTCTGCAGAAGTGTGATGAACAAACACGGATACATTACCTGGTCTTCGCAGAGGGCTTCCAGGCAGCCACATTTGTCCGGGCGTTGTCCTGCCCATATTTGGCATGCGGTGTTGCGCGGCACTGGAGCGTGGCATGGGGGGGGGGGGGGGGGGGGGTCGGGAGGAGGAAAGGGAGGAGGATCCGGGTTCTAAACCTCATCAACCGACTCCCTCCCCCGCGCCAGCCGCTACTCCCCCGCCCCCGCCTCCCAGGCGTTCAGTTGATTCAGTGGCTGCCGCTCACGTTGATTCCATCTCTAATACGCACAACTCGAGATAATGTCTGTTATGTAACTGCCCTATCGACTTAGCGAAGTTAATTACCAATAAAAAATATTCGTTATATGGTAATAATGCGCAGGCCTACTCAAACGTCTAATTCAGGAAAAACGAATATCTAATTAAAAAAATATTGTTCCTGTTACCTTCACAAACAGTTATTGTGAACAGAAGCGTTTAGGTGCGCCAGTCAGCTTAGTGGGGATTACCGGCCCTAACGATATAAAAACTTCTCAAAGAAACGTCTTCATTATTACAGGACTTTTTCAGATAAAATTATGTTATTTACGTATGATAAGCAGAAAATACTATTATCGCTCTTGATTCCGAATCGGTTGTGGGTTTATGTAGTGGATGTAAAAAACTTTGATGGTTCAGAACATTTACGAAATAAATTGCAAGTGTGACTATACTTCCTTGTTGTCGGATGTACTGAAAATAACGCCTTGTAAAAATAAATGCGTGCATTGCAAATCCGCCCTCTAACTGAAATTATGGTAATGGTATACGAGAAAAGCTGTACGACGACAAGCAACTGTAAAAGTTCAAGTGTGGTTATGTAAAAGTTCCCCAAATGGAGCAATCATTAAAAAAAAAAAAAAATGTGGCGTCAACATGAGCAACGGGGAGTAGTTACTTGTAGTCAGTCGCCTGATGCTTTGCTGCAGTAAGGTGGGACGGCTCCCACCACACAACCAATATAACGTTTGTTACAATTGTGTGAATAAAATATTCTTACAGTTGGAAATCGCTACATATTGTTTCACGTCAAAATTGAAACCCATTTAAGCACTTTTAGCAGTAGGTCTAATTTCAAGATTTACGTCATTTTAAAATACTTATTACATAAAAGTAATATTCACGCTCAAAAGTGTGTGAATTAAGAATGAAATGGACAAATATCTATCAATGAATAAACAGGAATCAGCTTATAATAAACATAATTATTTCAGAACTTCTTGGTTTCTACCACACTTGATTTATTGCTGTTGGTCCTATTTGCTACAAACCATACTAACGCTTTTCCTAAGCAACTTGCAGAACGCCATGCGACACTGGCTGGAACGCTGGTTCGCTCTACAGTATGAGTGCAGTATGTACTGCTTTTACCTTACAAAGAAAGAGTTCCGATCTGGAGTAACTCGCAGCCGAAGGATAACAAAGGAGACGACCCTCTCTCTGGCAGCGCGCACCTGCCTCCAGTGGCCACGTGTCGTTCCAGGGCACGGAACGCCACCGAAACGCGGTTTACAGCCCACAACAGCCCAGTGAAACTGACTCCAGTAGTGAAGCTCTGCACTGCGCATCGAAATACGCACTCATTTGCAGCTCGGAGGAAGCGCACAAAGGTCAGAGCTAAGAAAGGAGAGATAAGTCAAACAGAATCGCACGGAATGCAGCGCGCGGAAGACAATAGGTCATCGACGTACGACAAATGGACTTGTCTTCGAGCGGCGCTGGTGGTAGGCACACTGTTTATTGGCTCCCTCGGCACGAAGACATTGTCAGTGACGCAGCCTTCCTGTACAGCTCTGTCTTTGTCTTTGCATTCTTCTAGGTTTATTTATTCAGTCGACAACGTATACGGCTTTCAAAGACATCTGTCTTGTTTCCATGCTTTTTTCTTTCTTCGTTTGTACAAGTAATACCTCTAATATTCGTGAGGGCGTTAATCAGTCTTACATGTCTATTAACGAAGTATTTTCATGACGCATTATAAACTTTCAATCAGAGGAAATGTGGAACCCAAAATCCGGGAAGTGGCCGTAACATTTGTATAGTATTCTGCGCTACTCCAGGGCTACTCATGTCCTGGAGTGATCCTTTAATACGGGAAGACAAAACGAACACTTTAAAAAAATTTGGTGAACTACAGCTTAAAGTTTTTTCTGGCCTTTATGAGAGTTAGTAAATGATCTGTTATCCGGCGGCCACTTTGTCTGCAGAATGTTAATCTTCCATAAACACAATACAGTCGACGAAGTATTTTTGTTTCTTTTCATGTTCAATTCGCGCCCGTCGTTGACACGTATTTTCTAGCATAGTTCTGCGATAATTTAACGTCATCGAATAGTGACATCTCTGCTATATTGGGGGGGGGGGGGGGGGGAAGGGAATTGTTTTCCGCCGCGTTCAGTTCTTCCTAAGTAAAGAGACAAATAAACACGTCAAGATGATCTATGCGTTGTAAAGAACGGCTATATTATTTTGCTTCTTCTGTCTGACGCCATTATAAAAAAAAAAATGGTTCAAATGGCTCTGAGCACTATGGGACTTAACAGCTGTGGTCATCAGTCCCCTAGAACTTAGAACTACTTAAACCTAACTAACCTAAGGACATCACACACATCCACGCCCGAGGCAGGATTCGAACCTGCGACCGTAGCAGTCGCACGGTTCCGGACTGCGCGCCTAGAACCGCGAGACCACCGCGGCCGGCGACGCCATTATAGCACACGGCATTCTGCTGAATAAATTATGAGTTTGCTTAAACACTAAATATTTGAAGTATTACAATTTCTTTATAGTAAACATGCCAGTTAAGCTATTTTTCACACACGATATTTTGAGTATCTAACAAAATAACAACAGCGACGATGTATTTCTGTACGACATGGTGTATGTCATGGAAAGGATGGGCTGCGGGTATGTCAGTTGCCCTTTCTCTCCATAATACTAACGTGCTTCAGTCTAATCTTGTTTCACGTTCAAGGCTACTGGATTTCTTACTTGCTTCTCTTCTTTCGATCTTTAAATGATTCGTCCATATTGTGGTATCAAGTTACTGCACGCGAAAGATCACAGAAATGGAATTCGTAGTTCCATGGTAGTCCGTTTCCATACGCATTTCACAGCCTATAATGATATACAAGCAAACTACCTAGCTATAAAAGAAGCCAAAATAAAATACTAATTTATTGCCACCTGGAAAATAAAGGTTTATTTTACAATTACGAATCAGCGCACAACTCAGACCTGTAGCACAATATATGTATTCTTAGACGGCACGTATTATTATTATTATTATTTTAAACATAGCTGCCAACAGCAACGGTTCCACGTAATAAAATTATTATTATTACTGTTGTTAATAGGCTGTTGAAGACAATTAAAATGTCGTAAGTCTTAGTGAATCATCTTACTGCTGTTTAATGTTGTGGCATCTTACTTCTTTTTTGTCGTCACGTTGCCAGCACAGCCAGTTTACTCTACCGAGCAGAACGCCTGCTTTTGGAGAGCTCGTTTCTAGGTGTCGAAGAGCAGCAAGGGCTTGTTGTGCCATACGTAAGTACTCTTCAACCATGAGCCAATGTATGTCTTCTGTCGGCACATTGATTGACACACTTGAAGAGAAACGACAAATATTTTTTACACCAACCAAAAGGGAACGCCTTGTGGAGAGCAAATGTTTGTCAGTCTTGACCTTGACGTTACAAATCAGTGCTCGATTTTTATTGTTGGGCACCTAACATAGTGCCACTTCGCCTAAACACGGAGCGCTCAACCTCTCAACCTCTCAAGCGCGAATAAACGAATATATCGGTATCTCACCGGTTACCATTTTCATCGGGCGATTACGTGAAGACCAGATTTCTCTCGCGATTTACAACGTACCAAGAGAGGCTGCGGATGTAGCCAAGTTGAGCGGCCGGCAGTGGCAGTTTATAGCGAGTACTTAGCAGATCGTGAACGATAGTGAGACGGAACAGTAATCTGACGCGGAGGTCTCAACTCGCTATCGCACGCATCGTGATCGCCCCACGCGCTCAGGCGCTTCTCCCGCTCACACGCTAAACTTCACGCCGTATCGTCTCAGGCTGGAGTCTTAACATCTAAACAACTGTCCGCTACTAGTCAGTACACCGGCTTTGACGGGAAAAGTCTCCAGATTTTGTATGCAAGTTCCTTCGTAACTAAAGCAGTTTTCCTGAAAAGAAAACCGTTACAGGACTTACGCTTCACTAAGGAATCTCTGTGTCAAAACTTGGTCAGTCGTTGTGGAACCCATATACATGAACCTGAATACTAATGGAATGGTGATACGTTATCAGTACTTTTATTTGAGTTTTTTGCTTTCTTTTTCCAGTGCGGTATTGATCAACTTCAGTTCCAGATCTCTGTTTATGAGGTCCTGCATTCCAACATTCTCCCATCTTCTATCACAGTCTCCATCCTGTCCATCCTTGTGGATAACATCGGAAGTTCACTGAGGCTTTTTGCGGATGATGCTGTGGTATATCGAGAGGTTGTAACAATGGAAAATTGTACTGAAATGCAGGAGGATCGCCGGCCGGAATGGCCATGCGGTTCTAGGCGCTACAGTCTGGAACCAAGCGACCGCTACGGTCGCAGGTTCGAATCCTGCCTCGGGCATGGATGTGTGTGATGTCCTTAGGTTAGTTCGGTTTAATTAGTTCTAAGTTCTAGGCAACTGATGACCTCAGAAGTTGAGTCGCATAGTGCTCAGAGCCATTTTGCGGGAGGATCTGCAACGAATTGACGCATGGTGCAGGGAATGGCAATTGAATCTCAATGTAGACAAGTGTAATGTGCTGCGAATACATAGAAAGAAAGATCCTTTATCATTTAGCTACAGCAACTGGAAGCAGTTAATTCCATAAATTATCTGGGAGTACGCATTAGGAGTGATTTAAAATGGAATGATCATATAAATTTGATCGTCGGTAAAGCAGATGCCAGACTGAGATTCATTGGAAGAATCCTAAGGGAATGTAGTCCGAAAACAAAGGAAGTAGTTTACAGTACACTTGTTCGCCCACTGCTTGAATACTGCTCACCGGTGTGGTATCCGTACCAGATAGGGTTGATAGAGAAGATCCAACGGAGAGCAGCGCGCTTCGTTACAGGATCATTTAGTAATCGCGAAAGCGTTACGGAGATGATAGATAAATTCCAGTGGAAGACTCTCCAGGAGAGACGCTCAGTAGCTCGGCACAGGCTTCTGTTTGAAGTTTCGAGAACACACCTTCACCGAGGAGTCAAGCAGCATATTGCTCGCTCCTACGTACATCTCGCGAAGAGACCATGAGGATAAAATCAGAGAGATTAGAGCCCACACAGAGGCATACCAACAATTTTTCTTTCCACGAACAATACGAGACTGGAATAGAGTGGAGAACTGATAGAGGTGCTCTAGGTACCCTCTGCCACACACCGTCAGGTGGCTTGCGGAGTATGAATGTAGATTTAGATACTTATCTCTCTGCGTACGCATCCTTTCTAGTTTCAGCACTGTCATTCTTTAAGGAAAGAAGTAGTTTTACATTATTTTCGATTGTTGAATGGCTTTTCTTGCTATACATTATCCTTGACAGCTACGTTTCAAGCTGCGAGTGATTTCGTTGGCGGAAAATACTGGAAAATCTGTTTCATTAAACTCCCCTCACTCTTTCTTTAAAAATGTCAAAAATATCACACAGCTGTTTAAGCGTAGTGTCAACTCTTTAAGTTATTTCGTCGTAGAAACGCATTTTACCGTCCGTAGACGCATAAACAGAGCAGTCAGTGCATATTCATATACATCGCGATTTGATCGCGAAACATAAGCGAGCGACCCCTCATAAATTTAACGACTTGCAGAACAACATCTTCTGTACAAGGGGACTGACAAGAAAGAACCGTAGATCATCTCTTTTATAGAAATACGAAAATTCCAACAGTTCTACCGTTTACAAAACGCCGTCAATTGTTATTTCATTGTTAAAGAATTATTTTATAATATAATATGGCGGCACTTCTTCTCACCTTGTATGTCTGTGAATGTTATGCTGGTCAACAGCGTTTTAGTTACCAAGAATGTGAATGATCTTTCCTACGTCGTAGGTGCTAAATTCGAAAATGAAATCAGGTTTTGTGTACAGGGCTCAGTTTTCTGTGACACGCTACTCTCTATCTATCGAAATCATTGAAAACACTGCATACAGTTTAGTCTTCCGTGGCTTAACTTAAATATTCTGCACATTTTATCGTTGAAAAATGGTTTGTGGTTTGGATTAATTCAGAAGAAATCCCTCGCACATGCATAAGTAGTACAAATTCACGTTGCTATAGATAGAGGAGCGTTAACTTGGAAAGCACAAACACGGAAATTTAATAATCTTGTAAAGAAGTGCTGCGAATTTCATTTTGTTTCTTGTCTTTGGCGACCAGGACAAGACGTGCATCTCCGCACCCCTCACATTCTGTTACTCACGTACTGACACGTCGCATACATGTCCTCTGTTGTTGCAGGGAGCCAACGCACCCACAACAGACCTTTGACAAAAATGTATGCAATCGTTTCGGAAACATCGTAACTTTCATCTATTATACGGCCTGCAGACGGTGGAGAACTATCGACAGCAGTGACTCCTGAGCATATGACAGCGTGTGAAGAGGAATAGAGCGACGAAACGCAAGAAGACAGCGGAACGATTTTGTTCATGATTTAAATCTGTCGAAGCAACTGGCTTAGCTTTTAGCTTCGCAATTGAAATGATGAAAACATTGAGCCGTGCGTGGCTCGTGTTCGTGCCATCTCTCATCTAACATCTTGTTAATGCCGTACTGCCACCTCGTTATGTTAGTTTCAATTACTTGTGTCACTGAGTTGCTGCCTTGCCTGCCCGTGAGCGGCAGCAGCAGCAGCAGCGCTTATCCATATATGCCCTGCCGTATTACCTTTGCTGGACTGCCATTACTTCCCAGTCGTCGTGTGTCTACTAGTGAGTTGGAACGTACCAGCAGTTAGTTCGGACCTGCCAGTGTTTGAGTTGGCACGCCGCACAAGTTCAGCCGTGGCGCGGCAGCAGTGAGGTCCTGACCGACATGACTTGCCCGACGGTTGGCGACACGCATCATTGGGGTGGGGACGACTTTGGTTGGTCGTCGGTCGGTCGTCCTGCCGGAGGACGTGTATTTGGCCGGCGATCGCTTATGCGTTGGCTGTGTGTGCCGACGCGGGATTTGTCCCTGTTATTGTAGTCACTTCCGTTAGCATTGTCTAATTCGTCGTGCAAGTGTTCGTGCAACTGTGTGTAGTTTGTGTGATTTTGACTGACAAGTTATTTTAAATGTTGTCGGCTTACTGGCTCTGAGCTGTCGGTCGGTTGGTGTGGATCAGCCAGGAAATCTCCCCGCGGCGCAGTGGGCCGGGCCCGGTGGCGGTCTCTTACCCAGTGCAAGAGTGTGTGGGAGCTGTTCCGATTGCTACGAGGTTCGTGGCTCACCGACCGAGGACATCAAGGTAGAGTGGTGATCTAACTACCGAAGCCAGTCTGTTCACATTGTGCTGTTGGTTTTCACGGTTGGCTATTGGAGGTATTCCCGTGAGCAACAGGAAGTGTTCGAGTTGGCGAAAGTTAGGCCACCATCCAGTGGAATTTAACTCTATTTTCGTCGTTTGAAGTCCAAGTGCACCAGCGAAATTTTCTGCCTTGTGGCCGTTAGCGTTCCGGTTACCTCCCTGGCCGCTGACGTAAAATTCAGGCTGTGTCCTTTCCTTACCGTGTTGTCGCTGTCCAGCACGTGTGTGTAGTTTTGACAGCTTATGCATACTTGGTTGTGGGCGGCTACGCCTTTTACGTTTTGGCTTTGGAGTTCCTTGTGTACTGGTCGGGTGGAAGGCAAGTCGTCTTGTCGGTGGGTCCGTTGACTGTCTCTTGGTTGGGTTGCCGGCGGATCGGATGTAGTTAGGCCGACTACCTGTCTCCCCTAAGCGAACGTTAATATTTCAAGCGCAGACCGACCCCCAGAAACTTCAGAGCGCCGCTGGCTGTACTGCCTTTTGTTATTGGTGTTTGATTGTGTATTTTAATGGCTCACAGCCGATGGTTTGAATTTCTATGCTTGTAGATGGGTTTTAAATAATGGGCCTTCAGCCTCGCTAAAAAAAAAAATATTTTTTTGATAAAGCTTTGGGCCTTCTGCCTTTAGAAAATTCATTGTAGTTGTGTTTTTCAATCATGGGCCTTCAGCCATCTTAAAATTTAAATTCATTACTTGTTAAATCTTAGATTGTTTGGGCCTTCAGCCTCATTTGAAATATTATTTAAGGATAAAACCTTGCACTTTCCGGCTTTTGAAAATTTGTTGTAGTTGTGTTTTAAATCATGGGCTTCAGCCGGTTTAAAATTTAAAGAGGCTGTGCCCTTAAGCCATAAGATTGTGTGACATATTTAGCCTACAGTTAAGCTCGGAAATTTGCGCTGTAATGCTTGGGCAACTAAATAAAGATATATGTGTTCCAGTGTAACTGACAGCCGCTCATTTTTGGCCCCTTTCCACAATTCCAACTACCTGTTCTGCCCTGCGGATTTAACCATTCGTTTCAAACATGGTCCTCGCGAAATGAAAGTGAGTGTTCATCGTCGCAGCCGAGTTGTTTTTTGTGCATATTTCTCCAAGGACAGAGACACGGTTTGTTTTGAAGTAAATGAGCTCTTGCTCATTAATTCCGGCAAAGATACGCTGAAAGGTGTGGACCTGCTTCTCCACACTAGCAACGAATTTCCGTACGTCCTGACTGCTCGTACAGCTGATTAGCTCTTTAAACTGCTCCTCACATTTATCCAGTATGAGAAATACAGATGGTGGATGTGTAGAGCTCTCGAGGCAGGTTATAATTATTCTCGGCATGAAGCTCGGGTGCACGAAGCACTGCTGCTTTTTGTGCGAGTGGGGCAGAAGAGGCAGAGGAAAGCGGAGCAAAAATAAAACAAGAAATTTTAGTAGGGCAACGAATAAGGGAACTAATGTCCGATGAACGATTTCTTCATTTGTTGAGTGATACTGAAATAACGGCGAGGCTTTCTTTTACATGTGTCTGCGGGAACTTTTTGGCAGTCACAGGGCAGAGAACTATAGCGATACTGTCCGTAAACTACTGAGGGCATACAGCCTTATGGAACCTAGCAAGCCACTTAACACTTAATCTGCCACATACTTGCAAACTCTCTCTGCTACCGACATGTACGTGCGGCGGCAGTCAACAATGCCACGAGCGCCAACGTCGGATACGTAGGTTTCGATGTTTTATCGCAACATACATACACAAGTCTAACTACAGCGCGTCACACGTATGCTAGTAGTATTAATAACTCCACAATACTGCTCACAGATGGCAGCAGACGCTGTTCTTATTTGCCTTTCGCAACTTTTGGGAGTATTATAGTGTCGGAGCGTGTACAAATCACTCAGAAAATGTGCAAGCGTCGCGGGTTGTCGAACGCGGAAGTAGAAAGGTTGATCATAAACAGTGACAGTGCGGATGAATTTAATTTTATTCCGTCTTCCGATGAATATTTTGCTCCTTCAACGACTCAGGAACGAGAAAATCATTTTTCACGTTTCACGAGCTCGCTTTCCACGAAGGAAACTGATGAAAAAGACGGCGGACAGGGTAACAACACAGAGCGGTCCCCTCCACTGAACAGAAAGGGCAAATCTACGGACACATTTCTGTGGCAGAGAAAGGAAATGTCCTGTGATAACATAAGTTCGACTCATCAAATTCGGATGTAAATGTTGCACTTGCACATAATTGTAGTCCCTTGGAAATTTTCGGGACCTTTTTTTTACGTCTGATATGCTTTTCACTTATCGTAGTATCATAAATACTCTGTGTAGAAAACTACTGTATTATTCAAGGGAATAGCCGTGTAAGTGCATGGAGGGACACGTCTTTGGATGAAATGTATCGTTTCCTGGCTGTAACCCTGCTTGCGTCACGCGTTGACAAGTTCAAGATTTCAGAATACTGGTCAACAGACGCTCTTCTTAATACTGCGGTTATTCGTGAAATAATGTCTCGAGACAGGTATTTGCTGTTGCTGCATATGATTCATTTTTGTGACAGCAACGTTACTTCTCTGGAGGACAGACTGTTGCAGATTAGTCTGTAGTAGCGAATGTGAAACAAAAGTTTAGATCTGCTCTAGCCCGATTTCAAATCTTGTATGGACAAAAGTCTTCTCCTGTACAAAGGCAACTTCTGTTTCGAACGGTATATTCTGTTAAAAAGAAACGGTTTTGGAGTAAAAACGCTTGTTCTGTGTGACTGTGAAACTGGATTTTTGCTGGATTTTTTAGTTTACACTGGTGCAAGGACTGAAGTAGAAACTAGTGAATATTATTTCGGAAAATCACGCAGTATAGTGACAAGGCCTCTGGAACCTCATCTGGGAAGAGGGCTCGCACTCTTTGTTGAAGCTGGCACACAAACATAGATCTGTTCCAGGAAGTAATGCGTTAGGTGCACTTCGCACGAACAGAGAAAACGCATACACTGGAACGGAACTCGCACAAAGGAGAAAGGGAAGTGAGGCTGAGGAGCGCGCTACAGGTAATGAAGTAGCGTGACAGGAGGGACGCGTGCGTGTCCATCACATGTCATGTAGCTGAAATGGCGTCAGGAAAAGGCAACCGCCAAAAGAATCTTGAAGAACTCAAACCGAAATGTGTGTTGGATTTTAATCAATCAATGGGAGCAGCAGACAAGTGTGACGTGATAACCAAGCGCAACTGAATGCTTTCGAAGAACCACGTAATGATGAAATAAATTTCTTTTTTGACATTCTAGACGTACGTGTATTATATTCCCACGTCAATCCACACAGGGGAAAATTTGTCAATGTCCGAGTGTCACCTGATTCTCATTCGAGTTTTGCAACCCTTCTGTACTCTCGGCCAATTTCGGTCGAAAAAAGTGCGTAATTTGTTGTGGGACATCGCGGAATATTTCCGCAGCAGCCCGTGCATTTTCATGAAGTTCCGACATGTATCGGCGCCATACGTAGCCCCTCAGCAGTGAAAAAAGCACAGGGAGTCGTCGGGCGAGGCGCGTGTCACCATCGCAACGAGGCCGCCCAAACCTGTCCGACCTTGCACGTGCCGTGCTGGAAGGCGAGGACAGACGACGCACGGATCACAGCCGGACACTTTACGCTGCTCAACTGGACACCTCTGGTGGTAGTGCTGACGCACTCCTCAACCAGTTGGGGTACTTAGAGGTGTGCGCCGGCTGGGTTCCTAACGGAAGATCATGGAGAGCAACGAAGGACCGTCTGTGCGGGATTGCTTGCGCGTTGCGAGGCTGATGGCGATCAAACATGAGTTCATCATTCGAAGCAGTGGAGTGGCTCCATACCACCTCTCCTCTGAAAGATAGTTCAAAGCCGCACCTTCAGCTGGTGAACTCGTGGGATGGTCTCCCGCGACTCTGAAAAGTCCTCCCTACTGGCGCAACGATACACTCTAAAGTGCACTGAGCTATCCTCAGGAAAGTGTAGAAACAACCTCAGCGTGTTCGTCGCCACAAAAATACAAACCAACTTGTTCTTCTCCACGACAACGCAACGCATCACAAAAGTCTGCGCACCCGAGAGGAGGTCACAAAACTTGATGGGACTGTGCTTCCTCATCCACCATAAAACACGGGTCTTGCACGTTTCATCTGTTTGGACCAATAACAAACAGTGCATTGTGCCGGCAGCAGTACACGGATGACGGCTGGTGCAGGATCCGACGCCCACCGCTAGGTTGATACCGGGCGAGAGTACAGGGCTTCCCAGTAAGGTGGCGTAAGGCCGCCGCATTGGAGATTAACTCGAAAACTGGGATTTGTAAGCAAAATTCTGGGCGTATTGGAATCATTAATAAAATAAGACCAACTTGCTTTAAGGAAAAAAAAATAGTCTTCATTACTTACTGAACGCCCCTCGTACAATGCCTCGATGCTCACTGGACTTCTGCTCGGATAACATTGGCACCGATAAGCCGTCGGCACACGGACCGTGCTGTCGAACGTTAACGTTGAGCGTGCCGAGTTCAACGTGCTGCTGAACGCTCAGGAACGATGCGACTTGAGCATACGGTATGTGGGCCCCAACGTGGTATACACGATCCCAACGCACTCCAGCGGCAGTTTGAGGGATGTTTCTAATTCGTAGATCACACTGTCTACTCAACGGGCGCGTGTAAAATGCCCACGTTAGCTCTACTAAAACGCACATTTCCTCCATCCTCCACGAAAAGGAAAGTACCATGTCCAATCAATAAGGACACAGGCTTATAAAAGTTCCATTACAAACAGTGCGGTACAAATTTGGAATACTTCTCCGCATAACATAAACATTATTTCATCATTCCCACATTTTAGTAAAACCCCAAGGTCAGTCTTACTTAATCACTGCTCCTACCCAGCAACAGAATCTTTGCAACATGTGAATTACGAAGCGTAAAAGAAAAAGGAGCAAAATATCTTTATACAAGTAGCGCAAGCAGTCTTGTAGAGCCGGCCCGAGTGACCGAGCGGTTCTAGGCGCTACAGCCTGGAACCGCGCGACTGCTACGGTCGCAGGTTTGAATCCTGCCTCGGGCATGGATGTGTGAGATGTCCTTAGGTTAGTTAGGTTTAAGTAGCTCTAAGTCGTAGGGGACTGATGACCTCAGTAGTTAAGTCCCTTAGTGCTCAGAGCCATTTGTCTTGTAGATTGACCCAATCGAAGTCACCCCCCCCCCCCCCAAAAAAGGTGAACTTATATTTACATAACATCAAATATTATAGTATACACTTATATTAAACTAATAATAAAGTATCAGAAACTAATAAAAACGCGAATGTTAGGGAAAAAAAATTTGGAAGTGTCAAGACACCTCAATACAAGACGGTGACGCTACTCATTACGCTAAACCCTTTGCCTCTAATCATAGTATCTTACCCTATGCTGAAAACTTTAATCGTAGATATATTAGTAATTGCAATTTAATTATAACAAATTGTATCAAGAACAATGCGTTTTGGGTAGATCTTCAGTGCGTCGCTGCCTTCAAATAGCCTACTCTCATAATACGCAAGTTACAATAATTTTTTTGCTACGTATATGATGTTTCTCATTATTTTATTGGAACGAATCACACAGTTAACAACGGGTTTTCCAGTGATTCTCAATTTGCTGGTGCTCAGAAACGGCATATATACATATAGGCATGAAATGAATGCCAATATGGCGCCTCACAACTCTCTACTGAAGGCAGACGGCGTGCGTGTGACGTAGGTGGCGTTGTGCCATCTGATTGGTCAACGCTCAGACGCACGCTCAGAATATCTGACATACCAGATATTGCTCTGCTCGTCAGGAAAGACTCCCGAACGTGCTATTCCACGCTATGACGTCAGAAACTGGGCACGATCAACGCTCAACGTTCGGATGCACGGTCCGTGTGCCGACGGCTTTAGCGACGAACACAGATAACGGTTCCACTATGACATTTCTAAAATGGAAAAGCGTTGTCGAGGCAAATAGCGTACGCAATGTTGTCCCACTACTGCTGGTTCTTACGAAGTAACATTCCTGAAGCGAAATATAACAGGATATCGGAAACAAATTTTTTTTTGGTAGAATTCTTTATTCTTATGTTTCTTTCATACATCTGAGTACTGGCACGTACTTATGCTGTTTCCATTTCGAAGTGTTGTTGTTACAACATGTCATTTTGCCGTGTATATGTAATACAAATGGTGCCGTAAGCATTTACAAAGCCACTGCTGCTTGAAAACTGCGGTCTGCAAAGAAATTCTGAAATCGCGCGTGTGAGCAGGTGGGAATTTTCTTCCAGAAGCAGTGTGCATTGTTCTTGTAATTGAAATAAAAAAATTCTTTTGTTGAGCAGAGCCATTAAGAAATGTAATGCGTAGAAAGAGGAGAGAGGAAACTGTAACACACCAATCTGACGCTAAGAATGATTGCACAGCGTTGTCGGCAAGAACAAAGCCGGTTGTGGCAGCAATCGGGAAGCTGCTGGAAATCGTGGGAAAGAGCGAGATGGAGCATTTTGTATTTCTGTCACATCATTTGAAGCGAGCGTTGAAGTCGCTGCTTCAACAAGGCTGAAGGCGATTTCCTCAACCCCGCCCAACCTGAGCTTGCGCTCCGACTCTAGTGATCCCGACGTGTACTCGATTTTGAATTCTAAACTCCCGTGATCCGTTCGCAGATCTGCTGCGGCTGCTGACCTGGATGGAGACACCAGAACGGCCGTCGTGGTCAGCCAGAGAGGCGCTCAGCAGCAGGCTCGGACGCACCTCTCCGGTCACCGCACACGGTGTCTGCGGCTCCAGCAAAGGTCAGCGGCGCGGGCTGCGTTCTCTCCCGCGGCGTCAGCTGGGCGACGGTGCGCTTTATGGCGCGCTGTAAACCTTTTACGTCGCTTTGGGGACAGAGGACTGCCACGGTGTTTCACGGCGCCACTAAAAGCTAACGGACTGCTTCTACAGGCGTCAGACCGGGGGGAAATACCAGAAAGAGATAAACGTATCGAACACGGTAAAAGTGCAGTTCGTGACGCCGTGGCGTGTTCACTGCATAAGGTGCGGGTGTCTGCTCTTCGTCTGCCGAGTGGTTAGGGCAAGGAAGTGCACGCGAACCATTAGTAAAGTTCACTCGTTATTAGACATAAATGCCGTATCTGACACTCAGACGAGAGGTGGAAACAGATACAGTCTTGTCATTCGGTCTACAGTATTGATAAGATAACGTGCAGCCAAGTTTTGTTCTATGTTCTTCAATGACAATTTGTCGGTGTATATGACGCAACAACATGTATGAGAATGAAAAAACAAGAAGTAAGTCAACTTTTTAAACATTTTCCTCTCCAAAATGTACAATTACCCATATTGTAAAACTCGTACCACTTGGACGTTTAAGGTCTGTAACGTCCGACTTGTTTCGGATTGTTTCTTTCATTTACTGACTTATACCCCTCAAGCATTATTCGAAATGCTGTGGTGATGTCTTGTGTTTTATCTAAGTTCAGCCGGCCGGTGTGGCCGTGCGGTTAAAGGCGCTTCAGTCTGGAACCGCGTGACCGCTACGGTCGCAGGTTCGAATCCTGCCTCGGGCATGGATGTGTGTGATGTCCTTAGGTTAGTTAGGTTTAATTAGTTCTACGTTCTAGGCGACTGATGACCTCAGAAGTTAAGTCGCATAGTGCTCAGAGCCATTTGAACCATTTATCTAAGTTCAAAGATAGTCTGTTCTGAGAGAGCTACTTATTAAATAAGAGGAAAATTTTATTAATGTCTTCAATGTCAAGTTTCTGCATTAGGTTTGATTACGGTACTTGAATCGTCAGAAAACGCAACTATTTCTACTTCTAGGATACATGATGGTAGATGATTTACATACAACGGGAACTGTTATACAAAACAAACGGATACATTAATTAGCAAATGTGGACGGACCAGAAATAGTAATATGGGGTGACATGTGTTGTGAAGCAATTATTACCTGCCAGTCTGTCAATGCTGACAGAAGGGAATGAAAAAATGTAAAGTTGAAGAGAAAGGTTTCAGTCAGTATTGGGGCAAGGGCGGTATGGCCCCACTCTCCATTGTTGCCAGATGTATCCAAGATGGCGGCATGTAGACTTGGCAACAGTATATCATGTCACCCAACATGGCAGCCATGACATCATTCAAGATGGCTTCTTTTGGCGGGAAGTTTGAATTTTGGCGGGAAAGTGCCACACCCCCCTCCCCCAGAAAAATGGTAGGAAGTTCAAATTCCAACAAGATAATGTTCAAAATGTTCAAATGTGTATGAAATCTTATGGGACTTAACTGCTAAGGTCATCAGTCCCTAACCTTACACACTACTTAACCTAAATTATCTTAAGGACAAACACACACACCCATGCGCGAGGGAGGACTCGAACCTCCGCCGGGAGAGAGGAAGGAGTGTACATTATTTATTTTGGAAGAATTTATTTATGGGTGGAGTATATTTATAGCTGTGATACAGAACACATGCTCTGACATGCCACACAGCATACAGACCTGCAAACTACTCCTAAATAATTCATTTGCAATGCTCTACACACGCACTTGCTAATTGTAAACTGTCAAAATAACGCATTGTACAGCCCGCAGACAGACATGCAAACCACTTGTAAAAAACGCAATATATTTACATCCAGAGGGCCAAACAACTCCTAAGAGGGCCAAACAACTCCTAAATTGTCAAAATAATAATCCAACTAAAATACTCTGCAAACATGTTTGTTAATCATCAACTATTGAAATCATGCACTAAATTTTTATTTAAACAATTAGACATAGCACCACCATCCAGTGTGTTCACCATGAGGTCCGCACTCCATTGACCTAGTACACACAACCACCAGCAGAGGGCACTATCGTCCAAGATGGCAGCCATGACATCAGCTGATGATGTAAGTACAGTTATCCAAGATGGCTTCAAACAGTGTGTTCACCACAAAGTCTGGACCTAGTACTCAGTACCACCACCAGAGAGCCCTGTCGTCCATTTCGTGATGTAACCCAAGATAGTGGGGGTAAATGGTGGGAAAACGACTCTGCCTGTGCTGAACATCAGTTTTTATTTTGCAGGCAGTGTCTCCTCCACAATATCTAGACTCAAACTGACCTAGTACACAATACTGCCACCAGAGGGTGCTGTCATCCCTCCTGTGATGTAATCCAAGGTGGTGGTATGTAGGGAGAAAATTGCGCCAAAATGACTCAGCCTGCACTGGGCTGCTGGGGAGAGTAAGGAAGGAGTGCACTGTATTTATTTTGGAACATTTTATTTAGGGATGGAGTATATTTATCACACTGACACAAAACACACGCTCTGACATGCCTGGGGTCACAGCCCACAGTTCTATAAACTTCTCCTAAATAACGCTCTCCAGACACACAAACAATTCCTAATTTACCCAAATAATTTCAGTACAGACATGCACACTCCTTGTAAATAATGCAGCAGAGCACGCTCAGTATTCATAAACTGTCAAAATAACGCACAGCACAGCTTACAGACCTGCTCGCAAATAAGTGCAATCAACACACCCAAGTACCATCTGCCACCCCCTGTCCACTAGAGCGTACAGGAGGCTACCCACAAAGTGATGCGGCCGTCAGCTGTCAAACTACACTCAGCACTTGTCTTTACCATTGATGACAGAATAGCACACGCTGCTTCCTCCCTGACGGAAGATACGAGCTGCGTTCAGCTGTGCGTACTCGCCCCAGCGCGACTGACACCTCGCCGCGAAACGTCCGCATGGCGACCCGCCATCTAAAATGTTAATCTTACGTCACATGGCTTTGTAAAAATAACAGCCAAGTCGACCTCTGAGGAATTGTATAGCGTCCCAGAAATAGTTAATGCTCGCTTACTTGATGTCTCAGCTTGTATGCACGGAAATTCTTGCCCTAACCAAACCTGTTTACGAAAATAACGCCGAATGCAGTCTTCCTCGCGGAAATAACGTGGTACCCAGTCCATCACGTGTTACCCTTCCTGCTTCCAACACACACAAACGTTCCCTCTCTTATGTTGAGTCTCCTGTATCCCAGCACAAAGGATGTGAATGAATTGAGCATTATGATTCGCTCTTATCGAATTTACCTGCCGAATTACTGATGCCGCCGGTATCGAAGCAGTGTCTGCCTTTTTTCCTTCTGCAGGCGAGACTTTCAGCGCTTATTTCACACTGATCACCATATAGCACCGACAACTAAACCTCGCAAAGTGCCATACATATCGTCAAATATGGAAATACTCTTACTCAATTACATTGCTCTCCCACTGAGGACAGGAGCTTGAGCTGTCCAGATGGCTGAGCGGTTCTAGGCTCTACAGTCTGGAACCGCGCGACCGCTACGGTCGCAGGTTAGAATCCTGCCTCGGCCATGGATGTGTGTTATGTCCTTAGGTTAGTTAGGTTTAAGTAGTTCTAAGTTCTAGGGAACTGATGACCTCAGAAGTTAAGTCCCATAGTGCTCAGAGCCATTTGAACCATTTGAACAGGAGCTTGAATATTAAGCTACAGCGGCTACACGACAGAATGAACTCCAAGTGGTATATTTCAGGGGAAGAGTGTCACATACATTAATGTACATAAAGGTGTACTAACGTGCACTCGTTTCTCCTCGGCACAAACGCGTTACTGTTTCTGCTGCGAACCTGCTTCCTTGCTTGCTCACTTTGCTACACGCACCTCCAGACACGGGGATTACAAGAACACACCTATTTTCACATAGTTCACCATAATATTACACCATTTTCGCGCTACTTCTCGATATCAAGCACTAGGCAGCATCCTAACGATCGCTAGCGCAACATAATTCCCAAACCCCAAACTTTAGCGAGGTGTAGCGTGCTGTAAACCACTGAGTGACTAGAAACAAATAGAAGAAACTGATACTTCTACTCTCGAATACCGAAGTCGGTGATGTAACATATTCCGAATCATCCCTATAATTTACAAGCCAACTAAGGTCTTTCTCATGTCTAGAGAACAGGAAAACGTGTCTTCCACATGCCAGATGCACACCACAATCGATCTTCTCTCGACTAAATAAAGGCGCAAAATGTGCAGAAGCAGTCAACCGTAAAATTTACATGGGAGGGAATAACAGTCCAGTGCAAATGCACTTCCATACACAATCTTCTCACATTGCCGCTTGATCACGAGAGCCGCCCAACACATACTTAGTACGCTATTTGGTCGTCTATAGGACGGCAAAGTTAACACAGATAGATTCCTACACTCCAACAGGCCTCTGCATTCGGACAGCTGCTGCCGTTAACGGGAAACGTGAATCATTCCCACCACAAGCCATGCATACACGGAATCATTCCAGAAAACTGGTCACATATACCGGGTGATCAAAAAGTTAGTATAAATATGAAAACTTAATAAACCACGGAATAATGTACATAGAGAGGTAAAAATTGACACACATGCTTGAAATGACATGCGGTTTTATTAGAACAAAAAAAACGAAGTTCACAAAATGTCCGACAGATGGCGCTGGACAGCAAAACTGCTACCGTGACAGGTGAGAGGTACGCCGATATGTTACAGAATCGCATCGTCCCCAGCCTGGCTGATAAACACCTGCTGGAATGTACGATGTTTATGCAGGATGGCATTCCACCCAATATTGCTAGACGCGTGAAAGATCTCTTGCGCGCGTCGTTTGGTGATGATCGTGTGCTCAGCCGCCACTTTCGTCATGCTTGGCCTCCCAGGTCCACAGGGATTATTGGCTTTCGGGTTACCTGAAGTCGCAAGTGTATCGTGATCGACCAACATCTCTAGGGATGCTGAAAGGCAACATTCGACGCCAATGGCTCACCATAACTCCGGACATGGTTAACAGTGCTGTTCACAACAATATTCCTCAACTACAGCTATTGTTGAGGAATGATGGTGGACATATTGAGCATTTCCTGTAAAGAACATAATCTTTGCTTTGTCTTACTTTGTTATGCTAATTATTGCTATTCTGATCAGATGAAGCGCCATCTGTCGGACATTTTTTGAACTTTTGTATTTTTTTGGTTCTAATAAAACCCCATGTCATTCCAAGCATGTGTGTCAATTTGTACCTCTATCTACATTATTCCTTGATTTATTCAGTTTTCAAATTTATACTGATTTTTTGATCACCCGGTATGCTTTGTCATTATACTTACAATTAAATGTTACAATCGCGGTCTCACGTGAACGGCAATCGACAATGAGCGAAGTATCGGAAATACGCCCTGCTGTAGGCAGTCACTCTCGAAATATAAATATCACCACGTTTCTTATGACTTGACATACTCTTCCCTTTGCTATCACAGTACTCCAAGTCAAATCCATACCGTCCTTACGACTGGACATGGTCATTTCCTTTGCCCAAACACATACTTTATAAACCTGATTCTCAAATGCGAACATATCACGCACCCACCACTACTAGTAAGTATAATACTTCGTCAATAACTGATTGCCTGCGATACGAAATAATACTGACCGAAAATCAACGATGGGTGGACATGTCTCTTACGTTTCTCTTGCGAGTGCTACCACTGTGTCTTAGAGAGACGTAATCGGCCAGATCTTAAGAAAACCTGATCCCAACAACTACTGCATGTTACTGTCACAAGCGATCTGATTCTGCAGGTGCACACAAGTATCCATGTTAAAAGCTATACCCGCTTTACGAATCGAGGTACGACATCACCTCCGAATGAGGAGGTTTTTTTTCAGGACAAATACCGTGACAGTGATTGTAGGAATGAGTCTTATCAGCCCACGATGCAACCTTGTGATGAAAATCAGTGAACTTTGATAGTGATTTGGCTAAGGAACGTAATATGTAACCGGTATTTGCGACCTTACACCGCCCCAGCTATAGTATTTGTAGCGCATTCTGTCTCGAGAGGTTCTGTGATATACCCACTGCATTATAGGCGATGACTGACTGAGAATGAACACAAACAGTAGTAGTAGATGACGTGCCAATTTGAGGTTGTAAGAAAATGTACACTAGCTTCCCAGATCTCTAGTGTTACATTATCCACCAGAAAAGATGTCCATGATTTGGAATCGCGTCTTTGCATTCAAGCACATACCGGGGTTGGATCGTATTGACAATTCCTTTAATCATTACAACCACTACTCAATCATGTTTGTAGTACTCTTGAAACGAGTCACCTTTCCCGAACCTAGCTGCTACAGTAAAATTCCAACGTGGTTTTAGTCACCCCCTACGCATCTTGCAACTGCTCCCATTTCTAAATCTCCATCCCGTTCTACGGCCTTCCTCCAGCTCGAAAGAAGGGCGTGTGTGCCCTTTCGGTACCAGTCCTCGTTCTGGTGGCGGAGACAGTGCTTCAGTGTGTAAACTCCCTTTGCTGACTGACAGATGCCGCGCCGACTGCCGAGTCGTAATGCGTCTGCCCTCGCCAATGACAACATCAGCCCGCTGCAACATGTCAGGTGTGACAGCCGCGGATGGTCTCCACGAATGCAGCAAATCGTGTAGGTCCGCCGCATAGACTTTGCATACGCGTTTGTGAATGTTCCCACCGTTTCTTTGTCTGCAGTGAGGAATTCAATGACGGCACGATGCTTGTAACATACATCACCTACGGACGCCATTTTGAAACTCCCCTGCAGCTACGCCAACTGTCGGAAATGACGGAAACTCCGCGCGCTTAGTCAGTACACTTCAAATAACGCATACGTACCGTTTCGCATTCGTAGCAGTGTTTTCGGCTGAGAAAAAAAATGCGGTGCATTACTTTCTGGGCAACGCTCGTATTTACCAATGAGGCAGCGATCACAAGAGCTGCTGCTGTGAATTTACATAACCAGAATGTATGGGCAGATATACATCGCCAAGCAATTCAGGAAAGAGTGCATCAACACCTATTTTCAATCAACGTATCGGCAGGCGTACTTGGCGGTAAATTAACAGGGCCATACGTGCTACCATAAAGGTTAACTGGGGCGCATTATTTGGACTTTTTCACTAATGTATTGCCCAGCTTACTGGAGGCTGTGGCATTGCAGCAACGAATACAAATGTGGTTTATGCGTGATGGCGCACTAGCACACTGTCGTCAGAATGTGCGAGAACATCTGACGCAGTCGTTTCATGACCACTGGATTGGTCGGGGACACACTTTGGCCTGTTTCTTCCCCGGACCTCAGCCTCCTACACTTTTGGTTACAGGGACACTTGAAGGAACGATGCACGGTCGTGTCTTTAATGCGTGCCAGCAGGTAGAGCAACGGCTGGGTATACTGCAAACGCTGTGTCGTTGCTTACGCCGGAGGGCAGAGGGGTGCACTGTCGTGAATGGACGCCGTGTTGAACACCTCCTGTAAACACGTATTTATCGCATTTCCGGATCCACGTTTACTGGACTTATTTTTCTTGTTTCGATGAGTAGTACCACGTCTCAAAGCATTTGAATACCCTGTACGTTCTTTCTCCTTATACACAATGTTAAACGAAAATTGTATACGCAACTATGTATTGTTTTGTTTTCTTCCTCGCAGTCGTTTTTAACAGAAAACAGGAAAGTTGTATTTATGGCTTGTCGCTTATGATTAGAATACTGCTACGCAGTCCCAAGCGCCCGACACTTTGTAATCCTACTAGTTCGCAGATTAAAACTATGCGAAATACTCTCGTTGAATCTACTGTCGTCACAGATTAACCAGCTGGAGAGGTATCTCTCATACCCCGTGTACCAAGAACCTGAAGCGGTTTACCCACTCATTTTAGGTGACTTTCAATTCCCAATCAATATTCCGTTCACACTACTAATAAACAATGCTGCAGGGCAGACAGAGGGGCGAAGAAGAAGACGTGGACAGAGAGTGGGGGAGGAAATGGACACAGAAAGGGGGAGGGGGGGGATGGGGAGAGATAGGAGGGTGAAGGAGGTGAAGGAGAGAGAGAGAGAGAGGGGGAGGATGGAAGAGGAGATGGATAGACAGAGGTGGGAGGACGAATAAAGGAGGAAGAGGAGGAGATAGAGAAAACAGGGGGAGGAGAAGATGTACAGGGACACGGGGGACAAGTAGAGTAGGACATTCGTCCAGTGACCATACATTTTTAGCATTCCCGAGTTCGCTAGCACTTAATAAAACAACAGGACAAGTATTAACAACACGTATGACAAAATATCAACGAGAGGCCTGTACATTTCCTTCCTACACAACTACGATGCATCCGCATTTTGTTACCACGTGCAATAGGCGTTGGATTATAAGCATGAACGATGTTCCATATTGCAGTAACTGATTATTGGTTTGGACGAGCAGTCGATTTCCCGGTTGACAAGCTTCCTGCCACAAACAACCCGGTCTCTACGTTTGAGGGCGCAGCTCGCATTCAAACACTCGCTGTTTGGACGAGTGTAAGGTCCGAGTGCTGGACAGCGTCCGTCTAATGGTGCGTATCTACGTCGTCGGGATGCTGCCGGAACGGAATGTTGTGTCTCTCTGTTGCTCGGATAAGCAGGCCCAGCCCGCGGGGATAAACATTTACTCGCCGGTCAGTGGCTTTTCCGTGTCAACACTAAACTGCTCCGTGTGACACCCGCTTTGGCCTCGCGCTCTATTAAAGAGGTAAACAGCGCGCATTCAACGACCGCTTTATTTTGACGCCTATTCCGGGAGCCGTCGCTGCTCAGTAACACGGGGTCGACGCTACGTACAAGTGGCCCACTCGTTTCCGACTTCTCCCCGCCTCTACTGTGTGTGTGTGTGTGTGTGAGGGGGAGGCGCCCACAAGTCGACGCTACGCCCCCGCAGATTGCGGCGCAGGTCTTCGAACTCGCGGCCGCTCCCGGCAAACAGATGACGTAAGCGAGCCGTGCGCTCCTCCACGCCGCCTCTTCGTATCCGACGCGTTCCACGCTATCAGGCGTCGCCGCGCGCCGCCATTCCTGCCAACCTCGGGCAGCTGACGCAGGCAGCCAGTCTGCGTTTTTACAACAGTCCTCGTTCCACACAACGGCGGCTTCGTTCGCAGGGGTACCGACGACCGACCTTCCTTCCTTCCCTCCTTCCGGGTACATCATCCGCGAATGAAACGGAACCTTCTGCTATACTCGGCTTGGCCGTCCGCGGAGTAAATGTGGTGACGTTGGCGCAGACGTACGTTTCTTCTTAAGGCTGCTTAATGGCATTAAAATAGACCGTGCTGTTCAAAAATTTATCTGCTGTTCATTATCTCGGCAGACGAAGAAAGTATCCATTATTGAGCACACAGCAAGATACTCGCCACATTGATTATCATCGCCTGCTGCAAACATTTACTGATATCATGATCCGTTACTGAAATTTACAGTGACTGTTGAAAAACAGTCTAGGGAAACAGACCGATAGAATTGTAATTTTATTTGTGTTTCTCTTACCGTATATTTCGATACCATAATCAGATGACTTGTGTTCGTCAGACAGTAACTCTTCAACTCAACAGGCTCTTAAAACCATGATCGTGTTCGGTTGGCGAGTCACTGTGTCACGAATTCAAATCACAACAACTTGAAACCGAGAATACCATTTGTATGAAGTGAGGCTGAAATACATAATTAAAAAAATATATTGAAATATTTACACGGTATTCGCTGAACACTACTGCATTATTGTCGCTAAATATAACAACCACCTTACCACAGAGCTAATATTGTTACCGATACACATATAAGTATAAACATCGCGAATATGATGAATGTCCCGATATTCGTGGAAGATGAGTAATTTATTGGTATTAATGAATTTCAAGTTAGCCATACTAAAAATGCTCCAAACACACATGAAAACATTTATCTCTTGTACGAGACGTATTATTAATTACGTCACGAAAATTCACAGAATAAGACATAGGCGTTGGCAGTTTAGCTTACGCTAACGACCACGTAACTGCAAGTTAGCCATCAAATTTCTTAAAAAAAAAAAAAAAAAAAAAAAAAGAGAGAGAGAGAGAGAGAGAGAGAGAGAGAGAGAGGGAGAGAGAGAGAAGAGAGAAGAGAAGAAAACGCGAAACATGGTATTCACTGTCAATATCTTCAATAAACGGTTTGAAGCATCTGTGATTGAGACAATGAGTTTTTACGAAATTAATTGTTGAAAGCAGAACTTTCACGACATGTTCAACAGCCGGTTATTTTCGGCACAAAGTCTGCTAATGCAATTATATGAAATTATCGCTGTGAGTTCTCAAATGCTGCTCCAGTAATGATACCAGTCCAGAATTACGTTGTGTCATAAAAGACGTTCCGTCGGTCACAATACCTGCCATGGCGATGAGATCTAATAAAAGTTGGAACACTGTTCCAAGAATCCAGTAAACATTTCGCTACCCCTGTTTCCTCGGACAAGAAATTCATCGTAATTTATGTCTCACATTTTTCACTCTCGTGCGTTATGCAAAGTACAAATTCCAACAATGGGGGTCTCAAAGTGACGATGTCAGTTCACCAATAACTAAAGAAATGTTAGTAAATTTCTTTAACTAAGTTATTAACTAGTAGTTGCAGTATTTGTCCTTCACTCACTCATCCGAATTTTCTCAGATGTTTCGCTGATTCGGGACTAATCATTTTAGCAGCTATCTCAAAACAATTTTTGACAAATTCTCCGTCCCTGTATGCCTGGTAACTTATTATCAGGTGATATCTCGCAATATTTACTTCTGCTGCAGCTCCTGAGTTTTTAAGCTGTTTTCGTAACATCGCTTGCTTACCTGCCAATTCTCGTTTCGAGGGCAATCGATTGTATTTAATTAGGTAGTTCTTTCAGAAATCCTCAAAATGTAGAATGCATACTTTCGTAGCATATCCTTACACTCTTTTCCTTTGAAAAGATAGATCTTTTCCTAGCGATTTTCGCTCTGCACTTTGAGTTTCCCGTTTTGTGCAAAAATAATGTCACAGTGGATTAAGCGGGACATTCCCCAAGTGACGATAATTAATTTAGTGACAACACCTACGAAGAGGAAGAAAATTCGTGCGAGAAAGAAACGGTTGTTGACCGATAAACGTGAACTGGAGTACATCAGACTGTTTGTAGCACGTTAAGTACTTAGCGCTAGTGCGTGCTCGTTGGTCTGTTTGGCTACAGTGTGCAGCTTGGCGAGTTGGCAGTGCTAGAATGACGTGGGGCGGGCTTTCCCAGCCTGCAGGTGGTGACTGCCTGATGCTTCCAGACGGGTTGTGGTCGGGGCCTTCTCGGCTCACCCAAAGCCTCCGGCTCACGGACCGTGCTGTCTCAACGTCAACGTTGAACGTGCCGAGTTCAACGTGCTGCTGAACGCTCAGGAACGATGCGACTTGTGCATACGGTACGTGGGCCCCAACGTGGTATACACGATCGCAACGGACTCCGCGGCAGTTGTGGGATGTTTCTAGTTCGTAAATCACACTGTTTACTCAATGGGCGCGCGTAAAATTCCCACGTCAGCTCTATTAAAACGCACATTTCCTACACTGTCCACATGCTAGTCAGCTTGTTCTTTTATGTAATATCCAGGAATAAGAGCTTCCAAATCCATGGACATCTTTTAAGACAAAAAGGAAAGTTCGATGTCCAATCAGTAAGGACACAGGCTTATAAAAGTTCCATTACAAAGAGTGCGACGCAAATTTGCAATAGTTATTGACATAAGATAAACATTAGTTTATCATTCCCACATTTTAGTAAAATCCTAAGGTCATTCTTACTTGATCACTGTTCCTACCCAGTAGCAGAATCTTTACAACATGTGAAGTACGAAAGTTAAAAGAAAAAGGAACAAAATGTCTTTATACAAGTAGCGCAAGCTGTCCTGTAGATTAAGCCAATTGAACAAACTAGTTCCTGAAAAAAAAAGGCAACTTATATTTAGATAACATCAAATATTGTAGTATATACTTGCAAGAAACTAATAATAAAGCATCAGACCCTATTAAAAAAGCGAAGTTTAGGATAAAATTGTGTAATGATGGCACGACCCGAACCATCACCATATCACACATGTTGTTGTGGATTAGTAACGCTACTCATTACGCTAAACAGAGAATACATCATCTGCTGTCAATGCTTTTATCTCGCCACTTGCTAAAAGCTTTAATTGTAGCTATGTTACTAACTGAGGTTTAATTATAAGAAATTGTACCAAGAACAATGTGTTTTTGGTGGATCCTAAGTATGTCACTGTCTTCAAATGGAATGCTCTCATACTACGCAAGTTACAATAATTCTTTTACCACGAGTATGATGTTTCTCATCATTTTATTGCAAGGAATCATACAGTTGACAACGGGTTTTCGAGTGTTTTTGAATTTTCTGGTGCTCAGAAATGGCACATGTACGTATAGGCTTGAACTCAACGCCAATATGGCGCCTCACAGCTCTGTGCTGAAGGGAGATGGCGTGCATGTGACGCAGGTGGCGTTGTGCAATCTGATTGGTAAAAGCTCAGACGCAAGATCAGAATATTACTCTCTGCACGTTCGGAAAGACTCCCGAACGTGCTATTCCACGATATGAAGTCAGAAACTCGGCACGGTCAACGTTCGGATGCACGGTCCGTGAGCCGACAGCAGTGTGTGACACGTTGCCATGACGATAGGAGTTTAGCGGCACGCATTGGAAAGAATATTCCGGAGGTCTCGGCAAGGAGCAGCGCTTAGTGGGAGCGTTTCCTAAACGTAACCAACTTGACGAGGTGTGGTTCAAGCTGATAAATCACATTAGTTACCATGGCAATTAGAGTGTGGCGTTTTAGGGCGGTTTTTACCTGCCGACTTTGAGGTGTCCGCTGTTTTGTTGCTGGGAGACAGCTGGAGGCAGTGTATCGACCGTCAGCGGTAGGATTTTCCAGTTCAGCGGTCGAATCTGGGAATCTTTCTGAAAGCAGCTAAGACAGCTACACGACTTTAATTGCTGGCTTTGGTACAAAAGAGCCAAAGAGGCCAAATTTAATAGTGCAGCAGCGGATAGGGTTCACCGGGGTCCGCGAACAGACGTTTACGAATACGTCTGCTCGGCAATGCGACCGTCGGATTGTGTGCCCGGCTGTGCGGGGGCCGGGGAGTCTCGGCTGTCCCCCCCCCCCCCCCCCCCACACACATACACCCGCCGACACCCGCCGCCCACCACCGGCAAGTAGCGGCGGTAGCCGCCTACACTTTCCCGCGAGTGCGTTGCTACGCAAGTGTGCGGATTTAAGTAAAGAAAGTGTACCGCGGGAGTAGAGCAGCGGCCAGCGCAGTGGCTGTGGTCTGTCCAGAGGAGGCGGCCGGCGGCTGAGGTGGCAGGAGGCGCTGCCCTGGAGGCCCGGCGTCCCTCGGCCGCGGCGCGCAAACCTCGCTCTTCTGCCTCACACCCCACTCACTCTCGTTCGAAACGCGCGCTACGTGCTCGGCGATAACGCAGCACCCCCCCCCCCCCCCCCCCGATTATCATATTCAGTAAAAGTTGCGTCGTGTACCTTGCACCCCTCTCCCCTCACTGCCTACTTTGCGTAGTTAGTATGCAGTAAATGAAGCACGTGAAAAGGAACACAAACTTCTCAAAAATGAGATCGACAGGAAGTGCAAAACGACTAAGCGGGAATCGCTAGAGCACAAATGTAAAGATTTAGAAGCATATATCACTGGGGGTAAGATAGATGCTGCCTACAGGAGAAAAGAGAACCACCTGTACGAAAGTAGGGCGACCCTCTGACGGAGAGCATAGAGCATTGTCTCACTCCTCACTACCGATCACTCACAGAGAAAACCACCGAAGTTCTCACCGCTTTTTCACGGCTGCTTGACAGTCATTCCCGTGTTAGTCACACTACTTCAAAAGTTGTATACGAAAATAAATTCCACCCGTACGAAGTCTCGGGCGCAGCTATAAATAAGAACTCAGACGACCCCGGTTTGCTGTGCTGGTAAACAAATAGAATGTTAACTGCACAAACAAAATGTGAACGCGCAGCGAACCACGGCACAGCACGGCAAGCCGCGTCACACTGCAGCTCAGTATCGTGCAGGCGGCGGCAAGTGTCGCAGTGGGGGGGGGGGGGGGGGGGCGGGGGCGGAGAGCGGCTGTGGCTCTGTAGGACCGTGGCACCGGCACACCGCGCCAGTCCCAGCCCACGGCTTCACTACTAGCTGTCAGTCCCAAGGTCATTTTCTACAGACTGCAGTTGAACAGTACACAAACAATCGCTGTTGTTGTCCAAAGCGAATATTACCGAGAGTTCTTATTTTACTGCTAACTTTACAAGTCGGAATCAACAATGGGGATCCACAGGTGAGGTTAAACAGCGACGGCGGTCCGTGTGAGAGTCTTCCCGCAGCGGCCGAGGCGGCTCTGCAGTCGACACGCGAGAGGCGCCTGCCACCGCACTCAAACCTGCGTGCGGTCGTCCTCGTTTTCTGCTCTACCAGTGTTCGGGTCAGGCATTTGGAATGTGTCGCTGTCGAAAAAGTCGAAACAAACAGACTGACAAAATAGTAAAGGAAGAAACGCTAAAGAGAACAGACATGGGGAGATTTCTAAATCAGCGAAGGCAGAAATTGCAGTATCGACCGCCATCTCCTACGTCGTCGGGCATCAGCTACTTCTTTGCATACATATGTCTTTGGCCATCGATAAATACTGACAGCAAAATTTAACTAAATAAAAAGCGTCACGTGTATATACCGAGCGCCAACACGCACATCGAATGATTTCTTCTCTTATGTAGTAAAAACAAAATTACTTACTTAGAAGGAAACTCCGAGGCGCAATTAACTAGACACCTGTTCCGGGAGCAACCACTCAGTCAGTGAATATTTCGTTATAAACTGACTAATGGGATGTAATATCACAATTTTAATTAGCAGAAACTATTATATTTAGTGTCCATTCCTGCGTATCTGCACTAATGTTTTGTGGGCATTGTGAATGCAGTTTTGCTACCGAAAATATTCAACGGGAGTACAGTAATAAGCAAAAAAGAAAAAACTAAAAAAAGAAAAATAGCGATAGAGTCATAAGTCAGACAGGGATGGAAAGGGTTAATGATACAATCATTATTATGCTACAGTCCGCAGCTCGTGGTCGTGTGGTAGCGTTCTCGCTTCCCACGCCCGAGTGCCCGGGTTCGATTCCCGGCGGGGTCAGGGATTTCCTCTGCCTCGTGATGACTGGGTGTTGTGTGCTGTCTTTCGGTTAGTTAGGTTTACGTAGTTGTAAGTTCTAGGGGACTGATGACCATAGATGTTAAGTCCCATAGTGCTCAGAGCCATTATTATGCTACATGGAGCGACAATATATCGAGGTCATCTACACGATATGCATATCTGATTGTGGGAATAGCTTTCCCTTTCACAAAGAAGAACGTATGTGTCATAATTATGGCATTAGGTGCGATGGGAGGATAAAAACCCAGAACCAGGACTTGAGTCGGCGATAGAAACGTCACTTTACAGACGATAGCTTTTGAATAACATAACGAAATTTGAATTATTATTCTCAAAGGTATTTGGAAACTAAATATCACGAGTGCCACTAGTTGTATCAGATCACCGATAATGGAAGTGCCGGCCGGTGCGACCGAGCGGTTCTAGGCGCTACAGTCTGGAACCGACCGACCGCTACGGTCGCAGGTTCGAATCCTGCCTCGGGCATGGATGTGTGTGATGTCCTTAGGTTAGTTAGGTTTAAGTAGTTCTCAGTCTAGGGGACTGATGACCTCAGAACTTAAGTCGCATAGTGCTCAGAGCCATTTTAACCATTTTTTGATAATGATGGAGCTGTTGCACTAAAAGTTTAAAATGCGACTATAGTTGACGAAAATGAAGAAGAGTACGCAAATACGCGAACAAATTAAAGTAATGTTAATACAGTCGTGGCCAGAGTCAGTTTACACACTTTGTTTTCGATGTAAGCGACTGCGTCATGACGCAGTGAACAATACTGGAGAAACCAACGTTCCGGCCACGGTTACAGTGGCCTCCTACTGCGTCTGCCGAGGCGGAAACGCTGGTTTCTCCGGTGTAGTTTACTACACCATGACTCACTCGGAAACGGAAGTCTTGTTTTTCTATAGTTTCTTTTATTTTTAAATGACCAAGTAATTAAATAAAGAGTTGACATATCTTTTTGAGACTATATAGGAGAATGGATTACAAATCGCAGCTGTTGGACATCGAATCCTGAAGATAGAAAGAGCACGTGGACTGAGGAAAGTACATACAGTTAGAAGTGTATTTCTTGGAATGCCAATAATAACGTTCTACAGCACCGCTATGCCTCTGCGCCAGTGAATACGACACTATACACTGTTGTCTACAGAAGCTAGAGGTTCTGGAAAACAGGATTACAGGAAAAACAAAGGATGCAGTTGGGACTGGAGACAGATGGACACTAGGAAGCAACTATGTAAAGCTGGAGGAGGCCTGACACCTGTACAGTATGAGCGACAACAGATTAATCAGGCGTAGCAAAGTATCCGCGCAAGAAAAAAAAAGAACACTGCAACATGAATGAAGGAATTTACAGGAAAATTCAGAAAGGTGGAACATCACGTTATCCCAAATGCTAGAACAAAGTAAGTCTAGGAGCGAAGTGCAAAATTTGGAAGGACCTCAAGCTGCAAGAAGACCTCACGGACGTGGGGGAAAGTGGATAGAAGAACAAAGGTATCAGTTCCAGAGAAGGCATAGACGAATACGGAAGACAGGGGGAACTCTAGGCAGAGGAATGAAAAAAATAAAAAGTTGGTGCATGATCCTGAGTGACCAAATAATGTATCAATGAGACGATTGGTGCTGCTTATTTCTGAAACATTCAGGTCGCTTTTGACCATAGCACATTGTAAACCATGCTCCAAGGTAACTCCCTTTCTCGCTCTTGCTCCCATTGCTCATCAGCAAGTTACTGCGACTGAAATCGTCATTCTGAAGAAAAAAAAAATTGTAAATTTGTGGTAAGCTATATGGGATCAAAGTGCTGAGGTTATCGATCCCTAGGCTTACACACTACTTAATCTAGCTTGAAATAATTTACGTTAGGGACAACACACACACACACACACACACACACACACACACACACACACACACACACAAACAGTCACACATGTCCAAGGGAGGACTCTAAGGGCATTCTGAAGCCTCTTTCCGATAACCGATAGATACTCCCCAGCAAATGGCAGTGTGTGTATGTCCAGTGTCTTCACGAAATCCCAAGAAATTTTAATTGCAATTCGAGTCCAGTTTCACCATCTGGAAATAGTGCTTCATTCACTGAAACTGCTTTCAGAACTCAGATATTTACTTATCGATTTCTCCATACGGGGAAAAATAGTTGCTAATCTAACTTATTGCTGAGGACAAGTACTGACTTCTTAAAGTGGAAGAGTAAAAATATAGCCGCGATTGCTTTTTGAAAATTAAATAAACTTTTCAACAGGTAGCCTGCAATGTCTCTGAGAGGGAAAGTTGCAATTAGTGTGCGTCACAGGTTCCGACACGTGACGCTGAACATGAACTTTAAACGTGGAAACCAGTCAGACACTGAGCGCCAGTAAGCGAGCAACAGACATGTGCTCTCGTCCGACACCAGTGGGTGCGGCAGCAAACTAAACAAACGCGTCAGGGGCAGGCGAGTGCGCGGCCGAGTGGGGTGTCCGTTGCTGCACTGCCGTAGGCGGGGGAAGGCTCGCGAACGTGCAGCGTGCCGCAGCTGCGTCGGTGCGCGTCGCTGAAGACTGCGAATTCTAGAGGACGGCTTACGTCGGCTGTGGTTGTCGGTGCAGGAAAGCGTAATCCAGGCCTTTGCAGTACATCGGCAGCCCTAGCGCTACGCTAAGTTTAGGTGATGAATGCGAGGCTGAGCAGCCGGCAGCAGTTATACATAATATGATGATGTTGGATGTAGGGCGCTCAACAGCAATGGCCTACACAGAGATGCACAAGTATACAGTTTTACACATCTCGCTGAGATGTCGAACAGGCGCGTCTCAGTACTTTATTCGTTTGCAGCAGTGTCATTGAGTTATTTTCATTGCAAGAGCCAGTAACGACCGAGTGACCGGCGTGTGGCCTGATACATCAAAATGGTTCAAATGGCTCTGAGCACTATGGGACTTAACATCTGAGGTCATCAGTCCCCTAGACTTAGAACTACTTAAACCTAACTAACCTAAGGAGATCACACACACATCCATGCCCGAGGCAGGATTCGAACCTGCGACCCTAGTAGCAGCGCGGTTCCGGACTGAAGCGCCTTGAACCGCTCGGCCACCATGGCCGACGCCTGGCACATGTCACAGAGTAAGTAAGTACTGGAGACGTACCAGGTGCACAATCCGTTGTACCTACTTCGAAGCCGACGTCGATTTCCGATGTCGACCCTCGAATACGAAGCCAGTATCCGTGCTATCGCCATTGGACTTACCTGAAAAAGACAGAAAAAAGGCGTCATTACAATGACAGTGACCACTGGACGGCATTTGGGAAGTACATCTTGTAAAGCATCAGGGATAGACTAAATTTCAGTTATGAGGTGTACATACGCAGCACTAATTGTACGATGTGATCTAGTTTTGAATTAGCAGTTCGATATATTTGGCATCAATGGTAAATACTAGAGGTGCAATGAAATTATCAAACATTAGCAATCCTGTTATTGTTTCACACTTTATGTAGGAATGACGTATTCAACAAAATATCATCTCATTATTATTATTATTATTATTATTATTACACACGTTACGGGCCTTTTATCAGACCACGCGAATCATTCATGACTACTTGTTCTTCCAGTACTGCTTCATTCGTTGGCTAAAGGCTCTCTTCCTTTCTTCCGTCCACTTTGGCCTTTGGCCTTAGGTGCTGTTTTCTCTGACGTCACGTCTCATTTGTACACCTCGTGTCTATAGACGCCTTTGTCGACGACGTCCGCTGAATCTATCTGAGCTCTCCCCAGATCAGTTTTGACTTGTGTCACCCAGGGTATAGTGGTCTTGAGTCTCTGGATGTACCTGGGGATTCCGTTGGTGAGTCTGGACTGCGAGAGTCTGCTTATGTGTCCATAACATTTTAGTCGCCTCTTTCTAATGTCCACTGCGATGTTGGAGAACTTCTTGTGGTGTCCCTGGAGTGAAGCCTATACCCATCGTCCGTGAGTTTTGGGCCCATAATTTTCCTAACGATTTTTCTTCGTGTGTGAGAACGTTCTCAAGGTCGACTTTGTATGTAACATCAGTGTCTCACTGGCGTATAGCACCTCAGGTTTGATTACGAATTTTGGTGCACGTGGACAGACATTTCTTGTTGTGTTTTGTGTAAGGCTCTCTTCATTTTCAGTAACCTAGTGTTCTGAGCAATTTTCTCCTTTCCTCTCGGTTCGACCTAGGTACTTAAAGTTTGTGATCCTGTTGGTCTTGCCGTACTTTGTGTTCAAATTTGGAATGTTCAATTTCGTGCAGAAGAACTCAGTTTTCTGAGAGGAAATGTGTAGCCCTACATTTTCTGCGCACTCTTTGAGTACTTCTGTCTGTTTGATTGCTGTAGTTTCGTTATCTGTGAACATCTTTACACCTGCTACGTCTAAGTTCTTCGACCACAGCCCACATGTTTGTATTTAAAGACAGTGTATTTCACGAGTGCACATCGTAATAGTGAAATATGCAGCTAAACTTTATAAAACTGAAATATGGACGTGAAAATGACAACAAGTGTATAACTAAGTGGAAATACTGTCACCACAGCGTAACTATAATAATGATGCTTCATCTTTATGTAAGTACAGATATATTTTCGACAAATGCTGCCTTGCCACTTAATTTGTCCCACTTGTATCTGTTTAGTAATCAGCAAATAATTTTTATTTTTTTATTTTACAGTGATCTCCAGCATATAAACATGTACATGAATGTATAAACACCTGAAGATGGGCACAAGCTCGAAACCTGTCGTGTGACAAATAAGTAACCTTTTATTGTGATTGGTAGAGGAAATTTTTCTACACCCTACAAAGGAACAGTCACGCAGTTCAACAGCATCCACTATGGATAAAATTCATACAAAAAGTGACATACCCATTGGTGATGGCTTTCGATAATCAGCGTCAGAAGCAGTCCAAAAAAAAAAAAAAAAAAAAAAAAAAAAACCGAGATTAAAAATGATCCTCCTGAATTTAATACAAAATATAGCGATAAAATACCTTTTTTCAAACAACTTACGGTAATTCAGCCAGGTAATATTTACAGCGACCGTCGATATTTTGGAGGGAGTACACCCCGCCGTTTTCAAGGCACAAACAGTAACGGAAGGGTGATGTACTGGCAAACTTAAAACCTCGGTTCTTAGAGTAATTCATGAAAGATAACACACATACACTGAACACTAGTGCCACCAAAGATGACCGAAGTCAGAGATATCGCTAGTGAAAGACTACCAACTTGCAGATGAGATAACATTGACTCTGTTCCTCTGCTTTTTTGACAAGGCAGAGAGCAGGATTGCAAGCAGAGTAAACAAAAACCTTCATCGCTGTCTACAAGATTGCTCGCTGATTAATGTCAATAGTTTCCTCTACAATAATGTCCCAATAGCTGGACGTGCATGCCAATACCTCGGTATTGTTATACAGGGTGAGTCACCTAACATTGATGTGGTTTACGAAATATATCCAGCGGTAAATACTGACGAATCGATTCCACAGACCGAACGTGAGGAGAGGGGCTAGTCTAATTGGTTAATACAAACCATAAAAAAATGCACGGAAGTATGTTTTTTAACACAAACTTACGTTTTTTTAAATGGAACCACGTTAGTTTTGTTAGCACATCTGAACATATAAACAAATGCGTAATCAGTGCCGTTTGTTGATGGTAAAATGTTAATTACATCCGGAGATATTGTAACCTAAAGTTGACGCTTGAGTACCACTCCTCCGCTGTTCGATCGTGTGTATCGGAGAGCACCGAATTACATAGGGATCCAAAGGGAACAGTGATGGACCTTAGGTACAGAAGAGACTGGAACAGCACATTACGTCCACATGCTGACACCTTTCTATTGGTCTTTTTCACTGACGCACATGTACATTACCATGAGGGGTGAGGTACACGTACACATGTGGTTTCCGTTTTCAATTACGGAGTGGAATAGAGTGTGTCCCGACATGTCACGCCAATAGATGTTCAATGTGGTGGCCATCATTTGCTGCACACAATTGCAATCTCTGGCGTAATGAATGTCGTACACGCCGCAGTACATCTGGTGTAATGTCGCCGCAGGCTGCCACAATACGTTGTTTCATATCCTCTGGGGTTGTAGGCACATCACGGTACACATTCTCCTTTAACGTACGCCACAGAAAGAAGTCCAGAGGTGTAAGATCAGGAGAACGGGCTGGCCAATTTATGCGTCCTCCACGTCCTATGAAACGCCAGTCGAACATCCTCTCAAGGGTCTGCCTAGTGTTAATTGCGGAATGTACAGGTGCACCATCATGCTGATACTACATACGTTGACGCGTTTCCAGTGGGACATTTTCGAGCAAAGTTGGCAGATTATTCTGTAGAAACGCGATGTATGTTGCAGCTGTTTGGGCCCCTGCAATGAAGTGAGGACCAATGAGGTGGTCGCCAATGATTCCGCACCATACATTTACAGTCCACGGTCGCTGTCGCTCTACCCGTCTGAGCCAGGGAGGATAGTCCACGGACCAGTAATGCATGTTCCGTAGATTCACTGCCCCGTGGTTTGTGAAACCCGCTTCATCGGTAAACAGCTGGAACTGCAACGCATTCTCTGTTAATTCCCATTGACAGAATTGCACTCGATGATTAAAGTCATCACCATGTAATTGCTGATTTAGTGACACATGAAACGGGTGAAAGCGGTGGCGATGCAGTATGCGCATGACACTACTTTGACTCAGTCCACCGTCTCTCGCAATGTCCAGTGTACTCATGTGTGGGTTCATGGCAACAGCAGCTAACACACCAACTGCACCCGCTTCTCCTGTGACGGGCCTGTTACGGACCCGTTTGCGTGCTACGACCATAGCTGTTGCATACAGTTTGCGGCACGTTGGATGCTCTCTGTCCGGGTACCGTTCTGCATACACCCTGCAGGCTTCAGCTGCATTTCGTCGACACTCGCCATAGATGAGTATCATCTCCGCCTTTTCAGAGTTCGAATACACCATGGTCACAGTTCCTACAACACTACACTATCACAGACGTCTGGCAACACGGTTTACTATAGTTGGTCTGCGTGCGGAGACGAATGCAGAATAACAATAGCAGCAAGTGCTACATGCGGACACTGCGACAGCTAGACCAAACCACAACAGTGCACTACAGCCACACTCGTAAACACGCTCGTCATCATAAACATGTCCCTGCAGATGCTGCTCGCCGACCGTGGCCCGTGTTTGTTACAACACGCAACTGAACGTCGGAGGTTTCAAGCGTCAAATTTAGGTTACAATATCTCCGGATGTAATTAACATTTTACAATGCAACAAACGGCACTGATTACGTATTTGTTTATATGTTCAGATGTGCTAACAAAACTAACGTGGTTCCATTCAAAAAAACGTAGGTTTGTGTTAAAAAAACATACTTCCGTGCATTTTTGTATGGTTTGTATTAAACAATTCCACTAGCCCCTCTCCTCACGTTCGGTCTGTGAAATCGGTTCGTCAGTATTTGATGTGGTTTACGAAATATATCCAGCGGTAACGTTAGGTGACTCACCCTGTATAATACAGGGTGACCAGTTCAAAATGGTTCAAATGGCTCTGAGCTCTATGGGACGTAACTTCTGAGGTCATCAGTCCAATAGAACTTAGAACTAATTAAACCTAACCAACCTAAGGACGTCACACACATCCATGCCCGAGGCAGGATTCGAACCTGCGACCGTAGCGGGTGACCAGTATCCAAGTAGTGTTGGGCAGTGGAAAGTCTGCTTGCCTGCTGTAATCGTGTGTGCCATTTATGGGTGGTTGGTTGTTTAGGGGAAGGAGACCAGACAGCGAGGTCATCGGTCTCATCGGATTAGGGAAGGATGGGGAAGGAAGTCGGCCGTGCCCTTTCAGAGAAACCATCCCGGCATTTGCCTGGAGTGATTTAGGGAAATCACGGAAAACCTAAATCAGGATGGCCGGACGCGGGATTGAACCGTCCTCCTCCCGAATGCGTGTCCAGTGTCTAACCACTGCGCCACCTCGCTCCGTGCCGTTTATGCTCAATACATCGGTCCCCAACGGTCCTGATGGTACGACCAATGTATGCCATGCCACAGCTACGCAAAGCAGGTTCATTCGTAACAAAATCAAAAAGCACTCGAATTTTAGATGGAGGTCGGAAAACACATTTCACATGGTATTTCCGTAAAATACGACCGATCTTGCTGGAAGTGCTTCCTGCATAAGGCGAAAAGGCAGTAGACTTCGGTGTAGGCTCAGTATTATCACCAGTCAACCGATGCTCAGTTGGTCGATAGCGCAACGCACGTTCAATCTGTCTTTCACTATAAACATTCTGACGAAATGTAGTTGAGATAAAATTAGGGAGCAATCTCGTGTACAGAAATGGAGGTTTTTCTTTAAACTCTGCTTAGAATCCTGCTCTCTCCCTTGTCAAGAAGCAGAGGGACAGACTCAACGTTACCTGACCTGCTAGTTCGTAGTCTTTCACTATCGATACCTCTGGCTTTTGGGTCATATTTGGTGGCACTAGTGTTCAGTGTGTGTGTGTGTGTGTGTGTGTTATCCTGCATTACTCTAAGAGCAGAGGTTTTAAATTTGCTTGTACATCGCCTGTCCGTTTGCAGTTTCTGCCTTGAAAATGGCGGGGTGTACTCTCGCCGATTTTATCGGCGGTCACTGTAAATATTACCTGGCTGTATTCCCGCAACTTGTTTGAAAATTATACACGCCAGGAGAAACTCAGACAAAATACCTGTCTGATTCACTTCCCGTACATGACGAACTTCCTCTACACTGTTTCACCCTCGGTGGACACGTGTCGTGACCAAACTGACGCACGAATGCTCTGCTCACAGCCGCCGCTGCCGCTGTGGTCTTCGGTCCGCAGAACAGTCTGACGCGCCGCTCCACGTCACTCTATCCCGTGCGAGCTTCCTTCTTCCATCTCTCAATAACTGCTGCAGGACCGCGCCCCCTGGAACCTGCCGATTCTATTCGAGCGTTCGTCTCTTTCTACGGTTCTTGCTTCCCACACCTCCGCCTATTACCGAACTAACGGTTCCTCGACGCGTCAAGCTGCGACCTGTCAAACAACCCGTTCTTTTAGCCAGGTTGTGCCATTTAATTTCTCGTTGCCTAAGATTCCGTTCAGCGTCTCCTCATTAGTAACATGATCTGCCCGTTATTTTTCACCTTTCTTCTGCAGCAGCACATTTCACAAGCTCCTGCTCTCTTTAGTCTCAACTGCTTGTCGCCAACGTTTCACTTCCGTGCGCTACATTCCGTAGAAATACCTTCAGAAAAGAGTACCCGACACTCTAAATTTATACTCAGTGTTAACAAATTTAACTTTTGCAAAATTCTTTTCTTACTCTTGCCATTCTGCATTTTATATACTCTCTAGTTCCAACATTGTCAGTTATTTTGGTGCCGAAACAGCAAAAGTCATCTACAGTTTTTAGTGTGTCATTTGCTAATATAACTCTGTGAGCATCACCTGATGTGATCGACTGCATACCGTTACCCTGACATATGCTGTGTATTTCCAAATAGGTCTATACATTCCAAGAACAAGTCGATGCACGAAAAGATTACCCACATAGACGTTTCTTTAAAGTAAATTTGAAACACAGCCACGTCACATTATAAAAACAGCATTCCCGTTAAAAGCTCTAAATGATGTCCATTGCATGTGCAGTAACGAAAAAAAGATACTGTGTAAATGCTTCTACAAAAATTTGCATGTAACTCGACGCAATATCGAGAATAATGAAATATAATATAATACGGTTGCATGTGCGGAACAGAAACTGCAGATCAGATATTCTAAGCAATCTGGAAATTGCACAACCAAAACATACTCTCAATGAAAAGACAGACAGTACTGGATGATCTCCGCACTAGCCTTTCCTCCAGGAGTGCTGGCTAGTTCTGCAACGTCTGCAGGAGATCTTCTGTGAAGTTTGGAAGGTAGAGGCGAGGTACTAGGAGAAGTAAAATTGTGAGGACGGGTCGTGAGTCGTGCTCGGGTAGCCCAGATGGTGAAGCACTTGCTCGCAAACGTCCCGAGTTCGAGTCTCGGTCCGGCAAACAGTTTTAATCTGTCAGGACGTTTCATATCAGGGCACACTCCGCTTTAGAGTGGAAATTTCATTCTGGAGTACTGATTGATGTTGGGCGCCACTGACAAATGGACTGAGCTCTTCAGCTACAATATTATTTAAAAAATCTTTATTTAAATAATTTATATTCCACTAACAATTGTGTTCTGGATGATGATATAGTCAAGAGCGATCGATTTCGGTGTCGCTAAACTGCATCACCAGACTCCTCGGTACAGGCAGTGAAATCATCGGTTTAGAAACACGACCGCATATGCCGTCAGCTGTGTTATACTGTCCAGTCACAGTAATCTGACCACCTGTCAAAAGCGTGAGTAACCACCTTCTGCGGCGCGGATCGCCGCGAGAGGTGCAGGAAGAGACTCAGTGAGGTTCTGGAAAGCAGTCACAGGGATGTGGAGCCAAGTCGACTCCAGAGCCGTGGCAAGATTCGCTATACAGCGTGGTCCATTCATCGTGACCGGGCCAAATATCTCACGAAATAAGCGTTGAACGAAAAAACTGGAAACAGCGAAACTTGTTTAGCTTGAAATGGGAAACCAGATGGCGCTATGGTTGGCCCGCTAGATGGCGCTGCCATTTTATTACATATTCGTGTAGTACGTAAAGAAAAATGAATGTTTTAGTTGGACCACTTTTTTCGCTTTGTGATAGATGGCGCTGTAATAGTCACAAACATATGGCTCACATTTTAGACGAACAGTTGGTAACAGGTAGGTGTTTTAAATTAAAATACAGAACGTAGGTACGTTTGAACATTTTATTTCGGTTGTTCCAATGTGATACATGTACCTTTTTGAACTTATCATTTCTGAGAACGCATGCTGTTACAGCGTGAATACCTGTAAATACCACGTTAATGCAATAAATGCTCAAAATGATGTCCGTCAACCTCAATGCATTTGGCAATACGTGTAACGACATTCCTCTCAACAGCGAGTAGTTCGCCTTCCGTAATGTTCGCACATGCATTGACATTGCGCTGACGCATGTTGTCACGCGTTGTTGGTGGATCACGATAGCAAACATCCTTCAACTTTCCCCACAGAAAGAAATCCGGGGACGTCAGATCCGGTGAACGTGCGGGCCGTGGATGGTGCTTCGACGACCAATCCACCTGTCATGAAATACGCTATTCAATACCGCTTCAACCTCACGCGAGCTATGTGCTGGACATCCATCATGTTGGAAGTACATCCCCATTCTGTCAGGCAATGAAACATCTTGTAGTAACATCAGTAGAACATTACGTATGAAATCAGCATACATCGCACCATTCAGATTGCCATCGATAAAATGGGGCCAATTATCCTTCCTCCCATAATGCCGCACCATACATTAACCCGCCAAGGTCGCTGATGTTCCACTTTCCGCAGCCATCGTGGATTTTCCGTTGCCCAATAGTGCATATTAAGCCGGTTTTCGTTACCGTCGATCGCGAATGACGCTTCGTCGCTAAACAGAACGGGTGCGAAAATTCTGTCAACTTGAGCCCAGTGGCAGAACTCTACAAGACGTTCAAAGTCGTCGCCGTGCACTTCCTGATGCATAGAATATGGTACGGGTGCAATCGATGTTGATGTAGCATTCTCAACACGGACGTTTTTGAGATTCCCGATTCTCAAAAATGGTTCAAATGGCTCTGAGCACTATGGGACTTAACTTCTAAGGTCATCAGTCCCCTAGAACTTAGAACTACTTAAACCTAACCTTAGGACATCACACACACCCATGTCCGAGGCAGGATTCGAACCTGCGACCGTAGCGGTCGCGCGGTTCCAGACTGTAGCGCCTAGAACCGCTCTGCCACTCGGGCCGGCTCCTGATTCTCGCGGAATTTGTCTGCTACTGACGTGCGGATTAGCCGCGACAGCAGCTAAAACACCTACTTGGGCATCATCATTTGTTGCAGGTCGTGGTTGACGTTTCACATGTGCTGAACACTTCCTGTTTCCTTAAATAACGTAACTATCCGGCGAACGGTCCGGACACTTGGATGATGTCGTCCAGGATACCGAGCAGCATACATAGCACACGCCCGTTGGGCATTTTGATCACAATACCCATACATCAACGCGATATCGACCTTTTCCGCAACTGGTAAACGGTCCATTCTAACACGGGTAATGTACCGCGAAGCGAATACCGTCCGCACTGGCGGAATGTTACGTCATTCCACGTACTTATACATTTGTGGCTATTACAGTGCCATCTATCACAAAGCGAAAAAAGTGGTCCAACTAAAACATTCATATTTATTTACGTACTACTCGAATATGTAATAAAAAATGGGGGTTCATATTTTAAAAGAAGGCAGTTGATACCCGTTTGACCTATGGCAGCGCCATCTAGCGGGCCAACCATAACGGCATCTAGTTTCCCCCTTCAAGCTAGACGAGTTTCATTCTTTGTAGTTTTTTCGTTTGATGCTTATTTCGTGAGATATTTGGCCCGGTCACTGTCAATGGACCACCCTGTATATGTAGGTCGAGGATCCACGGCGCGAATAGCCCGATCGCTCGCAGATCCCAGACTGTGTTTAAACCCGGGGAGTTTGGTGGCCAGGGGAGTGCGGCAAACTGGTGCTGGTGCTCTTAGAAGCACGCAAGTACACTGCGAGCCGCGTGACACGTCGCTACGTTCTGCTGGTCGACACCGTCGTGCCGAGGAGAAACAGACTGCGCGTAGGGGTGAACACGGACCACAAGGCTAGGTGCATACTTGCGTTGATCCACTGCGCCTTCCACAATGATCGAGATAAAGGCATACCGTAATCCTCTCTCTTCCGGCCAGGAGCCTTCGAATCTTGCACGGCGCTTACTTTGAATAACATGGAGCGTAAAACGTGACAGCTGAAGAGGCCGGCTGTCTCCACTCAGTGGACATCCAGTTTATTTATTTTTATTTTTATTGCCAAATTATAGACCTGTTACCTGATGTTTAAAACAGGTCGCACATCCTATAGTTTTCATTTTTCATCTTTTTACAGTTTTGTTTTCTTTTGTTTTATCTTCAACATTCAGAAAGAATGATGCTTTTCAAAATGACAATAATTTAAGGTTGAAATATAGATAAAATTTTATTTTTGTCAAATGCCGGCCTTCGCTGCCGACGGAGAGCAGTCAGGCGCCTGCTGTGGAGGCCCGTACACGGCAGCGTTCGCCGGACGGCCACTGAGAACACACCTTTGGTAGCCCCTCGGTTCACCTGGGTCGCCAGTCGCTCAGTAGTTGCGCAGCTACTCGCCGGCGCACTTGTCTGCAGCCGCCGTTCGCCCCTAGGATCTGCGGCCTGTGGCGCATCACACTTGCCTCCACGCTGGTTCCGGATAGCGCCATTCTGCCACGGCGGCACGCGAACGGTTTAGAAACTTAGCCGTTTCGGAAATGCTGTCACCCTCGACCTGAAAGCCAATGAGCGTGCCCTTTTGGACGTCAGGTAAACTGTTGCGCTTCCGCTTACGACAACGGCCGCACCGTTTTCCGTTCCGTCCCGGCCTCCTCCACTGCTAGTGCTGCCACCTGTCGTCACTGCACGTTGGCGTCTAGCACACGCGGTGTTCACATTAATGTGAACGGACCGTGTAGGCGACAGAAAGCTGGTGTCTAGTAGGACATAGCGCACGTGAAGTCGAGCATCTCAGAGTGTCATACCAGTTCTTAAAATATGAAGTGACACAGTAAATACATTTAAGTTTTCAATACTTTTGATAACTTTTGGTTTATCTTATGGAGTAGAAGCTGTACAAGAATACCTGTGGAAGAGAACAGCCCAAGTGAATAATATTGTAGTACATATGTTTGTTCTGGCGATATGTGTGATGAGAGTTCACACAGAATTCACCATGCTAAAACGGTCAAACACGTTTTCGTATTACCTGAGTTAAATATTGCTACAGCTCGTTTGTCTGTCGTGTGCGAGTCTCTTGGTGCCTGCAATACTCCTGGAATCTGGATCAGTTTAGAATCATTTACTGCAGACAACTCTTGGTCTCCCTCTACAGTTTTTACGCATAATTACTTATCTCCAAAATCGAACTGACGGTTCCTTGATGCAACAGGATTTGACATTTCAAAATTATTGCTTCTTTCAGTCAAGTTGTTCAAGCTGTTTCCTATGCTATTTGGTTCGGTACCTCGTCATCAGTTATACGACTTACCCATCTAATCTTCAGCAGCACTCCGTTTCAAAGGCTTCACTTGCACCAATTCAGATTCTTTATAATAAAGACTGGCGTTTGGATTCTGCACAGTAGATACTTTCTGGAGTGTCAAGCAGTACATGTGCTATTAGCACGCAATGTTTTAGGGAGCTGCCGAGGAAGGACAGCGGTTTGACCCCCGACTGGCACCAGGGCTATTTTTTCGATGGCTTCACGGAGCTTGGTGGGGACACCCGGAGGTCCCTGGACAGGGCAGGGCAGGGCAGGGGAGGTTCGCGGCCGACAGACGGGGCCTAGGGTTGCCGCGATGTCTCGCTCGTAACAGGGCGGTGCGCTCCGCTGGGCTGGGGACACGTGCGCACTTGTGTTAACGGGGCACTTCCCTCTTACGTGGCTGGCTAGTTGGGAGCCGTGGCTTCCATCCAATCCGTGGCTGGAGTCTCTCCAGGCACTGCACTGCGCAATCTCCCACGTCGGAAGGTCGTCGACCGGGAACAAACGTGCTCAGCGACCATTCTGTTCACTGTTGGCCACATCACAGCGGACCACGTCTCGAACTGATGCAGTCAGGTCTGTGGCGAATATTTGATTCAGTCCAGAGATACAGTAGACCAGGTAAAATACAAATGAGTCATCGCGACAGATAAAAAAAAAAAAAAAAAAAAAAACTGCTAGTCCGATGGTGACACGAAACCTGACAATTTTTCAGGTGTTATTCCTCTCCCAACCTACCAAGCGTAAGAGCTTTCATGAACCAGCATATCTCTGATAGTGAATTCCTGTACAGTGCATAAGGCTAGGTGCCGAAATGCCGCGTGTTGAAACCACTACTTTTTAACAAACACATTATCAGAAGACATGACCCCATTGTCAGGTTCTGAAAATTATTGTGATATAATCGCAGTGGAATCGTGCGTTCCTGAAACACGGTGTGTTTTTAAATCAAACACAACACACATCTAGACAACTGGTGCGTAGTATTTTTCATACCGACAAAGCTCTGCCAGTAAAGTCTCTTTTAGAGATCCTACACTTTGCTGCATCAGAAGCTTTTGCTCTCACAGAACAGAGTGAGGTCAGATCCTTGTAGACGATTGATTAATGAATGGTGCATAGTTACTTACAATTTGGCTAGGGGAAGGAGGCATGTAGAATGTTCTTTCGGTATGTTAGTGCCCAAATTTCGGGTATCGGTTCATAGGAAACCACATTATATATTTGTATTTCGTTCTATATCTTCTCTCTTCTCCATATTGATGCACCTATCTGTGACATCTCAATTGCAATCATTTCTCACTCTTTCATGTTCTGTGTTCCCATTACTCTATTCAGCACTGGTGTCATTGATGCATACTCCACAATACTAACTGAATGGCTGTTCAATACACGATCATTTCTTACTGTGCTCGACACAGAGACAATCGCAAAATACAAGTCTCACAAATTGTCATTGTATAGCACAGAAAAGTAGCAGGCCAAACGCAGTTCAGGGACACATTCGATAGCAAATCGATATGCTAATTAATTAAATCTAACAATTAAACTACTGTCCCTTCCCTCCCCACCTTAACCTATTGATCTCCTAAGTTGTTTATGAGTCCCTGGGGACACCTGATGCGAGGCTAATTGATTTATTACCCCCTGGGGATAGTACATCCTTCTAAAAGCACCCTATCTCTCGACCTCCCTTACCCATCTGGGGGACACTTCTTTTTGTTACCCCTTACCAGTCCAGTTCTGAACCTCCTTTCCTCATCCTGGTAAACCCCCTCAGCCCCCCCTCCCCCACTGTCCCTCTCCCTACCCACTTGGCAGGAAAAACACTCACTCTAAGCTGGAGAAGATGGAACTCACTACACGAAATTGAAATCAGTGTCAATTGACATAATAACCTCCAACCTTCCTCCTTTCGCACCTCTCCTGGGACATCCCAGAAACCCTGTGCCACTTTTGATATAAATAAATTGGTGGGAAATAGCTCAGTTATGGTTCCTCTACTCTTATGATGTCACCTCACATCCTATTGGTGATTACTGGTAGAGTTAGTTCAGAATCCTTACTCAATCGATGTGACGGCCCGTCATATCCCTAGGAATACTGAATCACTTTTCACTGATCGCTACAGCTCATTTCCGTATTTGGCGGCAAATAACTCGTCAAATTGATTGACTTTGTGGATTATTGCAACTTGTGGGGAAAAAACTACTTAATACACTCACTGCAATCCATATCTGGCGAAAATGAAACTTCTGATGGTCCCAGCTGCCAACTTCAGCTGTGATGGGAACCGCGGCAGCTGGGACATGGCATATTCACGCGTGCTGCGGCCGGATCCCGGGCAACAATTTTAGTCCCAAGTGCTGGACTGCTGGTCACGTGTGGAGGAATGTATGTACCTACCGGCTGTCGGCTTTCTTTGAAATTTGATACCAAACTCACTTCCTTTTTTGTTCCCAAACACAGATCCTCCACACCAGGTCAGTGGATGCAGCTGCTATATGTGTTCAGCCTGCTGTGCAAATACTGCCCGAGTTAGTTCACAATAGCACCAGCAGAGGACGCTGGAAGGACCATCCTCCACACCCCTTCACCTCCAATCTCCTCCACCTTCCATCTGTCAACCCTCCCTCCCTGTCAGACAAAGCATCAGGTAGCGGCAACTCTTTGATACCTGGAAAATTCGTGTCAAAACACATGCTCTCTCTCTCTCTCTCTCTCTCTCTCTCTCTCTCTCTCTCTCTGTTTCTCTCTCTCAAGTGGCTACTTCCTACCAGCCAACGTCTTTGGAAACCGTACAAAAATCTCTTTCCTTAAGAGCAAAGTAGAGGATACCTACTAAATCCCCAGCCCTCCCCAGTAGATGTCCTCGAAACAGTCCATTTGCACTACCCGCACTCTATCAAACTGACTCACTAATTAATCAATACCTTCAACGTGGGGCAGTTTTTCCTTGCCTCCTGTTGGTGGACTGGCAAATTTGGGGGAGATTCCTGGTCTGTCTGGGATTCGATTCTGCAACTGACAGTTTCCAGAACCTACTGTTCGCAATTCTACATTTTTTATATTTTCTTTTCCTCCCAGTGGAGGCTACCGGCACAGTTAGGCCGTTTGGCGGGAAATTGGCTACGGTGGAGATAGGTGAAAACGGTAGTGATAATTTCAAATTTCAGCTCAGCTGTGCTACTTAAACAATATGCAGAAGACAGGGCAGGAGTTTGCATGGAATCTGCTGCAATACTACTGTTGGAAACAATAAATTGATCAATAGGGAATCAGACACCATGATTGGAAGCAGTGCTGTATAAAATGATAGACGTAATTTCAATCTTTGTCAGGAATTTATGCAGTCACATTTGTGTAATTCCCGACCACCTACATGTCTGCTAGATTTGGTTTTTAAAGCATTATAGAGTTCCCAAGTTGGTTCACTCTGCTACACATGGAAGAAGAATGAGGAGAAAGGGCGTGATAGGACAATAACAACAATAAATCCACCTTTATTTAAGCAAATACCGCTGCCTGTTTCCGCCGCAAGACAGAGTCCACTGAGACGTAGCGAGAAGCACTCAGAGCCACACACAGCAGATCTGAGAAAAGACTGTAGGTATTTTCAGTCAGTGCTTCAGGAAGGCGCTGCATCCCACCAAGCCTCTCTCAAACAAGTGTTGCAAAGCACAACCGTCCGCCACTGTGTGATGACAGCGCTTGATGGGTTCATGTGCTATAATAAACACTGGAATCGATAGTGCGTCAAAGAGCACGTGAGGATCTGCTAAGGGAGTCGAAGAGAGGGCGTTCTGCGTAACCATGAAATGAATTCACCACCCCTTACAGTCAGATATACTCGTCAATGCGTTGAATCACAGTTCCCGACGTCAAATCTATTGTCCCCATACAGCTAGACATACATAATTTTTACGGGAATACTAGTCTGATCACTTTCCATATACGTCTGGTGATACGTCAGAACACTAACCAGAGTAACTTTACGATCCACCAGCATAACAGTCCCGATAAGCCCCCCGCGATTATCATTTGTAGGCCTGTAGTGTCCTAAAAATCACTGTCATAGTGTCACTCCAGCTGGGTCTCGTATCGCACAGCCTACCATAGCTTCCCAGTAGGAAAACCCTCCCACCACACAGTCGTTATACAATTAAGAGCCCTAGCTTCTTTTATTTGTGTTGTATGTCCTTGCGTGATAGTCACGTATGCCAGAGCAGGAAGGTGACACACTTACTGCAGAAAGAGTACCTTAGAAGGGTCCAGCTAACTTCTATGAAGACGCCACCTTAGCGCCTGACACCCCCCTCCAGGTGTCTCATCCCCACGAGGTGTTTTGATTTCTTCACGTCCAGGAAATGTTTTAACTTATAGGTCTTCCAGCCAATCTTTAACAGACAGAAAGTTTCCTACTCTGGTTTCCGATGTATTAGTCGCATGAAACGCAACGCTATTAATACTTCAATGCATGTAATATATTTCCTGACATACATTTGCCCTGCTAGTTTTTCATCCCACTCACTAGGATGAGAAACTTTAAATTGATAAAAAGTACTATCTTCTACACCAAAGGAGAAAAAAAAAACAGAGTCTTTGTAATGCATGCTCCATATACAGGGTGTTACAAAAAGGTACGGCCAAAATTTCACGAAACATTCCTCACACACAAATAAAGAAAAGATGTTATGTTATGTCCTCGCTAACGGAGGACATTTTGAACATTTCCTGTAACAAAGTGTTTGAAGTCACGCTGGTACGTTCTGTTGCTGTGTGTTTCCATTCCATGATTAATGTGATTTGAAGAGAAGTAATAAAATGAGCTCTAACATGGAAAGTAAGCGTTTCCGGACACATGTCCACATAACATATTTTCTTTCTTTGTGTGTGAGGAATGTTTCGTGAAAGTTTGGCCGTACCTTTTTGTAACACCCTGTAGATTTCCAGAGGTGTACAGTACCCACTGTTCATATGCAATTGCAGTTTGGGAATTATGCTGTGTTCGCATCAGTCCTACAAAATGATCATCAGCAGCGGAAAATGCATGCAACAATGATATCTTATGATGAAACAGACAAATGCATAGTAGCTGTGCTTGACATGTGAAATTACACGTCATTCTGCACCAACTTTGTGCAAGCTATTGAATACACAGGGATTTCTGTACCTCACAAAACCCTGTCACTGACTTCGAATCACTGCGTTTATAAAATTGAAGACTCAATTTATGTCAAAGATGTGACAGGGAAATGGAGTACTTTGCATTCATGTTAACTCGTCTAGAGGAGGGTCGCGAAATAGGCTTTCCATCGGTTTGTTGGACATGGTGTATAACACATGCATTGGAAGTCTTCTTCTGGCTATGATATGCGGAGGTTTGCTATTAACGATTGCAGGTAGGTAGCGCTCTAAGTCACACACGGAACACTTGCGTGTGTTCCTATTACCTCAGTGGGCATACTGCAGAATGTTGTTAAAAACTACGGAACAACTTTTTTGTAAGGTATTTTTTAGTTGACACCACATGCTTGTGATTGGTAGAGAGTATAGGGAAGCACATTGTAAATACTATTTGTTAGAGATTAAAACCCTTAAACAGTCTTGCACAGGGACAAACATGTGATATATTCAGTAGTTCTATATTGCACTCCCCCAAGCTGGTAATATAATGCTCTCTAGCTAAGGAAAAACGCGGTAAAATGGAAAAATTACGGAAAATAAGTAAAATTGAGGAAAAATACGACAAAAATGTGGATGAATGATAGCATTTACGTGTTCGTTTGGGTGTATGAAAATCATTTCATTCGAAGCGTCTCTCTGTGTGGTGGCTCTGCGTTTGAAACAGCATGGTGCAGGACAGTTCCGGACTACAACATACGCATCATCCAATGACCCATGGATCATTTCAGTGATAACGCAAGGACAGAATGTGGATGAGAATATACCAATAGCCACAATCTATCACATCAATGTGTGATGACGCAGCACTCTTGGAGAACTTTGGACACTGGCCCATTTATTTACGACATCCCTAGAGCAGAGCGCCTACAGTTTGTTCTCGGTTCTGATTGGCTGGAAGACCTATAAATTAAATCATTTTGTGGAAGTGGCGACATCGAGACATCTCCTGGGGATGAGACTTTTGGTGCGGCGGGGACGGGGGGGGGGGGGGGGGGGGGGTTGGCGCTAGACGTTTTCATAGAAGTTAGCTGGTCCTTCCTAAGGTACTCTTTCTGCATTAAGAGTGTCGGTTCTTCCTCCTCTGGCATACGCCGATTATCACTCAAGACCCGTACATAACATAAATAAAATAAGCTAGGGCTTTTTAACAGTAATGACGCCCTTCATGCCTCGACAAATATATGATAACAACAATGTGGTGGGAGGGTTTTGGTACTGGGAAGCTATGGAAAGCTCTGCGAAACGAGACCCAGTGGGTGTGGGTACACTATAATTTTTCGGATGCTATAGACCCATAAATGATAATAACGCTACTTATCGGAAGAGTCATGCTGCTCGAACGGAAAGTTACTGTGGTTAGTGTTCCGACATATCATCAGACTACTATCCCTGTAAAAATTATGTATATCCAGCAGTAAGGGAAGTATAGATTTGACGTGGGGAATAGTGATTTCAAAACATTGACGCGTATATCCGACTGTAAGGGGTGATGGATTCATTTCATAAAGAGCCGCACAGTATACCAGTGTTAGGGTTCACCTGGATCTGCTATTGTGCACAAATACGGCAGCCAATATGGCTGCAATATCATGGTTATGCAGAACATCCTCTCTTTGGCTCCCCTAGCAGATCCTCAAGTTCTTTGACGCACTATCGATTCCAGTGTTTATTACAGCAAACCAATCCATATGGGTGATGTCTTTCCAACCCATCAAGCGCTGTTGATTATCACACAGTGGCGGACGGTTGCGCTTTACACATTTGTTTGGGGGTCTTGGTGGGTTGCAGCGCCTTCCAGAAGCAACGACTGAAAATACCTACAGTCTTTTCTCACATATGATTTACTGGAAGAACTAAAATGTCAAATAATTTCCTAGAGCTGAGAAGAAATAAGCATCTAGCCAGTCTGAGCGTAGACATTACATAATTCCTTCAGACACTACACACATGTAAACGGTAATTGCACTGCTTGTCTGAAATGACCATGTGTTGGAGAGTGAAGTTACTGTGGTGAGTCCTCAGATGTGGGCAAAGAAAACGATGTGGGTGTGACTATGTCCGGTCATAGATTCTCTGAGTTTTACGTGAAAAATTTCGATTTCAGTCGTCGATAGCCATAAGGGGTATGGGAGATTTTATGCGGAAAATTATGTCCAATAATAAAGAGGATATACGGTAGATTCACGTGGGAAACTGATATTTCCAGAGCCTCAGCCGTTATGAGAATTTATTTCCAATAGTACGCTCACTGTCGAATCTCACCAGACTGGCGCTGCAATTGTAATATTTGATGGAAATTAGAGGGATAAATTCGTGGCTGGTTTCCTAGGATGAGTGTGCTTGGTGTCTGGGCACATGGTGGAGGTAGCTAATGCCCGGAGTGAATGGACGTTTCTGGCTGAAGGCGAGAGCCACTGGTGTGCTTGCTGAACCAGTCCTGCAGGGTACGAGGATGCAGTTCACCTAACCGTGTCACCCTCACGATGGGTCAATAGTGAACTAATAGTCAGTATGTGTTGGGTAACGTTTTTGATTGCGTGTATTGTGTGAGAAGATTCAGTATGATGGACCCCGGGATACGTGGGGCATGAAGCCAACTGGCAGTGGTGACATACAGAAGTTTTCACTATCTCTGACATATAATAATAAAAACTGCTATGGATTGCATAGTGGTTTGTTTAAGTGTATGTGTTCACAAAGTGCGTTGTTCATGTGCTGAAGGCTGCTGTGTGTGGCTCTGAGTGCTTTTCGCTACATCCCAGTGGACTCTGTCTTGCAGCGGAAACAGGCAGTGGTATTTGTTTAAATAAATTGTTGTTTCTATGCTATCGCGCCCTTTCCCATCCTTCTTCTTCCTTGTGTAGCTGAGAGAACCAACATGGGACTTCTGGTTCAAATGGCCCTGAGCACTGTGGGACTTAACATCTGAGGTCATCAGTCCCTTAGACCGTACCGGTCGCGCGATTCCAGACTGAAGCGCCTAGAACCGCTCGGCCACCCCGCCCGGCTAGGAGTTATCAACTGACACTGATTTCAATTTCATGTCATGAAATGCATCAGATCGAGTCTTTTTCCTACCAATATCGAGGGGGAATGGGTGGAAAAGACGGAAAGGGGTGGGACGGCCAGTAGATTTTCCAGGAGGCGCAAAAGAGGCTCAGAACTGAACTGGTAAGGGGTGAAAAAACATGAATGGATTTTCCCCTGGGGATCATAAATGAATTAACATAATATGTATCCGCAGGGAGTCATAAACCACTTAGAAGAACAATAGGTTGACAGGAGGAGGAAGGGGGCAGTGGTTTAATTCAATTTAATTAACTAGCACAGTAATTTGATATCAAAAGTGTCCCAGCACGGCCTCTGCTCTACTGCTCTGAGGCATCACGTGACATTCGTCTGGCAGCGCTGTGTAGTGCCAGAGGGCGCGGTTGCGTCACGTCAGTCCGGCAGGCGCTGGCCCATTAGACTGTGTGCGTCCCACCTGAAGTTTCACGCTGGGTACGAGCCATTTGCTGCCCTTGTTCTGCGGCTGCCTTAAAGGCACCGCGTACGCTGCACGTCGTCGTGGCGGTTCCAAATTTTGTATGCATCTGTTGTTGTCAGCGGCACAGTAGCACCCTCCAATCCATTGCTCCCCTGTCTCTCACCAGTACCAGCGAAATCAAACGTGTACAAAGGCTTCCATGAGTTGTAATGTAACATCATTTGACAAGGAGGAGAATACAGTGGATTCATCCTTTTTGTATACGTTACGTGAAGGCCTTTGTTTTTTGCATAACTTTGTGCCTGAGAGAGCTGTGAAACAGTAGAAACATTATCGGTAACAGGGCTTGAACAAGTACAGGCAGTTGGATAAAGAAGTCGAGAAACCTCAACAAGTAATGTCAAGAACGCAATGGTGGATTACTTTTTGACTTCAGCTGGGTCCATAAACTGGAGTTTTCTAAAATATAATTGTATAACGCATTACACAGGAAAAGATATTAATAAATCTATTTTTAATATTTCTATAGACGACGCCATCTGAAAATAGAAAGAAAGAGCGCCAGAAGGGATCTATATAAACAAGAACAAATATTTTGAGATAGTATTATATGCTGATTACATTGTATTAATGGCAAATTGTGAAGACGAACTACAAAAACTGATCCATCTTTTAAACTTTATTGGAAAGACTTATAATTTGAAGGCAACGCTACATAAGACTGGGGCAGTGGAAGTCGTCGCAGATAACCGGTACGAAACAGAATTGTAACTGAAGATGATATTTTGAGACAAGTTCAAAACTTCTCTTAGCTAGGGAGTTATATAACTTTCAAGGAAGATAAGAATGTAGTTGTTTTTAAATTACAGAGAGATCAGAGTGGAAGTGGCACTAGGCGGAATATGAAAAAAAAAAAAAATGAACGAGGAATCACAAAAATGCAATTCTGTAAGTTGATGGCCCTACCTGTTCCACTGTAAGCCAGTGAAACCTGGATTATGAAGAGATTCCATCCACGATCAGGCGGCTGAAATGAAATTTTTGTGAGCAGAAAAAGGTGGCACTATTCCTAATGAAAACATAAGATAAGCATATTTTTGCACTAAATGACGAAGCGGAGGAACACAAAGGAAACTGGAAGGAACATCTGGATCGAATAAAAAAAATGCGGATTCGAAAGATGGCCTTACAATAAAAAGCCAAATGAAAGAGGGGCGCGGGATGGCCACTAAAAGTAGAAACTCAGGTCACAACAGGTCGGTAGGCCCAATCTGTGAAAGACAGAAGAAGAAGAAGAAGAAGATGAAGCGAAGATAATTTCGATGTAAAAATATTTGTCAAGCGCCGTGGCCCATACCACCCAATCAACTGATAACGTTTTTTTCACAGGCATTCTTTTTCTGTAGTTCTTCCATCGCCTTCTTTTTGAATGGTGCTGCACTGACATTCTGCTATTAAGTCACTCATCTCGTTACTAAATCGAGGAAATGAATAAAACGGCCCATTACAAAAAAAATGGTTCAAATGGCTCTGAGCACTATGGGACTTAACATCTGTGGTCATCAGTCCCCTAGAACTTAGAACTACTTAAACCTAACTAACCTAAGGACATCACACACATCCATGCCCGAGGCAGGATTCGAACCTGCGACCGTAGCGGTCACGCGGTTCCAGACTGAAGCGCCTAGAACCGCACGGCCACACCGGCCGGCGGCCCATTACAGTCGATTAATGTTAACGGCACTGCCCGGAATGACGTAGGAAGCGTAAGGCGCAGAGGAAACTGAAGCTCCACAATGCAAATTCGCGGGCAACATGCAAGCGGTTGCAAGCGCGTCGCATCAGCCTGACGGTAGACAAGTGCGCGAGTTAACGCGCGGCTGTCAAAAAGCGCTCGCGGGGTCGCCTTACCAGGCGAAACGGCATCGGTCATCTTCGGCAACTTCCGAAGAAGTTCGCGCATCCTCTCTTTCGGGGCATGCAGATAGTTCACGCGCCTGCGGGGCTCTAATTTCCACCCGACCGCAGAAGCCGTAAAATATCTGGTTGCGAATCTCGGTAATAACATTCGGAAATGTGAACACTTTACTGCATTAGCAACGAGGGCTACCAGTTTCATTGCAGCAACATCTGCGGAAATGCAAGCGGGTAATCGAGGCAATAAAGTGGGACTGATTGCGCGACAACCGTGGCCAGCGCTACGGCCTGGTACACACAAGTAGCCAGTGGTTCTTGTTTTTAAAACGCGGGAAGCAGACTGGAGGAGCTGGCCGTGCCAGACACTTGCAGTGCAGGGGGCGCCGCGTCTCGGTAGGGACCAACCCATTTATGGGGCAAACTGAAAATGTTAGAGATGTAGCAACTACCCCTCCCCGCCACTACATCCCCATCACCCTTCGCCCACGAGCGCACCGTGCGGGGCATGGCAAACCTTGAGGGTCACAATTATATATGCGGTCCAGGACCCTTTCTTCTTTCTCTTTTTTTGAGTCATCAGGTGTTAACTGGTTTGCTGCGCCTCGCCACAACTTCATCACAGCAGCACCTAACAGCCGACGTTGTCAATCATCGTCGTTTTCCGATCTCTGCATTCCCCTGTAGTTGTAGCATTTTACAGTCTTCCGCTGGCTGTAGAACACTGGAAGTCGTCCCTTGACGTCTTAACACATGTCCTATAATCCTTTTTCTTGGCCTTTTTCCATATTTCGTGTCATCACCGATTTAGAGGAGATCCTCGTATTTCCTTATCCTATCAGACCACCTAATTTTAAACATATTTCGATAGCACCAACCTCAAACGCTTCGATTCTCTGCTTCTCAGCTTCCCACAGAGTCCATGTTTCACTACCTTGCAATGTTGTGCTCCAGACGGACATTATCAGTAACGTCTTCGTCAAATGAACGCCCATTTCTGATACTAGTATAAAAAATTGTTCAAATGGCTCTGAGCACTATGGGACTTAATTGCTGAGGTCATCAGTCCCCTAGAACTTTGAACTACTTAAACCTAACTAGCCTAAGGACATCACACACATCCATGCCCGAGGCAGCATTCGAAGCTGCGACCGTAGCGGTCGCGCGGTTCCAGACTGTAGCGCCTAGAACCGCTCAGCCACTCAGGCCGGCTACTAGTATACTTCTATTGGCCACGAATCTCGTCTTTGCCTATGCTGGTCTCCTTTTTACCTCATGCTCGCTCCGTCCGTCATGTGTTATTTTACTTCCGAGAAAAAACAGAATTCCTTAATTTCATCTACTTCGTGATTCCCAATTTTGACGTTAATTTTATCTCGAATCTGGTTCCTCGCACTCCTCATCAGTTTCATCTTTCTTCGGTTTACCCTCAGCCGGTGTTCTGTGTTCGGTGACGTGTTCATTCCACTGAGGACAACAGTACCATCAGCGAATATTATCGTTGATAATATCAAAATCCAGGAATGTGCGTGCAGGGAGATTTAAAGTGGCGGCGTCAGCTGTAGGAAAGGGAGGCGCTACACCGAGTTCGGTGGAAGAAGCGTACGTAGGCGTAGCTCACCCACAAAGCAGCTGGGTTACCGAACCCTCGCTCGACCGCTCCCTGAATGTTGCTCGCTATTCTGGAACCCTTACCAGGCGGGACTAACAGGTCAGAACGCAAAATAACCCGTCACGTGTCTTGCGGCACGACAAAGGCGACAAAATCAGAGAAATTTCCTACTCTCACGGAAACTTATCGATATTCGTCGATCCCGTAAGGATTGGAACGTTTGGGCGGGATTGAAGGGGTGCTTCAATTGCAGCGGCTGTGCAGCAGAGACTAGGTACAGGAAGCAGCCTCTGTGTCAGAAGACCTGGCGAAGGTTATACGCGCGCATGTGTACCGCCAACCGTGGTCGCCATTTTCGATAGGCTCGTAAATTCGTAACTGTAGCTCAGAATAGGATCCTCTCCTGTGACACCCCAGAGTAGCACTGGCAGCCAACGTCCTCAATTATTCGTTGAGTATTTGCCAAAATGTCTCCTCCTACAGTTTTCACCGTCTACAGCTGCCACTAGTTATTCCACGATCTATTAACACGTATCCTATCGTCCAGTTCTTTCTTCTAAGACGCCTTTCGACGTGTTCCCTTACTGGTCGATGAGAACTACCAGCTCCTCAGTTCTTATCTTCGTCAGTCCACCAAATTTTTGGCATCCTTTTGAAACGCCACGACTCGAACGCTTCCATTCGTTTCTCTCCAGGTATTCTCATACTCCAGTAACCACTCCCATAAGATGTTGTATTGCTCACATGCATCCTTCAACATTTGTTTCTCAAATCAAGGCCCGTGCTCGAAGCTATAAGACATCTCTGCTTGACTACTCAGCTCGTTACTTCCTCGTTGCTTCGTCCGTCACGCTTCTGAGGGAGAAGAATTGCTTCACTCGGACCACCACGTAGTCCCCAACTTTGACGCCAGGGTTTCGTTGCTCCTCAGTACTTTCTGAAGAAAATACTCTGTTAGACAATAAAACAAAGCAGTTATCCGAATGGGACGGAAATTGGTAGATGTGATGTGCTTGTACAGACAAATAATTTATTACAGTTTCAGGTTAACTGCACGTTTTGTTGAGAGGAAGAGCTTCACCAACGGAGCAAGTCAGTGGCGCGCTGCTCCACCGCTGGCCCTCACGGAAGCAGCTATTGGGCTCGTCACTGATAGCTGGACCTCCTCCTCAAGGATATCGTGCCAAAGTGCGTCCAATTGGCGCGTCAGATCGTCAAAATCCTAAGATGGTTCGAGGGCCCTGCCTATAACGGTCAAACGTCCTCAGTTGCTGAGACATCTGGCGACCTCGCTGGCCGAGGCAGGGTTGGGCAGCACGAAGACAAGTAGTAGAAACTCTCGCCGTGTAGAGGTGGCCATCAACTGCTGGAATGTAAACACAGGAGGGGTGGCCAGGAAGGTCAGCAAAACGGGGCGTATAATGTCGTCGACGTACTGGAGCGCTGTGAGGGCGCCGCAGAGGACAATCAAAGGGGTCCTGCTAGAAACAGAAATGGCAGCCCAGAACATCTCTCCGGGTTGTTCGGCCGTATGACGGGCGACAGTCAAGCTGGTGTCCCGCCGCTGTCCAGGGGGTCTCCAGACGTGTCCTCGGCCTCGAATCTCATATACTGGAGTAGAAGTGTCTTCGGCGACGACTCCCGCTTCGAACTGCGCCCCGATGACCAGCGGAGGCGTGTCTTGATACGCCCCGGACACCACTGGGATACCAGTCTGACTATGGCCGCCATACGTCCCGACAACCAGGTGTGATAATCTGGAGTGCCATTTCTTTCGATAGCAGAAGCCCTTCGGCTGTCGTCAGTGGTGCTCTTACAGCACACGCACACCTACGTCTCGTTGCCCTTCGTGGAAAGCCATCCTGGGCCTACACTGCAGGAGGTAATGGCCGTCCGTACACGGCGGCAGTTTCTGCTGCTCGTCTTCGTGCTTGTCGTCGAACCCTACCTCGGCCAGCAAGGTGGTCAGCTGTCCCGGGCTTACATGTCAGCAAGGCAATGCCGCGCACACCACAGGAGTTCCTATTGTTTGTCTTCGAGCTTGCCAAACCCTACCTTAGCCAGCAGGGTCGCCGAACCTCTACCCAATTGAGAACTGTGGGGACAGCCCTTCAACCATCTCGGGATTCTAACGCTGTAACGCGCCAGTTGGGCAGAATCTCGCACGATATCCCTCACGAGGAGTACCTACAATTCTGTCGATCGATGACAAGCCGAATGGCTGCTTGCTGGACCAACGCACTGTTGACTACATCAATTTGTGAAGCTCTTTCTGTTGAATAAATCATCCGATATTTTTGAAAGTGTGATCATTTCTTTATCTGTACATGTAGATCACATCTACCGACTTGCGTCCCATTCTCACACTTTCTTTACGGTGTGACTTTCGTTTGCAGGGTGGGAGGGGTGTTGGTGTCCATTAACTGAACGCCGGTGGAAGCAGAGAGTGTGGTGCTACGGGAGGGTACGCAGGAACGGCGAAGGCGCTGGCAGAGGCTGCTGGACTCGTTCCAGGCGCGGGCAGTGAATGAGCGGCCGCCTGAGTCATCGACGCGTATAGCGGCGGCCCGCGTTACGCAACCGCGCTGATTGGCCGGGGGCCAGCGGCCCGGGGCCGGCCACGCGCCCCGCTGGCGCCGACGAGACTCGAAGGCAGCCACTGGAGAAGCGCGGGCAAGTGGGCCGCGCTGGAACAGGCGGCGGGTGGCGAGGTCGTCATATTCTAGGGGCCGGCTGAGGCAGGAGCACGGCAGTACTACGACGTGTCGGCTCTAGTTCTTACTTAAGACAAATAAAGACCATCGCAGGAAGGAGAGAGCTGCAGCACGGCGTCAACCAGCAGCAGAACTGGCGACGTCAGAAAACAATGCTGTTCGTTTCTGGAGCTCTTACTCAATCACAACTGCGTATTTGCTACACAGCTCAGTGAGTGTGGTGCGTGCTGGTATCCAGCTCATCAGTCTAGCGTTCCTTCGGAAATTTGCCGTGGCTTGGAACCCTGTCTCACAGTAGCCTGCTAACGGTTACTCGGCGAAAGGTGCTCCCGTAAATGGAAATGCTCGTGGTCGAATCAGACGCTGCGGTAAAGTAAGCGGTGTGCACACCAACATTCGATTCGCTCAGTTTCCGCGTGTGTAGACGGCGGATTTCTCCGAAACATCACTGGCGGCTGCGTCGCAGTTTCCTCAGTCTGCTCGCCACACCTTCACCCGAGTCGCCTTGATGTGAGCCCTTCTCCTGGAACTCACCACGTGTTACAGGACGGGGGAGACAGCCGAAAACTCTCCTGAAAACTGCTGGCGGCTTAGGACTGGCGAATTAGAAGCAGATACTACAGAAGACAATAATTTAAGTGAGTGTCCTTCAAAATAAAGGCGTTTGAAGTTTCGTGTACTAATTAAAATTATTTAATTCTCATTCAGAGATTACAAAAGAGTGTAGACTCAACTGAATTTTATACTGTCAACTTCCCGCAGAAATGCAGGTATCTATCAGAAAATTGTACGACGTTAGAATTGGAGTGATATTCGGTTAGACCTCGCCAAGTTATCAGACTGGTTACAGACTCTTAAGGTAGAGGAACACAAACCTATGTATTTCACGACCGTAGGGATCGTGTGACACACTTAAAGTCAGATGAGCGGTATAAGCATTTGGAAGTTATTAGGTGTAGAGATATCAAATGGAACGACCAAATGGGCTCATCTGTAGGTAAAGATACTGGAGATTAGCAGCTGATCTACAAAAGAGGCTGCACACGAAACTTCGGATCTCGCAACATGCGAACGAACACTGTCCGTACACAGACTGAACAAGAGTCCCACACTCAGGTGCTCGGCTTAAGTCTACAATCAACAGAACAAGACTCCTTAAAAATGCTGTTCAGTTCAAGTCCTCAATCAAAAGAGAGAGAAACCTGCAAATCAGTGTTCGGCTTATACGGAGAATCAGCCGAACAGTAGTTCAGAAAACCGGCGCTCTTCTTGAAGTCAACAGCCACTAGACGCCAGTGGAATAGCTGTAGAACGTAAAAATTACGCACAGAGTTCGTGCCTTCTCGGAGATGCGGACGGGTGACATCACAGAAAAAGTTGCGAATCAACAGTTGTGCAAAGACAGCAGAGTCCACCAGCAGCTGAATACGAGCCGTAGAAAGAGAAAGCCAAGTGAGCACACGGCGAGGCAGTGGGCGCCGGGTGACGAGTGGGCACGCCGGCACGGTTGCGCAGCGTGTTCGGCCGCAGAGACGGTTGGGCTCTGCAATAAAACACTGAGTGGAAGGTCCAACCACCGAACTTGAACAAGATCTCTTGCGCTATGGCTGAAATGGCTCTGAGCACTATGGGACTAAACATCTGACGTCATCAGTCCCCTAGACTTAGAACTACGTAAACCTAACTAACCTAAGGACATCACACACATCCGTCACCGAGGCAGGATTCAAACCTGCGACGTAGCAGCGGCGTGGATCCGGACTGAAGCGCCTAGAACCGCTCGACCGCCGCGGCCGGCTCACGCTATGGCCACCGCTGGGCGTGCTCTCCTCGCCAGCCGGCGATACGTCGCACACCTCGACGTCTTCGTCGCTGCCGGATGAGGACGCTACAGCCTCTCCTACTGCAATATTGCTTTACTACGGCTGAGCTATATGAGGTAGCATTAACCGGGGAAGGCGGTCAGTGAGCACCGCCACAGGCGTGTCTGACTGGCGACAAAGGTGCAGAGTGTAACACAGACGTCGATAAAGCGTAACAGACGTGCACGGCAGGAGAGGGCTCCGTAGGAAACTCTGAAAACCATCTTTCAGGGCGGGAACTAAAAATATTCCCAGCACGAGACGTTTGTCTCTCCCGTAGAGACAGTGCAGACAAAAGCGTGGAACAGGGGCTGGCACTGAGGCGCGCGGCCAAATCCCGCAAACGGAACGGGAAGAACCCTGTACATGGGGCACAGTAAGAAACAGGGTGTGGACTTAGGCGGGCTATGGTGGGTAACGTGTGGCCAGCAGCCGAGTTTCAAAATAACATTTACGGAAATAACGGCGCAGCTGTGGACCCTGCGGTGTTCGGCTACTTTGGCAACGAAAGCTCGCATTTCCCTCGAGATTCGTGTCGGTATGCAGGAGAAGGGGGACTGGAACGTAAAAAGCCGGGGCAGTGTGTGCAGGCAAGTCGCGTTCGCCAGTTGTCCGTAGCGTTAAACAACAGCACGCACGCACGCACACACACACACACACACACACACACACACACACACACAGTGACTGCGCTGGCCGAGGTCACGGAGAATCGCCGCAGCGTTGTCTGCGTCCACGGCCTATTTCCACGTCCCTCCAACTATGTGTTTTTTGTAGCTTTCCTTCAGTTCCCTTCGACGTCGGAAAGCTTTTTTCTTTTCTGAGTGACTGAGTCAACTGTGTCTAATTTCGGAGCCGACGGAGGTATATTTTCTTCATTTACCTGACGTCTTTCAAAACTCCAAAACTTTTTTTCCGGGCCGTTATCAGTTCTCAGTGTTTTCATTAACTTACCACTAGCATAAAAATGGTTCAAATGGCTCTGAGCACTATGGGACTTAACATCTGAGGTCATCAGTCCCCTAGAACTTAGAACTACTTAAACCTAACTAACCTAAGGACATCACAACATCCATGCCCGAGGCAGGATTCGAACCTGCGACCGTAGCGGTCGCGCGACCACTAGCATAACTGTCGCCACTGCACATTTCCGACTTCTGTGCGGCGTACTTCCCTGCGTGCGCTGACGTAGCAAAAGTCACTGGTAGCGATATGCACGTATACAGGCGGCGGTGGTATCGCATACGCGAGGTGTAAAGGGCCACTGCATTGGCTGAGCTGTCACCTGTGCTCAGCCGACTCGTGTGAAAAGGTTTCCCACGTGATTATGGCCGCACGACGGCAATTAACAGACTCTGAACCCGGAATGGTAGCTGGAGCTACACGCACGGGACAACCCGTTTTCAAAATCGTTAGGGAACTCAATATTACAATATTACGAGGTCCACAGAGTCAGAGCGTGCCAACAATACCACATTTCAAGCATTACCTCTCGCCACGGACAACGCAGTAGTCGAAGGCCTTCATTTAACGATCGAGAACAGCGGCGTTTACCTACGTATCGGTGCTGACAGACAAGCAACACGGCTTCAAATAACCGCACAAATCAAAGGGGGACGTACGGCGAACGTATCGGTTACCACAGTGCGGCGAAATACGGCGTCACTGGTCTGTCGCAGCAGCCGGCCGCCGCGACCGCCTTTGCTAACAGCAGCACACAGCCTGCAGCGGCTATCCTCTGCTCGCGACCGTACCGGTTGGGCGCTAGACGACCTCAGAACCGTGGGCTGGTCTCATGAGTCACGATGTCAGTTGGGAAGCCGGTGACGGTAGGTGTGGTATCGATAGCTACGATGCCACAGCGTAGGTGGTAATTCTTAGGTTAGCACTACGACACAGACACCGACGACAGCGCCCTGCAGCCGGCGCTGTGCAGATCTACGAGCTCCGCTCCAGTCAGCCCATTTGATGCCGAGCAGACGAACAACGAACATTGTTTCTACTTCATAGTGGGCTAGCCACTGCAGATTTTACCTGTGTAACTTCTGTGATCTTGAGACATCCGGCCTCCACCTACGTGCTCCTCAGTGCAAAGTTTTATGTATTCATCTTGATGATAAAGTACAGGTGATTTAAATTCACACTGCAATACCGAGTGTTTTACCTCTCTTGCTCCTCCTACCTTCCTACATTCGGCCCACTCTTCTGTTTACAGGAGCAGACCCACGCCCCGCCTTCCAGGCGGGATACAAAAGAGGGGTTCGAGACCCCACAAAGCCGTGGACCGAAATTGTGAACGAGGCACTTTGCAAGCTGGTAGTTGCTCCATAATAGTGTGGGCTGTGTTTACATGGAACGGGCTGCGTCTTCCGGTCCAACCGAACCAATCATTGGCTGGAAACGGTTATGTTCGACTTCTTGCAGACCATTTGCAACAATTCATGGACTTCGTGCGCAGAAGCATGTTACCAGGCCACAATTGTTCGTGACTGGTTTGAAGAACATTCTGGACCGTCTGAGTGAATGATTTGGCCACCCATATCGCCTGAAATGAATCCCGTCGAACATTTGCAGGACACACTCGAGAGATCAGTACGTCCACAAAATCCTGCACCGGCAACATTTTAGGACTTACAGACAGCTGCAACACTTCTGTTGAGTCCAAGCCACGTCGAGGTGCTGCATTGCGCTGGACAAAAGGAAGTCCAGCACGGTATTAGGAGGTATCCCGTGACCCTTGTCACCTCATGGTATACTGTCAGAGACCTTTGTACCAGCAGATGCTCTCGACGGTTACTAATAATAGTGGTATACGAATTTGTGACGGCTTTTTCTTTAATATGCAACAAGATCTAGATTGAGTCAGCTAGTATCATTCACATGTCTTCTTCTTCGCCTCATGGCATCACAATACTACGTGGCACTTACCCAACAGTTTGAAACTTGTACCTCGCCAAATTTTTTTCATGTCAGTTATAACAGTTTTTTTATTATTTCTTACTAATTACTGGGTAAAAACACTGATATATCAGTTTGCCACAAAATGTGCTACGATCTTTGTTTTTTAAATAATATTGTAATATAGCAAGTAGTGTTTATCCATAAAATTTCCATTATTTTTCTCAAAAGCCGGCTGTGACTAGGTGGGCTATTGTTTTATTTACGGTGTCCGCCAAGGTTTTAGCTATTACCTCTTTTTTAGATCCCTCATTGAGGCGTCCGGCTTTACGGTAAACCTTACATTCCAGTTTTCCGGCCGTCACTTTAAGTTGCTCGTTCCTCTCTTTCTCCATAGTAAGTACCGTTTTCGGTTGATACTACTCAGATGTACCGACAAGACATCCAGCTCCCCTTCCACGTGAAAGTACCGTCCGCGCAGCGGCACCACACAGCAGTACTAGCTGCTTTTCCGGTGCCTGTATGAAGTGCCCGTTGTTCAAACTGTCTCCCACTGCATGGGACGAAACGTTAGTGAACAGTGTCATGCATCCACTGCAATCCGGATGTTTTAACAGAAGCTGTTCGCTAATGTACTAGCTACGGAAGTTTTCCCGCCTAAGAGACATATGTCTGGCCACATACAGCTACTGTATACTAGAATACTTCATCGTGGTGCCTCGGCGGCGCTAGGGAGCCTCCCGGTTCCAGATTTGGCCGCAACATGGCGGCGGCGCTAGCTACGCTGCTCGACACTGGCGCTGGCGCGAAAAGCGTTGCGCAACCACACATCGTCGGCTGGCGTGGCGCCACACTCACACTCACACACACACACACACACACACACACAGCTGGTTGCTTCTCGTCTACTTCTGCAGTGGGCAGGGCGCACGATAAACGGCAATGTGGGCAGTCACAGCAAGCGCGTCGGCAATGCTTTTGCCACGCATTATTAGTGTACTGCAGCTCTACGAGAAGCTAACTTCACTGCTGACAGCTGTTGTCAATAAGAAGGAAAGTCAGCTATCAGTTCATGATAAATTCGTGTGCAACATTTTACTATATAGTCAGGTGTCAAGTAAACCAGGAGCGATTTTCATTCTGTAACGTACTGGGGAGCGATTTGAAACATCCTGGCTGATTAAATAGAGCAGACGCTACCCAGAAGTACATTTGTAAGCGAGAGGGCTGAGTAGTACTTGGGTACACAGTAACGATATTGCTTAATCTATGCATCAACATTCGTAAAGCTTTGTGATTCATAGTATTACATTTCAATTAAAGATTCACTTAAAAATAAGGACACCAAAAAATTAGCTCAGTGGCAGGGCACTGAAAAAATAGCTCAGCCGATAGAGCACTTGCCCACGAAGTACAAAGGTTCGGGACACAGTTTTAATCTGCCAGGGAGTTTCAAGAATTTCGTGCTCACACTCAAAGACTGCAAGAAAGTCTATGATTCAGCAGATACTATTTCAAACTCTGAAGGACATAAGTTGGGATAAACCCAGCGATCAGATTAAACCGACTTAAAGCAACATAGCATCCAAGGGCAAGTTTACAGGAACACTTCGAAGTCCTTCGAGATGACAAAAGGAGTCAGATAAGGTGACGCTCCCCCCCCCCCCTTTCCCACCCCACTGCCGTGTCGCTGTGTCTTACACGCCAAACACGCGCTCAGATCGACATCCATACACTTTTATTCCCGGAGGGGACTTTTTACCCCAGCACCAAAAACTCACTCTGTGAACTGGATATGTAGCCACACTATCCGTTATCTTTCCAATTCTGGCCAAAAATCAGTGCTCGGATATTGGGTTTATCTCAACGAACGACACTGCGTCCTGACACGCAACGCACACTATCGGCAATACTTCTCTAATTTCCTAGGAAGCACCTTTAATGACCCGGATCGCAGCTGGAACGTCCAAGCCATGAGAAGCTGAAAACTGAAATGATCTGAGCTGAACCTACTCGAAGCCAACAGAACCGATAACGGAATCTGCTTCCACTCGATGTTAGGACGTGCTGGCCGACGCCGGATCCGCTACACAAAGCTCTCATATACATATCAAAACAATAACAAAAATCCTCACTGTATTAAGTTTTCATGGCTACCCTGTGGTTTTCTTTCCCTCCCAGCTATTGGTTAGCCGTACTGGGATTAGGCAGGGGGCAACGCGAGACGTGGTGCTTTGTTTTTTATTTAGGGCCAAAGTGGCGGTGGCAGTTTTCCTTCCTTATTTTTGAATCCCTGTTATACTCCCCACAACAATATATAAAAAAGATAAAAAACAAAACAAGACGGGAAGCGTCTTTGATTCTGTTGTGAATTGGCAGGAGCCAATTCACGGAGTTTGGAGGAAGCCGAAATGCACGCGTTTAAGCTCACGCAAACTGGCGTGAGGTCTGGAACAGGACAATGTAATTAATATAGCCAATAAGATACGTTGCTGCTGGAATACTTAACTTTAATCCATAATTGGTGTACATCGCTCTTGACGGTACATGTTTTACAATCTCAATATTAACTGGTAATGGCGCCTTGCTAGGTCGTAGCAAATGACGTAGCTGAAGGCTATGCTAACTATCGTCTCGGCAAATGAGAGCGTATTTGTCAGTGAACCATTCCTAGCAACGTCGGCTGTGCAACTGGGCGAGTGCTAGGACGTCTCTCTAGACCTGCCGTGTGGCGGCGCTCGGTCTGCAATCACTGACAGTGGCGACACGCGGGTCCGACGTATACTAACGGACCGCGGCCGATTTAAAGGCTACCACCTAGCAAGTGTGGTGTCTGGCGGTGACACCACAGATTCATAATCAAAACGTCCCCGGTCCGGGTTCGAAACCCAACAGCGCTTAAATTTTGATTAATACCCAGCATTGGCGGCCGAAGACTGCCCGCATAAGAAGTCACCGTCATTCTGCCAACGGCCTTGTGAAAAAGGACGGAGGAGGGGAGAGGAGGGGTTCAGGGCACTCTCTCGCCCTCGGGATGGGACTCTGCCCCTAAAGCCGCAATAATCACCAACGATCAACAGCATGAGGGCGCACAAGGCAACGGAAGCCACTGCATTAAAGACACGTAAGGTGCATCCACAGAACATGTGTAAGCCTAGGGGCCGATGACTTCAGCAGTTTCGTCCCACAGAACTTAACACAAATTTACCACTTCCAGAGCTTGTAGAGAATTACAGAGAGAGCATTAGGGAACGATTGACAGAATGGGGGCAAGAAATACAGTAGGAGAAGAATGGGTAGCTTTGAGGGATGAAATAGTGAAGGCAGCAGAGGATCAAATAGGTAAAAAAGACGAGGGCTAGTAGAAACCCTTGGGTAACAGAAGAAATATTGAATTTAATTGATGAAAGGAGAAAATATAAAAATGCAGTAAATAAAGCACACAAAAAGGAATACAAACGTCTCAAAAATGAGATCGACAGGACGTGCAAAATGGTTAAGCAGGGATGGCTAGAGGACAAATGTAAGGATGTAGAGGCATATATCATTAGGGGTAAGATACATACTACCCACAGGAAAATTAAAGAAGAAAAGAGAACCACTTGCACGAATATCAAGAGCTCAGATGGAAACCCAGTTCTAAGCAAAGAAGGGAAAGCAGAAAGGTGGAAGGAGTATATAGAGGGTCTATACAAGGGCGATGTACTTGAGGACAATATTATGGAAATGGGAGAGAATGTGGATGAAGATAAAATGGGAGATATGATACTGCGTGAAGAGTTTGACAGAGCACTGAAAGACCTAAGTCGAAACAAGGCCCCGTGAGTACACAACATTCCATTAGAACTACTGACAGCCTTGGGAGAGCCAGCCCTGACAAAACTCTACCATCTGGTGAGCAAGATGTATGAGACAGGTGAAATACCCTCAGACTTCAAGAAGAATATAATAATTCCAATACCAAAGAAAGCAGGTGTTGACAGATGTGAAAATTACCGAACTATCAATTTAATAAGTCACGGCTGCAAAATACTAACACGAATTCTTTACAGACGAATGGAAAAACTGGTAGAAGCCGACCTCGGGGAAGATCAGCTTGGATTCCGTAGAAATGTTGGAACACGTGAGGCAATACTGACCCTACGACTTATCTTAGAAGATATATCAAGGAAAGGTAAACCTACGTCTCTAGCATTTGTAGCCTTTGAGAAATCTTTTGACAGTGTTGACTGGAATACTCTCTTTCAAATTCTGAAGGTGGCAGGGGTAAAATACAGGGAGCGAAAGGCTATTTACAATTTTTATTGAAACCAGATGGCAGTTATAAGAGTCGAGGGGCATGAAAGGGAAGCAGTGGTAGACAGGCGTGTGAGACAGGGTTGTAGCCTCTCCCCGAAGTTATTCAATCTGTACACTGAGCAAGGAGTAAAGGAAACAAAAGAAAAATTCGGAGTAGGTATTAAAATCCATGGAGAAGAAATAAAAATTTTAAGGTTCGCCGATGACATTGTAATTCTGTCAGAGACTTAGAAGAGCAGTTGAACGGAATGGACAGTGTCTTGAAAGGAGGATATAAGATGAACATCAACAAAAGCAAAACGAGGATAATGGAATGTAGTCGAATTAAGTTGGGTGATGCTGAGGGAATTTTAATAGGAAATGAGACACTTAAAGTAGTAAATGAGTTTTGCTATTTGGGGAGCAAAATAACTAATGATGGTCGAAGTAGAGAGTATATTAAATGTAGACTGGCAATGGCAAGGAAAGCATTTCTGAAGAAGAGAAATTTGTTAATATCGGTCATAGATTTAAGTGTCAGTAAATCGTTTCTGAAACTGTTTGTATGGAGTGTAACGATGTATGGAAGTGAAACATGGACAATAAATAGTTTGGACAGGAAGAGAACAGAGGCTTTCGAAATGTGGTGCTACAGAAGAGTGCTGAAGATTAGATGGGTAGATCACATAACTAATGAGGAGGTATTGAATAGAATTGGGGAGAAGAGGAGTTTGTGGGACTACTTGACTAGAAGAAGGGATCGATTGGTAGGACATGTTCTGAGGCATCAAGGTATCATCAATTTAGTATTGGAGGGCAGCGTGGAGGCTAAAAATCGTAGAGGGAGACCAAGAGATGAATACACTAAGCAGATTCAGAAGGATGTAGGTTGCAGTAGGTATTGGGAGATGAAGAAGTTTGCACAGGATAGAGTAGCATGGGAAGCTGCGTCAAACCAGTCTCTGGACTGAAGACCACAACAACAACAACAAGAAGTATTATCTTTTCTAGAAACAGACACCCACTTTCCCGTCACATTTGGCGAGGGACTATGTATCTTTTTCTGGCAGGAATGTTTTTTTAAAACTTTTTATGGTATGTCTTTTATCTCTCTGTAACGTTCTGTAGACCAAGGACAATATTTTTACGTCAGTTCGAACGCATTTGCTCCCCGTGTACTTCTGTATCTGTTGCCGGTACGCGGCATTTATGGATTTTAATTAAGATCAGGAAAATAACTGTGGAGTCTGGACTGAATTTTTAATAAGCGACGAGCATCTCCTCCAGCCTACACACGACAGACAGCAGGTAGATGTTAGTAGCGATGTAGGAGAGAAACGTTTCGGCCGATGTGTTGCTATGTGCGTACCTATGACGTGGACGGAAAGCTAGGAAGCTCTAAGGCGCTTTGTTCGCAAGGCATGCAACGGTATTTTTTCATCTTTCATTATGACGAGCCGAGCACGTAGCTGCTAGAAACGTGTACGTTCAGCAAGACAGTGCACCAGATCATCGCTTTTGGGTCACGTCACACTTCTTACAAGCTCTGAGAAGAGGCGTGAGCTCGCGCAGAACCAGGCAGACACGTGCGGGGTGTTGGGAGGTAGTTGTGTACCAGGTGGACACTCTTCTCTTAACTTCCATCTGTCTTGGGAGAACAATGGAGCTATCATGACTCAATACGGTTCCCCAGCCAACCCAGTGTCATTTAAATGACGGGTGTCACCACGGGACCTGCTTGCCAGTCGGTCCTTTTTGTGTCGTTGCTCATTAAGGTACTGACTGTGGACGCTGATTGACTCACAGGAATGCACTGTAAGGACGGTGGAGGTAAAGGCTCAGCATATGGAGGCAGCCTTCATACTGGTGTAGACGGTAGCGCACGATGACAACATGGGAAGGCGAAACTCAGTCTATTAACAAAAACAGAAGGCCAGGTGCAGAGTGGAGGGAAGTACACGGCACGGCTTCCTGCTATTGTCTTACGACTCTGACGCCAAACTCATTTCCCTTACGTAATTGGACTGGCCACACTGCCGAGGTGGATCGCTTCGAATGAAGCAGAGATACGAAAATAGAAAGAAAACAAAAACAAGAGTCCGGTAAACCCAAAGGAGGACCTGTGGTTTATGCGGGTGAGTCTGGCCTACCCTGTGCCAGACATCACTTTCCCGGCAGTACATGCTCTCTCGACACTCTCTCTCTCTCTCACACACACACACACACACACAGACACAGACACACACACTCACTCACACCATTTGATTATTTTACCCTGTGTAATTTCGCTAAATCCCTGTAACAAATAACTAGTATGTTTTTGTCTGGGGTTCGCCTTTAGCAAAACACGATTTCGTTTTTTGTCCCAGACACCCAGACATGTTTCACAGCAGTTGCACCGTCATCGGTCTTTTTTTTTGTTATGGCTGTTAAACATGAGGAATGTTCTTTACTGTTTAAATACATACAAATATTAGTTTCTAAATAGTAATTACAGGTTTTTGAGGAGCACATGAAATTGTGGTTTCATACCTTCTTACCACATGGTGTGGTTTTCCTGCTGTATTGCATTTTTTATAGTGTCTGTTTTTCTTTACAGTTTGTCACCTGCAACTATATACAACTTGATGTACGCAAAACATTTACGCAAAAATTACGATTTCTAAGCTGTTGTGCCTATGCCTGACAGTAATAATTTGTAGATAATACCAACCCATAGAACTCCCCTCCCCCGCACACGCCAACAGACACATACACACACATAAAACTAAAAATAAACAAATATAATTATAGTAATAATGATAAATCCTCAAACCTACTCTCTCCCTCTCTCCTTTTATAATGTATAAAATTACAGTAATAATGATAAGTCCTCAAACATACTATCTCCCGCCCCCCCTCCCTCTCTCCCTCTTTCTTTACACACACACACACACACACACACACACACACACACACACACACACACTGAGAAATTAAAAACAACCGCCAATGAGATCTTCAACTGTTCCACTGTCTGCCATCTTGTTTTCACACCTTCTAGTGTTCCACTGTCCGCCATCTTGTTATCATAGCTGATAGACAGTGACAAGTGAAAACACTGAACCTGACAATGAAGAGGATGGCGAAAACAGAAGCCGTAAGTGAAACATAATGTAAATAGATACACACACACATACACACACACACACACACACACACACACACACACACACAACCTTTCACATAAATTTTTAATCTCAGGGATAGCCACAACAGTTTAGAAATTGTAATTTTTGCGTAAATTTTTTGCCTACAGGAATTGTACATAGTTGCAGGTGACAAACTGAAAAGAAAGCCAGACACTATAAAAAGTGGTAAGAAGGTATGAATACACAATTTTATGTGCTCCTCAAAAACCTGTAATTACGATTTAGAAACTAATATTTGTATTATGTAAACAGTATAGAACATTCCTTATGTTTAACAGGCATAACAATAAATAAACACTCACGATGCTGCAACTGCAGTGAAACATGGCTGGGACAAAAAAACAATATTGTGTTTTGCTGAAGGCGGACCCCACTCAAAAACATATGTTATTGTCAAAGCAAACACAGACAAAGGAGCTTCAACATAAAGACAAATAACTAGTATTTTGAAATATCTGGCGAGTAAAATAGGGGTGAGAAGTACTCACAGAACACTGTGTGACAACTACGTGTGACTTCAATGAGTAGGAGTTTCTTGGAATCTGCAACTGTTTGGTCGTTTCTGCTTGATTAATGGAGTACTTCTGTTATCGGAAAACCTCTTCAAATTCATTTCGTACCGAAGAAAGAGTACAAAAAATAACAGATGATACAGAGAAGGACTTGCTTCAGTTGACAAAGCTACTACTTTCACGTCCAATGAAGGCGACGAGTAGTATTTTATTTGCGGTACTTAATGCTGTCGAATTACTTAGCCGTCAACCTGCGGCTAACATAACACACTGGCAGAAAAGGAATTACGCCGTCCGCGATCGTCAGTGCCGGATACGTCGTGACTTTTCCTTTTGGGTATTTTACCCCCACAGCCGCTGCTTCTCCCGTCCTCGACTAAGTTTTGCTAGAAAACGGGAGACCACCAGAGAGCTGCCAGTCTCCCGATCCTCAAGCGGGTGAGCTTTACGGCAGTAACCGGGTGCGAGACGTGCCTAGGCTTATATAAAACGATACGTTTACACTCTGATCTTCGAAAGTAGACCCAAATGAAGTACTACTATCGGACAATTTGAGACCACTGAAATACTCAGCGAAGAGTGCTTACGTCAGGGAATTTGAAATCGAGCAGGAATCCAGATCGGGTGATCGCATAATGGATACGGCGCTATATAATGAGGACAGGAGGAGAGAGACATCAGCCGCCAACACGACGGCGGCGGCGGCAGACGTGGCGTCAGCTGCGACAGGCAGCAGCGACCTGCTCACCTCGTGGGTCGGCAGCACCTGTGTGACTCCCGGGCGATGGTACCGTCGACATGGCTGCTTATCGGAGCGGGAGCCCTTCAGAAGGGCGACAGAAGTGAGGGGGAAGGCGGCCTGCAGCTGTCGGCGGTGGGCGCGCCTCGGCGGCTGGCTACGGCGAGCGCGCGCCTGCCCTCCCTCCCTCGTCCAGCTGAGACTGGAGAGCGGCAGGTGTCCTGGGGGGTCGGGTGTTGTGTACCCATGTAGAGAGGATACGAGGAACTCTAGTTTCAGCTTGTGACCAGCTCTTTTCTCCGAGTTGTTTTCATTTTTTTTTATGTTTCAGCAAAGACTCGAATAGCGGAAGAACGAGACATACAGTAAAAGGCGTGTGACGGACGAAAGTGTCACAGCCTGGATTGTTTGCAGCACCTGTGTTTATGCATACTATAACGAAGCCCACCATCGCATTGTGACGACTGCGTATGAAGGCTGACCTTAGGAACTACTGCAGGGATTTTGATACAGTTTTAACTAATAGACAGACTGATTCACGAGGAAGCTCTGTGCATGTGATTTACCACTGGTAGGCGAACAAGTCGTAAGGCCGCAGACATTTAGCGGTAACCGTGCAGAGCCGGAACAAGTGTAGAGTGAAGCGCCGAAACGCCATTCCGAAACGAGAGAAGAGAGAGGGCTGTGATGAAGACATCAGGCAATTGCACGCTGACCGACCCCTCTCCAGGACGACAACGCTACGGCAGCGCCCCCCAAACGAAGAGGACATAAGTGCCACGTGGCTGGTTGTGGCCCACTTCTACAGCAGCGTGAAGAATAGGCACTTCGAGACCAGCGACTTGGGAATTGTATATACTGAAGGGATATCTTGTTTGTGTGTGGCCCTTTGCTTGCGACACTACTGCGTTTTTGTCAAAGTAAAGTATTGCCATTGATTCATTTTGTGATAAAACTGTTTAATACGATTTGCTTGAATTGTTGTCTAGCGATCCGAGAAGCAGGTTTCCTAGACAACCCACATTTGACGATCAGGTAGGATACAACAGTTTAAGTACAATGGAAGAATATCGAAGTTGACAAGTCGTCTAGTAAGAGAGGTCTGCATTCGCAGTTGAGCGGTCAGCGTGTCTGGCTGCTACGGCTCCAATTCCCGATACTGGAAAAGGATTTTCCTCGGTGGGAGGACTGGAAGTGGGTGCACTGAACCTCGCGACGCCAGCTGAGGAGCTGAGATTCTGGAGTGAGGTGAAGAGCAGCAGCGGCTCCGAGGTCCAAAGGTCGCCCGCCAACGGCCGGGAGAGCGTGCCGCGTCCAGGGATGACGCGACGGCAGGTCGCTCCCGGCTTGCCCACCAGGCAAGAACGCGCACCTCTGCTCGTTTTGGTGGTAAAGGGAAATGCATTTCAGGCTACTGAAGCTACTTTCAAAAGTCGGGGCGAAACAGATGTGCCAAAACATGCACCTGAAGATACTTTAAAAAGTCGGGGCGAAACACGTGTCTGCCAAAACATATTACACGGCACACCGGTGAGTTACTAGACGAACAACATTAAAGACGACAGGAAGTACTCGTTGACAGGTGGGTAAGAAAATTCGTGGAAATGGAGATCGAGACTGCGACTAACTGCGCTACGAGACGGAAAGAATACGTGGAGTGAATGGTGGAGAGAGCGTGCGTGGTGCTATGCGGCAGCTGGCGCAGCCCACTGGTGCAGCAATGTGTTTGGAGGTCGTGCGGTCAGGAAACGGCGCCAACACGCGAGCGGGCGCGACACATCGCTGACGTCAGCCACAGCCGCGACCGGCAGCGGAATCAGGGGGAGGGGGGCGGGGGTAGCTGCCAGGCACTGCACCAGGTACAGCTGAGACGGTAGGTACTCCAACTAAACCCACCGGCCGCACCGGACGTGCAGGGTGGGAAAATGAAACTAGCTCGCAAAATGCAGTGTTTCGTGCACTGTAACGCGGGTGACCCAACTTCCATAATCTGTCTCCATCCAGGGTGGGTCCCCTATTTTAAGGTACATGAAGTAGTATATATTACGGGCACCCTGTACCAATGGGTATCTATAAAAGTGTAGGCAACACTACGAGAAAAAAAAGAAACCCCTAAATAAAGCAGAATTCAGAAAGCGCTCACGAGCCCACAGTGGCAGTGTGCGACAGACATCCTGTGTCCCCGAACTATAAGCTCCTCCTGTTCAGCGGTTTGACGCCTTCACTGTCGCAGTACAGTTCGTACTTACACTTTACCTAGCCGGTGTTGTTCGGCGTCAATTGAGACCACTAACGCGGCGGGAATAAAAGCGCCCCAGTGGCCATTAAAACTGGCGCGTTTTATGTGGCATTCACTTGGAAGGTGAGTTACGAACGATTGTTTCGGCCACTCCACCGACGAATAGCAATGAAGAACAATCGGATATTGCGCACATTGCCGTCCGGTGTGGCCGAGCGGTTGTAGGCGCCACAGTCTGGAACCGAGCGACCACTACGGTCGCAGGTTCGAATCCTGCTTCGGGCATGGATGTGTGTGATGTCCGTAGGTTAGTTAGGTTTAAGTAGTTCTAAGTTCTAGGGGGCTGATGACCTCAGAAGTTTAGTCCCATAGTGCTCAGAGCCATTTGAACCATTTATTTTTTGCGCACATTTTTCGAGACGGTGGACGTGTCGGGCTACGCGGGAACCAGCGCCTGCCGAATGGCCGACTTCGTCCGGCGTCGTCGGCAGAGGAGCGCCGCGCGCCGGCGGATGTTTTGGCAGGGGTGCAAAAATAGGCCGCAAGTGTAACCGGCCGCGCCCTGGGAGTCTGACCGCGCCGCCCGTCTTCCCGCCTCACGCCGCGCACCGCTCCGCACCGCACCAGCTGATTTCCGATTTCTCACACGATTCCCTTACTAACACTAATTAGTAGCCTGTTGATGCATCGATACGGCTGTAGCAAAAGGGAACCGATGACGTGAGATGGTTCCAAGTTAATCCCGAGCATACTGAGCGAGTGCTGACCTTAACAGATAGAGTCGGGTCTACAAAAAAATGAAAATACCAGAACACAACTCATTATCGTGCCTAATCACGAGCAGGAAACAGTTCGCATTCAAAACAGCTTCCAGTCGTCTCGGACTGGACAAACATAAATCCTGTATGGTTTCCCAGGGAATCTTACACCATCCTTCCCGCAAAACAGTGGCAAGGTCAGGTGACGGCGATGGAGGTCGACAGCGATGGAGCATACTTCTCTCCAAAGAAGACCACAAGGCCTCAGTAAGACTGAGATACGGCGTCTGTGACGCACAGGGCAGATGCGGCAGTTCATCCTCGTGCTCACAAAGCAAGTCCTGGATAATGCGAACTGTGCGAACAGAGGCGCTGTCGCCTAGGGACATCTCGGTTGGGGAACAAGCACTGTGCCACGGGATGGACCTAATCAGGCAAAGTGATGACTTAATCCTTGGCAGTAATGCGTTCTTGCGGAATGACGGTGGGTCCACGAGACAGCACGGTACGGTTTTCCGAATCATCACCGAACCTCCGCCATGTTTCACTCTCGGGACGCAAACAGTGTGAAACAAGACTGACGCGACCAAACGCCTTTCTTCCACCGCCGCCTGTTCCGTGTGTCGGGGCACCCACACCAGGTTTTACAATTCAGTTCCGCAGCGACTCCTGCAGGTCTAGTCCTCTTATTTTTAGTCACAAACCTCTTCAGCGACTGTCCGTCACGATCACTCGACACATATTTTCCTCCCCGTTGTGTCTTAGCGGACGATGACTTTTCCTTTTCCGTGTATGCGGTGTACATAGGTTGCCTCTTTAAACAGAAACAACTTGGACTCCCTTAGTTACGACAAACAGATTGTTGACGACTTTTCGAGAGGGTAAAGAGAGATATAGGACAACATGTGATCAGTCACAGGTTTGTCTTCTCAACAAAAAGAGATAGAAGTGTGGGAGGGGGAGGGGGGTGGAATGAGAGAGAGAGAGAGAGAGAGAGAGAGAGAGAGAGAGAGATAATGAAACGCAGGACGGAAATGCGAACGTAGTACTTGCAAATAGGAGATAAATTTGTTAAAGTAAGAATAGACTGTTGTTACACACCTACTGTCTACGATTCTTCATCTTTAAAGGCAACAGGAAGAAAATGAGGAAGAAATTTCTGAAAGAGTACTTTTGGAACACAGCGCTATATGGCAGTCACACATGGAGAGCTGAAACCCGGAACAGAAGAGAATCGAAGAGTCTTAGATGTGGTGCTACAGAAGAATGTTGAAAATTAAGTGGACTGATCAGTTAAGGAATGAGGAGATTCTACACAGAATAGGAAAGGAAAACAATATATGGAGAATACTACAAGATGAACAGAGGGGATGATAAGATTTGTGATAAGATATGACGGAATAACTTCCATGGTACTAGAGGGAGCGGTGGAGCGTAAAAACTGTAGAGGAAGACAGAGAATGGAATACATCCACCAAACAACTGAGGATGTGGGTTGCAAGTGGCTGGCTCTGAGCGCTATGGGACTCAACTGCTGAGGTCATCAGTTGATCAGTTCCGAGAATCGAGCATCTCGGCGATTTTTGCTTCTTGCTGACATCGGTACCGGCGAGGTATCGGTCCCGGAGCTTCCAAGACCTTCGGGAATGTTTTAATTTCAAGCTTGAAGTCGGGTAGCAAATGAGTAAAGAAATATTTTTTTATACATCAACAATTTTGGGATGTTATCGTTTGGTTGTATAGTGAAACCTTTCTTCTTGCCAAATTTTATGATTCTAAGTCAAGGTGAAGTATCGTATAGGTTTTCACGACTGAGTTTGGGAATACCAAAATATGTGACGTAGGTGGTCGTATCTTTTGATTGCATTTACTTAGAAGCTTAACTTTTTTGCCTCACCAAAAGACTATAGACCTCAGTATGTGACCTAAGTTTCAACTTGATATGCCCACCCGTCCCTGAGAAAAAGGGGTCCTAAGAGACAAACAGACGGTACAATACCGAATGAAAAAAAATTTTGTTCGTGTGATATAATCACAAATTAACGGTGTTAGCATTTTTTCCTTTACTTGTACTTTGAAACCTTGCTTCTTGGCAAATTTCATGATTCTGTCGGTTTTGACGACTAACTTGCGTGTGTCACAATATGGAACATAAATGGCAGTATTTTTTGACGACTAACTTGCAAGTATCACAATATGGAACATAAATGGCAGTATTTTTTGATTGCATTGACTTAGAAGCTACATTTTTTTCATCGACAAGGACCGTAGACCTTAATATGCGACATAAATTTGAACTTGCTGTGTCCAGCCGCTCCTCAGAAAAACGAGTTTTGAACAGTCGGACAGACACGCCGATGGACGAGAACAAAGTGATCCTATATGGGTCCCTTTTTCACCGAGTGTAGCCCGCATCTCGTGGTCGTGCGGTAGCGTTCTCGCTTCCCACGCCCGGGTTCCCGGGTTCGATTCCCGGCGGGGTCAGGGATTTTCTCTGCCTCGTGATGGCTGGGTGTTGTGTGCTGTCCTTAGGTTAGTTAGGTTTAAGTAGTTCTAAGTTCTGGGGGACTGATGACCATAGCTGTTAAGTCCCATAGTGCTCAGAGCCATTTTTTCACCGAGTGTAGTACGGAAGAGGAGTAAATATCGTCGTCAGTGTGTCGGAATTTAGTGGTAAGTTTTTGCGACGCTCGGGCTCTTAATGCTGAACCGTTTTAGGGCTGTGGGGACGAGTTCTGTGATTGTTGTTGCTGGAAGGAACAGCGGCTGCTACCGGCCACAGGGTGGAGTCGCCAACAGGCCGCGGCTGCTGACGCCAGCACAGCGACTCGCTTTAGCTACACAGCATGTACGAATGCGTGAGATGGCAGCAGGCGGCGCGCGTCCCGGCAGAAGTAGGCAGCCAGCGAGGGCGGCGCGCGGGCCGTCCGTCCACCCATCCATCACGACAGCCGGCGGCCCTCTGCTCGTCCATCTTGTGCGACAGGCCTTTTGTGCCGCGCGAATCCCGAGTCCAGGTATCGACGGCACAGGCGCGAGTAGTGGGTGCCGCGAATGAACCTGTCTTGCTGTTCAGACTGCAAAGCGAATGTATGTAGCAATGGAGATTGCAATTTGTCCATTTTATTTGGACTGTTGAGCTCCGTGGCGGTGGATAATGATATTTTACTATAAAAATACAACGACCAGACACTTTATCTTAATGCATTTTATTTATGCCAATATTCATTTCGGGTTTGCACCCATCTTCAGCTGGCAAATTACATGTATCTTCAGTTTCTACAGTGGTAAAACATCGACAGCAGTTTGGATACTGCAGCTGGCCTGTGCAAAAGCAACGATTCCCATCATTTACTTCAATTTCGCGAGTTTAAAGTTACGCACTACCAGTTGTTCATTTTACTTACATTCTCCTCTCCTTGTTTTTTCTTGGCTTTTCTTCTTTTTTGTAACAGCACATCCACTTCTTGTCGCGTATTTTACACAGGCGCTCTGCGTTATCCGCCATATTGTCGACTGACAGTTTTGTTAACACACGAGCAGTTTATCTATGGACAGAGTTATATTTTACGAAAGTTTTATGGTTCTAGCTAAGCTACTGTTTACTAAACATTGACTTGGGTGATAGAAGTATTCTAAGTACGATGTATACTAAGTTTTCTTTCAGTAACAATAATATAGTAGAAATTCAGTCTGATCCCACTCTTAAGTTACAGAATAAACTTAAAAATATGATGAAAAAAAGTGATTTCCTCTTAAATGCAAAAGATATACATGAATGCACTGTTATGAACCCTTATGCACCACGCCTACGAGCACAACCTAAGACCCATAAAGTCAACTGTCCCAAAAGTCCAATTGTTAATTCTCAGAGCAGCCCAACTTTTAAAATCAGCAAGAAACTGAATCAGATCTTTAGCAACACATTCAAATTCGAAGAGACATACTCAGTAAAGAACAGTTACGAATTTATTAATTGTCTAAAGGAAATTCAGATTCGTGATACTGCTAGGTTTGCATCACTTGACATCACAAACCTCTACACAAACATACCGGTCAAAGAAACAATAGAAAGAATTAAAAACAATTTACTTAAACATAAAAATTTGGCATTACCAGAAATATATGAATTCATTGATCTATTAACACTAGTACTACAACTATTTTTCTTTTAATAACAAAATGTACCAGCAGAAAGAGGGCCTGGCTACGGGTAGCTGCCTTGCCAGTTTGCTTGCAGATATTTTCATCAATAACTTAGAATGTAAATTTTTTAAAGAAAACCCACAGATAGTAAACAAGATAATTTATTACAAAAGGTATGTTCATGATATAATAATCTTATTTGATGGCACAGCAGAAGAAATTGTTAACCTTGCAAAAGAAATTAATAAAATGCATCAGAACATCATCTTCACTGTAGAACACCAAACAGAAGTAGGTTTAAATTTTCTGGATCTCTGCATAAGTAGCTCCAACAACAAACACAAATTTCAAGTATACAGGAAACCAACATACACAGATAACACAATTAATAAATCATCCTGCCACCTGGATAAACATAAGATGGCTTCATACAGAGCAATGCTAAACAGAATGCACAAAATACCACTAGAACCAGCTGACCAAATACAAGAACTAAACACCATCAAAGCAATTGCTTACAATAATGATTACAATCCAAAATTAATAGATGAACTAAACTTTGAGATAAATCCCCACATAACCAAATACAATAACAAAACAGCATTAAAGAATACCACAACAAAGCCAAAAGAAAAATATGTATGCTTGCCATTTGTAGGAAAACTGTCATATAAAATAGCAAACCTGTTCCGAGGAACAGATATCAGAATCAGCTACTATACAAATAACAAAATAAAGGACAAAGCTATCCATAACACTAAAAATAATACCAAACCGCACAATCAGTCAGGAATATACAAACTTAACTGCAACGCATGTCCAAAAACATACATAGGCCAAACAGGTAGAAGCTTCAACATACGTTTTAGAGAACACACAGATGCTCTTCATTTTAAAAACTTAAATAAATCCACATTTACCAAACATGTAGCAGAAGAAAAACATGAAGAAACAGACATATCCCATAACCTACAAGGTCTCCACCTAGCCAACAAATGAAAAACAATGAACCTCATAAAAGAAATCGAAATTTATTCACATAAACATGCATCCCCTTCTGACATACTTAACGCCCGACAGAGTTTCCAAACCGAATATTTCTGAAAAACTTCCACACTCTACTTATCAAACCACTTACTAAGTACAATCAATAAATAACATAATCTAATATAAACCCAACAATTGCATGTAATAATATACAACATAAAAAATGTTAATTGTATCTTTGTTATTTGTAAATGTATGAATTACTGCTTTGCATAAATGTGTTAAGTTAGTTTATTATCTTCAATACTGCCTAAGTAACAAAAAAAAGAAAAAAAAACTTTGTATACATCGTACTCAGAGTACTTCTACCACCCAAGTCAATGTTTAGTAAACAGTAGCTTAGCTAGAACCTCAAAACTTCGTAAAATATAACTCTGTCCATAGATAAACTGCTTGTATGTAAACAAAACTGTCAGTCGACAACATGGCGGATAACGCAGTGCGCCTATGCAAAATACGTGACAAAAAGTGGATGTGCTGTTACAAAAAAGAAGAAAAGCCAAGAAAAAACAAGGAGAGGAGAATGTAAGTAAAATGAACAACTGATAGTGCGTAACTTTAAACTCGCGAAATTGAAGTAAATGATGGGAATCGTTGCTTTTGCACAGGCCAGCTGCAGCATCCAAACTGCTGTCGATGTTTTACCACTGTAGAAACTGAAGATACATGTAATTTGCCAGCTGAAGATGGGTGCAAACCCGAAATGAATATTGGCATAAATAAAACGCATTAAGATAAAGTGTCTGGTCGTTGTATTTTTATAGTAAAATGGAGATTTCCGTGTGACGTCGGCGGACGCAGAGGCCGTTAAAGTCCACGCATTAAGCCTGACTCAGCTGTACTAGCGTGGCGGAAGGGGATGGGTGTGCGGCCGTGTCGGAAGAATCGGCGCGAAGTGTTTTACGAAAATCGCGGAACGGCAGAACGGTGCTCATGATGTCGACGGTCGCAACTGCGCTGGTCTGGAATTCGAGACTAGTTCAAAAAATGTTCAAATGTGTCTGAAGTCTTATGGGACTTAACTGCTGAGGTCAGCAGTCCCTAAGCTTACACACTACTTAACCTAAATTATCCTAAGGACAAACACACACACCCATGCCCGAGGGAGGACTCTAACTTCCGCCGGCACCAGCCGTACAGTCTATGACTGAGCGCCGTAGATCGCTCGGCTAACCCAGCGCGGCGCGAGACTAGTCTTCTGACATCTGATACGTACTGTCTACAAAGGAGACAGAAATTCTCCAGTAACTAATAATTATCCGATTTATTTACAGTGCTGGCATATAACGTCCAGGAAAATTGAACATTACTGGTTTGCTGTACACTTACAGTTTCGAAGTTATCGCACTTGGCTCAGAATAACATACTGATTGAGAGGGCCGATGGCGCCGGTCCGTCGTTTACCTGGGAGCCCTCCTGTACGCCAGCGCCAGCAACGGCTGCGCTGTTCACGACTGAATTTCCCCGACGCTTTTGCCGTTAGCCTGCAGCACGTCGCTATTTTTTGGTCCCTTTCCCTGTTAGCCGAAAGCATTTTTTGTGTTTATAAAAACAATCAGCGGAGAAAAAACAGAGCACACGAGGAAAACTACAACGGTTAGACCAAGATGCTAGTCGTGGACTGCAGGGCGATGCAACAACGAGAAAGCGCGGCCGAGCTCGCTCTGCGCCCAACTGTTGCTGGCGAAGCTCTTCTGTAAGCAAACTGCCGTCAGTCACTTTGTTGTTCTGTGTCAAGTGTCACGAACACTATGAACCTGTGATATATGCAGCCAGTCGTGAGTCTTTAGTGTCAAAACAACGTACATATTAGACCATCTTATTCTAAGAACTAACAGGTATTTAGTTTTTTATTTCTTTTATTACTAATGTAACGAGTTGAGCTCACAGCAACTGTTTGAAGCGACGTGTATCAGCTTTAATACGTATGTTACAGTTTTCTACTTGAGTACAGTGTAGTATTTACTAACCAAAAACAAAAAAAAGAAACAATTATTAAGCTAGAATACTGTTGCCCAAAACCTTGCAACATCAACTGCGCTCGGAATCGCTACCAGATGTTCTTCTGCGCAAGATGCCTACCTGACAGTCCAGCAGGTTCAAATGGCTCTGAGCACTATGGGACTCAACTGCTGAGGTCACTAGTTCCCTATAACTTAGAACTAGTTAAACCTAACTAACCTAAGGACATCACACACATCCATGCCCGAGGCAGGATTCGAACCTGCGACCGTAGCGGTATTGCGGTTCCAGACTGCAGCGCCTTTAACCGCACGGCCACTTCGGCCGGCAGTCCAGTAGGTGTCCCACGCTATGTTATGCTCTGCAGTCACAGTTTGTAGCATCCAAAGGGATGTGGTACTTCTGGCGGTTACTCATGGATCTTGCAACTCCTGATCGAAAGCAGTTGAATGACTTCCATACCATCCAATTCTGTTCATGCTTGAGTTGGAGGGTTTTCGGAAGGGGGTGTCCCGGTAGAATTATTCTCAAGTCGAAAAATCCACAGGTTTCCTTGCTGCGGCTGCTGTCGTCTGCAACAATGAAGTGGCCATGAGGAAACTTGCCCCGGACCTCGGCCTTGGATCTCCTGCAATGTGTCCACATAATGGATGGTTTTTCTGATGAGCGTGATTCGTACTTCATGACGAATATCTGCTGGCGCTGTGTCTACGACCTGGACAGTTTTAGAAATGGGGTAGGTTTCGAACATCCTGTAATAAACATATGCGTTTCGTTTAGTGCCTTACAGTAATCGATTGACAGAACTGAATCTTGGAACCCAGACCATTTTTTCTCCATTCTTTGCACTCCTTGATATGTGTGTAATCGAAGCCTTGCTAGTGCTCACCACACTGTTCCCTGCACAGTACGACAGGTATTTAGTGATGAATTTCCTCCCAGGCAATTCAATGTAATTCCCTCAAACTGTATGCGAACAATTCCTTTTGATAGTCCACTGTTGGAGGATCATTCGGGAACTGTAAAAAGCGGCAAACTTCACAGTTGACACAAAGAAGATCCCGTACATTTTTTTTTCAAAGTATCGCCAATAACGGCGATGCAGCAGCAGTTTTCTGTTCTCAAGTACAAGGCGCTTTCAAAGAATTGCGTAGCCGGCATTGTTCACCCACGACGCCGTACTAGACGAAATAATTCACATTACCGACCATTTGTTCGTAATATCGAATACTCAGTTTAGAATGCTCTAGATTTGTGATATAATTTTTGCCCTTAGAAGGTTGTCCAGCCGGCCACAATGCCGGATGAGAGAGAGAGACAGACAGAGAGAATGGCAGGACGCCTGCCGCCCACACGCACAGAAAGAACAGCACCTGTTGGGTGCGTGGGCGGCTGTGCGAGCCCACTGCCTCTGCCACCCGCACAACGAGAGACACGCGGCTGAGAAAGAAGATGGAGGATGTTAGGAAAAGCTCGGGTTACGAAAGGACCGCGAAGAGGTTCGGCTGTGGCCTTTTCAAAGCACCAACCCTGTATTTCCCTGCAGTGAATTACGGATACCATGAGAAACCTAAATCTGAATGGCCAGACGCGGCTATGAACCGTCGTTCTCCAGAATGCGAGTCAGAAGGCTGACCACTGCCCCAGCCACCTCGCTAGGTAGAGCAGGCAAAAGGCGTATCAGAGAAAGCGCCAACTGCCACAGTGCCTTCTGAGAAAAGCTTTGGCGAGCGCGTGTGACCTCAAGGCTGTGTGTCACGCAAGCAACATACTTGATAACGGGGGAACGTAACGTGTGGAGCGACAAGGGGGTCAGTACTGGACCCACTCATATTTCTGGCGTACACGAGTGATCTATCAAAGACTTGAAACGCCAGTTGAGAAACCGGAATGTTTGCTGGAGGGGCCAAATACAGCCGTAGCAGGCACGGGTCAGACAACGGCTGTACGGCCGCAGAGGTGCTTCACAGCACTTGTTAGTAATGGGGCAAAGAGAGAATGAAAACAATTTCCAAATGAACTTAATATCCTAATTAATTCAATTGATGACATAATCCCCTAAACTGTTGTGCTGTTACTTGATTTATGACCGCCTGTGGATAATATGTTCTTCTGAGAAACACCCCAAGGCCTCTGCTTCCCCCTCTCCCTCCCCTATCCTTTTGGGAAAAGGAGCACTGCTTTTGCAAATCCTCACCAGTTCAGTTCTGACCCACTTTCCCTCTCCTGGGAAATCACTCACTCCTGTCCTCCACTACTTCAACCCCTCCCCCCCCCCCCCCTCCAATCTGGAAGTTGGTAGTAAATAGACTCAGCCTGTGCTGGAGAGGACGTATCTCATTACACGACATTCAAATCAGTGTCATTAATACATTGTCTAATTCAATCTGCATATTCTGTATGTAATCAGTTTGGAGGTGGGGGTGGGAATGGGCCAAGGTTCTGCCCTCCCATCCCTCACTTGGGTACAGTTCACGTCTGCACCCCCTGACCCCGTTTCCATGGTGTAATACCTGCAAGCACCGAGAAACGGAATGAAGTACGGTACATTAGCCACTGTTTTCAATACTAAATACCACCGACCGCAAACCAGAAGTTGGCGTACTTTCGTATTCAACACCTGGGAAACCACCTCCACTGTCTCTCAAGCACCTACTTCCTGTGCCTCACACTCGTAGACCAAGGTGACGTGCCCTCCCGCCCGAGGGACCTCCATTTCTTCTCGCAGCCTCCGAACAGAGCACCAGGGGCAGGCATTACTTTGAACAAGAAATTCCAGACTCATGTGCTGTCTCTGTCTCTCTCAGGTGATTACTTCCCGTTTCTGTGAACAGATGCATAAAGCAAATGTGCCCAAACATACATATAGACGTTTTCATCTCTCCCCAAAATACTGTGTTCATATGCGCTAATACTTGGGACAAAGGAAGAACTGAGAGAATTGAAATATAAAAAAAATGGAGGGAAATAGTCCACTTACACTACCCTACTAAATTTATTGTTTAACAATTTACAGGAGACAAATTGATCACTTAAAACACTCACCACCACCTTACGATGATTGTTCTTCATAACAAAATATATTTTCAATGTTTGATAATCCCATGCAAACAATTCGCAAATCAAGTAAATAAATTTCCGCCACAATTAGATCATAGTACAAAATTTGTCTGAGGACTTGTATGCACCGATGTCTGAGAATACAAGCACCAAGCACCCCCCGCCCCCCTGCACCACCACCGCAACATTACCACTAGACATAACTGGCAAAAAGGAAACCTTAAATGCCGGAAAGCCACACTCGTGCCAGCTGGGAGCCACCCTCGCACGTCTCCAGCCGTACCAAACGCTCAGGAGCCAGAGAGACTGTCACCGTGACCACCACACATGCGGGAATAATCGTCCAGCACAAACATCTGCCGCACTGAATCTTATCACGCAACACACATGCCTACTTCGGTCACCGCTGAACCAGCACACTGGTTATTTCGCCGTTCAGCCAACCAGAGGGCGCCGCGACCATCATTTGTCCCCACAGCTGCGGGCAAGAGCCGACAGGTCACGGCATTCTTTGTAACCAGCCGATCATAGCAGGATAAGCAGTGGTCAGCGGAGCCCCCACTGGCTGCATCACACTGGGAGACAAGCAGGTGTGGCTTGGAACTATATTCCAACTTCAATTCCACCCCCAACATAGACTCCCTCAATTTGAAAAATCCACTTTATCGAGATAGGATGTCGTGGTCCATACATCTCGCATTTCTCATGTGAAATGTACACTCCTTCCTTTTATACAAACTATTTATGAAGGCGAAAGAAAGAAAACTGAGCATACACGGGTTTTCAAATTGCTGAAGATTGTTTACTTCTTGTGAAAACAATGTACAACAGTATGACATATGCTATGTTTCCTCTAACTGTTCTCCTACTACTAATTAAAAGAAAAAAAAATGCGGAGTGCTGAGAGCATCTTCTGCCTCTGTCACGGGACACCTCCTCACTTTCTAACGCTGTTAAAGCAGCCCTGTGCCTCATCATCTATGAAGTCTTTTATGGTAGCAGGACAGAGGAGTTGCAAATATCAGGATTATACTACATACCACTTTATAAATTCGGTAATATAGCTGATACTATTACGATGGTCATCTCTCCCTCTGTAGGTGGGAGACTGAAATTTTGTTAAAAGGTCTCACTGAAACGAAACAGGCCTCATTACTTGAAAATCATATCTGTGGCACTCTCGCCCTCATTTCCACCCGCCCTGCAGCATGTAATTGACATCAAATTGATTGAGTAATTAATTAAATTGATGATAAGGGTCCCTTTGTATGGTGAGTATTTATCTTTTCCTGCAGTCAAATTACATTCGCCAAGTAGGACAAGTGCGAATCGCTGGATATGACCACTGTTTTGGTGTCCTCCTTGGTGGTCATCATGACCTCCAAATCTTTGGACATTGTCTTTCATTTTTATGACTTACAATGCAAAACCACGTGTGGAACAAATGGTGCTATGCAGGACTTAAACTCATAGACCATCAGTTGTTAGTCGCATACAGTGGAGTAATGGAATGATTTTCATACAACGAGGCGAGCATGTAAGTACCCTCATTCCTCCATATTTTTGTCGTATTTTTCCCTATTAAGCGTTTTTTCGTCAATTTTAGTAATTTTACAAGGTTTTCCGTAATTTAAACGCATGTTATTCAATTACTCGAGTTTCAAACCGTCACTCTCCACCCCCTCCATTACTTTGCAAGTGCTATCGTATCGTGAACACTATTAGACTACCTACATCACATAACACAAATACTGTTTCTTACTGTCGGAAATAGCCGCCAGCGGAGAGGCGGTGCAAAAACTACGTTCCTTAGCTAAAGCACTTTATAAATTCGGTAAGACTTTGTTACAATTGCCTATCTGTCCCTACGTGGATGCAAAGTGTTCTTGCACTCGTTGGATAAAATCTGAGATTGAAAGATGTCACCAACACCTTTGCTTATCACCACCCCCACAAAGAATCATGTCCATAGCAGCATCCAGCCCTCTATTTCGAAACGAGTTGCCCCTCCGTTAAACCTATCCGCTAGAGATCCTGAGCAAAACTCTAGATGATCTCCCTAGGCATCTTATAATGGTTCCTCTGTCTTTAACGAACCTTCCATGTAAAATTGTCGCCTATTTAATCTGCAACTGACCACAAGTAGGAGGGCGCTATACACGATACATTCGTCGCCTTGTGAAGGAACAGAAGGAGGTAGTTCAATGTAATCAATTTACTTCGATACACTGTTTTCAGAAAGAGCATAAGACAAGTTCGAAACCTGCCCAGCTGACAGACACTAGTGGCAGAGGCCGGTATTGCCATTCAAATACTGTAGCTGGCGTCCTGCAAAGGCTATTCCGTACCAATCTTACTATCTTACTCATATCACCCATCCAATTACACAGATGTCTCTAGATGCTTGCATACTGAGGAGGTTAGCACTCCTTATTGGTGTATCTATATATGATACGGGCCCGAAACATTTGAGAGTGTTGTGGTGATGTAATAGACGGTTAAGAATGAAAAGGAAATATGGTTAATGCATGATGGAATTGCAGACGGAAGAAATTTTGAACATTTTACATAAATCACTTCTGCTATCAATTCTGTTGGATTGTTGTAGTGTTGAATTCCGTGCCAATAAGGTACTGAGAAGAGAGAGATGATCATAGAATACAAACACACACTCCTAAGACTACACAGTTCTGCACAAAAAATGCTTTAATATTAAAGCAGTGTGTTTTTCGATATATTAGGCATGTGGAATGCAACACTGTTAACACTCTAATGCATGAAAGATATTTCCAACACCTGACATGCATTCACCCTGCAAGTTTTCTATCCCACTCACTATGGTGAGAAGCTTTAAGATGATAAAAGTAGTACCTTCAAAACCAAAGGAAAAAAAAACATAGATTCTCTGTGATACATGCTCTGTCTAATTTTCCGGAGCTGATAGCACCCACTGTTCACATCCAACTACGGTTCGGAAATTATGCTGTGCTCACATCAGTCCTATGAAACGATCGTGAGCAACGGAAAATGCATGAAACAACGACATCTTATCAGGAAATAGACAAACGGATAGGAGCGGTGTTTGACGTGTGAAGTTACACACCATGCTGCACTAGCTTCGTGAACAGAACACAGTCTCTCCCACGCACATCATCTGTCAGGCAAATTTATACGCAATGACAGCTGTACCTCACAAACCCCTGTCACTGACTTCGAATCACTGCAGTTATGAAACTGAAGACTCGATTTATGTCCAAGATGTGATAGGGAAATGGATTACTTAGCGTACATCTTCGTTCGTCTAGAGGAGAGTGCCGAAATAGATTTTCCATCGGTTTGGTGGACACGATTCATCACACACACGTTGAAAGTCCATTGCTGGCTATGGTACTTGGAGGTTTGCTGTTAACGAGTGCAGGAACATTGTGGCACAAGTCACAGACAAGACATGCAGTTGTATACGAGTCAAACGCAAGTTATACCACACAACTGATACAGCTCGAGAGAACAACGGAAAAAATGGTTAAATGTGAGATAAATGAGCTGCACAACATCTCTATCTCTCTCTCTCTCTAGAATACATCATCAGTCTACTATTAAATCCTACCTTGTTAAAACCCTTCTCAGCTGATTACTTTACATTCTTTCTATCACCTTTTAATGTACACCCATGTCAATTTAGAGGCAGACGACTTTCTTTTCTAGGAAAGCATCCAAATTAAATCGGAGACAATGCTGCAGGGAGGGTTCATTAAAGACAGGGGAATTCTTATAAGATGCATGGAGAGATCATGTAGAGTTTTGCTCTGGATCCCTAGCCGATAGGTTCAACGAAGGGGCAGCTCGTTTCCAAACAGAGTGCACAATGCAGCTATGGATTTGATTCTTTGCTGGGGTGGTAATAACCAAAGGTTTTGGTGACATCTTTCAATCTCAGACTTTACCCTACGAATGTGAGAGTACTTTGCGATTCCCATCCACATAGGGAGAGATGGGCAATCACAATAAAATCTTACCGAATTTATAAAGTGTTTTAGGTGAGGGTACCATGGATGTGCTTGGCAAGTAATCAAGCGTATTTTTGGTGGGGTGAGATCTTTTAATGAATTTACAATTTCTCATCTACACAAGGATATATGACCATCGTAACAAAATCAGCTATATTACCGAATTAACAAAGTAACACATAGTATAAACCAGGTACTTTTGTGCTACTATCTTAAGAGACTTCATAGGCAACAAGGCATTTGGATGCACACGCCAAAAATTAGTTTAATATTTTAGTCCTGTGATGCAGGATGTACTAACATGATAATAGCAGAATTTTTAACCTGCTGAGGGAACGCTTAGAGGAAAGCTAGCCTATGCCATACTGTTGTGCAGGATTTTCGCAACAGCTAACGATATTTCAGCAATGTGAAAATGCATGTATCGTATGATTTCTTCTGTCTTTGAAAATAACTCATTTTAATGGGAGGAATCTACAATTTGCGTGAGAAGTTTGAGGCGTGTGGACAACAACATCCCTGTCTTGGATTGGGTAAAGTGGTTTCTTAAACAGGGAGAAGTCTGCGTTCAGGGTGGAACTGCAGTTAGGACTATTCTTCAAAGTCACACCTCCTTGTCCCACAGTGTGCTGCTGCCAGCGTCGTGTAGGCTTGGCCGCCACTTACCCTGAGACGACGTTCCGGCTCGTTCCCATGGCCATGGGGACTTGTCCTGTTGTACTGCTTGCAAGATTCAATACGGCCAGTGTTTGCGCTGGATGATTATTCCCCCCCGCCCCCCCCCCCGGTAAACTGATCGGCTGATTGGTCGGTGGTCACGGTGTCAGTCTCTCTGGCCTGTGAGCATCTGCTACGGGTGCGCCCAACTGCTTGCGTGGCCGATGTGTGTGCGGGTCTCTCCCGACTTGAGTGGGCACGGCTTCCCAGCAGTCGGCGGATGGCGCGTGCTACAAATCGTGAACATGTGTGTGTATGTGTGTGTGAATGGAAGCTTTTTTTCGCCAGATATGTTTAGTGGATATGTTATGACAGAGGAGGGTGCCTGTGTTCTCAGGCAGAAATTTAATTTCATGATTTGCAAGTGACTGAAAATATGTTTCGTTACGAAGAAAAACCCTCATAAGGTGGCGGTGAGTGTTTTAAGCAGTCTACAAGTCTCCTTTAAATTGTTGCACAATTAATTTAATACAGTAGTGTAAACGGACTATTTCTTGTCATTTTCGATATTGCAATTGTGTCAGCTCTCCCTTTGTCCCCATAATTAGCCAATAGGCACATAGTATTCTGAGGAGGGATGAAGACCTCCGTATGTATGTTTGGGCACGTTGGTTTGTGCATTTTTTCACACAAACTGGCAGTAACCGCTTAAGATAGACAGAGACAGGAAGTGGTTCTGGAATTTCTCAATCAAAGGATGCTTTGTTCATGGGCCACAAAAAGAAATGGACATCCCGTAGGCAGGTAGGTGTGTCATCTCGGTGAAGATGTTTGACGCACATGTGTTACGACAGGAAGTAGCCACTTGAGAGAAGGTGGAGGTGGTTCGCCAAGTATCGAATAACAAAAGGATTCTGACTACCTGTGGTCCGTGTCCAGTTGTATTTAGTATCGAACACGACAACTAATACACGGCACTTCGTTCCTCTTTTCAGTGCTTGAAGTTATTATGTCATTGAAAGTGGGGGAGCGGGTGCAGAGGTGAGCTCCACCCAAGTCGGGCAGTGGAGGGGAGGAGCCCTGTCTCCCACAATCTGATTAAATAAAGAATATGTAAACTGAATTGAACATTGTATTATTGACATTGATTTGAGTTATCAGATCCTCTGTCTCTGGGGCATATTGAGTCTGTCTCCCACCAATTTGCAGGTAGGTGACGGGAGGGGGGAGGTGGCGGAGAGGAGGGGAGGGCTTGGGGACTTCTCAGGAGGTGGGAAAGTCGCTCAGAACTGAACTGGGGAGGCGTCACAAGAAAAAGTGTCTCTTTTCCCAGAGGGGTGGGTGACACGTTATCACAAAGGGTCACAAATCACTTCCAGGGTGGCATAAATTAATTAACAGAACTACAAGTAAGGAGATTATGTCATCAATTTAATTAACTAGGATATTAATTTGATATCAAATGTGGCTCTGTTCTGTCTTTGCCCCACTACTCTCGTATTATACAGTTTCAAAAAAGCAATAGTGCCCTGTCAGCACGACAAGTGCATATTAATGGCCATACACTGAAAGGAGGACAATGCATAAGATTTCTTGGGGCACAGCTGGGTAACAAGTTGAATATGAGTCAACACTAAACTAATCGAGAAGCTCAATACAGCATATTATGGCCATAGAAGGGTCTCGCATTGTGTTGGATATTTTCACTGGCTGCCGTCTTATGGAATCATCTTCTTGAGGGCTGCGCCTAAAGTTATCGTAATAAAGTACTTGCTCAGGAAAGCGAGAAGTAATGAAATAAATTAAAGCAGATAATCGCAGATCTTGGAGAAGCCGTTTGAAGGAATTCTCACGCTCATTTCGGAATACATTTATTAGTTAATGGTTTTTGTTGCTGACAGTAATAGTCACTTTCAACTGGAGTGTGAGACACACAGTCGCAAAATAAAAAACAAAAATAATTTTGACGTAGACTCTGCCTGTTTCTCCAGGGTTCAGCATGTGTTCTGGTGGTGATATATCGAAGAAACTCCTGTCTACCACAAAGCAATAAATTGGGAATCCTTATCAATTCAAAATAAAATTAAAGACCCCTATCAATTAAAAAAATTAAAGCCAAGCCGCATTAAGACTCTTTCTACAAATTATCTTAATATCTAGATTCATGTACTGAAAAGTTCTGTTACATCCATGGCAAGTTGCAGTGTGGATTATAAATCTATACAACAAGTAATAATGTACTACAAACGGGACTGAGTATTTATAGACATAGAAAGACTTTCTTCGAAAAATACCGTTTCAATCGAGTAAATATTAAGATACTAATAGCAAGTGAAAAGGATTTATATAATAAAAGTAAACAGGCTGCTCCTCTCTTAAATGTAACAGCTTGGACAGTAAGTTATTCTATTAAATTTAGATGGCACACGCGTCAACGATACTGAGCAGTATAGTGGTACAAATTACAGCTGCGTAGTGTACAAATAAAGTTTCTACAGTGACGGAATACGATGAATTAATGAATGAAAGAACGCAACTGTTACGGACTAAAACACTGATTTTGAGAAACTTTTCTTTCATTCGACCTAATGAGGAACATCTTTTACATACACTCACAAATGATCTTTGTTAAAAAATTGTTTTCAGTGATTTGTCATTTCAAATCTGCAACATTCTTTTTCTGTTAAGTATGAAATATTACGTTAACAATTGGCAAATTAAAATTATTTGCTTACAATTAAGTGATTGTATGAAACGAACAATGCAGATGATTTACGAGCAAATTCTTTTGAAGAGCTGTATGCTACTCACCACATTAGTCCACCGTTATTTGCACAAGATGCTCTACTGAGTAGTAACCTTGTAGAATTGGTGTTAATAAAAGATATAGAGCAACCTCAATTTTTTGAATCAGATATAAAACAAGAAAGTAACAGAAACAGTTACTGTATGATTACAACTAGTCTCTCTTCCGCTGAAATGCATTTTATGAAATCATATCGAGTATGTAACAAGACATTTCTTTCTTTATCGTCACATATTAGTTGAACCAGATCGCTGGTCGATCATCAGCGATCGTCTTGTTATCTTTGGCGCGTCCCCGGGCATGAGCATCTTTGCGTTTTCGGCTTGGGCGCACGGGACGGCGAGAGGCAGTTTGGGGCGGCCGGCGAGACTGGCGGAGTTGTGGCTCGGGCGTAAGCACACGTGTGATGTCTGTTACGCTGCGCCTGTGAAACTCCTGCGGTGGTTACTGGTTGCCTGGAAGGCACCTCATGTAAACTGTGCCGAGCCTCGCAGTGAGAGGGGAGTCCGGAGTTGGTGTTGGCCTAGGTGTTTGTACAGATTGAGGTGCCTGTGTGAGCTCGTGTTATTTGTGGGTGCCGACCCCTTGTCTGTAACTGCTTCCGGGTGTCCAGTAAGATTTCACAGCAAACTGTGTTTTTGTGGCATTCTGTGTTTCTGGCTCAGCCTCCGCCTAGAAAGGGGAAAGATTTGGGCCTCAACTGAAAGGGAGGAGGGGGTGGGGGCGATTGGACATCTTTTGGAATTCCTTAATGCTGTAATTTAAACATATAAAAAAAATTGATCTTTCAGAATAAGCGCCTGTTTCTTTGGGACACTGCAGTTCAAACAGGAGTGGCGTAATGTTAATAAGTATTTGTTATTCCTCAAATGAAGTGTATTCAATGTCTAACAGTTTTCTGGGGCACGCAGCTGTGTTATTGAACTCATTTTGAAGTGTTCTGTCGGGTGAATGACTGCTCCCCACTTCAGTGTATTCTTTTGAGTAGTATTGTAAGTTTTTTTCGGATATTTGTCAGTGGGGTGTATTGATTCAATTCTGTTTTTCTCTTTCTTTTGAATTACGGAGAATAGTTTAGTTTATCTGGTTATTGGCTTAACCCGCGCTTCACGCACTAAATCAGCTGATAATGAAATTGGTTTTTTTTAATCCTGTTTAATGTCAGACAGATTCAAATGTAACTTCGTTTACGTTATTTGAAATAAATGTGTTGGATTGACCTTAATGAATTATGCGCAATCGAATTAAGGGATCCAGTTCTTCATTAGTGCTTAACAGTGGCGTATGGTTCGGGTTGCGAGCCCCGTGCCCGGACCATTAGTGAAATTTGTTTGGTTGCTGCAATGGCTGAAGAAAGAGTAAACGGTATTCACCAGACAGTTACGGATGATTCAGGTGCATTCGGCGTCGTGCGCACTGGGAGCACGCTGCCGGCCGATGCTATCGGACTACCTCTGGAGATGGCTCGTTGTGTCGGTGAGCGATGGCAGCGGCAGCAACTGGCAGCTCTTACTTTCTTTGATTCGTCGACAAGTACAGCGTACTCGAGTGAAGGCCAGACTCCTGGAGCTCGGCCTCTCTGCCGGTGTGCAGAGGCGACCGCGGACGGGGTGGCGCCCGGACCGAGCGCTGATGACGCAGACGCAGGCGCTCGGCCGGCGGCTTGTTTACGGCGACCGATAAGCAAAGGCGTCCCCGGAGAGGCGGCGATTTACGGCCGCGGCTCCACAGCTGGAGAAGGGCGTGACCGCCGGCGCACTCGGCTCTGTCCCCTGGGGAGTGCTCGGAGAGCTCCTCTAGTGCTGCCATAGATCTCTGGCGGCCCCAGCTCATCCACTAGCGGCAAATGCGGCCAGCGGACACCCTCCACGCCGCCCTCCGTTATCATCATCGAGGAGATACCTGCGATGGGGTAGCGGGAGAAGCTTTCACGCTACTGGTGTGAAACGTCCAGATATGTGCGGTCGGCCCGAGACCAACGCAAATCAGGCAGTTTGTCTCGACTGCATTCACCGTAGATAGGGACGGGAAAAATCGACCGTTTACAACCGATACCGGTATTTTAGTTCTGAATAACCGGCATTTTTGTAGTCTCGGTAATAACAGCTGATTTTTACTTTTTTATTAATAACCGAATGAAAAAACCTAAATACCACTTCGGTGTCCGCAGCTCGTGGTCGTGCGGTAGCGTTCTCGCTTCCCGCGCCCGGGTTCGATTCCCGGCGGGGTCAGGGATTTTCTGTGCCTCGTGATGACTGGGTGTTGTGTGATGTCCTTCGGTTAGTTAGGTTTAAGTAGTTCTACGTTCTAGGAGACTGATGACCACAGATGTTAAGTCCCATAGTGCTCAGAGCCATTTGAACCACTTCGTCACTGCAGCAATACTAAAATTTTTCGCTTTTTAAAATTTTTCGCTTTTTAAATAAACATTTTTTTTCAAAAAAAGGGCTTAATTTTTAGTTGTAAAATTTGCATTGGTTTCAAATATTGCATTATTATAGAAAATGATAAAAACGATCAGTGTTATTTTAATAAAATGCCGACAGAAACGAGCAACAAACACACGGCATAAGAACTGGTACAGTGTGTGAGGCTGGTCTGTTCGGCAGTCTCTCGCTGTCACCGCCGGACATCCGTAGCATCGCAGAAAGCCACCGACCCCAGTCCGGAAATATTTTCATTAAGTGACGGAGTAATGACATACAGTGCTTCATTTGCTTTAAAAGACTAAAGGTTTGCCTGCCACAAAAATAGAAGCTAGCTGAAATCGTGTTCTGCATGATATGCCTTTATCCGCCTGTAGCCCTTAGAAACGGAACACAGAGTTCTTCAGCCTCAGTCTTCACGCTTTAGCACTGAGTATTCGTAGTGCCCAAGTAGTCATATGATCCTTGGTTGCATGATTTTTGAGCAGACTTTCAAGAAATTGGAACCAGTAGGAGAATACTAGTCATTTTTTTTTGGTAGTATTCAACCAGAAACACGACTAAGTTTTCTTTGTAAATACATGAAACTGCAACCAGTAATTTTTTTTTAAATAGTTATTTATCCATTTCATGAGCTGATTTTCGAACCTTTTCATTCCCATTTTCAATAGTGTACAGGAAGTTACGTAGCTGTTTCAGGCATATGGCTGTGCGCCGGCTCTGTGACAAGAAGATAGAACAACATGCTTTAGCGATGAGTACTGTTTATCTGCCAATTTGGATCCACAATTTAATGTTGTGCTCACTGCGACACTATGAGCAGCTTTTGTTCTTAATATCCGCCTGTCTGCTTCCACTGTGATGTACAGTTGGTAGCACATCACTTACTTTTACAGAACATTTCTGTATATACGCTGTCATAACGAAACTTCGCCAGCAAACATCGTGTGTTATACAACTGTTTCTTCTTACAAAAATCTTCACACAAATATATTTTGCTCAGAGAAATCATTATTTTTTGTTTGCGTGTTTTACAGTCGATCAATGGGCAAATACTTTAAATGAGAACTGATGTCAACATGAAAGCTTACTGGTCATCACAATGCAGGCAGACAGGCAGATATTAACAACAAAAGCTGCCCTTACTGCCACACTAAGTACAAAATTAAATTTTGGATGTAAATTCTGTACACCACCTGAAGATGAGCCACAGAAGGTTCGAAGACCGGTCCATGAAGTGAATAAATAACTATTTTTAAAGCACTGATTGGTTTCAATTTCATGTATTTGCGTTGAATAAACAGTCACAGCTTCTCAAACATCAGTAATAGATAAGCCTAGTAAGCTTTATTTTGTTTGCCTCTTTAATTTAATATTGAGATTCTATATGCATTGAAACTGAGAGTCAGAATTTTTCAATCTTTGTTCGATTTCTACGTTTGTTACAGGAAAATGTAGGAACAGAAAACCGAAAATCGGTTATTTCAGAAACCGATTGTTTTGAGCGATTTTACCAATCAGATGTAACTGGCGTAGATATAACCGAGATTCGGTTGTTTCAGCAACAACCGCCATCCCTAATTCAGCGATGGGAATCGCCTTTCAGTCGAATTCTCATTTATAGATTAAGCCTACAAGAAGCTTCACAGAATTGAAAACGGTTGCAACGGTAAAAACTATCAACAGTTTTAATACTGCAAAGGTTCTTGTAGGCTTAAATCGAAGACGAGAAACTGTTTCTGTCGAATGCAATTCTCAACCCTGCAAGTGTGTGGTTGAGCCAAATCATATTTGTTTTAATTTTTGGTGTGCATGAAAAAGGCAAAATTCTTTAGAGTACTTCTTGTTTTAACAGTATCTCTTGCGTCTTATTGTTATTTTACGTCTCCTTGCTGTTCTGTTTAATTTGGTTTGAAACATATTTTTTTCCACATCTTTAATCACTTCAGTATTACCTTATTTCGTCAGCGTACAGTGCGGAAAGGCGCGAAGACGATTATCAAAGAACGACTGGTAACAAAACCTGTGTAGACAACAAAATGAGAGTAACAACGTTATGCAGAAGACGGTGCTATAAAACCTGAGTTTGGGGCTGTACGACGGGGAGCACACACTTCTGTGCCCAGTGTGCACTAACCGCTGACCCCTCTCCGGAGGACATCACCTTGACGAAGCACTGTCCGTGCGGGTGGAGAGGCTTGCGTATCCGCGTGAAGATGAGGACTATGCCGAAGGTAGAGAGGGCCTACTGCCGGAAAGGCCTCAGCTGATGGATCAGACAAAGAGTGTCCCACAACGTCACATCTTCCCTATCCACTCCTAGTCTTACTCAATTCCCAGACCCAACCCAAGGTGTGATGCGATCCGTGCCGAGGGGTGCGTGGCACACGGGAAGATGTGTCACAAGCGGAGCCTCAGGCATACGGGGTGACCTCCCTGACTAAGTAGCCTTACATCGCGCGGGGTATTCGTGGTGTGGACCTTGTAGATCCCCAAATCTCGTGGGAGCAATATGGACACGATTAAAGAAAACATAGAAAAACAAACTGAGGGGCAAACTGAGACCTCAGATATCCAAACATCGGGGTCAGTACCAATGGAAGGCACTCCTACTACTGAATCAGGGTCTAGACCTGAGCCAGAAGTAGGACAAGTTAGACCAGATTATGATCAAAGCCTTGTGTGGGGTCCAGAGCAGGAAACTACTCAGGGAACAAAATGAAGGGAAAGAATGGCTTCCTAAAGACAAGTGGAGGGACTTGAACCTAACACCCCCAGGAAGAAACTGTCTCAGGTTGAAGAGGATAAGCAGATCCCCATTACGTCAAAGACAGGTTGCAAGGGGATACGGGAGGAATCAAAAACTCCCTCCTCCCTGGATAAGCGAGTCCAGAAAAAACCGAGGCAAGAAATAGGGAAACAGACCTTTAGTACTGCAGTCTTGGTTTATCCAGGAAGTCTATCCCTGGTGGCCATCACCTCGCAGCAGGTGGAATTGGTACAGATGGCCCTCTTTGAAAAGATTGGGGGGGGGGGGGGGGGGGCGGCGGGAGGGGGTCGCTGACCCAGGATCCAACTTCAGGAGGGTCTATCCAGATCGTGGTGCCCTCATTTTTGTATGTGAGGGAGCGCACACTGTGGAATGTCTCAAGGACAAGGTGCCCATAATATCCCAATGGGAAGATCCGAAGCTGCTGGTTAAGACGGCAGCGGAGCTTCTTAAGACCGCAAAGATATCAATATGGGTACCAAAGATCCTTAAGGATGTCTCTCCTAAGACACTGTTCGGGAAAATAGTGGCCCAGAACCCAAAAGTCTCGACAGAAGATTGGAGAGTGATAAACCAGAAGGTTGCACCAGAAGGACGAAACCCTGGTACTGGAGGTCGGAGAGTAGCCCCGGAAAGCGATACACGAGCAGGACCTGAAACTGTTTTTAGGGTTCTCGCAGGTCACCGTCAGGCCTCCAAGATGGCAGCCAGACGGAGAGCGGAGGTGCTGCAGATTAATCTGCAGCGCAGTAAAGGAACCTCCGCTGCCCTGAGTCGCTGCCTCGGAGAGCAGGAAGTGGACGTGGCCCAGATACAAGAACCCCATTCACATAAAGAGTGTGTATCGGGCCTCGGTGACACTGCAGGTACGCTGATTTATGCCGGAAATGTAAGAAACTCCAGAACATGCATCTATGTAAGAAATGGAATTTCTTTCATGCCAATGGTGGATTTCTGCTCTAGGGACTTAGTGACCATTAAAATGCAGCAATGTGAGGAAGGTATCACGAGGGAAATTGTTTTGGCCTCGGCATACCTTCCTTACGAAGACAGCTCTCCTCCACCCCTGGAGGTGAGGAGACTGGCAGATGCTTACCATCGGCAAGGTGACCAACTGCAACGACAATACCCACAACCTAGTGTGGGGCAGCAAGGACATCAGCAATAGAGCAGAACCTTCCTGAATTCCTTTTAGCTAACAACTTACAGGTCCTGAATAAGGGCAATGAACCTACATTCAGGAATAACAAAAGGTAAGAAGTAATTGACATAACCTTTAGTTCCATGATGATGGGCAGCTATGCCAAACAATGGCATGTGATGGTGGAGCCATCCTCATCGGACCACATGTACGTTAAATTCAAGGTTGCAATGGGAATGAGACAGACTGTGACCTATAGCAATCCCAGGAAAACACACTGGGAGACATATAGGAGGGACCTTGATTTAGGCTTATCGGAAATTAAAACCTTTGGATCAAGATATAGGCAGCAACTGGGGCACACAGACCTAAAACTGGCAAAAAGTGGGTCTCATTCGGGTATCCAGAATCACACACTAACATAGTGAGTGAGGTAAATATAGAAATGGCTGTGGAAATGCCTGCCGACTATATAATAACTCCCAACTGCTTCGACAAGCCTCACAATACAATAACTGGAAGCAGGGAGCAGTGGGAAAAAACAGTTTGACACCTTACAGGGGACATCGTTTGGTTCACTGATGGATCGAAAATAGACCAAGGCGTTGGGGCAGGGGTGTACGGGGTTCAGGTTCGAGGGCCTCATCTCTATAGGAAAACTGGCCTCTGTATTCCAAGCTGAAATTACTGAAATCAGGGCATGTGTCGAGGAGAATATGCTTAGGTGCTACAATCACCATAGCATCTACATCTATTTAGACAGCCAGGCAGCCCTGATATCAATGGCAGTTCCTGCAACAAGATCTAAGATTGTTGCAGAATGCCACACGGCTCTGGTGGAGCTACGGGTACGCAATAGGGTAAACCTAGAGTGGGTTCCTGGCCACTCAGGGATCTGTGGCAATGAACAAGCCGACAGATTGGCCAGGATGGGAGCAACAATTCCATTTATTGGACCGGAACCTGTCCTGACAATCATCAAGGCAATAATCGAATTTGAACTAAGGAACTGGCTTAGGAAACAGCACATAGGATATTGGACCCAGGTCCATAAACGAAAACATGATAAGGTGATGATGCCCAAGTCATGTTTTAAAATAAGGTCTGTAATCCTGGGACTGAACAGGAAAGAGATCAAACTCATGACTGGTCTGATGTCTGGCCATGGGAATTTCATAAAACACCTACACAAAATGGGTATAACGGAAGAGGACCCAAATTTAGGATCTGTGATGAGGGTCAAGAAACTGCATCAGACCTAATCTTCGAATGCATGGCATTGAAGAGTAAAAGGTACAGAATCTTCGGGACAACTACACCTGAAGAAATTGTGTCTAAAAAAAAATCTGGTAGGGGGACTCCTTGCACTATTTAAGGGCACTGGTTGGCTTTACTAGGTATACCGCACAATAAACTTAGTTTCGGTGCGGGCAGTGGCGGGTTAGACCTAAGCTGTTTTAGCTCCCCTGTTAAAATCAAATCAAATCAAAATCAACCGCTAACCACTCATGTTAAGAGGTGGCGGCTGGCGAGTTGCGGCTCCTGCTAGCGGCGCTGTGCGCATGAGTACTTACGTACCTGTCGAAAAATGTGGCAACTGATGACGTCACATTATCTTACGCAGAGCCTCGCTGACTTTCCACACTCACCTGAAACAAAGGAAAAAGGATCGTTCAGTATTAGAGAATAAATAGCGTGGAACACAAAGTACATGAGTATGTCCAGCAACTTCTCTGCACACGATACAGTATTTCTTGCGTGCCCATGCTCACACAGACATAGCGTTGGCATTATGAAACCATGTTCTCCTTCTGATGGTACAATAACGGAAATGGAGTGTTAAATTTACCTGTGGAATAATTTTCAGACTAGGTGCAAGTTGTGCAAATTTGTTCTTACGGAGAAGCTGGAATACCGCGACGACACATAATTTGGGTGGGCTTTCGGCAACGTGATTTCATACAAGTTGGTAAAAGTATATAAAGAGCCTACTCGATCATTTTCGAGAGTTCAGAAATGGGCATCCAGGCAGAGCCGTGGAAGCTAGGTTATCGGAATATAGAAGAAGGTGGAGACAAAGAGAAGCAGACTGAACCTTTATGGGACATCTTTTGCCACTACGTTTGTGTTGCAGATTGTGACTCTTACGTGCTGTTAAGAATAATAGAAACATGAAAGTAGTAGAATAGAAATCAATACGGACAAAATAAAAAATTATACAAATTTTTGATTGAAATAGTAAATGCAACTTTATTTTTCATATTTCATAAAATGTTTGAGCAGAGCGAAAACAAGACTGCCTAGAAATTAAACAATGGATTTTTGTCCGAATTTCCTTGATCAAACGAAAATTGGGAAATGGTCATGTGGGCTATCAAATCAAAAAGCGAGATGTCTAATACTGCAAAACAAGGTTTAATTGCTTGTTAGTAATCAAGGTAATTACGAAAAACTTAATTACTGATTTGAGGGACAATTTCACGAACAGCTGCAGGTAGCTGTGTCGATGAAGTGTCAAAAATATCATCTTTTGATGATTTGGCTTTTGACACAGAAAGAACTACATTAGTGTGATATTTCATGCTGTCTGAATAAAACTTGAACACAGAAAAACTGGAAAAAAGCCTGCCAAATGTTTTGACAAACCATTCGTTTAAAAGCAAGAACTAATTTTAGAGAAACATTTGACGTGCCTTTGAATGATGCTGGAAATCATATACAGCAACGGTAACTCAATCGGTAAAATATTTTACCAGCCAGACATCATACAGCAATAGTGCCTCAGGGCCACGCCACGCTAGACCGCACGGTCGTCTTAATCCACGGAACGAACATCCTCTAGTGCCCTCTAAAATTCTAAGTCAAACACTGGAGTTTAAATTCTCACTCGGCACCTCGTCTGCTGTACATGATTTCGAGTATCAGTTGAAGGCGCATAAAATTTAACTCTAATATTAGTTCTTGCTTTTACACAAATAATTTCACAAAGCATTTGGCGTCTTTTTTCAATTTTTTTGTTTCTAAATTGTACAAGGAATAATTAAATATAAATATTTTCCTTTATAAACAGTCTGTATCTGATAATGTTACGAATCTTCTGCATCCATACGGGGAGAATCAGGAGGAAAGGTACATTCTCCGAGTTAGTAATTCTGAAGAAAATATTCATATGGACATACCCCGTATTTCGAACGGTTCCGATACAGAAGACATGTTATGTACACTGTTATTTGCTTTTTGCATTATTCAGACATTCTTATTGCTTACAACGTATCACAGGAATGTGGAGGAAGTTGAGACGAACAAGATATAGGACACCTGTGGTCCACCAAGTAGGGAAACTGCCTCAAACTGGACTACAAAACCTACCTAAGCTACAGCCCATGCGCGCTGCGTGAGGTTTTCAATAGTCCCTTCGCACGTAATATTAGTCGCAGAAGAAAAATGAATAGAACGTTTCTGAAGGAAATTTACTGTAATTTAATCTTGTACTGCGACACATTTTCGCTAGAATTATTAAAAAAGAAACGTACAAAAGTGATATTAAATGTGTTTTTTGTTCAGAGTAGCTAATACTATCAGTTGATGGATGACTCACAAATAACAGCATCGTTCTGACTTACTTTTTGAAACTTTATGCATTTCTTCGATTGACCGTTAATCACATGTGACGTAATTAGCTGTTTCTTTGAAATAAATGTTATTTTTCCTTGATGCCTTCATAATTTTATGGCGCGATGGTGATGAGCTCCCGTAGACCTCAGTAACCGCTACCTAGAATTAGTCTACTTGCACGTATGAGGAAGCTTCTCTGTGCTGCAATTATTGTACATAAGCTACTTCGAAATTTGGGCAGGAAATGAAATGTACTTATTCATGTAACAGTCAGTGGAATACGGAGCTGGCTGGTGTGACCGAACGGTTCTACACGCTTCAGTCTGGAACCGCGCGGCCGCTACGGTCGCAGGTTCGAATCCTGCCTCGGGCCTGGATGTGCGTGATGTCCTTAGGTTAGTTAGGTTTAAGTAGTTGTAAGTTCTAGTGGACTGATGACCTCCGATGTTAAGTCACATAGTGCTCAGAGCCATTTGAACCATTTTTGAGTGGAATAAGACATAAGTGTACGTATCTACAGTACTAAAGTATACAGCGATTCGAAGCAAGTACGTAGAGAAAAAGACAAGTGTAATGTGCTGCGAATACATAGAAAGAAAGATCCTTTACCATTTAGCTACAATATAGCAGGTCAGCAACTGGAAGCAAAAATGGCTCTGAGCACTATGGGACTTAACATCTGTGGTCACCAGTCCCCTAGAACTTAGAACTACTTAAACCTAACTAACCTATGGACATCACACTCATCCATGCCGGAGGCAGGATTCGAACCTGCGGCCGTAGCAGTCACGCGGTTCCAGACTGAAGCGCCTAGTACCGCACGGCCACACCGGCCGGCTAACTGGAAGCACTTAATTCCATAAATTATCTGGGAGTACGCATTAGGAGTGATTTAAAATGGAATGATGATATAAAGTTGATCGCCGGTAAAGCAGGTGCCATATTGAAATTCGTTGGAAGAATCCTAAGGAAATGCAAACCGAAAACAAAGGAAGTAGGTTACAGTAGACTTGTTCGCCCACTGCTTGAATACTGCTCACCAGTGTGGGATCCGTACCAGGTGGGGCTGATAGAGAAGATCCAACGGGGAGCAGCGCGATTCGTTACAGGATCAATTAGTAATCGAGAAAGCGTTACGGAGATGATAGATAAACTCGAGTGGAAGACTCTGCAGGAGAGACGCTCAGTAGCTCGGTACGGTCTTTTGTTGAAGTTTCGAGAACATAACTTCACCGAGGAGTCAAGCAGTGTATTGCTCCGTCCTACGTATATGTCGCGAAGAGACCATGAGGATAAAATCAGAGAGATTAGAGCCCTCACAGAGGCATACCGACACTCTTTCTTTCCACGAACAATACGAGACTGGAATAGGAGGGAGAACCGATAGAGGTACTCAAATTACCCTCCGCCACACACCGTCACGTGGCTTGCGGAGTATGGATGTAGATGTAGATGTAGGACACGCGGTGTGAGGAAAACAACGAAGATTGTGTCGTTGCTAAGCGGAAATATTTGAGCGAGATATCCGACGAGAATAGTTTATTTGTGACAGAGAAGTTACCGAATCAGTGCAGGGCAGATTCCGACTGAAAGCGTGGAAACGGGACGGCCGGCAAGCTGAGCGGGGACGACGACGGCGCACGGGAATGTTGGGCGGTGACGTCGACGCTTTGTTGTTGTTGTCGGCAGCACGGAATGCGGCAAAAACCGCGTGGGGTCAATTACGTAAATTGAAACAAACGAAGAGCGACAAGCGCAACGAGGAGGTTCGTTATCACGCGCCGTCTGAAGGCGCCGCGCGTCACCCCACTTAACATGGGCTCGCTTTCGTCTCCGGGACAGACGCGGAGCAGTCGCGCGGCGGACACAAATCTGACAGAGCAAAGGCAGGCTGGAGGGAGAGGCCGCCGGCGTGCGCCCGCTTACGTCGCTGAAGTCTGACGTATCGGCGGCCGTGTTGTTCCCGTTCGCTTCTCTTGCCAGCACCGGATCTTGTACTCCGTGTCTACTGACCCGAGCCCCGTCGTGACGTAGCAGCCCAATGCTCCTTTTTGTTCCTTATTTGCTGTACGTACCAGTAACCGCCCCTCCCCCACACCTCCCTATACTTCAGAGAGTCGAACTGCTACGTATAATTTTTCACGCATCTCTGTGTTCATAACGTCATATCTGCTGATCTGCGTGCCGTACGACGATATAATGTCGTAAGTACAGGCCTGTATGTGAACACTGTATGGAAAATGTGTCGTGGATAGAGTTAACAGGAAAGAAGTAATCAGTTAAAATGTCATCCCTGATGTGGCAGTTGCACTGCAATGAACACGGAAAATGCAACTTGCACAATGCCTTGTTGACAACTTGAGACCACACTCGAACCCTACTGGACTAATGTGAGCAGGTCAGGGTTTTCCAGTCGTCTGGGCTCCAACCGACAGGCTAACAAGCCCACGAGAGCTGTTAGCAAAGGCACTCGCGGCGGCAGTCTCCTGCCACAGCCCATTAACGCCGCACTGTCCTAACGGATAGGCTCGTCGTACGTCCCACATCGATTTCTGCGGTTACTTCATGCTGAGTTGCTTGTCTGTTAGCACTGACAACAGTACGCAGACGCCACTGCTCTCGGTCGTAAAGAGAAGGCCGTCGGCCACTGCGTTGTCCGTGGTGAGAAGTAATGCCCGAAAGTTGCTATTGTCGGCCGCATTTGGATACTGTGGCTCTCCGAATATTGAATTATCCATTTGCGATATGGAACGTGCCATGCGTCTGGTTGCAACTAGAATTCCGCGTTCAAGGTCTGCTAATTCCCGTTGCGTGACCTTAATAATGTCGGAAACCTCATTACATGAACCACCTGAGTACGGATTACAGCTCTCCTTTTATACCTTCTGTACGCAATCTGCATATGTGTACATCGCTATCCCGTGACTTCTGTGACCTCAGTCCATATGAACTAGTATACAACACGATCCGAGTCAGACACACGCACATAGACCGTCATCGTCACCAGATCTATAGAGCTGCACAGGATTGGATGTGGGGGAATTCGCAACTGAGTAAGGTATTCGTAAAGCAAGGATCTATATACTGTAGTTCTAGTAAGCGACACGATCGAACCACCAGCAGCAAGAAATAAGCGATACGTTGCGGGCGAAGCACATGTACGAGGATCACTCGAAAAGTAATGCACAATATTTTTGTAAAAATACAGTTTTCATTCTGCACCTGTGAAAGTTTTACAGTGTGTAGATACATCCTTCCCGCTTGTTTTCAAACTTAGTTCAACCTGTTCCCGTGAGTGGCGCCGTCACAGCATGTCTTCAAGATGGCTGCTACACATGACGATAGTCAGAAGCAACATGATCTCATAGAATTCCTGTGCTGTGAAAACGAGACAGTGGGAAACATCCGCAAGAGGTTAAAAAAGGTGTATGGAGATGCTGCTGTCGATCGCAGTACAGTTAGTTGGTGGGCAAGCAGGTTACGTGATGAAAGCAGGCACGGCAATACAGAGGATTGTCCTCACAGCGGCAGGCCTCGTACTGCACACACTCCACACAATGTGCAGAGAGCTAACGAATTGGTGACTGCTGACAGACGCATCATAGTGAACGAATTGTCACGCTACGTTGGGATAGGGGAAGGAAGTGTTTGCAGAATACTCAAAGTGTTGGCGTTAAAAAAGGTTTGTGCCAGGTGGGTTCCCGGGATGTTGACAGTGGCTCACAAAAAAACAAGAAAAACGATATGCAGCGAACTTTTGGAACAGTACGAGAATGGTGCAGATGAATTTCTTGGAAGAATTGTGAGAGATGATGAAACATTTTTCACCAGAGACGAAGAGGCAATCAATGGAGTGGCATCATGCAAATTCACCCAAGAAAAAAAAAAAAAAAAAAAAAAAAATCCAAAACCACACCTTCTGCTGGAAAAGTTATGGCTACGGTGTTTGTCGATTCCGAAGGACTTTTGCCTGTGGAGATCATGCCAAGTGAAACCACCATAAATTCTGATGCATATGTGACGACATTGAAGAAAGTTCGAGCTCGACTCAGTCGTGTTCGACCACATCGGCAAAAGCAGGATGTTTTGCCGTTGCACGACAATGCACGACCACATGTCAGCCAAAAGAACCATGGCAGCGATCACAAAACTCGGATGGACAACACTGAAACACCCGCCTTACAGTCCTGACCTGGCTCCATGTGACTATCATTTCTTTGGAAACTGAAAGAACAAGGTTTGAAGATGATGACTCCCTTGTGCACGCTGCCAAACAGTGGCTCCAGCAGGCTGATCCAGAATTTTACCGTGACGGTATACAGGAGCTGGTTCCAAGATGGCGTAAGGCAGTTGAGAGGGATGGAAATTATGTGGAGAAATGAAAATATTGTTCCTAAAGGATGATCTACACACTGTAGAAGTTTTAAACATGTAGAATAAAAGATGGATTTTAAAAAAATAGTGTGCATTTCTTTTGGAGTGACCCTCGTACAACATCAGTGAAACCTACGAACAAGAGCACAATTGAGAAACTGTAGCGGTAGCGGCGGATCGCAGTAGATCCTCGTATCGGCGCAGCGATCGCGGCCACGGCCGTAGCTTTCGGCAGGCGGTGGAGGCGGGGGCGGCGACCCCGCGGCCGGAATACTGGCGAGGCGCGAGGCCGGGGCCGGGCAGCCGGTCAGGCAGTCAGTCGGTGGCCCACCGGCCCGCCAAGGCCGCGCCGCGCCGTGACGTCACTGGTGCCGCCGCCCGGCCGGCCTTATAAGGGAAAGCGGGCCGCGGGACGGCGGCGGCGCGGCGGGGCCTGGCCGCACACTTTGCGCTTTCCTGCCCGCTCACCTGTCCTGCCACCAGCCAGCGGACCTCCCCCGCCTCTCGTCGCGCTCGGCAGTTGTGGTATATGAAATGATCGTACGGCATTGTTGGCCGGGAGGCCCCATGCGGGGAAGTTCGGCCGTCGCATTGCAAGTCCTTTTTCGTTGACGCCACTTCGGCGACTTGCGAGTCAATGATGATGAACACACAACACCCAGTCATCACGAGGCAGAGAAAATCCCTGACCCCGCTGGGAATAGAACCTGGGAACCCGTGCGCGGGAAGCGAGAACGCTACCACAAGACCACGAGCTGAATCGACAGTTGTGGTGAGACTTTGCGAGACACCATCGTACGATTGTTGACCTGGAAAAAGCTTTCGACGGTGTATTAGGTTCCAAATTCTCATGCAGATCGGAGCAACGTATAAGAAAAGTCGGATAATATATAATATGTGAAAGAACCCAGAGGGGACAATAACAAGCCACCGAATTAAAACGAATTCGAGGATTGTGTCATTTGGCCCTATTGTTCAATCTATATGTCGAAGAAGCAATAACGGAAAGAAAACAAAGGTTGGAGAGTGGCATTACAACTCAGCGTGAAAGGAGATCAGTGATAACATTCTTGATGACGCTGATATTCTCAGTGCAAGTGAGACAGAGTTCCAAGCGCTACTGAATGCAAGCAACAGTCTCCTGAGCCCAAAATACAGAGTGAGAGTAAACAGAATAAAGACGAAAAAACGAGGAGTAGGAGAAATGGTACTAACGATAAACTTGACATACGAATCGGCGACCAGGAAGTAGACAAAGCGAAGGAATTCTGCTACCTTTGAAACAACACGTGAGCGATAAACCGAGGAGTACTTGAAACGCAGAGTAGGACAGGCAAAGAGCGTATTCTTGGCCGCAAGAAGTGTACTAATATCACATATAGGTCTTAATTTGAGGAAGAAATTTCTGTTAATGTAGGTTTCGAGAACAACATTGTGTGGTAGTGTATCTTAGACTGTGCAAAAAAAGGAACAAAAGCAAATCGAAGCGTTTGAGACGTGGTGCTATGGAAGGATTTTGAAAAATCGGGTGGACTGATGCGATAAGAACTGAAGAGGGGGTCTGCAGAATAGGCGAAGAAGGCAACATATGCATCAGTACTGTGGGACACGTGTTAATACATCAGTGGTAGCAGGGTGAGTTGTAGGGGGTAGAAACTACAGGCGAACACGAGAGACTGGCAGACGTCCAACAAGCAGCTGGTGACGTAGGGGCCACGTGCTGCTCTGGCACGTACACGTTAGGACGGGAGGGGAATTCGCAGCTGGCCGCACCGAACCAGTAAGAAGAAAAAAAGTAAACACAGAAATGTATCAGAAGTACACTGGCATCTTGACTGGCGACAAAACGTCGCACAGAAGACCTGCGACCGTTGTTTTATTAACTCTGCACACTGTTAACAGCTCTTCGGGTCGCTAAATAACAAGAACGCAACAGTTATTAAAAAAAAGTGATGCTGTTCAGACTTCAGTGGTCTTCTGGTGCTGACCTTTTTGTTCACCGATTTCATTCGAAGAGGTATTCTACGACGTTGTAGAGCTACATAAGGTCTCCAGTCAATTCAATTTTTCTTTAGCAGTCCCGTGTCGATCGTGTAAAACAATATCCATCTGAAGCAATCAGTCATGCTGTTCCACAAGATTCTGTTTTGGATCGTCTGTTGTTTCTGATACACGTAAATGATCTTCCAGTTCTGATTTCAGAAGATACAAAAATTTGACCTTTCCCGAGCGTACTTGTGTGTTGTTCCTGTGGCTGTCGTGTACGAGTGGGTCTGTTCCTGTAACACAAGCTTCTATCGGCGTGGACCTGATGGCCCAGATTTTGCTAGATCCCGATAAGTGGCAAGTGGACTGGGCATATGAAGCTGGCTCCAAGTAGAGTGATTTCCGGAGGACAGCCGGTGTTTGCAGCGAAACTTGTGAAAGCCCTCAGAGGGACCAGGAACAAGTGGCCAATGACATGCTGCTGCAGATTGTGACTGGCTGAAATGCCTAAACGGCAAATAATTTCGTCGAGTGGTCCGGGACTCCCAAATGCGTGCAATCGTCCGGCACTCCTCGTAGGATAGAATGACTCCTTTGGGGCGGTGTTTGTGTTTTAAAGTTGTTATCATTTCGGAAGACTGGAATTAGCGATCCTTTTCGTGATCGACGACGTCATTTTTCCGGTACGGGAAATGTACAAAGCTTTCTGAAAGTGCGTGCCTCGCGTGGGCGTCTAATCTTGCTTAGGCAACTTCCCGTTATTATCTGACGATGTTGCCGATTACTGAGTGTGAACTCGTTCGGCGGACAGAGACAACAGCTAGCTGCAGGCGGTGCTGGCCCAAAGTGACGGGTTTGGCTCGGGTTTACTCCTGTCTGCATTCGTGCACATCTGAGTGTGGTGTTTTTGAGTGAGCAAACGTTTAGTTTTCTACTAAGTAGTGCTTCGTTTACGAGTCTTGCGAATGAGCTGCTCGTAAGGGTCTGCAACACGTTGTTTCTGGTGCTCCTGTGCTCTTTAGATTCGTCAACCGAGAGAAGTTCAGAATTTCACGCATAAACAACCTAGGTGGGTGGCAGAACACACGTATGGCCGTCTTTTAAAATAGTTTTTTCTCCGTGTCTGCTGGCGCGCTTGCCCTGCTAGTAGCGTCAACTGAAGCCGCAGACGTCTTCCAGCAGCAGAGTCCGGACTGCGCCGCTCCTCGGCCCGCGTCTGGCGGCCGCAGCGCACGTGCGGAACGCGTGCTCGCCCTGCCCCGCCCCCGCTGCAGCGTCTGCAGAGGAGGCGGCAGCTGCAGCCGGCCAGCTGTGGCAGCAGGCTGGCGCGCAGGATGTGTGCCGGGAGGGAGGGAGGAGGCGGGAATGCGGATCTGCAGCGGCGCGGCATCCAGCGCGGCCCGCACCCGCCGCGAGCCGCTCAGCCACGCTGCGTACTCGTGCTCTCTCATCGTCCACCGATCGGTTTCGACCTCTGCGCCGTCGTCACGCCCACACTCATTACAACACCTTTAAGGTGCGTCCACGCGATACCTTTCTTCTGTTTTGTTCTACATCTACATCTACATACATACTCCGCAATTCACCATACGGTGCGTGGCGGAGGGTACCTCGTACCACAACTAGCATCTTCTTTCCCTGTTCCACTCCCAAACAGAACGAGGGAAAAATGACTGCCTATATGCCTCTGTACGAGCCCTAATCTCTCTTATCTTATACTTGTGGTCTTTCCGCGAAATGTAAGTTGGCGGCAATAATATTGTACTGCAGTCAGCCTCAAATGCTGGTTCTCTAAATTTCCTCAGTAACGATTCACGAAAAGAACACCTCCTTTCCTCTAGAGACTCCCACCAGAGTTCATGAAGCATTTCAGTAACACTCGCGTGATGATCAAACCTACCAGTAACAAATCTAGCGGCCGCCTCTGAATTGCTTCTATGTCCTCCCTCAGACAGACCTGATAGGGATCCCAAACGCTCGAGCAGCACTCAAGAATAGGTCGTATTAGTGTTTTATAAGCGGTCTCCTTCACACATGAACATCTTCCCAAAATTCTACCAACGAACCGAAGACAACTATCCGCCTTCCCCACAACTACGATTACATGCTTGTCCCACATCATATCGCTCTGCAATGTTACGCCCAAATAGTTAATCGACGTGACTGTGTCGAGCTCTACACTACTAATGGAGTATTCAAACATTAAGGGATTCTTTTTCCTATTCATCTGCATTAATTTACATTTATCTATATTTAGAGTTTACTGCCATTCTTTACACTAATCACAAATCCTGTCCAAGTCATCTTGTATCCTCCTACAGTCACTCAACGACGACACCTTCCCGTACACCACAGCAACATCAGCAAACAGCCGCACATTGCTATCCACCCTATCCAAAAGATCATTTATGTAGAGAGAAAACAACAGTGGGGCACCAAGTGAAACACTTTCCGAAAGTCAAGGAATACCGTCTGATACCCTTCATCCATGGTTCGCAAGATATCTTGTGAAAAAAAGGCGAGTTGCGTTTCGCAGGAGCGATGCTTTCTAAAGCCGTGCTGATGCATGGACAGCAACTTCTCTGTCTCAAGGAAATTCATTATATTCGAACTGGGAATATGTTCGAGAACCCTGCAACAAACCGATGTTAAGGATATTGGTCTGTAATTTTGAGGATCCGTCCTTCTACCCTTCTTATATGCAGGCGTCACCTCTCCTTTTTTCCAGTCGCTCGGGACTTTACGTTGGGCAAAAGATTCGCGATAAATGCAAGCTAAGTAAGGAGCCAATGCAGTAGAGTACTCTCTGTAAAACCGAATTGGAATCCCATCAGGACCTGGCGATTTATTTATTTTCAACGCACTCAGCTGCTTCACAATCCCAGGGATGTCTGTCACTATCTGTACGAGACTCAAACGGCGGTATGTTTGTACGATCCTCCTGCGTGAAAGATTTCTCAAATGCTAAATTTAAAATTTCAGCTTCCGTTTTACTGTCTTCCGTTGCCAGACCAGACTGACTAGTGAGTGACTGGATGGAAACCTTCGACCCGCTTACCGAGTTTACATAAGACCAGAATTTCCTTGGGTTTTCAGCAAGATCTTTTGCTAAGGTATGACGGTGGTAGTGGTTCTATGCTTCGCGCATCGCTCTTTTTACAGCAGCACGAATCTCTACTAACTTTTGCCTGTCCTCATTCTCCCGATCTTTCTTGCACCGCGAGTGCAACTCCCTTTGCTTCCAGAGCATTCTCCGAATTTCGCTGTTAAACCACGGTGGGTCTTTTCCGTCCGTAACCCACTTTTTCGGCACATACTTGTCCAATGAGTGATTTACAATGTGTTTAAAATTTGCCCATAATTCTTCCACGTCCATCGTACCGAAAGTAAATGAAGTCGATTCATTTGCTAAGTGGGAATAATTAGTCCTCAAATGCTCATGTGCGTTCTGTAGTTACTCTCATCTTGTCCTTGCAGTCACTTACGGGACCAATTCCTAATGTGCCCTAGCGTCTACTCGACTCCGCACTGGTTCTTGAAATACCGTACGTAGGTTTTCGCGGGATAGCTGGCGTCTGTCTTCAAGTGTCTGCCAGATCACTTTCTTCCCTCAGGATCTCTGTCACACTCTCACACAAATCTACCACACCTGTGACAGTCGTGCTGGTGTTTGTCTGTATTCAGCGTTCCCCGTTAGTCCTATGTGTCACGGATACCGCACACTTTAGCAATGTTGCACGATTTTTTATAAGAAGTCTGCTTCGCAGACCGATTGCATTTCCCTACAACCTACTCTAGCAATGAATCGGACACCACCGTATACTTCATCTTCGGCAGAGCCCATTTCACATCCCAAGAAACTGCTAGAGCCAGGTACTTGTCTGGCTTCATTCATTCCAGATGTCACTCATCTGTGTTGTAGTCACACGATATTGCGTTTCTCAGTTTTGTCGAGTCCAAAACTTTCTTTCTGAACATTACAAGGAAGCTGCCAATCTCGAAGCCACTTGCAAATCTTGTGAAGGTTTGGCTAAACATTTTAGCAACTTTTTTCAAGCAGTGCTTCATTATAGATAATTGCGTCATCGGAAATAGGGCTGAGTTTACTATTAACGTTATCTACCAGTCTCTAAAGGACCTACCTGGTGCACTTCTAAAGTTCCTTCTACAAGTGTCAGTCACTCTCCATCCCAGACAGGATGCAGTCTCCACTCTCGGCAAATCGTCAATGCTAATGTATACGGTAGCATTTACGTTCTGTCAATCACAAACACATACTGATATATGTTTTATAATAACCGCGTAGTCGCAAATAACCAATCGTGATTTGGGATAAAATATTTTATTTCAAACAACAACAGCCTAGACGCAAGATTTCTTTTCAGTGGTTGAATCTGTCGGATTTATACAGACCAAAGATTGTACAACACGAGATAAAGCTTCGATGAGCAAACACGGTAGTTACGACACTAGTTTATCACCAACTTCATGTTGTACATGGTTTACTGAATTCACTGCTCATGAACTGTGACGCATTTATTGAAATAATCTAGGTTTCACAGAGGAGAGCATGGACTGCAATTTCTTTTTTCAGACATCGCCCTAGTACACAAATGCGCAGACACGCGCGTGGTACTGAATGGGCGCAACATGCGAGAATCGGCAAAGATTCCTGCAGCGGCGAAAGAGAGCCAACACGTAGCACCTGGACGCGCCTAGCGCTGATACATCCAGATACTGGCAACTGAGTCAGGGTAATCCTTTTAACATCGGAGAAAAGTAGCGAATTCAAATGATGCTTTCTGGACACAAAAAATAAAGGGAAGAAGATCCGTAATGAGGTTCCTCTGATACAAATCGTCAGTAAATTGAGATGAAAAACACGGAGGGTGAACTTGATATTAAGAAGACTTCACCAAAGTTGCACGATTGTTTTGTATGAAGACCTTTATGACGACCGTGGATCACTGAACTGATCGTGGTGTACACACACGTGACGGAAGTGACGGGCTGGCGATAGGCACGTACACAAAGTACACAAGGTAGAGAGCGTTGGCTGAGCTGTCATTTGTACGCAGGCGATTCGTGTGAAAAGACTTCCCACGTAATTATGGCCGCACAACGGGAAGTAACAGCTCTGAGCGCGGAATGGTGTTTAGAAGCAGATGCGTGGGTGAAGAGTTCCGAGATCAACTGTACCGTGGCCGACAATATCAAATTTCAGGCGATTACCTCTCGCCAAGGACAATGCAGTTGCCGATAGCCTTCACTTTACGACCGAGAGCAGCGGCGTTTGCGTAGTGTTGTTAGTGCTAACAGACATGGAACACTGCATGAAATAACCGCAAAAATCAATGTGGGGCGTACGACGAACGTATCCCTTACGACAGCGCGGCGAAATGTGGCGTTAATGAGCTATGGCAGCAGACCACCGACGTGACTGCCTTTGTTAACAGCACGACACCGCCTGCAGCGCCTCTGCTGGGCTCGCGACCGTATCGGTTGGACCCTGGACGACCGCAAAACCGTGGCCTGCTCAGATGAGTCCAGATTTCAGTTGGTAAGAGCTGGTGGTAGCGTTCGAGTGTGGCGCAGACCCCACGAAGTCATGCACCCAAGTTGTCGACAAGGCACTGCGCACGCTGGTGGTGTGGACTGTGTTCACACGGAATGCACTGCGTCCTGGTTTATGTTGGCTTCTTGGAGACCGGTTACAGCTATTCATTGACTTCATTTTTATGGATGACAACACTCCATGTCGCCGGCCCACAATTATTCGCGACTGGTTTTGAAGAACATTCTGGACAAATCGAGTGAATGGTTTGGCCACTCGGACCACCCAACACGAATCCCACAGCACAATCATGGAAAATAGTCGAGAGGTGTGTTTGTGCACAAAGTCCTGCGCCGCCAGCACCCTCCCAGTTACGGACGGCTGCAGAGGCAGCACACCACACGGCTCGGTGTTTCTGCAGGGGGACTTGCAGCGACTCGCCCAGCCCACGCCACGTCTAGCTGCTGCACTTCTCCGGGCAAAAGCAGGTCCGACGCGACGTTAGGAGCTATCTCGTGACGGGAGATCAAAAACGGGACTTGTCATCATTTTTGGGGTATATGAGTAATTGCTATTTTCACGCGATTCCATATCTATTCGTTCTAAAAGTAAGGAAAATGAAGAACTTTAATGAAATGAAAGAAATTTTAATAACATTTGAGACTGAATTGAGAAACCTCGGATGTTACTTGGTTTCAGGTAAGTCATAAATTTAAATATTGGTTGTTGTAGGAAGATGGTAGCTATTGTCAAAAGAGACCTGAATCTGGTTAACCTTACTCGAGTTATTCAGCCCAGCGTTAACATCCCTATGCTGTGCGAAAGTGAACCTTATATTAGAACACAGAGCTGTGTTTTTTAGAAACGAGGCCATGCATTGTATTAGAAAGTTAATTCGCTTGCGAACAGAGTGAAGTTATCATATCGCCAAATAAAAAAAAAACTTAACTGTGAATTTGCGTATTCCTCAGCTATACATACATAGTATGTGTCTTATACTTTTTTAAGAAAACCTTTTCTCACTTAAATTTATAGATCAAGTACTATCTGTAAGGAGGCTTCCAAAAAGCAAATGTACGTAAAATTAAAAAAATAAATAAATGTGTTTCCAAAATAAATAAAGGTCATCTTTAACAAACCGGATCCCCGTTTGGTAAAATCCTGGCTACACCCTAGTTGTGGCGGTGTTTTTGGAAGACTGGTGTGCCGCAGCTCCCCTCACTAACCTGTCTTCTACATGTCCCTTTGTCTACCCATAGGCAGTGCAACCTACACCCATCACAATCAGCTTGCAGTAGTCAAAGCTCCATCTCGCTCTATCACTCCCCACACTTCCGCCCGTTACCAAATCGGTTTCTTGATGCCTCAGGAAGTGTTCAATCAAAGAGATACAGTCTGTCCTTAAAGAAGGAGGGATTTTCGCTATCATCCCGGAAAGTATTCCTATGGGGGGTATCACTGCTAATACGGAAACGATCATTCGGACTGAAACAGCCAGGATACTGCGCCGAGCAAATCCGCCAGCCTGTAGCCTGAGGAAAGAAGAGGTACAAGCTAATAAGAGTCTGGACCCCGACGAAAGTACATTGGTACTGTCTGCCGATAATGGAAATGGAACCGTCTTCAAGGCGACCGAAGATTATGAGCAGAAGATCCGGGACTTATTAGATCCGACGACGTACCGAAAAGTAAGCACAGATTCGACGCAGCCGATCACTCGAAATACGAATCGGTTAATCAGGACGTCTTCTCTGCCGGCGGACATACAGAGGAACCTGCGCAACAATGGAGTCCTACCACTTCGGCTGCATAGATTACCAAAGATCCATAAGAATAATGTTCCACTAAGACCGACTGTTAGCGCTCCTGGTTCTCCGACGTATAAACTGGCAAAATACCTGGCATCTCTACTCCAACTGCAGCTGGGAAAGACTGACACGCAAATAAAGGACTCAGGAAAGTTCATTGAGAAGCTGAAGAAACTAAAACTTGCACCAAACGATATCCTGTCAGCTTCGATATTGCCACTCAGCGACAGTGAGCACATCGGTCCATTTTCCCGCAAGACATCGCAAACCTCTCTCATCCATGTTTCACCACGAGCGATATCACGTGGAATGGCAGCTTCTACAAACAGCTGGAAGGCGTCGCCGTGGGTAGTCCTCTTAGTCCAGTGGCGGACAATTTCTTCATGGGACATTTCTAAGCACAGGCACTTGATTTGGCGCTTTGTAAAATTAAGGTGTGGTGCAGATGCGTATATGATCCCTTTGTTATATGGAACCGTGGTGGGGAACAGCTCGGTGACTTTTTACGACACTTGAACAGCCTCTATGCCAACATAAAATTTAGCACGGGAGTAGAGAAGGACAAACAGCTACGTTTTCTAGTTATGCTTGTCATAAGAGATGGTGAAAACCTGGGACACAGCGAGTATCGAAAATCGACACGCATGGACCGATACCTGCACAAACTGGCAAATCACCACTAGAGCCAGAAAATGGGCATTATTTATGCGCTCGTGAGGCGAGCGAGACTAAAATGTGAGCCGCAGCACCGCAGACGCGACATACAACACTTGGAAACTGGTCTAAGGAGCAATGCGCACTCCACAGTTATATTTGAAGCATAACTGGGCCAAATACTCGACGAAGTGACAAATCAGAGAAAGAAATGTCGGGTACGGCCTTTCTGCCATACATTACGAGAGTGACGGACATAATCGGCCGTACATTGCGCAGACACGGCGAAAGACTATTTACAAATCGTCAAGGAAGATCAAAGAGTGTGCGAGTTCGGCAAAGGAGAAAGGGGACCGACTTGCAATGTCGGGAATATACCACATAGCATGCACATGCGGAAAAGTTTATGTCGGAATGACTGGACGATCAATCAACACCAGGATCAAAGAGCATAAGCGTCATCGCAGGTTGGGGCAGGTGGAGAAATCGGCCGTGGCAGAGAACGCGCTGTGTGAGATCGACCACGCAAGAAAATTCGCCTGGCTGTAGAGAAGAGTTATCAGAGAAGCTATAGAAATACACAAACATGAGAATAGCTTCAAGAAGAAACAAGAAAGCCTGAAGCTGAACGGATCCTGATTCCGTGCTGCAGCGAACAACCGTTGCAGGTGGTAAGGAAAGAACCGCACCGGAAATGACCACGGAAAAGCCCTCGGACGTTGGCGCGTCAGGCACATACAATCTGCGGCCGCGAGCTCGGCTCCAGTCCACCACCAGAAAGGAGAGTGGAGCTTTGACAATGTCAGCCATTCGTGATGGCGAAACGTCAGAAAAATCATCAAACAAACGTCAGCCGAAGAAGCCGAGACAGAATCCAACAGGCAGTTTGTGAACAAGTGCCCACGAAAGCCTTAACAATAATGTTTCACTTCCCTACAAGACTACACTCCAGACTAATGCCTAATCTTTAGATTTATATTCGCTGCTAAAACACACTGACGGAGCAGAAGTTCAATGCCACAGCCCACCGCGGCTTTAGTGCCAGCCGAAGCCGCGCGGAGAACAGTAAGTAAAGGGACTAGAGGCGAGTGGGAAGTCGTGCTAGGGGTCACACGGGCCTCAAGTGTGAAGAAATCATCTGACATAAGCGACTTTGACAAAGGACAGGTAGTTCTGGCCCTGCGTACGCAAACGAGGTGGCTGTTGCGATCTGGTTTCGTGAAAAATAGCTGAAGGACTGTGAAACCACTACACGAGCAGGCGGTGAGGCGGTTGACGTCCAGCTCTCACCAGGTCGCAGGTTCAGCCGCTCTGTAAAGCAGGGCGGGCGGCCATCTGTGTCTCGTTTGACGACAAGCGTTTCAGCGCACAGTGCTGAACATCGAATTCCGCAGCAGACAGTCCCTTCGTGTTCCTATACTGACCCAACGACACTCTTAATGTGACTGCAGTCGGCATCATCGGGACTGGAACGCGAATCAATGTAAATGTGTCGGCTGATGGTACGAGTCACGTTCGTTATTGCAGCAGGTCGACGGTGGAGTAGAGATGCGCCGTCATCGAGGAAAACGGCTGCTCAAAGCATGCACCGCGCCACTCACGAAGGAATTACACTCGTAACGACTCGGGACTACGTCAACATTACTTGAGAGAGTACCTCCACCCCTCTACGCTTCCCAGATGGCGATGGCATCTTTCAGCAAGTCTTCCGCCTCACAAGGCCAGAATCGCTCTACAGTAGCTTTAGGAGCGTGATAGCGAACTCGCGTCGGTGCCTCGCTTCCTACGTTCATCTGATCCGACCCTGGTGGGCCGCGCCCACAGAGTTCTCCGGAACTGTGTCAGCTGCGCCCACACGTCTGCTGCGCCGCGTTCCTCACGAGACCTACGAGCAAGCCGCGCCGCGCACATCACCGCCACGTTGCATAACGAAGGCCGATCCAAACGCCGTTGAGGACGTGGTCGTCATAATAATTGTGCCGTCGTCAGATTTCAATCTAGCTAGGTAATCTATTACGTCAGCATTAACTGATGTAGTGTATTGCATTCTATTGAACTGGGGACCTAAAAACAACGGAGAGGCTCCGTTCCCGCCGTAGCCTCAGTGGTTCACAACCCCAAAACAGGCTACAACAGTCCACTCACCCTATCGCCGCCCCACACCGAACACAGGGTTATTGTGCGGTTCGGCCCCCAGTGGACCCCCCCCCCCCCCCCCCCCGGGAACGTCTTGCACCAGACGAGTGTAAACCCAAATTTGCGTGATAGCGTAATTATGGTGTACGGGTGCGTGGAGGAAGTGTTTGGGCGCAACCGGCGACATAGTGTAACTGAGGCGGAATAAGTGGTACCAGACCGCATTGGCCGAGGCCGATGGACAACCGCCTTAAAAACCATCCCCAGACTGGCGTCCACACCGGACCCCGACGCCCATTCGCCGGACGGAAAGCAGCGCGTCAGATCGCGCGGCTACCCGGGCGCGCTTAACTGATGTAACTCGACTACATTCTAGTAGGCTTGTTTTATTTTCGTCGATGTTCATGTATAAACTTCTTGTCAAGACAGCATTCGTGCTGTTCAGTTGATCTCCCACGACCAGAAACTCTCTGAAAATATTAAGACTTCGTCACTAAATGCTACCAATTTTTAAATTTCAGTACTTCACATCTGGAGTAGTTTAAATAAAGCTGTTCGGAAAACATGTCCGGCACAAGAACCTTATTGAAGTGTTTATTTGCTCCCCGCTGAACTAACTCTGTCTCAAATTTCACCCCTGTTCTCATTGAGTGCCTGCTCAGTGTACAGCTTGTATAACATGGTGGACTAGTCCCAACCCTGTTTGACTCCTTGCTGTGCTACTGACGCGTTACATGTCCCATACGAGAAATGTATTCGCAATTGCGAATATGGACAATCATCAGCTGTATAATGGAGCGACGATTATGGTAATTTGCACCGGACCTGTCTCGAACTCGGATTTGCCGCTCATCGTATCATCAAGCTATTCGAGCCAGACTCAGAACCCCAAATGTCGTCAACCAAGAGTCTACAGCCTCTACTCGTGCTTGCATTATGTATATTTCCGTACAGGCCACACATTTTACTCGAAACTCGCTTGTCCGGTGTCGGCCGATAAATAGGATGCGTGCATACATGTCCGAAGGGGCTTCGCATCGTAATTCCTAATAACACAGGCACTGCAATATCGTCAGGTATCGTACGTTACGTGCCATTCGGGTAACTGTTTCTGCTCAAGTTGTACACAACGTTCCGCTCCTGGTATTTTATCCTTGATGCTTTCCGAATTTCAAACAGAGTATAAGATACGCCAGGCAATGCACAGCCAGATGATGCAAATGATCACCGCTCGACTCGATACAGTGCTCGAGGTATCCAAGTGCGACACACGTGCGCCAGTTTCTGCCTCGAAGCCGGCCGAGGTGGCCGTGCGGTTAAAGGCGCTGCAGTCTGGAACCGCAGGACCGCTACGGTCGCAGGTTCGAATCCTGCCTCGGGCATGGATGTTTGTGATGTCCTTAGGTTAGTTAGGTTTAACTAGTTCTAAGTTCTAGGGGACTAATGACCTCAGCAGTTGAGTCCCATAGTGCTCAGAGCCATTTTTTCTGCCTCGAAGGAGGCAGCAGCGCCCCGCACTTTCTGCTCTTACTGTGTGTGTCTTCCCCAGAAGACACCTCACAGGGCTGTACCACGTGGGGCGTGTGCCGCCAGTCCATCTAGGAGTGTCTGTCGCGATTGCCCGAGGATACGATGGCTGTTATCATCGCGTTGTAACGAAGTACAGCAAGCATCTGTCGCGACACGTTTACCCTGCTCACTGTTTCTAATTCTCATGTATTAGGCAGAGGATGTCTTACACGCGTGTGCAGACAAAAGTGAAGCTGCTGTCCACGTGGGGGCTGACGTCAGCAGCACGCTGCCTTACCGGGCTGGGCTGTGCTGGGAGTGGGGGGCGGCGCGCACCGGCCTGCCTGCGACTCGTCCTACGAACCAGGTCACGTGAACAGGCGGGTCACCTCGTCCCGTACTGCGACGTTTTAGTTGCCGACGAGAGGAAGAGCACAGTACGAAAGACAGAGAGAGAGAGAGAGAGAGAGACGGAAGGCGTGACAGAACTTTACCGACCTCCGCATTCAGCGCGAAATTTTACATCGTTTTAACGTTTTCAGTAACTCTCGTCCAGTAAAATTTAGTATATGCGCTAATGGCTAACCATCGCTGATCTTAATACACTTATCATAATCCTTTTCTTCTTCACTCATTGCTGACTGAGTATGCAACCACACGTCTTTCCGAACACGATGCAATTTGGTATTTTTCACGTACACAGAGTACTGATACCCAAAGCTCCAGACGCTAGACACTCAGACCGGTACCAAACGTTGTATGTCGACAGAGTATCAACCGAGTCCTATTCAGTCCGTGCTGTGTGCTTTCGTCCGTAGAACGTGTGTAAATGGCAATCAAAAATAACAGCAGAACTAGGGAGTATCGGAAAAGCGCACCTGTGAGATGCAAATGTCAGAATCTGTGTTGGTGAGTCGGTAGAGCGTCAGATTATCGTCCTAAATTCCCGAGCTCGAAACCCACTGACGCCGTTTTTTTTTTTTCCACGCGAAATTGTTACATGGCAGAAAATTTTGTTTTTTGACATGTAAAAAGGGCATTTCGGAATTTGTAGCAACGTTGTTTTGGCAGTCTTCTTTCGCTTCGTTAGTTGAGACTAGAAAACCTATAGCAGGTAACACCACAACTGTCTATACAAATGTACTCTATATATTTGTTACTTTCAACTAACGAAGCGAAAGCAGACTCCCAAAAGAACATTGCTACAAACTACGAAACGTCCTTTTTACATGTCAAAAAAATGTTCTCGGATGTAACAATTTCACGTGTAAGCTGTCTAGAAAAAAATCGGTGTCAGTCGGTTTCGAACTCCGGACTTTAGTACGACGACCTGAAGGAAAAGGAACCTTCCAGGCGCCCAAAGGGAGGTGTGGGGTTGCAACCCGAAGCCTGGCCACTACGTCCCGTCCCTACCCTCCAGGAACCAAGGAAAGCGTAGGAAACGTGCAGCAGAGGTACGATGGACATCGTTTATTTATTTATTTTTCTTTTCGTTCTTTTTTATTTTCATTTATTTATTTAATTATTTTTTTCGTTAATAACAATGAGAATACGAGGAAACCGGCGGCACGCGAGGAGCAGGGCGCAGCAAGCCGTCAGACTAAGAAGAACACTCCGATTACCAGAGAATATATCGGTTCTAAGTGTGGAAGAGGCGGGGATCAACTCTTCGTGACATCAGCACCCCATTTCCGGGGAGGGTTAAGGAAAACACTGGAGACGAAATCGGAGAAGAATTGTCTGTATTTTGGATTGCGGACAACTGCACAGTGGCGTTCATTAAGGGACTGCCAAAAGTCAAGGATACATTTCTCGCCATCAGCAAAGAAGTAGTGTGCTGCGTTGCCATAAATCCACCTGACAGAGTTCGTCTTCGCTGGCGGCTAGTATCCCGCGTCTGGAAAGAGGAGCAGCTGAGTAGGTGTCTGATGAGGAGTCACGCGGGTAATTAGGGACAACACCTGTCGCACCAACAGCCACACAGCTCCCGCCGATCTGCACACCAGGCGGTGCTCGGCTGTGTCCGTGACGTCACAGTCGACACGCAACGGGGTGAATCCTGTCAAGGCAGTGACCGGCATACTTGCTTCCCACTGAGTCAGCTCACCCACCACAGACCTTCACATTTGCACCTCACAGAAGCGCTTTACCGATACCCCATAGTTCTGGTGTCATTTTTAATTACCATTTGCACATGTTCTACTGGACGTCATCTCGCAGCACGCACTGAATAGGAGTTCTGGTTGACGGTGTGTCGACACACGACGTTCGGTACCGATGTGCGTGTCTGACATCTGGAGGTTCGAGTGAGCGACACGAAACGCACATTGCCTGAAAGATAAAAGATCTCGAACACTAGGTCTCGAAAAGCTAATCCAGAAACATACTTCACTATGAGACATCATTTCATTACTTTTCGCGAAGTACGTGCAATAGGCCTGTTGACAAATTATTCGAAGCTCTGGCCCCTACTCTGGAGCTGGTGGCGCGGTGTAACGAAGTGCGAATAACGTGCTCAGCTACGGGGCAGCGTTCTCTGGGACGTGCGTTTTCGTCGCGCGATACGCGCGGCCGCGCGCTTTCCCCCGCGCGGGCAGGAAAACCGCACAGCAGCGAGCGAGGCCGCGGCGCCGGCCGCCGTTGCGTAACCGCAGCATCCGAGCCGCGCCGCGCCGCCGATAAACGCGCACGGAGCGCGCGCGCCGCGTTGCCCAACCGTGCGGTCCACAACAGACTCTCACATCTGGCAGGGCGGACGGATAACGAACACGCGCCGCTTTGCGTTTTGCGTGCAAACATCCTGCCAATGTTCTCCGCTTCTTTCGAGTCGCATGTCCGCTTCCTTATGGAAATCCCGGCAAAACGTCGCTTTTATAAATAGCAATCGTTTCATACACTCCGCCAGCCACAACACGATGCACGGCCGAGTGTATCTCGTACCATTACTAGGCACTTCCTTTGGTTTTCCATTCACATACGAAGCCAGGGAGAAAGCGCTTGTCTGTATGCTTCCGTCCGTCCCCTGGTTTCTCTTTATCTTATCTTCGTGGTCCTCGCGTGAGACGTAAACTGCTGACAATAGGCTCCTTCAGCAGTCTGTGCTTCATTAAAACTTCTCAACAGAGTTTCGCGAAAAGGACGTCTTCTTCCCAGCAGGAGTGCCCATTTGAATATACTCGCATATTGATCGAACCTACCTATAACAAACCTAACAGCACGCCTCTGGATTGCTTCGATGAGTTTCTGACCTGACTTCGGTACGTACATGACACTGTGCACTCGCATTAACGCGGCCCCTCCTCTCAGGAGCCCGCACAGCCACGTTTTGCAGCGCGGGCAGCTGCGAGACGGGCAGCAAGAGATTCAGATGTTTCTGGAAGGAACCGACGGGAGTGTGCAGCCGTGGCGACTCCAGCGCCCCGGCCAGCTGCACTAGGTTTCTCGGTCGAGGATCCGTGGCGTGCAGAGCCGCACAGAGGTAGTCCCACAGAGTCTCCGAAGAGTCGGGTGGCCAGGGTAGCACACTAAACCGAACCTGGTGCTCTTCCAGCCAAGTACGCGCACTGCCAGCTGCGTGACACGTTGCACTGCCCTGCTGCTAGGTACCATTGTGCCGAGGAAAAATAAACTGCACGTAGCGGTTAACTCTAGCCCCAACGATAGATGCGCATATCCGTTGACTCACTGTGCCTTCAAGAATGACGAGATCACCCACGGAAACGTTCCCCAAACCAAACACTGCCCATATGGTAACGACAAGCGCCGGAACACAGACAAGAACGTAAGGCCAGAGAAGGCGGTGAAACGACGCCGGCCAATGGTGCGCCGATTAGGACCGCGCCACGACAGGAGCGACACCTGCAAGAAGTGAGTGCAAGCGCCGCTCCTGCCTGCCGCGGGCGGACATTAGCGGGCAGGATTCGCAGAGTATTAGCACGGCCTAGCACAGAGTGCTACAATATCAGATTGTAGTGATCCATATCCGTTGCTAGTTTGAACATTGCGAACAGCAAGGACTCGGATTTATGTTGCATGTCGCCCATCGCTTGTGACACCTTTGTGCATTAAAGTTAAATATTGCCAATCTGCTTTATAGAAATAATACTACTAATGTTATTTGCTTGTAACGTATGTTATTCGGAAGACGCAGCATCCCTTAGGCACCGTATACGAGACTAGTGGGCAAGACCCGACAGTAAGCGTTGCAGGTTGTTTGCTTTCAGAGGTTTCACGGTGAACAGGCCAAGGACCGTGTGTCCAGTGGAGCGTAAAACGTGACCCTTCCAGAATGGGCCACCTGTCGCCACTCGGGGGGCGTCTAGCTACGAAACTGGCGCGCAGGTTCCAGCCTTCCAGGCCAGGCAGTCGGCATGGGTTGATCATCCAGGCGCCTGCTGCGGAGGCCCGCGCGCACCGACGTTCGCCGGAGACACTGCTGGCAGCCCCTCGGCTCATGTGGCCGGTCAGCTGCCCGTCCACACCTCGGCAGCCACCTGTGGCCCGTGCTGCGCCGCGGTTTTCATTAGGCTGGTGTTACACTATCAAATTTCTTTATCAAAGATGTGATCAAATATTCGTCAAATATATTTGACAGAGAACTTTGACGTGGCGTTGAAAAGGGGTATTACACTGTCATCATATTTTTCGTCAAAGTTGAAGATGGCTGACAAGTTGTTATTAACCACAGCAGTTGCATGTACCACAATGGCACTGTGTGCACATGCGGAAGAGAAGCGGGGCAATAAAAGGAAACGTATCTGGCTGAAGCCGTGGGTTTTACGACGACACGATAAAATCATTCAACAAAACTTGTTACGTGAGCTTATAGTGGAGGACGCCAAGTCGTACATCAATTACTTAAGAATGGGCGACCATACATTTCTGTATGTGCTCAGTGACGTGTATCCTCATATCACAAAGCACACTTGTCACTTAAGAACTGCTATATCTGCAGAAGTTAGGTTAGGTTAGGTCTCGAATCTTCTTAATCTATTTTTGTATTCATGGTGCCTCACGTTGTAAAGCGCCTCATCAGCTTCATACATCTCTATTAATTTTGTGGTTGTCGGTACACGCCCGCATCTCGTGGTCGTGCGGTAGCGTTCTCGCTTCCCACGCCCGGGTTCCCGGGTTCGATTCCCGGCGGGGTCAGGGATTTTCTCTGCCTCGTGATGGCTGGGTGTTGTGTGATGTCCTTAGGTTAGTTAGGTTTAAGTAGTTTTAAGTTCTAGGGGACTGATGACCATAGATGTTAAGTCCCATAATGCTCAGAGCCATTTTATCGGTACACACCAATTGTATTTACCGCCAATGTTTATAAATACACTACAGATGACAACGCTGCAGCGATGCTTGAGCTCCACGTGGTAAAATGCCACATTGCAGTGAACAGAAGACAAGCCAGTGCCAGTGCTTCACTGTATGAATCACGTCCTCATCCTCCTCAAAATGTCCTCCACGAATGGCATCCCTTAATGGCCCAAACAAATGGAAGTGGGAGGGGGCTAGGTCAGGTGCGACAGCCGCGAATGGTCTCCCCGACCGCTGGTCTCCCCGACCGCTGCAAACCGTGGAGCTCCACCAAACCGCCTTCTGATGACCTCGCCGGCCGTGTCCAGCGACTAACTCTACTTCTGTCGACAGCAGATGCTCCATAGAGTTTGCACATGCGTTTGTGAATATTCCCCACAGTTTCTTTCTCTGCGACGAAAAATTAAGTGACGGCACGTTGCTTGTAATGTTCCTCACCTAGAGACGCCATTTTGAAGCTGTCCTGCAGCTACGCTACCTGTCGGAACTGACGGAAGCTTGGCGCGCTGCCGCAGGAGACTTTAAATAATACATACGTAACGTTTCGGATTAGTAGCATTGTTTTCGGCTGAGAAAAATAAAAGTCGTGCCTAACTTTCTGGGCAACACTCGTAAGCTAGCCACTTCGGAAATCCATTGACTCCTGCTCGTGCCCTTTCGGGTGTCAGTTAAATGCTCCGTTTCTGCGTTACGACGACGGCTGCGCTGTCTGCCGCGACCCTCAGACACGCCTTACATACCCTCCACTGCTAGTGCTGCCACCTGTCGTTTGCACGTCGACGCCATACGTAGGCGACGGTCACTTCAGTGCGACTGGACCGAGCGTCTCAGCTGTTACAGCACGTGACGGGAGCAGTCTGCCGACATACCGAGTGACTATTAACTCTGAGACCGCCGTGTGACGGTACGCTGCCTCAGCACTGCAACAATTACGGCAGGGTCGCCGGAGCGCTCGCCAGCCCACGCCGGGGCTGTGGCGCGCTGTGCTCTGTCGTGCCGGCTGCTAAAGCTGGCGCCAGTTGTAAGTAGCCCGGACGTCTTCAGAGGTGAGGCCGCTACCGGCGCTGCGGTCGCCGCCTGCGCCACAAACAAGGAGGCGAAGCGGCTGCCCGCCGGCGAAAGTGCTGGAAACACGTGCTACTTTTTCATCCGTACAAGACTTCGTACCCGTACCAGTTTCTGATTGTACAAGGGTAAGGCATTGCCTGCATAAGGAACAGCAACGTCACGACGTTCAGACGGACAGAAAGAGTCAGTTGTACCGTTCACATACAACTCAATGAAGACGAAGCCACGTCGATTACACCACTCGTGTTGCACGCTTGTCTCGCTTGGTGGGCAGCACCCGCAACAATGTATGTTCGAAGAGGCACATTTAAAATGAAAATTCATTTTCTTAACATTTATTCTGTTACCAGAAACAAACAAGACAATTTCTTCATCTCAGTCTACTCTACACGAGTGGGTGCCAAGAGTTGCAAGAAGAGTAGGGGCACAGAATCTATCAATTAAATTACTTGTCATAAATTTTGAACTGTTATTTGGAAACACTAAACAAGTCGCACATTTTGAATATCAGTCATAACGGACATTTTTTTAAAATTATAATATTAAGTATGTTAACAGCAACTACTGTTAACGTTAGATGAAGAAATAAAACAACTCTGAATTTATAGTTTAACAGGACTGCCGAAGATAAATTTAATTGAGGACGTAAGCGAATAACTTCCAACGTATATTACCACAGGTCTTGCTCGCTGCCTCGGAACAGCTGGAGGCTTGCCGAGTAGCTGCCTAGTACTGCTGCTGCTGCGCTGTACTACACGGCTGCCACTGGTACGAGCGTGCCTCGCCAATCCTACAGCCTACGCATAGGCACTTGAGCGGCCATTGTATTTTTATTTACTTGTTTCTATTTTAATTTTTTTACATTCATTTTACAGTTCCTCTTAATTTCATCGTGTCAATCGTCTCCATTATGGTGCTAACAGTTGCTGTTAGACTTGTGCTGTGCTTTCATGATCTATTGACGTTACACTGAAGAGTTACTTTTTTGTTATCCAATGCGCATTCACATTAACTATAGTCCATAACTTTTGGTCACTTGCAATTTTTTGCAAATCGCGCGCTAATTGCCTAGCTTTCCTCTCTTCAAACGCACAAAACGTTGTGTTACTGCATGCCAGCCGACGTGGGTTTTTGGTGGGAATATGCTGTATTACCCGCCCCGCAGCGCTTCTAGTGTCCGAGCCGAGACTGCCGTTCGCCTGCCCTTCCAGAGTCGTACGTGTCTTTTATCGGCAATATCGGCCCCGAGATCTCGTACACGCGCTGCCCTGTAACGTGGCACGGTTTCCATCGGGCGTATGCCGAGGACCGGAAGTTAACCTTCGACAGGTGCAGTGCGGTGCGAAAGGCAGCGGTGAGCCTCGGAAGTGGGCTACGCCGAATTCGTCGCAGCACCGTCCTGTTGCTCTCCTGTGGAATGCGATGGGCCCACAAGCTGGCAGCGAAGAGCACATTAGCGTCGAAGATTTCTTCGTGATACGACCGCGCCACGTACAGGCGTGTTTTATAGTCGGCGGTGCCAGCACTGGCAATCTAATGCACAATTTTGACTGCTTTCTCAGGAACTAATTTTACGCGTTTCAGAAAGTTCTTCTGTCGTCTAAAAGAATACCTAAGAGCAAGCGGACATTGCTGGGATTCCCTAAAGTTTGAGATAAGAATTACTGCTGAACGAAAGTCTTCCCTCCAGAAGTCATGTACTGTGGGTGGTTTTACGGACGTCTATGGCCCGTTCGTTATGCGTAGACTACCGCTTCATCCGAATGAGCATACTATTCACTTTCCCGAGTCCCCTGTTGGAGGCCGCAGACACAAACGCTAGGACGTCGTAGGAGTGTTCAGCAAGACATTCAACAGTATCAGATGTAGAAGGGTTCGGTAGTACTGTCCCAGAACAACAGACCATCTACGGAACCTTGGTGACAGACGTCGGTACCAGGGTGTACGGTGAAGCGTGACGCGCGCTGGAGTGCAGCAGTGGCCGCGCCTCCAGCGGTACCGACTGTGGCGGAGGGCGCACCGGCTGGCTGTCTGGAAGACAGCGCTGTCCCATCCCCAGGGCCGACAGTCGCTCTCTCTCTCTCTCTCTCTCTCTCTCTCTCTCTCTCTCTCTTTCCCCCTCGCCGTCAACGCAGCAGCTGTCTGTGTACGATCTGTGCCGTCTCCTCACCACAGAAGCTGTCGATAACCCTGTTGTCCACGAGTGTACTTTCCAAATCGAAAGGTACTCCTTTCTACCAGTGTGTGTGAAACTCTAGAATTTTCCTACTAGTACTACAAGACTTCTTTGTCACCTGGTTCGATACTGAAGTACATCAAATGTGTTACATAAGTTGATGGTGGTCCAGTGGCTGCCGGCACGGTAGTTCAGCGTGTACGGTCAGAGTGCGGGATGCTGTCTGCAATGAATCACTGAGCAAAGGAGTCAACTATCAACTTGAACGCATATCACGCGATGTCCTCCCACACCAAACGCAACGATAAATAAAAAAAAAGAAAGAGTTACCGTTTCGAGCTTCGTAAAACAAACATGGACCACATGTATGAGGCAACAGCTCAACTCTCGCTCAAACTTAATGTCAAGTCTATATTTTTTTCATCCGTGGGCATTTATTTAATTTATATAACATTTGAGTGGTAATATAATTAAACAAACAACGTGCATTTGCAAGAAGGTTTTAGTGGATTTCATGCTATTTGACTACCTACTGACTACTTACGATTTTTAATTAAATTTAATTATTAGAAAAAACATATTTACAACCATCGACAAGTAAATGGAGAAACACATGGAGCTCCCTGAAAATGTGTGCCTGTCGTGATTTACGAAATCCCTTAAACATGGAATCAGATTAAGGTACACGCAACTACGTTGCGCCTTGACGCTCCGAGCTGCAGATTTGGCAGTTAACCTGCGTCGAGATGAAACGAACGTAGCAAGAACGAATATTGTAGGTACATATGTTTTGAATATCACAAACGAAATACTTGTAGTACAACAATGAAAGTTTGAGCGGGAGTCGAAACGTTGCCTCACGCAGGTTCATCTTAAGATGGTGATGATGAAGTCCCATACTCTTTGACAGACCATAGGGGACGATGCGGGAGACCCGCACCGCTGTACTAGGTAAGGTGCTAGTGGAGGTGGTTTGCCATTGCCTTCCTCCGATCGTAATGGGGATGAATGTTGATGACGATGAAGACGACACAACAACACCCAGTCATCTCGAGGCAGGCGAAAATCCCTGACCCCGCAGGGAATCGAACCCGGGACCCCGTGCTCGGGAAGCGAGAACGCGACCGTGAGACCACGAGCTGCGCACTCTTAACACCTCGAACGATAAAAACGTGACCGCCGCCACCTCTAACATCCGCCACTTGCACACAGATCGTCAGCCATATAACAGACGCTTAAAACTTGTCTTGCGATTTTCTCGGAATTGCCAGAGTAGTGCACCTTACTACTCGAACATATGTTGGTTTAATGGCCAACTAAAAGTGTACAAAGTTTGAAGTAAATCTCTGATCCCATCGTCGTAACCTCCCCTTGTTACGTAGGCAAACCTACGTTTATAGCATTTGTAGACTTTGAGAAAGCTTTTGACAACGTTGACTGGAATACTCTCTTTCAAATTTTGAAGGTGGCAGGGGTAAAATACAGGGAACGAAAGCACATGGCAGTAATAAGAGTCGAGGGGAACGAACGGGGAGCAGTGGTTGAGAAGGGAGTGTGAGACAGGGTTGTAGGCTATCGAAAAGAAAAATTTGGAGTACGAATTAAAATCAAGGGAGAAGAAATAAAAACCTTGAGGTTTGCCGATGAGATTGTAATTCTGTCAGAGACAGCAAAGGAGTTGGAAGAGCAGCTGAACGAAAGGGAGAATGTCTTGCAAGGAGGATATAAGATGAACATCAACAAAACCAAAACGAGGATAATGGAATCTAGTAGAGTTAACTCGGCTGATGATGAGGGAATTAGATTAGGAAATGAGACGCTTAAAGTAGTAAAGGAGTTTTGCTATTTGGGAAGCAAAATAATTGATGATGACCGAAGAAGAGAGGCTATAAAATGTAGATTGGCAATGGCAAGAAAAGCACTTTTGAGGAAGAGAAATTTTTTAACATCGAGTGTAGACTTAAGTGTCAGGAAGTTTTTTCTGAAAGTGTAGCCAAGTTGTTGTTGTTGTGGTCTTGAGTCGTGAGACTGGTTTGATGCAGCTCTCCATGCTACCCTACCCTGTGCAAGCTGTTTCATTTCCCAGTACGCGCTGCAGCCTACATCCTTCTGAATATGCTTAGTGTATTCATGTCATGGTCTCCCTCTACGATTTTTACCCTCCACGCTGCCTTCCAATACTAGATTGGTGATCCCTCGATGCCTCAGAAGATGTCCTACCAACCGATCCCTTCTTCTAGTCACGTTGTGCCACAAACTCCTCCCCAATTCTATTCAATACCTCGTCATTGGTTATGTTATCTATCCATCTAATCTTCAGCATTCTTCTGTAGCACCACATTTCGAAAACTTCTACTCTTTTCTTGTCGAAACTATTTATCGTCCATGTTTCACTTCCATACAAGTACTTTCAGAAACGACTTCCTGACACTTAAATCTATACTCGATGTTAACAAATTTCTCTTCTTCAGAAACGCTTTCCTTGCCATTGCCAATCTACATTTTATATCCTCTCTTCTTCGGCCATCATCAGTTATTTTGCTCCCCAAATAGCAAAACTCCTTTACTACTTTAAGCGTCTCATTTCCTAATCTAATTCCCTCATCATCACCTGAGTTGACTACATTCCACTATCCTAGTTTTACTTTTGTTGATGTTCATCTTTTATCCTCCTTGCAGGACACTGTCCGTTTCGTTCAACTGCTCTTCCAAGTCGTTTGCTGTCTGTGACAGAATTACAATGTCATCGGCAATCCTCAAGGTTTTTATTTCTTCTCCCTGGATTTTAATACCTACTCCGAATGTTTCTTTTGTTTCCTTCACTGCTTGCTCAATATACAGATTGAATAACATCGGGGAGAGGCTACAACCCTTTCTCACCCCCTTCCCAACCGCTGCTTCTCCTTCATGTCCCTCGACTGCTATGATTGCCATCTGGTTTCTGGACAAATTGTAAATAGCGTTTCGCTCCCTGTACTATAGCCTTGCCACCTTCAGAATTTGAAAGAGTCTACAAATGCTAGAAACGTAGATGGAGAATGAACAGTTTAGGCAAGAAGAGAATAGACGCCTTTGAAATGTGGTGCTGTACAAGACTTCTCAAGATTAGATGGGTAGATCACGTAATTAATGAGAATATATTGAACAGAATCGGGGAAGAAAGAAATTTGTGGAACAACCTGACTAGAAGAAGGCATCTGTTGATAGGACACATTCTGAGGCGTCAAGGAATCACGAATTTTATACTGGAGGAACGTGTTGTGAGTAAAAACCGTAGAGGGAGGCCAAGAGATGAATACGGTAAGCAGTTTCAAAAGGATGAAGGTTGAAGTAGTTACTCGGAGATGAAGATGCTTGCACACGGTAGGGTAGCATGGAGAGCTGCATCAGAGCAGTCTTACAGCGGTGGCTCATCCGAGGGAAACTGTAGTGTTACTGAACCGTATTTCTCGCGTATGAATAACATTTAAATAAAGTGACAGAGTCAGTTTCAGGAAGGGAAGCCGGCACGTCGTCCCACTTGAGGAGAGAAGTGACGGCTGAGTGCGCGCACTGAGTAGGATAGCGGGCAGCGTGGTGGCGCCGCTGCGGGCGGTCGGCCGCCCAGGTGACTGGGTGTGGCCGCGGCGAAGGGCACAGGGCAGGGGGCAGGGGGCAGGGGGCAGGATGGACGCCTCGCCTCGCCTCTGCCCTCCTCACTCGCTCCCTCCTTTCCTTTGCTTTGGTTTCCTTTCTTCCCCGCTGCGAATCGCCCCCGAACGGCCAGCCGACGCCTGCGGGATGTTCCGGACAGTCGGGACCGCTCACCTGGCGCCGGCGGTCGATGCCCGCGGCTAATTTGTGGAGTAGCAAACACACACACACACACACACACACAGGCCGCGGCACCTGCTCGCCTCTCCAACGGCTCACACGCACCGCACCGCTACACTAAACCTAGACCTAAACCAGGGTCGCGTGTGTCGAGTCGCTTACAGGCGCCCACTACGTCCTAGCCTGCTGCTCTAATGCCACTGAGCCGTGCGTGGCTCGTCTTCCCGCCATCATGTATATTACACGCTGTTTTTAACGTACTTGCACCTCACTACGGTAATTTAAATTACTACTGTCACTGAGCTGCTGCTTTGCCTGACCGTGAGCGGCGCTAGCAGCGCCTATCGATATAATCCCTCTCGTAGTATCTTTGCTCGACTGCTATTACTTGCCGGTCGTTCTCTGTCGTAAGTCAGTTCGGATAGCGACTTCGGTCTGCCACTTAGTTGCAACACCTCCGCAGCGCAGTCCGGACCTTCCAGTCGCGAGATGCAATGCGGCACTGGTGCAGTCGGGTTGGAGCAGCAGTGAGCTCTGCGTCGACAAGGCTCGCCCGACCACTGCCGCCACGCATCACTTGAGCCGGGCCACGGTCTGCGTGGATCGTCGGTCGGTCGCCCTACCGGACGACGCGTTTAGGCTCGCCGATCGTTCAGGAGTCGGCTGTGTGTGTGTGTGTGTGTGTGTGTGTGTGTGTGTGTGTGTGTGCATCCACTCCCGACTTGTCTTCGTGCGTGCTTAGTTACTGCTCGGTATCGTTCAGGTCTACGTGCAAGTGTTTGTCAGGTTGTGTGTGTAGTTCCCGTCGTTTCCACTGACGACTATTTTAGATGTTGTCCGCATTCAGCAGGCAGTCGGTCGGTTGTTGCGCACGAGGGAAGTTAACTCCGCGCGGAGCAGTCGGCTGGGTCCGCTGGCAGTCCCTGCGCAGCGTCGGAGCGTGTGTGGAGCTGTCCGATCGCTACGAGCTTCGTGTTCACAGACCCAGGACGTCAAAGTTGAGTACTGTTTCAACTACCCAAGCCACGTCCATTCATGTTGTGGTGGTTCGTTTCCGTGGCTTGCTGTTGGGTATTTGGGTTGACTACAATTCGAGTGCACCAGTGGAATTTTCTGCGTTGTGGTCGTTAGTGTTACGGTTACCTGCCCTGGTCACTAACGTAATTTCAGGCAGCGTCCTTTCCTCACCTGTTGTCGCTGTCCAACACGGTGTGTAATTTTGACAGCTAATACATACTCCATTGGGGATTATCACGTTTGTAACCTTTTTTGTTTCAGTTCTCATGTACTGATTGATGGGAAGCAAGTCGTTGTGTCGGTCGGTCCGTGGCTGTCCCCTGGTTGGGTTCCGACGCATCCAGTGTACTTGGGCTCACCACCTGCCTCGCCTAAGTGAACGAGGGCAGACCGACCTCCCTGGACGCTTCTGAGTGCCGTTCTCTTTATTGTCTTTCCCACCGGAGTTTCATCATCTGGTTTCAGCTACTATAAATTTAAGGCTTGTGGTTATTTTTTCCTTTTTCTTAAAAATTTTGCAAAATTAATTCTGGGCTTTCAGTCTTGCAATCATATTCTTAAAAGTATCTTTCAACCTTAAACGTTGCGGCCTTCTGCCTTTAAAAGATTATGGTAATATATTTTCAAATTTTGAAACTTAATTGTGGCCTGCAGCTTTCCACCTAGCTATGATTGACGTTTTTTAAATTATTTTATTGCTATTTTAATTGGATTTTTATCTTGTTTATTTGTTAAGATTTCTTGTTTGGAGGCCTTCAGCCGTGAAAGAGTTGCATTTGGTAAAGGTTCGGCAATGTGCCGCTTTGGTTTTAAATGTGTTATTAAATTACAATTAGAAGATGAAACTGACCCCAACCTTATTTGGCCCTCTCCACAATCCTAATTACCTATTCTACCCAACGGGTTTAGCGGGCGTTTCTGTCACATTGCCGTAGTCCTAAAATTTCTCACTTCTTTATTCTTAAAACAACGGCTGCTCGGAAACCACTAGAGTAGTTCGTTTACAAACGGCTTTAAAGAAACGGTGCTGTCAACACATTAGAATTTCACGTCAGGTTTCCATCGGTTGACTTTTTACTCGATCCCCTTACTCGACAACAAACCCTTGATTCGTTCACCTTTTGGTAATCGATCGCGTTCAGCGAGGGATATTTACACTTAGACTGCATAAAACCTGTCAGTGGTGAATGACGTGGGCGTCGCCGAAAAATCGGTCTTTGTTCCGAAACACGGCGATGCTAGGCTCGACGTCACTGAAGACTGTCGGCTTATCACTCGCCTGGACAAACGCGTTTCCTTACCCACAGTGAAGTTTGCTCTACGGTCGATTTTGCAACGACATATAACACCGACAACTACCTGTTCGCGATGGATTGGCGCAATTTATCAGAATCAGATAACCAGGTTCGTGTAACTGGTGTAGGGAAATGTTCAAAAAAAAAAAAATTCGCCCGAGGGAATAAAAATCCGCACACAACGTCGTAACACGGGGACGAAACTTGGATGCCTCCGCACTTGTCGGAAACTACGGCAGCGTCAACAGTCTGACTGTTCTGAGAACAGTAAAAACCTACAAAAAATTTTACTCCGCGAAGTATTACTTCCAAAAACTGTAGTTATTATTGTTACTCTTATCTTACTGTCCTGCCGTTGGCGACGCGACGGAAGCCACCCACTAGTCTTAAGACGAGTACTAGCTGGTCGGACACTGCAAAATGCTCGCAGTACCCTGCTGAAGAATTGAAATTATGTGCAAGAAATGCCTTTCCTCTTTTTTTTTTTTTTTTCAAAACGAAACAAACTTTGCGTTATGGCATTTCCGAACAGTTTGTGCTGCACGGCATATGACAATTTATTTCCCACTTATCTCCGATGAGTCAGGAGAAACGACACAAAACGGCGCATCATTCTTCTATCAGACAATCTCAGCCGTCACACAGTACTCCAAGAAGTTGGTTATTCGACGGACAGAAACCTCGGATTAATGTGCCACTGCCGGCACTCACGTGACGTATCGCCTACCTCCTTTTGGTTCCCTCACGTCTAAGAGAGAATCTTCCGAGAGCGACTGTGATCACCTGCTGAAGCTGCCGCATCCTCCCAAGACAGTGTTCCGTGGCTTCCAACACCAAACAGCAGCGACAGGGGGAAAAAATTCCTGACCTGTCAGAACGCATACATCAGTGTCTACAAATTAAAAGTGAACTTTTTAAGAAACAATAAAACGATTTCTTGCAGAACACATTTTCTTTTGATGTGTCGGTCTATCAGGTTCCAGGGAGCCCGAGTACTGGCGAAAGAATCGTGGCTGCGAGAACGCAAAATACGGGACGCGATCTAAATTATTAATCTGCCAGACGACATCAACAGAGAAGATGGCTACAGACTCCCGGCGTCCTGGCAGCCGGCCATCCCAGTCCAAAGGGCCGCGAGCGGTCGCGGGGCAGAAGCCACACGGGACACGGACGTATCTGCACAAACAGCCGTAGAGAAACTGTCAGTCCACTTCCGCGCACACCAGGAGGAAAACTTGCCGACCAGAAGCCGAACGCTGATTGGCGGACACCTACCAATCGTTGACGACACGCACATCCACGGATAGCCTCTTTCCTTCCATCTTCCCTTACGTCATGACTAGCCAATCATATTAGAGGGCCAATTAAAAGTTTTACAACAGTGACGTCAGACATCGATAGTCTGTAGTAAATAGAAGCACCTATCCTCATGCAAAACCAGTCGTGCCCTGAGGAAGGCCGTTGCAACGCGGCCGAAACGTCGGTTTTAGTTTATTATTGTTGTTAGTTTTTAGCAATGACGCGACATAACACCCAGAAGAATTTTAATCACTAGGTGCTATCAGGTTTATATCATTGCCAGCAGCAGTGTCCTTGAAAGTTTCTGCCTCCACGGGCCCCTTCACGACCGCGTGCCCTGTCGCGCATCACATCCGACTCACACTGTGGGAGAAATAAAACTAAGATTTTTTTTAAAAAAAAAGCGTAGTTATTTTTGTATTACCTGTTGACACAAGGTATTTTAATGACCTTTTAATGTAATTCAATCTCATTAATGCAACGAAATTGACGGCGAGGATGAGTTTGGTCGTTGATCATCGGTTGTTCAGCTCTCCGCACGACACTGACAACTGTGACTCCCATGTTTTTGTTCCCATTCAATCGCGATTTGCATTTCCTGTTGATGGCTGACAGTAGTGAAGTACGTGCCACGCAGAAGTAGCATGTTCCAGAAGGTATTACAGCTCGTAGGGCCAAGCCAGTTACGTACATGCGCGAAGTCCTGCTTCATCAGACTTCAAAACTCAAGTAGTGATAAGGAAAAGTACTTTGGTTTGAACTTGATGAATACCAACAAATTCCTTGTTCCCCAGGGGTAAGTGTTGGTGGAAGTTCCGTATTGAAAGGATCCACTTATAGCGGGTGGTCGAGAAAACGATCATTATTGAGTTCAGTTAAATGACCCGTAAACACGGAGCTCAGTTCTTCACTCAGCTGAAAGTCATTGTCTTCGAAAACTGTGTGAAGTGCAGGAAAAATGTCGTGTGTATCTGTATCATCAAACGTTTTCTTCCACAGTACTAGGCTGGGACCTGCCACGCTGTCATGGTAACAACACTTACTTGTCAGCCAGCTAGATATCGGTTCCAGTGCACACATTGTTCCTCTACTCGGAAAGCAAATAAACGAAATTATTTACGTTTGCGGAACCACCGCGAGGACACCGCTGTAAAGCCGCGGCGCAGAGTTTGAGGAAGCCCCTGGGAGTCAGCAGCGACCGCGCCAGGACTCGTAGCGGCCAGACGCGGCGTGCGTCAGTGTTTTCCCCAAGGGATAGGCGACCAGTGCGTCAAAGAAAACTTCCCCGAGCCGGTAGCAGGGCGGTTACAACTAGCCTCCCACCTTACCACAGCACACGGTCCTTCGTTTCTCTCAGTACGTCGTGTAGCGTGGTGTTACGAAAAAGCAGCTCGGCAGATTTCTCAGCAGCAGACAGCAGACGCCCCCGCATGTTGTGATGGCAGGTGGCGGACGCGGGCCGTCGCTGCCGCCCCCGCCCCCCGCCCCCGACTGGCCTGGATTCGGCCGCGGCTGGGTGCGGCCCACAGCCGCCCGCCTGCCTCTCCGCGGGATCGATGTCGCACGCAAACTGGCCGCCGCGGCTCCATAAAACACGTCGACAACGCAGACTCTTCATTACAGTTAAAGGCGTCCCCCAGCCGCACTAGGCTCGAGTGTGCGGCGCCACCTCAGAAATGGCGCGCGACTTTCAGAGACACACTGACCTGGGCATCATCACCTCTTTGCAACATTTCTGTCGCTGCGGTAGCGTGCGCGTCGTGCAAAGCGTGGACACACTCACCCCATCGTATTCGCGAAAACGCAGCTGACTGCCTTCAAAATGGACTACGTGTGCCTCAGGTTTCCATAATTCGTGGCAAGTTTATAGTTTTCAACAATATGTTACAACCTTTTGACAATGTTGACTGGAATACTCTCTTTCAAATTCTGAAGGTGGCAGGGGTAAAATACAGGGAGTGAAAGGCTATTTACAATTTGTACAGAAACCAGATGGCAGTTATTAAGAGTTGAGGGGCATGAAAGGGAAGCAGTGGTTGGAAAGGGAGTGACACAGGGTTGTAGCCTATCCCCGATGTTATTCAATCTGTATATTGAGCACGCAGTAAAGGAAACAAAAGAAAAATTCGGAGTACGTATTAAAATTCATGGAGAAGAAATAAAAACTTTGAGGTTCGCCGAAGACATTGTAATTCTGTCAGAGACAGCAAAGGACTTGCAAGAGCAGTTGAACGGAATGGACAGTGTCTTGAAAGGAGGGTATAAGGTGAACGAACATCAAGAAAAGCAAAACGAGGATAATGGAATGTAGTCGAATTAAGTCGGGTGATGCTGAGGGAATTAGATTAGGAAATAAGACACTTAACGTAGTAAAGTAGTTTTGCTATTTGGGGAGTAAAATAACTGACGATCGCCGAAGTAGAAACGATATAAAATGTAGACTGGCAATGGCAAGGAAAGCGTTTCTGAAGAAGAGAAATTTGTTAACATCGAGCATAGATTTAAGTGTCAGGAAGTCTTTTCTGAAAGTATTTGTATGGAGTGCAGCCATGTATGGAAGTGAAACATGGACGATCAATAGTTTAGACAAAAAGAGAATAGAAGCTTTCGAAATGTGGTGCCACAGAAGAATGCTGAAAAAAAAAGTGGTTCAAATCGCTCTGAGCACTATGGGACTTAACACCTGAGGTCATCAGTCCCCTAGAACTTAGAACTACTTAAACCTACCTAACCTAAGGACGTCACGCACATCCATGCCCGAGGCAGGATTCGAACCTGCGACCGTAGCGGTCGCGCTGTTCCAGACTGAAGCGCCTAGAACCGCTCAGCCAGTACGGCCGGCATCTGAAGATTAGATGGGTAGATCAGATAACTAATGAGGAGGTATTGAAGAGAATTGGGGAGAAGAGAAATTTGTGGCACAACTTGACCAGAAGAAGGGATCGGTTGATACGACATATTCTGAGACATCAAGGGATCAGCAATTTAGTATTGGAGGGCAGCGTGGAGGGTAAAAGTCGTAGAGGGAGACCAATAGATGAATATACTAAGCAGATTCAGAAGGATGTAGGTTGCAGTAGGTACTGGAAGATGAAGAAGCTTGCACAGGTTAGAGTAGCATGGAGGGCTGCATCAAACTAGTGTCTGGACTGAAGACCACAACAACAACAACAACAACAACAACGTATGTTACAATAGGAGTATGGACGATTTTTATTTGTTCACTTACGAATTGTCAATTTCCTATCACAGTCATCGATGTTCGTATTTTCTCAAATGTTCAACTGTGTGTGAAATCTTATGGGACTTAACTGCTAAGGTCATCAGCCCCTAAGCTTACGCACTACTTAACCTAAATTATCCTAAGGACAAACGCACACACGCATGCCCGAGGGAGGACTCGAACCTCCGCCGGGACCAGCCGCACAGTCCATGACTGCAGGGCCTAAGACCGCACGGCTAATCCCGCGCGGCCGTCTGAATCCCAGAATTCAATCTTAGCTCCAAGGAATCGGCAATGGATGGAGCTGCATCTATTAAATCCTCAATCTTACAATCGTCGCTGATGTCGCCGTAGCTCGTGTGTACGGCACAGTACGTCAGCACACAAAAGAATTCCAGACACCGGCATTCGTTTAAATCAATGGCGAAAGTTGAAAATTTCTGCTGGAACGGGCTCGGAACCCGTGTCTCCTGCTTACTAGGCAGGACCACTGCGCCATCCGGACACTGTGGTCACCGCACCTGCTCGGACGACGGCAGCACGCCTCCCGCCACACCCAGATTCTCAACTTATCCACACACTACCAGTGTACTACCCCCGCCCATTATCCTCATTAGTCGCGGCATTTCGCGGATTCCCGTAAGATTTCGAGCCTGGTGTGCATCCGCGAAGAACACGTCTTCGTCTTATTTATACGCTGTGTCGGACATATCCGAAAGAACAGACATTATTTTGATCCAGCAGCGACTATGAACTGAGACACAAAGGAATTACAGACGTGTCCCGAAAAAACAGACACCACCTAGGTAGATGCTACGTCACGCTTACTTAACGGCGAGGGTGAAGGGAAGGGGCGATAAGTGGCTGCAGGGCGCGGCGTGTCGATTCCCTGCCCTTGCAGGGCGTTCCTGCTACGCCTCGCTGCAGTCTTCCGCTGCTGGGTCTTCCTACAGACAAAACCGCCATCCGCGCACACATGCACGCATCGTGAGGCATACGTGCAGTCTGTTCTAATTGGCATCAGTTAAAGCCACCACCAACAAGGTAAATTTCTGGCAGCAGTCCACATACGCAGAGGTGTGTTGGTGCATGTCAGAGTACGGTGGTTCAAATGGTTCACATGGCTCTGAGCACTATGGGACTTAACTTCTGAGGTCATCAGTCCCCTAGAAGTTAGAACTACTTAAACCTAACTAACCTAAGGACATCACACACATCCATGCCCGAGGCAGGATTCGAACCTGCGACGATAGCTATATCTCGCGGTTCCAGACTGTAGCGCCTAGAACCGCTCGGCCACCACGGCCGGCAGAGTACGGTGCAGCGAGTAAGTGTGCAGATGGTTTGAGACGTCCTAATGGTGACTGTGTGTTGAAAATGGCTCAAAGAACAGATATTGATGACGTTATGAGGGGTATAATACTAGGGCCACTGGAGGCTGGTCAAACACAGCAGGTCGTACCACGGGCCCTCCGTATGCCACAAAGTGTGGTCTCAAGATTATGGCAACGATTACAGCAGACAGGAAATTTGTCCAGGTGCTGCAGTACGAGATGTCTACAAACTCCACAAGAAGACCGATATCTCACCATCAGTGCCCGCGCAGACGGCCACGGCGTACTGCAGGTAGCCTTCCTCGGGACCTTACTGCAGCCACTGGACACACAATCTACAGACGACTGAACAGACATGTTTTATTCGCCCGGAGACCTGCAAGGTGCATTCCACTGACCCCTGGTCACAGGAGAGCCCGTACAGCCTGGTGTCAAGAACACAGTACATGGTCATTGGAACAGTGATCCCAGATTATGTTCACGGACGAGTCCAGGTGTAGTCTGAACAGTGATCCTTGCCGGGTTTTCGTCTGTCGTGAACCAGGAAACAGATACCAACCACTTAATGTCCTAGAAAGGGACCTGTATGGAGGTCGTTGTTTGATGGTGTGGGATGGGAGTATGATTGGTGCACGTACACCCCTGCATGTCTTTGACAGAGGCACCGTAGCAGGTCAAGTGTATCGGGAGGTCATTTTGCACCAGTATGTCCACGTTTTCAGGGGTGCAGTGGGTCCCACCTTCCTCCTGATGGATGACAACGCACGGCTACACCGAGCTGCCATCGTGGAGGAGTACCTTGAAACAGCAGATATCAGGCAATGATATGTGTGCTCTCTAAAACTACATGTGTTTGTCACCGGTTAGCTTGGCCAACAGGGTTCTCAATTTCGATTTTGCGATCATGTTTGTTAATAATAAACCGCAAAAACTTATGAGAATCGACAGACATTACTAGTCTGAAATGTAAAGTGAGGTCTCGACGCAGTCCTCCAGTAAACAAATAGTCCTTTTTCTCTAAAGTAATGGTTGAAGCGCATTGTTGACGCTCTACAACTTTCTAATCATGTACCTCGTCACCCTCCGCAAAAATGACGTTATCATCAGCAAAATGGAAAGTGAAGAGCTTGTCATCATTACAGTATATCAATCCTACAACAGGAACGTTTCCGTAATCTTACGGTGGAATCAAATACATGTTAAACAGTGTGGCCCGCACCCGTCGTAGGCCTCGTGTCACTCTGCTTCCTGGGTTGGCGGCTAGCGGAACACGGAGGCAGCCTAGAGTAGCGCGCCCGCTCTGAGAGCCAGCTGGCGCTCCGTCGCCGCGTCTGCCCGCCCTGGCGCGCATCTGCATACAATGCGAGCTGCCGGGGGCAGTGGGGAGGGGGGAGGGGGTCGTCGCTCCAGTAGTGTGGTCGGTGGGTGGCGCGCTGAACCGCGGACCCCGCCGTTAATGGCGTGCCTCGACACACGGGGGGCGCCGCGCCGCAGCTGCGGCCGCGCCTCGTCCCAGCACACGCCGCCGCCACGGGCAACACCAAGACGGAGGAGAACAAGAGGACCGGCAGCCCACTTCACTGGCTGGCTGCCAGCGCTCCATGACGCAGGCAGGAGACTGCTGGGCCCGAACAAGTGTGACGGTACAGCTTCCCAAAGTGTCCACCTCACCTCACAGACGAGCTGTGTAAGCGTCCCCGCTGTTTTGTGTACTGTCGCGTAAATACAGACAACAGGGCATTCTATCGAGCTCACTGCTTTATCTGCCATCACTCATTGACACCTTATAGGGAAAGACGGGAAAGAGTAGTAAAGTAGAGGCAAAGAAAGCGTAGAAGGTAAACGGAACAGTGGAATTTAAAGAGAGAACTCAAATAAACTGTTACCAAGCAAGAAACTGAGGTGAACCAGTGGCTACGGTAATACAAATACGTTACTGGCCATTAAAATTGCTACACCAAGAAGAAATGCAGGTCATAAACGGATATTCATTGGACAAATACTAGAACTGACATATGATTACATTTTCACGAAATTTGGGTGCATAGATCCTCAGAAATAAGTACCCAAAACAATGACCTCTGCCCGTAATAACGGCCTTGATACGCCACGGAATTCAGATAAACAGAGCTTGGATGCTGTCTACAGGTACAGCTTCACGGCTTCAACACGATACCACAGTTCATCAAGAGTAGTGACTGGCGTATTGTGACGAGCCAGTTGCTCGGCCACCATTGACCAGACGTTTTCAGTTGGTGAGAGATCTGGAGAATGTGCTGGCCAGGGCAGCAGTCGAACATTTTCTGTATCCAGAAAGGCCAGTACAGGACCTGCAACATGCGGTCGTGCATTATCCTGCTGACATGTAGCGTTTCGAAGGGATCGAATGAAGGGTACAGCCACGGCTCATAACATCTCTGAAATATAGCGTCTACTGTACAAAATGCCGTCAATGTGAACAACGGGTGACCGAGACGTGTAACCAATGGCACCCCATGCCATCACGCCGGGTGATACGCCCGTATGGCGATGACGAATTCACGCTTCCAATATGCGTTCACCACGATGTCGCCAAACATGGATGTTTCCATCATGATGTTGTAAACAGAACCTGGATTCGTCCGAAAAAATGACGCTTTGCCATTCGTGCACCCAGGTTCGTCGTTGAGTACACCATCGCAGGCGCTCCTGTCTGTGATGCAGCGTCAAGGGCAACCGCAGCCATGGTCTCCGAGCTGATAGTCCATGCTGCTGCAAACGTCGTCGAACTGTTCGTGCAGATGGTTGTTGTCTTGCAAACGTCCCCATCTGTTGACTCAGGGATCGAGAATTGGCTGCACGTTCCGTTACTGCCATGCGTATAAGATATCTGTCATCTCGTCTGCTAGTGATACGAGGCCGTTGTGATCCAGCACGGCGTTCCGTATTACCCTCCTGAACCCACCGATTCCATATTCTGCTAACAGTCATTGGTTCTCGACCAACGCGAGCAGCAATGTCGCGATACGATAAACAGCAATCGCGATAGTCTACAATCCGACCTTTATCAGTCGGAAACGTGATGGTACGCATTTCTCCTCCTTAAACGAGGCATCATAACAACGTTTCAGCAGGCAACGTCAGTCAACTGCTGTTTGGGTATGAGAAATCGGTTGGAAACTTTCCTCATGTCAGCACGTTGTAGGTATCGCCACCGGCGCTTACCTTGCGTGAATGCTCTGAAAAGCTAATCATTTCCATATCACAGCATCTTCTTCCTGTCGCTTAAATTTGGCGTCTGTAGCACGTCATCTTCGTGGGGTAGCAATTTTAATGGCCAGTAGTGTATTTTCTTGTCGCAATTAAGTCAGAAATCAGTTACCTTCTTCTTCTTCATTCCCATCAGTGCATCTGTGGACCAACACAAAGAGTTACGATGGTTTCTTCTGAAAGACAGCAAAACTGACAATTTAGTCGACTTTCACACTATCGATGTTTGATATGCAAATTATACAGAGTGATACGTAGATCGAATTAATTTCAATTGAAAATAGTATATTCCTGTATTTATATTTAAGATCATCCGACAGTGATTGCTCAAACATGAAGAAGTTTTAGGCCTTTTATTTCTTGACAATTACGTTTGGTTGGGCTGGCAATTTCACAGACAGACAACAGACCAAAGCGGGACGAAGAGCACCAACAGCTTAACGCAGTTAGTAAAAGCCGGGCAGGACGGCGCCAAAGGCTCCGGTGTGTACTGGGCGGGATGAGGGGACGCCCTCAGCAGAGCCGATACAATGAGGACAGCAGGTAGCGGGGGAGCCGCTCCCACCTTCCTAAAGGGTTGTTCTGTGGTGAGGGCGCTGGAAAGTACAGTACAGGCTCCGGAAGGCGGGCAACAATGAGGCTTGGGCGGAAAATGCACAGCTCTCAGCAAACAGTGCAGGCGAGGTGTGAGGAGACTGCATTTCTCCCTCGTTGCAAAAATACCTGTAGCTGGTCCTTCATATTTATAAAGCAGACACGGGAATCTTCGGAGAGTCGTAGGAAACAATATGCTGCAACAAAATAATGCGCTCTTTTGAGGCACCGTCAAGACAGAGCCAAAACTAATTCCTTTCTTTGGTTCTACGCCTCTGGGCGAGAAAAACTGGGAATCTGATTGGTGAGCCTGGTCTGATGTAGTAATCTTGGAAAACTATCGAGAGGTGGGTGGACGCTCCAGGAGAATTGACACTTGTCACTGGATGAGTGCTCCTCAGAGGCTAGCATTGGCTCTCGAAGAAAGTCCGAATGGTAAGAGAGAAAACAGCAAGAACTGCTAGTGAGAGAAACATTTGGAATTCTGCTCCAACTGTAGGATGATGTAACGCTTGCGTCGGGTGGATTTTCGGGATTCACGGGCATCGTACCAGACACAGCGGCCGCCGACAGCAGCACTGGCGGACAACACGGCGTTATAAAAGAACGGCGGGACCTGGAATTGCCATCGGCGTGTAGAGGTTACGAGGAACTCAGTAAACGGTAGAGTGTTAGTGAGAACAAGGAAGACGCCCTTCTGGCACGCATAATTGCAATAATCTTACGAACTCACATTTTGGCAGTCACTGTCGTCAGATCGCAGAAACGGATCATCGTGCTAGTAATGTAATCACCTACCTATCTGTCTGTCTTTAACCTACGCCAACCTTAGTCACTTGTAACTGTTTCATGTTCCTGTGATAATTTGTCAGTGAACAGGATGTTATTAAATATCTTTGACTTTCATTACACACGTATCTCAGTCGATCACAAAATTAAATTACAGCGTCACTATTCCACCACCCTTTTGAAGTCTGATGCAGGTTAATTACCTAACGGCGTAGACGGTGGGGGTAGTACACTTCTTCTGGTTGCTTTTCTTTCGTCTCTCTTCTCAGGCCTTCTTCTCTCTAACACAATTTCGTGTAAAAGTTCTTACCTTCGCGTGTCTGTTTCGAATGTCATCATTAAATACAAAGATTTTCGGCTGCTTTTGACCTTCACCGATCACTAATTTTAGATTTTTTAATGTTGGAATGCTGCAAAATTTATTGCCTGTACCTCCAAGAAACGTAGCACGTCTCTTTTCGATTCAGTTCCAGTTTTGCGATGTTTTTACAAGCTTCTTTGTCCTTTCTTCGTAAGTAATTGTCATTTTAGTCTCTTTTTAGTGTGACAATTTTTCGAAATATTTTTGTCTTTATTTCTCAGTTTGCTAAATCTGTTCTACTCTGAGTGTGATATTAGCATCAGTGGCATAGACTACTGAGCGTTTTAATATTATATTACCGGTCTGTTTCTTTACGTTTATATAGACAGAGTCTTTATTACTTTATGGTTTTAGGAGAGGGTTCGGTTGTTTTGGGGAAGGAGACCAGACAGCGAGGTCATCGGTCTCATCGGATTAGGGAAGGACGGGGAAGCAAGTCGCCCGTGCCCTTTCAAAGGAACCATCCCGGCATTTGCCTGGAGCGATTTAGGGAAATCACGGAAAACCTAAATCAGAATGGCCGGACGTGGGATTGAACCCTCGTCCTCCCGAATGCGAGTCCAGTGTCTAACCACTGCGCCACCTCGCTCGGTGGTGGTTTTAGGAGAAAAAACTTTCTCGATCTTAGTTCTATCGCCCGCATCTCGTGGTCGTGCGGTAGCGTTCTCGCTTCCCACGCCCGGGTTCCCGGGTTCGATTCCCGGCGGGGTCAGGGATTTTCTCTGCCTCGTGATGGCTGGGTGTTGTGTGACGTCCTTAGGTTAGTTAGGTTTAAGTAGTTCTAAGTTCTAGGGGACTGATGACCTAAGATGTTAAGTCCCATAGTGCTCAGAGCCATTTGAAACATTTTTATTAATTTCCTTATGGCCGTTGGGTGTAAGTTAATAACTGATTATTATCCGGGACACAGAGGTTCAACCGACACAAAAGGCCCCGAATTTAGGGGAGAAGCAGACATTAACACACTGCGGCAGTGAGCGACGTTCCGCTGCAAGCGGCAGACTAGCTAGTATCGGCGTGGCAATCAGTAACAGACCCGAGGCTACTGCCAGAGAAGCCACGAACTACTCCCGCGCCTCCCGGCGGCGAGTGCCCCTATGCAGGACACAGAGTGTGCCGAGTGCGCGGAACGCTGCCGACATTTCAGCTTAAGGCCTAATGTACAACGGAAGCGCAAACTTGCGACAAAGTGTCGTTCGATTATGCGCTGCAATGCGCGAGTAAAAGAAATGCGTAAGAACGGCGGCTCCGCTAGAGGGAGCGTACCGTTGTAGTCCGCTGTCGCGCGACCGCACACAAGCTTCAGTCCAGTTGGAATTTTGGCAGCCAGTGGTGCGACGCCTCGAAAGTCTGCGAGATGTTAATCAGGCCGGTGCAAGCGCTAAGATACTTGGGCGACCAGAGGACGCCTCAGGACAACACGAGGAATCAGAATGAGGTTTTCACTCTGCAGCGGAGTGTGCGCTGATATGAAACTTTCCTGCTAGAATTGTAGGAGAGCTTCTGTAAAGTTTGGAAAGTAGGAGACGAGGTACTGGCGGAAGTAAAGCTGTGAGGACGGGGCGTGAGTCGTGCTTGGCTAGCTCAGTTGGTTGAGCACCTGCCCGCGAAAGGCAAAGGTCCCGAATTGGAGTCTCGGTCCAGTACACAGTTTCAATCTACCAGGAAATTTTCAACACGAGGAATGTTAATTTCAAGTTGTGGGACGAGATAGCAATGGAATTACAAGGGACAGCTAATTTTCGTTTTCTGTCTCGTGTTTAGTGAGCAACGGAGATAGTACTGTAATTGTGCTTTTCCCTAGTTTGCCCTAAACTCTTAAAACCGTTTCGTTTTATACACTGTCTGAAAAAAAGAAAGTGAAGAACCCACAGGGATACGCGGAAACTCCACCGGCTGAGGGCAGCGGTGTGTTTTGTTATGTCTGTGATTGCGCTGTGAAGTCAGAACTTGGCACTGCAGGCCTGCTTACCAGTACGACGATTCAGCCTCTCTGGCCTGGACTGGAGCAGATCCGTACGTGTTGTGTCGGATCAGACCTGAGGTGTACGCTGGCCTCGGTAGAGTCCCAGCATCACGCGCGCACGTCACAGAGACGCTCGCCGTGTGTAGGCGAGCGACGTCCACTGGAGGAACGGCACCGACGTGCTGTCGCACGAGAGGCACGGCGGCACATCGGCGCGGAGGCCGTCCACGACGTTCCCTCGAGCACTTCCGCCTCAGTCCCTGACGATCGTCGTCCGAGAACGTGCGCAACCGCAATTCGTTCCTCAATACAGTGCGACGCTTGCCGCCGTCTGGTGTTCATCCGTGCCGCACCACAACCTCCACTGCCGCCCTCCATACGTTTCCTTGCGTTGCGACACTGGTCCACTGACTCAGCTGACTGCCCCTCAGACCTGGATGTCGCACTATCGGACGAGCTGGCCAAACGCAGACCCTTCCAAACTCTTGTCAGGTGCCGATAGAGCTGGCTCGCATCAGTACGTGGCGTCCCTTGTGATCTTCTCACTGATCTCTCAAGATCTGACGCCGTTCCTACCCCAGTCCTGGAAACGACGCTAATGCACTCTGGTGGCCGTTGGGGTCTGACTCAGAAAATTGTTTTGCTATTTGGGGAGCAAAATAACTGATGATGTTCGAAGTAGAGAGGATATAAAATGTAGACTCGCAATGGCAAGGAAAGCGTTTGTGAAGAAGAGAAATTTGTTAACATCAAGTATAGATTTAAGTGTCAGGAAGTCGTTTCTGAAAGTATTTGTAAGGAGTGTAGCCATGTATGGAAGTGAAACGTGGACGATAAATAGTTTGGACAAGAAGAGAATAGAAGGTTTCGAAATGTGGTGCTACAGAAGGATGCTGAAGATTAGATGGGTAGATCACATAACTAATGACGAGGTATTGAATAGAATTGGGGAGGAGTTTGTGGCACAACTTGACTAGAAGAAGGGATCGGTTGGTAGGACATGTTCTGAGGCATCAAGGGATCACCAATTTAGTATTGGAAGTCAGCGTGGAGGGAGACCAAGAGATGAATACACTAAGCAGATTCAGAAGTATGTAGGTTGCAGTAGGTACCAGGAGATGAAGAGGCTTGCACAGGATAGAGTAGCATGGAGAGCTGCATCAAACCAGTCTCAGGACTGAAAACCATAACAACAACGATTCACACACCCGACGATAGTGCGTGCGTGTAAGAAATAACATCGACATCCCACTATGTCGTGTGTGCGCCATTTTTTTTCTTGTCGAGCAGTGTAATTAAAGAATCAGTATTTCGGTAACGTTTCTCGCTGATTTTAGGGGGCAGGTGTAGTCTGACAAGTTGTCATTCCCTTTTCTGAGACTCTCCCAAGTAAGAAGTAACTGAGGCAGGAGTTGGGACGTCCTAGTGCAATAGGACAAACGTGAGAACCGGTAAGCCAGTTACATTCTTATACCACATCTGTAGGACTTGACAACTTTATGTTAAATCTGATTTGCTTCTACACCATAACATACAAGAGAAACTTTGTAATGAGACAAGTGAATTATTAGAAGATACATTTACATAATCAATCTACCTCGGTAATTTTATTTAATGAGAGAATCAACGCTCTTGTGGAACCATTTATAATGTCCTTTGCACTGTTCCAACACAGTATTTTATTTCACGTAAGATATTATTCGTAGCCACTGTTGCCTCCATATTTTGTTTCTTCGTCTAGGAAGCCGAGGCGTGTCCAATGTATATATAAAAAGTAAAATGTAGAAAGACACGACAACATTGGCCAAAAGGCCAAGTGCATCGATTCAGATCGAAAGGCGTCGTGGGCAAAGAACGCGGTATTGTGGCGCCATGACGTTCCATAAAAGACTGACGCCGTGCGACTGCCCGTCACGTCTTCCCGCATTCTGCGGGACGGGAGGGCGCCGCGCCTGCAGCTGCCTGCTGCCTGCTGCCTGCCCCATCAGACATAGGCGACTGGGAGCGGCGGGCAGGGGTGGCACGCGGGCCGGCGACGAGGGCGCACCTCCCACCCGCAACCAGCCAGACGTCTCGCCCACTTCCTCAAATTCCTTCCCGCCGCAGTACCACACATTACCGGACACTGAGCATCTGAGACAATTCGTCATTCACCTCTACCACACATTAATATTAATACACTGAAGTGCGAAAGAAACTGGTATAGCCACGCGTATTCAAATACAGATATGTTAACAGGCAGAATACGGCGCTGCGGTCGGTCGGCAACGCCTACATAAGACAACAACTGTCTGGCACAGTTGTTAGACAGGTTACTGCGGCTACGATGGCAGGCTATCACAATTTAAGTGAGTTTTAACGTGGTGTTATAGTCGGCGCACCAGCAACGGGACACAGCATCTCCTAGGAAGTGATGAAGTGGGGATTTTCCCGTACGATCATTTCACGAGTATACCGTGAATATCAGAAATCCGCTAAAACATCAAATCTCTGACATCGCTGCGGCCGGAAAAAGATCCCGCAAGAACAGGGCCAACGACGACTAAAGAGAATCCTTCAACGTGACAGAAGTGCAACCCTTCCACAAATTGCTGCAGATTTCAATGCTGGGCCATCAACAAGTGTTAGCGTGTGAACCATTCAACGAAACATCATCGATATGGACTTCCGGAGCCGAAGGCCCACTCGTGTAGCCTTGATGACTCCATGACACAAAGCTTTACGCCTCGCCTCGGCCCGTCAACACTGTTCATGACTGGAAACTTGTTGCCTGGTCGGGCGAGTATCGTTTCAAATTATATCGAGCCGATGGACGTGTACGGGTACGGGGACAACCACATGGCTCTGAGCAGACATCTGAGATCATCAGTCCCCTAGAACGTAGAACTACTTAAACCTAAGGACATCACACACATCCATGCCCGAGGCAGGATTCGAACCTGCAACCGTAGCGGTTGCGCGGTTCCAGACTGAGCCGCCTACAACTGCTCGGCCACTCCGGCCGGCCCAACCACATGAATCCATGGACGCTGCATCTCAGCAGGGAAGTGTTCAAGTTGATGGACATTCTGTAATAGTCTGGGGCGTGTGCCGTTCGAGTGATATCGGTCTCCTGATACGTCTAGGTTACGGCTCTGAGAAGTGTCACGTACATAAACATTCTGTCTGATCAACTGCATCCATTCATGTCCACTGTGCATTCCGACGGACCTCGGCAACTCCACAAGGACAATGCGACACCCGGAGCGTCCAGAATTGCTACAGAGTGGCTCTAGGAACACTCTTCTGCATTTAAACACTTCCGCTGCCCACCAGAGATGTGAACATTATTGAGTATATGTGGGATGTCTTGCAAGGTGCTGTTCAGTAGAGATCTCCACTTCCTCGTACTATGGCGGATTTGTGGACAGCCCTGCAGCATTCATGGTGTCAATTCCCGCCAGCACTACTTAAGACATTACCCGAGTTCATGCCACATCGTGTTGTGTCACTTCTGCCTGTTTGCGGGGGCCCTACACAATATTAGGCACGTGTGCCAGTTTCTTTGTATCCTCAGTTTAGCTCGACGTGTTAGCCCGACGCTGCACCTTACGTTTTACGTATCTGATACGGGTATAGAGGAATTCACTCTGTCATCTCTCGCAGCGTCCTCCGTTCGTAATGTTTGAAACTACTGAGCGAATACCACAATGGATTTCGCGCTCACTGAGATCAAATAAAGAGAGTTTACTTCACACTCTTAGAAAACAAGATATTCCACTCTGAATTCTTGCAGAGACTTCGGTACACCCGATTCACCATATTTCGATTTCGGGTTACCATCTGTTTCGAAGGAATCGCGATGATGCCTGTGAGGTTACTGCTATACTGATTCAGCATCGACCGAATACACGTGCCTGGATTCAGGTACCAGCGCGGGGACTGCTGAGGCAGTGCGAGTACATTTAATGGCTTCCGAACGTGAGATAGCACCGCAGAGAACCCGTGAGCAATCGCCCGATTTGATCGACGATATCGAGCACCCACAGATAACAATGCGTGACTTGAGTGTGCATCGTGCGGTTTGGGGCCGACGTGTACTGACACACACAAGACTACTAGAAGAGCTAAAAGAAGAGGACGACTTCACAATCCTGCACGATACAACGTCTGGTCAGCTCATCACGCCAGAACAACACCCCAGCGCCGTGCCCATTTGCTCCTCATCGCCTAGTATTGCGACAGCCGCCACAGTGCTCTAGGAACGTCTTGGCTCTGACCACCTACCAGTTTTCATGACACTGCCGGACGGCTCGCACGGCAATAAAAACCGCTCTCCCGCTTACAAATGTACACTACTGGCCATTAAAATTGCTACACCACGAAGATGACGTGCTACAGACGCCAAATTTAACCGACAGGAAGAAGATGCTGTGATATGCAAATTATTAGCTTTTCAGAGCATTCACACAAGGTTGGCGCCGGTGGCGACACCTCAACGTGCTGACATGAGGAAAGTTTCCAACCGATTTCTCATACACAAACACCAGTTGATCGGCGTTGCTTGGTGAAACGTTGTTGTGATGCCTCGTGTAAGGAGGAGAAATACGTACCATCACTTTTGCGACTCTGATAAAGGTCGGATTGTAGCCTATGGCGATTGTGGTTCATCGTATCGCGACATTGCTGCTCGCGTTGGTCGAGATCCAACGACTGTTAGCAGAATATGGAATCGGTGGGTTCAGGAGGGTAATACGGAACGCCGTAATGGATCACAACGGCCTCGTATCACAAGCAGTCGACATGACACGCATCTTATCCGCATAGCTGTAACGGATCGTGCAGCCACGTCTCGATTCCTGAGTCAACAGATGGGGACGTTTGAAGACAAAAACCATCTGCACGAACAGTTCCACGACGTTTGCAGCAGCATGGACTATCAGCTCGGAGACCATGGCTGCGGTTACCCTTGACGCTGCATCACAGACAGGAGCGCCTGCGATGGTGTAGTCAACGACGAACCTGGGTGTGCGCATGGCAAAACGTCATTTTTTCGGATGAATCCAGGTTCTGTTTACAGCATCGTGATGGTCGCATCCGTGTTTGGCGACATCGAGGTGAACGCACATTGGAAGCATGTATTCGTCATCGCCATACTGGCGTATCACCCGGCATGATGGTATGGGGTGCCATTGGTTACACGTCTCGGTCACCTCTTGTTCGCACTGACGGCACTTTGAACAGTGGACGTTACATTTCAGATGTGTTACGACCCGTGGCTCTAGCCTTCATTCGATCCCTGCGAAACGCTACATTTCAGCAGGATAATGCACGACCGCATGTTGCAGGTCCTGTACGGGCCTTTCTGGATACAGGAAATGTTCGACTGCTGCCCTGGCCAGCGCATTCTCCAGATCTCTCACCAATTGAAAACGTGTGGTCAATGGTGGCCGAGAAACTGACTCGTGACAATACGCCAGTCACTACTCTCGATGAACCGTGGTATCGTGTTGAAACTGCATGGGCAGCTTGTCCTGTACACGCCATCCAAGCTCTATTTGACTCAATGCCCAGGCGTATCAAGGCCGTTTATTACGGCCAGAGGTGCTTGTTCTGGGTACTGATTTCTCAGGATCTATGCACCCAAACCGTGAAAATGCAATCACATGTGAGTTTGAGTGTAATATGTTTGTCCAGTGAATACCCGTTTATCATCTGCATTTCTTCTTGGTGTAGCAATTTTAATGGCCGGTAGTGTAATAGTAAAAAAAGGCGGCTCGGAAGCATACAGAACGAGACTACGTAGGAACTGAACCACTACGTCGGATGTGACAACTCTTGCGAACACTGAGCCAGCTGAGTTGAGTGCGGCGACACCACCGCGACCAAACGCCGCGCCCCGCGCCATCCCGTCCGGGCAGCACACGTTCGCCAGTTTGGTGGGAAGCAGACCGTAACGCTGCCGTTCCCAAAGACGGGGAGCGTTGTGGATTTGAGGCGGCGCCCAGCACTCGAACTTCATATGCAATTCAGTCGTGCACGAGCGACTGCGAAGCGCATATTGGAACGAAACGAGAGGGCGAACTGGAAAATACTTTGTGTTACTTTCAACAAAGCCACTACAGTGACCTCAGTCTGGAACAAGATGTATCGTATCCAGTATATCTGATACACTCTTTACGCGCACGGCACAGTTTTTTGACTGCAGTTTTACATTATACCACACCGGATTCAGCGGAACACAATTTGGAAGACGTCCAACTGGAAAATGACCTACGTCATATTCTCAATAAACGATTCTCTGAAAAGGATCTCCATTGTCCACTGGCACGAAATACGAATACTACTCCAGGACCCGGCAACATATCGCACATTGCGATTAGGCTCCTTCCGGAGGTGGGGAAAACAATTATAGCTCAAAATCTATCACGCAGTGTGGTTCACTCGTATCGATATCCCGGAGCTGAAAACCGGCACACTGCCTCTGTTTACAAGAGGTCGAAGCTGCCAGCAGCAGGCACTCCACGTAGAAGAATAACACTGCTGTCATGCTTTCAGAACCCGGGATTATACGCAGACTAGAAAGGTGCGCAGAAAATGAGAATTTTCTCCGAACTGGCGATACGGGTTTAGAAAAGGCGGAGGCAGCTCAGTTTCCGACATCGGTCTGGTTATGGACGTGCACGTTTCAGCTGCCGAAAGCAAGTACTGCGTGTGCTGGCTGCTTATACGCAACTCAGCAAAGCCGATGACCGCTCTTACTACTAGCGCAACACTTAAATGAGTCGGGCGCGCCATACGCTTATCCGTGACGTCTACTGAGCCACAGAGCACTAATTGCACGTGGAGATAAGGGCTGCAAAGGTCCCCGATACACGAGCAAAAGTTTGACTCCAGGTTCGATTTTATCGTCACTACATTTTAAGCTTTACAAGACTATGTTAAGATAATATAATACGGAGGCGATCTACGTTTCTACACTTCCTCTCGATATGAGAAAGTTTCAGGGGTGGTTGCATCGGAATTGCTTAGAAACATTGCCAGCCATATTCGCGACCTGCCTTCTCACGCGACGTAGATGGCGAAACCCAAGAACGATGTTACTCGGTCCTTTCCGTATCCCTGTCTAAGCTGTCATGCATCTTGGCCTCTATATTGACCCGAAGCTCAACTGGTCCACAAACCTGAAGCACATTAGACAACAGAAACGGCTGTTAATATTGTACACTGAATCACGCGAGGTTGGCGGGGGTGTCGCCCTGAGAGTACCGCATCTATTGCTCTGTATCGTGCACGGACCACGGTCGACTCTGCTACGGCTCGGTCACTGACTCTCCGCTATAAACGCCTGACAGATGCGACCTTAAAGCACCGGGCACTGCCTGGGTGCTCTGCCGTCAGTCCCTACAAATGCTCTTCTTGTCGAAGCTAATAAGCCTCCGTTTAAATTCAGTAGACAGTACATAGGCTCCAAAAATCTATTCAAACGTGCACCGTTTTGGAAGGAACCTTTGTTTTCGAGGTTTCCCGTGTTGACTGAGAAATGCTTGATTAGTAGATACTTTTTAAAAGGAAACTTCCATCATTAGCGTATGTCTTTTATGATATTTCACCTCTGTTGCCGTGTTACAAGAGTTCCACCCATTGCTCTTCCACGATAGAATACAGAAATACGACAAGAGATTCAGATGTTCGCACAGATAAATCACACTTGGTGCGTAATACGAGCTGGCAGCTGCTATGTGGGTAATTGGGCACCGTGGTATCAGGATCAATGAAATTGTCGACGCTGACGCTAAGACTCCCATCTAACATGGGAAAAAAATGTACGAACATGTTCCTTATACAGACCATTTGCAGGTCGTCCGGCGGCATATCAGAACCTTGTGCAACGATAACTGGCGGCTATCGTCCCAGCAAACGGGAACCCGTTACGCAGCCACGCCACCAAACATGCCACAGTGACCGTGGTAGTCGGTTGGCAAGCAGCACAGAATGTTTCTCGTCGTCCTGTGTCGCCTCTGCTTTAATCACGGACGGTTCTGACTGCACATGCCATCATCTACAGCTGACTGACTCGTCACGGCGCCGGCCGATGTGGCCGAGTGGTTCTAGGCGCTTCAGTCCGGAACCGCGCTGCTGCTACGGTCGCAGGTTCGAATCCTGCCTCGGGCCTGGATGTGTGTTATGTCCTTAGGTTAGTTAGGTTGAAGTAGTTCTCTAAGTCTATGGGACGGATGACCTCAGCAGTTAATTCCCATAGTGATCAGAGCCATTTGAACCATATGCTCATCATGCCTTTGTGGTTTTGGCGAAGAGGAGGAGGACACCGAGCACATAATTTTCGGCCGCCCACTGCGCCAGCACGCGACAACCAATTTTTGCAGCGTGTAGTGCTTCGTATGCGCTCCGACAGAAAAAACATCTCAACACTAACAAATAATTAATGTATAGTAATGAAATCTGAGGAAAGTATTTTTCTAGGAAACATATTTAATTGATTAACACTCCAAGATCACAGGTTAACTTAACTGTGAGATACGCCATTGGAAATTTGAAATGCTGGCAGTAACAACGGGTGTAGCCGCCAGAATGTTGAATGCAAGCATACGAACGTGCATGTATTATGATGTACAGGTGCCTGACGTCAGTTCGTGGGGTAGAATTGCGCGCCTGTTCCGCTGTTTCGCATGACGCTGTAGTCGCCGTCCGAAGACGTCCGATCTGTGCGCGATTGGAGACAGATCTGGTTATCGTGCCGGCCAAAATACTGACACTCTTTAGACCGTGTTGGGTTACAACTGCGGTATATGGGCGAGCGTTACCCCCTTGGAAAACACCCCCTGGAAGCTGTTCATGAATGGCAGCACAACAGGTCGAATCACACATTTTCAGTCAGCATGCATGGGATAACGACGACAGCGCTCCAGCTGTCAAAATAAATCGCACCCCGGACCATAACTCCAGATGTAGGTCCAGTGCGCCCAGAACGCAGACAGGTTGGCTGCAGCTCCTCAACTGACCTCCTAACCAACACACGACCATCAGTGGCTCCGAGGCCAGAGGCAGAAACAGATTTCGTCGGAGAACACAATGGACATCTACCCTGCCCTTCAATGAGCTCTCGCTTGACACCACTCAAGTCCCAAATCGTGGTGGTTTGGGGTCGGTGAAATGCATGCTACATCTGTCTCGAAGCTATCCTAGAAGAAACCAGTTTGTAACAGAATGAGATTTCCACTCTGCAGCGGAGTGTGCGCTGATATTAAACTTCCTGGCAGATTAAAACTGTGTGCCCGACCGAGATTCGAACTCGGGACCTTTGCCTTTCGCGGGCAAGTGCTCTACCATCTGAGCTACCGAAGCACAACTCACGCCCGGTCCACGAGTGCAACCTCATTCTGGAAACATCCCCCAGGCTGTGGCTAAGCCATGTTTCCGCAATATCCTTTCTTTCAGGAGTGCTAGTTCTGCATGGTTCGCAGGAGAGCTTCTGTAAAGTTTGGAAGGTAGGAGACGAGATACTGGCAGAAGTAAAGCTATGAGGACCGGGCGTGAGTCGTGCTTCGGTAGCTCAGATGGTAGAGCACTTGCCCGCGAAAGGCAAAGGTCCCGAGTTCGAGTCTCGGTCGGGCACACAGTTTTAATCTACCAGGAACTATCAGTTTGTAACAGATCGTTGTGTCACTGTGCAGCCATCTGCTGCTCAAATTGCTGCTGTCCTCTACCTACACTGCTCTAAATTACATCATATGGCATGCATTCGCTGAACTAAACATTTTACTAAAAATACTTTGGTGACCAAATGTTAATGAAACGTCGTTTCATGCAGTATGTATGCGCGTAATGACAGTGTTACTAGCTACATGCACTACACGCTGTCGACTTATTTGACATTGCGATGCAATTTCGTGAGCACGTCAATGAAATAAACAATTTACTAACAATGATTTGTTAACCACCAAAATCACATAACGTTAATTTTGTCTTTAAAAAAGCTTTATCTTTTATTTAAGCATGTGTCCTAATTGTTGACTATGTACTGAGACGCACAGTTGCAGTCATCGTTCTAAAGAACGAAGAGCAGATGTAATTACAGTGGATGATGTGGTGGAGCATCAACTGGCGATTCGGCTACACAAGTTGTCTGCGTAGTTGGTGTTTCTTCACAGACTGCATCTTTGAGACCTCCCCAAAGAAAGAAATCGAGAGAACCGTCAAACCGAGGTCCTCGCAGGGCATTTGACAGCAGATTTTCGTCCTCTCTATCGTCCAGGAAAGTTTTTACTCAGTATTTAAGTTGCAACAGGGGACGAGTGAGCTGGACTACCGTCGTGTTGCAGCCACATACACTGTCGAATACCCAGAGGTACCTCTTCTAGAAGAACCAGCAAAATGTTCGTCAGAAAGCGTACGTGTGAACGGCATTTAGAGCGACTGAGATGAAGTAAGCTCCCAGAATGTAATTTCCTGTGATGCCACACCATACGTTTACGCTCCACGGCCGTTGATGTTGCACCTGACGAAGCCAGTATGGATTTTCGGCTGCCCAGTAGTACATATTATGCGAATTTACATTAGCGCGGTTAGTAAACGTTACTTCCTCGGTAAAGAGCTCATGTTGGAGAAACTGACGGTCGTCTCTCAGTTGCTGAAGAGCAAACGTAGAACATTCTGTGCGACGTTCAAGATCGCGGTCGTCGAGTGCCGGATGTAGAGACAGACGACAGGGATGGGAATTACGTCGATGCAGGATGCGAATCACACTCGTCTGCCTAATTCCACATTCCTTGGCAGTATGTCTCGTACCACTGTGCGGATTCATTAGCGTCATAGCCACAACAGCTTCTTCGTGTTCTCTGCCAGCTGCAGCCTTCTTCCTCGCCCTCTTTTTGATGTTCCAGCAGCCTGTCGCACTAGCGCCTTGCAATTCGTGCAGCTGCCTGGACCATCGGACGTTGGCCGTCCAGGTGGACAGCCCTGCACGAGAGCCCTGGTTGGCGGCATCTGCAACGATAGTGCCGACTCCGGCCTCCGTGCTCTCACATTCTAGCACATTTCTCGAATTTTTTACGACAGTTTCAAAGTCCACATTAACAAATACTTTATCACTGTAATTTTCTTCTGAAAAGCTGTCAAATGCAGTTATAAAAACTATACGATTCCATTAAAACAAACGTACTTGCTTTAATATCTCCTTTGATACAAGCGCTAAGGGAAGTAAGTGCCCTTCGATGCTCTAAAATTTGCCGAAAACAGCTTTTCGATGTGCATAACCATTCATGAAATAAAAGGTGTGTTACATCTTATGTGACTGTATATTGTGTGTGTTTGCTTATGTCACTTAATTTGCAGCTTATAATGAATCAAAGGGTACCTTTGTGGATAGCCGGCCGGAGTGGCCGAGCGGTTCTAGGCGCGTCAGTCTGGAACCGCGCGACCGCTATGGTCGCAGGTTCGAATCCTGCCTCGGGCATGGATGTGTGAGATGTCCTTAGGTTAGTTAGGTTTAAGTACTTCTAAGTTCTAGGGGACTGATGACCACAGCAGTTAAGTCCCATAGTGCTCAGAGCCATTTGAACCATTTGAACCATCAAAAAGTCGGTATAAACTTGAAAACTGAATAAATTACGGATTGATACACATGCTTGGGATGACATGGGGTTTTGTTAGAACCAATAAAATACAAACGTTCAAAAAATGTCCGACACATGGCGCTTCATCTGATCAGAATAGCAATGATTAGCACAACAAAGTAAGACAAAGCAGATATTCTTTACAGGAAATGCTCAATATGTCCACCATCATTCCTCAACAATAGCTGTAGTCGAGGAATAATGTTGTGAACAGCACTGTAAAGCATGTCCGGTGTTACGGTGAGGCATTGGCGTCGGATGTTGTCTTTCAGCATCCCTAGAGATGTCGGTCGATCACGATACACTTGCGACTTCAGGTAATCCCAAAGCCAATAATCACACGGACTGAGGTCTGGGGACCTGGGAGGCCAAGCATGATGAAAGTGGCGGCTGAGCACAGGATCATCACCAAACGACGCGCGCAAGAGATTTTTCACGCGTCTAGCAATACTTTTGTTTGTTTTTTGGTTCTAATAAAACCCCATGTCATTCCAAGCATGAGTGTCAATTTTTACCTCTCTATCTACATTATTCCGTGGTTTATTAAGTTTTCAAATTTATACTGACTTTTTGATCACCCGGTACAAGCTAAAACTCATTAATAGAAACAGGTTGTTAGTAAAACACCCCTATTCGCAGACATTGGTACCGAGTTCTTCATTCATTAAATTTAATATTTAGAAACTATCAAGCACGTTTTGATACTACATTCCTGTAACCGTGTAATATTACATTTACTTTTATCTGTTACATGAAAAGAGGTTTCTAAATATCTGAATACACAGCAATTACTGTTCGATACAATATCAAACACTTTACATGAAATATTGTAAACAGTTGCGTGAACAGGTTAACCAAGCACAAGGTGAACGCTGCCGAGCGGCCGGCCCACCCTCGTGACGTAAGCGCCGCGCCCGCCACAGTCGTGGGTGCCGACGCTCGCCGCTCCCGGCCCTAGCGCCGTCATGGCGCGATGCCACACCCAGTTCTGTCCTAGCGCGTACGATTGTTTTGTACCAAAAAGTGAACGTGAGTAGCGGTAGGGTTCGGTCATAGTTGTGGGCGGGCAATAGCGTGTAGTACAGTACTCAGCATACAACAAATGTTAATCACGCCACCAAAATCACGTCATGTACTTTGCCACACCAAAATAATTGTTGCAAAAGGAACTGATAATTACTATTGTCGATTGGTTAATTGATCTGAGGTAAGGGACCAAACAGCGAGGTCATCGGCCCCATCGGATTAGGGAAGTATGGGGAAGGAAGTCAGACGTGCTTTTCAAAGGAACCACCCAGTCATTTGCCTGAAGCGATTTAGGGAAATCACGGAAAACCTAAATCAGGACGGCTGAATGTGGGATTGAACCGCCGTCCACCACTGCCTCACCTCACTCGATACTGTTGTAAAGTCAATACCACAAAAATGTATGCACGACTACTTGCAACCAACTTTGGAATGACGACATTTACCAGTTTGTTGACTACTACTCAGTGAAGATTTCAGCCCTGACAATGATAAAATTCGTTAATGATTGAATCTTAAATGCAATTCACTGTAATATAAAAACCTGTTAAGCATTGAAGACGCTTAGCCACTGTGTGGAAAATTTTAAAGTGTACAACTGTTAGATATAAACTTAACACAATTTGCTGATATTACTTTGAAGGCAATTTTCGCTAACTACTCAGACGTGGTCTTGTATGCAACAGATAACTATCACTTTAGTCTACACTTTATAGCTTTGAGAGAAAAGATCATCACACGCAAAAATCTCCCGTAAAACGCTGTGTGTAGCTTCAATATCCACCACAGTAGTTACTTTCCTTAATGCAAGAACATTTACGGTACCTTTCGTTGTCGCCTTACGCGACACGTCGTTCTGTTCACGCACTATACTCTATTTATTTTAACTGGTAAAGATCATTCACTTATCTTACGTTTTCTTTCCACGTAGCTGCGCGTATTGTGGCGCCATGTCACGGATTGCGCGGTCCCTCCCGCCGGAGGTTCGCGTCCTCCCTCGGATATGGGTGTGTGTGTCGTTCTTAGCATAAGTTAGTTTAAGTTGTGTGTAAGTCTAGGAGCCGATGACCTCAGCAGTTCCTTAGGAATTCACACACATTTCGTTTCATGTAATCATCGTAAATAATCAATGCTATAACTCACATTCAACCAGCTATTTTAGCCGAGAAGTATCCTGCTACAATTATACAGTTTAGGAAAGTCGTTTGCCTTGTATAAAACCCAGAAAAATATATTATTTAACTTTTACATTTCTTCAGAGGCCATGGCTTTCATAAGATGGATTCCTACTCCACAGTACATGCTACAAACTAGTCTTTTACTTGGTTGCTGAGCATAGTTTATCAGCCCGAACAAGAGATGCAGCAAATAGTAATGGCTCGACAATTGTATTTATTGTTACGAGTCTTGGCCAGCATAAGGGTTCTCGTAGTTGCGTAGTACGTAGAGCACGCCAGAACACACTATTGCCAAATTGGCAATTAAATATAGCCGCTTCTTCTTACTGGGATTTCTGTTGCTCAAAATGCACTGTAGTGTTGTCGGTAGCTATTTTTAAGTCGTTCATCCTTGGCTTTCTTCACAAAAGCTCACTTTACCACCAAACAGAATACGTAGTTTTTTTACACATTCACTCTTATAAAGCCGTACTCGAACTGTACAAACACTGTGCTCTTAGACAAAAGCAGCAGGAGCCTCTCTTGCTGCCAGTTAATATGCGGGAGTTCCCCTCATCTTCAAAATATTTAAGTCACGAACCCATTCATAATTTTTTATATAGTCACAATACATTTAAAAATAATAAAAAAAATCTTTTACGAAACATGTTACTTGAAGAGTATCGTTTCTAAATAGTCGTCAGCGTTTGGATTGCACTTTTTTCTTTAGGTCGCAGCACCACTGAGCCACGTCTATGCATTTTGTTTAGTAGTATACTTCGGCCGCTAGATCGCAGATGACTACACCAGGCGCTCAGTGTCGCCTCGCTGCCTGCTATACTCGAGCATCCTCTGATGCCTGGCGAACGCCCGTGATTAACAAAGTTGCGAGGAAGATCTATTTGCGTGGCCAGGAACTTGTAGTGATTCGTGTATCAAGCGACACGCGCCAGCTCAGGGCTGCCGCCGGCGAGGGCGTCGGTCGGGTCGACCACTCCCAAGCGCGACTTGGGCGGCTGAAATGATGTCACGGGAGCCGGGCAGGGACGTCCCACGTGTGTGCCACGCGTACCGAGCTCTCCTTTACCGGCAGCCTACAAATACTCACGTGGCGAGGGGAGCGGTGCAGCTCAGCTATGTACGCCGCGGTTGTTCAGTGATGTAGAAACGTTTGTGAGTTCTGTGGTGTCACCGCCAGACACCACACTTGCTAGGTGGTAGCCTTTAAATCGGTCGGGGTCCGTTATTATACGTCGGACCCGCGTGTCGCCACTGTCAGTGATTGCAGACCGAGGGCCGCCACACGGCAGGTCTAGCCTAGAGAGACTCCCTAGCACTCGCCCCAGTTGTACAGCCGACTTAGCTAGCGATGGTTCACTGACTACATACGCTGTCATTTGCAGAGACGACTATTTAGGATAGCCTTCAGCTACGTCATTTGCCACGACCTAGCAAGGCGCCATATTTTTCACGACTGTATTCTGAACTGATAATATTGTGACTCATGTACCGTCAGAGCGGTTCTAGGCGCTTCAGCCTGGATCCGCGCGACCGCTACGGTCGCAGGTTCGAATCCTGCCTCGGGCATGGCTGTGTGTGATGTCCTTAGGTTAGTTAGGTTTAAGTAGTTCTGAGTTCTAGGGGACTGATGACCTCAGATGTTAAGTCCCATAGCGCTCAGAGCCATTTGAACCATGTACCGTCAAGAGCAACGTTGATCATTAATGGATTGAAGTTAAGTATGAAACTCGTTACGTCCGCTTACTGAATTCTAATTCCTTCTCATGTTCCAGACTTCACGTCAGTATAGTTCTTCCCTCTTCACGCCAGCCTGCGTGAGCTAAAGCGCGTGCATTTGGGCCTCCTCTAGTAACACGGTGTTCGCTCTTCTGCCAACACAACAATTTCTTTGCCGAGTTGCGTAATATCTGCCCAGACAGTATTGAACACGCAGCAGTCTGCAGAAACGCCATAAACTTCACTCTAGTTGCATGGAAGTACACCTGACGAGGGGTTAACAAATGTGTGTAAAGGCGGCATGGAACAAATTAATAACGCCGCAGAGTGTGTGCGGCGAGCCTTATTTGCCATCCGAGCGGAGGACTTCGCAGAGTGCAGTGTGGGCGGTGGGCGTTGCCGTCCCCTCCTCGCACCCCCCTCCCCTCCCGCCTTACGCGACGCCGGCTGCTGCAGCCAGCCAGGCAGCCAGGCAGGGAGGCAGGCAGGCAGTTCTGGCTGTGGTGGAGCGGCGCAGCCACTGCCGCCAAGTTCCGCCCGTCAGATAAGCTGCTGGCCGCATCCTCGTTTTGCAACCGTGTGGAAATCCTCCTGATGCAACGTCCGCCCTTGGGACGCCGCACAGCGCCACAAGAGAACTCTACGGAAGCGTCCGACACCGTCGCTGGAAAACACTACACGCCATTCTCCCCAGACGCCATTACTTTTCCCCACGTCTTAGCTGCGGCATTTTTGTACAAAATTTACGCCAATAAGTGCAAAAATAATGTACAGAAGAACAGGAAGAAAAACTGAACATGTACTGCATAAAGACACGTTTGTTTCCAGGAAGGTGAAAGATATCAATGAAGAACTCTGACATAGCCGATGTAAGATTGGGACACTTCCCAGCGTTTTGCGACCAGAACTGAGACTAGGAACAAGTTGCTGACAGTTCTTTCGCGGCTGCGTCTAAAGAGCTGAAACGGGCGGTTAATGAGCACCATGTACGGAGCACTAGTCCGAGTGCTGATACTGGGACTTCAGGGCAGACAAGTTGGACAAGGGTACAAGGCCGGGTTGCAGCGGTTCTTCTACTCTTACCTCGAACGAACAGCAAATGAAGTGAAAGAAAATTTGGACAGAGTAATGCCAATGAACAGCGGTAGCAGCGCTGAGATGGCACGGCTGTTGTGGGCGACAGCGCACTCAACACCGAGCTGGACTCGCATTGGGGAGGACGACGGTTCAATCCCGCGTCCGGCCATCCTGATTTAGGTTTTCCGTGATTTCCTTAAATCTCTCCAGGCAAATGCTGGGGTGGTTCCTTTCAAAGGGCACGGCCGACTTCCTTCCCCATCCTTCACTAATCCGATGAGACCGATGACCTCTTCCCCCAAACAACCCAACCCAACACCGAGTGTGGCCCACCGTTTCTGACTGCCCAGAACAGCGTACAGCGAGTAGTTAGGTGCGTGGCACCCAGTCCCATTTGCAAGACTGGCCTCTCAAAGGATTCCAGACGCAACAAAAATCTGAATTTAAATATTTCATACAAATATTTACCGAATTTAAACATTCAAAATGCGGTCGTGAACTACCCGTTAAGAAGTATAATGGTTCAAATGGCTCTGAGCACTACGGGCCTTAACTTCTGAGGTCATCAGTCCCCCAGACCTTAGAACTAATTAAACCTAACTAACCTAAGGACGTCACACACATGCATGCCCGAGGCAGGATTCCAACCTGCGACCGTAGCGGTCGCGCAGTTCCAGACTGTAGCGCCTAGAACCACTCGGCCACCCCGGCCGGCCGTTAAGAAGTATAATCTTATGTTACAGGGTAGCACAAAAGGTCGGGTATTGAAGTTAGAAACTGTGCACGCGTCTCGAACTAGCATAGCTCACGTCTCGCAAATTACACAGACTGTAGTATTTGAGAATGGGCGCACGTATCCATTTACACCAAATTTTAACCTAATTTCAAACCTTTTCTAAACATTTTTATCGCTCGCATATTGAACGTCAAATATTTGACACGTTAATTCATTCGTAAAGTAATGAGAAGTTGAAAGCTGCTTCGTACATGGGACTTGCTTTCTCGTTTAAATGTATAAATTTCATAGTAGAATCGAAACAGATGTTTCATACTCGTGCTGTTTTAAGTCGTCGAAGACTATGGAACGCTGTGCTCTTTCGAGTCTACTACGACAGCTGTTATGTATGTAAATGACGAATACGTTACGAAGTGAGCACTTCATATCGGCACATAGCGAAAGTGAGGCGGTCGTGTAGAATAAATGACTGAACGTAAGTAGCCGAGGTGGAAAATTGAACTCGCTTTTAAGAATTTTTTCGGCAACAGACCTCTGCTGACATCAAGTATTGATACGGAACAAAAGAAGTAGTCACTGAAAGGATTCGTCTGCAGCATCTGTGCAAGTCAAACGTGGGCCTCCGGAAATCTGCGAAGTATGTGAAATATGGTGCTAGCGAAGCATGTAAAAATTGCTTCGGTAGATGAAGTACAAGATGAAGACGCACTAACCAGAACAGCTGAAGACTCGTAGCAGCAGACGAAAGAGGCCAGTCGGGCAGCTGCCGAGGCGTGCAGCAGGGGCTGGAAACAGCAGCAGAGCCGCCAGGGAGGAAATTCTGCAGCAGGGTAGTAGCGGGCCGTGTAGTTGCAAGAGACAGGAGGAAGAAGAGGGGGACACGCCACCGAGCCAGTCGAAAGGCTGGTGACTCGGGAAGAGAAGCGCGTTGGGGCCGGTTCAGGCTCAGCACTGGTACTCCACACACAAGGCCAGGCGATAGCTAAAGCGTCTGCTGAGCTCCCCCTAGCTGAGAACAGGACATTAGCACCCAGCGAACTACACCTTACACATTTTGGTGAGCTAGATGCAAATATGGCTCAAACAGCATTCTTGAACCGTTCGCAGTGGCGTCGATTTCATTTACAGTTGCATTGCACTAAGTCTTCCAACGAATCGAAGTCTTATATTCGCCTTCTCCAGTACTTCCTACCCGATAAATCGTTTCTACGTACTCGGAACATCAACAGGTCCTGTTCCGATTCCCTGGGATACGGCCGATGTCACTTCCTTCAACAGTGAAGCCTTCACACTTCAGTATAACAGTCACAAACCGAGCGAGGCAGTCGCACGCGTGTGAGGTTATTCAGTACGATGATACGTTGGTTGCTAGCCGGCTATGCGGTAGCGCGTCGGACACCTTTCGGAAATCCAGGAATGAGACAGCCACCTGCCCAGCTGTGTCCGCTGTTTGCGAGACACTGTGCGACAGTAAGACCGGACCAGTCCCGCTGCAGTGGTTTGCCCCGACTCCGTGCTGTTTCTGTCTGAACAGCTTGTTTCTCCGCAGGTTAGAAGGGCTGCAGGGCGCTGCAGCAGAAGCGCCTCGACTCCGCAGCTGCGCGCATCCGCTCTTCCAGCCTGGAGCGGCCTGCGCTCTGTTCCAGCCACGCGCCACTACCGACAACTCGCAACGCGAGGCATTCTCGACAAATGTCGCGCTAGCAGAGCGCCAGTTAACGCACCCTATCTAACTGCAATTCCGACAGGGCTTTGTTCTTACGATGTTTTTGGCACTCTCGATTGTTTTCCAATATTGGGGGTAATTATACCAAAGTCTATAATTTGTCTGCCTGTGCGGCAGTCAAATGTTGGTGTCGTGGTATCCTTATGCGTGAATACACCGTCCGTCCAAAAAGTTCCGAGACTGGTCTCATTCCTCGCGTATTAAGTGCGATGGCAGCTTCAACGAACAACAGCCGTAAACAACAACTGTGCATTCGACCAGCCAGTTGTGAGCAAGCACTGTCTGGTTTAAATGACTTGTTAGTTGACATTCAACGCGCTGGAGCTGGTTTGCTCCATCAGAGCGCTCAACGTCACGCCGGCACTGTTCGCCGTTTGAAACCTGCCACAACAAATCCTCAGTTTTTTTCCAACTGCTTGTCCGCCATTCTTCCTTGGTGTTTGTAGATCCAGAATTTTGGGTCTGGGTCTTCCGTTTCACATATTGTCAGACGTGATAACCACACCAAAAACAACGCATGCACAACGACGGTAAGAACATACGCATGTTTCATGCGCAGCACTAGCCAGGCACTGCCGGATCCTCGCGCACAAGACGCGATCCGGTGTCACTTGTGCAACTACTGTGCTGTCATCACAGACGTCGGCCCACAGTAGATAAGCTTCCTAAAACACTGGATGACGCCGAACTTTCTGAAGGCAGCAAATCGTCGTTTCGACTGGTTCTGTACCAGGAGTGGATAAAAACCTATTATGACAAGTGTTTGTGTGCCGCAGTGGATAAGTTGCAGGTCCGACAAGCACGAAACTGTCGGTTCCTATCTTCACAGCTCATCAAAATCTTTTTTTTTGTATCTTTTATTTTTAATCCTTTTTCGCTTCATTTTCTTCTTCGTACTAACTGTTTTATTTGCTTTTCTTTTAGCTTCCTAGCATTCTTCTTTTTGTCTGGAACTTCCCTCTGTCAGCTATAACCTAGGACTGGTCATCGGTTGGTATCGCAGCAGCTCTTGTAGCCAGTGTAAAAAATGAAAGCAAGAAATTACAGTTTGCCTTTAGCGCTTTTTTTTTTAACTCTACTTTTCTGTCTTGAGCTTCTAGAAGTCAGCTTTAACCGCCGTGAATAAAGCGCGCGTGATTCAGTTGTACTTCCGCAGCTTGTTGACCGCCGTTTTCTCGGATGCATTGCACATCACGAGGTTATCGTTAGGTCACACCCGACGGCACCCGCTTCCAACATTGCTCCGCGTTACGTGTAGCACCACTTGAGCTCGTATGAAGTGACCCGACGTGTTGGCGTGCCGACTACAAGCGAACGATAACCGACGTGGCAACACTGTAGCAGCAAGTGATAGACGTCAACTAACTTGCGTAGTTTTAAGCGAACTATGGTGGTCCTGCGAACGCAGTATACCAGCGTTGTTGTGGCACAAATAGCGCTGGAGCAACATCTCTAAATCAAGTGTTCGAGACATTCTCGACAATGTTTTGAAGAAGGGGAGAGCGTGAGCAAAGTTCGCCCCGCACATCTTTGAGTCCACAACAGGAAAAAAAAAGGACACGTGCATGCCTACCGTGACTTGATCGAAAGGCAACACGTGGACGGCTTCTATGGAAAAAAAAACATCGCGGTTTACGAGACCTGGTGTTGTGGGTAAGAATCTATCACAAAACTACAAAGTGTGACTAAATTCACACTAAAAGTCAGCGATTTGACGGCATAACCGACTTTCAAGCCAATGTGACGTGGGGGTCGAACTACATCCAAAAGAAGGACTTTTTTGATGGCTTGACGTGGCTGTGTGAGCGTTCTGTGAGTTGCACTCACGTGGGGGCAGACTACGTGGAACACCTGAACATTTAAAACCCTGAATGTAAGCTTTGTATGTACTAAGTTTACACAACACCCAAAAGTTCCTACCATTTCCTTATCCATTTTTCCCCAGGAAGTTACTGGAAATTATTGTCGGCTACACATATGATTCTTTTCATACGGATGCACGTGTTCCCATTAAGTTTTTTTTGACGTGTTTATCTGGACCAAGGTTTGTATTACCCTGACCTTTAACCACAAGTATTCTGCGGTTTCTGCATTTGAACTAAATGTTTTCATTTCGACTTTTAAGCCATTTTTTTTTTTGTGAATGCGTATCATGGCGGCCAGACAAAGAAACTCTCTTGATTGTGGGAGCCGCGCGGGATTAGCCGAGAGGTCTGAGGCGCTGCACTGCTGGACTGTGCGGCTGGTCCTGGCGGAGATTCGAGTCCTCCCTCGGGCATGGGTGTGTGTGTTTGTCCTTAGGATAATTTAGATTAAGTAGTGTGTAAGCTTAGGGACTGATGATCTTAGCAGCTAAGTCCCATTAATATTTCACACACATTTGAACATTTTTTTCTGATGTGTGGGACGTGCGTGCAACCAACTCAGACCTCCTTCAACGCCGGCCGGGGTGGCCAAGCGGTTCTAGGCGCTACAGTCTGGAGCCGCACGACCGCAACGGTCGCAGGTTCGAATCCTGCCTCGGGCATGGATGTGTGTGAGATGTCCTTAGGTTAGTTAGGTTTAAGTAGTTCTAAGTTCTAGGGGACTGATGACCTCAGATGTTGAGTCCCATAGTGCTCAGAGCCATTTTGAATCTCCTTCAACGGCTGGCACCGCAAACATGAGTGGTGAATGGAATAAGTAATAACAATAACAACAATGACAAAACGTCTACCTGTAAAATGCTGGTGTCTACAAACGTAGCCGAGCGCATCTGAATTTCTCCTGTTCCTTCCGGGTGACACTATGAAGGTCCCAAAACTGGAGCAAAACTCTAGAATAGGTCGAATTTAGACTGACGGTAATGTGGTCTTAGAAATGCAGTAAAGTACACACTGATCAACCAGAACATTGTGGCACCGACCCGCTATCGATACACACCCGTCCACACGACAGCAGCGTCACCTGGCGAGGAATGTCTGTCTGCTAGTCAGACACACGCACGGCGCGTGTAGTACCAGCGAGCGTGCTGTCCGTGTGCAGAATGGAGAAGGCAAGCGATCTATCTGTCCGACCGATGACAGGTTGTGATGATCCGGAGGTTCGACATGAGCATTTCAGAAACTGCACGACTTGTCGGGTTTTCGAAAAGCGCTGTGGTCAGTGACGAAACCGAGGTGAAACCACGCCCAGATGTCGTGGGGTTGGGCGGCCACTCCTCATTACAGGTGTTGGACGTTGTAGGCTGGGCATACGGGTAAAACAGGACAGGCGGCGAACTAACGTCACACTTTAATGCCGGAAAGAGTACACGTTTGCCTGAGCACACGACGCACCGATGCGCCTCTGCAGGAGACCACCTGTGCATGTGACAATGTCAACACCATGGCGTCAGCAACTACGACTGAAACAGGCACGTGACCATCGGCAGTGGACGTTGGCGCAGTGGCAGGGCGATGCGTGGTCTGGTGAATCCCGATGCCTTCTTCGTCATGCCTATGGGAGGGCGCGAATGCTTCGTCTTGCACGGGAACAGGTGCTTGACACCCGTCGTGCGGCATGGAAACAAGCTGGCGACGGCTCCATTATGCTCTGGCGAACATTCACGTGGCCATCCGTGGCTCCAGTGGAGCTTGTACGGGGCACCATGATGGCCGAGGAGTATCGCACACTGGTTGCAGACCACGTACACTCCTTCATGACGACCACGGTTACCGACGGCAGTGGCATTTTTCAACAAGATAAAGTATTTGTATGGAGTGTAGCCATGTATGGAAGTGAAACAGGGAGGATAAATAGTTTGGACAAGAAGAGAATAGAATCTTTCGAAATGTGGTGCTAAAGAAGAATGATGAAGATTACATGGGTAGATCACATAAGTAATGAGGAGGTATTCAATAGGATAGGGAAGAAGAGAAGTTTGTGGCACAACTTGACTAGGAGGAGGGCTCAAAATGGTTCAAATGGCTCTGAACACTTTGGGACTTGACATCTGTGGTCATCAGTCCCCTAGAACTTAGAACTACTTAAACCTAACTAACCTTAAGACATCACACACATCCATGCCCGAGGCAAGATTCGAACCTGCGACCGTAGCAGTCGCGCGGTTCCGGACTGAGCGCCTGAACCGCTAGACCACCGCGGCCGGCCTAGGAGGAGGGATCGGTTGGTAGGACATGTTCTGAGGCATCAAGGGATCACCAATTTAGTATTGGAGGGCAGCGTGGAGGATAAAAGTCGTAGAGGGAGACCAAGAGATGAATATACCAAGCAGATTCAGAAGGATGTAGGTTGCAGTAGGTACTGGGAGGTGAAGAAGCTTCCACAGGAATGGCTCTGACCACTATGGGACTCAGCTTCCACAGGATAGAGTAGAGTAGCATGGAGAGCTGCATCAAACCAGGACTAAAGATCAGAACAACAACAACAACAATGTCCAACGTCAGAAGGCCAGGTGCGTGATGTATTGGTTCGACAAACACAGTAGTGAGTTCCAGTTGATGTATTGGCCCCCAAACTCACCAGATCTGAACCCGATCGAACACGTATCGGACGTGACTGAACGCGGCGTCAGAGCTCAACGACCCCTCCCCGTAATTTACGGGAATTAGGTGACTTGTATGTGCAGATGTGGTGCCAACTCTCTCCAGCGAACTACCAAGTGCTCATTGCTTCCACGCCAGGACGCGTCAAAAATGGTTCACATGGCTCTGAGCACTACGGGACTTAACTTCTGTGGTCATCAGTTCCCTAGAACTTAGAACTACTTAAATCTAACTAACCTAAGGACATCACACACATCCATGCCCGAGGCAGGATTCGAACCTGCGACCGCAGCGGTCACGCGGTTCCAGACTGAAGCGCCTAGAACCGCACGGCCACACGGGCCGGCCAGGACGCGTCGCCGCAGTTATACGTGCCAAAAGTGGACATAATACCGGCTATTAGGTAGGTGTTCATTTTGTTCTGGCTGATGACTGTAACGTTTTCAATCAAATGCTCCCCACTGGCTATAAATTGCGTTAAAAAAAAAAAAAGTCACTACTGATTTCACTTCAACTGAAGACGCGTCCTCGCGTGATTTGTACAAAATTACAGATTTTTTTTCCATAGACTCCTTAACAGTGGTCCGACACCACCCGTACAGATGTTTCGCGCTGCGTTCTGCCTCACCGGCTGCCGTTCAGCCACCTTCCTGCTCGTGGCACGGTAAGGCCCTTGTCACTGAAATCGTCCACGTGGCTCACTAGTCTACAGTTTTGTGTGGCCCGTTCGCTTTCTATCCGGGTTTTATTTTTATGGGTTCTGCTGTCCCCTTCATTTTAACTAACGACTGCCGCTTCCCTGTCCCCTTCATTTTAACTATCGACTGCCGCTTTTACCGCGCTACTTGTTTTCAACTTGGCGTGAACAATGGGGAATGGCTCTAAGGGCTTTACCTTCCCGCTGTGACTTATTATAAAGCCTCTCTCTTCAAATATTGCTAAGGATTCTGTGGAAAAAAAAATCCGTATTAATTTTATACTGCTGTTTTCAACTGAAGCAACAATCGTGACTTTTAATAAAAAGTAATTTACGGCCAATACGGATCACTATGTTCAAAATGTGAACATTCGACAGCGGCTGCCCGCTGTCTAAAATAACATGCTGAAAATGTAATATGTCGAGCCCCCAAAACCGAATCGTATCGGATTCTTGGTCAATGTTGCCCCTTCCAAAGCCTCTCGATACATTAAAGCGTTTCATTCGCCGTCCCCGAAGTATTTTTACGGGTTTGTTCCCCTTCGAACAGCTTCGCAATTTTCACGGATAAGTTGCTCATAGTTATTAATCGCACATCGGCAGACGGCCTCGGTTAATACGCTGTAGCGACTAGCGAGTACTGCCCACAGCGGTTACGGCAACTGGTACGGCGCACAAACCCAATTAGGCTGCAAGTAATTCGTCTCCTTAACAGCGGAGGGGTGGCCGTGTGGGGGGCCTCAATTGAGTGTCGCCTCGCCTCGCCAGTTCTCCCCTGTTGGCGCTCGTTATGGTAATCCGGTGCGGTCGCTGGGGTGGGATTTACTGCCGGCGCGACACAGCAGCCGGGGAGGAAGAGAGACGTCTCGGTGCAGGGCCGCGAGGGGGCGCGCGCGTAAAAATACAGTTTGCGGAAGTGCGTTATCGGCGCTGTGAAAGCGTTCCCTTGTCGGTCGCGCGTGGGACGCGTACGCCCACTCGACTGTAAATCACACTGGCTGCCACTGTGAATGAGCGCGGCGTGACGAGACTGCACGTCTTCCGAACTGGCGCCAGTACGCCGACTTGCGCGCCGCTGCAGAGGAAGCCTGCGTCAACCTCGCCGAGATAGTATGTCAGCGAAATGCTGACTTCACCGACGGTGTCGTCCGAGAATAAATTTTGCAACGACTGGGCCCATTCGGGTTGGATGTTTCGCCGGTAGTGTTTCGTCACGCATTCTGCGACGCGTCACAACGCTCCTTGTTGAATATAGAATAAAGAGGAACACCGCAGGGCATATATCGACGCTTACGTAGATGCCATTTGGGCTCGGTATGCTACCTCAGATGGGGGAAGTACTAGAGAAATAATCGGCTTCGGCCAAGTCTAAGAAAGCGTTTCGTCAAAATGGTTCAAATGGCTCTGAGCACTATGGGACTTAACTTCTGAGTTCATCAGTCCCCTAGAACTTAGAACTACTCAAACCTAACTAACCTAAGGACATCACACACATCCATGCCCGAGGCAGGATTCGAACCTGCGACCGTAGCTATCGCGCGGTTCCAGACTGTAGCGCCTAGAACCGCTCGGCCACTTCGGCCGGCAGCGTTTCGTCAGTTCTGGAAAACACGCAATAGGACACGTGAATGCTGAATCAAGTTGACAACATGCATCTATACGCACTGTTGTTACAGACGTAAATGTCTCGCTCCCCAAGATAATTTAATCAGGTGCGTAAGGAAATATTACCCTAATCTTTGGCAGTCACAATTGTAAAGAATTTCTTCACACATTCGCAAATGTTCTCAGAGTCTTGTGGAGCCTGCGCTTTAAAGCTACAGAATCCACTTGGCATCAAACTGACGATGTATCGTTTTTCCATATTCTATTGTCGACCAACGTCAGCGAGTTACTCTCATAAAATTGTTAGCAATCACTACACGAACGGACACTACCCGGGCAAAGCTGCAGGGTTCCAGTGTCCAGTAAGCCGCAGCGGCGTACAGAGAAAGTGACCGACAAACAAACTAGTCCAAGATATGCAAGTCAGTTACATATCGCAACAAAAATATTAGAGTCCATTTCCTTTACTTTACGTCTGAGGTCACAAATTTTTTGTCATCAAACTGACGGTTTCGGTCTATCATGACCATCTTCAGATCTCGGTACTGATTTGCTGCTTCAGTTTACAGAGACTTTTGACTCTGTCTTAAGCAAGACATGACACTAGTTTCACAAGCTGCGACATGGTCGCGAATAAAACAATGACCCGAATATAGAATAAATTTCCTTTACTTTACGTCTGTGGTCACAAATTTTTTGTCATTAGACTACCGCCAGACACCACACTTGCTAGGTGGTAGCCTTTAAATCGGCCGCGGTCCGTTAGTATACGTCGGACCCGCGTGTCGACACTATCAGTGATTGCAGACCGAGCGCCGCCACACGGCAGGTCTATAGAGACTTCCTAGCACTCGCCCCAGTTGTACAGCCGACTTTGCTAGCGATGGTTCACTGACTACAGACGCTCTCATTTGCAGAGACTACAGTTTAGTATAGCCTTCAGCTCCGTCATTTGCTACGACCTAGTAAGGCGCCATATTTTTCACGACTGTATTCTGAACTGATAATATTGTGACTCATGTACCGTCAAGAGCGACGTTCATCATTAATGGATTAAAGTTAAGTATCAAACTAATTACGTCCGCTTTCTGAATTCTAATTCCTTGTCATGTTCCAGACCTCACGTCAGTATAGTTCTTCCCTCCTCATGCCAGCCTGCGTGAGCTAAAACGCGTGCATTTAGGCCTCCTCTAGTAACACGGTGTTGGCTCTTCTGCCAAACAACAATTACCATCCTCAGAGCTCGGTACTGATTTGCTGCTTCAGTTTTCAGAGTCAGTCAGGAGTAGAGCAACAAACCCGCCAGCTATTATTAAGTAACTTAAGCAAATGTAAAAGAGAGGTAGTGAGCATATAAGATGGAGACTACCAATATTATGCGACGATAATGAGTTTGAGGGAAAAATTACGAAGAAATTAAAACTACGAACATTCCAAGGAAATTGATTCAAATGATAGACGTTTGAGTTCGGCGAGACGTGAATGTTTTCTAGAGAGTTTTATGGTCGAGAACGTGTTAACGTAAATGGTTTAAAACGCTTAAGTTGTAAGATAGTGAAATGGTGCTCACAGCTTGGTTGACTGAAAAGGGACCAGGCTAGAGTTCAGTGCAGAACATTACTCCCAAACAGAAACAGTGGGGGGGGGGGGGGGGGGTACTTAACAGCTACCCTACACGGATAGGTGCCCGGGGGAAGTGGCTTTCAAAGATTTGGATTTACGTCGATTACACATTGAGGAATGTGTCTCTGATGCCTGGTCTACGACAGCCGCGAAAGCGGCGTCTACCGTTAGGGCGGGCGGGCAGTACCGCAACGCCGGATACCAAAAGCGTGGAACTGGTTCCCCCTCGGCTGGAACGCGGCCGGCCTCTGCGGTAACGCGGCACCGACCCCGACGCCTCGCAACGGTACACTGTCGGCTCTCGCTACCAGCGAGCCCAACAAAACCTGCTGCCTCTCCTCTGCTAGGCGTCTGGCGTTCGATAACGGGCAAAACAGGTACACACACAACTCTTGCTGCTGGCGTCTATGTTAGCCCCTCGTTCCGCAGTTCGCACAGTAACTAGACATTGCTAGACATTGACGAAAATCACAGGGATCCGTCTGCACTGTGGGGTAGGCCGTGTCCGGAGTCTGGCTGTTAGGAAAGGCGGGACGAGGCGATGGAGTTGAAATTCAGGCTGAGGAAGCTGACGCGTGGCTTCCACCAACTTATATGGGACAGTGAGGCGGATTTTCTTACGTACGCAAGTAATTTTTTAACGTTTGCAGCTGCAGCTGGAACCATACACTTTTTCCGTGGTGTTGAAAAGAGCTTCCGATGAGAACTTCAACGAACTGACGCGTGAGGAACCTGATGAAATAGTAACAACATAACAAGGACTCAAACCATTGACCGACTTGCAAGTGATCGTCTTTCAAACGCAAGAAACGCTTAACTCCGGTACAGTTCGTGTGTTTATGGCTGCCGTGCTCTGGAAGTTCAGCTCGACCATTGATATTTGCTATAAACCGATTGCGGACGGACCGTAGGCCCGCGGCAGGTTTATTAATCTCACCTGGATTTATCGCGACACATTCCCGCGCTGTATCACTCATCTCACGTCTTCGGGAGTCGTCGGTGCCTGCTTCTAGACCAAAGGTTTTAACTTTTGTGACGCGTCCAGTAAGTGCGCATTTCGTGTTTCCCGAGCGGCCATGTCTCGTTAAAAAGCTTTGTAGTGTGGGCGAGACATTCGTGCTGTTGGCACTACACACCTGCGGCGGGGCGTCTGCTTAAACTGAGGCAGCTCATCTGTCAGAGGCTGAAGGTTAGTGGTAGCAATAAGCATTACTGGAGAGCTGAAACAGCTGAAAACAAATATGTCACCAGGTCCCGATGGGTTCCCAGTTCGACTCTACGGTATTGGCCCCTTGCGTAGCTTCCATTTATCGCGAGTCTCTCGCCCGGCCTTAAGTCCCAAGGTACTGGAAAATTCGCAGGTGACTCCTTTATGTAAGAAGGGTGAAAGAACGGACCCGCGAAATTACGAAACAATATCCTTAACATGGGTTTCCTGCAGAATTCTTGAATATATTCTCAGTTAAAATATAAGAAATGTATTTGACACCGAGAAGCTTATGTTCGCGAACCAGCACGATTTTAGAATGCATCGCTCGTACGAAACTCAGCTTGCACTTTTCTCGCATGATTTACTGCGAATTCTTGATGAAGGGTAACAGGCGCACTCCACATCTCTAGGTTTCCGTAGAGAATTTGACAAGGTGCTCCACCGCAGACTATTAACGAAGGTACGTGTGAGTGGAATAGCTTCCCAGATATGTGAGTGTCCCGAAGACTTCTTAAAAATAGAACGCAGTATGTTGTCTTCGAGAGCGAGTGTTCATCATGGACAAGGGTACAGTCAGGCTTGCCACAGGGAAGTCTGATAGGACCACTGTTGTTTTCTATATACATAAATGATCTGGCAGACAGTCTGCAGTTGTTTGCTGATGATGCTGTGGAGTACGGTAGGTGTCGAAGTCCAGTGACTAGGAGGATACGGGATGGATTAGGCAGAATTTCTAGTTGGTGCGATGAATGTAGAAAATTGTAGGTTAATGCGTATGAGTAGGAAAAACGATCGTGTAACGTTCGAATACTGCGATTAGTAATGTGCTGCTTGACACAGTCACGTTGTTTACATATTTTTGTGAAGTGTGTTTCGTGTATGAAGGAGACCGCACATAGGACGCTAGTGCAACCTATTCTTGAGTACTGCTCGAGTGCTTGGGATCCGAATCAGGTCGGATTAAAGGAAGACATCGAAGCAATTCAGAGACAGGTTGCTAGAAGTTTTACCAGTAGGTGCGAACAAGGCACAGGTATTGCGGAGATGCTACGTGAACTGAAATGCGTATCCCTCGATGGAAGACGACGTTCTTTTCGAGAAACACTAGTGAGATAATTTAGAGAATTGGCATTTGAAGCTGACTGCAGATCAGTTCTACTGCCGCCACCATACATTTCGCGTAAAGAGCACGAAGATAAGGCACGAAAAGTTACATAGAGATATGGAGACAATGGCTTTTGCCTTGCTGTATTTGCGAATGGAACAGGAATGCCACCCACACCGTACGGTGGCTTTCCCAGTAGGCATGCAGATGTAGATATACTTGGAGCTAGTTGAGAGCCCCGACAACGAAAAAGGGACCGACGATGCTATTCTTATGCGATCGACACCAGTTAGGACTAACGGTGAAAGTGATGCCGTGAGATACCGTGCATAGTACAAGGAGCCGGAACATTGTGTCAGAATTAAGAAAGAATATTTAGATTAAAATACATAGTTTTTTTTACCTTACCCATTGCATTTTGTCTCCTCTGTCACTAAGAAGTAATGACTAAAACTACATTCTTCTTTTTCAATAGAGCTAACTTTTCTAGTGTTGAGAAAAGGTCTATGATGTGAACGGTTTCATCTATGTCCTTACTTATTTTTACTGTGACGAGGTATTGCAAAACCTGAATCATTTTTGGTTTCACGTCTTTGGCCTGTTTCTGTGGAGCAGCACTCACAGGGCAGAAATCCAAGTCCCGCGCAACATTCTCAGTGTCTCACAATTGCAACAAAATAATGATTAAGAAGACGCTGAACCACAAAACGCAGTACTATGACAAGAGTGAGCGCATCGAGAACAAGAACCAGCGTCGTCCTGTCAACGGCAACGTCGAAACTTTTTTCTCTGGGATCTTTGAAGGTTGCCTTCTGTTTATGCCGCAATTGGAAAGACATTGCGAAATATTTTGTCGTTCCGTTGTTGGCGTATTTTCATCTGTTACGAGGTTTCAAGTGGTCTGATAGGTAATTCAGATTAAAGTTACATAACAACGAGCGGTGTTTTCTAGACGTTACCAGACGACAATTGTAAGAATGTACCCATCAAAACGTATAATTGTGAGAGCACAGTTCAGCGTCAGTTATGATAAGACCTGCGCTGAAGCCGGGCCTCGACTGACAACTTAGCTCAAAAGTTTTACCATCTGATGCACATGTAATATGACAGAGAGCTAGTAAAACTATAAATACATTAAGCTGTATTAGGCCATAAACCAGATGTAATGAGTACTCGCTGTTATGTTCAACTTGACTTGCTGCTATCTCGGACGCTACCTTTATTATAGTGAAAACTCACCCATTTAAATGACGTTTTACTTTGGGGGCGAGCAAGTCCGCAGTGCTGCAGGGAATGTCGATCGCCGCCTTTGCCGCGCAGTGCAGCCTCGTTAATTAACTGCGGTCGCAATTAGCCTAAAAGCGCCGCACGCGCCGCCGTGAATCTTCCCGGACACGTCGACACACACCAGCTGGCCGTCACCTCGCATACGACGGCGCCGGACGGCTCCCGGCGCAGAGGATAGCCAGCGTTACGAGCGGGCAGGCCGCATCGGTCTGCGTGAGCGACGTCCACGTAACAGCCGAGCACTGTCCACTCGTGTTGGCAGTACCTTGCCGACGACGTACGAGGACAATGACGAGTCTTTCCGTGTGCTCTAGCGTACACCCGAAAAAAGGCCGTGCCCAGTACCGGTTGTGTAAAATATACAATCGTAGACGTAGGTAAGCTGTGCCAACAATGTGTCTCTGACGGTACACGCAGACTGCGGAGCGAACCACGCACGAGATGTTCAGCAGGGAGGTCGCCATTGCAGATGGACAGCCCTGGGCAACGGCGTGCGTCAAGCATCAGTGGTGCCTTCACTTCTGTTCAGCTAGCTGTGTCACCCGCTGACTACGTGGGTGACACGGCGTTAGTATGCCAGAACAAAGGTAAGCATTGTGGGAGTGCGCTCACAATCAACCTCACCGTAGTTTTGCAAACGCAGGCTCCATCCACATCCACATCCACATAGGTCGCAGCTCTCCATATCCAAACAAAGAGGTACACAGAAAATTACGCTTGTTATTTGGTGGTATCGAAGTTTCTCATAAATACTTCCGTGAGTATTTGGTTGTCGCCCTCTATCGGACACTATCAACTAAGCTCCACTGCACGAAGCTGTCGAAGAAGCTTCTCTCCGGAATATATCTACTCCAAAAAATTGCCGGAAACAACAGTGGAGCAAACGCCGAAACGCTACACAGCGCTGGTATCTCAGCTGTGTATTCACAGCTGCTGAATATTGTGCGGGGGGAAGACGTGAACGTACAAATAACATGAATGCGCTCATGACGACCGTTTCTGGCACTGTCACACAACTCCAGCTACCGTAAGCGAGAGCATTTTCTACGAAGTATTACTCGACCCAATCCGAGAAGCAAAGCCACAGAGACGCCACTTCTTAAAAATACTCAAACCCCGCGACAACCCGGTTCTAAAAAGTTCCAGTACCCGCCGGCTGTACGCCAGCAGTCACGCAAGCCACGCAGTGTCCACCCTCTCGTCACAAACGTTTTCGATGCAACTAGAGGACGAAAACAATGCTGGAGTGAAGATCGATTCCAAAACACCCAAATAAAATCCAAACAAGAAGGTTGCAGCCACATACAAACGCAACACATGTTGAACAATTGAAAGCGCGGCGTGTGATTATGCTGCGGGAAAAAGACGTATCGACTTCGTACGAATAAAAAGGAGAACATTCTCCACAGAAGATTCGCAGAGCAAAAGAACATTCTCTGAGAAAGTTTTCACTGTCGTATGAGCAAAAAATTCGAAGCATATTCTCTACCGACGGAGGTCCTTCTACATACCTCGCCTCCTTCTTAAAGAGGTTGCGTGGGCGTGTGTTTTGTGTGTGTGTGTGTGTGTGTGTGTGTGTGTGTGTGTGTGTCGTCTACCGCGTAGGATACACAACACACGCGTAATGTTACATTTCATTAAACTTCCTCAAACGAGCAAACTACTGAGTGTACAAACATGGAACTGACATCAGTGATCTGGAAGAGTTGCACTATGTTTCGCTTTCACTTTTCTGTGCGGCAACAAACTATTGAGACAATTACCAACAGTTTAGGAAAATGCATTTTCTTGCGATACTAGCGAATTTTCGACATACGGGGATCATTACTGCTATGGAAGTTAGGCGAACACAATATACGAACGAAATCTAAGGCTCACACGACATTTTCATCTACTCCAAACCGGAACTCTGCCAGATTTCCTTAACAAGAGATAGTTTTGGTTAAATACGGCGGGCTTAAAGTACGTAAGCGGTCACCCATGCGGTTCGTAACGAGGAACAGATCGCTAGGTTTGTAATAAACCACTTACTAATTATTGTGATCCGCCCAGTTTATTTTTAACAAAACAAAATATAAGATTTATTTTCCGAGAAAATAGCATAATGAACGTTTCAAAATGTCAGTGAAACAGTCTGGTGTGTACCTGTCTACCCGACGGGAGGTCCTAGTCACACCAAATCCAAATCAAATCGCTATAAGCACTATGGGATTTAACATCTGAGGTCATTAGTCCCCTAGACTTAGAACTACTTAAACCTAACTAACTTAATGACATCACACACATCCATGCCCGAGGCAGGGTTCGAACCTGCCACCGTAACGGTCGCGCGGTTCCAGACTGTAGCGCCTAGAACCGCTCGGCCACCCCGGCCGGCGAGGACCTAGTCACACGACATTTACATTTACCTAAGTCTTCTCGTAGTGAGTCTGAAAATTTGGGTCTACTAAAGAGCAACACAAATGTTTTAATTATCACTTCATTTAAAACGTCGCCCCTCTAATACGCAAATAATTTTTTCATTCTCAAATCGTATAAACTTCTTCAGTTCTTTACTTCAGTATTTTTCGAGCTACTATGTCTTTTTTGCCTTCCAAGCAACTCAAATTCTACCATTTTTAATTAAAAAAACTCGGTAAAACTCAAAATAACTTACTGAGCTCGAAATAAGCTACAAAATTCACTTCGAAAAACGGAGAACGTTCTCGCCTCGTGAGAGGTTCCTCTAGTTTTATTCACACGAAATCGGAGAACGTTCTTTGATTTGAGCAACTGTCACCACCCACCCTTTCTACTGACGCTCAGTTGCACATTCCACGGGTGAAGTACGTGTATTCCACGCCTCGCTTTATTCATGCGGACCTGAGAATGTTCTCCGAAATTTCGAGTATATTCTCCGTATTATTCGTATGATCAATTGTGGAGAACTGCGCCCACCATGGAGTTTCTTTACGTAATATTTACTCCTTCCGTCACTTTTCAGTAATATTCATCAGCACGACGCGTTTCGGCAGTGGGTTAGAGTTACACGTACGTGTAGATTAACCTGAAGTGCGATGAGGTTAATTTGGCGGGTACGTGTAAGTGGGCTCGTGCCCCGGAAGCTGCCGCTCACGTACTGGAGCGCGGCCCGTCTGCGGAGGAGGGGAGCGCGGTCAGCCAGTGCTCCAGTCCGCTTCCGCGCCGTCCGTTAGCGCTGCAACTCGGTGCTGGCTCCCGCGGCTTTCCGTGCCGGGCACCCGAATTTCGATTTTCGGAATCGGAACTTCCACCAGTATGCTTGCCGTGAGAGTGAATTTTGAAGCACCTCGATCCCTGGCAAACAGTTAGCACAATGAGACGACAGTGACGCGTATCAATCACGACAAGTATGTTCCCGGCAACAACAGCACGTCATGCAACTCAGCGTGTACACGAGTAAAGAGCACTATAAAGTAATCGGAGTACGGTTTACAGGTGACAGCTCTAAGCAGTTATTTTCTTTCACTTTTCTGTCGTTTTCTGTTCACAATAACTTCGATAATATAGGTATCAGTACAAGTCACTTTTCTTAAATCTGCTTCACAGAATGCGAGTGAACTTGTGTTTCCGTCCGACCTGCTGCAATGTATCACTCAGACGGGAGAGAACAAGGAGGACATGACAAAGAACCGTTGCACCCGCGCTTCTCTGCCCTCGGATAAACCGCATGAGTCACGCAGAGATGTTCATCGGGCTGTGCGGACACTTTTGGGCACACAGTATATACGCCCGCTGTTACGTTTTCGTGCACGACACTGAGTGATCTTCAAATGATTAAAGCTGACCTATACAAGCTCAAGACGGAAAAGTAAAAAAAAAAATGGTTCAAATGGCTCTGAGCACTATGGGACTTAACATCTTAGGTCATCAGTTCTCTACAACTTAGAACTACTTAAACCTAACTAACTAAAGACATCACACACATCCATGCCCGAGCCAGGATTCGAACCTGCGACCGTAGCAGTCCCGCGATTTCGGACTGCAGCGCCTAGAACCGCACGGCCACCGTGGCCGGCTCTGACCGATCTAATAAAACTGGCTGAAATTACTACGCAGGAAAGGTGATAGAAACAGTAGACTTTCAGAAAAACACCACGACGAAGTTTTAAACGACACGCAACAGCTCGAATCGAATATCAAAAGAATTATTGCTTTTTTAAAGGAGAGATCTTTCATACTGAATTTGGCGTATCATAAAGAGAAGAAAATTTAGTTTTTAAAAGAATTAAAAACAAGAAAATGAGCTTCAAGCAGACAGCAGACGTGAAGGAGGTAGGGAACATGCCAAAGTAAAACAGTAGAAGAAAATATCCCTGGGTCTATTGCATGCAGAAAATGCTCCATCTCCGGCAACAGTATCAGGTAATAAACTATGTAATGCGGGAAATGACTATTTCATTAACTTATGCATATAGGTGTTCGCTTTATGTGCATGCAGTTTTTTAATTAAAAATCTACAACGTTCGTGCCATTTCGTCTCGTGTGTTTTAACAGCAAGTAGCAATTGTAGGAAATTTCTTTCACTCCGAGGCCTTCTCATTCTTTCGCTGCACTCTTTACTTGCCAAAAGCCCTTTAATATCGTGCAGTGCGAAACACCTCTGTATTATGGCCGCAACATCGTAAGGCGATCTTCTGTTCCGCACTTAGACCTCCTCCTCTTGTGTCCGTTGCTTCGACAATCGAAGTAATCACTGGGACGTTTTACGCATTCTTTCTGGAATGTACGCATTTGCTTGTAATTTTGAGTTCCACGACTCATCGCATCTTATTTCTTCTTTGCTTTTAGCGCTCAGGCACCACCTGAGAAAAGTTGCCCTCAGGAAGTGCGAGCCGCACGACCAACTTTGACTGCCGGGCGTATAAACCTTGCGTTTCTTAGAATGCTGCCCATTTTGTGGACGTTTTACACACTGCATGTCCATCGCAGCACAATGAAGACCGATCAAGCCTTTCAGTATACGTGGTTTCATATTTAAAAGCGGGCGATATCGTACCTCGTCAACCCCCGTACAAACCAACCCACCGATAGTGGTGTACTTCAGAAAGACTCGACTTGCTCGAGCAGCTGTCACAGCTCGAGAAATCTCGGGGTCTCTCTCGACCTGTCGATCGCCCCCCCTCCCCCCCCCCCCCCCCCCGATCTAGCGGCTGCTTTTTGGTATCTTAGTGTTATTAACGTATTATGTGTTTTAATAACAAAAATGAATGATTTTTTGGACTACAATATCTTTTGATGCTGCTCATAAGTAAAAATGGGAACTAGTAAATAAATACAAGATCGCTATCACCATTCTCTTCAGCTGTCGTACATTCGCGCATCGGGGTCTCATGACGTCTGCTGATACTGCCTCCGCGGCGGGTCTTGCGGTGTAATTTATTCTCACGATTGCAGTTATAGTTACTGAAATATGATTCATTTCGTTTATTTGACGTTTAGTTCTCAATTCGGTATCTTCCTTGTTTATATTTGAGTGTTACCATCTTGTTTCGAAGCTGATTAAAAGATGTCAACTTTTAAAACTCTACTTCTGATATGTGATCAGGCATCGAAATATTCATCAAACTGACTTAATAAATCGTTATAGCTTCCTGTAATCATTGTACTGGGATAGGAGACATATATTACTTTCTTAAAGAAGATTTTTTTCACCTTAGATTGTTATCTTGCGTGAAAATCACGTTAAACATTCATCTACCGACACATGGCATGCTGTATGAAGACTCTTGCTGAAAATTTGTTCAAGGACAACACGATTTGGTGGCCATAGTGATCTAGCAGGTAGAGTGCTCTATTCCGGCTGTGGAGGTCCCGGGTTTCTTATCCCACTCTACTCAGCGTGCTATCAGAATGAGTACCGGGGACTACCGCGGGCGTGCGTGGGTGCTGTTATTAGCACAAGTTCAAACTGGCTCTGAGCACTATGGAACTTCTGAGGTCATCAGTCCCCTAGAACTTAAAACTACCTAAACTTAACTAACCTAGGGACATCATACACATCCATGCCCGAGGCAGGATTGCAACCTGCGACCGTAGCGGTCGCGCGGTTCCAAGCTGTAGCGCCTAGAGAAGCTCGGTCACCCCGGCCGGCTATTAGCTTGTTAGTTTAAGTGGTGCGTAAGTCTAGGTACCGCTGATCTCATCAGTTTGGTCCCTTAGGAATTCACACACATTTGAACAGTACCGGAGGCCCTTCCTGGAGACGAAATGCAGCCGTGTGTCAATGACTGAACGGGCACCCCCCCCCCCCCCCCAACATCCACTGCTAGAGCCGCGGCGATGGAAGGCTCCGCACCACTCAAGCCACAAACCTAACTTCATATTGTACAACACTATTTTGTGCATTCTTCGTTTTTAACACCGTTTCCATACGAGTGTCACGACTTTTGTTAAACTTTCAGCAGATATGTACACTACGGTCGTGACTATAACGTAGTTCTTCGCACATCGCTGGCAGTCGTGCTGCGCGAGTCAAACGTCGCGTGATTGTTGGGGACAGCTCGACGGTGAATCGAGCGCTGCAGCTCGGAAGATCTCGACCCCGTTGGAACGCGACTGTCTCCGGCTCAGCCCTGCCCGTCAGCTGACAGCTGACCGGCTGCTGTGTGGCAGTCGGTGCTCCCAGGCAGGGGGGCGCCTCTGGTCACGCCGTGACGTCAGCCGCCTGCTTTGTGCTGCTCCCTCTGCAGGCGGCGCAGCGTCGACGCCAGCAGTAGCAGCACACGAGGGGTGACGGAGTCGTCGGCGAAAGGCTGGGCGGAAACCGAGACGTGTGCAGCTTCACAGGTTCACATGGGGCCGCGCACAGTGGGACGCGACACGCGCCTGCGCCACGTCGCCGCTGGTGGTGTTGGCAGCCCGAAAAACATCGCCTTACTGCTGAACTTTACTGCCATCGAGTAGCGTTTCATTTTCCACCATTAATGCTCTCGGTCGTTTTTCATTAGCGCACTATATTTTTCAGTTATTTATATCTGTACACTTCTGCCCTTTCCTTTCGTTATTGTTTTTCTTCGGTCAAAATCAGCCGGCCGAAGTGGCCGAGCGGTTCTAGGCGCTACAGTCTGGAACCGCGCGACCGCTCTGGTCGCAAGTTCGAATCCTGCCTCGGGCACGGATGTGTGTGATGTCCTTACTTTAGTTAGGTTTAAGCAGCTCTAAGTTTTAGGGGAGTGATGATCTCAGAAGTTAAGTCCCATAGTGTTCAGAGCCATTTTTGTCAAAATCAATCCACAATTCTCTGATAGGTGAGCCATTAGCGACTTGCTGCCTAGTGTCATTCTGTATCTGTTAGACGATTATAAAAATTCCAAAAGTCGGAATTTCTATAGTGTGACTGCTTTGTCATACTGGTAAAAAGCGTCCAGTATCTAAAGCATACACGATTCATTGTGTGTCCTAAAATAAGGCATTGTACTACATGCACGAGGACGTCACATTTCAACTGCAAGCTAGAAACAGTCGATAAACCCCCACAAATGACAATGTTTTAATCTGCTAGTCATGACGAGAAAAGCATTTCGGTGGTTGCATGCACAGTATCAGAAATAATAAACTAATTATTCGACAAGTTACACAATGAATAATGTGGTGAGAATTATTGCAAAAGTTTCAGTAGGCCTATCCTGAAAGTATCGATATTTCATTCTTACACGCGTGGTATTGGAAGTGAACATGCTGCACATAATCGATTTTCTAGAGATAGGAGACAGATAGAGACTCCTCATAAGTCTAAAGAAAAATTCAATATGTTAGCAAAATTTTATACACAGCAAAGTGTGGTCTCATACGCACCAAACGCAATATCGTAGGGACCCCAATTTTTCTTTTGCAAGCCATGCCAAATTTGTGAAGTATCTTACTTCCATGTGAATATCTCAGTAAGTTTCACCTTTAGCAAGATGACGGGCACTTCACCAGACAGCTGACATATTAACCTACAAGTAACGTGAAAATCATTTTTTGTAGTAATTGCTTCTCTAAAATCTCTTGACAAACATTGCAGAGTGCGCGCCTACATTCCGCCAGCGGCGCGCTTCGCCAGCCGGCGCGGTCGAGGAATACGCACGCGCTTCGACACGCGCGAGGCCCGCCCACCGCCCACCGCCCACGACACGCCGCGCCGTGTCGCCTCAGTACGCACCTCAGCACGCGCCCGGCGCGAGCCGCTGCTGGTAACCAGAGAAGTGCTCCAGCCGGACGTCTCCAAGTGTGAGGAGGGCGCTGTAACCGCCGCCGACTTCCTCCCAGTATGCGTTCCGAGTGAGATCTCGCCCTGGTCGAGTCCACATCTCAGCCCGACCACATTTTCAGGTCCCCCGTTGTTTCTCAAAATTACGCCAGGTAAAACGCCGTAAAACTTCCTTCGCCGAAGCCTGGGCAAATTCGCTTGCCCAGATTTGACTTATTGTTCCGTCTCTGCTGACCTGCTGCAGTAAGGCATTTTCACGCAAGTTTCAAGAACTGCCCATAGGCGCTGGTTGCCGCATCCTGTTTGACCGTCAGCACTCTGGCCGGTAACAGGGCAGAAGGTGAAGGCGGAGGGTGGGGGGTGCCGGCGAAAGCGAGCCACGCGGTAGGAGGGGCGCAGTTCAGTTGGACTGCCGAAGGCCGCACAAGGACGCATGTCGCATGATTCGTAACTGCAGCTGGCGAGGCTGCAGACGACCGTATTATCTGGTTACGTCAGTGTGACCAATAATTTGACAAACATAGACGTTCAAAGTCAATAGTTCTCGCTAGAGTGGCGCGAAAGAAACAACCGCATAAACAAAAGGATCCACCAAAGCAATGCCAATGTGTCGCCAGAAGGAAGTCTCATAAAAGAAAAATGGGTTAAAAGTATGCCCGGTAGAGAATGCTTTACACGGGACAGGAATCGACTAACAAAATGGCTGTGTCCGAACTTCAAGATCGTCAAGGAACGTTTCTGGAGTGCTTTAGGCAAGAAAAGAAATCCCTTTTTCATCACTTATTTTTCGATACATTACTGACTCGTCAGTGTCATATTTGTGCGTCCTTCCCTCCACAACTACTTCCTGCTTTCAGTCATAATTTCTTCCAGTTTTACAAGTATATCCCTGATTTACGTTTCTCTCTGTCTCTTTCTTGCATTATCTCTCCCTGTATCGTTCGATCGCTATATAAATCGTCACTGGGGATATCGTGCAAAACACCCAAACGACCTTTCAGTATATCTTTATTAAACGCCATTTCTGCAATAGCATTATCACGGTCATATTACAATTATCCTTTCCCGTTGTCTTAACGTTCCTGGTCAGATGAGCACGTATCTCGATGCACAGACGGTTGCTTTTTACTGATTCACTGCAAATTTCCCTAATAGTCTATGCCATACATTCCCTGTTTTCACCTGCTAAAGATCTCTTTAAGTCGGGCCGATTCGAAACCGTCACACAAGCAATTCTGTTTCACAAGACATACGAATCACATCATTTCATTTGCAGTACTTCCTCAACATTTTGTGTCAGACTTGAGAGCTTCAAACCGACCACATCTACAATATTCAAGTTCAAGAACAACTTTTTTATCAATTATTGCGTGCAGTTATACCGATTTGGTCACTAAATTGCAAAATAATTACTTATTTTCGGTCAAAAATTCTCAACAGTCACAAAAGGAGGGACACACTGCCTCAGCGATTTACAGTGCAGTATTACCGTGTGACACGTGTAGTCAGGACGTCCCGCACTTAGTGTTACGTCAGCACGACGGTAGTGTAGAACTGCTTTCTCACGTCCTTACCTGCAACAAAAGAAAAAAAAAACTGTTAGCAAGTGCTCTGCAAGTCCATTTGATATAAGTGCGAAAAGTAAAACAGATATACAAATAATCTACACTAATGTTATCAAGACGAATGCAGCTGACTGTTAACGTTTCGTTTTCATGAGTAAACTGCTGAAATGGATTGCTTTATAGAAATCCTGTGGCTTCAACTGTGAGGAAGAACATAGGCTATTTTAGAAAGTAAGAAAAAACATTAAAAATATTAGTGAACATTAGCCATGTTAAAAAATTGTTAAACTTCTTACACACTGTTTTAAGTACAGCTCGACGCTCCTGGCCACGCCCCCGCCCCCGCCCCTACTGGCACCACTCAGCAGCGGGGAGGGGGGGGGGGGGGGGGGGGCAGACACGAGAGGAAAGCTACTGCACGTCCGACAGCTTACCTATCCACCACCACTCAGTGTAACGCCTTCAGCCGTCCTAAAGATTATCTTTATTGTGCAGCTTCCAGTTTCGCCACTTCAATGCAACATCTCAGGCCGTAGCTGATGCTGAAGGGGTTATCACGATCCATATATCCATATACAGGGTGGTCCACTGATAGTGACCGGGCCAATCTCACGAAATAAGCATCAAACGAAAAAACTACAAAGAACGAAACTGGTCTAGCTTGAAGGGGAAACCAGATGGCGCTATGGTTGGCCCGCTAGATACCAATTGCGTTTTTTTTTTAAATATAGGATCCCCAATTTTTATTACATAATTGTGTAGTACGTAAAGAAATATGAATGTTATAGTTGTACCACTTTTTTCGCTTTGTGACAGATGGAGCTGCAATAATGATGTGCCTTTTTCAATTAATAAACATGCCACGAATTGTATCGTAGGGGGATATTTTAACTGTGATGTCTCATCGAAAATCCAAACACCGATCTTAAATAAATGCACAGAACTCCACGACCTCGTCCCTGGTCTGAAACTACTTGGCACCCGGCAAAAAATACACGGCAACCGTGTCGCATTCACACACATAGCCTGCAGTTCAAATACGTCTCTGCCGCTGTCGGCCCTAACATAGTGAACAGTCGGCTTTTCTGACGGCAGTGCCCATCAATGCTATATAAACCTCCAACGCCCAGAAGCGTTTCGTGGGAGAGGCTACTGGAGGATGAACGCCAGGCTGTTGCAAGACAAGCAGCTGTACGCAGACATCCAACGGGCACGGGAGCACATAAAGAGCTCCAAAACCCAAAACAGATCGAATATTGAAGGGTGGCTACGCAGAGCCAAACCGAAACTTAGATCAACAGTAAAAAGTTACGCTTACCAGAAGTCCTAGTTGGTCAAACAAACAATAGAATTTTATTTCTCATCTCTCCGTGAACTGTACTACGCCACGGACAAAACAGCCGATGACACTTACCGCCGTTTAAAGGAGTACAAGGCGAAAATTACAAACCTGCATCGCAAACAAATGGAAGGCACGATAACATGATCCCAACCAGAGGAGATTCCCAACCAAAGGACACTGGGTCTGAAGAAACGGCCTCACTGTACCACACTTTACGAATATTGCGGCGGCCAGAGGCGAAGCTAATGGAAGAGGTTATTGATGGGACGGGGAATGTAGTTGCAAGACAACGCGGTATCTCATCACATATGTATAATTACTACAGAGAAATTTACGACAGGCAGGAGACCAGTGACACGCTTTGCACCGAAGTGCTCATTAAAATAGCTTCCGTATTGTCTCGTGACTACATTGATACGCCTGAGGCTTCATTCAGTGAAGACGATGTAAAACAGGCCATGTTCAGCGCCTCGAAACGAAAATCTCCTGGACCCGACGGTCTCGGCGTGGAATTTTATCAACAGTACTGGAATATCTTGGCCCCAACATTAACTCAACTCTCTAATGAATTGTGACAGCTTGAATCTGTAAGAGAGGAACTCAAAGAAGGCTTCATTGTGTTTTTACCCAAAAAATGGAGCCAGTAAAAGGATACATGGAATGCGACCTATCACCTTACTTAACTCAGAGTTTAAAATCGTAACACTGACTGTGAAACAGCGAGTGCAACCGGCGTTACACAAAATATTAGGAAAACACCAGTATGGTGCGGTACTTGGACGCAGTGTAATATCAGCTGCCTGCGATCTACGGGATATCATCTGTACTCCGGCGGAAAGTAAAGACCCTGGCTGCTGCTTTGAAAAAGCGTATGAGCGCATAAACTATGAATATGTGATTAAGGTACTCATGTAGATTTCGTTTCGTTTCGTCAAACTAATGCAGCACGTCAATTCCAATGCCACGTCAGGTATCTTGATTAATGGCCACCTGTCCGACAAAATTGTAATTAGGAGATGTATCAGGCAAGGCTGCCCCTTACTTGTACGCATAGGCCAACGAGTGAACACCGGAGCGGAGAAAGTGGCTCGCATTGCTTATGCTGACGACGTCTGCTTAGCAGCACGATCCACAGCAAACCTGACGGAAGTGAGGAATCTCGTCAACGACTTCTAGACGGTCACCGGTGCGAAAGAAGAGAAAGATGATGGGAGGAGGGATTGGTGATGCTACCCATCTCGATTGGTGTGCAACGAGGGCACAATACAAATCTCCCGGAGTCTACAGTACCAGACGCGATGGCGACAAAAGAACTGGACAGACATGCTGCACGAGATCAGAGCCACAACATGCGTTTATTTTGACAGGGAATTAGACCTCCTGCAGAGAGTACACACAGAATACTTATAGCGAGCAGAATAAACTACCCAGGCCAAATGCTACCTGTCTCAGCAGACAGCATACAGAAGCCGTTCTGTTGGCATGTCCTCAGAGGCCACATTTTGACTGTAAGCTTTGAAACGTTGACCTTGCCAACTTCACGAGGAGACATTGGTCTCATCAGTACGAGCCACAAGTGTCGGACCTCACTGATCAACCTTGTGCATAAAACCATCAACAATGACACACCGAGCTTAACTAAGAACGCCATGAAGCGTGCCGAGATAGTCCGTGCCGTTGCTATAACGCTGTGTCCCGGATGGCGCAGTGGTTCACGCATCTGCCTAGTAAACAGGAGATCCCGGGTTCCAATCCCGGTCCGGTACACATTTTCATTCGTCGCCGCTGATTCCGCTTAATGTCCCGTTGCAGCTGACAGCTGCGATCCCCTCCCTTTCCTTTCCTTTCTTCGCCTCTGCACCTCCAATTTACATCTCATGTTTCACCATCGGCGGGATCGTGCGGATAAAATGAGGCTATAATAAAGGCTCGCACGGAAAGGTATGCAGGGTATATCTGAAACGAATGTAGTAAATGAGAGGGTTGCTAGAGTCGGTCATGTCAAGCACATCGCGCCACCTGGCTTGCGGCGCTCAGCGTCGCTGAACAGCGTCGCACTCCGCACACAACACGACATCCGAGCCGTCGCGGGAGCAAGTCTGCAGGTCTGCACATTCCAGTGTATTTGCGGCAAATAGACGTGGAGTCCAAGTTTTATGGCCTCTATTTGCAAGCGCTGTAGTCGACGTAGTTCCTGATATTCTAGGCAGGACAACACTATGCGTTTTCCGCCTCTTACTGGGAAGTGAACGCGTTGCATTTGGATGTGCAAATGCATGTTCGACAGGTGTTGCATAGAGGGCAGCACCTGTGCACACTGCGGAGTCTGGTCCGCCCAGCGTCAGTTCGTCGTCAAACAGGCACACTCTTGTGTTTGTTACTGTGTGGGGCGGGCACAAGTGCAGCGCGGTGGATGGAAATGCTCGCGGTCTCCGACGCTTGTACGGTCGACGGTTTCGCAATCGTCGATTGTCTCATCCACACACATTTACTGCCATCCACAGACGCCCACAAGAGAGAGGTTCAGCTGAGGTACTTTTTCCGCTGGTACAGCCTCGTAACGGCACTTGTGCATTTAAGGCCTGCTTCATTTTGTGTTACAGATGGGAAGGCCTGAGCGATGCTGTCGTGGCCGCACAGTGCGTACACCAGGGCTCGAAGGGGAGGCGTCGGCACTGCTGGAAGACACGCCCTCGACGAGGCCGCGCCGTCTGGCACCGGACACGGCCGTAAGCCACGCCACAACATGGCGTGGGTCGCACGAAGGTGATTTGCACCCCTACCGCCTTCGGAAGGTTCACGCCTCTAACCCAGACGGTTTTCCACATCCAGTTGAATTCTGCCAGTGGTTTTTGCAGAGGTGTGCCAATCTACCAGACTTTTCGAACCGTGTACTTTTTACGGATAAGGCATCCATTATGCGAGAGGGTATGTTCAACAGCCTCAATCGACACGCTTGGGCACGAAAAATCCGCACGCCGCCTTCGTGGTCACCAAGATCGCTTCGCCGTTAAAATTGGCTCGGTATAATTAGGTAGGTCCATACATGTTCCCCGGCGACTGAATGCAGACAGGTACTTAACGTTTTTACGAGAAACTGCCAGAGCTGTTGAAACATGTTCCACTCAGCGTGCGCCAGCGAATGTGGTACCGACACGATGGTGCAGCTGTGCACTTCGCACGTACGCTTGGATGAAACCTTTGGCGAGAACTGGGCAGGGCGCGCTGGGCTGATGGCCCGGCCTGTGGGTTCCCTCCACTTGACGCCCACTGATTTTTTCTTCTGGGACCACACCAATGTTTTTCGCGTGCTTCTGCAAAGAAGTGAACTATACCTGTATATTTTACGGTGTAGCCTAGTGGTTAGCAAATTACTGTAACTTGTTGTTTTTTCGGAAATCTTCGTGCATATCCTTGTGTGAGGCGCCTCCCTGGTGTAATTATCACGTCGCCAGAAGCTCCACGTCACGCCACTAGGTTTGAATCTGTTGCTGGTACACAGCGTATAGTTTAGATCAGTGCATTCTAGTTTCCATACTTATCTAGTGCAGTATCTTTCGGGTAAGCACAGTTTCTACTGTAAGGTATCTGTAGATACATCGTCTTCAGTAGAGAAATTTATTCTGTTTAAAAGAGCCTGCAGTCTCAGGGTACAGTCAGAAATCAGTTTTTAATGTTTCCTTATTCTTTTTGTTGCATTTTACGTACTTTTCAAACTCAATAGCCATTTGAGATATTACATCCATTTTTTACGCACTACTAAATAAAGAGTCTAAACACAACTGTAATCTGACCGATCTGCATCAGTCGATGAAGGAGTTCCTTAGTTTCGGGACAGCCAGCACACAACGCATATGCCAAAACGTGGATAAAGCTGAAGTAACTTCCAATGGAACACTTAATACGAAAGAATAACAGATCGTACCAATAAATTCCCCTATCAACGGCGGTAGTGGTTGTTAAGCGTGTCTCAATGACACACGCAGCTTAACTGCTCTTATCATCGAGTTGTTGGGATAGAGGAAACAAGGAGAATTGTGATAACGCTTAGAGCCGGCAAAAGAGTTGAACTGAAAAGGACAGTGCATTGAAAAGAGAAAGAAAAGTCAAACAGGGGTAAAGGAATGTAGACAAATCATAGCGGGCTGACATTAGATACGGCATTCAGCTGAACATAGGCAACCCAACTTACATTATCTGCCCCAGATGCGGATTACCTACGCTGAGGTCCATGCATCTTGGCCACTCTGTACCCAACAAAACTGAGGGATGTCGGTTAGGAAGTGAGACACAGAAGGAAGTAGGCGAGTTTTGCTCTTTGGGCAGCAACATAATTGACGGTGGCCGAAATAAAGAGAATATCCAATGCACACACGTAAACAGCAAGAAAATCTCAAAAAAGAGAAATTTGTTAATATCTGAGATAAATTTAAGTGGTAGAAAGCCTTTTCTGGAGTTCTGAGGAAGACTGATGAATATTAGACGGGTAGATCGGATAACTGCTGAAGATACGTACATTGAATCACATCTGAGTAAAATGAAAGTTTGTGACTAAAAGAAGTTATCAGATGACAGGACACATCCTAAGGCACCGAGCAACCGTCAACTTGGCAACAGAAGGAAGTGTAAGGGAAGCGGACTCAAACAATTGTGCGTTGCATTAATTATGAAGAGATGACCGGGTTTCCGGAGGGTTGACTTAAGTGGTTCTTCGGACTGTACATCACAACAGAAACACAATCGTCGGTTGCCTACGTACACCGGAAAAAAAAATGCAACAAGGGGCTATGCGACGCAAACGAAAATTGGTAGACGAGTTTCTAAATGGTTCAAATGGCTCTGAGCGCTATAGGATTTAACTTCTGAGGTCATCAGTCCCCTAGAACTTAGAACTACTTAAACCTAACTAACCTAAGGACATCACCCATATCCATGCCCGAGCCAGGATTCGAATCTACGACCGTAGCGGTCTCACGGTTCCAGACTGCAGCGCCAGAACCGCTCGGTCACTCCGGCCAGCACGAGTTTCTACATCTGAAAGATGATGTCTATTCGAATTTCGCGCGAGCGCCGTAAGAGTGGCACTAGCAACGCCATTATGAGAATGTGAATCAGGTTTGCTTTAAACACAAACTGTAACGGTCATGGCCGTTAGTTACCTTTGAGAGTGGACGTGGTGATCTGATGTTAGTCAATAACACATTTAAGGCGACAAATACACAGTCATCAACGAGAATGAACGAGGTCGTGTAATAGGGTTACGACAGCCTGTACGTTCCTTCTTTTTCATTGCAGAAAGACCTGGCAGGAATGAAGCCACTGTACACGACTGCTGGTAGCGCTGTTCACGGGAATGTAGGTCAGCACGAAGACCGGACTCCGGATGGCGAGTCTCTGGCGCATTGTGCTCCATCTGCAGAAGGAATTTGAGCAGCAGTCGGCGCCGCAGTCACACAACGGTTACAAATCGGTTACTTCAAGGTCGTCTCCGAGACAGGCGGCTTGTAGCGTGCCTTCCGCAAACCACCACCATTTGCGACTTCAGTCGTGTCAAGCGAGAGCTCATTGAAGGCCGAGGTTTTCCGTGGTTTCTGATGAAAGGTGGTTGTGACTCGGTGTCAGCGATGGTCGTGTGTTGATTAGAAGGAGCTGTACCCAATCTGTCTGCATGTTAAAGACACTGTACCTCTGATGGAGTTATCATTTGGGGTATTTCGTATGACAGTAGGAGCACTCTCGTGGCTATCCCACCCAGCCTGACTGGTGATTCTACCTATCGTGCTGCCATTCAAGGTGGTGTTTTCCAACAGGATAACGCTCGTCCACACACCGCTGTTGTAACCCAACATGCTCTACAGAGTGTCAACACGTTGCCTTGGCCTGCTCGACCAGCATATCCGCCTCCAGTCGAGCACATACGGGACATCATCGTCATCCACAAACAGCGTTAAGCGTCCCTGTATTGATCGACCAAGTGCAGCAGGCACGGAACGCCGTCCCACTAACTGACATCCGGCACCTGTTCGACAACGTAGAAGCGTCTGCAGTTGTCCGACTGTCCTGTGTGAAACGAGTCGGCGCCCTCCTGGCTTGCCCGGAAGTAAACACGCCAGGGAGGGCTGCTGGGCCGCTCGCTACAGTGGCGTGAGGCAGGGAGGGGCTGCGTGGCTGTCTTCCGGGCAGCCGCTGCTGGGGCGACGATGACCGCACGGCCTAACTATAGGCCGGCGGTTTGGCGCGCCGGCGGCTCCGAGGGCGTAAAAGCCGGCGGCGATCTGGGTCGGCCGTTATTTCCAGACGGCGGCAAACATCCTGCCTGCCGCGGGCCAGCAGGCGCAGCACAGAACAGCACAGCACGAGCACAGAACAACAGGGCGAAACACGGCACCGCACCCAGGTACGGCACCACGTCACCGGGACCTCTGCCTAAACGCAGAAGCACTCTGTCCCCTGACACTCGGCTATTTAACTATGAAACTAAAAGCTCACACTGCTGTCGACTGTTTTTCCTTAAACTTCTCGTCAAATTAAAACCCTCTCGAACGCTGACCCTCCTTCCAGCGAGCAGTCTTCCTGCCGACAGAGTTATCCACGCAAGGATCCTGAGTGTCCTCAAAATAACCACCGATACCTCCTTCCTCCTTTCAAAAGTCCACAGAGTTTACATTCTTTGCTGGATCAACGTACCTGACAAAAAAGCATATCGCTGAGAGCGAATGGCTAGGAATTGTTTCACGAATTAATTTTTCACTCGTCCCTGCAGTACACGCACCGGCGAGCATCTGCTACAAAAGCAGCAACACCAAAAAGTAATTAATGTAGAGCAAGGAAATTTCGGCAATACATTTGTCTAAGTAGCATATTTATGTAATTAACATTGTAACGCCGACCGGAGTGGCCGTGCGGTTCTAGGCGCTACAGTCTTCAGCCGATCGACCGCTGCGGTCGCAGGTTCGAATCCTGCCTCGGGCATGGATGTGTGTGATGTCCTTAGGTTAGTTAGGTTTAAGTAGTTCTAAGTTCTAGGGGACTGATGACCACAGCAGTTAAGTCCCATAGTGCTCAGAGCCATTTGAACGATTCATTAGTCCCCTAGAACTTAGAACTACTTAAACTTAACTAACCGAAGGACATCACACACATCCGTGCCCGAGGCAGGATTCGAACCTGCGACTGTAGCGGTCGCGCGGTTCCAGACTGTAGCACCTAGAACCGCTCGGCCACTCTGGCCGGTAATCTGTTAAAGTCACTTATCTCACTTGATTTCCTCATTTGTAGCCTATATCTTCGCTAGAAACGAATGGAACAGAAAACTGAGGCTGTCTTAGATGACAATCAGTTTGGCTTTAGGAAAGGTAAAGGCGCCAGAGAGGCAATTCCGAGGTTGCGGTTGATAATGGAGGCAAGACTTCAGAAAAATCAAGACACGTTCATAGGATTTGCCGATCTGCAAAAAATCGTTCTACAATGAAAAATGGTGCAAGATGTTCGAAACTCTGAGAAAAATCCGCTCTACTACGACACCTTTATTAGTATTTTTCAGCGGCTGTGAGATTTTCATGAAAGTGGACGTCCCCAACGCACCACGATATAAGGTGAATCACGTAAAACGTGCACCGCAAATATTGCAAAAATAGCAAGTGCTATTGGTGCGTGGTTTTCACAGAATGGATTGGTAGTCAGGATTCTAGTGCGAGCCGCTTACGAGGAATCGTATTTTGAAAAAGTTCCACACCGACTCTTGTTTGTGCCATTCAACCTGCGTAGTTGCTAGTTACGTTGTTGCTATGTTTGCTTACAGTGCGCTTATATGTTCCTTGAGTGCGTTGCGACTTGCTACTCAGTTACGGTCTGACAGTCCAAGCAGTGGATCGTGAGTGGACGATGGGATTTACCAATGCAGAAAAAGCCGAGATACTCATGCTGTATCGAGAGTATACGAAGAATGCAGTTCGTTCTTGTAAGGTGTATGCGGCAAGATATCCCAACAGACGCCAACCATCTCGGCAATTATTTATCAGTCTCTTCAACCAGTTACGTGAAAGTGATACTGCAACACCCCGACAGCGTAACAGAAGGAAACAAGAGACGACAGAGGAGGGGGAAATTAATGCTGTTGCAGTTGATCCGCACGAGGAAATGGCACGCGTCGGGCAAGTGTCCTAAGCATTCTCCATCGCCACAGGTTCCATCCCAGTCACACCTCTCTCCATCAAGTGCCGTATGGAAACGATTATGAGAATCGTGTTAACTTCTGCACATGAGCACTGAGACAGAAAACTTAAGACTATCGTGTATCTTATTTAGTGATGAAGCCACATTTGCCAATCATACAGAGGTAAACAGCCGAAACATGCACTGTTGGTCTGTTGACAATCCCCATTCGAAGCGAACGTCAGGTGGAACGTCAGCGTCCATTGAGTGTAAACAGCCCCGTTTTTCATCGACGGAACACTGAACGCGCACAAATATCGCAGCCGCATAACAGATCATCTTCCACGGAAGCTAGAGGGCGTTCCCCTGCAGACTAGGAGTAACCTGTGGTACCAGCACGATGGTTGTCCAGACCACAGTGCACCAAGTATTACAGCCTGTCTTCACGAATTGTTTCCACGTCTTTGGATTGGACACAGAGGACCTGTACCGTGACTGCCCGTTCCCTGGATTCTTCGCCTGTAGACTCTTTTCTGTGAGGAAATCTGAAATACGCTGTCAAGAAGGACTTAGCGACTACACCCAATGATGTGCAACGACGTATTACCGCAGCCTGCTCGGACATCTCCGCTGAAATTCTAGCACGTGTACAGAAATCGTTCCATACCAGACATGAAGCGCGTATTGCCGCTGCCGGTGGTCATTTTTAACACGACCTGAGATGGTCAGTTGTCTCGTTACTGGTCAGAATCCACATAACTAGCGTATGCATTCCTGTTGTTCTTCAGTGAGTTCTGCCACTGGGATTGTACAAGTGTCGGTGTGGGAACTCGCACTAGAATTCTGCAACAGACGCCACTCGCATTCTAATTTACGCTACTTTTCGTTTGTTTATGTCAATAAGCATTGTTCCATTGAAAAAGCGTTAGTTAGCACAAAAAATACACTTTCTAATTATTATTACAATCTGTTCACTAGATAACAATACGAGCCCCTGATTACCAATCCACTCTGTATAAACCGCACATCAATAACATTTCCCACTTCTGCAGTATTTGCGGTGAAAATTTTACGTGGTTCACCTCGTATATTTAGATCTACTGAAGCTAGTCTAGCCATATACGCCAAAGAGCTGATGCGGAGAGGCCTACGAGCAGCTGGAACCGTCGGATGCGGTCGAGAGTCGTGTGCGGGCGGCTCGGTTGAGAACGTATTCTGCAAAGAGTAAGAGTCAACAGCTGCCCGACGTACGATCTTAAATTCTTAGTTTGTGTCCCCATGCCGTCCGCAATTGCTGTGTAATTACTTTAAGGTAGTTCACGTCTGTCGACGCCACTGCTAAAAACTGCGTATTGATTTTACCACAGTCTTTCGGTTTTATTGATTTTTTTTAAAGTCACTATCCTGCAATCATAGTTGTTTACTATTTTGGATTAGTTGAACATCTGAAAACAGCGCGATTCATACGCTGTTATAGCGTGATTTCGCTTACTGCAGTCTCTCCTTTTTTATGCTCGCATCTGCATGCACATTTGTCGGGCACTCCTAACTTTGGAACTGATTTTATTCGCTTTTTCATTTAGGTCTAAAGCACTCTACATTCTCTGATATAAAAGAATGCTAAATGCTGCAACACCATTACACAAATGTTTATTTACCTTCCTCTGACTAAACGTTACGTCATTGTATTTAGCGTACGTGATATACTGTGTTATTTTTGGAGATGAATAGGTATTTATTTAGTTATGACTGTAGGATGATGGAGTGTTGTGAGAGATAATCATATAGCTAAAGAGTGGGGGGAGTTGGAAGATCGGAAAGCTAAAGACGAGTGCAAAGTGTGGGAAGAGAAAGCGGGGTGGTTATGAAAAGAGAGTGAAAGTGAGAAAGATGGGCGGCGGATCCGTAGTATTGATACCTGTTGCAAATTGCTCGTTCAGGACAATCACCTGATCGATTCCGATGAAAACTTGGTACGTCGCAAGGACACAGTTCACGGTCGAAAATGCAACGTGTCTGCGCTGATAGACCGTGACAGGCAGTTGCCAACTGTTCCATTTCTTTAGAGTCATCAGCCTTCTGACTGGTTTGATACGGCCCACCACGAATCCCTCTCCTGTGGCAACCTCTTCACCTCAGAGTAGCGTCCTCAGTTATTTGCTGGATGTAATGCAGTCTAACCGCGCTGCTGCTACGGTCGCAGGTTCGAATCGTGCCTCGGGCTTGGATGTGTGTGATGTCTTTAGGTTGGTTAGGTTTAAGTAGTTCTATGTCTAGGAGACTGATGATCTCAGATGTTATGTCCCATAGTGCTTAGAGCCATCTGAATCTTATTCCAGTCTCTGTCTTCCCCTATACTTTTTACTAACAGCTACCTCTAGTACAATGGAAGTTATTCCCTGATGTCTTAATAGATGTGCTATCATCCTTTCCCTTCTCCTTGTCAGTGGTTTCCACATACTTCTTTCATCTTCGATTTTGTGCGAAAACTCTTCATTCCTTACCTTATCATTCACTAATTTTCAACATTCGTCTATAGCACCGCATCTCAAATGCTTCGATACTCTTCTGTTCCGGTGTTCCCACAATCCATGTCCCATTACCGTACCACGCTGTGCTCCAAACATACTTTCTCACAAATTCCTTCCTCAAATCAAAGCCTACTTTTGATACCAGGAATGCCCTTTTTGCCAGTGGTACTCTGCTTTTGATGTCCTACCTGCGCTATCCGTCATTGGTTATTTTGCTGCCTACGTAACAGAATTCCTTAACTTCATCTACTTCGTGACAATCAATCCTGATGTTAACTTCCTCGTTGTTCTCGTTTCTGCTACTTCTCATAACTTTCGTCCTTCTTCGATCTTCTCTCAATCCATATTCATTAGACTGTTCATTCCATTCAGTAGATCCTGTAATTATAAATATAAAAACAATCGTAATAACGAAAATATTGATAAAAGCCATAAAGACGATGTGTTGTGATTATTGCAGTGAAATATTTTAAAATGATGCAGAAAAAGAACAACGAAAATTGCTATTAATACGAAAACTATGTATTTCAAGGATAATTTGTGAACAAAGATAACAATTAATAGACAGTCCTCTAACGAGGAAGAAAGAGAAAAAAACTAACTACTCTTCGTTTTGTTCTTGATTGTAGAAGGACGCCATTGACGATTCGTGATGAGAATGGTATGTGTTTGTTATTAATACTGTAAGAAAATGCATTTTGATGATAGTAATAATTAATTCTGTAAATGTGTAAACTTGTGTTTTCCTTTCAATAGTGTAGGGAAAGGCATCCCATAATTATTACTGAATAATTTGCAGTTTTCATATACTGAGCTGATTTTGTTTCCCAGACGCCATTACGGGAGAGAACATAATTCTAAGTTTTTCATTACGCCACATGGCTTAAAAATAGGAACTCACTCGCTGAGAATTATCTGCTTAAGTGTTTCACTTGAAAGTGAATTAATATTTCATTGCAGAAACAGTTTTTGTGTTAGCCTGGACCAGTCAGCACGGATCAGGTCTCGCACGATTCACTTACATACAAAATAATTGTAATTCAGACGTAAATAGAGAATAGCTTTCAAATAATTTTAATCAGTTCTACAAGAAGATTTCAATCCGAACCTCACAGAAAGGCAAAGGTATCTTCTCATTAACAGAACAACGAAGCTGGTCGGATTTTAATGTGCGCGACATTTAGCTTTGCTACATTTCACGTCTAATACGTTAAACGCAAACATGCTAGACTGCTTAAACTCGCAGTTGAAAAGAAAGTAACATTACTCGCACAACAATCAAAGCCTTTCACGTAACCGTCAAGATTTTGGTGCACTTAACACAGCATTTCAGCTTTGTGTTGCAGAGCGGCACTTCGCGTCTGCAAACAACGAAAAGTACGCGAAACATAATATTCTAATAACGACAGGCCCTCAGAAATATAAAGTGTCTGGGGCCAAGGCGCCCAAGAAAAGAACATTTCTTTTTATTGAAAACAGCAAAGCTTCATTAAGGTGGCTTTAATGGCGTTGCACTGTCTAATTTGCAACCTTTCATATCAGAGAACATCATTACGTGTTGGTAGAATTGAGTATTCTGCATTTACAACTGGATTTACCATTGATACTGGGAATAAATCATCTTAATTATTTCTTGTGCTACACGAACATTGACAATAACATCATACAGTTCGGATATTAGTACACTTATCGTCGACATCCTTTAACCTTGAATTTTAATCTCACTCCTAACCTTTCTTTTATTTCCAACATTGCTTCTTCTATGTATAGAAGGACCATTACGGGCGAAAGACAGCATCCTGTCTTCCACCGTTTTTAATCCGAGCACTTCGTTCTTGGTCTCCCATTCTTATTATTCCTTCTTGGCTCTTGTACATGTTGCACATTACCCGTCTCTTCCTACGGCTTAATCCAATTTTCCTCAGAATTTCGAACATCTTGCACCATTTGCTTTTTCCAGGTCTACAGATTGCGTGATAATTCTCGCAATTGTCGGCTCTTACAATCTTCGGAATTGTGTGGATGATATTTGTTGTGGATTGGCAAGACAGCCAACCCACTATGAGAGGAAGCTGAAAGGCACGCGTTTTAGTTCACGCAGGCTGGCGTGAGGTCTGGAACATGACAAGGTATTTAGACTTCAAAAAAAAGGAGGTAACTGGTGGAATACTTAACTTTAATCCATTAATGTTGAACGTAGCTCTTGTCTGTACATTCTTTACAATATCAATAGCAACTGATAATGGCGCCTTGCTAGGTCGTAGCAAATGACGTAGCTGAAGGCTATGGTAACTATCGTCTCGGCAAATGAGAACGTATTTTTTCAGTGAACCATCGCTAGCAAAGTCGGTTGTACAACTGGGGCGAGTGCTAGGAAGTCTCTCTAGACCTGCCGTGTGGCGGCGCTCGGTCTGCAATCACTGATAATGGCGACACGCGGGTCCGACGTATACTAATGGACCGCGGCCGATTTAAAGGCTACCACCTAGCAAGTGTGGTGTCTGGCGGTGACACAACAATATTCTTCCGAAAGTAGGCGGTATATCGCCAGTCTCATACATCCTACACATCACGTGAATAATCATTTTGTTGCCACGATGATTTTAGCAACTTCTGCCTTATTTGATCTTAAATCTTCCAAAGCTCTTTTAAATTTTGAGTCTCTTACTGGTTCCCCTACCTCTTCCATATTGATTCCTGTTTCTTCTTCTATCACATCAGACAAATCTTTCGCCTCATAGAGGCCTTCAGTGTACTCTTTCCACCTTTCAGCTCTCTGCATTCAACAGGGCAGTCCCAGTTGCAATCTTAATGTTATCACCTCTGCTTTTAATTTCATCGAAGGTTCTTTTGACTTTCCCATACGATGAGTCAGTCCTTCCGACAATCATTCCTTTTTCGATTTCTTCATATTTTTCATACAGCCATTTTGTCTTAGCTTCTTTGCACTTCCTATTTATTTTATTCCTCACCATCTTGTATTTCTACATTTATGAATTTCCCTGATGATTTTTACACTTCTTTCATCGATCAACTGAAAATTTCTTCGGTTCCCTTCCTTGGTTTCTTCGCGGTTACCTTCTTTGTACTTCTGTTTTTCTTTGCAACTTCTGTGATTGTCCTTTTTAGATATTTCCTCTTCAACTGACCTGCCTATTGAGCTATTCTTTATCGCAGTATCTTAGCCTCAGAGAACTTCAAGCGTACCTCTTTATTCTTTAGTAGTTCTGTATCCCACTTGGATGCGTATTGATTTTTCCTGGCTAGCCTCTTAAACTTCAGCCTACTCTTCATCACTCCTAGAGTCTGATCTGAGTCTACATCTGTTCCTGGGTACTCCTCACAATCCAGAATCTGATTCGAAAGATACTGGATACGTAATTGAAATCTTCGCGCGTTTCCCGGCGTTTTCTAAGTATACCGCCTGCTGTTGTGATTCTTCGACAGGGTATTCGTTATTACTAGCTGGAATTGATTCCAGAACTCAATTAATCTTTCTCCTGTCTCATTCACTGTCCCAAGCCCACGTTCTGTAACTTTTTCTTCTGCTCCTTCCCCTACAGTTGCATTCGAGTCTCCCATGACTATTAGATTTTCATCTGCCTTTACAGACTGTATTACCTTTTCAATATCCTCATATACTTCTCTAGGTCTTCATCTTCAGCTTGCGACGTCGGCATGTGCACTTGAACTATCGTTGTCGGTGTTGGTTTACTGTCGATTCTCATAAGAATAACTCTATCACTGAACTGTTCACAGTGACATTCTCAGCCCTACCTTCCTATTCATTAGGAATCGCACTCTTGTTATACCATTCTGTGCTGGTGTTGATGTTACCCGATACTCATCTGACCGGAAATTTCTGTCTTCTTTTCATTTCACTCCACTGACCCCTACTACATCCAGACTGAGCCTTTGCGTTTCCCTTTTCAGATTTTCTAGCTCTCCTACAATATTCAAACTTCTACATTCCACGCCTCGACTCGTAGAACGTTATTTTTCGTTGGTTATTCAATCTTTTTCTGATGGTGACCTCCGCCTTGGCAGTTCCCTCCCGGAGATCCGAATGGAGGACTATTCAGGAATCTTTTGCCAGTGGAGGGATCATCATGACACTTTTTTCAATTACAGGGCACATGTCCTGTGGTCATACTTTATGTGTCTTTAATACAGTGATTTCCATTGCCTTCTGTATCCTCATGCAGTTGGTCATTGCTGACGCTCCTGCCTTTAGAAGCAGTTTTCCACCCCAAGGACAAGAGAGTGCCCTGAACCTGTGTCTGCTCCTCCGTCCTCTTTGACAAGGCCGTTGACAGAATGTGGGTGAAATCTTACGCCGGAAGTCATCTGACGCCAATGCTGATGATCCAGAATGAGATTTTCACTCTGCAGCGGAGTGTGCGCTCATATGAAACTTCCTGGCAGATTAAAACTGTGTGTCGGACCGAGACTCGAACTCGGGACCTTTGCCTTTCGCGGGCAAGTTCTCCTGCGAACCTGCTTCTGTAAAGTTTGGAAGGTAGGAGACGAGGTACTGGCAGAAGTAAAACTGTGAGGATGGGGCATGAGTCTTGCTTGGGTAGCTCAGTTGGTAGAGCACTTGCCCGCGAAAGGCAAAGGTCCCGAGTTCGAGTCTCGGTCCGGCACACAGTTTTTATCTGCCAGGAAGTTTCAATGCTGAAGATTTTTATTGAAAACTGAAGCGGTGGGAGGGTTCGGACGGGGTACGAGGTCGTTTTGGGTGGTAATCAACGATGCTACCCCTGGAAGATGGGTGCTGTCGTCTCGTAGTTTTAGCTGGTGTTAGAATGTACAGCAAGGACAGCACGTCATAAAAAAGTCAACTTTCGCTGACAGTGCCCACGAGGAGAGTAGCCGTCACTGTATCTCACTCCTCCTCCCCTGTTTCTTTCAGAATAGCAAAGTAGACGCACAGAAGCGAAGAAGAAGAAGAAGAACGGGTGTGTCGTGTCGTACGCCGGATAAAGTCAGAAACGGAGGGGAGGCGTCACTTAATGTCGGCGCAAAACCCCGTAGCTGTGAATGACTGCTACGACGAGCGTCGTGAGTTGGCGACTGGCGCTGCGCTTCGGCAGAGGATGTACCCACTCTACTGCACGTTGTCTGACTAGTTCCAGGTTTAGTAGGAGAGGGTTTTAAGGTTGTAGATTGGAAACGTATACATAACAGTTATCATTGTCGTATTTTTGTCTGATAAAGGTAGGACCCGAAACTTGTGGTGAGATAATGTAATAAAAAAATAAATAAAATAAATAGCTATCCAGAAAGTATTACTCGAAAATTTTTATAATGATTGCGGACTCACTGCGAGATTTATTTTCTTATTAATAAATCATCTGATCTGCTGGAGCTAATTTATGTGTGTTATGACGCGTATCATTACTGTGATACCCTCTGAGACCGGTACGTTCGTGAACACAAAGTAAGACAGAAATTGGGAGCAATTTCAACGAGCCTCTACAGACACGGGACAACTGCACGACGCGACACGCAGTACAGTTCATCCCGCCTTCCGCTGTGGAATAAAGTGTTAAGAATTATAGTTTTATATATAGAGATGACATTTCTTTGACGTCCGATATTGTCGTGGTTTCCTCGGCATTTTATCATTCCTGGATTCTTCGAAAATGTAGGCAGCTCGAGGTTAGGCGGGGTGGGGGTGGGGTGGTGCGCCAGGAACAGGAGAAAGGAAGGAGCGGGGGTGGCGGCGCGCAGACGCGGCGCGCTCGCAGCTGTGCTGTGAGGAGGCGGCGGCCAGCCCGCCAGCCGGCCAGCGCGTCACCCGCCCTGGCGTCGGGCGCGGCTCCAGCTCCAGCTCAGGCCGCCGCTCTGCAGAATAAGTGACGTCACTCAGCCCCGTTACAGAGTGCCGTGGCTACTGAAGCGCGCTTCTGCGGTGGCCAGTGTGAGCTCCAATGGCAAGAGACCCACGGCTAGACAGACGGGGTATTCACCTCCAATGGCAAGAGACCCACGGCTAGACAGACGGGGTATTCGCAAGTCGTGCAGCTACCGAGCTGGCGTCTTCTACCGCTCACCTCGTCCACCCGACCCCCTTCCCCGCCACAGCGGCGATCTTCAGTCAAATTTCTAAAACCTTAAATATTGAATGAGGTTAGAAAAGGTTTTTTATAAGTACATATTTCTACAATGGTTTACATCAGTTTACATTTAGCTATTCTTCGACATAATCACAATTTCTGTCGATGCATTTTTGTAGACGCTGTGGCAGTTTTTGTATGCCCATGTCATACCAGCTCGCCGCCATGCTGTTCAGAAAGTTATAAACCTCTTTTCTTTCACCTCGTCGTCGGAGCTGAATCGCTGGGACCACAATTAACGCTGACAGGTACTGTGAGACTCTGAAAAAACCCAAATGGGCAATTCAGAACCGTAGAAGAGGAATGTTGAGCAAGGGCGTACACATTCTCCATGACAACGCCTGCCCACACATCGCTCGGCAAACCGTTGCTCTCCTGCAACAGTTTCAGCGGAACATAATCACCCTCCCACCCTGTAGTCCTGACTTGGCGCCCAGTGACTATCACCTCTTCCCTAGGTTAAAACAACAATTGGCCGGAAATCGATTCTGCTCCGACGACGAGGTGAAAGAAGAGGTTCATAACTTTCTGAATAGCATGGCGGCTAGCTGGTATGACATGGGCATACAAAAACTGCCACAGCGTCTACAAAAATGCATCGACAGAAATGGTGATTATGTCGAAAAATAGCTAAATTTTCAAGCTGTAAACTGGTGTAAATCATTGTAGAAATAAGCAGGTCTGTGTACTTATAAAAAAATAGGAGACCTTGCTTTTGGGATTACCCTCGTATATGAGGGCTGGTCGGAGAGTAAGGTCCGTTCGGTCACGAAATGGAAAGCGCAGTGAAATAAAAAATTGTTTTATTTGCAACAGCTCGCTACACCTTCCAGTTACTTCTCTACTCGCCGCTCCGACTTCCACATTTGTCGTGGTGCTGTGCCAGATTACCAACACCCTCGTCATAGAAGGCAGCAGCCTGTGCTTTCCGTGTATTTACGTGCTAACTGTGTGCCCGTGACTGAAAAGAGCGACTTGACTCGATCGATAGGCATACTACAGACACTGCCCAACACTTCTGTGTAAAGAGCTTCATCGGATTTTCACTGTCGTTTCCCTTTCGCGACCTGTGAGATCTTACTTTCCGAATAGCCCTGTATATGTATACGAATTGAGAGCTGCACACCGCTAGTGAATAAGTGGCTGCTCCTGCTAAGTGGTTCTATAAGTGAGCATGCGGGAAGTGAGCCGGCCGTGGTGACCGAGCAGTTCTAGGCGCTTCAGTCCGCGGTCGCCGGTTCGAATCCTGCCTCGGGCATGGATGTGTGTGATGTTAGGTTAGTTTGGTTTAAGTAGTCCTAAGTTCTAGGGGACTGATGACCTCAGATGTTAAGTCCCATAGTGCTTAGAGCGATTTGCGGGAAGTGAAGTAATGCTAGTAGTAGCGGCTTGGTGTAGGTTTAGAGTGAGGGTTGCGAAGGCAGCTGTGTATGCGTGCTGCGGGTGATAAGCGTTGAGTGGTAGTACAATGTGTGGAGAAGCAGTTGCAGGGATTAATTGACAAAGCCTTGGTTTACTGAGTGGAGAGGCAAGAGACGAGTACCCCTGGTAGAGTAAGGACGGATTTAAGGATCAGGGCGTGGGCGATTGGTTGAACTTACCTCGGGTAAGTGGAGATAAAGAGCAGGAGACAGCTGCGGCTCATGTTGGCGGAAGAGTAGCGACGCTATGGGACTTGGCTGAGCACGTTTACAGGGTGTGGGAGATGACCGGAGGACTAACGAGGACTATCTCCTCACGTATTTGATAACACTTACCGTTAAGTGGTTAATATTCCACGACGGTGTTGGCTGTTTAGATAAACTATTTACATAGTTGGCGAGGGTCGCGTAATATAAAACAAATAAGATCATAATATTGGTTTTGAAAACTACCAGGATGGGCTATTAGTGTGTAGTACATACAGTGTTAGGATAGCGTTGTTTGGTTTATGGGCTGGCACTGCTCTAGGAATAGACGAAATGGATGAGTTGGTTTAGGGATGAGGTGATAAGGAAGAGGATTGCGAAATACGAGATGGAGTGTAGGTCGTTCTGGTGTTTCACAGGTTGTGTGAAATTTAGGCGAGTGGAGATGCATGTAACATCGATATAAACTAGTATGTGGCCAACAAGCGATTAAATGGTCACCAATTATAGGGTTGTGGACCTGTCAGTAGTTTTAGTGAGTTATTCGCTTCGTATTGGAAGGTGAGGAGCTGTGCATTGCGCGGTAGTTTTCCATCTAAGATCAATCCTAAGAAAAAAAAAGACGAATGGGTTGGTTCAAAATGGAGATTTTTAATTCGGGAGGACAGACACTGCGAGCAGTGAGGCCAGGATGAAGGCCCGGATTTTATGTGTTCCAGTGCGGAGCTTCGGATCAGAAAATTTATTTACGTTGGAGGGAGGCATGGGACAGCTGGAGGGAGTGACGTGTGCCTAGGTAAGTGGTGTGCTCACTGCTGCACCCAGCACTGTTCGGAAAACATGAGTAATGTTGATTTGACCTCCAACAGTACAATAAAAATACGAAATCAGAGTGGATCAGACACGTCACTAGAGTGGCAGTTGTAGTGGACTCAGCTGTCACCTCCCAGCGAAATGCTCTCAGGCTGCTACCAGTGGTAAAACATCTGGTCACCACTTGACATTGATCTTGAAGATTGTACCGAATTTTTCAGTTGTAGTCTTACATGAAACCTCTAAGGACACCTAATATTCATCATGTGCAAGGTTAAAAGCAATAATTGCTGCAGTTTGATTAATTTCTTATGTTACGAAAAACTGAGTTGTCCAGTTAAGATAAAATTGGTTGACGGTTCACTGAACTGCTGCTTTCCCCGCTTTGGGATACAGTGATTCTATTTTTAGTGCCCTGCAAACCCAGGTCACCCAGCAAACTTACAAGACATGACCGTTCTAAAAGATTAGCGAGTTTTTACACGAACACGCCAAGAACATAATAACTTGGGGGCTTCTGCTTTGTGAATCAACGCCTTCGGAGTGTTAAAAACGACGAGAAACTTAATAGCAAAGCAGTAATCTAGTAATTTAAATGTGAAACTTTGTCCAGGATCTTCTACTTTATTAAAAAAATCAGTAAATTTCAAACACTTACGTTCTTCTGTCTCAAAGACATAAAACGACTGCGAAGAGAGAACGCAGTAATTGTAAGGCCCCACAGCACTGAAGCTAGCACGGCAGGGGACAGAGGCGGATGGACCTGGGGTCATGTGACAGCCACGAGAAATCGAGAACTGATCTTTCATATGAATCTTTACTGGTGCCCTGGACTGTCGCTTTTCCCGATAGATAACACAATTTCTCAGGAGGCGAAAGTTCCAGCGATGCTGACGACGATGTCTGAATTTCTTTTAACCTCAAACGACTCGAATTTACTGTAAATTCGATCGACTGAATGCAGTCGGTGGTCTACAATGATAAAGTGACGAGTAGGTGCCCACTGTGAGAACGCAATACTGCACACAACTCGTCGAAGAAACGTTATTTTTCAAACAGTATGAGTTTTTGCCGGTGTTAAATGAAACAGTTCTGTTAATTGTCGGACTAAACGGTTCAAATGGCTCTGAGCACTATGGGACTTAATATCTAAGGTCATCAGTCCCCTACAACTTAAAACTACTTAAACCTAACTAACCTAAGAACATCACACACATCCATGCCCGAGGTAGGATTCGAACCTGCGACTGTAGCGGTCGTGCGGTTCCAGACTGTAGCACCTAGAACCGCGCGGCCACTTTGGCCGGCTGTCAGACTAAACAACGAACGAATCCATTAATTAAAGGCAATACTAATCTTACAGCTTCAATTGCTCTACATTCCAAAATGGTTCAAATGGCTCTGAGCACTATGCGACTTAACTTCTGAGGTCATCAGTCGCCTAGAACTTAGAACTAATTAAACCTAACTAACCTAAGGACATCACACACATCCATGCCCGAGGCAGGATTCGAACCTGCGGCCGTAGCGATCGCTCGGTTTCAGACTGCAGCGCCTAGAACCGCACGGCCACTCCGGCCGGCTCTACATTCCAATCGACGGATTAATTTCTGCGAAAATGTCAGTTAAACATCACACAAAGCGTAAGAGGTCTGTGTTACTTTCTCCGACAAACGACAGACTATAATTAACTTTAGTTGGCTGCAAAGCTAGTTAAAATGATTGTTTCTTGAGGCGTCAACATGAATGTGGACGTATTTGTCCTTGTAGGTACTTATGTATAAAAGTTACTTTTGAAAGGATTCACGAAGCAGTACCCTATTTCTCTTTCTTCTCTGAGTTTTGTCCCGCTTGCACCAAGCTTGTAGGCGTTGCAAATTTTGGAGCGAGCAGGTCCGCATAAGCTGGCCAGAAGGCGCCACACAGCATCCGAGGACACAAAAAGCGAGCTCTCGCTTCTCGGAATGCGATCTGAATCACGCTGCCGCAGTCTGACGCATCACACCGAAGACAATGCTCTGAACCTGACTCTACCTGTACCCAGACAAAGGCGCTCCACAAAGGAGAGAGAGACCCGCTAAGTGAAGCTGTCCTCAAATAGGAGGTCGGTTTGGATAGCACACTGCTGGAGAGCCAATACGGCTGGGTTTGCCACGGCCAAAAACAGAAAAGCCGACTTCGGCGATGTACTTGGCCGGAAATTTTGCCCTAACAGCTGTTGCAAATATAATATTTTCGGTCGTATATTAATTATCAATTACAGCCAGTCTGTTGTGAGATCAGCTTGAAACGTGCTTAAACAAGAAAAACAGTAAGCAAACTTACTTGTAATTTGGCTTTTCCGATAGCGACTAAGTGCTCAGTCTTCTTCCTAAGACAATACTCTTATGTTACAACAAACTAAAAGTCCTTCATTAAACAAAATTCGGTAGGGGAGGCTTGGGGGTGCGTCGGCGCCGACTGTGCCTCTCTCGCTCTGCGCCTACTATCGATGTGACATCTTCCATACAGTCCCGTTTCTGGGTAATGTTTCATATCAAACTGCCAACGCCTTCAAACAGAAAGGCACAAACACATCCTTTACCTCTGACAACAACATTGGGCAGAAGTTACCTCACAACAGCAACACACGTAATCCACTTCATCATACAGGTCTGTACGAAATTGATTATTTGGACTGTCACTGTTCCTCCATATGCCACACAGGTAGATCATTTGAGATTAGAATCAAAGACAACATGGCAGCACTAAGAAACAAAAAATACTACAGTCAGCAATGGTCATCCGTGTGCAAGCAACAAAACACCATGTCAAGTGTCACGATCTTACACATCAAACCTAAAGGCCAACATCGCTGAAACACTCCAAATATACAAACACCAAAGAAAGCAACCTGAATCCACCTTAAATGACAAAAATGAAATTTACAATAGTATCGTCTCTCTTTTCAACAGCAGCCTACATCATGAAATTTTCGATGCACACACACACAAGCCGGCCGCGGTGGCCGTGCGATTCTAGGCGCTTCAGTCGGGAACCGCGAGACTGCTACGGTCGCAGGTTCGAATCCAGCCTCGGGCATGGATGTGTGTGATGTCCTTGGGTTAGTTAGGTTTAAGTAGTTCTAAGTTCTAGGGGACTGATGACCTCAGATGTTAGCCGGCCGAAGTGGCCGTGCGGTTAAAGGCGCTGCAGTCTGGAACCGCAAGACCGCTACGGTCGCAGGTTCGAATCCTGCCTCGGGCATGGATGTTTGTGATGTCCTTAGGTTAGTTAGGTTTAACTAGCTCTAAGTTCTAGGGGACTAATGACCTCAGCAGTTGAGTCCCATAGTGCTCAGAGCCATTTGAACCATTTAAAAAAAACAAAAAAAACCTCAGATGTTAAGTCCCATAGTGCTCAGAGCTATTTGAACCATTTGAACACACACACACACACACACACACACACACACACACACACACACACACGAGTGATTAGTTATGTTACCGTGACATTCCAAAATTAACAATGGCATGCCTCATTTACAAATATAGAATCACACCAACAGGTTATACCCCATGTCAGCTTGGAACTATGTGTACATCAACAACTAACATCATAAAGTGGATATCTGCATATTTTTAAAGCATTAACCAATATATGATACCAGCCTTTACGTAGTCATTACACGCAACAAATATAATCTTAAGAACCCCCTGCTCCAGAAATGCTTCTCCCTTCCAGCCACACCTTCTACCCTCGATCCGAATCCTCCCCCACCCCTCTCTCCCTCTGCCTCCCTCCTTCCTTCCTTTCGTTTCCATCTCTGATCCCAAACAAAATTGCTATTTATGTATAATTTTACCACTGTTGGGAACACAATTATTGTATTTAAAGTTTGCAACGTGCCACCTGGTTTATATAAACAAGTATGAAATTCAAGCCCTATAAACTTGACAGAAAAAGATTCGTATGCCATTAAAATAGTTAGCAACTCAGACAAAAAACCACACAATCTTTTAAAACTTAACCCAAATTATTTTGGTATGTTACATATTCTTTGTACTTCGAGATAATGTCTCTGTTTTGCTATATGTTCTTTGCACCTAGTATTTCCCAGACACTACATTTGTTTACAAAATATGACAGTTTACATGTGGTGTGTTACGATAGAAAAGAAGCCTGTGAACACTAGGTATTATATTTTACCTTTTTTAGCTTAATATATACGTTTAGTTTATAGTGAAGAAACATCCTCAATCCATGTTCTAAAATGGTGTTTTGTTTCTCCACTAGAAAGTGCTACTAGTTACCACAAAATCGAAACACAGCACAGACTTACGTAATACTAACATGTGTAAATCAATCTGATGATGGAGGTTTAAATCTTCGAAACGCGTTGTGGATATAAATAAATCAGTGACTGGTAACAGTAAACTTGTTGCTTCATTCGGTACACAGAGCTTCTTGCTGACCTCTTACAAGCGTGTTGACACAAAAGTTTTCTGAGTATCGCACCGCGCCGTATTGTGAAAAACTGCAGCCCATTGGAAAAGCCAGCGTTGCGTCCACGGTTACAGCGGCGTTCTGCTAGGGCTAAGTTTTTGCATTATGACGCGGTACGATACTCAGAAAACGTCTGTGTCACAAGTGTGTGTCTTTTTATACACACATGATTTAGTAATTCCCACCCACCGCCTCCTAAACATTACAAAAACATAAAATTCTTCTACGGAATAGGTATTGCCTAACAGACACTTCTTCACTTTGTTTTCAAATACAACTTTGCCCTTTGTCGGACATTTTATACCACTGGATAAGTGACCAAAAATTTTGATGGCAGCACTCTGTTGTTTAAAGACGACCTTAACGTGGAGCAATTGTTTCTTATGGTATTGCAATTATGTAAATCATTGTTCCTTCTGAAGTGCTCTGGATTGTTTACAACAAAGTACATGAGGGGTAAATATACCGTGAAGCAACGGTCGAAACATCTAACTCGTAAAACGGGTGTCTACAGGATGACCGTGAGGGAACATCACGTGTTATTCTTTAAGCATGTTTTTAACAGGGAGACTGTCTTCCTTTGGGTGGGTTACCCCACAACATTACTCCATATGACTTAACTGAATGTAAATATGCAAAGTATGTCGCCTTACTGATCATCTCTCCAGGTCTGCAATGATTAGTAGTGGAAATATGGCCGAATTAAGTTGTCTTAAGAGTTCCACAATGCGTTTTATCGAGTTTAAATTCTCGTCAATACGGTCACCTAAAATTTTTGAACGTTCCACTCCAGTTATCATCTGCTCATCGTGTGGTAAACTTACCATTGGTATAGCACCTCTAGATGTACAGAACTGAATATCTTGTGTCCTTTGGAGGTACAGAGTTTGGCCATTCCATGAAAACCACTTGGTAATAGTTTTAAGTAGATTAATTACCATTTGTTGTGTTGCTGTATCTACGTTTGGATTGATTAGTGTTATCGGGAAAAAGAACTAATTCTTTTTCTTGAAGATCGTTTACATATATGCGAAATAATAGTGGACATAAGAGTGAGCTGTGTGCAACACCTATATGCAACACATTGTCAATCTGTCAAACGTGGCCACTGGAGGCGAGGGACTAACAAATTTTTGGAGCAAGAAAGATAGGAACATTGGCTACTCTTGTAGCTAACCGTGGTCTTACTGTCATTGAGTACATGCTTTAGCGGTGTCAAATAGTATGTACCGACATTGTTTTTTTTTTTTTGAATTCATAAAATGATGTTTCTAATTACGTAAGTATACTTTCAGTTCATGATATGTACTTTATACTTAGATTACGTTTGATACACTGTATCAACGTATTAAAAGTTTTGCAGATATGGATATTCTGGCACTTTTGGAATGGTTTTACGTCAAAGATACATTCTATGAATGATAAATACTTTCAACTCTCTTTCATTTTCGCGCGGTATGTGTTAACATTAAAGGTGATAACGAAATGACACGGTAGAGCAATAAAGGCGTATTCGCCAAGGAGTGAGGTCAGTGGTTGTTCATACTTTTCTTTTATTTATTTATTTATTTTTTACACGTGCGTTGTTAGTGAATGCACTACAGACATGGAGTTCCGTGTTACGTTTAATGTGGCGTGAGCAGTAAGAAACAACGTGTAGATGCATCATTACTGAAATACGAACAGTTATGAGAAAAAAAAACATTATAATCAGTAGACAGAAATTTGTGGCATGACTAAAATTAATTATTGGTGTATTTATTGATTAATAAATGTATTAGATGCAGCTGTATGTGGCTTTTATTCCATTCCATAAACTCGTCAGTTAACTTCGATATTTTGGAATAGATTACTTTCATCCATCGATGCTTAGCGGTCGATGAGAACGAAAGCATCATCGATGATTCGCCAAATCACTAACGGCTAAAAAAGAACGACAACGATGCGTCCGTCGCACCACACGTCGAATCGCTAATTTGTAAAATTCTGCATGTCTGTGCAGTCGTTGTTGGAAAGTCTCTGAATCTAAGCCCGCAGACGGGCTACTCGCTGAAGAAGCACTGCGATACCGCATAACAGTAAATTACGATTCGGTCTGTTGCGGCGCAGCACACAGTCTGCAGTCTCTTCTTGCTTTTGCTTTCAAGTGTGGTAGAATTCAGCCTTTAGTGTTTACTCCCGTGATTTGTGTAAACGAGGAACTACACCCACTTCCTAATAAGACTGTTCCTAGGCAAATTTCTCTAAAACACTTCATTCTCGATACTTCTCGCAATGCTACCTGGAGGCGGATTTGTCCTCCTAAACTCTGAAACGTGAGCGGTTGATAGTGACCACCAGGCTACGTAAGCTGTGGTGACGAGTGGTACCGACCGGAAGACCGTACTGACTCACGTGCCGCTGTGAGGGGCGGACAGCTGCGGACGCCGCGGTTCTGCGCCGTAGCCGTGCCTCAGCGCAGTCAGCAGAAGCGCCGCTGACTCAGGCCGGCCCCACATCCTGGCTCCCTCTGGGCGCGCACGCGGCCGTCGCCGACCCACTGTGTAAGGCAGACTGCTCCCGGCTGCCTTCTCCCACAGCTGCAGACGGTCAGTTCGTTCCAGCACAGCTCAAAACGAGGCGCCCTCTCTGCACCTGTACTGCACAAGCGATTTTACGGTATGTGGTGGAGGGCACTTCCTCCACCGCCGCATTTACCACCTTCCCTGCTCCATTCGCTAACGATTCGTGCGAAGAACGAAGTCGCCGAGCCCCCGCATAAGCTCAGATTTTTGCGTGCCGGCCGTTTCTCGGGGAGTACGTCGGAGGAAGGAATACGCTGTCCACGTCTTCTCACAAGGCACGCTGTCGGAATGGCAACAATGAACACGTCCGCGACACACAACGCACCTGCTGCAGCGCGTGCCGCCGGCGTCGCAAGAGCGCCCGGCTAACGCCCCCGCGCCGACTCAAAGGTCGCGTGACGTCACGCCCCACTGCTGTTTGGCCCGTCTCGATCCCTTCTATTACTTCACCCTCGGCCGATTAAATACTGATCAACAACACTGAAGAACCGCTCGAAAGAGTGGTTCGTAAGCCACTCCCTTCGCAAATGAATTACTATTCCTTAAGTGTGTTTCAGTGATCCTACCCTAGCAACTGCTTTCCCTAGAAAGAGTTTTATGTCACCATTCCAATTTAGGTCTCTCTGGCTGGTTGCTCCTAGATATTATACGGTCATCAGTGTTCCCGGTGATTTATCGCGAATAGTATAACTGAGGAGTATTGTATTGTGTTGTATGTTAACCGGGGGGCCTAGAAACGACGGAGAGGCTCCGTCCCCGCGGCAGCCGTCTATAACCCCACGACGACTACCGCAGTCCACCCCAATTCACACCGAACCACTCTTTCGGGGTTACTCTGAGGTTCGGCCCCCGGTGGAAACCCCCCCCCCCTCCCCCCCCACGCAAAGGAATGTCTCACACCAGACGAGTGTAAACCCTATGTTTGCGTGGTAGAGTAATGACAGTGTACGTGTACGTGGGGAACTTGAGTGATCAGCAAATCGCCGACATAGTGTAGCTGAGGTGGAATAAGGCGAACGAGCCCGCATTCGCCGAGGCAGATGGAACACCGCCTAAAAACCATCCACAGAGTGACCTGCTCACCGGACCTCGACACAAGTCCGCCGGGAAGATTCGTGCCGCGAACCAGGCGCTCCTTCCCAATCCGGAAAGCATAACTGAGCACTAACGGTTTCCTTCGGTTATTTATGTGCATTGTACGCGTCCGGGGGCAACTGTCACCGCCTGCAACGATCCTCGATCCTCTGCATATGACATTTCGCTCCGGTCTTGCGTCGTTGCATCTTCTGCGGATAGCTTCGCGGTGATTGCGAAGCCTGAAGACTCCACGGGCACATTACAGTGCCTTCCTGGAAACAGCACAGAGCTGTAGCGCTGGTTATTTAAAATCTTCTAACATTTCTTAGGTATTGAAACCTAGATATAAACTAATTTGCGCAATAATAAACCGCGATCGATTCGTAATACCTTACTCGCATTGCAACAGCTTCAGAATCAAATAAATTGTTACGACGTGAACGAAAAAGGGGCGAGACAGTTAAAAGGTTTCTAATACTTGAGCAACAATACGGTGGCCGCAGATTACATGCTCTGTGTAGGAGCTACCTTTGCTTCAATAGGTAAACCATCAGACTCTTTCTGAAAGCTGGGAATTTTTTTCTGGTTGTACACAGTAGGTTATCGCATACTCGAGTGCTCGCTTGCAACGCAGAAGAAACTGGCGCAAACGTAATCGTTAAGAGAAAAGTCGCAACGTTAGTGCATGGGGGCGTGATCATCATATGGAAGTGGTATGGCTGCTGGCCATCATCACTACTGTCACTAAACAGGTGATAAATCAGGCGATGTGGCTGCCCGCTCGACTTCGGCCCGGCTGTCTCTCAGGTGGCCACCGAGCGAGTGGTTGCAGGCAACGCCGGCTGGATCCGCTGTCTGGAGGACGTTGGGTCGAGTCCCGGCCACCCAGAGACTTCCCCTGATCGTTTCAGTCTACTGTCGGACTGGATCTCTTCTAACTGCAAAGCCGGTTTACTCCCCGAGACCAGCTTCGACCCTGATCACCTAGTCCTCGACGTAAAGTTAAACACAAAACTTCCTTCTGCCTTTTTGTACCCCTGGCCTGCGAGCTGTTGCATTTCTGGACTGGCATTTCACTCACGTTAAGAAACTGGGTCACAAACCCAGTTAGACTGCCCAAATATTGCTGAGAATTTCGCATTTGCTATTGCTCCTTTTTGGACGAAACTTTCTCAGGCTTGCATCATAAGTAAAATGTACCAGTCTCTTTCTTCTGACGGCGTCATGTACTTCAAACATCTGCCGCCGACCCCCTCGTAGCGTATCGTGCAGTTTTCCTCGATTTTATCTCTGGCTGTAGATTTGAGAGGTTCCTGACGTGGGTCAGTTTCAGAGTCCCGAGTTCAGGTGGGCATTACTTCGCTGTATAAACACAAGGGTGAGTTTTCGCTGGCAATAAACAGCGAATGTTATGACACCACTGTTTTTCTCTTTATCCCATTTAAATTATAGCAGGGTATGTTGTTACGAAGCCTACACGGTATTTCAGCGCAATTTTGAGATAACGCGTCAACTAGCGTTACAAATAGTTACTGTCTGACGCTTACGGAAAATACATCGAAGCACGCAATAACCACGACACGGTTTTATGATTCTGAAATTAAGTGAAATTCAGTATCATTGTCAGCAACACCCGCCAGAGGGGGGCACTACCTGGATCAGAAAGAGCAGAATTGGCCACGGCCTCTCTCGAGGGAAGACAGAACGGTCGTACTGGAGCCTCGAGAGCCCACCTATTTGGAGCGGGTTTTCTCCCTCAGCGAAAACGACCCGTGTTCGTGAGGCGCTGTCTACAGGCTGTGTGCCGAGTGCAGGCGAGTCCACTGAACGTATCTGTGGTGTAGCGCGACGTTCGAGAGGGGCTGGAATCCGGCTCCAGCGCGCGGCCCGCACCTCTCGGGTAGCACTGGAGGGGCAGCCGGGCTGAACGCCCCTAAACAACCCACGGATTTACTCTCAACAGTGTGACGCGACTGCGGCACACGTGGAACTTAATTCTGGATACTGGCGCAAACTGTTGTGGTCAGGGAATCGATGCCACGAAGTCTCGTCTCCTTACCGGACAAACACTGGCGGTGACGTTTTTCTAGCTAGCAGCAGGAATCGAATCGGCTACTCGTATATAGACACGCGTGCGCTAGCGATCTGGACTATGAAAGTGGATTCCTTGTTCTACTAGCAGGCACGTATTCGTCGGACTGGCTTTTGAGATGTGGAGATGGCAGAGAATAATGGGTAGGATGGAGAACGGAGAGATACTTAGTAGAGTGGGAAAACAGAGACAATTACTGAGTGTCATAAAGAGAAGGGGAATAAATTGGATAGGATACGGAGAAAGAAGGAGTCTCTTACAAAAGCAGTAGTAGAAGCATATTTGGAAGGGAACAAGTGGCGAGGTGTAGCTTTTTGAAACGGAAATCGTGAGATTAGGAAGAGTAAGCTTTGGATTTTGGCAGTGTTCCTGTGGATTTTTCAGAAGAAGTCGCTCTCCCCGGTATTTTGTTTAAATACTCAACAAACAGCATGAAAATTATAGAAGAACGTGCGAGTAAATCGATTTAATTAGATTTTCTTATATAGCGTGACATGCTGCTGTGAGATTTTTGGCAAGTCTAAGAGAGGAGAGGGGAGTTGGTGAAGATTGTTTCTGTATTTGGACAATTAAACGGTAATAAGGTCCGGATTTTCAATTTTTTTCAAGTAGAGTATTTGTGATTTGGGCAACTCAACTGCCTGCCACAGAGCTCACCACAACGAGCACAACACTCAGATGAGGAAGCCTGAAGGAGTAACTTGTTGTATTCCTGTTAGCTTGGGGCCGGCCGGCGTGGCCGAGCGGTTCTAGGCGCTTCAGTCTGGAACCGCGCGACCGCTACGGTCGCACGTTCGAATCCTGCCTCAGGCATGGATGTGTGTGATGTCCTTAGGTTAGTTAGGATTAAGTAGTTCTAAGTTCTAGGAGACTGATGACGTCAGCAGTTAAGGCCTATAGTGCTCAGAGCCATTTGAACCATGTTTTGTTAGCTTTGGTGACGAGTAAAAAATTGAAAATAAACACATAATGTTGGGACCTAGGTCCCCAAAAGTCTTGATAAACGTAAACATTAGGGGTTAGAAGGACGGTGGGGCTTCGCTTTATAAATTTTGCGAACTTTCACAGTCACAATCTGGACTGCGTCTTAAATGGATTAAGAAAACAACGGAATACGTAAGTGCAGATGGCAGGATGGGGAACACAGTCCCGTGCCTTCTCACAACGTCCTGCCGGTGACCTCGGCTACTACGCGTGCACGGGAACCGGCTCGTGGGCGGTGTGGCTTCTGCGTGGCGGCGCGGACCACAAGCCGTAATGAGGATGTGCCGGGCGAAAACTGTAGGCGAGCCGGTGACGTCAGCACGGCTTGCGTCACGGCGCGGGGTGGTGCCGGGGGTGTTGCGGGGGAGGGGGGGGGGGTCGCCGCCGGCTGGCCGGGTAGCGGGCGGCGAGCAGCGGCGCGCGGCCCCTCCGGGTCGGGACCCAGGACCCGCGGGGTCGCGACCCTTGCTACCCGGCGTTCACACTGCAGCAGCGGGACCGACTGGTGGCTTCCGCCAAGAACCGGGCCAATCTCCAACCCGCGTCCATAACCGCTCAACATGGGGCTAGACAATACTTTGAGAAGAGCGGGGGTATTTATTTAAGCAACAATGCACACAAAATATTTTCGAGGATAATGACACAAAGACTCGCAGTAATTTTAGACAACAGCTTGTCGGTGGAGCAAAGTGGATTTAGAAAAGGTGGTTCATGTTCTGACAAAACATCTGTCATCAGACAAGTGATCGAAAAACACGACAATTTGACAGAGAATCACGTCAGCTGTTTACTGACTACGCGAAAGCCTTTGGCAATATAGACAGCAGGATGTTGTGGGACACAGTAATCCAACAAGCGTACAATGATTCCAAAATTGCCACTGGTGTAAAAGATAATGTCGAAGTAACAACAAATTTGGCGTTACGGCAAGGATATAGTCCAGCTCTGATATTTTTTAACATGTATGCTGATAAAATGTTGAGACAATGGCTAAAATAAATAAAGCGTTACATACATAACGTTACCAACGAAAGTAGCTAATGGCAACAGTGTTTGCTAATAACGAATTTCTTACAGATGACACGAGGACGGCCTTCAAAAAGTCATTTATAAACTAAATAGCGCTGTCAAGAGCTGTAATCTAATAATCTCGACAAAAAAAAAACAAGTTATGGGTTTTAAAGGTAAAGACCCGATCCCACGCAATACTATAACACACGATGAGAAAACAGAGTGAATCAATAAGATACGTCCTTGGGAATCACTATCTTCTTCATAAAACGAAAAAGAAATTTAAAGACTCAGTTGCATTAGTGTGATTTTATTGAACGCCGAATAAAAGTGTGAAGAAAGAAACCATAATTAAGTCAAAACAATGCCAATACAATCCACATTTTCTCACTGAGACATGGACAGTAATGGCTGCAAATGAAGAGAGGATATAAGCTGCGGAAAACAGATTTTTAAGACGACCAGCTGGCTTCAATCTGATACGATAAGAAATACAACAATAATAAGAAGTAGAATTTAAAAGTGTAAATGAGCAGATGACTGAGCATATAAATCAAGAGAGAGATCATATCAGAAGAACGAACGAAAATAGAATGCCTAAGATAATAATGAATACTGAAACGATCAATAGAGAGGCCGAGACAGAGATGTATAGATTAAGCAAGAAACTAACTACAGAGAGTAGAGGCGCTCAACAAGGAAATGGCTAATACTTGACGAAACAGCAAGAAGAAGAACAAGAAGTTCCTGCACCTCTTCACACACCGAGAAGACACTCACTTCACCTGTGATGCCTCCGCACTTGGATACCATCAGCCAACTTTTCATCCTCGAGAATCGAGACCTGTTGACGAGTCTGAACCATCACATTTCATCTTCCTTGCATCTTCAAAAACTCAACGTTTCGCCTCAAGCTAAACACCTTTTCTTCCAACATGGTGAAATAATCTACACTTCCGATCTACTGCGAGACAGACTAACTTCTTGGCAGTCATGTTCTGCTCTTCAGGCCGATGAATTTTTTGATGCCAGGCATTTCCTCGGAAAATATTTTCAGCCGTTCGCATTTACAGCACAAAAAAAACCACGTTGGCTAAAAAAGGCAAGGCCAGAACACGCGATCACCCAGTCTGTCGATCCTGCAACTATTGAAAAGATTGCTGCCCGTCTTCAGGACCCCTGCGTTAGTGTGGCCCCTCCACAGGAACCCCTCGGTACATTACTAAGAATGGACAACAATAGATTCCCGAAACTTGCCCTCGAGTATCAGCCCACTGGAAAAAGAGACGCTCGTCATCCCGTGAAAAGGTAGTCCAAAATTTGTGGCCTAGACAGACTTAAAGTATCTCCTGGAAGAAAAAGTAATAAGGTTACCAAGTAAGTAAGCACGGTTAATCAGAAACTGGGTGGCTGCACTGGAAGATAAAGTGCCATCCTTTGGAATGCGAGCGCAGTTTTGACCTTACCGGTGGCTTAGCCACCTAGATGAGTAGTTTTAGGTGGAGACTGCCTATAAATCCCGTGTCACGATGAAACTCACTGCTTCGGCAGGTCGCAAGCAAAACTATCGTCATAGCACTTTTGTGTACTGTTCGTCACTGAAGGACGCTTACCAAGCAGGATTACAGAAACAGCAAAGGACTCTCAGCAAGTAGTTTTGTCCAGGGCCTTTGTTGGTCGGCGGAACGGCGTCCCAGAAACCTGTCCAGTGGACGACGCCACAGACTAGGTCGTAGGTCTTGAAAGGCTCGCCCAAAATATTTCTGCTTTCTACGATGGAAGACTGCCAAGGAAAGTATTATTGCCTCCTAGCTAATGAAAATGAAAACACAGAGAAACTTGGCCTTTGGAGAGTGTTTAAAAAATGTGTCCCATATCTTAAAGGGATACGGTCAAACCTAGGAATTAAAGGGCTATATACAAATGCCCACAAACAAATACTTGTTGAGATAGGGGCCATTTCATTGCGTCAAGAACGTCCAACACTGAGAAGTGTATGGCTCTGAGCACTATGGGACTCAACTTCTGAGGGCATCAATTCCCTAGAACTTAGAACTACTTAAACCTAACTAACCTAAGGACATCACACACATCCATGCCCGAGGCAGGATTCGAACCTGCGACCGTAGCGGTCGCTCGGCTCCAGACTGTAGCGCCTAGTACCGCACGGCCACTCCGGCCGGCGAAGCAGGATACTCACAGCGTGCAACCACATCTTTCTCTTGGACACGTACGACAGTTTCTAACACGAACTTTTAATGGTCGATGGATTCGTCGAGGAGCTCCAGTGGCGTAGCGTGGCCTACGCGTTCACACTGTGGGGGCATTTAAAGGCTTGGTGTCTGCCACGCTCATCGAAAGCATGCAGACGTCACTATTTTGGTGAGGTCTTATGAGATCAAACTGTTGAGGTCATCGTCGGTCCCTAAGCCTACACACTACTTAAACTAACTTACGCTATGGACAACACACACGCCCCATGCCCGAGGGAGGACTCGAGCCTCCGACGGGGGGAGACGTGCGGACCGTGGCAAGTCGCCTCCGACCGTGCGGCTACCCAGCGCGGCTCGGCCGTCACAGGAATGTCTGCCAAACCCGAGCGCAACCAAGTGTGTTTTCACAGTTTGTAGTTCTTCGAGGACGACGACTGTTAAGAAATAGTAGTAACCACATCTGTTAGCAGGCAGATTACTGTCGCAGCATACAATGGCCCATACGGCTACAAGTATTTGTCTCCGTACAAACGTTAACAAGACTCTTCTCCCTGGTTTTGACCAGCACTATCTGCTGTGAGAGTATGGGACTCTCATTTTAAACGCCATGTTCACTGCAGGGAATAGTACGCAAAGGAAGAGAAGGAAAAGTAGTAGGCGAATAAGGACTGGGGGGTAGGGAACGGAACAGGAATCCGCCTGGTACAATTTTGCGCAGAGCAGAACTTGGTTTAAGAACCATGAAAGAAGGTTGTATACGTGGAAGAGGACTCGAGACACTGAAAGATTTCAGATAGATTATACAGGGTGTTACAAAAAGGTACGGCCAAACTGTTAGGAAACATTCCTCACACACAAATAAAGAAAAGATGTTATGTGGACATGTGTCCGGAAACGCTTAATTTCCATGTTAGAGCTCATTTTAGTTTCGTCAGTATGTACTGTACTTCCTCGATTCACCGCCACGATCTCATACGGGATACTCTACCTGTGCTGCTAGAACATGTGCCTTTACAAGTACGACACAACATGTGGTTCATACACGATAGAGCTCCAGCACATTTCAGTCGAAGTGTTTGTACGCTTCTCAACAACAGATTCGGTGACCGATGGATTGGTAGAGGCGGACCAATTCCATGGCCTCCACGCTCTCCAGACCTCAACCCTCTTGACTTTCATTTATGGGGGAATTTGAAAGTTCTTGTCTACGCAACCCCGGTACCAAATGTAGAGACTCTTCGTGCTCGTATTGTGGACGGCTGTGATACAATACGCCATTCTCCAGGGCTGCATCAGCGCATCAGGGATTCCATGCGTCGGAGGGTGGATGCATGTATCCTCGCTAACGAGGACATTTGAACATTTCCTGTAACAAAGTGTTTGAAGTCACGCTGGTACGTTCTGTTGCTGTGTGTTTCCATTTCATGAGTAATGTGATTTGAAGAGAAGTAATAAAATGAGCTCTAACACGGAAAGTAAGCGTTTCCGGACACATGTTCACATAACATATTCTCTTTCTTTGTGTGTGAGGAATGTTTCCTGAAAGTTTGGCCGTACCTTTTTGTAACACCCTGTATATTGGTAACACAGAGCTTTAGGGACCAGGTTTTAAATTGTAAGACATTTCCAGGGGCAAATGCGAACTCTGACCACAATTTATTGGTTATGAACTGTAGGCTAAAAATGAAGAAACTACAAAAAGGTAGTAATTTAAGGAGATGGGATCTGGATAAACGGAAAGAACCAGAGGCTGTAGAGAGTTTCAGAGAGAGCATTAGGGAAAGATTGACAAATAGAGGGGAAAGAAATGAAATGAAATGTCGTGTGGCTAGGGCCTCCCGTCGGGTAGACCGTTCGCCTGGTGCAAGTCTTTCGATTTGACGCCACTTGCGCGTCGATGGGGATGAAATGATGATGATTAGGACAACACAACACCCATTCCCTGAGCGGAGAAAATCTCCGACCAAGCCGGGAATCGAACCCGGGCCCTTAAGATTGACAGTCTGTCGCGCTGACCACTGAGCAACCGGGGGCGGACAGAGGGGAAAGAAATATAGTAGAAGAAGAATGGATAGTGAGGACAACAGAGGATCAAGCAGGTAGAAAAACGAGGGCTAGTAGAAATCCTTGGGTAACAGAAGAGATACTGAATTTAATTGATGAAAGGAGAAAATATAAAAATGCAGTAAATGAAGCAGGCGAAAAGGAATACAAACGTTTCAAAATGAGATCGACAGAAAGCGCAAAATGGCTAAGCAAGGATGGCTAGAGGACAAATGTAAGGATGTAGAGGCATATATCACTAGGGGTAAGATAAATCATGCTTACAGGAAAATTAAAGAGACCTTTGGAGAAAAGAGAACCACCTGTATTAATATCAAGAGCGCAGATGGAAAACCAGTCCTAAGCAAAGATGGGAATGCAGAAAGGTGGAAGGAATATCTAGAGGGTCTAAACAAGGGCGATGTACTTGAGGATAATATTATGGAAATGGAGGAGGACATAGATGAAGATGAAGTGGGAGATATGATACTGCCTGAAGAGTTTCACAGATCACTGCAAGAAGTAAGCCAAAAAAAGGCCTCGGGAGTAGACAACATTCCATTAGAACTACTAATAGCCTTGGGAGAGCCAGCCCTGACAAAACTTTACCATCTTGGGAGCAAGATGTACGAGGCAGGCGAAATACTCTCAGATTTAGAGAAGAATATAATAATTCCAATCCCAAAGAAAGCAGGTGTTGACTGGTGTGAAAATTATCGAACTACCAGTTTAATAAGTCACGGCTGCAAAATACTGACATGAATTCTTTACAGACGAATGGAAAAATTGGTAGAAGACGACCTTGGCGAAGATCAGGTTGGGTTCCGTAGAAATGGTGGAACATACGCGATGCAATACAGACGCCACGACTTAGCTTAGAAGATAGATTAAGGAAAAACAAACCTACGTATGTACGATTTGTAGACTAAGAAAAACCTTTTGACAATGTTGAATGCAATACTCTCTTTCAAATTCAGAAGGTAACAGGGGTAAAATACAAGGAGGAAAAGGCTATTTACAATTTGTACAGAAACCAGATGGCAGTTATAAGAGTCGAGGGGCACGAAAGGGAAGCAGTGATCGGAAAGGGAGTGAGACAGAGTCGTAGCCTATCCCCGATGTTATTCAATCTGTATATTGTGCAAGCAGTAAAGGAAGGAAAGGAAAAATTTGGGAGGATGTGAACTGTAGTCTGCCTCTGGCAAGGAAAGCTTTTCTGAAGAACATAAATTGTTAACATCAAGTATAGAGTTAAGTGTCAGGAAGTCTTTTCTGAAAGTATATGTATGGAGTGTGGCCATGTATGGAAGTGAAACATGGATGATAAATAGTTTAGACAAGAAGAGAACAGAGGCTTTCGAAACGTGGTGCTACGGAAGAATGCTGAAGATTACATGGGTAGGTACTGAATAGAATTGGGGAGAAGAGGGATTTGTGGCACAACCTGACTAAAAGAAGGAATCGGTTGGTAGGACACGTCCTGAGGCATCAAGGTATCACCAGTTTAGTTCTGGAGGGAAGCGTGGAGGGTAAAAATCGTAGAGGGAGGTCAAGAGATGATTACATTGAGCAGATTCAGAAGGATATAGGTTGCAGCAGTTACTCGGAGATGATGAAGCTTGCACAGGATAGAGTAGCATGGAGAGCTGCATCAAACCAATCTCCGGACTGAAGACCACAACATCAACAACAACAACAACAACACTGCAAGTGCACCAGGTGCGTCTCCCGAGGCGCATCATCCGCGAAGTGACTGAGAATAACTATTTAAGAAACATTAAGTTGTAATGTAACACGATTTCGTATCGGACTAAAAAATAAAAAATAATTTTTCATAGCCCCATACAGGTTTCTAGATTATACAGATATTTCTGAAAATTTGTGATTGTGAATCTTTGGTAATAATGAAAATACTTGTAACATTTATAACAAAAACATGGGGTGCGTACGGCATATAACAGTAAGGTGGTGGCCTCTTCATGCATCAGTTATGTATTGCATGTGCCCCACGTCTTTCGTTATACATCTTACAAATACTTTCATAGGTATTAAAAAATCAAAAGCACAAATGTTCAGAAATATTTGTGTGGGTTTAGCTATTTGTACGGAGCTAAGAGAAATTATTTTATGGTTTTTAGTCCTATGTAAAAAACGCATTATATTAAAAATTTATTTTTATTTAAATAAATATTTTGTGCTTTTTAATCCTGTGTTTGCGAGCTTTCTCAAACCATTTCAAACATCCTGATGAGAGTACAACAGTGATACGTCGTAAATTTCAGGTTTATTCCGATTCCCTTTTACCTAAGTCAACCAATATATTGCTTCCTCATTGACATATCTCGCGAAAAGACCGACAGAGGTAAAATTAGAGAGATTCGAGTTCAGACGGAGGGTTACTGGTGACCGTTCCTCCCGTCAACCATTCTTGACTGGAATAGGAAAGGGGGTAATGCCACTGCTACGTAAAACACCCTCCACGACACATCAGATGAGAAACCGAGTTAATGTTGAGCTATGATTTTATATCACCTCTTTTCACTCCAACCTTCAGCTGTAGGGAGGCTAGGGGAGGTCTCGTGGTCACAGTAACACTTTTTCCCGGTTGCACGTAATACATACGCAGAACTTCATAGAAAGTGCTTCGACTGATTTGTTGCAGACACTTTCTGCAGCAGGTGACTTCCGTTCATGTCGCCAGGAGGAGCCAAGACGCGATCTGGCGGGCACGGTCATCACAGGCGGTGATCTGCTCCGCGCTTCTCTGTCCCCCGTCTGCGTCACCACCCCCTCCCATTCTTACCCGCACGCAACTGCATTGTCCTCCACTTCTGAGCTACAATTCAAGTTTCTTGTCTGTAGGACATCGAAAGCTAGTTTAAAGTCAACAGCGATGTGCGTACTGACCAGACCGAACGTAACTTAACAAAAAAGTGTTAAAAAGCGCCTCTGGTGTGTCCCGCGCAGCGCTGTGATACGCTGTGATGCGGTGTGGTTCCCACAGTAGAGACCAACAGGACTGGCCCCGGGGCCCTCGGGTACTTCAGGAACCTATCCGCCGTCACGTACAGTCGAGTGCGAAGCACAGTTTCCACACCAGTCCGTCCTTCAGATCGCATCGATAAACGCGGCCACATACAGGTAGTGGGTGCACGTGCGGCGGCCGCCATGTTTTCACCTGGCAGAGCGTGGCATGTACGTTAACTATACAGGGTGAGACACCTAACGTTACCGCTGGATATATTTCGTAAACCACATCAAATACTGACGAACCGATTCCACAGACCGAACGTGAGGAGAGGGGCTAGTGTAATTGTTTAATACAAACCATACAAAAATGCACGGAAGTATGTTTTTTAACACAAACCTACGTTTTTTTAAATGGAACCACGTTAGTTTTGTTAGCACATCTGAACATATAAACAAATACGTAATCAGTGCCGTCTGTTGCATTGTAAAATGTTAATTACATCCGGAGATATTGTAACCTAAAGTTGACGCTTGAAACCTCCGACGTTCAGTTGCGTGTTGTAACAAACACGGGCCACGGTCGACGAGCAGCATCTGCAGGGACATGTTTACGATGACGACCGTGTGGCTGTAGTGCACTGTTGTGGTTTGGTCTAGCTGTCGCAGTGTCCGCATGTTGCGCTTGCTGCTATTGTTATTCTGCATTCGTCTCCGCACGCAGACCAACTGTAGTACACCGTGTTACCAGACGTCTGTGACAGTGTAGTGTTGTAGGAACTGTGACCATGGTGTATTCGAACTCTGAAAAGGCTGAGATGATACTCATCTATGGCGAGTGTCGACGAAATGCAGCTGGAGCCTGCAGGGTGTATGCAGAACGGTACCCGGACAGAGAGCATCCAACGTGCCGCACATTGCAAAACATCTACCGCCAACTGTATGCAACAGGTATTGTCGTAGCACGCAAACGGGTCCGTAACAGGCCCGTCACAGGAGAAGCAGGTGCAGTTGGTGTGTTAGCTGCTGTTGCCATGAACCCACACATGAGTACACGGGACACTGCGAGAGCCGGTGGATTGAGTCAAAGTAGTGTCATGCGCATACTGCATCGTCACCGCTTTCACCCGTTTCATGTGTCGCTACATCAGCAATTACTTTAATCATCGAGTGCAGTTCTGTCAATGGGCATTAACAGAGAATGCGTTGCAGTTCTACCTGTTTACCGGTGAAGCGGGTTTCACAAACCACGGGGCAGTGAACCTACGGAACATGCATTACTGGTCCGTGGACAGTCCTCGCTGGCTCAGACAGGTAGAGCGACAGCGACCGTGGACTGTAAATGTATGGTGCGGAATCATTGGCGACCACCTCACTGGTCCTGGCTTCATTGCAGGAGCCCAAACAGCTGCAACATACATCGCGTTTCTACAGAATGATCTGCCAACGTTGCTCGAAAAAGTCCCACTGGAAACGCGTCGACGTATGTGGTATCAACATGATGGTGCACCTGCACGTTCCGCAATTAACACTAAGCTGACCCTTGACAGGATGTTCGACGGGCGTTTCATAGGACGTGGAGGACGCATAAAATGGCCAGCCCGTTCTCCTGATCTTAGACCTCTGGAGTTCTTTCTGTGGGGTACGTTAAAGGAGAATGCGTACCGTGATGTGCCTACAACCCCAGAGGATATGAAACAACGTATTGTGGCAGCCTGCGGCGACATTACACCAGATGTACTGCGGCGTGTACGACATTCATTACGCCAGAGATTGCAATTGTGTGCAGCAAATGATGGCCACCACATTGAACATCTATTGGCCTGACATGTCGGGACACACTCTATTCCACTCCGTAATTGAAAACGGAAACCACGTGTGTACGTGTACCTCACCCCTCATAGTAATGTACATGTGCGTCAGTGAGAAAGACCAATAAAAAGGTGTTAGCATGTGGACGTAATGTGCTGTTCCAGTCTCTTCTGTACCTAAGGTCCATCACTGTTCCCTTTGGATCCCTACGTAATTCGGCGCTCTCCGATACACACGATCGAACAGCGGAGGAGTGGTACTCAAGTGTCAAATTTAGGTTACAATATCTCCGGATATAATTAACATTTGACAATGCAACAAACGGCACTGATTACGTATTTGTTTATATGTTCGGTTGTGCTAACAAAACTAACGCGGTTCCATTTAAAAAAACGTAGGTTTGTGTTAAAAAACATACTTCCGTGCATTTTTTTATGGTTTGTATTAACCAATTACACTAGCCCCTCTCCTCACGTTCGGTCTGTGGAATCGATTCGTCAGTATTTGATGTGGTTTACGAAATATATCCAGCGGTAATGTTAGGTGAGTCACCCTGTATAGGCAGCTTCCAAGGAGAAATGCAGTCGCATGCTGACTGTCATTAGAGATGATTACGTGCCACCGAAACAGCACTATATATTTGACAACGGATAAAAGCTAACGACATTTCTATGTAATTTCGCACTTAAATGCGAAAATAAGTAAAACAGTATGCCGCAATGAATGTATATGCCTGGCAAACAGCCAGAATTAATGGCAAACGACCAGAGAAAAAAGGAAGTTTCATATGTTTCACCTGAGAGAGTCAGTGTGTCCTGTTGGAATTTTTATCGTTAAAATTAGTAACAACTAAACTTTGAAAATCTCCTCCTTTACTCGCACGAAGTATACTCTATTTATCATTGTGACTATAAGAACGTTTTTTTTTTTTTTTTGTACTCAAGAACTCTAGAAATCGTTTTCCTGTAATCGCATTTCCAATCACTAGGAACGTAAAAAAACTCTTAATGCACTTGTATATTACATATATGCATCGGGAAACGCTACATATCGTAAAATATACATATAAGAGTGCCAAATTTAAAAAACATATTGTCAATGGAACACTGAGAAAATTCGAAATGTATTCTGATAAGTGGTCATTCTGGAACACAACATTAACTATCTATGAGTTCCTATGCGAAATGCAGTAAATGAGAAAAGATTTTAATGAAATGCGTACTAGTAACATTCAATGTAACAACTGTTTGGCAATAAAAATATATAATAATTGTTTTTTTGTTACCAACATAAAAATTACACATGCAATACTAGTAAATTGTTCATGACTTACATATATTACTTACTAAATACTATTGTTTAGACGTTACTGATGCCAAATCGTACGACACGAGACGGCCTAAGATTTCCGTCTTCCGATGAACGACTGTCTCCTGTTTCCGTTTTCATTGATGGAAAAACTAGCATCATGAAGTCATTTTCATTTCTACAGCCAGCTATGGAAGAACGTGGCATTAATGCAGATTCCCTTTCAAAATTATGTTTATCATCACCATAAATCAAGATATGGCCTACAGAAACTGCTGTATAAATCTCATGGGTATACTATCCCTACGGTACACGTGTGTGTGTTTGCGACAAGAGGACATATAACAGGCGAGATGTACTACAATATTTCGAGAGACTTATAAGACGGAAGCGGTATTTGCAGCTTTCTAACAACTTACACCAGTACCGCACGCATTACAGCAACCGAACGAAACAGAACACGAGTGAACACATTACGTCCTGAGTTCTCCGTCAAGGAGGGACGAGATGCGGTGTTGGCCGATCTCTGCATTCTATGGTGGCTTACGCGGTGCTTTCCGAGAAGACAAGCCTACACTGGTAGACATTAACAATGCAACACTATGAAGACTGGATGCAAATGATCAGTGTTTCAGCGCAGCTGCAGAAAGTAGATAGGAGTAACAGTACCTACATTCGGTATATATGGAAAGATTCATTCAGAATCTGCCTTTGAGTATGGCTCGTTTGTGAGAAGATCGTGCAAGAAGAAGTAGTTTTCGCAGCACGTATCGTCAGAGGCAGGATCGTGGCATGTCCAAATCGTAGGTCATCGTCGTTGGTCGGGGCCGCACGTCTTGATCGCGAATGTGAAATGTGTGGTTTCATGCAGGAAGTGCTCCACGTCGTGGAAGGTCTCAAAGGCCACACACGCGGCTAGCGCCTCGCAGGAAAGAGACTGATCCGTCGATCGTGCAGGGTAGTACAGCCACGCTAGGTGCCTCCAGTCAGCAGATGAGGTGTCCGCAGCGAGACAAGTGTTTGCAAGAAGAGGGCGACGACGTGTGGAGTAGCAGCGCGGACCGGCCTAGGAGAACAAATGTTGCCAGAAATTTTCTATTTGTGGGGATCAGCAGCCTCCAGATGGTTAATATACGTAAACGAAGTCCGTAGTAGGCTATAAGGTGATTTTTATTTATCGTGCGATTAGCTAATTTCGCCGGCTACGGTTGCAGGTTCGAATCCTGCCTCGGGCATGGATGTGTGTGATGTCCTTAGGTTAGTTAGATTTAAGTAGTTCTAAGTTCTAGGGCACTGATGACCTTAGAAGTTAAGTCCCATAGTGCTCAGAGCCATTTTTTGATTAGCTCGATGTCCGACCGAGTTACACGCGCTGTCGTTGCCAGAGCTAGAAACTCCGTGCTCTACATTTCACGCTTTACACAGCCAAAAGGCTGCGGGATCGAATCCCAGTCGGACACCTCATTTTTCAGTCTGCGTTTTAGCTTACCGTCCACCTCTTAATGACGTGGAGACTCGTCAGGAAAGCCACGTGGTTCGGATTCCACGTCACACTGTAGGTCCCCTTCCCGCGGTAGGACTACTGGGGTAGGTTAGTGACATGCGAGTCGCCGAAGTGACGTCCAAAAGGAAGACTTGCATCTGGCCGTTGAGCCACACAGAATTATTATTATTATTATTATTACCGACAAATGTACACAACATTTGGTATGTAGAACATCCTCAGCTGAGAGGCATGGCAATTAATTTAGATAGATCCGCTTTAGTTGTACTAATATTTATTCAAACCACGACCGGTTTCGGCATTTTAAAATCCCCTCTTCAGGTGTATAGAATTACTGCGTTTCGTAACACATAACGTCCGGTGGGACGAGTGAGTGGAAGAGCTTTCGGTCACTGCACGTTGGTGGAAAGTGTGCGCCGCCGGGCAGCCGCACGGTGGGCAGTATCCAGTATCCGCCAACGAGCAGTGACCGGAAGCTCTTCCACTGACTCGTCCGGCTGCATATTATATGTGTTACGACACGCAATAGTCCCGTACACCTGAAGATGGGATTTTAAATTCGCTAAACCGGTCGTGGTTTGAATAAATATTAGTACAACTAAAGCGGATCTATCAAATTAAATTTTATTACGCTATAAATTTATTTACGCCAATGGTCTTGCCGCAGTGGTAACAAATGTTCCCGTCAGAGCACCGAAGTTAAGCGCTCTCGGGCTTGGCTAGCACTTGGATGGATCACCGTCCGAGTCAGCGGAGCAATTGAGAGATTCATACCTCATAAATTGGTAAGAGATGGAACTGATCCCCCATGGCACACAAAACAGGTCCTAACGCTGTTGCAGAGGCAACGGGAAAAGCATGCGAAGTTCACAAGAACGCGAAATCCCGCATATTGGCTAAAATTTACAGACGCGCGAAATTTGGCACGGACTTCAATGCGAGATGCCTTTAATAGGTTCTACAACGAAACATTGTCTCGAAATTTGGTAGAAAATCCGAAAAAAATCTGGTCGTATATAAAGTACACAAGCGGCAAGACGCAGTCAATACCTTCGCTGCGCAGTGCCGATGGTACTGTTACCGACGACTGTGCCGCTAAAGCGGAGTTATTGAACGCAGTTTTCCGAAATTCCTTCACCAGGGAAGATGAATGGAATATTCCAGAATTTGAAACACGAACAGCTGCTAGCATGAGTTTCTTAGAAGTAGATACCTTAGGGGTTGCGAAGCAACTCAAATCGCTTGATACGGGCAAGTCTTCAGGTCCAGATTGTATACCGATTAGGTTCCTTTCAGATTACGCTGATACAATAGCTCCCTACTTAGCACTCATACACAACCGCTCGCTCACCGATAGATTTGTACCTACAGACTGGAAAATTGAGCAGGTCGCACCAGTGTTTAAGAAGGGTAGTAGGAGTAATCCATCTAACTACAGACCTATATAATTCACGTCGGTTTGCAGTAGGGTTTTCGAGCATATACTGTATTCAAACATTATGAATCACCTCGAAGGGAATGATCTATTGATACGTAATCAGCATGGTTTCAGAAAACATCGTTCTTGTGCAACGCACGAAGTAATGGCCGCTATCGACAGGGGATCTCAAGTTGATTCCGTATTCCTAGATTTCCGGAAAGCTTTTGACACCGTTCCTCACAAGCGACTTCTAATCAAGCTACGGGCCTATGGGGTATCGTCTCAGTTGTGCGACTGGATTCGTGATTTCCTGTCGGGAAGGTCGCAGTTCGTAGCAATAGACGGCAAATCATCCAGTAAAACTGAAGTGATACCAGGAGTTCCCCAGGGAAGCGTGCTGGGACCTCTGCTCTTCCTGATCTATATAAATGACCTGGGTGGCAATCTGAGCAGTTGTCTTACGTTGTTCGCAGATGATGCTAGTAAGGTCATCCGAAGACTAGTATCAGTGGCAAAGCGATTTAGAAAAGATTGCTGTATGGTGTGGCAGTAGCAGTTGTCGCTAAATAACGAAAAGTGTGAGGTGATCCACATGAGTTCCAAAAGAAATCCGTTGGAATTCGATTACTCGATAAATAGTACAATTCCAAAGGCTATTAATTCAACTAAGTACCTGGGTGTTAAAATTACGAACAACTTCAGTTGGAAAGACCACACAGATAATATTGTCGGGAAGGCGAGCCAAAGGTTGCGTTTCATTGGCAGTACACTTAGAAGATGCAACAAGTCCACTAAAGAGACAGCTTACACTACACTCGTTCGTCCTCTGTTAGAATATTGGTGCGCGGTGTGGGATTGACGGAGAACATCGAAAGGGTGCAAAAAAGGGCAGCTCGTTTTGTATTATCACGTAATAGGGGAGAGAGTGTGGCAGATATGATACGCGAGTTGGGATGGAAGTCATTAAAGCAAAGACGTTTTTCGTCGCGGCGAGATCTATTTCGGAAATTTCAGTCACCAACTTTCTCTTCCGAATGCGAAAATATTTTGTTGAGACCAACCTACATAGGTAGGAACGATAAGCAAAATAAAATAAGAGAAATCAGGGCTCGAGCAGAAAGGTGTAGGTGTTCGTTTTTCCCGCGCGGTGTTCGGGAGTGGAATGGTAGAGAGATAGTATGATTGTAGTTCGATGAACCCTCTGCCAAGCACTTAAATGTGAATCGTAGAGTAATGATGTAGATGTAGATGCGCTGATGTCAAGCGTGGTGCACTCAGCCTTTTGAGGCCAACTGAGCAGCTACTTCAACGAGAAGTGGCGGCTCCAGTCACGAAAACTGACAACGGCCCGGAGAGTGTTGTGCTGACCACATGCCCTTCCGTATCTGCATCCGATGACGCCTACGGGCTGACGATGATACGGCGGCCGGTCGGTATCGTTGGGCCTTCAACACTTGTTCGGACGCTGTTTGTTCTTTTGTACAGATTTATTTATGGTAGCATCTCACAACGGTATATATGCAACGTGTCAAATCAAGGCATTCTGTAGAAGGCCCAGGCAATACGCAGAATGCCTCGAATTTTTTGGCAAGTTGCTGTGTTTAAAAATACTCTTCTGAGGAAACGTATACAATGAAAGTTAAAATAAAACACGAAAATTATCGTAGCTGACTGTGACTGAAAAATGCCTTACCGTGAAGTGAATGTGTTTTAACACTTTTTTAATAGTTATTAGTATTTAATAAACAATTCAAAAAATGTGTCTTATCAATTAATACAAATTTATGATAAATAAATGAATACAGGTTTCAAACTAGGCATATGGTTTAGCTACACTTTTATTCAACCGCATCTTTGATAAAAATTGTGATAATTTGGAAAGAAACATTTAAAGAACACCAGTCAGAAAGATCGGAGGATAGGGTAGAGGTGTTGCGACAATCGCCTAACATTTGCAAACCATTTTTCCGATTTGTCTGAGCGCCGGACGCGAGTCGATCTGCTGGCAGAGCCGGCACGTTGTCTGTCCGGCCCTTTCCCTTTTCACGCTAGCAGGTTCCAGCAACCTCCTGGACCCGAACTGCACTCTCATCAGGATCGAAAGACGAGTTGACGGTGCACCGGAGCTGTTTCGGGTCATTCGGTTCTTTCACATCCCGCCAGCGAGGCGGTACTTACCCCGCCCCCCCCCCTTCCTCCTCGCACAGGCAGCGCGCCATAAGTTTCTGCATTGCGGGTTCCGGAGCTTAGCTACACGGGACGTGGTCGACGCGGCTGTGGTTCGAAACCACACCGCAGACACTAAACCATTTCCCAAACAGGAAGTCGTGTGCCTCTGTCGGAGCTTCCTCTGTTGCAGAACACTGCTTTTGCGACGCATACTCCTAAGAGAGTCAGTTCTAAACACGTACTGTATATCTACCCACAGTGTATCGCTGAACGGCCGAGAGGGTCACCTGGTCATCCATTCGCAGTTGCAGGTTGCCAATCTAACGGCTATCAGGGGCAACAAAATTTGATTTTCAGTGCTTCGTGTAAGTATTGACCGAATTTTAGAAATGTAAAACGCTCTCGTAATCTACTCATTAAAAGGTACAATCTAACGTTACAGATTTACCACAGTAACTCAGGTGTTAAACTTAGCAACTGCGTACACACAGTACGTGATCAAAAGTATTCGGACACTTGGCTGAAAATGACTTACAAGTTCCTGGCGCCCTCCATCGGTAATGCTGGAATTCAATATGACGTTGGCCCATCCTTAGCCTTGATGACAGTTTCCACTCTCGCAAAGCATACGTTCAGTCAGGTGATGGAAGGTTTCTTGGAGAATGGCAGCCCATTCTGCACTGAGGAGAGGTATCGCTGTCGGTCGGTGAGGCCTGGCACGAAGTCGTCAGTCCAAAATATCGCAAAGTTGTTCATTAGGATTCAGGTCAAGACTCTGTACAGACCAGTCCACTATAGGGATGTTATTCTCGCGTGACCACTATGTCACAGGCCGTGCTCGATCGTGTTGAAAGATGCAATCGCCATCCCCGAAATACTCTTCAACAGTGGGGAACAAGAAGGCGCTTAAAATATCAATCTAGGCCTGTACTATGATAGTGCCATGCGAAACTACAAGGGGAGCAAGCCCCCTCCATGAAAAGCAGGACCACACCATAACATGACCGCCTCTGAATTTTATTGTTGGCAGTACACACGCTGGCAGATGACGTTCACCGGGCATTCGCCATACCCACGCCCTGCCATCGGATCGCCACACTGTGTACTGTGATTCGTCACTCCACACAACATGTTTCCACTGTTCAATCGTCCAATGCTTACGCTCCTTTTACCAAGCGAGGCGTCGTTTGCCATTTACTGGCGTGATGTGTGGCTTATGAGCAGCCGCTCGACCATGAAATCTAAAGTTTCTTCCCTTCCATCTAACTGTCATAGTAATTGCAGTGGATCCTGATGCAGTTTGGAATTCCCGTGTGATGATCTGAATAAATGTCTGCCTATTATACATTACGACCCTCTTCAACTGTCGGCGGTCTCTTGTCAGTCAACAGACGAGTTCGGCCTGTAAGCTTTTGTGCTGTACGTGTCCCTTCACGTTTACACGTCACTATCACATAGGAAGCAGTGGGCGTAGGGATGTTTAGGAGTGACATGCAATCACCTGACCACGTTCGAAGTCCGTGAGTTCCGAGGAGCGCCCCATTCTGCTCTCTCACGGTGTCTAATGACTACATCATTGTTCGACACAAAATTCAGGAGATATGACGTCAGAAAGACGGAGAAGCGTGAAAAACTAGCTTTTCGTTAATATGGAGCAGAAATTACCCACACTACACTTATCCAGTGTTTGAAGCTGGGTTTTTTTTCCGTGGGACTCGGATTGTTTAAAGAATCCGATAGGAGGGGGGTAACTCGCACTACGTAACAAAGCTGAGTGCGAGACATTACGATCTGTCCATAAAATTTCCGTCGTAATGGCTGTCCCCTGTCTACACACACCTGTCTCGAATATAAAAGGTATTTTTCTTTTTTTACTAATAATCGGTCAAAAGGCCGAAATATCAATTAACCATAACAGCAGTGATAATTTTTTTTCGAACGGATCTGTTTAAAAAAGCTAGTAATTTTTATTCGTAAAATTTCCATTGTGTCATTAGAGAAAACGGTAAAAGGGGTTAGTGCTAATTTAATAACAATGCCGACACAGACGAGCACCCGACACGCGGCACGAGAACTGGCACAGACAGCACTGCTGAGACGGCAGCGTTGGTGCCGCCGTGTGACGCGGCCTCTTCGACGGCGAGCGGGTACGCGCAGTGCAGTGCAGTGCAGTGCAGTGCAGTGCAGCGTGTGAGAGCCGCCGCATCTGGTGTCCACGGGTTGATTGTGCGCTACTGTCGTCGCACGTTAGTACTACAGAATGACCCCCACCTCCACTGTGGAAGAATTTTACCAAGTGCCGTAACAATGAAGTACAATGCTCCATTTGCTTTAAAATATTAAGAACGGCAGGAGCCGCAACAACAAACTCGCGACATCATACAGTTCACAATAAGAGGCTATAAGCTACAATCTTCCTCACACTTTTGACAGGGAAATACATGTACTCGTACTGATGTTGATGAGATTGTAGGGCAGACAACGTTCAGAAGTGCTAGTATGGAACAGAACAAGAAAAACGTGTCCAGTAACCATGACCCCAATTCTACAATGGATACCTTAAGAGCAGTGGCGAAGTGCGGCGCTGTTTGTAGGGTAAGCTGATAATTACGAATTTCGAAAACAGAACAAAAATCCTTAAAAAACTTGTAAAATAGAAAAACTGTAAAAGTAACTTATTTACATGTTTCTACTGAGATCGAAACTACTACAGAAATTGTTATAAATAAATGCATAACATTATTAAACAGCTACGAGTTAACAAAAATGTAGCACATAGTAAATCAGCGTTACATATTTGTTATAAATTAGTTCTATCCTCGTGTCCTTTTTCTGAGCGCAAACATCGATAAGACGAGATACGAACTCCTGCCGCTCGGCTGAAGATTTCACAGTTCCGCTCTCTATAGCCAAAATCTTCAAGTCAGAGAGTCTGCCATTTGTCATTGTACTGTCGAGGTAGATTTTAACGCATCTTAATGTACTCGCGCTTCTTTCGCATAACGTGGGGCTTGCTGGAATTGCAAGAGCCAACGACAGTAATGTCACACTTTCACAGATGACGTTTTTTAATCAATTGTTTGTAATGGGTTTAAGGAGGTCCTGAGGCTCTAGAGGTTTATCCTCACTGCTGTAAATAAACAAAGTTCTCCTTTCAGATTTTTCAACTTCATATATCGGCGCATCATTATAACCTGAGAACTTTTTATCATTTGCAAGTTGTGTAAAATCTGTACCACGAAAGCCGTGGAACCTAGTTTCCATGTGTACCACTACTGTGACAATTCTGCTAGTCGGGCAACATCGGCGTGTCGCGATTGGCGACCTCCCCTTGTGAGTGACAGGAAATCTAGACGTACGTACAGTACGCCTGAGAGTGATGTGATTCGCAGAGCGCGCGGCAGCCGGACTGCGGCGTCTCCGCCAGCGCCGCTTTTAGCCGCTGGCCCGCCTCCAGCGCGGCTATTTCCGGCGGCGGCAGACAAATGAAGGCTGGCTGCGCGGCCAGAGGGCGGCGCCAGCCTCCCCAGCGCAGGCACCTACCGGCCACCAGCACGTGGCGCCAGCCCCGAAACTGACACATCCCCACACAGCGCCATGCCGTGGGGCCTTTATGTCAACGCGAAATCGCTGACAGGAAATACATATAAAGTGCTGCAAGATGTTCCAAGTACTCGGGGAGACAGGCGTACGCTGTAGGGAATCTCGGATAATATAGTCGTGCCGTGCGATCCAAAAGTAAAGGAATTCTGTTGCCTCGTAAGCAAAATAACACGTCACAGACCTAGAGCATAAAAAGCGGACTAGCACGGACAAAGAGGGCGTTCCTCACCGCCTAAATCTACTAGTAGCAACCATCGGCCTTCATGTGACGATCAGCTGACCCACCTCTGGGTGCAACATGCATCCTATGCCTCGACGTGCGGCAACGATCGTACGTAGTGGACCCAAAACGATCGCCCTTCCTTCCCGTTCTCAGTAATATACAGCATTTTTTATGAACCATCAGTCTTCCGACTCCTTTGGTGTGGCCCGCCACGAATTTCTCTCTTGTGGCAACCTCTTCATCTCAGAGTAGCGTTTGCAGCCTTCGTCCTCAATTGTCTGCTGGATGTATTCCAATCTCTGTCTTCATTTACAGTTTTTGACCTCTATAGCTACCGTGGAAATCAGTGAGTAATGTCTTAACAGATGTCCTATCATTCTGTCCCTTCTCCTTGTCTCCTTGTCTGTGCTTTCAACATATTCTTTTCTTCTCCGAATCTGCCGAGAACCTCATTCCTTACCTTATCTGTACACCTCATTTCAACATTTGTCTGTAGCACCAGAGATTCTCTTCTGTACCGGTTTTCCCACACTCCATGTTTCACTACCGTGAAATGTAGACTGGCAACGGCAAGGTTCAAATGGCTCTGAGCACTATGGGACTCAACTGCTGTGGTCATTAGTCCCCTAGAACTTAGAACTAGTTAAACCTAACTAACCTAAGGACATCACAAACATCCACGCCCGAGGCAGGATTCGAACCTGCGACCGTAGCGGTCTTGCGGTTCCAGACTGCAGCGCCTTGAACCGCACGGCCACTTCGGCCGGCGGCAACGGCAAGGAAAGCGTTTCTGAAGAAGAGAAATTCGTTAACATCGAGTATTGATTTACGTGTCAGGAAGTCGTTTCTGAAAGTGGAGTGGAGCCATGTATGGAAGTGAAACATGGAAGATAACTAGTTTGGACGAGAAGAGAATAAAAGCTTTCGAAATGTGGTGCTACAGAAGAATGCTGAAGATTAGATGGGTAGATCACATAAATAATGAGGTGGTATTGAATAGAATTGGGCAGAAGAGGAGTTTGTGGTACAACTTGACAAGAAGAAGAGACCGGTTGGTAGGACATGTTCTGAGGCATCAAGGGATCACAAATTTAGCATTGGAGGGCAGCGTGGAGGGTAAAAATCGTAGAGGGAGACCAAGAGATGAATACACTAAGCAGATTCAGAAGGATGTAGGTTGCAGTAAGTACTGGGAGATGAAGAAGCTTGCACAGGATAGAGTAGCATTGAGAGCTACATCAAACCAGTCTCAGGACTGAAGACCACAACAACAAGAACAACAATGCTGTACTCCAAACATACATTCTCAGAAATTTCTTCCTCAAATTAAGCTCTATGTTTGATACGAGCTGAATTTTCTTGGCCAGAAATGCCCCTTTTGCCAAACCCAAATATTGATGTTTAGTAGTGTGGTCGCTGATATGGAGTACCGGGCTGCAGCTGGCAGCACAATGCAATTAACATGAAAAAGGTATGTTTTTGTGGATGTTCGGATACTTTGGATCACATAGTGTACATATCAGCATCAGTGCAGAAACTAGCAACTGAAAAACTCACAGGGCTCTGATTTCTAAAAGCTGCTTACAGTTCGCGATATTTTTTCTCTTGTCCAAAACTAGTAAAACGTGAGTTCGGTAAGCAAGTACAGGCATTGGACGAAAGTGTGGAAAATCCGCGAGAAGCGCATGCTCGAACACGAACGGAGGTGCTAGCCGAGCCTGCAGGTCGCGCTGTCGAGTTCCAGCGCGGGCGGCACCTGTGCTAACAGCCCGACACGTCGCAGTTGTCATTCGTGCTCGGGTGTGTATTCTTCCGTAGCTAAGGAAGACGAAGTGTTTGGTGTCTGAGGACGCATCGTGCCACAGATTCATACCGGTTATAGAGAAAGCGGAAAAACATCATCCGCTAAGTCAGAACGCGGACGAAATAGTGTGTTGAGTGACTGTGAGCGACGATCAGTGTAGACAATTGTGACGAAAAACAAGACAATGACAGCTACTAAAGTCACTGCAGAACAGAATGCCGCACTCGCTTACCCTGTCAGCATCAGAACAACGCTAAGAGAGCTCCATAAGCAGGGAGTTGCAGGGCCAGATGGAATTCCAAAACCACTCATTGCTGGTGGAAACGTCCGTAGCAGGTAAACGTGGTGCCGAAACAATAAAACCTCGACTATGGAGTACTATTCCCAACACCGTTTCCAATTTCTGGCCGATTTTACGTCCCGAGAGTGAAACGGGGCGGGCGTTCGACGATGATTTTCGCAGCCATGTCGTCGTATTCCAAGGGCCCCACGGTTACTCTGCATGGTCACATTACTGCAGAGAACTATGTGAGCATTTTGGCTACCGGGTCCTATCCACGACACAGTGTTTGTTCCCCCAGTGCTGACGCTGCGCTTCAAGACGACGGTACCCCTCTTCACGCAGCTCGCACAGCCCAGGACTGGTTTCGTGAGCACGGGGATGAACTATCTCATCTGCCCTGGCTACCACAGCCAACAGACCTGAGTACTATTAAGTCTTTGTGGTCTGCTTTGGAGAGAAGGCCGTCTCATTGCTATCCATCTTCATCACCTTTACCTGTACGGGAAGAATTGTATAAGATTGCGTTGTAACCCATGCAGAACCCGTATTTATCGAGCCCGAGGCGACTGGGAGGTGTTTTGAACGCTAAAGCGTTCCCTAGACCGTACTTGGCACGGTAAGGGGTTTTCGTATTGTATTTTTGGTGTTCCCATATTTCTGTCGATCCCCTGTATCTGAAGTTTGAGAATTGCAGGCAAAATAATGCGCACAAAGCCCACACAAACTACGCTCTCTAACTACATTGCAGGTGGTAGGCAACAATAACCAAATGGTAGTATCTGTATGTCTGCTGATTAACAAACAGTTTTGGGTTCATCTTATAAGAAATTGTGCTTTGGTACCTGCAACCCTCCCTTAGCTCAGACAACCCACAATTAACAAAACATCATGGAGTGTGAAGTAACGACCGACACTATTTTAGACTACAAGAGGTTCAAAGGGTTCATATGGCTCTGAGCACTATGGGATTTAACATCTGAGGTCATCAGTCCCCTAGGCTTAGAACTCCTTAAACCTAAGGACATCACACACAGCCATGCCCGAGGCAGGATTCGAACCTGTGACCGTAGCAGCAGCGCGGTTCCGGATTGAAGGGCCTAGAACCGCTCGGCCAGAACGGCCGGCATTACCAAATGATAGTGGTGTGTGGGCGGCTGTCCTTTACTGCCTAGCTAGCGACAGGAGAGAAGAAGCAGCTTGTTCACTTGAGCACAGTTTAGCTCCTGACTTGTCAATCAGAACGTCAGTTCACCTAAAGAGGTCGACTGTTGAGGCACTAATTAAAGTTGCTCTACTGTTGGGGAAGAGGTCTTAAAAGGGGAGCGCATCCCCGGAGTAATTCGCAATGAGCAGCTGCTTCCATTTCAGTTCGGAGTAACTCACCTTACGGGAGCGGGACCGCGAACGCCACGCACGGGCGGATGGCCAGTCGCAGATCTTAATGTTCGGCAATTACCAATTGACGAGAGGCAATTAAAATGCTAATGCAGACCGTCTCCCATCACTGAGACGGCTCCTGCATTATTTATGAGCGAATTAGGGGCCTTCTTATCAGCGGGGCAGGCAAATTGAGGGGGCGGCGACTAATTGAATCCAATAGCGGCCTCGCACTGCCGACAGGTGCCGAAGGAGTGAGCCAGCGGGTTTCACGTCTGGGGCCGCCAGAGGCGCGCAGGCGCGGCCCGGCGCGGCTAGGTGTGACGTGACGGCCGAGGGGTACGCCCTAAAACCAATACAGTCAGGGCAGCCGCGCGGTAATAGAAAGAAGTCGGACTGAAAGCTGCTGCAGCGGGCGGGTCACGCCACCAGCACTCTTACTGAAGATTACAAGGTCAGCCGTGCGGGCGTCGCCTGAATTCTCGTCCTTAAAATTCTGTTTACGGAGCTGGCTCAAGAGTATCATCATCTCAGGAAAGAGAATTTTCTGTATGAGCTCATCACTTCTCTACAGAAACGGCTATTCAGGCTAACTAACTGCACACTAGTTTGGCAAAACATCAAGTTTTGAGAACGTCACTCCAAAAGTCTGTTGACGTAAATACAGTTTTGTTTTGTTATTGTTGTTTATGGTAGAAACATTCTGCTGTGTACTTCTTCTTCAATAAAATCACCTTTCAACGACTCAAACTTCGCGATTTGTTTGGTCCCTTATAAAGTGCATATATTTTGTACCCTCATTTTTAGCTACTGTTGGAAATAAAAGACACAAAAATTTTTTTGATCGAGCAAAAAAAAAAAAAAAAAAAAAAAAAAAAAAAAAAAAAAAAGTGTGTGAAATCCTATGGGACTTAACTGCTAAGGTCATCAGTTCCTAAGCTTACACATTAGTTAACCTAAATTATCCTAAGGACAAACACACACACACCCATGCCCGAGGGAGGACTCGAACCTCCGCCGGGACCAGCCGCACTTGATCGAGCATACCCGCTGCCCATTGTTATTGTTTTCTAAATTTTCAGACGAAACGAATGTGAAAATAATGTACACTCTGTGTTTAAGTGAAAATAGGTACAATGAGTTGTTGTTGTTGTTGTTGTTGTTGTTGTGGTGGTCTTCAGCCCTGAGACTGGTTTGATGCAGCTCTCCATGCTACTCTATCCTGTGCAAGCTTCTTCATGTCCCAGTACTTACTGCAACCTACATCCTTTTGAATCTGCTTAGTGTATTCATCTCTTGGCCTCCCTCTACGATTTTTGCCCTCCACGCTGCCCTCCAGTACTAAATTGGTGATCCCTTGATGCCTCAGAACATGTCCTACCAACCGATCCCATCTTCTAGTCAAGTTGTGCCACAAACTCCTCTTCTCCCCAATTCTATTCAATACCTCCTCATTGGTTATGTGATCTACCCATCTAATCTTCAGCATTCTTCTGTAGCACCACATTTCGAAAGCTTCTATTCTCTTCTTCTCCAACCTATTTATCGTTCGTACAATGAGTATTTACTTGAAAATAAAAGATGACAAATATTGAACTATATGAAAAGTAACGTAAATTAGTTGCAAACTACGGCGTACACACACTTTATACAATCTGTAAACATCACTACAGATATTCTGATTTAGGTTATGACACGTCCGATATTCCTGCCATCGTTGGCTATGATGTGGCGCAGACAAATGGCGAAATTCTGCACGATCTGCTGAAGTGTCGGAATATCGATGCTGTCGGTGACTCCTAAAAGGCTGTTTTCAGCTCAGCAATGGTTTTGGGGTTATTGTTGTACACCTTGTCTTCGTTATAGCCACACAAAAAGGAGTCGCGTGTCTTCAGATAAGGAAATGGCGACCAATCGAGGCCCATGCCGGTGGTCTGTGAGTACCCCAGAGCCAGAATGTGGACTCCAAAGTGCTCCTCCAGGGCATCAAATACTCTCCTGCTTCGATGGGGTCGAGCTCCGTCTCGCATTAACAACATCTTGTCGAAATCAGGGCCACTTCGGATAATGGGGATGAAATAATCTTCCAAAACTTTCACGTACCGTTCGGTAGTCGTCGTGCCACCAAGGAATATCTCACCAATTATTCCATGACCACACCACACCACACCACACCACACCACAGTCACCCGCTCAAGGCGAAGGGACTTCTGGCTCGTCAAATGCGGATTCTCAGTCCTCCAAATGCACCAATTTTGCCTACTGACGAACCGATCCAAATGAAAGTGGGCTTTGTCGCTAAACCAAAGTATATGCATGCGCATACAAATTCCCATCATGCCCCGTGGCCAACCGTGCAGTTGGAACGCCCTAACGCAAACTATTCCGAAGTTATGACGATTTTGTTTCACATAGTTCAATAATTGTCACCCTGTAGTTATTTTTTGTGTTTTTTTTTTCTTTCGTTCTGTGGCGTCCTTTGCTGCGCTGGAACTGCAGGCTCCTCGGCTGCTTTCCGGAAACTCTTTTCTCGACAGAATTCGTGAACGCGCGTGCTGTCCCTTTGATCGTGTGTCGTTCAGTTGATGCCTTCGCCGAATGTGAGGAATGGTAACGATGCGGTGCGTTTCGCTTAAGCCGCATCCACTGCCTTGGAACGGCTCGACGTGTACGACACGGGACGAGCGTCATCACACACACTGTGGTGGTGCACAGGGGTGGTGCGGTGCAGCTGAGCTCCCCACACTGTTCCCAGCATCACTGCCGGCAGACCGGTGTTCAGCCAGTGCTCGATCAAAGACAAATCGGTGTCCAGCGCTTCAGTCTGGAACCGCGCGACCGCTACGGTCGCAGGTCCGAATCCTGCCTCGGGCATGGATGTGTGTGTGATGTCCTTAGGTTAGTTAGGTTTAAGTAGTTCTAGGGGACTGATGACCTGAGAAGTTAAGTCCCATATTGCTCAGAGCCATTTGAACCATTTTTTTTACTCCACAGGTGAAAAACACATTTTTGTGTTTTCAATGGGTTCTGTTTGAGTTGGTTGTATTGATCGTCTGCAGACACGGTGTATCGTCCCGAATCTTTTTTTTTTTTTTTTTTTTTTTTCTGATGAGACGGCCTTCGCCATGGATGAAGCTGTGGTCTCTCCAGGAAGAGGTTGATTATTTTTATTGTTCTTAAACAAAGACGTAGCTAACATACTGAGCCGTGTATCGACTCGTGCTAACCTTGTATTTAGATTGCATTTGTTTTCCTTTTCTGCCCCTGACATGTTTGTTTGATATGTTGTCTGTCATTAAGTGGCTGCTTGGTTGTCTTCTCCCTCTGCTATCGATATCTGCGTTTGCTTCTGGGAAACTGCTATGGAGGAAGTGAGGTCTTTGACCGGTTATAACCTTGTGTGTTGGCGCGCAAGTAGGGGTGTGGTGCGCTCAGAGAGTATGGTGGAGACGGGAGGGCAGTGTGGCTCTCCAGCGCGGACCAGGCGTGGTCGGTTGTACCGAGTCGCCATGTGATGTGTGTCGGTTGTGTGTAACGAGCGGGCGAGTTGACGGAAGAGCTCCCCGCGGGTTGGTTGTATACACGAGTAGTAGCTGTTCATTTCACCTTGGTGGGACGTTAACAAGCTTCCTTAAGTCCTCCGTTCAAAATGGCTCTGAGCACTATGGGAATTACCTTCTAAGGTCATCAGTCCCCTAGAACTTAGAACTACTTAAACCTAACTAACCTAAGGACGTCACATACATCCATGCCCGAGGCAGGATTCGAACCTGCGACCGTAGCGGCCGCGCGGTTCCAGACTGTAGCGCCTAGAACCGCTCGGCCACCCCGGCCGGCAAGTCCTCCGTTTCAACAATGGAGTGTAAAAGGAGACACCTAACATGACGGAGCGGTCACTACCCGTCAACGTTGCAGAGAAGACGTGGACTCCGGTGACAGAGCGTGTTGTCGCGTGACCGTGGCGTGTTGCTTACACTGGCGACGTGTGCGCGGTCGAATGTGTGGATCCTTGCCATCGGAGGTCGTGTACTGCCTATTCGAGCATAATTGCAAGTTAAGTTAGTGGAAGGTTTAATAATTAAGTAATAAGTTTGTGTAACCAGTGTCTCTTCTGTCTTGTGGCCTCCGGCGATCTGGTTTCCTGTCCGCAGCACCGGTGTAATTTAAGACAATGATCTTTCCTCCTCCTCTCGTTACTGCCCGAAGGGAGGTGTCGTTTTGGCACGTTAATTGTTTCACTATTCTGTCGTATGTTATGAGTAAATTCATGCTTCTTGTTGGTTGATCATGTGGTCGCTCATTCAGGACTGTGTGGTGTAATGTTCCCTTGCACGAGGATAGCTCTAATTGTGTCAGCAAGTTAAGCCATCTTATTACGAGTTTTCGCTGGCTAAAAGTCGGTACAGTGACCAGCCCAAGAGTGGCAATTGTGTTTATGGCCGTATTTAAATTGCTCAGTATTCTGCCTAGCCTGAGCATCCCTGAGTGGGTGATTTGTAGCCGCCTTACAGGGGTCCGTTATATCTGTTATGTTCTAATGATATTCCAGGACACTTTTGTTTAAAAACTTTTCTTTAATGCCATTAATCGTGTGTTTGCTGAGACCTTTGATTTTTTTAAATTGCGGTGTTGGTAGAGTGACCACCTCACCATACCTTATTAAAAAAGTTTTGTATTTACTTTAGTAGCCTGTTTACTAATGTTCTTTAAATATTTTTAACTGTTGTATTGCTATAAATTACTTGATTGCCGTTAGCTGCGTGTTTTGAAAGGCTGTTATTGCCGTACTGTTAGCTTCTATGTTTTTTTTGAAAAAAATGGCTTACACAAAGTATCGGAAGCTGCTATAAGGCTTAGGAAGACCACTCCTGTGATTCGATTTCTCCCATACCCGCCTTCTACACGCCGGATTCATACGGATGCCATAAAATGACGGTACGACATTGATGACTGGGGGCCACCCACCTGGGGCAGTCCGGCCGCCGAGTTGCAAGTCTATTCAGTTGATGCCACACTGGGCGACTTGTGTATCGATCGTGAGAAAATGACGAGGACAACACAACAGCAAGTGCCCCAGCGGCAAAGTCTCCGACCACTGGCGCAAAGCGCGGACGTCAGGAGGCGAGCTGGACGGGGCCGACTGCGACCGCTGCACAGTGTCGGCCTAGATGAGGGGGGTGAGAGTCGCGACGGCATGGTAATTAATGGCGGGGGCGGACACGCGCAGTTAGGCAGCTTCTCCCCCGCCTCCAGAGGACGGACCCCGGGGCGAGCACCGCCGGCAGGCCACCGCACCCCCTCCGCTCTCCAGATGCCTGGGCCACAGTAACGCAACACTTCTCCCGCCATGATGTACCCAGCGGCCCAACGTCGCATACCACCAGAGCGAGGCTTAAGGTGAGCTTCCAGGACGTGGCCTGCGCGGATACGGTTGCCTGTCGTATTAGAGGTTCTCTGCTCGTCGCTGGTTTTTACATCACTTCTGTCCGTTAATACTTTAACAACATCACTAGAGAAATGAACATCGGACTAATTTGTTTTTAATTTTACACTATTGGCCATTAAAATTGCTACACCAAGAAAAAATGCAGATGATAAACGGGTATTCATTGGACAAATATATTATACTAGAACTGATATGTGATTACATTTTCACGCAATTTGGGTCCATAGATCCTGAGAAATCAGTACCCAGAACAACCACCTCTGGCCGTAATAACTGCCTTGATACGCCTGGGCATTGAGTCAAACAGCGCTCGGATGGCGTGTACAGGTACAGCTGCCCATGCAGCTTCAACACTATACCACAGTTCATCAAGAGTAGTGACTGGCGTATTGTGACGAGCCAGTTGCTCGGCCACCATTGACCAGACGTTTTCAGTTGGTGAGAGACATGGAGAATGTGCTGGCCAGGGTAGCAATCGAACATTTTGTGTATCCACAAAGGCCCGTACAGGACCTGCAACATGCGGTCGTGCATTATCCTGCTGAAATGTAGGGTTTCACAGGGATCGAATGAAAGGTAGAGCCACGGGTCGTAACACATCTGAAATGTAACGTCCACTGTTCAAAATGCCGTCAATGCGAACAAGAGGTGACCGAGACGTGTAACCAATGGCACCCCATACCATCATGCCGGGTGATACGCCAGTACGGCGATGACGAATACACGCTTCCAATGTGCGATCACCGCGATGTCGCCAAACACGGATGTGACCATCATGATGCTGTAAACAGAACCTGGATTTACCCGAAAATGTGACATGCACCCAGAATCGTCGTCGAGTACACTATCGCAGGCGCTCCTGTCTCTGATGCAGCGTCAAGGGTAACCACAGCCATGATCTCCGAGCTGATAGTCCATGCTGCTGCAAACGTCGTCGAACTGTTCGTGCAGATGGTTGTTGTCTTGCAAACGTCCCCATGTGTTGACTCAGGGATCGAGACGTGCCTGCACGATCCGTTACAGCCTTGCGGATAAGATGCGTGTCATCTCGACTGCTAGTGACACGACGCCGTTGGGATCCAGCACGGTGTTCCGTGTTACCCTCCTGAACCCACCGATTCCATATTCTGCTAACAGTCATTGGATCTCGACCAACGCGAGCTGCAATGTCGAGATACTATAAACCGCAATCGCGATAGGCTACAATCCGATCTTTATCAAAGTCGGAAACGTGGTGGTACGCATTTCTCCTCCTTACACGAGGCATCACAATAACGTTTCACCGGGCTCCGCCGGTCAACTGCTCTTTGTGTATGAGAATTCGGTTGGAAACTTTCCTCATGTCAGCACGTTGTAGGTGTCGCCAGCGGCGCCAACCTTGTGTGAGCGCTCTGAAAAGCTAATCATTTGCATATCACAGAATCTTCTTCCTGTCGGTTAAATTTCGTGTCTGTAGCACGTCATCTTCGTGGTGTAGCAATTTTAATGTCAGTAGTGTAATACAGAAATCTATGCGAATAATTTTGCGCCGCTCTTACGTTGTAGACCGTCAAGTTATAACCACATCCGCATCTGCATCCGGGCTCTGCGAGCACCGTGTGAGGCAGCGAGAATACTTGCCACAGTACTAAAACATCAGGCTTTCTTGCCGGTCCGTTGCCGCGTGCACCGCGGGAAAGGTGACTGCTTGCTTGCCTCTGAGCGCGCAATGTAATCAGTTAGTCTGATCTTGCCTGTGCGCACCTTAAGGTAGCGATAAGCAGGACCCTGTGGAATATTCCTACATCTATTACTTAATTCCTGTTCTCGAAACTTTGTAAGTTTACTTTCGCGTGGCAATTGACTCCATTTCTGTAATCTTCTAAGAACATTGTTTGTAATCTGTTGGCCGGTGTGGCCAAGCTGTTCTGGCGCTTCAGTCTGTAACCACGCGACCGCTACGGTCGCAGGTTCGAATGCTGCCACGGGCATGGATGTGTGTGATGTCCTTAGGTTAGTTAGGTTTAAGTAGTTCTAAGTTCTAGGGGACTGACGACCTCAGATGTTAAGTCCCACAGTGCTCAGAGCCATTTGAACCATTTTTTTGTAATCTGTCTCGCCTCCTTCGACATCGAGAGGAAGCAGCTGACTGCTGTCACCATCATTTCTTTTGAGGCTGCTGGTGGCGGTACCTCCTAGCAAAGCATTGTGTCTGGACTGACAGTGTGCAGCCACGGTCGCGTTCGCACCTGCGGCAGCTCCACGTCGCGCAGCTCAGGCCGCTGCCTCCCACCGGCATGTCTGACGGCGACGCAGCTCGGCTGCTGGGCTGGTTCGCGGTCCCTCCGTGTGTCCGGGAAACGCCGCCGCCGCTGGCGTCACTTCCGGTGATAAAGCAGCCGCCGCCACCGCCGCGGGCTCCTGCTGGCAGCGAGCAGGTGCGGCGCCGCCGGCAGCCCCCCCCCCCCCCCGGTCCCACAGCTGGTATCTTTTCCTCTCTCTGTCTCATCCATACACACACACACACTTACCTACACAAAAACACACTCAGGCAGTGGGCCAACTGCATTCTATAGGGCGATAGCAGTTTCGCGAAGGAATAACACATAGTAATGCAATGTAAGTAACATGCGGAATTACGAAGTATTGCAGGACGATAAAAAGAACGGTCTGATCATTTTCTGCTAATAGCGAAACTAACAAGTAAAAGTAAATAATGGATAACGAACATAATTTACAGAGATAGCCGTACGAACCACATAAGATAGCAAATCAACATAATTTGAGCACACCGACAAATACACTGACGCAAAAAAATTACAACACCAAAAAATAATTAATGTAGAGTAATAAAATTTCGCCAATACATTTTTTTAGGTAACATGTTTAAGCGATTGACATCTCAAGATCACAGGTCCGTTTAACTGCGAGATAAGCCAAGGCATATGTGAAATACTGTTACATTAATAACCGGTGAAACCGCCAGAATGTTGAATGCAAGCATGCAGACGTGCATACATTGTGTTTCACTGGTGCCGGATGGAGTTCTATGGCTGTTGCACTTGGTCGGTCAATACAGGTGTGGTTAATGTTGTTTGTGGATGACACTGGAGTTATAGTCCGACGATGTCCCATATTTGCTCGATTGGAGACAGATCTGGTGATAGAGCAGGCCAAGGTAAGATGTCGACACTCTGTAGAGCAAGTTGGGTTACAACAGCGGTATGTGGGCGAGCGCTATCCTGTTGGAAAACACCATTTTGAGCGGCAGCACGTCAGATCTAATCAGCAGACTGACGTACAAATTTGCAGTCAGAGTGCGCGGGGTAATCACGGGTGCGCTCCTGCGGCATACGAAATCGCAGCCGAGACCAGAAGTCCAGGTGTAGGCCCTCGGCCACAGGCAGCTCGGCTGCAGGGCCCCAACTGGCCTCGTGAGCAACACACGACCATCACCGGCACCGAGGCGAGGCCAGCTGCCGTCCAGTGAGTTCTCGCTTGACTGCACTGAAGTCGCAATTGGCGGTGTTTTGCGGTCGGTAGGATGCGTGTGGCTCGTAGCTGTCCTCGAAGTAACCGATTTGTAACAGTTGGCTGTGTGACTATGCTGCCACGTGCTGCAGATGCAGAACGACGTAGCAGACCCATAGAGCCATTCACCGAACACGACGGCCTTCCCTTGGGCAGTGACACGTAGCCGTCCGGAGCCCATTCTCCCTGTGACCGCACATTCCCGTGGTCACTGCAGCCATCAATCGCCGAACTGGCTACATTCCTGCCAAGCCTTTTCTGCATGGAACATCCAGCTTCTCATACCCTTCTACACGACGTCTATTGAGCACAGAAAGGTGTTGGTAATGGCGTCTTTGCAGCCTAAAAGGCTTTCTTGACTAACACGAAGTCACCGTTCTTGAAAGTAAGTAACGTTCAGAACCCTTCCCTGGCAGATTAAAACTGTGTTCCGGACCGTGACTCGAACTCGGGACCTTTGCCTTTCGCGGGCAAGTGCTCTGCTCAGACGGTAGAGCACTTGCCCGCGGAAGGCAAAGATCCCGAGTTCGAGTCTCGGTCCGGCACAAAGTTTTAATCTGTCGGAAGTTTCATATCAGCGCAGACTCCGCTGCAGAGTGAAAGTCTCATTCTGGAAACATCCCCCAGGCTGTGGCTGAGCCATGTCTCCGCAATATCCTTTCTTTCAGGAGTGCTAGTTCTGCAGGGATCGCAGGAGAGCTTCTGTAAAGTTTGGAAGGTAGCAGGCGAGGTACTGGCAGAAGTACAGCTGTGAGGACGGGGCGTGAGTCGTGCTTCTGTAGCTCAGACGGTAGAGCACTTGCCCGCGAAAGGCAAAGGTCCCGAGTTCGAGTCTCGGTCCGGCACAAAGTTTTAATCTGTCAGAAGTTTCATATCAGCGCAGACTCCGCTGCAGAGTGAAAGTCTCATTCTGGAAACATCCCCCAGGCTGTGGCTGAGCCATGTCTCCGCAATATCCTTTCTTTCAGGAGTGCTAGTTCTGCAGGGATCGCAGGAGAGCTTCTGTAAAGTTTGGAAGGTAGCAGGCGAGGTACTGGCAGAAGTACAGCTGTGAGGACGGGGCGTGAGTCGTGCTTCTGTAGCTCAGACGGTAGAGCACTTGCCCGCGAAAGGCAAAGGTCCCGAGTTCGAGTCTCGGTCGGGCACACAGCTTTAATCTGTCGGAAGTTTCATATCAGAGCACACTCCGCAGCAGAGTGAAAGTCTCATTCTGGACCGTTCAGAACCGTTACAGCGTGCATTTGAAGCAATCTAGAAACATGCCTAGCAACTTTCATTTACATCGCACAATTCCTTCTTGGTGCTGCGATTTCTTTTTCCGTAGTCTAAAATGAACAGCATGGCATTTCAACGCTGACAACCTTTAAGATGTGTAAGAAGGCTGTTTAGGTTTTTATGTTGGTAACGCCACGTAGCGCTCTGTATGAAAATCACTGACTGTGCTGTGTGCAGTCTGTGACTCGTTGGAATTGTTGTAATATTCGCTATTGTAGTGTTGGGCAGTTGGATGTGAACAGCGCGTAGCGTTGCGCAGTTGGAGGTGAGCCGCCAGCAGTGGTGAATGTGGGGAGAGAGATGGCGGAGTTTTCAGAGCGGATGATCTGGACGTGTGTCCAGACTGGATGTCATGAACTGATATATATATATATATATATATAAAAATGACTTTTGAACATATTAAGGTAAATACATTGTTTTTTCTCTATCGAAATCTTTCATTTGCTAACTATGCCTCTCAGTAGTTAGAATCTTTTATTTAGCTGGCAGTATTGGCGCTCGCTGTATTGCAGTAGTTCGAGTAACAAAGATTTTTGTGAGGTAAGTGATTCATGAAAGTTATAGGTTATTGTTAATCAGGGCCATTCTTTTGTAGGGATTATTGAAAGTCAGATTGCGTTGCGCTAAAAATATTGTGTGTCAGTTTACTGATGATCAGAATAAGTAAAGACAGAAATGTCTGAGTACGTTCAGTTTTGCTCAGCTGTTTGAAAATCACATAACGTAAGGGGTTTATCAGCACAATCATTCATAAATTTTTCGAAGCAGATGTTTCAGATGTAAATTTCTATGAGAAAACAAACCTATTGAGCATGTTAACAGCTTGGGATTGTTGCACTGTGACATAACATACCCTGGCGAAGTTGATACCGAAGAGAACAGATTGACAGATTCGATATGGCGTGTGCCAGCATCGGAACGCTTACAGGAAAAGTACGAAAGGTCACAGTGCGAAAATTATATAATGTTACGGCAGTTCCTTGTTTACTACATGGACGAGGGAAGTGATCTATGAACTTTACAGCACGCAGTCGACATGAGATTTTTCGTAAGAGTCCAGGCAGTAACAAGAAGGGAGACCCTCCGAATGTAGGAATTTTCACCTCAAACCAAAAGCTTAAGGAATACAGAAAATAATGGAAAGAAAAAAGAGTGGGTAACGAACGTATTCCAAATCAAGGGATGCTGCAGTACATCGCTACAGGAAAACGAGGGATGTACGATAAAAGTCGCAACGGACCAACTACTTTAACGGTTGAGAGTGAAGAAGCAGAAGAAGAAGAAAAAGAAGAAGAAGAAGAACCGGAGGACGGAATAGTGGACAGAAGAACCGGAGGACGGAATAGTGGACGTGTCTTCGAACTGTATTATAGACCCTGTAGTCAAGAGAATTCAGTATGTGATTATTAAAGGGAGCCGGTCGGAGTGGCCTTGCGGTTCTAGGCGCTACAGTCTGGAGCCGAGCGACTGCTACGGTCGCAGATTCGAATGCTGCCTCAGGCATGGATGTGTGTGATGTCCTTAAGTTAGTTAGCTTTAATTAGTTCTAAGTTCTAGGCGACTGATGACCTCAGAAGTTAAGTCCCATAGTGCTCAGAGCCATTTGAACCAATCTTAACGGGAAGAAAGAGTCTTTTTACACTATTGGCCTTTAAAATTGCTACACCACGAAGATGACGTGCCTTAGGTTAGTTAGGTTTAATTAGTTCTAAGTTCTAGGCGACTGATGACCTCAGGAGTTAAGTTCCATAGTGCTCAGAGTCATTTGAACCAATCTTAATGGGAAGAAAGAGTCTTTTTACACTATTGGCCTTTAAAATTGCTACACCACAAAGATGACGTGCTACATACGCGAAATTTAACCAACCGGAAGAAGATGCTGTGATATGAAAATGATTAGCATTTCAAAGCATTCACACAAGGTTGGCGCCGGTGGTGACACCTACAACGTGCTGACATGAGGAAAGTTTCCAACCGATTTCTCATACACAAAGAGCAGTTGACCTGCGTTGCCTGGTGAAACGTTGTTGTGATGCCTCGTGTAAGGAGGAGAAATGCATAGCATCACGTTTCCGACTTTGATAAAGGTCGCATTATAGCCTACCGCGATTGCGGTTTATCGTATCGCGACATTGCTGCTCGTGTTGGTCGAGATCCAATGACTGTTAGCAGAATATGGAATCGGTGGGTTCATGAGGGTAATACGGAACGCCGTGCTGGATCCCAACGGCCTAGTATCACTAGCAGTCGAGATGACAGGAATCTTATCCGCATGGCTGTAACGGATCGTGCAGCCACGTCTCGATCCCTGAGTCAACACAGGGGGACGTTTTCAAGACAACAACCATCTGGACGAACAGTTCGACGGCGTTTGCAGCAGCATGGACTATCAGCTCGGAGACCATGGCTGTGGTTACCCTTGACGCTGCATCACAGACAGGAGCGCCTGCGATAGTGTACTCAACGACGATCCCGGGTGCACATCACATTTTCGAGTAAATCCAGGTTTTGTTTACAGCATCATGATGGTCACATCCTTGTTTGGCGACATCGCGGTGATCGCACATTGGAAGCGTGTATTCGTCATCGCTATGCTGGCGTATCACCCGGCATGATGGTATGGGGTGCCATTGGTTACACGTCTCGGTCACCTCTTGTTCGCACTGACGGCACTTTGAACAGTGGACGTTACATTTCAGATGTTTTACGGCCCGTGGCTCTACCCTTCATTCGATCCTTGTGAAACCCTACATTTCAGCAGGATAATGCACGACCGCATGTTGCAGGTGCTGTACGGGCCTTTCTGGATACAGAAGATGTTGGAATGCTGCCCTGGGCAGCACATTCTCCAGATCTCTCACCAACTGAAATTGTCTGGTTAATGGTGGCCGAGCAACTGGCTCGTCACAATACGCCAGTCACTACCCTTGATGAACTGTGGTATCGTGTTGAAGCTGCATGGGCAGCTGTACCTGTACACGCCATCCAAGCTCTGTTTGACTCAATGCCCAGGCGTATCAAGGCAGTTACTACGGCCAGAGGTGGTTGTTCTGGGTACTGATTTCTCAGGATCTATGGACCCAAATTGCGTGAAAATGTAATCGCATGTCAGTTGTAGTATAATATATTTGTCCAATGAATACCCGTTTATCATCTGCATTTCTTCTTGGTGTAGCAATTTTAATGGCCAGTAGTGTATTTTTATAGAATGTGACACACGTGAATCCTGGCACTCAAAATACGTGCTGAAGGAGTCGACACGCCGGCCACCCGTTCGTCGTCTTGTTCCCACAGCACGGTGCATCCAGACAGGTGCGCCAGCCGCGCCTCTGGCCGCGTTCGGCGCTGTCCTCCCCCCCCCCCCCCCCCACCTCCTTCCACACACACACACACACACACACACACACACACACACACACGGTTCCCTGACAAGAGAGGCGGGCGCTGACGGGCCGATAGTCCGCCCGTGTTGCGAGGGCGCCGCGTGGCGCTGGCTGCGCTGCGCCGCGGCCCTGCCGGAGCCTCGGTCTGCTCGCTCTCGCAGCGGCAGTCGTGGTCCTCCTCCCCCCGTGCGACGCCACGCTGCGATGCTGCCGCTGTGCTGCCAGCCGTTTCGCCTTCCCGACATTCTCACAAACTACCGGCATTCAAATACGATTTCTGAATGACAAACTCGTCGTGTAATCTTTCCTAATACGCAGACCGCAGATGACTTCACTACCGCGGCTGCGCTCAAGTGCCAAGTGTTTGCGTAACCGGGCACCCAGTACACTGGATACCAGTTTCACTTTTCGTCCCAGCCCGTCTTCACGGTTTCGCAACCTCGGTGGGGAGCGCCGTGCAGTCAGTCTCCGTCCCATTGTGCGCAACACGACGGGCAAGCTGCGTTCTGCGCACTGTTATCTTATCTGGCTGGACACAAGGGCGGCGTTCATCCGTTTCCGAGGCGCCCGCGCTGCGCAGGAAATGTGCGAATCCTCCTCGCGCGGCTACTGCCAGAGGTCGCGTTATCGTCGGCAAACAAGATATATGTTGTTCACATTCTGCCTTAGCATTTATTGTGCAAAAGGAATTAAAAATAAAAAGAGCGTACGGGCTATCACGTCACACTTACTCTGATACAAGATGAACGCCATTTATTTAGTTTCTGACTGAATGGTCTGACATCGGAAAACTTTAAAGCTGCGTCAGAGACGCATCATTAGCTGGACCAGTGACCGTGTACGGACAGATAATGTAGTACAGTACGTGTTGCGTAAGTCTGCGCGTCTGCGTGAGCCGTAAGCCGACATTCCGACCAGAGACCGGCATCTGCTCTTGAAATGAAACGGGCTATTTTTTTTCCTAGATTTATGTGGAAATTGCAGAAAAAGCTCTATCCTTTCAGTTACTACGTCGATAATTCAGGCATCAGTTAAATTATTCTATAGCGAATTTCTCACACTGTAGACAAAAGCTGTGTCGCGGACCGGAAGTCGAACCCGCAATGTATACTTTTTAGGAGAATCTGCTGCTACCGTGTCCATTCGGCTTCAGTGGTTCTGCCAGCAGGCCCACCTCTGTATACCCTCCTGACTTCACAGAATCCATGCCGTCCATTCTTTTTCGGTCGCTATTATTGGCACTCACGAACATACCCGTCCTCACGACAAACATTTAAGCCCACTGCACTGTCGCTTAAATGTCGGTTTAGTCAAAAACGGTATTTGAATCTTACTCAACTTACGGACGGACCTGTCCACCCCAACCATCTGCATTCTTGTCACTGTAGCTTAATCCCCACCATTATCTGTACTGTCGATTTACGACTCCTGCACATATGAAGCTTTTTTCAGTTGCTTCATCGACCCCTATTCGATGAAGATCCAAAATGAAGCACAAGAATGGGTGGTGGACTGTCACACAGAAGCGTATTTTTTAGAAGCTTTCTGACGATGGCTTTGAGCACTATGGGACTTAACATCTATGGTCATCAGTCCCCTAGAACTTAGAACTACTTAAACCTAACTAATCTAAGGACAGCACACAACACCCAGCCATCACGAGGCAGAGAAAATCCCTGACCCCGCCGGGAATCGAACCCGGGAACCCGGGCGTGGGCTTTCTGACGATCAGTGCCTGATTCTGCCCGTCATCGCTGCAGAATAACATACTCTGCGGCACGTCACCTGACAGACGAATTAAAAATGTCGTATTAACAAACAGTGGTGAAAGATGGTTGTACATTATAATGCTCTTGACGGTAGGAGTTAATCTCGATGGGGTGTCGAACGTGACCCGTATGGCGTAGTTTAGGCGTCTTTCCGTTGTACGTTGGAGGGTGCGGGAAGTTCTCGGCCAGTTCTTGCGCTTACCCGACAACGTATTATCACTGACGACACTTTCGCACAAGCGTTCAGTCCGACGAATGGCGCCTTCGGGAATCATCGTCATCAACATAACTCCGACCGTAATCCGACAGGCGATGGCGACATACGTATATCGACGTCTGACTTCCAACACGCTGGGACAGTGTGTTGCCAAAGCCGTCTCTGTTATACATAAAAACTGATTTCTCGCGATATATGTTCTCTTTTGCCTCAAGTTCATCCCGCTATGAGAGAGTCCGCTGCTTCTCACGATTTGGCAAAGTTATTTAAGTTTTAACCTTGCGCCCGGATTCCCTTGTTCAGTACACTAATCGAATCGAGTCGTGGGCCCGACCTGTTTTTTTTTTTTTTTTTCAGTCATAAGTCGTGTGACTGATTTGACGCTGTTCCCCATGAATTCCTCTCAGCCAACATCTTCGTCTCAGAGTAGCGCTTGCACCCTGCAACATCAATTATTTGCTACCTTCCCTACAGCTTTCACCATTCCTCTAGCACCACGGAAGTTATTCACTGACGTCGTAACACGTTTCCTATCATACTGTTTCTGTTTCTTGTCAGTGTTTTCCATACGTTGTTTCCTTCGCCGATTTTGAGGAGAATTTGTTTCGTGGTCTCCGATGTTGACGTTAAATTTATCGCTAATCTCCCTTCTGTTAAGCCTCATTACCGTCGTCCTCCTTCAGTTTGCTCTAAATCCATATCGTGTAGTTACTGCACTGTTCATTCCATTCAGCATTCTTCCTCAATTTCACTGAGGATAGGAATGTCACCAGCGAATCTTGTCACTGATTACCTTTTTGCCCTGGATTTTAATCCCAGTCTTGAACCTTTCATTTATTTCTGACAGTGCTTCTTCTACATCTACATCTACATCCATACTCCGCAAGTCACCTGACGGTGTGTGGCGAAGGGTACCTTCACTACCTTTATCGGTTCTGCCTTGTATTCCAGTCTCGTATTGTTCACTTTATAGACTGAACAGAAGGGAAGTAAGACTAAGCCCCTGTGTTACACCCTTTTTAATCCGAGCCCTTGGTTCTTAGTGTTCCATTCGTATTTCTCCCTTTTGTTTCTTAAACATATTGTGTATTATTCCTCTTTTGCTGTAGCTTACGCCCATTATTCTCCGAACGTCTCTGACGACACTGCATTATCGAACGCGCCTTCCAGATCGACAAATGAGGTGAACGTGTCCCGATTTTTGTTAAGTCTTATGAAGCCTATTAAAGGACCTGTCTCTCTGGTGGTCTTACCCCTCTGAAAGACAAACTGGTCGTCGTCTAACCGCTCTTCGTTCTTATTCTTGGTTCTTCTGTATATTTTTCTTATCTTCCTTCCTTGCGACTATAGATTTTTAATACTGCTTGTGATTTCCGCATCTCTCTCCAGGGGAAACCGACACGCTGCCGGCCGGTCCCCACTGGCGTATGCGGCGCCCCTGATGACTCGGCTGTCTACACTCTACGGGATGTTGAGCCAGAGCGTCCGCAGAGTGCTCTCGCGGGACTGCGCCCTCTCCCCTCCACCACGCAGCAGCTGGCCGTGTGTGTGTGTGTGTCTGCGTTACATATTTATAGGCCTCGGCTCGGCGCCGAGCCCCGGGAATAATGGCCGAGTGTTTGGCTGCCAGAGATCGCGGGTAATAACACGGAGACGTCGGCGGCGCGCGGCTGCGGCGCGGCGTCATTGTTCTCCTGCCGGCTGCCGGCTCAGGCGGAGCTCATTGTCGGCAGTGAAGCCGAGTTATTCAGGAGCACCGGAACAATCGGGGGGGCGGACCGCTTAGTCTCACATTACCCTGCAGCGCGGAGACCGCCACACGCGCGCTGCGAGATCCCGCACTCCCTGAGCGCCACGTGTTTGTGGAAACACCTTCCCTTTCAACCTCGGCGACACCACCTTTGAACACGCACCTAGTGGTATTTTGTTAAACGTTCACCGAGCAGACATCCATTGAGACCTTTTTACGCTATTCGTGCTTACAACTGTCGGCAGCTTGAGAGCTACGGACACAGGAGCAGAGCTGCACCCCTGAGCAGATCCCATCATCCTCTTCGGCGTCTACACCAGATTGGCCGGTCTCGCGCAGTCGCCCGTCACACTGACAAGGGAACTTCCTCATCGCGCCCCCCTCACATTTAGTTATAAGTTGGCACAGTGGATAGGCCTTGAAAAACTGAACACAGATCAATCGAGAAGACAGGAAGAAGTTGTGTGGAACTATGAAAAAATAAGCAAAATATACAAACTGAATAGTCCATGCGCCAGATAGGCAACATCGGGGACAGTATGAGCCCAGGAGCGCCGTGGTCCTGTGGTTAGCGTGAGCAGCTGCGTAACGAGAGGTCCTTGGTTCAAGTCTTCCCTCGAGTGAAAAGTTTACTTTCTTTATTTTCGCAAAGTTATGATCTGTCCGTTCGTTCATTGACGTCTCTGTTCACTGTAATAAGTTTAATGTTTCTGTTTTGCGACCGCACCGCAAAACCGTACGATTAGTAGACGAAAGGATGTCCCTCTCCAATGAAAACCGAAAACATTTGATCGCAAGGTCATAGGTCAACCGATCCCTCCACACGAAAACACGTCTGTTATATTCTATACGACACTGGTGACGGCATGAGCATCACATGACAGGAATATGTTGTCGACCCACCTAACTTGTACACTTGGCGAATGGGTAAAAAGATTCTTCTACCTTGCCCGATTTAGGTTTTCTTGTGGATGTGATAATCACTCCCAAAAAAGTGATGAAAACATAAGAGTTTGTCACATAAACTTCAACAAATGAATCGAACAGTTTCACAATCGCACAGTTTTCCCTGTACTCTGTCAAAACATATGTTTTTAACGTTTTCAAATTTTTCCGTGTGCACACCGTCAAATCCTGCATATGTCCAAGCAAATCTGAACATGTCCTGGAATTTTGGAGAGCGAAGTTGATTATGTGTGAGTGCCTGAACGTTGATAATTGACACACGATCACGTAAACAATACTGCTCGGTATACCTGTGCACCTTCGCAAAATCATGGAATCTTTTCACAAAGTATTTCACTTGCCGAAAACCAAACACATATAACCGTTGCAGAAGAGGTGTACAACCTGGAGGAACAGTAATCACGTCTTCCCACGTCCGGGTTCCCGGGCTCGATTCCCGGCGGTGTCAGGGATTTTCTCTGCCTCGTGATGACTGGGTGTTGTGTGATGTCCTTAGGTTAGTTAGGTTTAAGTAGTTCTAAGTTCTAGAGGACTGATGGCCATAGATGTTAAGTCCCATAGTGCTCAGAGCCATTTGAACCAGTAATCACGTCTACTCCCACACTAAAATTGTACAATGCCTGATCCTTCTGTCCTGAATAGCTGTCAAGGAGTAAGGCAAATCTTTCTCCGCGTAAGGAGCAATCACACGTTCATTAAAGTCTTTCACTAGTCTTTACTCCATTTTTCCTGACGCACTGCAATTGACAATGACATTCGGCGTTTCCGCAAGCACCCTATTCACCTGTTGCTGAACTTGCGATCCAAATACACCATTTTTTTCCTGCAAACATAAATAAAATGTAGGTAAAAGAAATCCTGCTTTGTTCAGAGCATATTGTATGGTATAACTATGTGAAGTGTGTGGTGTGTTTCGATGTTTGTTTAGGTGTAGCGTCCCCATACTACGGCGCAGTTACCGCGCATCGGACGGACGGACGGACAGATAATAACGGCTCTGAGCGCTATGGGACTTAACTTCGCAGGTCATGAGTCCCCTAGAACTTAGAACTACTTAAACCTAACTAACCTAAGGACATCACACACAGACATGCCCGAGGCAGGATTCGAACCTGCGACCGTAGCGGTCGCACGGTTCCAGACTGTAGCGCCTAGAACCGCATGGGCACTCCGGTCGGCAGGACAGATAATAACTGTCTGAAAATAAAAAATTAAACTTTACACTCGAGGGAAGACTTGAACAAAGGACCTCTCGTCCCGCAGCTGCTCACGCTAACCACTGGACCACGGCGCTCCTCAGCTCACACTATCCTTGATGTTGCGCATGGACTACTCAATTTGCATATTTTGCTTATTTTTTTTTCGTAGTTCCACACAACTTCTTCCTGTTTTCTCGATTGATCTGTGTTTAGTTTTTCAAGACCTATCCACTGTGCCAACTTATAACTAAATGTGAGGGGGGTGCGACGGGGAGGTTCCCTTGTGAGTATCCAGCAGCGATGGGAAGCGGCTGGGCGCGCGGCCGGCTGCGGCACGGTCCACTTGTCTCCGTACGGAGCTGCTAGCACTGGGTTCTCCGACTCGCCACATTCAAATCGGCAGCCCTCTGAGTCACACCGGGCCGAAGATGGCCTCGCTCCGTGGCCGCAGCGTGGCGTGTCCGGTCGTCCGACACGTGTTGCCGCCCTGTGCGGTGGTTGACGAGCCTAGAAACAGCGTGTCTGCGGTCCTGGAGACCCGCCTCAGACTCTGCTAGTCGCGTAACCTCAGACTCGTCCGCAGCCTGCGACACGTCGTGTGTCCCTCGCGCCAGTCGTCCCCCTGGGTCGCGTCGGCAGCGTGTGGAGCGGTGCCGTGCTGGCGCTGAGGTACGCTCGCGGTGGTGGCTCGCACCTGGCCGCAACATCCGGCCCTCATGAGTGGCACACCTTCAAGTGGGACCTCGCTTTGCACTCCGCGTATCTGATTCTTTTTATTATTGTTATCCGGATGCTTTTCTTGTCATCACAATCGTCACATACTCTCAACTTTTTCTCTTACATTTTGCTATTCATTGTCGATGACTTCATCTTCGTTAGCACTTTTCAGTCTTTATTTTGCCTTTCCTTTTTTGTACTTGATTTTGTCTCCGTTTCGACAAAGTACCTACAAACAGCGCTTGACGAACAGATCGCTGGGTCTACGTATGTTACAATACAGCTGAATATGTAATCACTTCTACGCTTCATGACGCTCTATCAGTATAGCAGGGAAGTCGAAACTGAAAGCGGACTGAGACAAGCAGATTCCGTATCATCGTCTCAGCTGCCCTAGCAAATTATTCAGATTCTTAAACGTGGAAAATGAAGGAGCAATACGCATAATGTAAAGTGTATAAATAACTTTCGTACTGATTTTTCCTTCGCGGGCGACAACAGTCGTGTAGAGCTTTTCGAAACAAATTTCAGGCATTGGACTGTTGATTTGTTTTCATTTATTTCACAGAGTCATGATTTCAGTTTGACAGCCATCCGCAAGTGGTATTTCAAATCTCAAAAAAATTGTACGACTTGCCTAGATAGCGTGTCATCGCCCAAGTGCCTTATGTTTGGCCTTATAAACTACTCGTCGTAACATTAACCGAATGTAATGTGTGTGTGACAGTCAATATATTGCTATCACATACGCATCACAATTATTTCATGTTTATTTGCCATTCAAAATTTCAACCACATTATTTTTCTTTGATACATGCCTTAATACGAAGGATTGGTTTAAAAGACCAAACGTATGTTAACTGGACGATGAAAGTAGATTGTATACTCTTTTTTTTTTTTTTTTGAGGTTTCCAATTCCACTTCAGAACGACAATAAACCCGAAATCACGATTGTTTGAAATAAATGAATACAAATCGACAGTCAAATCGCGCAAATTTGTTCCAAGAGACCTTCGTATTGCTCTCGGCATTGTGCTCCTTGTTTCTAATGCAGATAAACTTCAGCAACTTATGGAAAAATTTATAAAGCAATTTTTAAAAATAGGTCTGAAAATCGATTATAGAAAATGTACAGTCGTTTGTCAAAATAATACCAATAATTAGTAAAAGAGACAAAATGTTTGTTGGGAAGCTGTTGGCCATCTGTTTCCATCAATCATAACTTGTATACGACGCAGGATGGACAATGACAGCAAGTCACAGGGGTACATACAGACTCTTCGTGCAAAAAGGTCGCAGAGGAAGAATATGTCCTCACAGGAGCGATGTCGACTGTGCAGCTCGTCTTCAGAAATAGTCCACAGAGGTCCAGGGCTAGCGGTGTTAGAGACCAAGCAAGGCGGCGTACTTCACCTGCCACCAGGATTCGTACAGCTCGGTCGGAGAAGCTAACAAGCAGCGTCTATTACAAGTTTTGTCGATTTGCAGGCCAGCGACCGGAGCTGAGGACGGTGCGTCGGTGCTCAGCAGACAATTCCAAAACACTGTGCTCCGCCCACGTATGAAATGACAGTCGAACAGCCGGCCGGAGTGGACGTGCGGTTCTAGGCGCTACAGTCTGGAACCGCGCGACCGCTACGGTCGCAGGTTCGAATCCTGCCTCGGGCATGGATGTGTGTGATGTCCTTAGATTAGGTAGGTTTAAGTAGTTCTAAGTTCTAGGGGACTGATGACCTGAGAAGTTAAGCTGTGAAGCGTACCATCCTGCGTCCAGAGTACAATTAACGAGTTCTACTTCGTCCGTGCTCGACCTTACCGAACTCCGTAGCCCTTGTTCAACACAGTAGCTCTTGCTGAAATGAACATTGTTCAGGGAGACCGCTAATCGGCCAGAAACCCGGTTAAAAAGTTTTGTTTCGTAGCCGTCACTGGTTCCGGTACATTATTCTATTCATTCATTTCACTGGTAAGAATATGGTCTTCGGACTCCCTCTTACATCCAGCTAGGCTTCGCATGGAAGGTAACATTACAGTATACGGTCCTCAGACAAAAGAGTGTGAACAACTAACCGTAATGTGTTCGTCCACCTTCGAAAAGGAATAGAGCAGCGATTCTGCCTGGCACGGATTCGACGAGTCTCTGGCAGGTTTCCGGAAGAGCGCTGTACTACGTGTTTACACACTGGTCACCCAGCGCCCTTAAATTGCGAGCTGTCAGTTTGTGGCAGCGGAACTGGCTTCCTACAGCGTTCAAATAGCGCGCAGGGGTGTTCCGTTCGCATTACATAAACCTCTCAGACTGATTATAACCCATACAAGTGATTTTCCGCACACGTATGTGACTAATTTGAAACTGATAATAACCTGTGCAGGTATGGCAAGTACCCCGAGACGCCAGCGTTAATGTGTAGCACATTGAGGTGGTTAAAGTCGTGCGACACCTCCTAATATCGTGTCGGACTTCCTTTGCTCTGGAGCCTAAAGATGGCATCAATGTAATGCCGAAACTGGTAGCACATAGAAGTTCATAAAATGAAATAAAATTTCTACAGTACATACGGCTGTTGGTAAATTATTGCATCAAGAAGTTCATGGCAGCCGTCCTCCCACGATCCATAATGGATCAACGAAGATCTGTCTCCAGTCTCGTAGTTATGGTACATTACTGGACGACCAACTCAAGCGTCGTCCTCAGGCAGTATTAATCGTTCCCGCAATGACCGACCAAGTGCAGCACGCGTGGAACTCCGTCCCACAAACTGACATCCGGGACCTGTATAACGCAATGCATGCTTGCATTCAACATTCTGGCGGTTTCGTCGGTTATTAAAAGTGTCTACATTTCACATTTGCAGTGGCTTATCTCGGGCTTACGTTAACCTGTGATATCGGATTGTTAATCACTTAAATATGTTACCTAGACAAATGTACTACTGAAACCCCATTACTGTACATTAATTATTTTTTGGTGTTGCCATTTTCCCCCGTCGGTGAACATCTGTCGCTGTGACCGTAGGCGAGATCAAAGAGGTCGCCGCCGCCGCTGCCACGGACAATACGACACGGCTGGTTTGCCACTGCCCAGTCCGGGTCGCCGTCCAAAGGTCGACCCACGCCGGCGGAAGCCTCTGATGACATCGTATCTGGAGGATGTTCTGTATGAAAGCGTGACAGAACGTTGAGAGCACCCGAAGTTGCACGCATGCTGAATTCCAAAAGTGGTGACGAAACCAGTCGTATAGACAGTATAGAAAGTGCTGCTACGTTCCTATTGAGGTGCAGTGTCGAAGATAATGCGATTTTAAGCCAAGTTGTCACTGGTCACGAAACATGGCTTGGTCGATTTATATCTTTGAGTGCAAGCCCTCCAGCCTCCGCCTCCTTCCCCCCCCCCCCCCTCCCCTTCCCAAGAATTACAACCCGAAAAACGGTGTGGACTGTGTTTTGGGATAGGCAAATTTTTCCCTCGATGACTTTTTTTCCCCCTCGGGATAGGACAGACAGTTCTTGTGAGATCTCAAAGAAGCTGCACAGTGCGGTCCGAAACAACAGGCGTGGCATGCTCAGCATAGGCATCGTTTTGCCGCCCCGCCGTCCCTATGTGGTTTACTCCACTCGAGACGTGATCGCGTCGTACGGTTGGGAACAGTTTGGTTTCGCTCTCTATAGCCCTGACGTCTCGCTTCTCGCGGGGTCCCACGTTCCACTACACTGCGAAGCGTGAAATGAAGAAACTGCCACGGCAAAATGTTGCGTCGTCAGCTGGAACGTTGCGAAAGAGGTGAGACATGGTTGTTACGTCACAAGCAGAATTCCGTCTTCGGTACGTTTTCTTCATTATAGACCAGCTACGTGGTACGAACGTCAGCTATTTCAGAGAACCAGCACACTTGGAATCTTTCGAAAACGGATCGTTTTAGGTGTGATGTTTTGTTATAATAAAATGACTGGAAACTACATTTCTGTAATGAAAGGCTCCTCGTAATTGATGCTTCCCGTATCACAGCTTGAATGCCATGGTTGTACGCCGTTTCAATGCTATGGCGTTTGTCGTACAGTTCTTCATAATTAGGTATCAATTAATGGCATCTGCGGTTGGAGCCTTTAGACATTTATAAAGGTTGTATACCACGTTCCCTAAATGGTACGCCATAACGTAAGTGACAGCATCGTAAACTGATAGGTAACAGGTACACGTCTGCCTGCTAACATTTTTTTTTTTTCATTTTGTCTTTTCTGCAAGACTCTGTGACTTTCTCATTAGTTTAACAGAAGTATGACCTGCTGTACTCTATGTTATTAATTGTAAATAATGTATTTGCTGCAATTCTTTTTGCATAGGCCAACGACTGAAATGTTTCCAGTAGCCGTAAATCCTAATGGGAGTGCCATTCTATATCAGAAAGTAAACACAAGTTACACACTGCACATTATTGCTGTTAAGACGCTTTGTGTACGAGATATGTCCCTACTCTTGGTATTGCGGAGTGCCTTTTGTTTCGTGTCTTGCCCGAAACTATCTTTTTCGCTGATGATGAACAGCTTTGAAAAGATGCCCTCCTCCATTCTGATGACATTACGATACGAATCTAGATCTTGAAACGTTTGTCACTGAGCACGTTACTTCAGTCTGACGGTGGTCAATACAACATTGACGATACACATATTATGCACGCACAAACTGACATTAGAAACTGTACTTTAACGATATTCAGTTTAAAACTAGTGTTCCTTTAGCAGCAATTTTTTGTTCTGGCCATCTACGAGGCAGGTTGATTCGCTTCAGAGCGAGCAGCGACCAAGACCGATGCCACGTGAGGCGGGCTTCGCGATCAGACACACCTGACGCGTGAGGACGGCGTAGCCTCGTCTGCGGGAGTGGCCAGGGGCAGAACGTAGCTTTGTTGGTACGTCGTTCACCTCATACCGGTTCCCGAAACGGTTGTAAGTAGGCTTTCGCGGAATAGTTAACGTCTTATCTCTAAGCTTATGCCAGTTTGTGTTTTTCAGTATCTCCATGACGCAGTTCCGTGGGCCAAAAAAAACCTGCGGCCATTCATACTGCTCTTCTCTGTATACGTTCAATATCCGCTGTCAGTCCTATGTGGTAAGGGTCCCACACACTTTGGCAGTATTCCAGCGTGGGTTCACGAGTATTCTCCATTGCATTCCCCGCTGTATACGTAGTGCGTGTTCGCAGCGCCCTGTCAACAAAGCCAAGTCTATCACGTGCGTTACCTACCCGACTGGGGCTGCGTGACCGGTCCGCTTTGTATCTCAGTAGCTGTTTGATCCAAAGAGAGCCGGGACCATGACCTCGCGGTTCGGTCCCCTCCTCAAAAACCGACCCAACCTCAAACAGGGCATTGAATACTTCTTACATGAACGGTCATAAAACGTTTTCCCCTTAAGATTTAAGCTTCTGGTGTCCCCAAGGTAAGCTAGACTACTACATACCTTAATTAAATCGAGCCAGCATTGTACAGGACTTTATCCACCATCTCCGCGGAACAGGTTTTGTGCTGTTGCCTCTAACAAAACTCCAGTTATTCTTTTACCTTCCTCGTACATACCTTTGTTCTTCCATCAGTTTAATATGTTCTAATTTACTGAACGTTCATCCCGCAAATACCTTCTCCCCTTTCGCCACAACGACACAATAAAAAATTCCGGGAATCGATACAAAGAACAGACATTTTCGCCGCATTCCGTTTCTTTATCTCTCCGACCACGAAACATATCCATTATTCATGGAAATAAAGACGAAATACGAAGCTATCACATAGCTCTCAATATCTTCCGCTGCAATTCAGTTTATCTTCCACCGCAGTTCAATTCACATATCTGTATTCATCATTTTTCATGTAACAGCCTAGATGGACATTACTGACGTAAGACGTTTTGACCATAAAAGGAAGATGGAGCGTGACTTACAAGTTGCCGGAGGCCGCCAAAACTGAGCTGCTAGGTGAACAGCAGTGCCGCCGCTACCGCCACCCGACTTACCTGAAAACAAAAGAGAGACACCTTCATTAGGACAACAGCAGTTACTGGCCGGAGCTGGGCGTGCCCGCGTCCCTACCAGCAGGAAACGCTGTGGACCACGTGTTCTCATCCCGTACACTGTGTCTGTGGCCATTTCTGCACTGCGATAACAATCATCGTCCGACGGTTTTCTGGCTCAATTACCATAAATACATACAAGTTTTGCTAAATGCAACAAACGAAACAACGAAAGTTTCAAAAGGCAACGGAAAGAACATGTTTGGACAGTTTTTCCTGAAATGAAAGAGAGAGAAGACAATTCAGTGAAATGCCAGTAACACCTAGTGGGCTTTACACTCCACAGGCGAGAACGTATTTCGGTAGCGCTTCTGTGCCGCTCATAACTACATTCATGCTCATAAATTAAGGATAATGCTGATACATGGTGAAACAACGCTCTGGTGGGCGGTTTGTGGGTTTAAATCACCTCGGGCTATGACCATGCGGTGCATTTGACCTGCGGTCGTCTAACAGTGGCGCTGGTAGCAGTCCACATACGCAGAGGTGTATTGGTGCATGTCAGAGTACGGTGCAGCGAGTAAGTGTGCAGACGTTCTCAGACGTGCTAATGGTGACTGTGTGTTGAAAAAGGCTCAAAGAACACATTGATGACGTTATGAGGGGTAGAATACTAGGGTGACTGGAGGATGGCCAAACACAGCAGGTCCTAGCACGGGCCCTCCGTGTGCCGCATTCCAGCAGTCAGGAAACGTGTCCAGGTGCTACAGTACGGGACGTCCACAGTGTACAACATGACAAGAAGACCGATGTATCACTATCAGTGCCAGCAGACGGCCACGGAGTACTGCAGGTAGCCTTGTTCGGGACCTTGCTGCAGCCACTGGAACAGTTGTCTCCATCAATGGGACCTGTTTGGAGGTCGTGGTTTCATGGTGTGGGGTGGGATTATGATTGGTGCACGTACACCCGTCCATGTCTTTGACAGAGGAACTGTAACAGGTCAGGTGTATCGGGACAACATTTTGCACCAGTATGTCCGTCTTTTCAGGGGTGCAGTGGGTCCTACCTTTCTCCTGATGGATGATAACGCACGGCACCACCGAGCTGCCATCGTGGAGGAGTACCTTGAAAAAGATCAGGCAAATGGAGTGGCCTGCCTTTTTTCCAGACCTAAACCCCATCGAGCACGTCTGGAATGCTCTGGGTCGACGTATCGCTGCACGTCTTCAAACCCCTACGACACTTCAGGAGCTCCGACAGGCGCTGGTGCAAGAATGGGAAGCCATACCCAGCAGCTGCTCGACCACCTGATCCAGAGTATGCCAATCGGTTGTGCGGCCTGTGTACGTGTTCATGGTGATCATATCCCATATTGATTTATGGGTAAATGCACAGGAAACAGTGGCGTTTTGTAGCACATGTGTTTTGGGACGGTTTTCTCAACTTATCAACAATACCGTGGACTTACATATCTGTGTCGTGTGTGTTCCCTATGTGCCTACGCCACTAGCACCAGTTTTATGTAGTGCCACGTTGTGTGGCATCACATTATGCAATTATCCTTAATTTATGAGCATGAGTGTATTTCGAAAGCCAACTACATGTCAGTAAAAACACTTTGCACTGAGCAAATGTAACACAAGCAGGTCACATCGTCTTTGGGTGAAATAAGCCGGCCGCAGTGGCCGAGCGGTTCTAGGCGCTTCAGTCCGGAAGCGCGACTGCTCTACGGTCGCAGGTTCGAATCCTGCCTCGGGCATGGATGTCCTTAGGTCAGTTAGGTTTAAGTAGGGGACTGATGACCTCCGATGTTAAGTCCCATAGTGCTCAGATCCATTTGAACCGTGTGCAATAACCCACACACTACGCACAATTCCTTTTTTCTTACGTAAAATTATACAGTGTGTTAATAATTATGCGGGAAACTTCTGGAGAGTGGATAGACTACTTATAAAGAAGCAAAAAAACTTCATGTATACACGTGGCCAATTTTTATTCTCTTAGGTACTGATTATTTTTTTGTTGTTACGTGTGCCCTTCGTTCCTGTTTTTTTGTTTTCAAATTCCCAGCTTGGTTTTACCGATACTTTTCCTTTCAGAATGTCGTTTGTTTTGGGAAGAGTTAAGTCAAAACCTTCTTATGTTTATTTTAGTCGTCGTAGTAAAAGTAAACAAACAAATCCTTTTAGTACTGGGAACACAATCCAGTAACGGATTTGACTGGTGTTTAGTGTGTATAGAACATCCCCCCCCCCCCCTCAGGAATCGGATCGGCTATTCCCCACAGGGGCGCCGCCTCCGCCTCCCCCGAACGAGCGCGCCTTGACACGTGGCCATCTCAGCTGGAGAGCAGCGCATCGCCTCTGACTCCCAGTCACGAGCTTATCTTTATTGCGCCAGTGTGCGCGATACTTCTCTGATTAAATCGTATTCTAATCAGCACATGGCGGACATGCACCTAATCTATGCACTTGCAAATTGCAGGCGTGTACAGCCGGACGTTTGTATGCTGGAAGATTTCCTAACAGACATTTATCCAGCAGTAAGACCTTTCAAAGAACACATGGACATCCATCATACTGGAGACAATAATGACAGCAGTACAAGATAAACAGCAGAAACTGAGAATGTAAGTCAGATGACAAAGTGAGAAAAATGTTACAAGAGCAGCTCCTTTGTCCATATCATCGTCGCAGAGCTCAGTTATCAATTCAGAAAATATTTTTGTATTTGATAACTGCGGGTATGCGCTCAGGACCAACACTTCTCCTTTAGAACACTGTTCACTGATTAAGAAATGCGTATCAGTAAACTCATGCTGGATTTTCATAAAACTCATATATGGCCGGATGAGATTCCTTGTCCAGCTTTGGAAACAAGACATCAACAACAGTTTAGCATTAATGTACGGGTTTGCATAACTGAGGACAGACTAATTGGACGTCTCATTTTCCGTGGAACACTGACAGGAGCATTATGCAGTCAACTGTTAATAGAGCATTTAAATGTTTTGCTGGAAGACATCGGAACATGTGGTTCACGGACTATCAAGCACCACTTCACTTTCCTCTGCAAGCAAGAACAGTTTTAAATCAGCGTTTCCCAAATGAGTGGACAGGTCGTGCGTGGGGCAGCAACACGACCCCCTTCCGGAACTTCTGATCTCAAAAAATGGCTCTGAGCACTATGGGACTTAACATCTGAGGTCATCAGTCCCCTAGACTTAGAACTACTTAAACCTAACTAACCTTAAGACATCACACACATCCATGCCCGAGGCAGGATTCGAACCTGCGACCGTAGCAGCAGCGCGGTTCCATACTGAAGCGCGTAGAGCCGCTCGGCCACAGCGGCCGGCTGCTAATCTCAGTCCACTGGATCTTCACTTCTGGGGACGTTTGAAGGATACAGGGTATTTCAGTGTACGTCAACGATCTTCGCCAGCTAAAAGTAGGCAGCGACGTGCACCGGACAATCGTTCGTAAACATTTTCAAAACAGATAATACAGCATCGACGTTCCTGAAACAGTGCTCAAACCTGTGGGTATAATTAAGAAAAACTGCACTGAGTATAGTGTTAGAGACACAGAAACTAGCGATATGTGGTACCACTCCAAACACAGGGGAATGTACGCACTGAAGTTATAAATTCATCTTTCGCTAGATAAGACGTTGTGCTAAATTTTCACATGAAATTAGAATGATGAATACATCAGAATTATTGTTGGATAGAAACATCAGAAGTAAAAAATAAAATAAACCTAAGCTAGATAGCTATTTGGAGAGCTAGTCCAAAAGGTCCGATTTTCGGTCCTGGAATATTTTTGTCCGTTAATGTTTACTTGATCTTCGGCAATGATTCGTTAATTTAAAAAATGTAGATCTGTACCGTGGTTCGGAGTGTACGTCAAACTGTAAGAGCCTCTGTAACTGGCTCGGTAAGTCGGTTCAAAGGTCCACGTCAGTTAAAAAGAACTATGACGAACAAGTACTGCAATCTTCGTGCTGGGGATAGCTTAAAAAATGGTATGCACTGACAGGAAAAAAAAAACGAGTTTTAAGACATAACCGAAAGTTGGTAGTCGTGTTCCTATACCTGGAAGATGATGTCTGTTCAAACGCCAGTCGCATAACAGAGGCGCTAGTAGTGGCACTGTGAGGGAGCTAATGAGGTTTGCTTTAAATATACGCTGTAATTGTGGTGAGCATTATTTACCTTTTAGATTGGGCATGATCAGATCATGTTGGACAATAATGCCTTTAAGGCGACAAAGACTCCATTATCAACACATCATTGAGTCTGAAGGAGGAGGTCACGTCACAGGGCTATAAGAAGCTCAACGTTCCTTGTGCGATGTTGGAGAAAGAAATCGCAGGACTGCTGGCAGCGGTGGTCACGAGAATGTACGGCGGCAAGAAGACCGGAGACCAGGCTCCGGACAGGCACGTGCAGCTGCCGGAAGGGAAGACCACCGCGTTCTGCGAATGACTCTGGCGCATCGTAGTGTTGCTTGAGTGCTAAAAGGAACTCGTCAAACTTCGGTTACACGATAAATGACTCTAATCTAAAAGCCCTAAATTGAACTAAATACCTAGGTATTACAATTACGAAGAACCTAAATTCGAAAGAACACACAGAAAGTGTTGTGCGGAAGGCTAACCAAAGGACACTTAGAAAATGTAACAGAAGAACTAAGGAGACTGCCTACACTACGCTTTTCCGTCCTCTTTCAGAATGCTGCTACGCGATGTGGGATCCTTACCACATATGACTGAAGGAGTACATCGAGAAAGTTCAAAGAAAGGCAGCACGTGTTGTATTATCGCGAAGTATGGGAGAGAGTGTCACAGAAATGATACAGGATATGGGCTGGAAATCATTAAAAGAAAGGCGTTTTTCGTTGCGACGGAATCTTCTCACGAAATTGCGATCACCAACTTTCTCCTCCGAATGCGAAAATATTTTGTTGACACCGACCTATACAAGGAGGAACGATCACCACGATAAAATAAGGGAAATCAGAGTTCGATATAGGTGTTCATACTTTCCGCGCGCTATACGAGATTGGAATAATAGAGAATTGTGAAGGTGGTTCGATGAACCCTCTGCCAGGCAGCTGAATGTGATTTGCAGAGTATCGATGTAGATGTAGATGTAGATGCATCTGCAGCAGTAATTTGGTGAGCAGTTGGCTCCACACTGACACAACAGGCTGTTACAAATCGGTTAGCTCGAGGACAGCTCCGAGCCAGACGGCCTGTAGCGTGCACTCCACTGACCCCGACTGCGACTTCAGTGGGGTCAGGCGACAACTGGTGGCAGGGCAGGGCAGCCCCGGTGATCAGTGTAACGCTGTCGTGACCCAACGTGCTCCACTGACCGTCGACAAGTTGCCTCCGCCTGTACGATCACCAGATCTGCCTCCAGTCGACCGTATCCACATCTACATCTATACTCAGCCAACCATCGTGATGCGCATGGCAGAGTGTGCGTCCCATTACATCAGTTATTACGGGTTTCTTCCTGTCCCGTTCTCGTTTGGAGTGCGCGAAAAATGACTTTTTGAATGCCTCCGCGCGCGCAGTAATTATTCTAATCTTATTCTCACGATCCCTATGTGAGCGATATGTAGGGGCTTGTAGTATATTTCTAGAGTCATCATTTTAACCCGGTTCTTGAAACTTCGTTAACAGACAAGCTAGGGAATTCACGATCGACACGACCAGCCTGAGTCTGTTAACACTTACACCTATTACGTTGAAATACGCATTGTGGCGGCCCACAGCGCAGGCGGAAAGGGGCGCGTGAGGTGAGTACAGCAGCTGCACAGGATTACGACAGGGTCATATAGCACTGCGGCTTTTGGCACAGTTACTCAACGGTGGCAGGAATCCAAGTGCTGCAAAACGTTTCTGGTGCGTTATTGCGCATAACACGCAGCACATTTATAGATTACGAAACAAAATAGAAGGTATGCTAGCTACTGTTGTTGCCCGCCTTTGGTGTTACAGCAGCTGGCAAGCTTCAACTAACGAAGTAAATTCGATATAACGTCAATCTACTTGTAATTTATGGCGATGTCCGTTACCGTCGCCAGTAAAAGTCTAACTCTCCACAGCTCGTGAGGAAAAGCGGATGGCGTTTTGTAGACCCAATATTTTTTCGTCTTGTGGCGTCAAACCACAGCACAACACACACATCTTAGCAAGCTTGTACGGTGGTCGTCATTTGGTTTTAATATATCATCGACGTGCACATCAGAGAGAGAGAGCAAGTTACATTATTGTTAAGTAATCTTTGCTCTTGACGTAGTACAGTCTTTGTCTCTGCGCACTCTGATTCACTGTTAGTTGAAGTGTGGTAGCCGATGGAAGTATTCAGTGGTACTGTGTTGATTTATGGTTGTATCTGTTAGGTGAAGAATGTGGTAAAGGACAACAAAGATGAGTACGATGTGAAAGGTGAAAGGAATATATATTATAATAATGTTATTATTTTAGGAGAGGATGGTTTTTGGTAGCCGGTCGCGGAGGCCGAGCGGTCCTAGGCGCTTCAGTCCGGAACCGCGCGACTGCTACGATCGCAGGTTCGACTCCTGCCTCGGGCACGGATGTGTGTGATGTCCTTAGTTAGGTTTAAGTAGTTCTAAGTTCTAGGGGACTACAGCCACTGCAACAGGTGAATTTTTTCCCTTTCTGCTTAATGTGGGGAGGTTGGAGTTGATCCAAGACCGCTGCTGCACACACTAAGACACTTCCGGGATCTGAGCAGGAGTCGGCGCGGCGTCGGCCCTCCCGCACCACCCCCCCTCGTCACAGTCCTCTTCACTGAACGTGCGCCACAATAACTAGGCGTACAAGTTCGTCTGTGTTGTGACTTGCATAAATGTTCGATATAGTGCCTCTTGAAACACCAAATATTATGGTTTTCTTGATTATGGAAGCACCCTTGATAACAACAGCAACACTTTTGCCCACCTTCGGAACGCGTGCTGTGTACGACTTCGTACACAACATTAAGGAGACATGGGCTACAGAGTTATGAGCTCACTATCGTAGGAAAGCTGGACAGGAGCAGAAATGATTAGTAAACAAATTAATACAACAGAAGATTTACTTAACTAGTATTTCTGTGACCGAGCAAAGAGTAATTACAAATAATGCGGTAATGAACACAGTCCAGCTGTCACAGTGTCAACTAGGAAGAGGCTCGCCGAACGAAGGCACGAACGGTAGTGGCGTAACGACCGGGCTCCGAGTGCGGGTGGGGGTGGGCAGTGTGGCCGCCGCAGCCGCAGCCGCAGCCGCAGGCCGTCCTCCACCGTGGCGGCAGAGGTACGGAGCTGCTGGAGGCGTGGCTCAGCGGGCGCGCGCCACTGGCTCCGCCAGGTCCCAAGCGACTCCTGTCGGCATCAGACACAAACTTGTAATTTCGTTGCTGTACGGTGCCCGTAGGGTGGTATCGATATGTGGTAGCAGAATGCACTCACAGCTACACGGAACAGTGTTCTGACCACGACTGACACCGCAGTGTATTGAGGACAATGGACAGGTGCCGTCCGTGGTCGAAAACGACAGCACAATCTACAGGCTCGGCTAGCATCTGCATTTACCTTCAAGCACGTATTTCTCTCGGTGTTTCCATATTTTCGTGAAATCCCTGTATTTACGAATAGCCCTGTATATGATTTCGAGCTAATATTGACCTTTTTACTAACCAATACATTTATGTCTCTTGTGACTTTGCTGGCCAGAACTGTCTGCTGCAAGATGTTGCTTCTCCAGGGACTTGTGCTTACGTTGTCGTCACATTCGTTAGCCTTGAGACATCGATTGTCCACGAACGCTTGCACGGATGTTAAAGTCATGTTTATTTGGCTGCAGCGTGTTTGCCACGTGAGATGAGAAAGCTCCGTGACAGGTGGCCGGACTGCAGCTTTCGCGGCCAGGTGTGCTGGAGTGGCGGCCCACTCGCTCGCAGGTGTGCTGTGCTGTGGTGCGGCGTGGTGTGTGGGGCCACCTTATAAAGCGGCGGCAGGCGGCCCGGCCGGAGAGCGGTCTGGCGCGAAGTGTGGGCGGCGGCACCCGTGGGCGGCGGCACCCGTGGGCGGCGGCAGCACAGCAGCCGTGGGCGGCGCCGGGCACTCGAGGCCCCACGTCCGCAGAGCGGCGGAAGGCTCTGCACGGCTGTTCCAGCCAGCGGCGCTGCGAGAACCGGCCACTGCCCGCGTCTGTACGATAGGGATGAGGAAAGCTCGCCGGCTAAAACCGATACCGGTACTTTGGTTCTGAATAGCCCGATATTGGTTATGACAGGTTCTTTTTGGTTTTAACTGATAACTGGGTTAAAAAAAAACGGGATATCAGTTTGCCATAGGAGCAGTGCTAAAATTTTGTGTTTAAATAAAATTATTGAAAACGAGTACTGTAATACTTATTCGTAAAATTTCCTTTGATTGAAATACTGAGTCATTATAAAAAGTGAGAAAAGCGATCAGTGCCGTTTTAATAACAACACCGACAGACACGAGTAACAAACACATGGAATGTGAATCGGTACACCAGTGCCGACACAATGCCGTACCTGTTTCTATGCGGCGTGTCTTATTGTGTGGCACGCCACGTACGTGCACTGTGCGACTTGCGCTTGTCTCGTGTATACGTTAGTTTCTCACTGTCGTGCTAGGGCATCGACTGTATTACCGAAAGGCATCATCCCCACTTTTAAAGTTTGGTAGAAATGAAATACAATGCTCCATTTGCTTTAAAATATTACAAATGAGTGAAGGCACAACAACCTCGGGACGTCGTATTAGGAGAAAACACCCACAGTGTCCCTTCGAAGAGGAGGTAAATTTGCTTGATCTACCTAGAATTTTATTGACGTACTGTAAACTTGGGATAATTACTGAACCCTCAGTTTTGAGGTTGCTTCACGTTGAGAAACTGATACCATGCAAAATTGACGATGCAGTGAGGTCATCAATTTGTGACAGTTCGTGCTCGCTGATGAGGCGCCCGTCTGCTTCACCTCAGCTACCTCTGATGGAGACACTGAAATCTACTCCTACAACACCCTCAACACATTATCGCTCGAGATCCCCAACATTAGAGATTTTCGATCTTTGATCGGGTCTACGTTCATTCGCGGAAATAATAACAATGAAAAACTGAAAATTGGTTATTTCAGAAACTGGTTATTTCGAGCGCTTTTAACAGTCGGATTAAAGTCGAGTCGAAACAAACGGGTATAACCGAAAACCGGTTGTTTCAGCGACAACCGCCACCTTAATGCACGACGCGACCGTAACGTTCGTCAACAAAATTTCTGTGAGGGGACACTGCAGCGGTATGCAGGAATAACTGCAAGGACTGCCAGTAATGTCTTAAGGGCTAACAGAAGGCGCGACTCTGTCTGTTCCATTACGCTATCGGCGATAAGTCGTTAGAAACTGTCAAATATATAGGAGTCGGCGATAAATCGTTAGAAACTGTCAAATATATAGGAGAGATGTAAAGTGGTTGACCACGTGAAACCAGCTGCAGCAAAAGCAGACGCTAGGCTAAGATTCATCTGCAGAATCTGCACCACAGTAGCCGCACTTCATCCACGAAAGATTGATTCTTTAGTACCGTTTATCAGTGTGGGACAGTCACCTGCCCCCAATTAATAGTAGAGATACAGAAGATCCAGCCAAGAGCAGCGCGTTTCCTCAGAGCATAGTCTAGGCGGCGCATAAGCTTTATGCAGGTGCTGACCGAACGCCAGACGCTACGAGAGAAGCGATTCCGATCAGTAAGAAATTTACTGTTGAAACACCAAGAAGAGTATGGCAAGATACACTGACGGAGAAAAAAGTCGGAACACCAAAAAAATAAAGAAACTTCGGGAATACATTTGTCTAGGTAACACACGTAAGTAATTAACGCTCGAAGATCACAGGTTAATATGAGCGCGAGATAAGCCATTGCAAATGTGAAATGCTGGAACATTAATAATCGGTATAACCGCTAGAATGTCGAATGCAAGCACGCAAACGTGAATGCATTGTGTGGTACAGGCGCCGGATGTCGGCTTGTGGGACGGAGTTATGCCTGTTGCACTTGGTCGTTCAATACGGGAACGATTAGTACCGGCTGTGTATGAGGCTGGAGTTTGTCGTCCGATAATGTGCCCTATGTACTGGACTGGAGACAGATCTCATGATCGAGCGGGCCGAGGCAACATGGTGACACTTTGTAGAGCATGTTGGGTTACAACTGATGAGTGTGGGCACCCGTTATCCGGTTGGAAAACACCCCCTGGAATGCTGTGCATGAACGGCAATCACAAGAGAGACGGACACATTTTCAGTCAGCATGCGCCGGATAACGACGAATGGCAGCACGTTAGATCGAATCGCCAGAGTGACGCACACATGGTAACCAGGGTGCGTGGGATAGGGATGAGTGTTCCTCGTGTCGTACGAAATTACATCCCAGAACACAGCTCCACGTGAAGGGTCAGTGAGTCTAGCACGCAGACAGGTTGGCTGGAGGCTCTCAAGTGACCTCCTCCTAAGCAATACTCGATATCATTGGCATCCAGGCATAACGAGCTTTGTTGTGAAAATACAAAAGACCTCTCCAACCTGCCCTTCAACGGGCTCTCGCTTGACACCACTGAAGTCACAAATGGCGGTGGTTTGGGGTCAGTGAAAAGCACGTTACAGCGTGTGTGGCGCGGAGCTGTCCTCGAAGTAAGCGATTTGTAACTGTTTGTTGCGTCACTGTGGTGCCAACTGCTGCTGCACGTGCAGCACGGTGCGCCAAAACCGTTCGCCGAACACAGCGGTCGTCCGCAGCCCGGCCTTCCTGCGCTCGTACATTCCCCAGCAATGATGTGCAGCGGCTGCATTCCTGCCAAGTCATTCTGCGATGTCGCAGAAGGGATATCCAGTTTCTCGTAGCCCTATTGCACGACGTCGTTCATACTCAGTGAAATGCCGTCTTTGTCGCCTTACAAAGACATTCGTGACTAATATCTACTCACCATGTCCAATCTGAAAGATAACTAACGCTCACGACCATTACAGTGTGTCTTTAAAATAAACCTGATTTGCATCCAACTAACGCCATTCTTATGCGACTGGCGCGAAACTTTGATTGACAAAATCTTTGACATATAGAAGCACGTCTAATGACTTTCAAATTAGAGAGGTGTCGTTCTTCCTTGGCAGCAGCAGGGCCTATGTGAAAAGATAGTAGTACCACAAATACTCTTCTACCACAGAACGCAAAGTGCCTTCTGGTTTAGAGGTGTAGATGTAACTGTGGGCTGCCCTGGAACTGTGCCTGTTCTGCGACACTGTTGGGTGTGGCAGACGCACTGTTAGGTGGCAGCTGGCCCGGCGTGGCGTGGCGTGACGTGACGTCACGTGACGTGCTGGAGACGGCCGGAGAACGGGCACGGACTGCAGGCAGCTGTTTGGTCTATTAGCGGCGCAGCGCTGACTGTTAACTGCGCTTCGCTTGTCGCTCTGCAACGCACACACCGTAGCGGTTCATTCACACCGCTGACTAAATAATTACCTTGAGGTATGGAATGTTCCTGTCGTGATATTACCATGTCAGACATGCTAACAGCTCAAACTGTTTTTAGTGAACCGTTGCATGTTGACGACTACGCTGGCCGATTCACAATGAAGAGGTGTAGCATGTTTGCTTGTCCCCTAGCTGGACAGAAAGGGAGCCTTCGTTCCCTCGTGTCTCTCACAGCTGTCTCGATGTCCGCACTGGCTTCCCTCTCCGACGGCCACAGAAGCTAATATGTGGACTGTAAACAGTGAATAATAGAATGGTAAGTGGAAATACCTCAACGTCGCTACAGTGAAAGTCTCAAAATGAACGGATGCTACCCGATTTTATTATCTTTCTTTCAAAATCAGGAGTATCAACCTGTATAACAAGAAATTATTTGACAGACATGGTGTGATCAAATCTTGCGTAATTCGCGGGTTCTATTCGTCATACAGAGGGGTCCAAAAAAATGTATCCACTGTTTAAAAGTCCATAACTTGCAAACTAACTGACGGAGTTGACTAGTCCTTGTATATATTCGATGGATTTTTGGGATGCCACGAGGAGTGACCGCTCTAGCACTGCATTCTTCTCTGATGTGTTGGATGGTCTGCTTAGGCGCGCCGCCGTCACATGCTGGCGAAGACAGCAGTCCCCATTTGAAGAGTGAGTCAGCACATCTTCCTTGCCCAGTTCTTAATCGGTTCAGAGTTGACCAGATCTTGCGGGGCTGATGAAACCCAGGAACTGCCTCTGTAACACACGGCATTAGGTGGCAAGTTGTTGGAGCATTCTGGAGCCATTCTCTTCTCCAAGAGTTGATGTCAGACCCAGTGAGGCTGTCGAGAGCAAGAGGAGGATGTCTTGAACGAAGCCTCTTGGTACTCAGATCAGGTATATCGACGTGTACCTGTAGTTCAGGGTTTGCTTCGATCTTGTTGTACTCACTGACCAAGGTTGCTTCTCGTCGTATTTTTGGAAGTGGTATACGACTCAGGACAGGTAGCTATATGTTAGGGGTAGACCTAACGGTTCCTGAAATAATGCGCATGGTGTTGTTAAGTTCGACATCCATTTTGTTCACATTACTACTGTTTAGCCATACTGGTGCACGGTACTCCGCCGCAGAGTATACCAGGCTCAGTCCAGACGTTCTCAGAGATGTTGCCGTTGATCCCCAGGTGGTGCCGCAGAGTTTATGGATGAGGGTGTTTCTTGTTCTCACCTTGGCAGCTGCTTTTCTAAGGTGTGATTTAAATGACAAGGTTCTGTCTAACATGACCCCTAGGTACCGAGGCTCCTTGCTGTAGTTGAGACGTGTGTCGTCAAGGTATACTTCCATAGCTCTGTCGGCTTCTCTGTTATTGAGGTGGTAGCAAGTTACTTCTGTCTTCGTGGCGTTAGGCCTAAGCCTCCATTTAAGGAAGTATGCTGCCAGGGCAGACAGATCTGATAACAGGGTTTCTTCCATTGCATCAAAATCGGTGTGCCTTGTTGCAATAGCCCAGTCATCAGCGTAGACAAATTTCATACAAGTTGTTTCTGGCATGTCAACAATGTACAGGCGGAAAAGCAGTGGCTCTAATACCGAGCCTTGAGGTAAGCCATTTTGAAGGAATTTCTGGCTACTGACTTTGTTTCCCATCTGGAATCCTCTGTTACCAATCATGTTACCAATAAGGTTTGTCACTTTTTGACAGGGAATTATTTTCATCGGTTTATAGAGTAGGCCTTGTCTCCAGACGGTATCATAGGCTGCTAACAAGTCAATGAAGGCCACAGGTGTTTTTAATTTCGTTTGGAATCCCGCTTCAATATGTATTGTAAGGGCCATGACTTGGTCTGCACAGCTTCGGTTGGGACGAAAGCCTTCTTTTCTACTGGGGTGGCCGTGAATATTGTCTGACTGATTCTGTTAAGTAGTACTCGTTCCAGAAGTTTGTAGACCATGCTAAGCGGTGCTATGGGCCGCATTCAAAGGAAGTCGTAGTTTACAGGTTATGCATTAGTTGATTAGCATTATCAAATCTGCAATGGTATGTTACGTACCAATGTAAGTACAAACTGTCCAGCTCTATGCCTCACTGCAATCGTAAATTTTACGAGGGTTTAGTAACCGGGGGTTGAACTCGACGTGCACCGCCTGCCTGGAACGCTGGTCGCGTCCGCGGCCCCTAGTTGTGGCCAGGCGAATCGCGGGACGCGCTGCTCCCCGCATCCAATCGGAGAGCTTTATTGGCGCAACCGGATCAATTCCCTGCACCGCCGCACCGCACTGCCGCTGCGTCCAGTCAATCAGTCCAGAGGAGAGCCGCCAGCCTCGCTGTGACCCGCGACACGGGGTCAAACCTCTCAACGCTGCCGAGGCAGTAACTGACGGCCTGCAGACGTGTGACGGCTTCCGGGATGCGACGGCGGCACTGCAGCAGGCGCGCCGCTAGCAGTTCGGTAAACCGCACCTGCGTGGCTGCCTTCCGGCAACCTGCCCAACAGTCTCCACACAGCAAAACAGCGACACGGTTTGACGTCAACAGGTCCGAGGGCTTGCAAAACAAGATATTCCAATCTTTTGCGCAAACAAACTGAATTTATTTGCTCCAGTTAAAGCTCGCCGCGGCCGTTTCGTGCCGTGGACGCTACCTCCAGCCGGCTACTGGCTCCACGACCTGTGACGTGAGGTGCGTCTTCCTATGCGCCACTTGCACCTCATTAAAAGGCAACAGTCGTCTAGTGAAGCGGAAAATGACCAAACATAACTGCACGCCCGAATACAAAATGGCTCTGAGCACTATGGGACAACTTCTAAGGTCATCAGTCCCCTATAACTAAGAACTACTTAAACGTAACTAACCTAAGGACATCACACACATCCATGCCCGAGGCAGGATTCGAACCTGCTACCGTAGCGGTCGCGCGGTTCCAGACTGTAGCGCCTAGAACCGTTCGGCTACCCCTGCCCGCATACAGAAGCGCTCTCGAACCTTTCGTTGGCACGACATAACGTCTTTTGTTGACTGGCAGGCTGGCGAGAAAACACCGCGGCCTTTGGGAACTGCGAAAGGTAGGTTAGCCAGCTAGTGACATCAAGCCAGTTGAGGGAGAACTACCATCTTGACGCCAACAATCAAAACTGGCCCAGGAAGGACCTCAAAGTTTTCACCGTATTGATGAGTCACCAAGGAGCCCATACGTGTGCGGCGTGTGTCTGTCCTGCGTTCCAGACGCTCTTACTGGGAGCACGCCACAAACACCGCAAACCAGCAACTCCTTGAATCAAATTAGAGCTGGTGACACTGTCTGCCACCATACCAGGTTTCCCGTTCACTGCATCTCATTCCGACCTGCAAAAATATGTCTATACATTTTATAAAAATGGGTGTATATGCGCGCGCGCGTGTGTGTGTGTGTGCGTGTGCGCCACATCTTCTCCTAAACCACTGGAGCGATTTCAATAAAACTTTCTTCTCATATCTTCTACTGCCAGGCAATAATCACTGTGGGAGGAAGGCCCACCCACATAACATAGTTCACGAGACATTACATCATATATATTGAGATGCCGCATCATGCTTGACGTTTGAATTTTTAGTCCTTTGCTACTAACTCTATTCGCAACAGACAGTGCACACAGTATCCACATATTCCGCTCAATGTACTTAGACGAAAACACCATTGCACGACAACTACTTCAAGAGATGTGATGTCGTAAAAACTCAGATGCGCGAAAAATTGCCGCATCGTACGGGAATTTTTTATTCATTTATTCTTTGCTACTACCACACAGTAAGGAGGTCTCTGACACCAGCCACCGCTTTCGACAGCTTTCGACTGCGAAGCGCAAACAGCTGTGCACTCCGCGCGAGATACACGAGTGCCTGGAGGAGAGGACGGCCGCGAGTCTCGGCAGAGCTGCACGTGCGCGCTGAGCACCAGACACACCTCCCAGGTCTCCGTCACGTTCGCAGCGGGATGCACCTCTATTACTTTTGCTATCTCTGTCTACGCTACCTAAACGAATAACTACTTTATCTGTTTCATCGTCTGCAGAGACTCCTTGCTCCACGTACTCTCGCTCAATTTTTTTTATCGTGTTCACACAACAGAATCCAATCTTCTTTAGTCAATGAATTACATTTCCCCTAGCACAAATGCTTCACAGATATTACGTTGTAGAGAACGTTCCTCGAAGCTACACAACCTTTCACAATAGACCAAATATTCTCTATTCCATTTGATTCCGGTTGGTAAGGAGGAAGGAGCAAAGCAACGTGATCTACAGTTGTTTGTAGAATCTTATCGACGGAATCCTCGTTTCTTCGAACAAGCTCGTACACAACAGGTTTCAGCATGTCATCCGAGAATACGACACGACCCTGTATTAGCCACTTTCTGATATCGTCTTCAGTGGAAGTAGACTTTGGAGCTTTGTTTATTTTAAGTTTGTGATGTGGAGTACAGTCGAGAATTAGTACAGAGTTAGTAGAGCTGTATACCTCTTTGCGCAAGCGTAGTGCCCAGCCGGCAGTTCAATAGTTTTAACGGTCGTGAAGCTTTCAGACACCTGGCGCCGACGTGCACAAGTCTACAGCACTCACTGGAAACTCGTTAAAGATAAATGAAGAAACATTACTGTTTAGCGACCCGTCGATCAGGACGTCATCAGAGACGGAGCCCAAGCTTGGCCGATGTCCTTCCGCATTCCGAGTCCTTTCAATGAAACTACCTTTCCGAAGAAACCATTCGCATTAAGCGATTTTGGGAAATGATAGAGAACCTGAAACCGGACCTGCCACTTAATCCTCATTTAACACTTACAAAAAGCTATGAAGACGAGAAGCAGCAATTACACCTGAGCTAGAGCTGCATTTTAAACTTTAACGGCTGTCTTCTCCGGGACAGTGAGCGATTGATTTCTCCACCGAATAGCTACTAGAAGGAAGAGACGAGTACAGTCGATAGCTGTCTCGATAAGAAGCCTCTTTTCTACGAAAAGTCACATTTCCAAAAGATTTACATATTGTAGCGAATTATGCATTGCTCAGAAAGCAAGGGAGTGTCGGGATCAATTGAATGGACTGGAAGCTGAATTTCCAGGAAAACCTGAACGCGATTTTCGGATCTCGACAAAGAAAGCCCTCCTCTCTGAAACAAGAACGGAGACGGTCGCTCTGCTGCCGGTGAAACACACTCTCACTGCGAATGCTGGCAGTCGTGAAGTCGCTGTCGCACAGTTTATCTGATCATAAAACACCGTAATGTATTCTAAGTAATTACATTGGTAAATGTAGCTGCGTTACAGGCTTTCTTCGAACTCCTTTCTATTTATTTCACTTCTTTATTTTACTACATTATTATCGCCGCTCGTGGTACACCCCACGCCAGCAGCACCAAATTACGTTCAGTGGTAGCTACGTACACCTCGTCTTATGAGGACCGCAGAAAATATCCGTGGGTAAAGCAACTTCTTCTTCTTCCGTTACTGCCTTAGCAGCATGCTCCACGGGTGACTATCCCTTTCCTGTGTCCTTCCCTATCGTGCATCTCCGGCATAAGGGTCTATGTGTACTTGCTTTCCTAATTCTTCTTCCCTTCCACCATGATTCGACCAATTATTCCCGAGTTGGAAACCCCACTTGGTTCCTGTCCTTACTTTTGCCCTCCCTGTTGCTTCCCATGCCTTTTCGCCGTTCTATTCGTAATCATCATGATCGATTTTACCCTTTTAAAATCTATTTTTCCTAATATTGTCCTCACGCTTCGCTAAACTTCTGCCCCTTGTCTTTCCAACCATCTGTCACCATCTCCTTCAGGACCCAATATTTTTCTTCGTATTTTTGTATCTTGTTTTTCTAGATGTTCTGCTCCATTTCTTCGTACTGTTATCGTCAGTTAGGTGTTGCCGTTGCAGTGTCTTTAAAAGTCCCTGAACATGCTGCAAGTCGTTGCATTTTCTTAAGCGCGAATAGTGGCGAAGCTAGTGAGGACTCCGTATGTGAACTTTGTGGTGGTGGTTGTTGGATGTTTAAGGGGGACTAAACAGCGAAGGTCATCAGTCCCCCAGAACTTTGTGCCTTAGTGACTGCGACAGGCGGCCAGTGTGGCCGAGCGGTTCTAGGCGCTACAGTCTGGAACCGCGCGACTGCTGCGGTCGTAGGTTCTAATCCGGCCTCGGACATGGATGTGTGTGATGTCCTTAGGTTAGTTAGGTTTAAGTAGTTCTAAGTTCTCGGGCACTGATGACCTCAGCAGTTAAGTCCCATAGTGCTCAGAGACATTTGAACATCGACAATCCGGTTGTCTCAGTCGTATACACCGTGGTCCAAAAAGTTCAGAGACTGGTTTTACTCCCGCCCTAAAACCGACGCCAAAGCAGTAACTACGGTACGAGCTCGAAGCACTCAATCAATACCTTCACCACGCTATAAGAACGGTGAAGTCACTGATGACAGTGCCACTAAAGCAGAGTTATTAAACACGGTTTTCCGAAACTCCTTCACCAAAGAATACGAAGTAAATATTCCTGAATTCCAATCAATAACAACTGCCAAGATGAGAAACATTGAAGTAGATATCCTCGGTGTAACAAAGCACTTAAATCACTTAATAAAGGCAAGGCCTCTGGTACAGATTGTATACCAGTCAGGTTCCTCTCAGAGTATGCTGATAAAATAGCTCCATATTTAGCAATTATATACAACCACTCGCTCACAGAAAGATACGTAGCTGAAGACTGGAAAATTGCTCCAGTCACACCAATACCCAAAAAGGGAAGTAGGAGTAAACCGCTGAATTACAGGCCTATATCACTAACGTCGATTTGCAGTAGGGTTTTAGAACATATACTGTATTCGAACATTACCTCGAAGAAAACGATTTACTGACATATAGTCAGCACGGATTCAGAAAATATCGTTCTTGTGAAACACAACTAGCTCCTTGTACTCATGAAGTAATAAGTGCTATCGACAGGGGATGTCAAATTGATTCTATATTTTTAGATTTCCAGAAGTCTTTCGACACCGTTCCTCACAAGCGTCTTCTAATCAAACTGCGTGCCTACGGAGTATCGCCTCAAAAAAAAAAAAAAAAAAAAAAAAAAGGTTCAAATGGCTTAACATCTGCGGCCATCAGTCCCCTAGATGTGGTGTCACCGCCAGACACCACACTTGCTGGGTGGTAGCCTTTAAATCGGCCGCGGTCCGTTAGTATACGTATACGTCGGACCCGCGTGTCGCCACTATCAGTGATTGCAGACCGAGCGCCGCCACACGGCAGGTCTAGAGAGACTTCCTAGCACTCGCCCCAGTTGTACAACCGACTTTGCTAGCGATGGTTCACTGACCAAATACGCTCTCATTTGCCGAGACGAGAGTTAGCATAGCCTTCAGCTACGTCATTTGCTACGACCTATCAAGGCGCCATTATCAGTTGCTATTGATCTTGTGATTCATGTACCGTCAGACCGACGTTCATCATTAAAGGATTAAAGTTAAGTATTCCACCAGCTACGTCCGTTTTTCTAAATTCTAATTTCCTTGCCCGCATCTCGTGGTCGTGCGGTAGCGTTCTCGCTTCCCATGCCCGGGTTCCCGGGTTCGATTCCCGGCGGGGTCAGGGATTTTCTCTGCCTCGTGATGGCTGGATGTTGTGTGCTGTCCTTAGGTTAGGTTTAAGTAGTTCTAAGTTCTCGGGGACTGATGACCATAGATGTTTAGTCCCATAGTGCTCAGAGCCATTTGAACCATTTTCTAATTTCCTTGTCCTGTTCCAGACCTCACGCCAGCCTGCGTGAGCTAAAACGCGTGCCTTTCGGCTTCCTCTAGCATTCCTGGGTTGGCTCTCCTGCCAATCCACAACATTTGGCGACGAGGATGGGAAAAATCAAATATTACCATAAATATGTGCCCCACGCCTCTTCCATTTCAGCTCCGCTTCATCGCTTACGCCGTATAGGTGTTCCGTTCGTCTGGACGACGGAATGCGAACGCGCCTTTCGCAAATTGAAATCGGCGTTGCTTTCCAATACTTGCCTTACGCCATTCGATCCCCAGAAACCCCTTTTGTTGATGGTGGATGCATCGGATTTCGGGATCGGTGCTGTGCTTGCCCACAAAGATGGATCGCACGATCGGCTTATTGCCTTTGCGTCCAAATTGCTCTCATCTGCGCAAAGAAATTATTCACAGATCGAGAAAGAAGCATTGGCTCTCGTATTTGGTGTTACAAAGTTACCGCTACGATATCTTGTATCGATCCACTGCTAAGCACGGAAACGCCGATGCGTTGTCCCGTTTGCCTGTTGCTGAGGATAGAGCATTCGATTCCTCCAAACTTTCTTGCATGTTCATTGGTGCGGAAACCGATGACTTGGTCCAATCGTTTCCGATTGATTTTAGTCGTGTAGCTACAGCCACAGCTGCCGACCCTGTCCTTGCTACCGTCCTGCGTTTTGTTGCTACGCAATGGCTCTTGTCAAAGTCACGGATCGGGGATCCGTTGGTTCGCCGATTTTTTGCTCACAAGGAGAGACTTTTTGTTCGACGTGGTGTTTTGCTGTTGCGTTCTGATAATGATCAGTCCAGGGTCGTGGTCCCACGCTCGTTACAGTCCTCTGTCTTACAGCTTCTCCACCAAGGACATTGGGGTATAGTGAGAACGAAACAACTTGCTCGTCAGCACTGTACTTGGTACGGGATCGATGCCGCGATTACGAATATGTGCTCTTCTTGCATGGTGTGTGCCGAACAATCAGCCCCACCGCGGAAATTCTTTGCATGGCCAAAAGCCACTTCCCCTTGGCAACGCTTGCACATCGATTTTGCTGGTCCATTCTGGAATGCTCGATGGTTGGTTGTGGTAGATTCATTCAGTAATTTTCCTTTTGTTGTCCGGATGTCTTCCACGACGTCATCTGCCACCATCCAAGCGTTATCTGCTATCTTTTGCATTGAAGGTCTTCCACAGACTATTGTTTCCGACAATGGCCCACAATTCATGTCCGCAGTATTTCATTCTGCAAGGCCAATGGTATTCAACATCTGACGTCCCCGCCGTTTTCGCCAGTCAAACGGTGCCGCTGAACGATTGGTCAGGACTTTCAAGTCACAGATGTTGAAGTTAAAAGAGTCGCATTCTCGGGAGGTCGCGTTATTGCTCTTTTTGTTCTCGTATCGCTCTCAGCCCAGAGATGGTCGCTCGCCGGCTGAGTCGTCCTCATCGAACCTCGATGTCTTTGCTACATCCGCCGCATCAGGTTCCTGTGCAGCGGCAGACACCTGCTTTTGCTCCAGGCGACGTTGTCTACTATCGCCACTATCGAGGTTCACGGCGTTGGCTCGAAGGGCGCATTCTTCGCTGCCTCGGACGCGCTATGTATATGGTTTTGGGGGCCTCTGGTGAGGTGCGCCGGCATCTCAACCAGCTGCGCCTCTGTCGTCGCACGGGATCTGCCGCTCGCCGTCTGCTTTCAGCGACGGTGCCGTCCGGTCCGCGCCCTGGGGACCCATCTACTGGCTCACCTCAGCCCCAGGTGTTACCGACGCTGCCTTCCATTTTGCCCCATGGCGACGCGCCGCCGCAACCGCCGCCGCCGCCTGTTCTCCCGCCGGCGACGCCCGCAGTGGACGCGTCGCTGCAACCGCCGGGCGCCTCCCTGGGTCACGCGCCGCCGATCGCTTCCCGTGACCAGTTGTCCTCCGACATGGAACTCTTGCCCGCTCCGGACCATATAGCTTCTTCGCCCGTCGGGTGCCCCGACCCGATGGAGGTCGACCCTTCGGCCCAACCTGTCTCTCTGCGGGCGCATACACCGCATGTTGGTGTGCACCCTGGAGCAGGTTTTCAGGCGTTTCCTAGCTCCCCGCGGACCGAATGGCAGGGTGCGGGTGGCACAGCCTCGCCTGTTGTTAGGCTCCCCATCTCGTCGCATACGTCAACATGGGGACCTCCACACGCCGGGCGGAAGCCTTATAACACAACCGTACGCCGATTTGCGGGGGAGGAATGTGATGTCACCGCCAGACACCACACTTGCTAGGTGGTAGCCTTTAAATCGGCCGCGGTCCGTTAGTATACGTATACGTCGGACCCGCGTGTCGCCACTATCAGTGATTGCAGACCGAGCGCCGCCACACGGCAGGTCTAGAGAGACGTCCTAGCACTCACCCCAGTTGTACAATCGACTTTGCTAGCGATGGTTCACTGATAAAATACGCTCTCATTTGCCGAGACGATAGTTAGCATAGCCTTCAGCTACGTCATTTGCTACGACCTAGCAAGGCGCCATTATCAGTTGCTATTGATCTTGTGATTCATGTACCGTCAGACCGACGTTCACCATTAACGGATTAAAGGTAAGTGTTCCACCAGCTACGTCCGTTTTTCTAAATTCTAATTTCCTTGTCCTGTTCCAGACCTCACGCCAGCCTGCGTGAGCTAAAACGCGTGCCTTTCGGCTTCCTCTAGTATTCCTGGGTTGGCTCTCCTGCCAATCCACAACACTAGAACTTAGAACTACTTAAACCCAACTAACCTAAGGACATCACACACATCCATGCCCGAGGCAGGATTCGAACCTGCGACCGTAGCGGTCGCGCGGTTCCGGACTGAGCGCCTAGTATCGCCTCACTTGTGCGACTGGACTCGTGATTTCCTGTCAGAAAGGTCACAGTTCGTAGTAATAGACGTAATATCCGGCATTCCCCAAGGAAGTGTTATAGGCCCTCTACTCTTCCTGATCTATATTAACGACATAGGAGACAATGCGAGTAGCCGTCTTAGATGGTTTGCAGATTATGCTGTCAATTACCGTCTTGTCAAGTCACCAGATGGGCAAAAAAGGCTTGCAAAATGATTTAGATAAGATATCTGTATGGTGCGAAAAGTGGCAATTGACCCTGAATAAAGAAAAGTGCGAAATTATTCACATGAATACTAAAAGAAATCAGCTAAATTTCGATTACGGGATAAGTCACATAAATTTGGGGGCTGTAAATTCAACTAAATACTTAGGTATTACAATTACAAATAACCTAAATTGGAACGATCATATAGATAATATGTGAGTAGAGCAAACCAAACTTAGAAGGTGCAACAGGTCTACCAAAGAGACTGCTTACACTTCGCTTGTGCGCCCCATTCTGGAGTACTGGTGTGGCATCCGCATCAGGTGGGACTGACGGATGGCATCGAAAAAGTACAAAGAAGGGCAGCTCGTTTTGTATTATCGCGAAATAGGGAAGATAGTGTCACAGACATGATACGTGAATTGGAGTGGAAATAATTAAAACAAAGGCGTTTTTCGTTGCGACGGGATCTTCTCATGAAATTTCAATCACCAGTTTTCTCCTCCGATTGCGAAAACATTCTGTTGGCACCCACCTACATAGGGAGAAATGATCATCACGATAAAATAAGAGAAATCAGGGCTCGCACGGAAAAATTTAAGTGCTTGTTTTTCCCGCGTGCCGTTCGAAGTGGAACGGTAGAGAGACAGCATGAAGGTGGTTCATTGAACCCTCTGCCAGGCACTTAACTGTGAATAGCAGAGTAATGATGTAGACGTAGATGTAAGCAACAGATGTGTCGGCGGCCGGTCACCCGTGAGCAGACGCTGTCAAGTAGTGTGTCAACGTTGTGTCGCAAACCACAGTGGAGCAACATCCTGAATCAAGTGTCCCAGACATTGCCCAAAATGGTTCCAAGAAGAGAAAAATGTGTGCAAAATACACTTTGACTGCCGAACAAAAACAACATAGCATGGGGGCCATGCCGCAACTTGACTGAAATGCAAAACGAGGACAGTTGTTCTCCGGAAAAAATCATCCGGAGTGGTAAGACTTGGTCTTAAGGAACCTACCACAAAACGAAAGAGTGCAGAAAATCACCTGAAGGGTGAACATTTGGACTGACATGCAAGTGGGGAGGGGAGACTATGTACCACACCTGAAGCGTTGAAATCAGCGTCTCAAGTTTTCTCTACTCTTTTTATCAATACAGTCTCGAAACATTTCGGACTGACGGGAGTATCTGTGGTAGGGACCGTAAGAATACGATTAAGGAGACTGCGGCACGTACGGAGATTTACAATCAATTTTCTCTCGCTCTACATACGAATGGGACAAGCAACATCCTGAACAATGGAATAAGTTTAAAGTACTGTCCGCCAAGAATGTAATAGCACTTCGCAGTGTATATATTCACTCAATTGGATCTTACTACGACGTATTACTGGATAAACAAATTTAAACGATCAGTGCACATGGAATTCAGGATTATGGCTGTCGCATTAAGAGAAGTGAAGTTGTTAACATTGAAAACACTTTATATTAATGGGTACGTAACATCCCGAACGAGATTTTGCATGTGAAGGAACTGAGGAGTTTTCTCCAGTCAGATACTCTAGTGGAAGGGCATTCGCGGACCTGGAAGACACCCTCATACGGTCAACTGGAATTTCATTTGACACGTGCTCTGCAAGTCTGTCCGAAAAGAACTGTAAGGTTCGCAACACAATAAGAACTCTCTACGTAAGGTACGCAGTGATACTCTAATGACAACAAAATACTGACACAGTAGTCCCAGTTCTCCGCAGAAGAGAGAAACATGTGGAAACCACTGACAAGAAGCAGGGGGAGTTTTGTATCCTCCCTGGGAGGCGGCGCGTGGGTAGGAACGGGAAAAAGGCTGGCTGTGAGCACTATGGGACTTAACTGCTGAGGTCATCAATCCCCTAGAACTTACAACTACTTAAACCTAACTAACCTAGGGACATGACACACATCCATGCCCGAAGCAGGATTCGAACCTGCGACCGTAGCGGTCGCGCGTTTCCAGACTGTAGCGCCTAGAACCGCTCGGCCACTCCGGCCGGCCCGGGAAAAAGGAAAATTACGTCGGTGCTGCTTGTCAAGTTATCTTTACTCTAGCAAGAAGAATACATAAGTTTGTACGTAGGTGCGATGCTGAAGCGATGTGTTCTGGCTGTCTCCACCTGATCAAATGGGCTGAAGCAGTCGCGGAGCTCTTAGACCTCGGCAGCACCTGCTAGAGGGCGTTGTCGTCTATATCTCTCGTAGTACCAACCTAACAGAGCGGACCCACGTTGTGGCATCGCCGCTATGGATACCACAGGGAGGATGATAGGATATGTGTTGAAACATCTGGGAATAAAATCCACGATAGTGGGGCAGACGTGTGCGGTAAAAAGTGCAGGAGGAGACGAATATTGCAACGCATCCAACAAATGACTGAGGACATTGGGGCAGTGTGGGAAGAGATTAGCGCATGGGACGAAGTTGTAGCGGGTCACATCAAACGACGCAGAAGACTGATGGAAAACTAAACATTCATCAGTCTTGTGACTGGTTCGATGTGACCCGCTACAACTTTGTCTCTTCCCATAGTGACACACTGTCCCAATGTCCTCAATCATTTGTTGGACGTTTTCCAGTCTCCGTCTTCCCCCACCGCTCATGCCCTCCACAGCTCCCTCTCGTAGTAGGGAAGTTTCCCACTGGTGCGCCAACACGCTTCCCATCATCCTGACAGTTCTTCTTTTCAGTATTTTCGATACGCTCCTTTCCTCGCGGTTCTGCTGAGAACCTCTTCACTTCTTATCGTACCACTTCACTTTATTTTCAGCATTCGTCCCTAACACGCTCGGCTTCTTTTCTTTCTAAGTTTTGTGAAAGTATAAATAAAGGAAACAACCGACACTGAACGTCGAAATTTAACTGATAAGAGAAGGATGTAAAAAGTGAATGTTAGTTTGTTGCGTTGCGTAATCTAACTTGCTGATATACGGTGAATAAGTAACAAAGGACGATGGCCTTGCGCCGATGGAGGTGGGTGTGTTTGGACGAAACACTAGAGTGATTAGAGCGTCGTTCAGATGTCAGCCGCAGCTGCCGTTCACTACGGCCGTCAGCGAAACTAGCGTTCGCTCCGATGACGTCAGCTTTCGCTGCTGGGCACTTAATGTTTACACCGACTTCCCTCCTTCAGGCAGCGAAAGAAGAGATGGCCTCTAAGATTACGACATCATTTCAAATTGCAGCTCAGCTTGACACGTTTTTCCCCCCGCTGGCAGTGTAAAGAAGGCGTCGTGGTGTGAGCTGTGGAGAGAAAGCGACAGCCGTGTGTGTGTGTGTGTGTGTGTGTGTGTGTGTGTGTGTCGCTGCTCCTCTGCGACACAAAAACCGGCCGCCGAGTGCCGCTCTCCCGCTCTCCCGCTCTCGCCCTCGTCGTTTTCTCCTGAGAGGCGCGCCGAGTCACCGGCGGGCCTCTACGCGGCAACCCCCCTGCCGCAACTGCTCTACGAGAAGGTCGCAACGACGCCACCAACGCCAGCCTCTCGCTTTTCTCTGTCGGTGACAATGCTCGCTGTGTTAATAGTAAATGCGGCATCTGTATTGTGCAGCACTGTTCACAAAACAAGTGAAAACCGCCGACCGTGAGAAGGAAGAACTACAGTAGGTTTCTCGAGTCTGTGTGTGCCAATTACAGAACTTGTACTCAGAGCATCCACATATTCGCAATAAAGGTTATACTGACGTGGCAGAGAGTAAGTACTAGGTACGATATTACAGTGGCTGTGTGACTCCGAATTACGATGCAATGTTCCGGAACGGCACTCCGGCAACTATAGCAGTAACGAAATACATGAAATGTATTCGCAGTGGCGAATATGGACAGCGATCAGCTGTTTAATGCAATATCGACAAAGAAAATTTTTACTGGACACGCGTTTGACGACGTATGGAAGTTTGGATGTGGCCGTGAGTTGTGGTCGGATAGCCAAGTGGCTGCCGGGACGGTACCTCGGCGCCTTCGATCAGAAGATTAGCTGCCCTCTGTAATAAGAAAAAATTGAGTGAATGGATGAACGATGAAATTCAGCGGCAGTCATGCGACGCCCGCCTCGAGCAGATGTAACGAGCAGTAACGAACAAATTGAGATTTGAAAACAAAAAAGAAAACAAAAAGAATGTGGTACGTCGACTGCTCGCGATAATCGGGAAATCCGGTTTCAAGTTCCGGTGCGTCAAAAATGTTCACTGTCGCCGTTCCATTATACAGCTGACGGCAGTCCACATTTCGTGTATAAGTGCTGGTAGGTGTTTCAGTTCATGACCGACGCATGGCTACGTACCCGTGTCAGCCGTCACTGTACAGTCTTCCCGCACTACTGGGCAAATACTGTTTAGAAAGGCAATCTGCAGCATCGTGCAGGTAGAACGACAGTCATCCGGAATGAGACAATGATCACAGCGTTTATGAGAGTCGTGTCGTTACCCAAAGGACCGGAGTTCGAATCATTCTGAGACTTAAATCGTTTTTGATGGATAAGCTGTGCTCTTCAGATAAACACGAGGATGGGTCGCTCTAGGATACTGTGGGGTGTCTGCTGGGCTGTTTTGAATGCCTCTATGGTTCCAAGCGCGATCCCTGTTGACCTCCAGAGAAGGGAAGCGCTCCATATGACAATAAAAAAACTTACTTAAAAGAAATAATAATGTCACGCAATGGAAACGTGTTACTGAATGATAATTAATAGGGGCCCAACCAAACATGACAATATGGGTAGCACACCACATATTAATGAGAGAAGATCCCACCTCATGTACACTGATGTCCAAAATTAAAGCAACAAACGGAAATGTTGCAAGGTTGCGTTTATTTTGCCACAAAACAGGTATTAGTAAAGTAGAAACAATGTAAAGAGTACAGAACGTAAACAACTGTAACATCCATAATGGCAGACAAATATGTCCTTTTGCCATAAAGTTTCGGGCGTGTAGCCGCATAAATTCAGCTTCTTCTTCTAATGGTTGGTTCAAATGGCTCTGAGCACTATGGGACTTAACTTCTGAGGTCATCAGTCGCCTAGAACTACTTAAACCCAACTAACCTAAGGACATCACGCACGTCCATGCCTGAGGCAGCATTCGAACCTGCGACAGTAGCGGTCGCGCGGTTCCAGACTGTAGCGCCTAGAACCGCTAGGCTACTCCGGCCGGCCTCTTCTTCTAATATTTCGGCTGAATACCGTCCAGCCATCTTCAGAGTAAGCCGAGGTCACTAACGTTCCAGCACTCGGTCCGTCCTTTTAAACCCGAGGACCGAACCACTGCGTACGAGGCCAAAGATACACAAGGCGCCAGAGATGTTGATAGGCGGCAATGAGGCGTAACATATACATGGAAATTATATCTATGGCTGCGCAGTCGTTCCACACGGTGATATCGATGTGTCACGGAGAGCTGCACCGTCGCGACGTCTTTGTGATGTAATTGCAGAAATTGTGTATCTTTGGCCGCATACGCGACGGTTCGGTCCTCGGGTTTAAAACGACGGACCAAGTGCTGGAACGTCAGTCACCTCGGCTCACTCTGAAAATGGCTGAACGGTATTCAGCCGAAATATTACAAGAAGAAGCTGGATTTATGGGGCTGCACGCCCGAAACTTTATGAAACAGTCTCTACGCCACGAAAACATGAAGATGCACAAAAATGTCCTCCTTTTTTCTCAACTTGGCGGATTTGCAGACACACATTCCGATACCTGGTTATGTGCTCAGTATGGAGTGTGACCAGCTCTGGCAGCAGTACAGGCCTGACAACGACGGGGATGCTGTGAATGATGTCATCAATCATATGTCGATGCAATACCGCCCATTCTTCCTGCAGAGCTGCTCGCAAGTCTTGGAGAGTGGATGGTGGATGCTGACGCTATGCAGCCTGTCTCCCTTGTACATCCCAGACATGCTCTACGGGATTCAAATCGGGAGAGCGAGGAGGCTACGCCATGCGTGCAGTATCTGCCTTTCTTTTAACGACTCGTGGTCTATGAGGTAGAGCATTATCGACCATCAATACGACAACACGAAGTATGGGTCCACGGCACATCGCAGCAACCGAGCAACCGTACACGAGATTCCAAACCTCGTGACGATAACTGACAGCAGTTAAACCTTACCGATTCACCCGCACTAGTTCACGTGGTCAACATAATCCCTGCCAACAGTATTATGCATCCTCCTCGATACCGGTCTCTTCCCACAGTGTTTGGGTCCCGAAATCGTGTTCCGCGTTCCCTTCAAATGCGAATCCGTCGAGAACCACTCTCCAGACCAAATCGGGACTTATCTGTGTTGGCCCACCGTTTGACCGGCCAGGTGACATGTTAACGATTCCGCTCTACACGTTCCCTTCAGTGAAGACGCGTCAGAGGCACACATACAGCAGGTCTCCGACAATAGAGGCCGCTCTGCCGAAGGTCACATGGTGCGCCTCGGTACAACACGCCCAGTGCGGCGCTGCGGCGTCAGACGCCAGTCGCCGTGCAGTACTAAGGCGGAACTGTCGTGCCGTTACAGCCGAGTAACGGTTGTCCCCTTCTGATGCAACACGTGGTCGGCCATGCCCTGGTCTCCGGGATACAGTTTCCGTCTCTATAAACTGTCACCACAGCGAGAAGCAACAGAACGATTCACATTAAGCGATGAGCGGGTCACATCAGTTTGCGACTGGCTGCTTCCATTCCTCCTATGGCCCTCCACAGCAGGTATCTTCTCTATAGCATGCTGCACCGTCTGTGACTACGTGCACAGCGACTGTGGATGTGGGGCTACCCGGCAAACAATAACCCGTTTGATAGGTGCCCTGACGTCACCGTTGGCGTGGTTGTCCGTTGACCGGAATACGACCCTGCGTGCAGAAAAACGTCGTACGGACATCTGTTGACAGTTTGAATAACTATATAGTGCATTATCCATAGGATGGGGAAATAGCGGTTTGTTGCTTTAATTTTGGACACCAGTGTATAACAGAAACAAGTGGTTGCTATAACAAGGAGATTTACTATCGCAAAGTAAAACACAGGAGTTCCCCACTGAAAAATGAACACAACTGAACATTAAATACTCACACAAGGGGTTCTAATAGGGAACTGTGACCTTGGCAAAGGTCGGTGAGCACAATAAATGCAAAGTTAAGCGGATAATACACAAATACAACCAGTTACTGTAAGCGTGGCTAGTAAATTACAGGAAGGAGATTGAAAAATAGCACCGAACACCACTGAGATGGCCAAAGCACGTACTGAAAGCAGACTAGCTGCGAAGTGTTAGTGGAACAACTGGCTCCTCAAGGGAGTGGACAGACGGATACCGCGCCCCTGCTGAACCGCGGTTCTCAGTAGAGACAGACGTCAGTCGGCACGCTCCGCTCTTAATGCGGAAGCGGCTCCTCCTCCCCTCGTCTTCCCGCTCTGCGGTCTCAGGGCTCACTCCGTCAGTCGGCCAGCAGCCTCTGCCAGTGCGGTCCCGTGATGTCGCCACTCTCCCGTCGCACAGTGGCACGTGTTCTATCCCTGGCTGTTTCTCGCCAGGGCAGCAACTCGCTGGCCGCTGGTGCGAATTCCATCCAGTAAAACTATAGCAAATACGTTAAACCATCTCCTACTCTTGCGGATTTTTGATGTTTCCAATCAATAGTGTTCCGAGGTGGAGAGGGAGGCAGAAAATCTCCCACTACGTGGTACAGTTTTGAAAGGAGCCTATTAGAAAGCTGAAGCGTAAGCACCGCTAAGTAGCTGTGTGCACTGCGAAAAATAACAGCAAGAACCAACCTGAATGCAGGAAACTAAAAATCAAACCGAACGTTATTTCGTGGCGTCGCCCGCGAGGAAACGAAGCTTCACTCGCTAAAGTCAGGGAAGCGATGCCTGGCTAGAGATGTCTCATCTTTCTAAAAGTCTTCTACCAACAAAGCTGTGTTTTTTCGACAGAGGGAGGCCGTCCCATGCCTTTGCCTGGAGAGCGTGGATTGAGGCACTGTCTGCCTGCGTGTCCGAGGATGCGGCCTCGCTTCAGATTCTGAACATATTAACTGTAACCAACTCCCCATAAAAGGATCCTTACCTTCTGATAACCAGCTCATAGGCTTCAAACTGCGCAGTGTCTTCACCAATCTAAAAGAAAAGATAAAAGGAACGGAACAAAAAGCAATAAAAAGGAACAGTCACTGTACTGAATCTCTATTGCAGCATCAGAAATCGACTACTTGATCGAGGGAAACGAGCATAAAATATCCTGAAATATGTTGGGCGACATCTGACCACCTAACAGTACCCTGCTGATTTACTCTCCCTGCCAGTAACCTTTTTCTCCCTCTCTAATGACAACATTACGCACTAAACGTTAAGTTAAACGCGCTTTTTCTGCTCTTATGTATTCATCGTTTCCTTAACATTCATCTCGCGTGGGTTTTACTGCCACAATGGCAGGTATTCCCAGTGTTTGGCACCAGGGAGTCGAAAATACAGCTAAACCTCATCCATAGACTGTTCGATAACTAGACATTGAAAGAAAGTTTGGTATGCAATTGCTGACCGAGAGACATGCTCCGATAGGGTTTTCCCCCTCCACACACAATGGCCCCATCCAAAGCGGTGTACGAGCTGTGCCTCAAATGTATCTATTGAGTTCAGGTGTGAATGTGATGTGGTGTCACTTTTAATTTGCCTGATGATGAGAAAAAGGAGACACCGAAACCCAGCCCCGGCACACAGTGTACCCTTCTCGTACAGCACAAATACGAGTAATACTTTGCAAACAAATATCACTAAGCCTCTCATCAGTGATATATAAGAAAGAGTTAGGCTAGCCCAACACACAGCGTTCTTCTCAAGAAATTCTAACCGCATTTAGAAAAGATCCAAGCACCGCCACTGTTGTTATCAGCTTCTTTCATAAAGTTTAGAGTAAAACTGAGCTGGGTGTACACAGTGCTGGCATATTTCTAGCCCTGAGCAAAACTTCTCCCTCAAATAGGCCTCTCCTATAAAAAAAAAAAAAAAAAAAAAAAAAAAAAAAAAAAAAAAAAAAAAAAAACTGCGGACACACGAAATTAATAATGATGTGTCAGTGAAATTTTTAGCTACGTACGTGATTTATCGTAAATAGTGTACCAGACTTACATATCAATTTGCTTATGACGCTTTGGCTTTAAAATCCACGCGCGAAATAATGATACAACGAGCCCATCAACGGTCAATTCTTGGGCCTTTCCTTTTTCTGCATATGTTAATGACGCTGTGCATCCTATAAACTGACTAAACTGCCAAACTGTAAGTTATGGTGATCGCCACCTCAATTTCATTCAGCAGAGACTGTGAAGAACTGCAATTTTCAGCGACTAATTGGGTATTAGAATTAAGAAGATTTTTCCTTCCTCAAAGTAACCACTTGGGGTGGCTGCGAGGTCTCGAGCGCCTTGACGTGGTTCGCGTGCCCTCCCCCCCCCCCCCCCCCCCCCGCCCGTCGATTACTACCACCGTCACCACTCCTTCCTCGACGTCTGCAGGTAAATACAAGTAAATCCCAGATGTCAGTATTTCCAACTGTAAGTTAGCAGCACTCGCATACAAACACGTATATCGCACAATGGCGGCAAATTCAAACAGCTTTACATTGCTAGGTGCAAATCTGGACTCAAACCGTATTAATGCCGTGTTTAGTGAAGTCAGTAATGGCCTGCACCTTCTTAGCCATTTTCCGTTGAAAACTATATGTTATGGGACAATATTGTGTAGAAATATGGCGTTGTGCTGCATCCACACACCTTAAGAGTGTACTGTTTGTAAAAAAAAAAAAAAAAGCTTGCTTCGTGATTATACAATCATGCTCATAAATTAAGGACAATTGCATAATGTGGTGCCACACAACGTGGCACTACACAAAACTGGCGCTAATAGCATAGGCACATAGGGAACACACACGACACACAGATCTGTAAGTCCACGGTATTGTTGATAAGTTGAGAAAACCGTCCCGAAACACATGTGCTACAAAACGCCACTGTTTCCTGCGCATGTAACCCGACATCAATATGGGATATGATCACCATGCACACGTACACAGGCCACACAACGGGTTGGCATACTCTGGATCAGGTGGTAGAGCAGCTGCTGGGGTATGGCCTCCCATTCTTGCACCAGTGCCTGTCGGAGCTCCTGAAATGGGGTAGGGGTTTGAAGACGTGCAGCGATACGTCGACCGAGAGCACTCCAGACGTGCTTGTTGGGGTTTAGGTCCGGAGAACAGGCAGGCCACTTCATTCCCCTGGTATCTTCTGTTTCATGGTACTCCTCCCCGATGGCAGCTCGGTGGGGCCATGCGTTATCATCCATCAGGAGGAAGGTGGGACCCACTGCACCCCCGAAAAGGCGGACATACTGGTGCAAAATGACGTCCTGATACACCTGACCTATTAAAGTTCCTCTGTCAACGACATGCAGAGGTTTACGAGCACGAATCATAATCCCACCCCACACCATCAAACCACCACCTCCGTACAAGTCCCTTTCAAGGACATTAAGGGGTTGGTATCTGGTTCCTGGTTCACGCCAGATGAAAACCCGACGAGAACCACTGTTCAGACTATACCTGGACTCGTCCGTGAAAATAAGCTGGGACCACTGTTCCAGTGACCATGTACTGTGTTCTTCACACCAGGCTTTACGGGCTATCCTGTGGCCAGGGGTCAGTGGAATGCACTTTGCAGGTCTCCGGACGAATAAAACATGTCTGTTCAGTCGTCTGTAGACTGTGTCTGGAGACAGCTGTTCCAGTGGCTGCAGTAAGGTCCCGAGCAAGGCTACCTGCAGTATTCCGTGGCCTTCTGCGGGCACTGATGGTGATATATCGGTCTTCTTGTGATGTTGTACACTGTGGACGTCCCGTACTGTAGTGCCTGGATACGTTTTCTGTCTGCTGGAATCGTTGCCATAATCGTGAGATCACACTTTGTGCCACGCGGAGGGCGCGTGCTACGACATGCTGTTTGACCAGCCTCCAGTCGCCCTAGTATGTCATTAATATCTGTTCTTTGAGCCATTTTCAACACACAGTCACCATTAGCACGTCTGAAAACATCTGCACACTTACTCCCTGTACCGGACTCTGACATGCACCAACACACCTCTGCGTATGTGGACTGCTGCCAGCGCCAACGTGCGACGACCGCAGGTCAAATGCACCGCATGGTCATAGCCCGAGGTGATTTAAACCGTCAAACCGCCTACCAGAGCGTTGTTTCACCATGTATCAGGATTATACTTAATTTATGAGCATGGGTGTACTTGAACCGGTCTATATAAAGATACTTCCCGTGAAGTTTTCATACAACACAAATACTTCATGCCTACTTTTTGTACCTCTGTAAATTAATTACTTGGGCCTTCTCTGGCCACTGCGTCTTTGCTCTGCCTCTTGCCTGAGGGCAAGGCTCGTCTTGGAAGGCGGCGCGCGACTGCCACACCGTCCAACTCTCCCGTTGCAGACCAGCGTACTGCGGGATACACAGGAGCTACTTCCGACGGCAGAACGACCGGACCACCACCGACTTTTGTGTGCGCTGCCGCTACGAGGTCGGCGGTCTGTACGGCTGGGAGGGGTGGGCGGCGACGTCACGGCTGCAGCCACCCGCTCGTGGCACTCAGCAGGCGAGCAACAGGTGGGGGCGGCCGGCTCTGCTGCCTTCGATCCCCTCCCCCGCTTCCGATGAGTCAGGCCGGCCAGGGGCGCGCGGCCAATGAGCTGTGCGAACAACACGCTGACAAACGAACTGGAGATTCAGTCACACTGAGTAATGCCCTTCCTCCGCAGGATGAACACCGCGTATGTCAAGACTATCTGTACTTTTGCTGAATTTTTTTTTTTTAATCTCAAGACTGTAAAGAAGACCTTTAGGTCTATCTGTACTTTTGTCGAATGTCTTTTTTATATTTCTCTTTCATTCCCCTCGTAGCTTGAAGATGAATTTTGTACCTCCAAAGATACTACTTCATTAAATAATTTAAGTAAGTCAAAAAAACTTAGGGTTGACTCGTATCTCACCACCATTACAGCTTGATACTCATCTTGGCAGGGACTGGAATAACAAGTACCATGCTATATACAGAATTTTTAGTTCTTCCACACGCTGAAAAAACAAATGTCGCTTTTGTCAGTTGCATACAGGGTGTTCTAACCTACAGACCGTTAATATTGTATTAACAGCAACTGAGAATTGACAGACGAAAGCCATTAAAAGCCTTATCGTCAGTTTTACAGGTGGTTTGATGCTGCTTATCTGCTACTGTATCCATCGTCTCTTATATAAATATGATCTTTGTCTGTATGTTCAAGAAGGTAGAGGCAGTGAACGGCACTCTTAGGAAGTGCAGTGTTGACTGAAGACGAACTGCAGCGGCGTCGTAGGTAATCAGTACCGGCGTTGGACTGCCGTGTTCAAACATCCTCCTGCCATCTTTTTCCCATCTCGACAATGAAATGTTCGTTCCCTTTCAGTAATCTTGACAGTTCTCATACTATACAACGGCTATTAAATGCACTACTGGCCATCAAAATCGCACTACCACGAAGATGACGTGCTTGCAGATGCTCTGATGTGCAAATGAATAGCTTTTCAGAGCGCTCACACAAAGTTGGCGCCGGTGGCGACACCTACAACGTGCTGACATGAGCAAAGTTTTCAAGTGATTTCTCATACACAATGAGCAGTTGACCGGCGTTGCCTGGTGAAACGTCGTTGTCATGCCTCGTGTAAGGAGGAGAAATGCGTACCATCACGTTTCCGACTTTGATAAAGGTCGGATTGTAGCCTATCGCGATTGCGGTTTATCGTATCGCGACATTGCTGCTCGCGTTGCTCAAGATCCAAAGACTGTTAGCAGAATTTGGAATCGGTGGGTTCAGGAGGGTAACACGGAACGCCGTGCTGGATCCCAACGGCCTCGTATCACCAGCAGTCGAGATGACAGGCATCCTATCTGCATGGCTGTAACGGATCGTGCAGCCTCGTCTCGATCCCTGAGTCAACAGATGGGGACGTTTGCAAGACAACAACCATCTGCACGAACAGTTCGACGATGTTTGCAGCAGCATGGACTATCAGCTCGGAGACCGTGGCTGCGGTTACCCTTGACGCTGCATCACAGACAGGAGCGCCTGCGATGGTGTACTTCAACGACGAACCTGGGTGCACGAATGGAAAAACGTCATTTTTTCGGATGAATCCAGGTTCTGTTTAGAGCATCATGAAGGTCGCATCCGTGTTTGGCGACATCGCGGTGAACGCACATTGGAAACGTGTATTCGTCATCGCCATACTGGCGTATCACCCGGCGTGATGGTATGGGGTGCCATTGGTTACATGTCTCGGTCACCTCTTGTTCGCATTGACGGCACTTTGAACAGTGGACGTTACATTTCAGATGTGTTAGAACAGTGACTCTACCCTTTATTCGATATCTGCTAAGACCTACATTTCCGCAGGATAATGCACGACCGCATGTTGCAGGTCCTGTACGGGCCTTTCTGGGTACAGAAAATGTTGGACTGCTGCCCTGGATAGCACATTCTCGAGATCTCTCACCAATTGAAAACGTCTCCTCAATAGTGGCCGAGCAACTGGCTCGCCACAATACGCCAGTCACTACTCTTTATGAACTGTGGTATCGTGTTGAAGCTGCATGGGCAGCTATACCTGTACACGTCATCCAAGTTCTGTTTGACTCAATGCCCAGGCGTATCAAGGCCGTTATTACAGCCAGAGGTGGTTGTTCTGGGTACTGATTTCTCAGGATCTATGCACCCAAATTGCGTGAAAATGTAATCACATGTCAGGTCTAGTATAATATATTTGTCCAATGAATACCCGTTTATCATTTGCATTTCTTCTTGGTGTAGCAATTTTAATGGCCAGTAGTGTATGAGTCATATGTTCTATGCACGGGCTCTTCTTCCCGTGCAGCTCGGGATTAGCCGAGCGGTCGTAGGCGCTGCAGTCATGGACTGTGCGGCTGGTCCCGGCGGAGGTTCGAGTCCTCCCTCGGGCATGGTTGTGTGTGTTTGTCCTTACGATAATTTAGGTTAAGTAGTGTGTTAAGTAGTACGTGTTGGTCATTGCATACTGCAACCTTCTTCACTACTGTGAATGCACTTCTGTAGAAACAAGGATGTTTGAGGAAACAAACCGAATAAATCATAACGACGTCATTACTGTGTAACGAGGCGCCGGTGACGGTGGCTGCCTTACACAGAAACACCCGGAGACCGTACCCGGACGCTGTCTCCAGCCCTGGCCGCGGGCTTCCGGGTGGCTGGCTGCTGAAGTCACTTCGTACTGGTGACAGACAGACAACCACCCCTGGCGCCTTGAGCTGGGCGCTACCTCACTCACTGTCGCTGCTGTTCTGTCGCGGAACTGCAATGTCTTTTTGACTAAACACTCCGTTCCACTTTCATTTGTGTTGCATCTAGTCGACGACCTAAAAACAAACATTACACTCGTTCACACGATTTGCTGTTAAACCATCAGGAAAGTACACTGCTACGACTGGTCCTGTTTACAACTGCTACGACTGGTCCTGTTTACACTCACACAAACACACACACACACACACACACACACACACACACACAAACACACACACACAGAGATACAGAGAGAGAGAGAGAGAGAGAGAGACGTTTAATAGCACCACTATGGCCGAAATTTGGGTAATTTTGTTAGTTTTAAGCATATGATGACCTAGCAGTACATCCAAAGGAATTCTAGTGAGATTACAGAAGTGACACGCGGGCTGCCAGAACGCGTGACTCGCGGTCTCAGTGTCAGAGGGCAGACGGACAGGGCTGGGTCAGGCGAGAAGGGTCTCGGAACGAACTCCCTCCGGCTTGTCATCTCGACCAATGACGCGAGAGTCGCAGGCAGCAGGGTGCAGTTTGGGAATGTTAGCACGCGTGGTGGCGTGCTGTGCGAGCGACAAGCCAAGTGGAATCGACTGCTCACCGGTTTGGGTACGGATCGACCCCCTGAGGACGCATCATCTTCGGGGGCGGTAGCACGCCTTGCCTCGCGGTGTGCTGTGTTCAGAAAGTGGATGCAATAACTGTCCGTCACCCTGCTTTGCTGACCGGAAATTTCCGGCAGACTGACCAGACTGAAGACGAGTAGCACCGACACGAACAAAGTGTTTCCCTCCGCGACACTGCCGGCTTCGTCGCTGGAGGCAGTGGTGGAGGCACGCCAGCGCGAGAGTACTGGGGGCGGCAGCTCCGTGCGAGAGCCGTGTGTACAGACGGCCTGGGGGCGGCGAGCGGCGGCCTCACGTAATAAGGCTGAAAGCCGGGGCCGAGGCAGCCAGCGCGGCGCTCGCCGCCTCCCACTCACGCCACAATTACACAAACATCACTCACACCACTCCATTATTTTATAAATACCGACAACCACGCAGAAAAAAAATATCATTTCTGCCATTTCAGAAAGGTAAGAAAGGATTGCACGATACTGAGGTGGCCGAGCGGTTCTACGCGCTACAGTCTGGCACCGCGCGACCGCTACGGTCGCAGGTTCGAATCCTGCCTCGGGCATGGGTGTGTGTGATGTCCTTAGGTTTAAGTAGTTCTAAGTTCTAGGTGACTGATGACCTCAGAAGTTAAGTCCCATAGTGCTCAGAGTCATTTGAACCATTTGATACTGACGATCGAAGTCGGTACCTGGTTGAACTTTTGATGCATCGTTGTGGCATTATATATTATTTACTGCAATGGGGGACGTTAGAGAATTCACATTTAGAATGACTGCAACATAAAAATGTTGTCGTGCTTCTACGGCGACGTTTCACCTTGTAGGTCTATCCTTGCTCGTAACTCGGTTACAACAGAATCCGCCATCTTCACCATAATTTGCAACTTACTAATGTCGTTCTGTATCCACTCCTGCAAATTGTGCAATATACCCTTCGGAGTAGGTATTAAAACCCATGGAGAAGAAATAGGAACTTTAAAGTTCGCCGATGACATTGTAATTCTGTCAGAGATAGCAAAGGACTTGGAAGAACGGTTGAACGGAATGGACAGTGTCTTGAAAGGAGGATATAAAATGAATATCAACAAAAGCAAAACGAGAATAATGGAATGTAGTCGAGTTAAGTCGGGTGATGCCGAGAGAATTAGATTAGGAAATGAGACATTTAAAGTAGTAAAGGAGCTTTGCTATTTGGGCAGCAAAATAACTGATGACGGTCGAAGTAGAGAACATATAAAATGTAAACTGGCAATGGCAAGGAAAGCGTTTATGAAGAAGAGAAATTTGTTAACATCGAGTATAGATTTAAGTGTCAGGAACTCATTTCTGAAAGTATTTGTATGGAGTGTAGCCATGTATGGAAGTGAAACGTGGACGATAAGTAGTTTAGACAAGGAGAGAATAGGTGGTGCTACAGAAGAATGCTGAAGATTAGATGGGTAGAGCACATAACTAATGAGGAGGTATTGAATAGAATTGGGGAGAAGAGGAGTTCGTGACACAAGTTGACTAGAGGAAGGGATCGGTTGGTAGGACATGTTCTGAGGCATCAAGGTATCACCAATTTAGTATTGGAGGGAGGGCAGCGTGGAGGGTAAAAATCGTAGAGGGAGACCAAGAGATGAATACACTAAGCAGATACAGAAGGATGTAGGCTGCAGTACGTACTGGGAGATGAAGCAGCTTGCACAGGATAGAGTAGCATGGAGAGCTGCATCAAACCAGTCTCAGGACTGAATACCACCACCACAACAACAACAACAACAACAACAGCAACAACAACCCTTGCACTTGTGGAACATGATTACACTTCTCTATCACATCTCAGATTGAGAGCTTGTTTTAAATGTTCCGAAAAGTAAAATTTAGCACTTCACGAAACGAGTAAATGTACTATATGTAAGCCAAAGTGAAAATTGGTCAACCTATACAAGAGGAACGATCACATACACTCAGTTGTTGGCATACTGCGGTTCTTTGGTTCAAGATGAAGGAAATGCTATCAGTTTGCAAGGGAGATCGCTCAGAAACCACTCGTACGAGCCGTCCTACGATATTCCTAACGTGTAAGGGACTTACGGGGGATACTGAACGTAAACGGCGAAAAGCATGTACGAAGAGTTAAACGTTTGTTTGACCCACGAGAGACGCTGAAAGAGTTGGACTGGCAGACTACCGAAGCCAGTGCAAAATATCTCCTGAAAGTCTACTGAGAAACTTCCTAGCACAAACTGTAACTGCGGAATAGCACAGCCCCCTACGTATGCCTCCCACTGGGACCGTGAGGATAAGACGACATTAACCACAGCTGGTGCAGAGGCATTCAGATAATGATTGTCTGCGGACCACACACGTGAACGGAATGGCGAGAAGCCCTAATAACTGGTACAGTGGGATGTACCCTCTCTCAAGCACTTCGCAATGGTTTGCAGAGTATAAATATAAGATTTTTTTTCCTATATCAATGAAGTGGCTTCGTGACATAATTTTTAGACTATACCAGCAACAGAACAACATAACTTTTTAATTTGTATCCTACTGCAGCCTGCTCTGAAATTGTAAACATTCTGTCATTTCGTATACAACTGACCGCAGTTAAACTGACCACAAAATGTCTTTCTTCGGTCACGTATTTCGACGTAACATATTTTATTTAAACTATCAATGTACTCCAGCCGTCTCCGCACTGTACTTTAAAGCCCCTATTTTGTGGGCGATTACATTCTCTGCCTGAAGTCAGAGCAGGTCGCACGACCGACACGGAAGCCCACCTTCGCACGCATCACCCGCTAATAGAACAGTGAAAGCGGGGCGGTGGCAGGGTACGGTGGAACACCGCCCCCTAACGTCGCTTGCTGTGTGCAGGTCCACTTTACTGCAGTCCAGGGGCAGCTTCATACGAGAGCGGCTGGATAAAGCTTACAACGAAATTTGAAGGAGGAAAACATGATCCTTTGAGCCTAATTCTCGCTGTTTGCACAATTCATAAATTATTAGTCGAGGGTGTACTCATTAACTGTCAGTTTTCCAACGACATTTCTCTGTCCCCGGAGCAACTAAAGCAAGTCGTATCTGCTTATTACAGCTATTCATATTGTCTGTGTTATCACCAATACTTTTAAAAGCCTCGCGTGCACAGTAATATAGGCACATCCAGATACACACACACACACACACACACACACACACACACACACACAGAGAGAGAGAGAGAGAGAGAGAGAGAGAGAGAGGGAGAGAGAGAGATACCGGTTTCATTTGTACGAGGGCTGTCCAGAAAGTAAGTTACGATTGATCGCGAAATGAAAATCACAGTGAAAATCAGAAATGTTTCATTTGTAACAGTTAGCTACACCTTTCAGCTACTTCTCTACGTAGTCGCCGTTCTGACTCAGACATTCGTCGTAGCGTTGTACCACCTTTCCAATACCCTCATCATAGAAGGCAGCCGCCAGTGCTTTCCGCCAATTCTCTACGCTGGCCTAGAGCTCGTTGTCTGTGCCAAAATGTTGTCTTCATAGCCAGCGGTTCGTTTGAGCAGAGATGAAACTCAGTGGGAGACAATTACGGGCTGTATTGTGGGTAACCAAACATTTCCAATTGAAACGATGCAGGAACATTTTCATTGCCCCTGCAGAATGAGGCTGAGACTTGTCTTGAAGAAGAAACCGCAAGACAGTTATGTAATGTTGGTTGCATAGCTTCAGGGGAAAATTCTTACCAGGCCCTTGTACTTGGCGGGAGACACTATTTTCTATAACATCTTTACGCGCTCACTAAGAGCTCAGGAATGAAAAGAGCGACATAATTCTACCTAGAGTCATACTAGAGACTGCCCAACACATCTTTGCAAAGCTTTATCGGATTTTCATAGTCGTTTCCATTTCGCGACCGATCGTAACTTACTTTCTGGACAGCCCTCGTATAAATCGCTGATCGCCGATTTGGTTTATGTTTGAACAGAGGGGTAATCGTCTGATGACCGCAATCACGCTAAATTCGACGTGATATGGTCTTTACACTTCAGCTCCCCGCAAATCTGTTTCTCGCTACAACGTTGCTAGTATAAACGCCCTCTTAAATAACGTTGTTCGTTGTTTTAAGCGTAGCACACCGGACGAAGAACTGCGTACTGAACAACTTTACATGAGTATTTACTTCATCTGCAGAACAATAATTACAGCTGTTAGGAGTAATACGTTGTCTGGTCGATTAGTGCCTCCAAGTAAATGTGGCAAGAGCAAGCGGGCCAGGCGGTGAAGTGTAGACGCGTGGACGCAAAACGGTGATTCTATACCGACAAGCGTCCTCTTACTTGGCGGTGCAGTTCCGGACGTCCAGAAAACATTAGGTGGTACATCGTGTGGCGTGTTGGCGGGAAGAGTGTTACAACGCTGAGAAAACGCAGTTAACACACTGTAGTGGTTACATATTAAGGTTCCATTGACCACAGCGTCTGCTCTTGTACCCGTAACGTCCTACGACGGGCGTCGTCTTCCGTTTGTATACCTTTCCCGGCTGTCCAATCCTCTTACTGAAAAAAAGGACCCTGGAATTCGTCGCATCTTTTAACACCTCCCATCCCTGTCCTAGGCGGTCTTGCACATTTTCTTGGCTAGATTCCTTTTGACCGCGGGGGATTAGCCGAGCGGTCCAGGGCGCTGCGGTCACGGACTGTGCGCCTGGCCCCGGCGGAGGTTCGAGTCCTCCCTCGGGCATTGGTGTGTGTGTTTGTCCGTCCGTAGGATAATTTAGGTTAAGTAGTGTGTAGGCTTAGGGAGTGATGACATTAGCATTTAAGTACCATAAGATTTCACACACATTTAAACACTTTTTTGATTCTTTTGGACATTGGTTCTCATCCATTCGTTGGAAGTGGCCATACGACGCTAATATTATAGCACCTGTGGCATCGACAATAGGGTTTTCTCCTATAATTTATCGTAGTATTCTTTCATTTCTGATGTTTTCCAGTCCGGGCGCACGACAACTTATTCGTGGAAAATTAATGTCAAGGAACATCAATTTATTTCAGAGCGCCATGTGGTGATACTCTCTACGATTGAACTTCTGAACTAAGTTTCAGAGAACTTAATTAATGTTATTAAAGAAGACACAAGTAAATAGAAAATTCTGCCCGAGTGACTGTAAGCCGATCGCCTTCCCGACAACAGTGCACCGTCAGCAGCGGCCAGCTGGTGAGCCGCCTGCAATCGGGGCGTGACTCATAGGCTGCCCCGCCCCCCCGTCCCTGCAGCGGGCGGTCGATCGCGAACGGACTTCCGCCGAGGTCAGGGCCTGCACGAGACCACCGCGGCGCCGCCTTTGTGGGGCCCACTCCCCCCCACCCTGCCCCAGCACTGACCACTGGCCCGTCTGGGCGGACGACAGGTGTGCTTCGAGGCAGGTTTCGGTTACTTGGCGAGATACCGCGGTCGAGTGTCTCGTTCAAGTTGGTACTGCCTTTGTGTCTCCATCTCGGGCAATGCTGAGTAGATCCCAGTTTCAATTCGACAGAAATTACGCGTGACACGGATTACTTCTTGCCAAAAAGCCATCGAAGAGTGAAGACAACGCAGATTATGCGAGACGAGAGCAAACTGAAAAACGTGAAAGTAGTTAGCTTTTCAGAGCATTCACACAAAGTTGGCGCCGGTGGCGACACGCACAACGTGTTGACATGAGGAAAGTTTCCAACCGACTTCTCATACACAAACAGCAGTTGACCGGCGTTGCCTGGTGAAACGTTGTTGTGATGCCTCGTGTAAGGCGGAGAAACGCGTACCATCACGTTTCCGACCATGATAAAGGTCGGATTGCAGCCTATCGCGATTGCGGTTTATCGTATCGCGACACTGCTGCTCGCGTTGGTCCAGATCCAATGACTGTTAGCAGAATATGGAATCGGTGGGTTCAGGAGGGTAATACGGAACGCCGTGCTGTATCCCAACGGCCTCGTATCACTAGCAGTCGAGATGACAGGCATCTTATCCGCAAGGCTGTAACGGATCGTGCAGCCACCTCTCGATCCCTGAGTCAGCAGATGGGGACGTTTGCAAGACAAAAACCATCTGCACGAACAGTTCGACGACGTTTGCAGCAGCATGGACTATCAGCTCGAAGACGATGGCTGCGGTTATCCTTGACGCTGCATCACAGACAGAAGCGCCTGCGATGGTGTACTCAACGACGAACCTGGGTGCACGGATGAACCCAGGTTCTGTTTACAGCATCATGATGGTCGCATCCGTGTTTGGCGACATCGCGGTGAACGCACATTGGAAGCGTGTATTCGTCATCGCCATACTAGCGTATCACCCGGCGTGATGGTATCGGGTGCCATTGGCTACACGTCTCGGTCACCTCTTGTTCGCATTGACGGCACTTTGAACAGTCGACGGTACATTTCAGGTGTGTTACGACCCGTGGCTCTACCCTTCAGTCGACCCCTGCGAAACCCTACATTTCAGCAGGGTAATGCACGACCGCATGTTGCAGGTCCTGTACGGGCCTTTCTGGATACCGAAAATGTTGGACTGCTGCCCTGGCCAGCATATTCTCCACATTTCTCACCAACTGAAAACGTCTGGTCAATGGTGGCTGAGCAACTGGATCGTCACAATACACAATTCGCCAGTCACTACTCTGGTATCGTGTTAAAGCTGCATGGGCAGATGTACCTGTACACGCCATCCAAGCTCTGTGTGACTCAACGACCAGGCGTATCAAGGCCGTTATTACGGCCAGTGGTGGTTCTCCTGGGTACTGATTTCTCAGGATCTATGCACATGTCAGTTCTAGTATAATATATTTGTCCAATGAATACCCGTTTATAACTGCATTTCTTCTTGGTGTAGCAATTTTAATGGCCAGTAATGTATTCTGTGTGACTTAAAATTGAAACAAATGAGCCCTGTGTCACAATTTTTTAGTCTTATTTACCATCTTTCAACATTTCTAGGAGCGACTTCATCAGAATTTAGACATTTAAAGTGGTCTATAACATAATTACGAATTTATGGGAAGAAAAAATTTTTTATATAAAAAAAGTGTAAGTACTGACTGAGAATACAAGTACGTACATGTCATGCATAAAATAAATAACTGGCCAGAAGGGCTTTAGTCACAAAATATTTAAAAGGAATGTGTAAAGGCGAGCCTCTAAGGGCTGCTCATACCTGTACAGCCACAGGTTGTGACTGTCACCTGCAGTTTTACAAGTATTTAAGATTTTTTGCACACGTATACATAATCGGAAGGTTTTAATCACAATGTTAAATGTGTACGTCCAATTAATGCAAGGGTATGTGGGCAAAGATAACTTGCCATACGTCTTTGCATTAAGAAAATTATAATCTTTGTTCTGAGATGCTGTGAAATTGAATGTCTGCTGTGAGGCTATTCAGTGTCTGTGTTCATTAACAAAGAAAGACATGGTGTTTTTAGCCCATCGTTAGTTTTGTCCGGAGTTCCACCACTGTGACATATTCAGACACCCACGTTTCGCAATTTTAGGCACTTGAACTCCGTTAAAAATAATCGATTACAGCCCTCAGTCGAGGTACCTCAGCAGGATTGCGAAGTAGAACCATCACGTCATCCGCGTATGCACGAACAGCTATAGTCCCGCCGGAAAGCGTCCAACATGTCAGCTGGGAAAGTTATTGACAGCGGGCTTTCTTGAGGCACTCCCCTACGGATATTTTATTGGGGGCGTCAAAAATAGCTCTGAGCACTATGGGACTTAATTTCTGAGGTCATCAGTCCCCTAGAACTTAGAACTACTTAAACCTAACTAACCTAAGGACATCACACACATCCATGCCAGAGGCAGGATTCGAACCTGCGACCATATCGGTCGCGCGGTTTCAGACCGTAGCGCCTAGAACCGCTCGGCCACTTCGGCCGGCTTTGGGGGCGTCAGTTGGCCATTAACAACCACCGAAGCCGAAATACCCGTAAGTAGATTTGAGAGCACTCGCCGTGTGTCAACAGTGAAACCAACTGTTTCCAGAATCCGAAGCAGAAAGTCGTGATTAAGACGATCAAACGCCTTATCGAAGTCTAGAAAAGCAAGGGCACAAGGTACGGACGTTACAGCAGCAACCGAAACCACGTCACGACACTCGATTACACGGGTAAGAATGGCACGACCAGGTACGCAGCTTTGATGTTTTGCAACAGCCGTCTCCATCGGAGCCGACATCCTACTATTAACTGCCCTCTCCACAGTCTTATAATCAAAGTTTAACAAAGTAAGTGGGCGAAAGTGATCAGGGGCAGCCGGGCCAGAGCGTTTCGGGATTAAAACAATTTTTCCCACTTTGAACGAGGGAGGTAAAGGTAGCACCCAACAACGGTCAAATGTGCACGTAAAATTCCTTTAGAAGGCCATGTAGGCCCGGGGACTTTTGAGAAGGCGATCCGAAAATAATTTTGTAAACTTCCTTAGGTTGAAAGGCAGCTAAGAGCGTTTCATTATGTTCAGGTGTAATTGTGTTATCCAAGATGCTGACAAGTGGGTCATAAAAGATTTCACTGGACTCCTGGATATCGTAGACGTCTACATAGTACTGGTGTAAGATAAGCACTATATCAGCTAGCTCCATTACGATACGTCCATCGTGTGTCGTGAGAGAATGAATACAAGCGCGTCAGCGAAGGGTCTGATGCCGAAGCAAATGATACAAGGAAGTCAGTTCTTCCGTCACCTATGAACGCAGCTTAGATCGGATTTTCGAACCTTCCATTTGTAGACTCGTCAGGATTAACAATTTTGCCTTTACACACCTAACATCCGCAGTTCACGCAGGATGGAATAGTAATATTCGTAAGTTCTCCGAAAGTCTCGCGCTTTGGCAGTACAGAAACGTATCAAAGTTTGCCTGAGCCTCGGGTTTGCTAGCTGTGTCCACCAGTCAAGGGTGGAAGATTATTTCCCAGTGGACCGTAGAGTACGCTCCCACACGACTCGCATCACGTCATAGAGAGAGTGGTGACTACTCGCTAGGTGAGCGACGTTTAGCATCCACGGAGGGCGAAACAATTTGACTGGTTGCCGTTCAAAATTGACAGTTGTGGCCACAGCACAGTGATCGTAAAGAAAGCTGGGATGCCTTCAAAATTAAGAATATTATTGCTTAGGCAGTCCGATAAGTAAAATCTAACCTGCTACTAGAAGTCGAACTGGGTAAATTTAACTAACGTCGGGTATTTAGAGATCCAGACGTCTTTTAGGCGTAAGGAGCAGACCAATTCATTTAATTCGCGACAGCAATTAAAATTTGGAGATTGATCCGCAGGACGCAATACACAGTTAAAATCATCACCCAACAGAATACCGGGAGGAGTCTTACGCAACAGGTAAACAAAATCCCCTTTATGAAAGCGTGAACGATCCACTGCGCGACCAGTGCCTGAAGGAGCATATAAAAGAACCAAGGTAAGATTAAAGAGGTGATATCCTACGCTCCTGCCAGAATTCAACATTTCCACCTCAGCAATAGGAATGCCTTCGCGAAAGAATAAGGTGGTCCCCGTAGAATATTCGGGTGCTACATTAAAGATCATACGAAAACCAGGCAAGGAGAAATTACTAATAACACGTCCTGCAAGAAAACTATGTCCGCACGTGAATCATAAATAATCTGACGCAGCGGAGCCAATGGCAATTCCGATTCCAAACGATTAACGTTTAAGGAAAGGAACGTGTAGGCTTGAGTCATTGATCACAGCTGGACAGGGATGTGCGGAACTTACGAGTAGAATTAGCTAGACAGCTGAGAGTCAAGGTCCATTGCGGAATACTTAGATTTCTTACGTGCCACCGCACAGTCAGGTTGTATACGCTGTTTCTGTCGGCTACGTGGGATGGCGGCCTCTGCAGACGGAGGTGTGGGAGGGGTCATAGGCACAACGTCCTCCCCCCCCCCCCCCCCCCCCCCCAGAATTTGGGTCATGTAATACAGTTCCAGGCACTAAAGCGGGAGCATGCTGTGGAACTACCAACACTTGGTCGCTAATTTTATGCTCCTCGGGAGTTGCTGTAGTCGGCAAATACAGGAAAAAGTCGGCGGCTGAAGACGAACGAACAGGAGGACATTGCACTGTCTCAGACTGTAAAGGAGGACACAAAGACGAAGGGGAGGACACCGCTCCCTCTTCAGAAGGAGCCACTTTGCGAGTAGGAGGGATGCTGGAGGTAAATCCTTCGCCACTCACCGTACTACGGAAGGGAGGTACCGCAGCATCGAGGGGAGCAGGGGACGCAGTCGATGCGGAGGAGATGGGCGCAAAAGGCACAGCTTAATCCTCACCATCACCATGCTGAGTGCGACGTTGCTTGTTTGTCACCCTTAGAAGTTATATCCTGGGGGCAATAGGATTCTGAACGTGTCGCGGAGGTAAAGGCGGAAATTCATTGACACGATTATCAGAACTGACTGTTTGTTCGTTATAATCCGAAGCCGAAGTAGGTCTGACGGCGGGAGTGAAAGGAAGAAGATCAGCAACCGTCAATTTGCACGCTGCACTGAAGACGGCTTTAATACAAAAATGCTCCGCGGACTATTAGATCGAACGTGTCCACTTTCATTACATTGGAAGCAGGTTCCCTCTTGACCAGTATACATGACACGGACGCGGTAACCACACACTTGTAAATGTGACTGAATATTGCGTTTGACATGCATTTCCACGGAACGAATTCCACTATAACACTGTAATCTGTGTTGAGCAGACCAGCGTTCACGGCGGATGTTTTTCACGTTACCATAATATGTCAATATGTCCTTTAGAAAATTGTCATCAACTTTCGGCGGGAGGTTGAACACTCGAACATTAGTACACTCGATTTCAGCATCTACGAGTGACACCATACTAACGGAATTATCGCGATGCTTGAAAGGGGACTTGAGAACCACGTCGCGACAGTAATCTTTTAACGTGAAGGAGATCCATAAACTTCACGTAAAACAAGTACTCGTCTGCACCAAATAAGCGGTGTGGACCTGATCAGAGTTCACATGGATTGTATCGACACGACAGTCGTGTATTTCTAGAGACCCGGGCTGCACGTGTAGCGTTGTTTTATCTAAAGTAAAGCTCACAGTACTTTCCGTGGAATACACGTGGAAAGCATGGTAGCCTTAGCGCAGCGACCGACGCCGCTGCAAGTAGAGGAACACAGACAGACAGTACGGCGGAGCGGAGGCGCTACGACACAACTGACTAAAGAGGAAAACTGCACACAAGCGACGCCGCGGCAAGTGAAGTAGACAAGAACCTTCTCGCTCGGCGCTCGAAGCGGAACTGTGCCTTCCAGCCATTTAACACTCCGATGCTGGAGCTCGATCGCAGATCCACTGGGTAATGTTCCTGTGCCTACGTGTCAACGCCTGAGCTATTATTCACCCCCTCTCGCCTATCCGCATGACTCGGGCGTTCACAGCAGGCAACAGTGTTTTTACTTCCTTGGCTACAGAGGAGCGACGGTTCGCACAGATACCACGCCAGCGTCCCCGTAAGTATTCTTGATCAATGAATTTTCCTCAGTGTAATGTCTTGGTTCAAATGGCTCTGAGCACTATGGGACTTAACATCTGAGGTCATCAGTTCACTAGAACTTAGAACTACTTAAACCTAACTAACCTAAGGACATCACACACATCCATGCCCAAGGCAGGAGTCGAACCTGCGACCGTAGCAGGCGCGCGGTTCCGGACTGAAGCGCCTAGAACCGCTCGGCCACCGAGGCCGGTCAGTGTAATGTCTCTTTGTGTTTTACATTAAAACATTCTGTATGTGAAGTGGAAATTATTATTGTGCACTTATATAATAGAAACCGGTACTGGATATCTTCGAACCTGCGCCAGCATTTACGTCCTAGTTTTCCTCGTTCCGTTACAATAGTCTCAACAACTCTTTTTATTTTTATTTTGAATGTTAACATTGTTTGCAGGTCTGTTGTTTGTCTGGACATAGGCTCTTATGAAATTCGGGATACACACAATACAGAAGTTACAGATTTTCAGCCAGTTTTGTTTGATGACAGCGATGACGAAGGCGAACATGCTGCATCTCAGGGCTCTTCTTCTCCATCTGGGAGACGAAGAGATTGGCACTGATGCCTCAGAAAGCATAGAAGAAAGAGACAACTCAGAGACCTAGCAATGGCCGAGCGGTTCTAGGCGCTTCAGTCTGGAGGAAGAGGCGACGTGTATCGTTGTTATATGAAGAGAGGAAAGAGAATAATCGAATCATTCGATTGGAAAAAGACACCATACACAAACTGCAGGGAAACCTAAAAACACAACATTCTCCGCATAGGGCTTCCTGGTGTCTCTGGGGAAGCAAAAAATACTAAACGAATTTCAAAAATTGGAATGCTCATTTGACCAGGAAATGCTGGAAATGACTGTACAGTAGAAGAACCAATACATTCAAATTATCCGAAGCAATAACCAGGGACAACGAAACGCTCACCCTATGGACATAGTCGAGATAAAAGCCTTCATTGGACTTCTATACACAGATGGAATGCACGAGACGGGAAGGGAAGTTCAAGATTTGTGGAATTCCAAGGTGTTCCTAATCGAGATACAGATTGGCGCAAATAAAACCGGCCCCTGGGTTGGAAGGAATATGAATGAAGAAAATCAACGTACATTATCGCTTTCTTACATTTTTATTGTACAGTTTCATTATTAACTACGTAATTAACAGTTTATGTAACAGATTTACTTTTATTAGTTTAATAAACACATTTTAGAAAGGAATTTGAAGTCTGTGTTCAAAATCTTCTCCACCAACATCCAAGCAAAATTGTGCACGCCGAAGCTTGTTAAGGAAAACACTTTTCAGTACTCTTTGAGGAATGTTCGAAACTTCTTCACATATGTGGCTTTTTAATGTGTCAAGTGTTCTGGGATTGTTGCGGTAGACTAGCCTTTAGAAATCCCCAGAGGTTAAAGTCACATGGTGACAAGTCAGGAGAGCGGGGTGGCAACGAGCCCTTACTAATGGTCCTCTCTTCTGTAAAATCAGTCATATGAGAATTTGTTCCATCTTGCTGGAAATATGCACAACATTTTTCGCTTGGAGTTAACAGAGTCCAAAATTCATTGTAGAGTTACAAGTAAACATGTGTGTTGACAGTTTCGTTGAAGAACAATGGCCCGATAATTCTGTTACCAGATACAGCACATCATATACCAATTCTTAAGTCGTGTAACCGCTTTTGCAGTATGCCATGGGGATTCTCTGTAGCCCAGTGTCTTATGTTTTGTGAATTAACGTAATCCGACAGATGAAACCAAGCTTTATCCGTCGAAAAAAGGAGAAACGGATCAAGATGTCTCCCAGCGACATTTTCCAGCAACCAACTGCAGTAATGTGTACGCTTACCCTTGTCCGCTTCTTTTACTTGCTGAACAACACTCACAAGGTAAGGTTTCATTTTTAAGCCATGACACGACCTGCGAGATATTCCACATTGCTGTGATAATCGTCGTGTTGACTTGTAGAGACTTCTTTCAATGTGTGCCGTCAAGTTGCCGCACCTTCAGATATACGTACTGTCGGTGCCTTAATTCTCTTTGAATTAAGAACACTGCCTGTCGAACACCACTTTCTTCGTTGATTTTGCAGGAATATAACTGCCAGGAAACTTTTCATGAAAAATGTCACGAACAACTTTAATGGATTCAGACCGCACATATTCTTCAACAATGAACACACGTTCTTCAATGGAGTAAGGCATGACAATGAAGTACACGACTACTTTCCGAATGAACTACTCACACGCTGTTGCTGTTGGAAGGTGGCAAAGAAACTGACAGGCTAGTAATGCTACTCACCTGCGTTCGCAGTCCGGTTCGGGTCGGTTTTACGTGCGCTACTCTTTATTTCAGTCGACCATGAGTGAGTACAGGTTTCGTTTTCTGTTACAAGCTCTGCGACTGGATGATAGACAATCAGGTAGTGAGCGCAGAGTAGTGGACAGCCTGGCGCCAATTCGAGATTTATTTCAAAAGTTTATGAAGAACTGCCAGTCTTGTTACGTTGTGGGCCAAAACCTCACCATTGACGAGAAAGTCGAGGCCTTCAGAGGACGTTGCTCTTTTAGCCAATACATACCGCCGAAGCCGGTAAAATATGGAATAAAAATATTTGGTGCAGTGGATTCCAAACTGTTTTACACTTCCAACATGGAGAACTATGCTGGCTGACAGCCAGATGGTCCTTTTAAGCTCAGCAATAAAAGCAGTGACGTGGTTGAACGTTTGGTGGCCCCTTTCACTAATTCACGACGCAGTGTCTGTGCTGACAACTGGTTCAGCGATGTAAATCAGCTCCATGATTTGTCAGAGAAGCACCGGCTGTCATATGTTGGAACACTGAAAAAAAAAAAAGGCAGATCCAGAAAGAAATGAAGGACGTGAAAACGAGGGCTGGAAGTTCTAGCTTATTTGCTTACAGAAAAGAAGGTACCATCGTTCCTTACGTCCCAAAAAATAAAATAACAAAAACATGTTTTATTGATCTCAAGTATGCATTATGAAGGTGAAATTGACTAAAACACAGGAGATAAAAGAAAACCCATTATGATAACATCATAACACACAAAATTGGAGTTGATACGGTTGACAAATTGTGCTGTGCCTAGAACGTTAGAGGGTTACACGACGATGGCCCATGGTCGTATTTTATTGGATACTGAATGGTGCTGGAAAAAATTCCCAGCAACGAAAGTCTCCGCCGACGGCTGTTTCTTTGTCAGCTCGGATGGAAACTCTTGGAAGAACAATTGGTAAAACGAAGCACGCTTTCCAGTCACCTCGGACCCTGACTGCGCGCATTACTGACATTCTGCCGCAAGGTCTCCGACCTTGAGGTCTTGTCGGTAAGAAAGCCGACAGTGCCGACACCAATCGAGGAAGAAGGAAGCGTTGCAAACCCTGCCTCACAACTAGTACAAGACGAACGACGAAACAGCCGTGTAAATCTTGCGGACAATACCTGTGTCTTCGACACTGTGATTTTGTTTGCCGTGAAGGTGCTCCTCCAGAAGAAACTTGAAAACGTCTCTTATTTGTTATATTTTCAGTTGTAAGTTACTTTTCACGACTCTGTATGCCGTACATACCATGTAAAACATTTCCTGACTATTATGTTTTTCCAAGTCTAGTTCCTTATTTCTATGTTGTATGTTTATCAGATAACTGCCTAATAAAATTATTGAAACTAAATATAGTACCTCACACGATCCTGGAGCTAATCCACACGTGATATTCTTAGAGCATTGGTAATTTGAATGAATGGATCTCACAGCATCCGTGTGAGTTTAAGGGTGCCAGCCTCGGAGTGTTAATAAAAGAAACTAAGTATATGTTTTTTCTTTTTACAAACAACTCTTCGAAGCTGCCCTGTGCTTATTTGTAATGCTGCTGGCCTTTATTGTCCGTGTATTTGAAACACTCATTCCTAACCGTAGGAGATGTGCTCCGATGCCTTTCCTATGGGAGATGGACGGAGCTAATCAGTTTCCCTGCAATAGGCGCACAATTTCACTGAGGACAGTTTTGTCATTTTAAACAGCCAGAGGCCCTTTCCGTGCATATTACAACACCAGAATGAGTTTTCGCTCTCCACTGTACCACCAGCAGGGGCCAGTGCGGTTGCAGATGGTCTCGCCCGTCTGCTGCTGCCGTGAATGGCCGCCGTTAACGACCTGGTCCAAACGAGAAGCCTGGATATCCGCCCTCCTCGGAAGGAAATATTTACGGCAACACCGGAGTCGGACGCAGACGCTCGCAACCCACTCAGTGTTAACAAACACACACACACACAGAGGCTGGAGGCAGCAAACGGGCGGCAGCAGGCAGGGCAGGGCGTTATCTGGCGCTAGGGGGCGCTGCTGCTGGAGCCACAAACATCCGCCAGATAGCAGCCAAACACGGCGCGGCCCGCGTGGCGTGCGTCTGTGGCTGCGAGCGCGGCCGCACGCACAAACGGCGCGTTGTGCGTGGCCCGCAGCGGCCTCCTGTCGCCTCGGTTCCCGGGGGGGAAATGGAACAGTCTGCAGCACCACTGCTTTGGTTTTTAGCCAATTAGCTGCGTATCGCTCAGGGCTTTTACCGCACCTCAGCCAAATGCACTTCCGGTCTTTTTTCCCGCGTATACTCGATAAAACGTCGCGTAGCAAAACCTTACTCGGTCACTTGACTCGCTATACTTCAGACTGCGACGTCTGCAACAATGAGACGGCCAACTCACACGTGCATCTAACGAGCGCTGGATGTTGTGTGTGATTACGTTTGTATTCATTCGTCTGCATCTACATCACACTCCGCAAACCACCTAATGGTCCGTGGTGGAGCGTACGTCTGATACAACTAACTCATCTCCGCAAAACCCGCTCCACTAGCGAATGGCTCGTGGGAAGAATGACTGCCGCTAAGCTAATGTATTAGCTCTAATTTCTCGAATTTTCTCTCCGTCGTCATTACGGGACATGCAGGTGGTAGGAAGGAATTTTATGCTGTCCGACTCTTCCCGCAAAAGGTACTCTCGAAATTCAGTAGTGAATCTCTCCGCGATGCGCAATGCCTCTCGTGTAGCGTCTGCCATCGGAGTTTGTCGAACATCTCTGTAGCGTTCTCACGCCGACCAAACGAACCGGTCATGAAACGCGCCGCTCTTCGTTGTATCTTCTGTATCTGTCTCTCTCTCTTCTCTCAGTCCTGCGTGGTAAGGAGCCCATCCTGATGAACAGTACTCAAGAATCGGTCGAACATGCCACTTACGAGTTACATTTCCTTACCATTCTTCCTATGAATCTCAGGCTGTCTGCTTTTCCTACTACTTGTTTTCCCCGATCAAATGGGGCTCTGAGCACTATGCGACTTAACTTCTGAGGTCATCAGTCCCCTAGAACTTAGAACTACTTAAACCTAACCAACCTAAGGACATTACACACGTCCATGCCCGACGTAGGATTCGAACCTGCGACAGTAGCGGTCGCGCGCTTCCAGACTGTAGCGCCTAGAACCGCTCACCCACCCAGGTCGGTATTCGCTGATCATTCCATTTAAGATCGCTCTGAGTAGTTACTGCCAGATATTTTACGGTTGTCAGCAACTTGTCGTCAACTGAGTGGTTGAACTAGAGTGGCCTTGTTTTGCTATATGTACTTAAGATGTTACATTTATTTAATTTCAGGGTCAACTGTCAGAGCCTGCACCATTCGTCAATCCACTGCATGTGATTCTGCAGATTCGTGCTGTCTTCTGGCCTCCCCACTTTGTAACAGACAACCACAGCATCTGCGAACAGTCGCTAAAGAGCATCCGACACTTTCTACTAGAACATTTGTATATACTGTAAACGATAACGATCTAATCACACTTCTTTGGGGGTACTTCGGAAATTAGCTTCACATTCGTGGATTTTGTTGCATTAAGACCGATGCATGGGCTTTAGTCTGCAAGGAAGTCCTGAATCCAGTCGCAAATGTGTTAGAATATTCGGCAAGCTCGTTTCTCTCTCTCTGTGTCTCTCTCTCGCTCTAAACGGGACACTGCGGGAATGTTTCAAAATACTTCCCTGAAGGTTGCCGATGCTTCGGACGTAGTAAACACTGTCGTCTTTTAAGTACGGTTCGAAGCTACCAGAAATACCACAACAGTCAGCGTATTTGCATCTGAACGGATCCAGCAGCTGCCTGGACCACATCCTCGCCGGAGTGCGCCAGCAGCAGGGAACCGCGATGGTTCGACAACGGCACCCAACTTCAGAGACGGAGAGGAAACGCACAGGGGCAGTGGCAGCAGCTGCGTGTGAGCGCGTGTTTGTGTGTGTGAGCAGATAACAGCGGCGGGGGAACAGGGACGGGGAACAGAGGCTCAGCGAGATGCGATCCAAGCACTCAGCACCAAAGTGCAGAGCACACGATACATTTTGCACACTGGCGACACGCGCAAATGTGCTACGAGAAACACGCAGCAATGCCTGTGACATCGCGGAGGATACAAAGAAATACCGACCTTGCGGAACAACTTCTCCTTTTGTTGCAAAGAACTGCTCTGCAAGGATAGTAAGGTGGCTTCGACAAAAATTTTTCTATCTCTGGGGCTACATTTTAGATGTCGGAACAAGCGACCCTTCGTGTATGTGGACGAGGCGACATTGTCTACAAAAGAGATCGTATGTAGGGAGTTGCAACTGTTTGTTACACATGTCGTCCCACGCTAAGACCAATTAGAGCGGCACATTGTCAGGTCGGGGTGGACGTTCCTCCTGGCTGACAGAGTTCTGCTGCGGAGCGCGTGAGAGGTGCACCACGGCGTGGGACTGGACAGCGCGGCAGCTGGAAACGTGGAGCACTCCAGAGATGAAGTACGACGGACAGTACGATTCTTGTAGGCGCAGATTCACCGTGAAGTTCTGGCATTATTCAGGACATGATGCGGTGTCGCGTCCAGCCGTAGCGAAATGCTGCCAGCAGTTTCACCGACGTCGCTGACGGGCGAGTCCAATTCTTGCACCGAGCAGTATTCACCTTTTCAGTAAGCCGAAAGAACATATGTGTGTGGTGGAAGCGCAGGGGGGGAAGGGGATGGAAGAGGTTATGGGGCCGTTCACACAGGCTCCATGAGCAATGAGCGGGTTTCTATGGTCGGGGAATTGAACGACTGCTAGAACGTCCCGATAGACTTGGTGTCTCTGCCGGAAAATATGTCACCCTGCAGTAAAAGTTGCTTGGCCCAGCGTTTGATATGTAACTGGCTTTCCGAAGTCTCTGTGCATTAAATTTTTACTAAAAAGTGAGGCATATGAATTAAATCGATTTGTGATCTACGCATACGAAACGTGGATTCATGTACTTTACACTGCAAATGTATGTCCTCAAATAGTGCGAACAGTGCTGTCATTGCATCGGCGTATAACAAGGCTCCACTTTCGCAGGCACTGGAGTTAACCGCTCCGCCTCGGCCTCCCTGCTGCTACGGCGTAAACACGGCGGTGCTGCCACCCTGGGCAGGTCTCGAGTTGGCTCTGCCGGGCAGTACGCGGGTTGAGTCCCACATGACGACGGTCGATACGCACCCAAGTGAGGCGGAAACACGATCGGAAGTAAGAAAGCTAACTGACGAGGTAGAGGCGTCCCCTCTCGTCTTCTCGGGCCTTTCATAAAACGTAATCAGGCACGCAGCTGGCGCACAAGACTGCGCAAGGAAATTAGCTGTGATCTTCTTTAGAGCACCGTATCGGTTTTAACTGAAAAATAAAAGTGTATCAAGGGTCAAGAGCATAAGGCATTCTTTCGTAATGTATCACACTTAACGTCGAATGTAAAGCTATTCTGCGGACGAGAAACAGTAGCTCACGTTAATAATCCACGTCAAACAATTCTTTACTAAAGCGAGCAGTTTTTTTTCTGTCTAAGTAGTATTCTGAACACAAGTAAAAACAAACTGTGCCAGCCAAGGAAGCATTGCAGAAATGGGAACGGATTTCGATCACGCGCAGTGAAAGTCCTGGGGGGTTAAAAAGTGTTTGCCGGACCGGGGCTGGAACCCACGGCCTTCCCTTTTGGACGCAATGCTCTTACCGATGGAGCTAGCCAGACAGGTCACGATTCACAAGCCGCCCTCACTGTTAGTACTTCTATGCTGTCACCCTCCTGCTCTCCTACTGAAAGAGCCGCATTGGCAACTTTTGGACCATGGCAACTTTATCGAAATTAAACATAGGTTTTACCGAAAGAATGATTTGTAGGTATCTTGCTTCTTTATTCGTTAATGAAGAACGCTACGAGATGAGGAATGTCATTATCAGGCAATAATTATGAAAACATATAAACATAACATAATTGCTCCAGCGATGTGATTAACATCCTGAGCGCTCCAGAAACATTAGAAAGAGACGTTGGAAACATCAATGAAGTTCCAAAATTCAATTAAAATCGAGAAAGATTGAGACAGCAGAGAATTTTTCTAGGATCACCTACAACATAAATTATTCTCCACAAACGCAGAAATTAAACATTACTCCAGTGTAATAAGGCCTCTAGCAGTCTTCACAGAAGAATGCGTTGCTTTTATAATAGCAGGAGAAATGGAAAGAAAACAAAACAAAGAAAAATTCCTCGAAAATTTCTGGGGCAGTGAGTCATGCGATAGGAATATGTACTAAGTAGTAACAAGTAAATTCGTGGGAAACTCCAGCAACCTTGCGAACAAACTTTCCTTAGACGAACCTTCAGCGAGGAACAAAGGCTGCAGCAGTGCGAAAGAATATATCGGCAACAAAAGAAGATGACGCACTATCGAGAAGACGAAGTCATCAGTAATTGCTCTATGTCTGCCCCCTGGCAACACAAAAAAACTTACGCAGGGATTTTTGCGTGGTCTCAATGGGTTTTCGCGGGTGATGGACGACGCTGTGTCCGTCAATACTGAATGTCTTCTACTCCCTTCCTTTAGTCGCACTGGTTCCCAACCTTTCTTAAGACCATTACCCCCGAGTGGAAGGAGATGTTATCAAGTACCCCCCTCCCCCGGCCTACTACTTTCAGAAAATCAACATCTAACTAAAGATTTGAATGTAAAAAAAGTTCTTCGAACACTTTTATTTTTAAAATAATAGGTAAATGATATTTAGTACTTCTAGATGTTTTCTTAAACTAGGAACTAATAAGTTAATGAGAAAATTTTTAATGCTTAATTGTGACAACCCGTTTTTGGAGGTAACTGAAGCAATTCTCAGTGCATCCCGACTGTTAGCTGCAGCTGCATCTCAGAAAACAAAGCTGCCTGTCCGCAGCGATTTCCGTAAAGCGTTTGACACGGTGCCACACGTCCGATTGTTACCGAAGGTACTAGCACACGGAATAGGCTCCCAGGTATGTGAGTGGTTCGAAGACTTCTTAAGTAACGGAACCCAGTGCGTTGCCATATATATATATATATGTGTGTGTGTGTGTGTGTGTATATATGATGCTCTGCAGTGTGGGAAGGCGTCCGCGTTGACTTACTGTAGGTATGACTTAGATAAAGTTTCTAGTTATACATTAAATGTATTCGCAATTGCGAATATGGACAACGATGGAACCATTGTAACCACTAAGGCAAGGCCGTTGGCTTAGCTGCATGCGAAGGCCTCCATGAATAACGAGTGGTCTTAGAACAGTGAAACTCTGGAAACATCTGTAAGGACATGCAAAAGAGAAATAAACTATTGAAAGAAACACATTTTAATTTCACTTGAGAGGGTAGGTAACATTTGTTAACTGCGTACCCTGTTTACGTTTCAGATTATAAACATGCACCAGTGTGACGACAATCTGCGTCCTCGACAGTCTGGAACCGGACTAGAAATTGCACTACTGCTGCCCAAAACATCTAAGGAGGGATATTGGCTACCTCTCTCGCTATGCACATCTTCAATGGAAAGACGACAATGAGAATTTGTGCTGGGCCGAGACACGAACCCGGATTTCCCGCTCGCCGCTGTTTCGGCTATCCGTGGACGACTCACGGTCAGCCCAAACTTCATGTCGTCAGCCATGTTGTCCACAAACTGTACCCGTACATACATTATGTATATTCCCATACAGGTGAGATATTTTTTCTTGAAAGTCGCTTACCCGATGTCGCCGGATAAATGCGACAGTGCAGTGCCTGAATTACTCTGAATTATGTATTTATCTATTAATATTATGTATAATATCATCCCCCCCCCCCCCCCCCCCCCAAGAACCATGGACCTTGCCGTTGGTGGGGAGGCTTGCGTGCCTCAGCGATACAGATGGCCGTACCGTAGGTGCAACCACAACGGAGGGGTATCTGTTGAGAGGCCAGACAAACATGTGGTTCCTGAAGAGGGGCAGCAGCCTTTTCAGTAGTTGCAGGGGCAACAGTCTGGATGATTGACTGATCTGGCCTTGTAACATTAACCAAAACGGCCTTGCTGTGCTGGTACTGCGAACGGCTGAAAGCAAGGGGAAACTACAGCCGTAATTTCTTCCGAGGACATGCAGCTTTACTGTATGATTAAATGATGATGGGTAAAATATTCCGGAGGTACAATAGTCCCCCATTCGGATCTCCGGGCGGGGACTACTCAAGAGGACGTCGTTATCAGGAGAAAGAAAACTGGCATTCCACGGATCGGAGCGTGGAATGTCAGATTCCTTAATCGGGCAGGTAGGTTAGAAAATTTAAAAAGGGAAATGGATAGGTTAAAGTTAGATATAGTGGGAATTAGTGAAGTTCGGTGGCAGGAGGAACAAGACTTTTGGTCAGGTGAATACAGGGTTATAAATACAAAATCAAATAGGGGTAATGCAGGAGTAGGTTTAATAATGAATAAAAAAATAAGAGTGCGGGTAAGCTACTACAAACAGCATAGTGAACGCATTATTGTGGTCAAGATAGACATGAAGCCCATGCCTACTACAGTAGTACAAGTTTATATGCCAACTAGCTCTGCATATGATGAAGAAATTGATGAAATGTATGACGAGATAAAAGAAATTATTCAGGTAGTGAAGGGAGACGAAAATTTAATAGTCATGGGTGACTGGAATTCGTCAGTAGGAAAAGGGAGAGAAGGAAACATAGTAGGTGAATATGGATTGGGGGGAAGGAATGAAAGAGGAAGCCGCCTTGTAGAATTTTGCACAGAGCATAACTTAATCATAGCTAACACTTGGTTCAAGAATCATGAAAGAAGGTTGTACACCTGGAAGAAACCTGGAGATACTAAAAGGTATCAGATAGATTACATAATGGTAAGACAGAGATTTAGGAACCAGGTTTTACATTGTAAGACATTTCCAGGGGCAGATGTGGATTCTGACCACAATCTATTGGTTATGAACTACAGATTGAAACTGAAGAAACTGCAAAAAGGCGGGAATTTAAGGAGATGGGACTTGGATAAACTGAAAGAACCAGAGGTTGTACAGAGTTTCAGGGAGAGCACAAGGGAACAATTGACAGGAATGGGGGAAAGAAATACAGTAGAAGAAGAATGGGTAGCTCTGAGGGATGAAGTAGTGAAGGCAGCAGAGGATCAACTAGGTAAAAAGACGAGGGCTAATAGAAATCCTTGAGTAACAGAAGAAATATTGAATTTAATTGATGAAAGGAGAAAATATAAAAATGCAGTAAATGAAGCAGCCAAAAAGGAATACAAACGTCTCAAAAATGAGATCGACAGGAAGTGCAAAATGGCTAAGCAGGGATGGCTAGAGGACAAATGTAAGGATGTAGAGGCTTGTCTCACTAGGGGTAAGATAGACACTGCCTACAGGAAAATTAAAGAGACCTTTGGAGAGAAGAGAACCACTTGTATGAATATCAAGAGCTCAGATGGCAACCCAGTTCTAAGCAAAGAAGGGAAGGCAGAAAGGTGGAAGGAGTATATAAGGGGTTTATACAAGGGTGATGTACTTGAGGACAATATTATGTAAATGGAAGAGCATGTAGATGAAAATGAAATGGGAGATAAGATACTGCGTGAAGAGTTTGACAGAGCACTGAAAGACCTGAGTCGAAACAAGGCCCCGGGAGTAGACAACATTCCATTAGAACTACTGATGGCCTTGGGAGAGCCAGTCATGACAAAACTCTACCATCTGGTGAGCAAGATGCATGAGACAGGCGAAATACCCACAGACTTCAAGAAGAATATAATAATTCCAATCCCAAAGAAAGCAGGTGTTGACAGATGTGAAAATTACCGAACTATCAGTTTAATAAGTCACAGCTGCAAAATACTAACGCGAATTCTTTACAGACGAATGGAAAAACTGGTAGAAGCGGACCTCGGGGAAGATCAGTTTGGATTCCGTAGAAATGTTGGAACACGTGAGGCAATACTAACCTTACGACTTATCTTAGAAGAAAGATTAAGAAAAGGCAAACATACGTTTCTAGCATTTGTAGACTTAGAGAAAGCTTTTGACAACGTTAACTGGAATACTCTCTTTCAAATTCTGAAGGTGGCAGGGGTAAAATACAGGGAGCGAAAGGCTATTTACAATTTGTACAGAAACCAGATGGCAGTTATAAGAGTCGAGGGCCATGAAAGGGAAGCAGTGGTTGGGAAAGGAGTGAGACAGGGTTGTAGTCTCTCCCCGATGTTATTCAATCTGTATATTGAGCAAGCAGTAAAGTAAACAAAAGAAAATTTCGGAGTAGGTATTAAAATTCATGGAGAAGAAGTAAAAACTTTGAGGTTCGCCGATGACATTGTAATTCTGTCAGAGACAGCAAAGGACTTCGAAGAGCAGTTGAACGGAATGGACAGTGTCTTGAAAGGAGGGTATAAGATGAACATCAACAAAAGCAAAACGAGGATAATGGAATGTAGTCAAATTAAATCTGGTGATGCTGAGGGGATTAGATTAGGAAATGAGACACTTAAAGTAGTAAAGGAGTTTTGCTATTTATGGAGTAAAATAACTGATGATGGTCGAAGTAGAGAGGATATAAAATGTAGACTGGCAATGGCAAGGAAAGCGTTTCTGAAGAAGAGAAATTTGTTAACATCGAGTATAGATTTAAGTGTCAGGAAATCGTTTCTGAAAGTATTTGTATGAAGTGTAGCCATGTATGGAAGTGAAACATGGACGATAACCAGTTTGGACAAGAAGAGAATAGAAGCTTTCGAAATGTGGTGCTACAGAAGAATGCTGAAGATGAGGTGGGTAGATCACGTAACTAATGAGGAGGTATTGAATAGGATTGGGGAGAAGTTTGTGGCACAACTTGACTAGAAGAAGGGATCGGTTGGTAGGACATGTTTTGAGGCATCAAGGGATCACAAATTTAGCATTGGAGGGCAGCGTGGAGGGTAAAAATCGTAGAGGGAGACCAAGAGATGAATACACTAAGCAGATTCAGAAGGATGTAGGTTGCAGTAGGTACTGGGAGATGAAGAAGCTTGCACAGGATAGAGTAGCATGGAGAGCTGCATCAAACCAGTCTCAGGACTGAAGACCACGACAACAACATAATATCATCGATCGCTAACAGATCGAGACTGCTTGTGAACGGTAGTCTGTCAAACACCATCAGCATTCGCCACTCCGTTAGACAGGGATGCCAGTTACTGACAGCACTGCACGCTTTGTTGTGCGGTCTGCGACAACGCCTCACGGGTTTGTCTCTCGGTGGCTTCGTGTTTTGTTAACATTATTACTTATATAATAAAAACGCAGTCGTGACCTCATTTAAGCTGTTAATTTTTAATTTTTAGGTGACTGGTTTCGATCTTTGAAGATCGGTGGCGTGGCGCGTGTCGGTCCGTACAGGCGTGGAGAACACTTTTAGCAACGTTCTCCAAACCTGCTCCACGACACCGATTTCTAAAGCCGTCAAGGAATGGAGATCTGATGATGATCTCTTAGAAAATCTAATCTTAAATTTGATCACGATGGAATTTATTAGATAAGTTAACATTAAGAGAACCGGCATTGGAGGCTGACTGCAGAACGATTTTGCTCCTGCGACCGTACATTTCGCGGAAGGGCTACGAAGATAAGGTAAGAGAGACTAGGTCTCTTATGGACGCATATAGACAATGTTCTCTTTTTTCCGTCGCCCTGCTTGCGAGTGGAACAGGAAAGGAAGTGACTAGTAGTGCCGGAAGAGGGTACGCTCCGCCACGCGCCGTAAGGTGGCTTGCGCAGAATGTATGTAGATGTAGATGTAGATGTGGACACTTGTTACGAAACACGCTTCCCCGCCACCATTCCTCTAACGGAGCAAAGAAAACATTCTTCAGCTCTCTCTCTCTCTCTCGTACACACACAAGGTATAAACATCATGAATAGAAGTTAGTCATGAACATATAAAATGGTTCAAATGGTTCTGAGCACTATGGGACTCAACTTCTGAGGTCATCAGTCCCCTAGAATTTAGAACTACTTAAACCTAGCTAGCCTAAGGACATCACACACATCCACGCCCGAGGCAGGATTCGAACCTGCGACCGTAGCAGTCGTGCGGTTCCGGACTGTAGCGCCTAGAACCGCGCGGTCACCGCGTCCGGCCTTGAACATATACTTCGTTACGTTGGCAACAAGTAGCTAAACATGCCAAAGAAGAGGAAACACGTAATGGAGTTGCAATATTTACAATGTGAAAAGCAGTGGGCGACGAAATAGTTACATCGAGCGACCTCCAGACCACATGAGAAGAAACAAAGATCAGCAAATGGTAAATAATTACTTTTTTACATAAAAATCGCGACGTGAATTGTTTAATAATCTAAAACTAACCAAACTGTATCGTTAAAGAACCCGCTGGATGCCTTAGAACAAGAAAAACGCGAAACGCGTCCGGGATAAATTAAGTGGCAGCAGGAAAAGGCGGTTTTATTTGCTGCGGAGCATGGCCACGCAAACAAACTTGTTAAATGCTACACTCTTGGAAACTTGTTGCAGGCGTGGCTAACAATAAGCAGATGTCTGACAGGGGCGTGCCTCTATATGCTGAATGCTTGACGGCAGAGCTAACTTGTGAACACGTTGGTGTAATGTTCGGTACCAATCAGCAACGCGGAACTCTCACTGGAAGCGGTGCCCAGGCGGCCGCCCGCCTCTTCATGACACGGGCCTGGCGGTACTCCTCGGTCTGCGGCCTGGAGGTTCTCCACTGGCGGCGATGTTCAAAGCGCCGTCTCTGCCGGTATCGATGACCTTCGATACCACAATTACAGTTTTAGTCGCACTGGTTAATTTGTGGTTGATTTCGGCGGCTGACCCAATTTCGATTGCCACACGGTCTGTTTACTGTTCAAATCGCCACTGCCTACTCATTATGTACTATTGCTGCCCACTATGTTGCTGCATGATGATCTGGCTTTCCACGTCGCGACATCGAAAATGGAAGCAAGATACCTACAAACTGAAAATAGTGAAGCCTAGTGTCAGACATATTTATTAATGATTAAATAGCTCAGCATTTTTTTCCCAGCTACCGCCCGCCAGTGTCTTCTCACAGTCGATAAGATAAGGCTGACACCAACGAAAGATGCTAACATGAAAAAAAATGGAGAACTGTCGAACAAGTTTTATGCTCACCTATTATGTCGTGTCTAAAGAACGAAATAAACACACATAAAAATCAGCATGGATTCGGAGATCCCGCGAAACACATCTCCCTCTGTTCGCGCATGAGATACAGAGCGCCGTAGACACCTGCACCTACGATGCTGCCGCGTTCTTGGACTGCAGGCATTCGATAAAGTTCCGCCCTCTCGTTCAGAGAGTGAGAAATACGAGCACGCGCAGTATCTGACAAGGTTAGTCACTGGGTTCACGGCTTCCTCGTACAGGGGACTCGCGGTGCCCCACAGGGAGCGTTTCCGGACCACTATTGTTCACAATATTGATAAACTATCCAGTCAGTCTGTTGACAGATGGTGCTGTCTACAGGAAAGTTGCGACGCTACAGGAAGGAGGTACATTGCATAGATGACTGCTGCAGAGTCTGGCATCTGGCCCTGAACGTAAATTATTTTGTATCTACTGTGCATAAATCACCGTTCGATTAGATTGTTGGTCATAATTCACTGGCAACATCAAGCACCGTAAAATACACAGGAGGACCCGTCCGGACCGAACAACATAAAACAAACTGTAGGAAAAGCCGATGCCAGGCTGATAGACTCACTGGGAGATTGTTAAGGAACCGTAATTCGTCCAAAAAATGCTATGGTACCAGAAGTAGCCTCCGCCACAATCCGTAAGAGGACGTGCGACACAGATGAAAGCGTGTAAAATGGCGGCTTTTTTCTGACGCCTCAACGATAACCGTGGGAAATAATTTAAAGAGATTACGAAAAATATTCAATTTGGCGTTGCTGACCATTGACCAAATAGTTACAACAGTACAAAGCCGACGTAAATTCAGATTCAACAGTGGAACACCAAATTGAATTTTTACCTACAAATGTAAGTTCTTAATTTAAAGTAAGTACAGAAAGTTACAATCCTTTTTTCCTCCGTGGGCTGGTTTCATAAGAGTACTTGGGTCACAAAAAGCTATATAGTCGAGATGCATATATCAGGTAGTTTTAAATACAGGGTGATCAAAAAGTCAGTATAAATTTGAAAAGTTAATAAACCACGGAATAATGTAGATAGTGAGGTAAAAATTGACACACACGCTTGGAATGACGTGGGGTTTTATTAGAACAAAAAAAAAAAAAAAAAGGAAAAGTTCACAAAATGTCCGACAGATGGCGAGTGAAAGATCTCTTGCGCGCGTCGTTTGGTGATGATCGTGTGCTCACCCGCCACTTTCGTCATGCTTGGCCTCCCAGGTCCCCAGACCTCAATCCGTACGATTATTGGCTTTGGGGTCACCTGAAGTCGCAAGTGTATCGCGATCGACCGACATCTCTAGGGATGCTGAAAGACAACATCCGACGCCAATGCCTCTCCGTAACTCCGTACATGCTTCACAGTGCTGTTCACAACATTATTCCTCGACTAGAGCTATTTTGAGGAATGATGGCGGACATATTGAGCATTTCCTGTAAAGAACATCATCTTTGCTTTGTCTTACTTTGTTATGCTAATTATTGCTATTCTGATCAGATGAAGCGCCATATGTCGGACATTTTTTGAACTTTTGTATGTTTTTGGTTCTAATAAAACCCCGTGTCATTCCAAGCATGTGTGTCAATTTGTACCTCGCTATTTACATTATTCCGTGATTTATTCAGTTTTCAAATTTATACTGATTTTTTGATCACCCGGTATTTCACAATCAGACTGTCATTATTTGCACTGAACCGGTAAAGTAAGGAGGAAACCCTTGTGGTTGTGGGAAAACAGCTTGCGACCAGCATTTGGTGTGCGCCTCTCTATTTACTGCACGCCAGTGTTAAGTGATTCAAATCTGCCTCGGGAATTTGATCCTCAATGCAGTGCCCAGAAATCAGAATTTTAATCGATGTAGCATGCGCTTCCCGGCCTCATTCGAGTGACGGATGCCACATTGCATGTACTGAGGTTCACACAGTCGAACCACGGTCGAGGAGGGATGTCCGGCTGTGTGGCCGCCCTGCCCTGCCGGGATACGCGCCATCCACCGTCCCAGTCGTGGTAAGCGGCTTCACTGCTCGCAGGTTGGAGACCAGCACGACGCTTTGGCGTCAGGTGGAATTCTCCTTCAGTAACTATTTCGTTATGGAAAGTTCTATGATGTCGTTTCATGTGTGTCAGGTGGACGTCTACTTTTTTTCTTCCTTTTTTGTTATGTGTCCAATACATCCAAAACACATCTACTAGTCAGCTTGTCGGATCTCGTGATTCCTGCATAACGCTTTGAGAGTGAGCATCAACATGAACTTCAGTGCCCGTGTGCCACAACAAATGTGGCCAGTAACTACGCAGTACGGACGGAACTTTCAAGTGGAAGTGCAGCCATGCTACAGGTGCCATTAGAAGGCCTGGAACAAGCGTGTCCCAATTCTGCTTCTGTTCTAGAGCCGCCTCTGGACCGTCAGAAGCCGGTGCGACCGAGAGAAGGACGGGCGCCCGCTAGCTAGCCACCAGATGCGTGGCCGCCTCCGTCCAGCCATGATTACTCACACCACTCTGCCGGGCCTACGTCTTAATTAACAGCGGCTGCCACCCCTGAAAAACCTCTCTGCGCCCAGCGTCGCGCCGTGAATCAGTGTCGCTTTGAAACATGATGGCGGACAGAGAAAGGAGCAGTCTGTTGTGAAACACTCGTCCGCTTCAGATTTGCTTACCAATATAAATGACAAGCTTTCCCTTGGCTGTCGTAACAGACATCAACTTCACACTAATTAATTCCGACGCTGACTTCGCATGGAAAGAAGCATAAACATCACTGAACCCTTACAAGCAAGACAACTCATATTTACAGAGCCTAGGAGAACTTCAGAATGAGTACAAGACAATGGAAATTAATGAAATTAGATGATTTTTTTCCACTGTGGATGACGCAATGCTGCGACTTTGTTGTACATTACTGTGGAAGAATACAGCAGCAACCAGTCGCTATTTCTATTATCAAATTTATTTTATTGTCTTTTTAGGGTACGGATATTTTCACACCCATTTACGGAACGCTACCACTTAACGTCATCACAGAAAACAATTAGTAGGCCCAATACTTATTCTTAACACTCGCATTTTTGTACTTCTTTTCATAAATATGACCACCGAAGTACGACAACGTTTCATAAAAACTGTTACCACCTCTTTTACACATTAAGTTACAGCACACTCACACATATATTTGGCAGGAACCAGAACTCAGAATCGATTTTTTACCTTATCGACTACCGCAAATTTGCCCATCGATTGCATACACTCTTGTGCAGTATTCCATCTACTATATTCGAATCTATACACATATTACGTACATTATTTTATAGGCTATGGTAAATATTAATCGTTAACTGCTATCACGAGATCATTCGTTGTTGTCGAGAGGCCGTAGTTTGATGCAGCTCTCCATGCTACTTCTATCCTGTACTAGTCTCTTCATCTCCGAGAAACCACTGCAACCTGAATCTGCTTCCTCTATTCATCTCTCTCTGCAGATTTTTATTTCTTGCACTTCCGTCCAACACCAAATGTTTTAAAAATTATTAATGGGTTTTGGGAATGCCAAACTGATGATTCCTTGGTTTCTCAGAATGTGACTTGTCAGCCTAGCTCTTCTTTTACTGAAATTATGCCACAAATTTCTTTCCACTCCAGTTCTACCCAGTACCTCCTCATTAGCAGCCCGATCTATCCGTCTAACGTCTAGCATTCTTTTGCGTCACATCTCAAAAGCTTCCACTCTATTCCCGTCTGAAATGGCTACCGTGCCCGCGGCCACTTTCGTACAGGGCCACACTCCAGGCAAATGCTTCCAGTAAAAGCTTTCTAACAATTAATTTTGTATTCGCTCTTAAAAAATGCCTCGTCTTCAACAACGCTTCTCTTAACATTGCCTGTCTACATTTTATATCCTCTCTAGGTCGACCATGATCATTTATTCTACTGCCAAAACAGCAATACTCGTCTAGCACTTTTAGTGTCTGATTTCCTAATACAATTCCCACAGCATCTTCTATCCTCGTTTGAAGACACTGCCCGTTCCGTTGAATTCCACTTTCAAATCCTCTGCTGTCTCTGACAGAATTTCAGCATCATCCACAAACAGCGAAGCTTTTATTTCTTCTTCCTAAGCTATAATTGCTCCTCCAAAATTTTCTTTGGTTTCCTTTGCTGCTTGGTATATGAACAGGATGACTACGTATCTCCTAAGATAAGTCGAAGGTCAGTATTGCCTCGCATGTTACTACTTTTCTCCCGAATCCAAACTGTTCTTCCTCGAGGTTATCTTCTACCAGAATTTTTATTCTTCTGCATATAATTCGTATCAGTATTTTGCGATAATGAGTTATTAAACTGATAGTTCGATAACACTATGTCGTCGAGACCAGAATCAAGTCCAAATCCAAAGACGGTTTATTACTGTCCGATCGGCCAGCCAGAAGGGAACTGAACTGAAATCTAGGATTGAGAGGGCAGCTATTTATTCTTTTTTTTCCGTGGCACCAGTCTTCTGAGTGTTTTGATGCGGCCCGCCCATGACCCACTCTCCTCCGCCAACCTTTCCATATCAAAGTAGCAGTTCCGACATACGTCCTCGCCGGCCGAAGTGCCCGTGCTGTTAAAGGCGCTACAGTCTGGAACCGCAAGACCGCTACGGTCGCAGGTTCGAATCCTGCCTCGGGCATGGATGTTTGTGATGTCCTTAGGTTCGTTAGGTTTAACTAGTTCTAAGTTCTAGGGGACTTATGACCTCATCAGTTGAGTCCCATAGTGCTCAGAGCCATTTGAACCATTTGAACATACGTCCTCAGTTATTAGCTGGATGATGTACTCCAGTCTCTGTCTTCTTTTACAGTTTCCAAAGTCTACGGCTCCCTCTAGTACCATGGAAGTTATTCCCTGGTGTCTATGACCCTGCCCCTTCGTCTTGTCAGTGTTCTGTTATTATGTCGAACTATTAAATGCTAAGTAAATATATAAAAAACAAACTCACCCGAAAAATAATTACATAAATTACAATACTTTCACATTTCAGTCTTTTGTACGGAAGCCTGCAGAAAAATATTCAACGAGTTATTGCTTAGATGATAGTTTTGTAGAATTCACATTACATTCTCTCTCTTTTTTTTCCCTTGAGACGTGATGTCAATATACTATCATAAGCTTTACATATTGGAATGTTGAGAAAATTCGCGCATGTAAGCGTGTATTTAGGATGGCGAGTTACTTTCCCGCATTCATCCCACGAGTATGCCACGTACTGTAAGTTCTCAGTTACTTTAAAACATAATACGAATTATGTGTGCCATGATCCACGTTTTTGTGTGTCGCTTTGCTTTGTGAAACGTTTTCCATTCGGGTACCATAGCGTTAGGGTCCTGTACAGTGTGTATGTCCGTTCTATTGATCAGCCGAATCACGCCCCTTGCTGTGTGCCATATCTCGAGAAATTCCGGGCACTCAAAACGATGTTGGATTGTGTTCTCCGAATGACAGCTTCCACGTGCGGCTGAGGGTTGTTAACTGGACGGGGTGAACGCTGCCGTTCACCCCGGTTGCCTGGTTACCGCTTTGTACCTAGTCCATGTGCTGCCTTCTGGTATTACTTTCGTCGCTAAATTTTCCCACACGAAGGGCGACCGCCCTGAGCTCGTGGCTGCGCGCCAGGTACGCTAAACGACAACTTTCTCTGTTTACATTTTTGGATATTCTCTTAATAACTGGTGTTTCTCTAGCAGGTGAGCTCACTCGTTAGACTCGGAATGGATCCGAACCATTACACACTGCTCCCACATCCACGGTCATCCGGTGACGTTTACGGCTCACGCTTTCGTCTGCGGACGCTGACAGGCGTTAATCGCTGCAGGCGCGGAATAATTTGTTTACTTAAATGGGCGTGTCACTGAAGCTACGGTTTGCATAGTACTTTTCTAATCATAAACCAGCAAGCCATAAATACGAATTTCCTGCTTTATACAAAAACGACGGCGAGGAAGAAAACAAGGCAACACACAGTTGTGTACACAATTTTCGCTTAAAATTATGTGTAAAGAGAAAGAAATACAAGAGAAACAATTCGTGTAATGGTTTAAATGCTCTGCTGTGGTTGTTAAAGCTGTCTAAGAGAAAGAAAACGAAATCGCACATTTTCACAGTATATCACAACAGTTTTACTTTCATGCAGTCGGTTTTTAACAGCAACTCTACTTATTACGGTGTAATAAAAACATATTGTTCATGTGTGACTCAATGTTAGTTACTGTTTAGTTACATTTTGGTGTAGGAAATGAAGTATCTTTCGAGATTTTTCGAAACAATATTTCCCCTTTATATGTTATGTAGTTATTTACATATTGTATACGGTAAAACATATATCCTTTGTCCGTCCGAATGTTCTTTAGTGTATCATGTAAAAACTAGAACTAAATCGGTCAAGAACTTTTCGAGATTTTTGGTAATAACGTTTCCCATTTTTATATTATGTATGTGTTTGTGTATTATATGTATTAAAACATATATAGCCTACGTCCGTCCGGATGTTCAGTAGTTTATTGTGTAAAAATCTGAAGCAAAGCGGTGAGGTACATTTTCTTCCTGTAAGTACGAGGAATGTTTCCTGAAAGTTTGGCCACACCTTTCTGTTACGTCTGATTTTTCATTTTCATCTGAAGCTATGTCATCGTCAGTGACACTATTGTTCTCTTGGTGTCTATCCAGTGGAACATCAACATCTTCTGTAGAGTCTAAATCTTTTTCCTCTTTGTCTCTACTTCTGATCGTTCGGAAACGGGGCAGAAGTTAAATATTCCGACTAGACTGTAAATACTCAAGAAGAATGTTACGTGTTCACTACTGAGTTAATAGAAATAACATAAGTATTAACTAAAATTATAATTTACGTTTATCACAGTATACTGACCTACACATTAGGTGTCTAGTTTTTGTGCTGATCGATGACTGTCGTACTATTCTAAACTTTTCGCTCATAACTTTTAGCTAAAAAAAATTAAATGTCGTCTTTTTCGGAGTGCACTCAGCCGCGTGATGCCAACTGAGGAGCTAGTCGGCCGATTAGTAGCGGCTTCGGTCAAGAATACCATCATAATGACCGGGAGAGCAGTGTGCTGACCGCACGCCCCTCCTATCCGCATCCTCCTCTGAGGATGACACGGCGGTCGGATGGTCCCGCTAGGCCACTCCTGGCCTGAAGACGGAGTGCTTCAAATGAGCGTGGAAGACGCAGGGTAAAAATAAAAAAAAAAAAAAAAAATCTGTTCGATCTGTATTTCCTTTTCCACGCATAGAGGCGAGTTCAGAGTGGTTCTAAAACCTACCGCCAGGAAGTCAACTGGTTAATGCTGACGATGCAGCCAGGTAGCCAGGTAGGGAGTGTGACGCCGACTGCTGCACGTGGAAGCAGACGAGACAGCCGCCCCTCGGCGTCACAGAGGCGGCGGCCGCCGCGGTGTCGCCGTGCCCCGCTGCACAGCAGCCGCACACTACACGTCCCGTGCCGCTGCCGCTGCCGCATTCCCGCGGCCGGGCCGCCTGCCAGCAGCTCACCCAGCGCGTGCCGTGCCGTGCCCTGGTGTGCCTGGGCGCGCCCTGCGCTGCTCTGCTGTGGACGCCGCCACCTGCGCTATCGGCCACACCTGCCTGCCGAGTCCTCCACGGCGTCTAATCGCGGACGTGTCCAGCTCGCGGCCGGTGCCCGCCCGCTGTTAAGGTTCCGCACGGCACCGACACACGCGCTCCGCCCTGCTGCATCGCGCCGTGACAAACCCGGCGTCCACTATCTCTTCGTCAGCCGTCAGGGGCATCACCCGACATCAAAACAAACTCCGTACATCCGTCGTGGCACGGAGAGCTGCGGCTGTATCTTTTTGCAGTACTGACCACACCACCGGCTGTTTTACGATTATTTGCAACAGACTCTTACGTCACACTATGGTATCTTCACTCCCCTTCTTAAACGCACTGCTTGTGCAGCTCCGACAACCAGTGCGCCTCATAAGAGGCCTCAAGATGCCGTACAGTAACACCAAAGTCTGTTGCAAATAAAATACAACCTACCAATAAAGCTAAACTATTGCGTAAAGAAAAAGAAAAACAGCCCCATTCCACCTTCGACGATGAACTAACTTTTTTGTACTCACCATTACTCAGAAAAATGGTTTCATCCACTGGGAAGTAGCTAGGTAGAACCGGGGAGGTGAAATAAATTTTCAAGACTAGTATTTTCCGGGTAGAGAAGGAGATATAATGGCCTACACTCTCTACTCACTGGCCTTTCTGCCAATGTCCTCCATTAAACACCAAACATTTCGACAGTGTCTCGTCCAACTGACGGTAATCCGTCGATCGGATGCAGCTTACTCAACGGAAACCAAACGAGGTCGATCAGCGAAATGAATTAGTGTAGTCGCAATTTTTTTTTATATAGTGGTAATAGAAAGTGCCATGAACAACACAACATAGCCGCGCGGGATTAGCCCAGCGGTCTAAGGCGCTGCAGTCATGGACTGTGCGGCTAACCCCGGCGGAGGTTCGAGTCCTCCTTCGGGCATGGGTGTGTGTTTGTCCTTAGGATAATTTAGGTTAAATACTGTGTAAGCTTAGGGACTGATGACCTTACCAGTTAAGTCCCATAAGATTTCAGACGCATTTTTCAACAACACAACATACTCAAACCCTGACCGTTATGGTGTGAGGTTGGTGGGGTCGTCGGTGTGTTAAGGTGATCTTTTAACGTCTAGCGAAAATGTTTCCCGGTACAAAATCAAACTAGGTTAAATTTCCTAAAAAAACGCTCATACATTTTCCCTCTGGCACTACTATTTTCCGCGTCGCAGGGGATGAAAAGATCCCAGATTATTAAAAATAGTGTTTTAATGGTATAAAAATCAGTATCTGTTACTAAATGAAGTGGCTTAAGAACAAATGTTAAATGTAAACTCAAAAGTGAACAGGTGAATTCGCACTCTGTGCACCGCACTACGTCACAACAGGCCCAGAGTTACTCCGGCCCTCAGCAGCGCGCCTCGTCAATCACCGGCGACACGGTGCACACACACACACATTCCCCAGCGGTGCTCTGTGCATTCCGCAAAATGCCACTACACTACATCGAGTGCAGGAATGAGTTACTAATGGTTCTAAAGCAAGAAACGTATATAGGCAGAAGCTACATAAATTTCTGCTACGTAAATTTCTATACGGCCAGGTGGGATTCTTACTGATCCTATACGGCAGCTGTAGTGTTCTTCCCCCACCGCGGCCGCTGCTCGCCTCTCTATTTACGGACAGACTACACCATCCCAGCATTCGCTGTTCACTTCTCTCAGCAGACAAAATAGCTCCACTGACATCGTATATATATATAGTGGAGTTCTTTTCTGTTTTTGTAGGCTGTTAAGTGAGCTTTTATGTAAAATACATTCCTGTAAGCAATGGCTGAGACCTTCTTACTCTGAGTGATCCTGTCGCTGACTTTAGAAGTGTTGATGAGGAACCGACTGGATTGGAAAATGGGGTACTTTGCTGCTATCTATTACCGAAAGCATATTGTAAAGGACTGTAATTGTGCTGTAGTCAAATTGTGGTGAATCAATCAATGATCAGAAAGCTACTGCAGTTTTGACACCATTAACTGTATTAACTGCATAGATCCCTTGAACTCAAGAACCGCTGGCTCTTGTGAAGTTGGCTGCACCGTCTCGAGCCACTTACCACAAAAAATGGTTCAAATGGCACTGAGCACTATGGGACTTAACTTCTGAGGGCATCAGTCGCCTAGAACTTAGAACAACTTAAACCTAACTAACCTAAGGACAGCACACACATCCATGCCCGAGGCAGGATTCGAACCTGCGACCGTAGCGGTCGCGCGGTTCGAGACAGTAGCGCCTAGAACCGCTTGGCCACCCCGGCCGGCCACTTACCACACCTCCACAGTGTAACTTGCAATGTGGGTATTAATATGTCTGATGGACTAGGACTTATCACGTTCCAATCTACGACAGTAATCTGCCGTAATACATTGTTTGAAATATGCCGAAATATCTCAAGTTCCATAGCACCTGGGTAACCTAGTTATGCTACAGAGCGAGCCAGTTTAAGCCCCTGGCGTGTTCAGGTGTTGGCAGGCCAGTCAGTCAGAGTGGACACAATGACATTGTCCAACACATACTGGCAGCGTATTACACTTGTGGCACGTTCCTCTGTGTGGTAGACAATTGGCAACCGCAGCTGTTGAGCATTTTACATAATACAGGGTTATTACAAATGATTGAAGCGATTTCACAGCTCTACAATAACTTTATCATCTCAGATATTTTCACAATGCTTTGCACACACATACAAAAACTCAAAACGTTTTTTTAGGCATTCACAAATGTTCGATATGTGCCCCTTTAGTGATTCGGCAGACATCAAGCCCATAATCAAGTTCCTCCCACACTCGGCGCAGCATGTCCCCATCAATGAGTTCAAAAGCATCGTTGATGCGAGCTCGTAGTTCTGGCACGTTTCTTGGTAGAGGAGGTTTAAACACTGAATCTTTCACATAACCCCACAGAAAGAAATCGCATGGGGTTAAGCCGGGAGAGCGTGGAGGCCATGACATGAATTGCTGATCATGATCTCCACCACGACCGATCCATCGGTTTTCCAATCTCCTGTTTAAGAAATGCCGAACATCATGATGGAAGTGCGGTGGAGCACCATCCTGTTGAAAGATGAAGTCGGCGCTGTCGGTCTCCAGTTGTGGCATGAGCCAATTTTCCAGCATGTCCAGATACACGTGTCCTGCAACGTTTTTTTCGCAGAAGAAAAAGGGGCCGTAAACTTTAAACCGTGAGATTGCACAAAACACGTTAACTTTTGGTGAATTGCGAATTTGCTGCACGAATGCGTGAGGATTCTCTACCGCCCAGATTCGCACATTGTGTCTGTTCACTTCGCTATTAAGAAAAAATGTTGCTTCATCACTGAAAACAAGTTTCGCACTGAACGCATCCTCTTCCATGAGCTGTTGCAACCGCGCCGAAAATTCAAAGCGTTTGACTTTGTCATCAGGTGTCAGGGCTTGTAGCAATTGTGAACGGTAAGGCTTCTGCTTTGGCCTTTTCCGTAAGATTTTCCAACCCGTCGGCTGTGGTACGTTTAGCTCCCTGCTTGCTTTATTCGTCGACTTCCGCGGGCTACGCGTGAAACTTGCCCGCACGCGTTCAACCGTTTCTTCGCTCACTGCAGGCCGACCCGTTGATTTCCCCTTACAGAGGCATCCAGAAGCTTTAAACTGCGCATACCATCGCCGAATGGAGTTAGCAGTTGGTGGATCTTTGTTGAACTTCGTCCTGAAATGTCGTTGCACTGTTATGACTGACTGATGTGAGTGCATTTCATGCACGACATACGCTTTCTCGGCTCCTGTCACCATTTTGTCTCACTGTGCTCTCGAGCGCTCTGGCGGCAGAAACCTGAAGTGCGGCTTGAGCCGAACAAAACTTTATGAGTTTTTCTACGTATCTGTAGTGCGTCGTGACCATATGTCAATGAATGGAGCTACAGTGAATTTATGAAATCGCTTCAATCATTTGTAATAGCCCTGTAGCTCACTTAAACAGCTGCACATAAACGCTGACTTCAGAAACTGAAAATAACTCCATTACGTAAACACGTGCTCAGTGAAGTTCTAGGGAGGTAGAGTCTGTCTGCCCGCAGCACCCCCTGTTGAGGAAGTCGCCTTTTGGCGGAACAACGCTACAACTGCCGTACAGGACGACTAAAAATCAGTTTCCGCTCATTCCGGGGGTTGGAATAACAGTGAAACACAGTATACTTGGTTCTTGTGGCATATTGGGCTAGACGGAGTGGGGAATCACCTGTTCGATCTTGCATTTACATTCTATATTTGTTCTTACCCTACTTCATTTAACAGTAAACATTAATTTTATACCATCAGAGCATTGTTTTTAATTATCTGCCGTTTTTCCGTCCCAAGCAAAGCAGGAACTATTAGTCCTAGACAAAAAATGAATAGGACTTTTTTCTAGGAAATTTAATGTACTTAAAGTTAGTGCTGGGGATCATTTTCGCTAGAAACTGCGGTTTTCGAATTCTTCAAGAAAAACACAAAAATGTGACCTATAAATGTGCTCCCCCCGCCCCCATTCCAACGCTCACACTCCACCGGTCAGGGTTTTTAGTATGTTGTTTACAACACTTCCCCCCAACACAGTACAAAAATTTGCGACTACACGAATTTTCCCCCCTACGTTTCCTTCGTTGACTAAAGTAATGGGAACGTTAAGCCCAACGGTCCCCTTGGTGTTATGGGAGAGAGGTAGGCTCTTAGCCGTATCCGCAATGAGACCCACGTGGCAGCATACTATACGCCCCACCCACACGACACTTCACACCTCGTCAAGCAAGCTGGTCCGACGCTACATCCGCCCAAGTCAGTGGTGGGCGCTGCCCTGTGCGGGGTGACGTGTAGGTGACGGACAATGGGCAGCAGGTAGCCGCCAGCTATAACGGCATACTCGGCCAGCGCCCTGCGGCGTAACACCAGGGAAGGGCTGAAGGGAGATTGAAGGCTGCCGCTGTCGGTCGCCCGTCGTAGCGCCACCACGGTCAAACAGCTGTACACTCTGATGGCATCCGAGTCAGTATGCAGCTCACGACGTTAATTCTTGCTCTTCCGGTAACAGAAACTTTTACATTTCCGGCCTCGGACGAGAACGGAAGGCAGCAACAAACTACCTCCATTGCCCACGATGACAGTGGGTACTCCCGCATCCGCCCCAACACCACAGGTGTACCGCAGGGATCAATATCAGGTAACTGTTGTTCTTGTTACACCAGGTGCGCAAAATACAACTGCTCCGGAAAACACCTTATGCACCTCACGGTAGGCAACCCAACTTACATCATCTGTCCCGCGCGCCGGTGATGTGCTTCGGTTGCCTGTGTTATGAAAACACAAAACTGGAAGTTTACCGGGTATTAACATTTTAATTGATAGAAACTTTCAATAAATAATGGAAATCAATAAAATCTTTAAGCGAATAAAGAAAAAAAAGGTGAAGACAAACTCAAAATACTACTAATTTCATCATTATTACAAAAATAAAAAATGAAATCTTAAGCTGGCCGCGGTGGCGAGCGGTTCTAGGCGCTTTAGTCCGGAATCGTGCGACTGGTACGGTCGGAGGTTCGAATCCTGCGTCGGGCATGGATGTGTGTGATGTCCTTTGGTTAGTTAGCTTTAAGCAGTTCTAAGTTCCAGGGGACTGATGACCTCAGATGTTAAGTCGCATAGTGCTCAGAGCCACTTGAACTTAACAAAAACCTAGATGATTAAAAATTAAATGCCTGAAGTATTTGCTAAACCAGTTTTATTTTGTCAACCCTGCAGACATTACACAGAGAAGAGACGAGACCTACCTGCACTAGACGACGTGAGGCAGACAATAAGAAACAAAGTAAATGGGACAGACTAAACAGAGTTGATGATGGCGTTTCGCATACACTACACGAAATATGTGTCGGACACAGGGTCCACACCAAACACTTCGGAACACGAGCCGCGGCAGGCCTCTGACGCAGACACGAGCACAGACCGGACCGGGCAACGAACGACGCACACGCCGAAACGGGCGCGATCGGCTGTCGCAGAGCAAGTGACCGACGTGAGATGCCAAGAGTGGAGCAGGTGTAATCTGGCGAAAGAGCTTAAAAGTAGCACAAAATATCTGTACACCACTTTTTTATGTAAAACAGAATTAGTCAGGTCCGGTAATCAACACCAGAAAGGCATAGAAAATCTGCTATTAAAATAAGCGGTAGCCTATGATTACAGAGTAGAATACTGACTGTAAAAGTGTAAGAACAGTCTCCCTCACAATTAGTTTAATTTAGCATACAGGTGGTAGAGTATCGCCTTCACAGGGAAAGTTTTTAGGTATACTGTATATTGAAGTACAAGTGACATGTATTCCACAGATGTGAGGCTCGAAGTTCTTTTGAGATTCTCATCTCCAGTAGGGTTCGGTGGTTGCCCATCCGGTGTTTTCTTGAATCTTCTTTGTTTTCCCTCCTTCTACATCTACATCTACATCTACATCCATAGTCCGGAAGCCACCTGACGATGGGAAGGATTGTCGGTATGCCTCTGTGCGGGCTCTAATCTCTCTGATTTTATCCTCATGGTCTCTTCGCGACATATACGTAGGACGGAGCAATATACTGCTTGATTCCTCGGTGAAGGTATGTTCACGAACAAAAGCCCGTACCGAGCTACTGAGCGTCTCTCCTGCAGAGTCTTCCACTGGAGTTCATCTATCATCTCCGTAACGCTTTCGCGATTACTAAATGATCCTGTAACGAAGGTCTCCGTTGGATATTCTCTATCTGTTCTATCAACCCTATCTGGTACGGATCCCACACTGGTCAGCTGTATTCAAGCAGTGGGCGAACAAGTGTACTGTAGCCTACTTCCTTTGTTTTCGGATTGCATTTCCTTAGGATTCTTCCAATGAATCTGAGTCTGGTATCTGCTTTACCGACGATCAACTTTATATGATCATTCCATTTTAAATCACTCCTAATGCGTAGTCCCAGATAATTTATGGAATTAACTGCTTCCAGTTGCTGACCTGCTATATTGTAGCTAAATGATGAGGGATCTTCCTTTCTATGTATACGCAGCACATTACACTTGTCTACATTGAGATTCAATTGCCATTCCCTGCACCATGCGTCAATTCGCTGCAGATCCTCCTGTATTTCAGAACAATTTTCCATTGTTACAACCTCTCGATATACCACAGCATCATCGGCAAAAAGCCTCAGTGAACTTCCGATATCATCCACCAGGTCATTTATGTATATTGTGAACAGCAACGGTCCTATGACACTCCCCTGCGGCACACCTAAAATCACTCTTACTTCGGAAGACTTCTCTCCATTGAGAATGACATGCTGTATTCTGTTATGTAGGAACTCTTCAATCCAATCACACAATTGTTCTGATAGTCCATATGCTCTTACTTTGTTCATTTCATTAAACGACTGTGGGGAACTTGCGGAAGTCAAGAAACACGGCATCTACTGGGAACCCGAGGCTATGGCTATCTGAGTCTCGTGAACGAATAGCGCGAGCTGGGTTTCACACGATCGTCTTAACATCGAGTTGTTCAATTTTCCTTCTCCCTTTAACAGGCGGCAGGTCAGCCGGCAGAGTCTGCAGCGAGAGGTGAGTTGTCCGCGTGCCACACACAGACAGGGCGAGATGGCGCGGTGGGGTCGCTGCGACCGTGTGTGTGGTGCGCTCCTGATGAGCCGGCCAGCCGACAAGTGGCTGGGAAGGCCGGCCGCGCAGCTTCTCAGCGCTGGCCGGGTCCTGCTCCCAGGGCACCACAGCGGGCTCAGCAGGGAGGCCGCGCCCCCCTCTCCCCCTGACCCTTTGTCTCTCTCTCGTACTCGCAACAGTCTACTGTCAAATACGTCGTAGAACGTGGTGGCCAGTGGGACAAAACGGACCGGAGACAGAACCGTCCTGCGGGGGCAAGTACGTACGTAATAAGGCCTCGGCGCGTCGTAAGTGATGTAGTTTGTCTGTAAACTCAAGAGCGAGCAGCGGTTTTGCCGGGGGGGGGGAAGTGGCCTCTCCCGGAAAACGCTGCCACCGGCCTTCAGGGGCACCCAAAATCTGTTGCCCATTGTTGGTCTAGCGGTGTAGATCGGAGTGCATTGATATATGTCGGATGTACTTAGATATCCGGAAGTGATGAATAATCGTCTAGCATTGCAAGACAATGTGCAGAATATGAAGAAGTGCAGGTATTTGCGGAGTAACTAGCGTTCGATCGTCTCTAATGTTATTACAGCGTATATTAAAGACGCGGCCCAAAAAGAACTATTGGCTATATTACCAGTCCCAATTAAACGGCTGCAATCTATGCAAACGTCAGCCTCACCCAATGGGACACATAAGTAAGGAATGGAAAAATAAGCCGCATGGTTTACTGCAATCGCTACGAAGGAAAACTAATAATTTTGCGAGGAAACCCATCGGCATAGACAGTTTCAAAATCACGTAAAACCTTTGATGCTTATGGAACACAAAATCTGTATCTCGGTCACTATTCACCTGATTCTATGTGATATTGCTTAAAACATGTGCGCCAAAGCTATTCCAAACACTGCTGAAATTTCCCTCGGAACATGTACACCAATTCTGGACTTCTAAGCAAAAAGCCTGACATTCGAGATGCTTTCACAAATTCATTTTTATTTTTTGGTAAGAACTTTATTTGTTAATCTACAGCAATGTTATCCTCTTCAAAATGTTCCCGAATACATATTATGCACTTATGCCAGTGCTTTTTCCAATTCCCGAAACACTTTAGGAGCTGTTTCTTCGGGATAGTTTATAGGTCTGTTAACTGTGCATTTTTAATCTCATGCATGCTTGTAAAACCGCTGTCCTTTAAGGCCTGCTTTGAAATGTTTATACCACTTGCCTGGGTAAATGGTTCAAATGACTCTGAGCACTATGGGACTTAACATCTATGGTCATCAGTCCCCTAGAAATACTTAAACCTAACTAACCTAAGGACATCACACAACACCCAGTCATCACGAGGCAGAAAAATCCCTGACCCCGCCGGGAATCGAACCCGGGAACCCGGGCGTGGGAAGCGAGAACGCTACCGTACGACCACGAGCTGCCGACCACTTTCCTGCCCTTGGTTCACTAATAACAGTCTCACCAAAAGCAATATTTACCATTTCTAAAAATTTCATATACTTTATTCCATTCTTATAACAAAAATTAATACAGCTCCACTAATTTCTTTTTATACAAAACAAATAATCGTTGATTCTACCGAAAAGACATGTAACCTTTCTGACAACTGACAACAGAGTAAATACCCAATATGCATAACATGGTACACTTACTTTTGAGGCATGTTTACAAATACAGTGACAAAAAAGTGGTGCAAATCGGACTAATACAACACACAAAATTATAAATTTCTGCTTACTTTTTAAACACTCTTGGTGTTGCAAGAATTGTTAACTTTCAATGCAGTCCTTCAAAGAAAACTTTTATCTTTTAGTAGAAACACAAAATGAGAACAAGCCTTAAATTCTACAGACTGATTGCATTATATGGGGTTCGTTTTACGAATAGCAATAGAGGAACATACATTCTACGTTTTAGTAGAATTCTGACTTTCGTTCTTATGTTAATAATATTTACTCTATAATGTTGTGTTTCGGAAGAAGCTACCGTTTTTTGTACTCCTTATGCTCTTAACGCATTTCTCTAAAAATAAAGGCAGCCGCGACGTATCGGTACACGGCGTCGCCACAGATTTAAAGCTCGCGCCGCGGCAGGGCCGGTACTGTGTTGTGAAACAGCCTGTAGAAGCGCCTTGTGACGTAGCTCGGTTGGCAGAGTGGGGACTCACTCGCTCGCTCTTCAGTTTACCGACAGGCCGTATGGTGGCAGCCGTGGTGCGGAATGATCCACGCGGTCGTGTGGCTCAGGCCACGGTGGCGGGCCGGGCCACCAGGCTGGTGATTACCGAAGACCTTCTCCGCCTCCACTGTCAGCTCGGCGCCGACCCCCTCGGCACGCCCACGGCACCCTGTATGCGGCTTACCCTGTCAGAGACCCTTCCCGGCAGTCTGTGCCGCTTTTCTGCATTACTGTACTGGCAATCCACTTTCTTCCGCTGTTACCGTAGGACCTTGTAGGGGTTTCATGGAGGAGAACATTTCTTGTCGTTAAAAATATTCTTTTCGACGTTCTGTATTTTTTATAGCTACGGAAACCTAGAGAGACTCTCTCAGTTTTGTTGCTGCAAACATATTCCAGAGATCGTACCGAATTCTAAACAACGTGTTATTGACAATTTTTAGTTTATGTAAAGTTTACTATTGCTTATTATAGACTTTGAATGTATCTTGGTACAATAAATAGGTAAACTGTATATCACGAAGATACATGGTAGGGCAAATGAAAGGGGCCCACAGAACAGAGTACCGGGGTACGAAGACACACAGCCATGATCTCCACGCTCGCTACTTTGGGATTGCCACAGGACGTCAGACGTAATAGTGACCGAAAGAACGGATTCATACAATTGATTTGCCTCGCTGGGAAACCAATCGACGTTCTTCAGTGCAGATGCACATTCCCACGCAGCGCATTTTGACTCGTCGCCCCTAATTCCTCGTAAAGTCCGGATGCAGATGACATCAATAATCGCTTCCCTCTCCTTCGTTTCTCCCCCCTCCACGTTCAATTTACATGTAGGTAACAATTATCAATGAGTTTCATTTTATTACAATTTTAATTTACTTTTATTTAGAATGAGAAACTGAACGTTCACAAAGTTGTAAGAAGGACAACAATTTCTGTTTAAAGGAATGACACATCTACGTTAAAAGTTTTTGCTATCAGTAAACTGTCCTACATAACATTTAGTAAGATTTAATCTTTAACCATGATACAAGAATAAACAAATTGTGAAGAAATTATAAATTTTCGACATAAAAGATTTCTGGGTTTCGTACCGGGTCATAATGTAAAAACTACTGCTGCTGCAGAAAAACCAACGTTTCGGCCACAATTGCAGCGGCCTTCTTCTGGGTCTAATGGTGAAAGAAGAAGGCCGCTGCAATCGTGGCCGAAACGTTGGTTTTTCTGCAGCAGCAGTAGTTTTTACATTATGACGCGGTATCAATCCCAGAAAACTTTTATGTCGAGTGACTCTGGCCGCGGAAGCCTACGCAATTATATTAATAAATTTTGTTATTAAATTTACAGATGTTTCATTTTCAAAATACTATTGGTTTATACGTTAAATTGTCTTTAAAGCTGTGTTCAAGGTTAAGAAAAATTTCATGTATTTACATTTAGGACGATTGACTACGACAGTTAAAACTTTTCCACAACGTTGTTTTTGAAGATTCTACGTATTTTATACAACTAATTGCATTATGTGAACGAATTTCTGCCTTCCTGGATTTGAAGCTATTGACCTGACTGAAGAGAGTGAAGTTTAGAAGGAATTTAATTTTGTAGTCAATCGTAATTTAGCATAAGAAATAAGAAGATAGTTCAAATGGATCTGAGGACTATGGGACTTAATTGCTGAGGTCATCAGTCCCCTAGAACTTAGAACTACTTAAACCTAACTAACCTAAGGACATCACACACATCCATGCCCGAGGCAGGATTCGAATCTGCGACCGTAGCAGTCGCACGGTTCCAGACTGTAGCGCCTAGAACCGCTCGGTCACTCCGGCCGGCTAAGACGATGGGTTCTATCTTCTGCACGTCATTAAACCACTTCAAATCATGTTAATAACGGCTAATAAACATGACAAAAACATGATTGTAAATGTACACCACCGTTATAAGAATCGAAAAGTATCACTTACGTCACTGGTCCATGTGACTGACTGTTTCCACACGAATGCGGTATCGGATATTTCGCTCGCGAAGTGACCCTATCGGCCAGCCGCATCTCGAACACCACATTTAAGAGACTAGCAGCCGTTAAATGGCGGTCTCCTCTACCGTGCACGTCTCGCACACGGCCAGTTCGGGCGAGGGCGCCAACAGCTGCCGCAACACGCTGCCAGGTTCCGTTATCGGTGCAGTAAGGTCGGCCACCCGAAAAAGTCGGCCACGAGCGCCTAGCCGCAGGCGGCGCAGCGGAAGAAAATTTAGCAACGCCTGTGGCCGCGGCGTCATTTGGCAGGTGGCAGTGGCAGCGGCAGTGGCGGGTCGCGCACCGCCCGCGACCTTGCCGCCCCCCGCGACGCCCCCGCGCCGCACTCCGCCCCCGACAGCCGCTGCGTGCCACCCTCACCGCTCGCGGAAGCTGCCGTGTCTGTCTGCAGCCCCTGTTAGGCTAGGCGCAAATTGAGACGCGTATAGCACGCGTGACGTGACACTAGACTACAGCGCGACACGCACGTGCCGCACGGGTCGCGCGGGTGCAGCGCATATTGCGACGCGTACACTGTACTTCGCACGCGCCGACTGGCGACGCTCTGCGCTGACAGAACCGAAGCGCTCGCAACCTGTTATCTTTCTCAAGCGATTTTACAGAAACTGTTCACTGGAAATATTTGATTTTTACCTTGCTTGTAGCGTTATATGCCAGTTTCGTGGCGAAGTGCCCGTCATCTTGCTAATGGCCTTTCTTAATGTGATGTACTCATTTTAGTAAAACACTACGCAAAACTCAAAAAGTTTGCAACGGAAATTAGGGCTCGCTATGATTTTGCGGTTGGTGCGTATTACACCGTATCTTGCTGCGTATTAAATTTAGCTAACATGTCGAATTTTTGTTTAGACTTGGGAGGAGGTCTCTATCTGTCTCCGATCTCGAGAAAATGGATCCTATGTAGCACGCTCACTTCTGATCTCACGCCCGCGAGAATGAAATATTTGCAACATCTCTCATATCTCCTAAACCGCTCGAGGCATCGAAACTAAAGTCTGGTGAATGATAGTACACAAGGAGGACAGTGTTTTGCCAATTCTTAAACACACGGAACTTTCTTATCTATGTCCATATATCAGTACTTATACTTCCTTTTTTATTTATTTCACTCCAGTGACTGTAATTTTTTAAGCGTTATCGACAGCTAGCGAAACAACAGCTTCCTAGTATGAAAATAAACGTGGAATTTCTTGTTTTATGTTGCTACAAACCGACTCTATGCGGTTTTTCGTAAGCTATTGAGCTCTGTGACTGCCATTTACTTGTTTAATGAGGCACTACGTTCGGAATTCTGTCACAATAGCTGCTGTGAGATGAGTTTGGCAAATTACACTGTGACAAAGGAAGTACAATTAAACCAGTCACCAAGAGAAATGTAGCCGTTACTCACAAACGGTGATACTTCTACGAATGAGAAAAGGTTAACAAAAAAATGTTCAAATGTGTGTCAAATCTTATGGGACTTAACTGCTAAGGTCATCAGTCCCTAAGCTTACACACTACTTAACCTAAATTATCCTAAGGACAAACACACACACCCGTGCCCGAGGGAGGACTCGAACCTCCGCCGGGACCAGCCGCACAGTCCATGACTGTAGCGCCTGAGACCGCTTGGCTAATCCCGCGCGGCACAAGATTAACAACTCACACAAAAATAGATTGCCAAATCTGTTAGAATTTTGGTGGAATTCTCGTAACCCATCGTATTTTTAACACTGAGCGACTCGAATGGAAACTTACCAAAGGTTTTTATTCCTTCTCTTGGTCTGAGCAGTATTAATATAATGACGAGCGTTCCTTCAGGCGGCACAATAGGCACATGCCAAATACTGGTTACTCACCTACGGCTTGCCAAACTGCCAATGTGTGATCGCGAATAAAATAGTTGTTACTGAGAAAAATAAAGAATTGGTCTGTCGCACAACACAATGGTCAGTGTATTGTCAGCAGCGGAGGTTAATGCGCGCGACAGGAATGCACAAGCTAGCCATGTGTGCCCTGTGAGTTGGAGTTCGAAAAACATTTCCATGAAAGTAGATCTGCCTTCGTCAGCAGTACATTTTAACAAATTAAATACATCTAATCGTGACACTCTTTTAGGATATTCTTACTTTCGTAATAATACCGACCACTTTCTTAATTTGTGTAGCCTGTTGTATAATTAGTTTATTAATGCTGATAATGTGAATGCCACAATTGAAATGCTTTTTCTCATCAAGCCAAGCTCTGACAATGCCAGCCACTCGTGCTGGCGAAACGTCAGTAAAACCGTTAGATGAACGTCAGCCGAAGAACCCGAGACAGAAGCCAATAGGCAGTTTGTCGAGAGAGATAGTGTTTGTTTGGTTTTCTAAGCTACAAAAGTGCTGAATTTCTTTTCAGAATCGCACCTGCCTCGTACTTTGAGATATAAATGCAAGCGCATATCTGAAAAATGAGAAAGATTCAAGATAGGTGAGTATATTTTTAAATGTTCTGCAACTACGTTGCTTTATGTGTTCATTGACGAAGTAGTTTATTTTTGTATTGAAGGTTGTTTCGTTCAAATATTCTTACCACTGATATTAAGCCGAATAATATTCGCAGAATATTGTGGCAATGGAGAATCTTGAAAAGTGTTCCAGTGTAGTCTGTAAAATTTCCAGAGTATCACGAGTGTAACACTGTAAGCTTTTGTTGAGACTGAAGTTTTTGCTGAATCGAAGATATGGCGAATTACGTATTTTTTGTTCGTGTGTTATAAAATGACTGACGAAGTTTTTGACAGTTTCAATAGTCCTCACTGCAATAATTGATTTTACAGCTTTCTGCGCCGGGCAGAGTGGCCGAGCGGTTCTAGGCGGTACAGTGTAGAGCCGCGCGACCGCTACGGTCGCAGGTTCGAAACCTGCCGCAGGCATGGATGCGTGTGATGTCCTTAGGTTAGGTTACGTTCAAGTAGTTCTAAGTTCTAGGGGCTGATGACCTCAGATGTTAAGCCCCATAGTGCTCAGAGCCATTTGAACCATTTTCTAGGTACTCCGCAATGGCTCTGATCCACGAGCCGAAATTTTCGTACCTGACCCGTGTAACACGAAGTTTATTCCAAATTGAAATGAATGCTACGTACTAAACTAAACTAAACTGGTGTTAGTACGTTTCTCTCTGAACTATGGCTTCTCAAAAACATGTGGATTAAGCTGGAGCTGGAGTATTTGTGTAGGTGTGCTGCCAGTAAATCACTTGGAAGGCGACGATACAACGAACCACCTCAGCCCTTTCTCGGATGATGCTCTTATCTGGAGTTAAATACCGTCCGAAAAATGCTGCGCATATATTCAGGCTGACCTTGACGAGATTTAAAAGCCGTTCTAATACGGTCAGCTCTCTTTAAAAGTTCAGTAAGTTTAAAATGTGTACATCACAAATTGCAGAAAAGTGGCGTCAGTCGCAATTCAAATCAACCGAGTCATACAAATACTCGACTTGTAGCAATATATAAGAATTCGAAGTGGAAAGTTCACTTAGGCTCCATTCGGAGTGACGCAGGTGGCGAACTTGGCTTTATTTGCTGCACGCTCGCAATATGCAACTTGTCTGCAGAGGACATTGCTCATAAAACACTCTCGTGCGTCTCGTCCTGGAATACTGCTGAGGTGTGTGGCACCCACACCAAACAGGACTAACGGTGCTTATTGAACGTGTAGAAGGGAAGGTGAAACTTATCGTGGGTGTGTCCGAAGGAAGCATAATGGGACCCCTGATCTTCTCGACATACAAAGGCGATTTATCACACAGCATCAGCCTCACGACATCCTTCACTCAAGATGGCGTTGTCTAGAGGTAAGTATCCTCGTGTGCCATCGATCGTAAGGCCTGCTCCCGGTAGCTGAGTGGTCAGCGCGACAGAAAGTCAATCTTAAGGGCCTGGGTTCGATTCACAGCTGGGTCGGAGATTTTCTCCGCTCAGGGTCTGGGTGTTGGGTTGCCCTAATCATCATCATTTCATCCCCATCCCCGGCGAACGGATTACCCGACGGGAGGCCCTAGTCACACGACATTTACATTTCTATCGATGGTAAGAAAGTACAGACATGTGGACAAAAATTCCCAGATGGTGCAATGAATGCTAGCTCTTCTTAAATGTGGATTAACACAGGACATTGCCTGTAACAAAGTAAAAGATTGCGAAAGCGACTGATTACAAGGTTAAAAACGAAGACACGGAGTGCGTCAGATCGAAAATAGATATTTCGGAGTACTACTTTGAAGCTGTAAGGAATGGGATAAAAAAGTAAAGTCAGAAGAAGGGAAGACAAACGGAAGACTTGATATGTTGAGAGAGTTTTGAAGATGTCCAGTGCAGATGTGAAGAAATCGCATGCAAGGCCGCACTTCTAGAGTGTTCGTCCAGAGTCCTCATCAGTTACGCATGGCGATAGAAATGGAACGAATTCAAAGACGCGCTGCTAGGATCTTAAAGTGTAGGTGTAGCCCGTATGGAAGTGTAACTTAAATGCCCGAGGAAATTAAGTTGTTAACACCGGAAGAAGGGGGCGCAGTCCTCGGAAATTGTGTGGAAGACTGTGCGAGCACTGTGCTATGTGCGTCATCCATCTCGCCCAGGGGAGTGGAAATACGGCGAGGGAGTTCAGGGTGCGTACAGCGGCGTATACGAGAGTGTAATGGCGCAAGGGATCGCCTGTATTGGCCTGAAGTACCCTCCACCATGCTGTGTCTAGGTTTCAAATAATTTGCGGGAATGCAGCCGGGTGACGCAGTCGACAACCGACGTCACCCATCTGCTTCTCCGTAACTTATTTAAACTTTGTAAAAGCCGGGAGCAACTGACATCTCGAAGTGCACCGTTGCTTGGGTAGTGTGTTTGTAAATGAACACGTGTGGTGTAGGTCGAAGCACAAGCTGAAAGTGGGGAAGGATGGGGGCAAAAGATCGGCCTCGTGCTTTCCGAGAGAAACATCCCGGCACTTTCGTCAAAGGATTTATGGTTCAAAATGGTTCAAATGGCTCTGAGCACTATGGGACTTAACATCTTAGGTCATCAGTCCCCTAGAACTTAGAACTACTTAAACCTAACTAACCTAAGGACAGCACACAACACCCAGCCATCACGATGCAGAGAAAATAAAGGATTTAGGGAACCAGGGGAAGATGTAAACGTGGACGCCCGGACGGGGCTCCGAACCGGTGCCCTGCGTGTGGCAGGCGGGCCGCCGCGCCAGCCCCCCGTGTCCACAGAGTGGCGCAGGTCGTGACAGGGGGGGCAGTACGCGAGCTGCAGCCTGCAGGTGCGGCAGAGCCCGCAAACAAGTCCGTGGAAAGCTCAGCGTCTCGTCACGAGTTTCTTCTAATGAAATAGTAGTAATGCAACAGTCAAAAAAAACCACAACAGTAAAAAAAAAAAAAAAAAAAAAAAAAAAAAAAAAATCTGTTGTGAAATAATGGGTACCTTCTTGTCAGTAAGTTATTTGTAGGCAATTTTAAGACAAAGTCTGGATTTACTTACTCATTTGGTGGCAACAGTTTTTTCCGGTATCAACAAGGAAGCAGGCACTGCCACGAGTCTTACCTGGTTAAAGAAAGAAATAAACTTCCGTGAGAAGAAAGACAAGTTTTTAACTATCACGAAAATATTCATTATCACACAATTGCTATTGCATAATAAATTAAGGACTGGTTATTTCGCCTTTAGATAATGATGCAAGCCTCATGAAAGGCGCACGGTATATAACTCATCCGTCGTACGCCGACACAAGAGCTGTAAGGCTGTGCGCTATCGTGGCGTACTGTGGTCGCAAGGCAGTTTCTGTACTTTGAGCAGTCATAATTGTAGAATTTATATGCAGATCAAGTGAAACATGAATATAAACAGAAACGAGGGCAATATCTTCTTCACATTAAGCAATATGTACTGAGGCGCTTCTAATTGATTTATCACTTGAAAACGTAACACACTCAAGTAGACGATATAATTAGCGTAAACACCCATACGATTCGTTAAGACAGGCTGCTTTGCGTGCTCGCTCTCTCTACAGTGTTACAGTTATTATTTTGACTGCATCCACAAAACAGTACAAGGATGTTAGCCAGAATATATTCAACTGTTCAGCGACATTTAACTCTGGCGTTACCACGCTCGAGCGCCGTGGTCGGCACTTGGCTATTCGGGCTCCCACCCTCCCGTCTTATTCCCTTTTCTCCCCCTGTCTGAACGATCTCTGCAGTGGCCAGTCCCACTAACCCTGTTAGCAGTAGCTGGAACTCTCTCTTGAAAATGATGTGCAAACATCCTATAAATTTGTGCGGGCAGAATAAACGATCGCTGAAAGATAAATACTCCCTTTTCGGAGCATTTCTACATTACAATGATCAGTCTTTTCTTTATATACTAACGGAAAAAAATCGGAACACCAAGAAGGAACTGAACGCCTAAAACGAAAGTTTGTAGGCGTGTTTCCACATCTGAAAGATGTCCGTTCAGATTTCGCACCAGTCGCGTAAGAGAGGCGCTAGTAGTGCCACTATGAGGAGGCGAGCTTTAAGTACACACTGTAACGGTCGTTACCTTTGCTACCTGTGAGGCTAGTCTTGATGAGTTGAGTTAGTCAAGAATGCCTATAAAGCGACAAAGACGCCATTATCGACCCCTCAGTAAGTTTGACCGGGATAGTGTAATGGGGCGAAGAGAAGCTGCAAGTTGCTCGTGCGATACTGCAGAAAGACTAGCGGGAATATAGCCACTGTACGTAATTGCCGGCAGCTGAGGTCACGAGAACATACGCACGCAAGAAGATCGGACTCCGGACGGCCACGTGGCACTACCGAGAGGGAAGGCCATCGTGTTCGGCGTACGGCGCTAGCTCATAGCAACGCATCTCCAGCGGCAATTTCAGCAGCAGTTGTTGCCACAGAGGCACGACGAACAGTTACCCAAGTGTTACTTCGAGGACGCCATGTAGCGCGCTTTCCACTGAGTCCAAACCACCGCCACTTGCGAGGTCAGTGCTGCCACGCGAGACCTCACTGGAGGGCAGTCTCGGAGCCAGTGATGGCCGAGTGCCGGGTAGGAGGAGGGCAGCTGAGTCCCTGCAGCCAACCTGTCTGTCTGCTGGACCTGCACCTCGAGTTATCGTCTGGGGTGCGATTTCGCACGACAGCAGGAGCGCTCTGCACCCTGACTGCAAAATCATACGTCAGTCACACGATTCGAGATTTATTTTGGGAGGGGGGGGGGGGGGAAGAGATGAAACAGCTAGGTCATCGGTCTCATCGGGTTAGGGAAGGACGGGGAAGGAAGTCGGCCGTGCCCTTTCATAGAAACCATCCAGGCATTTGCCTGGAGTGATTTAGGGAAATCACGGAAAACCTAAATCAGGATGGCCGGACGCGGGATTGAACCGTCGTCCTCCCGAATGCGAGTCCAGTGTACTAGCCACTGCGCCACCTCGCTCGGTGCGATTCGAGCTGTTGCGTTGCCATTCATGGAGAGCATTCCAGGGAAGAGGTGTTTTCCAACAGGATAACGCACGGCCACATGCCGCTGTTGTGACCGAAAACGCTCTACAGGGACTGGACATGCTGCCTTGGCCTGCTCGATCACAAACTGTCTACAGTCGATCACATGTGGGGCATCATCGGACGACAACTCCAGCGTCATCCACAGATGCCGAGCGGTCTCAGGCTCCGCAGTCACGGACTGTGCGGCTGGTCCCGGCGGAGGTTCGAGTCCTCCCTCGGGCATGGGTGTGTGTATGTTTGTCCTTAGGATAATTTAGGTTTAGTAGTGTGTAAGCTTAGGGACTGATGCCCTTAGCAGTTAAGTCCCATAAGATTTCACACACATCTGAACATTTTTTCATCCACAAATAGCACTGAACGTCCCTGTACTGATCAACCAAATGCAACAGGCGTGGAACTCCGTCCCATAAACTGACATCCGGCACGTGTGCAAAACAATGCATGAACGTCTGCAGGTTTGCATTCATTATTCTGACGATCACATCGGTTATTAATGTATCAGCATTTCACATTTGCGATGCCTTATCTCGCACTTTACATTAATCTGTGATCTTGCAATGTTAGTTACATAAATATGTTATCTAGACAAATATACTCCCGATACTTCATTACTTTACATTAATTATTTTTTAGTGTTGCGATTTTTTTCCGTCAGTGTATAATATTAAACGGTTCACCGTTGACACTATAAATAACTGGAGAGTATAACGTAAAACAGAAGTCTGCGCTTGGTCGGGGTACACGCGATTTCTCTTCCCTGTGCTTCGATAACTTTGAGTTCTGCTAAAAATGGGAATGTGCTTCTTGTCCTGTCCGCGATACGAAGCACCGAATTTCAGTTTCCTATCCAAAGTGTGAATTTATGCCTAGACATCGTGCTTAATCTCAAGTGACATGATTAATGCCACACTTGGAATTGTAAGACAGGATAGGAGCTTAGAACACTACTGGCGTCAAGAGCCGTAATTATAAGTGAATAAAACGGATATACTGTGATCTCTACAGCACACACAAATAAATCACATCGGTAGAACAAGTAATTGCACTGAAATCTGTAGCAAAGAGTTCCTCCTTCACAAAACTTGAGTACAAGAATCAATCCGGTTAACGCTGCTTGGGTAACTGCATAATGTACATCAACTGGATAAGGGAAATCGCAGGCGCATAATGAGGTGGGGGAGGAGGTTATATCGCCAAGAAATTATACGAGGGTTACTCCAAAAGTAAGGAGCGATCGGTCGCAGAATGGAAAATACAGTGAAAATCTGATGAAGCTTTGCACAGATGCGTTGGGCACTGTGTCTAGTATGCTCGTCGATCGCATCATGTCGCTCTTTTCAGTTCTGAGCTCACAGTGAGAGCGTAAATATGGCTAGAAATTAGCGTCTCCCGCCAAGTATGAGGGCCTGGAGAAAGATTTCGCCTGAAGCTATGCAATCATCATAACATAACTGTCATGCGGTTCGTTCTACACTACAATTCTCGACCTCACTCTGCAGGGGCAATGAAGATGCTCGTGCAGTGTTTTCGATGGGAAGTGTTTGATCACCCACAATACAGTCCATAATTGGCTACCCCTGAGGTTCATCTGTGCTCAAATGAACTGCTGGCTACGAACACAGTATTTTGACACAGACAACGAGCTGCAGTCCAGAGTAGAAAATTGTCGAAAACCACTGGCGGCTGTCTTCTGTCACAAGGGAATTGAAAAGTTGGTAGAAAGCTACAACAGATGTCTAAGTATGAGCGGTGACAGTATAGAGAAGTAGCTGGAAGGTGTAGCTCTAACTGTTGAAAATAAAACGGTTTTGATTTTCACTATGGTTTCCATTTCGCGACCTATTGTTCCTTACTTTTCGAATAGCCCTCGTACAACGGCAGTGGCACACTTAGGCCGGCCGGAGTGGTCGTGTGGTTCTAGGTGCTACAGTCTGGAACCGAGCGACCGCTACGGTCGCAGGTTCGAATACTGCCTCGGGCATGGATGTGTGTGATGTCCTTAGGTTAGTTAGGTTTAAGTAGTTCTAAGTTCTATGGGACTGATGACCTCAGAAGTTAAGTCCCATAGTGCTCAGAGCCATTTGAACCATTTGGCACACTTAATGTCTCCTGAGATAGAAAAGACCATCTCGTGACGGTATCACATTCGTGCTGCCATCGTTGACGCGACTCCACCAGTAATAGCAGTACTGAAATAATTGCACGTCGAAACGATAGCCTTCCTTACGCTTCTGACGCCTTGTTACTCGGGTAACCATCTACCAACATGGCGCCTCAATAGTTTGACCATGTGCTCAGTTCCTCGTAATTTTCAAGTACAATCTCCTGCCCACAGAGAAACAGTTGACTGTCCGTTGTGACACTAGTGTTTATGACCAACAGAAATGGGTGTTTTTCAGCAAGTTATGGAAGAATCACTGTGGGATATAAGGTTGACAGGCTCTAGGGAGTTCTAGGTTTCCTCTTTCCGCAGGCCTTAAGGCCATCTATGAAGCACGATATTTCAGCTCCACTTCTCCTTTTCCTTGTATCTGGGACTTAAGTTTTCCCGCACACGTGTCCTATGATCTTCCTTCCTTGCTTCAGTCCACGTTTTGCTAGATTCCAGAACTGGGTTTTCTGGAAATAAAGCGGCTTTTGGAGTTTCTTACTGATGGGAATGCGGGTATGGATATCGTCCTGTGTGGTCCCCAGTTATTGCAGCTATTTTCTACCTTGGTGAACCACCTTGGTTTTCTTGTGGGGAAAGTAGTGAAGGATCCTAGCGCTCAACCTTGTAGGACTCATACGGGCAATGTGGTCACAGAAATCAGTCCTCCTTGGAATTGTGTGTGATTTGTGATTGGCGGTTGTCTCATCTCTTGAATCGACTGTGTTTTCACTGGGCCTAATATTTCCTCAGAATCTCTCCTTTTAATTTCTCTATGAGATTTTTACCATTCATAGCAACACATTCTGCAACATGTAGTAGCACCGGTCGTTTTACTGTGCCGCAATGTCGTATCTTGGCATTAACTGATATCCATTTCTTCTTGTAAACACTTATCGTTAATTGGTATGCTGTTTCCCTTTCAGTGATCTGTGATGCGAAAGCTTCTGTTTTCAGAGGTGTTTGGCTCTATCCACTCTTCTAGAGATTTAAATTTTTTGGTCAGTTTCATTTCCCCTTTCTCCACCTGCACTACTCTGGGTGCTGACCGAACGTTCCTAAAAAATTCAGTTTTCCGGAAGGAGATCTGGGGAGGGTTGTCTTTGATCACTGTGTCTTCAGTTCACTGATTTGTTCTATAGCTGTTTATAGTGAATCTGAAAGAGACTGCCAAGGTCATGTACAAACTTTACAACTTATTCATTATTCTTGGTAAGAATCAGAGAAATTCGTCTATGGGCCTACACGTGGAACATAATTACGTAGCTGTTGTCTCTCAGTCACCTACAGGGCGTACAGAAGGTGGGTGTACCACTTTTGGTGCTTGATAACTTACGTCTTATCATCATTTGTTTGTATTAATTACTTTTCCTACTTAATGCTACGTATTACTCTCGCATCATAACCACTCGAGGGTGTGGCGTCATTAGTTCATTCCACCTGTTCGACTTGTTTATAAATAACTTTCTGCTACCAGTAACGATTTTCTTTTATTTGTATTTTACACGACGCATTTCGGGAAATGATTCCCATTTTCAAGTGTGAATTTTTTCGTTTTATTCCATTTTTCGTAATGTTTCCGATGTGTGAGGTTCTGCTTTCTTTTGTTGACTTTAGTGCAATATGCAGGGTGAGTCACTAACTGTTGCCACCAAGAATAACTCCGAAAATATGATAGGAGCTGCAAGGTTTGTGGGACAAAAGTTGCGTGGGACAACGGGTTCCATAATATGACGTTGGTTATTTGTTGCTACGTGGGGTCGCTTCAGAGATACGAAGATCAACCTTTTTTTATGGGATGCTGTAGTTTGGTACTTATTTTCTGATGGCGGCCATCGAGACGAATCCAATGATGTGTAACAGTAAGGTCTTTGAAGGTCAACGAAGGTCAAAAAGGTAGCATGAACGTCCGTTTACAGAAGGTGTTCGAAGCGATGACCATTGGTATCAATGCAGTGCTGCAATCTTGTTATCATGGATTGAGTGGTATTCTTTATCACTTCGGCACTTATCGAAGCACGTGCTCTGACAATTCTCTCTCGCTTATCCTCAGGTGTAGTTGGAACGTCTTTATAAACAATATCTTTTACGATTTCGCTTAAGATTAAATCCAGAGGCGTCAAGTCTGGTGAGCGAGCCGGCCACGACACATCTCTTCCGCGTCCAATCCAACGGTTTCGGAGCTGTCTCTGCAACTCATTTCTAGGCATCAGCGAAAAATGTGCTGGACACCCATCGTGTTGATACCATATTCTGTTCCTTGTTCCTAAAGGTATTTCTGCTAAGAACAGACCTAATATTTCTTACAAGAATGTGGTGTACTTCCTACCACTAAGATTTCCTACGATGAAATAGGGGCCTATAATTCTGTCCTCCAGAATCCGACACCATATATTCACTGACCACGGTTTCTGGTGTGCAACTTGCCGCAGCCAACATGGATTTTAAGTTGCCCAGTAATGCATGTTACGCAAATTAACATTTCGATGGTTCGTGAACGTAGCCTCGTTAGTAAATAAGATCAAATTAATAAATGTGTAATCCTTCTGAGTCTTGAATTGAGCCCATCGGCAGAATTCAATGCGACGCATACAAACCGTACCAGTTAATTCTTGGTGGTAAGGATGGTATGGTAAGGATGATATTTATGGCGATGCAGAACACGAACCATGCTCATGCCGGATCCCCTTACGATTTGACGCGAACTAACACAAGGATCTCGAACCACAGTGGCAAGAGTACCAGTTTCCGTTAGTAACTTTCCTTTGTCGGATATGTTTCCGATGCATTAAAGATCCAGTTGTTCCCAGTTTATCATACACATATTTAAATGTACGACGTGTAAGATGAGTACGTTGAGGATATCTTTCAGCGTGTATGTCTCTAGCTCTCATTGAATTTCGTTGGCATTCTCTGTAAATGAGAAGCGTTTCGACTTCCTCTTCGAAGTAATACATCATTGACATTCGCTTGATTGGACGATACTAGTCTTACCGTTCCTGTTAGTGTTGTATTGCGAAAACGTCGAATGGTGTTTACATGTCAATGGCACGTTAGATGGATACGCCGTATTCGGCGAATATTTACTATTTGCACGATAAACGAGAGAGAACTGCCACAGTACGTGCTTCGATAAGTGCCAAAGTGATGAGGAATACCAGTCAATCCATGATAAGAAGATTTCAGCACTACATTGATACCAACGGTCATCACTTCGAACACCTTCTGTAAACGGACGATCATCCCACCTTTTTGACCTTCGTTGACCATCAAAGACCTTACTGTTACACATCATTGGATTCGTCTCGATAGCCGCCATCAGAAAATAGGTCCCAAAGTACAGCATCCCATTTAAGAAAACAAAGTTGACCTTCATATCTCTGAAGCGACCCCACGTAGCAACAAAAAACCAACGTCATATTGTGGCCCCCGTTGTCCCATGCAACTTTTGTCCCACAATCCTTTCAGCTCCTATCATGTTGTCGGAGTTATTCTTGGTGGCAACAGTTAGTGATTCACCCTGTATATTGCACTAAAGGAAACAAAACAAAGGAGAACCTCACACGTCGAAAAATATTACGAAAAAATGGAATAGAATAAAAAATTCATACTTGAAAATGGGAATCATTTCCCGAAACGCGTCGTGTAAAACAAAAATAAAAGAAAATCGTTACTGGTAGCAGAAAGATATTGATAAACAAAACCACTGTTTTCACAGTCGCGGGCTTTCAAGAAGACCATTTATAATGGACAAAATCAGGTTTCAGCTCTTAATAAATATAGCTATTTACCTACTGCTTAGACGGAATGCCAACTTTTAGTGCAAAACCTCGTATTCACCCTTCAGTATTGAACAACGCGGCGTTATTCGCCGGGTGTCGGGTGTGGAGCAAACCAGCCGCCACATTACGACAGGTCTGACGCCCAGCGCGAATCGTGCGTCGGTCGGGCGCTTTTCGGAAGCGGAGGCCGCGTCCAGGACAGGAGGCTAGCAGTGGGCTGCAGCGGCGCCGCATTCCTCGCGTAGCCCACGCGGCCGCCTCCAGACTGCTCCAGCTGTGGCCGGCTGGAGGACAGGGGTCGCGGCCGCCGGCACGTGCTGGGTGTTTGGCCCCGCTGGCCAGTAGCCAGTAGCCAGCGACCGGCCGGCACCGCTGACGCCTCCCGGGAACGCTACGCACCGCACCCACTGGCCACTGGCGTCACACGCGGTCCACAAACACCTGAGGCAAATATCGCGCCGTTCTGGCGTCACTCGCTGTATCGAAGACCGCGGGACGAGCTGTGACTTGCGAGATTCCGCTGTTAGTGTCCGCACTAACGCGAGGCACTCCTTCTCACTTTTCCGCCTGAGACGTGACACTCACCAACACTGGAACTCAAGTCGGCACCCACAACAACAGAAGACGTGGCACACCTAACTGCCTCACCCCGTACTGGAGTACAGAGACATAAAAGTCCACCTTTTTCTGATTACAGACCAACACGGGAAATTAATTTTTTGGTTTTCGTATAGATAAACTTATAACGTGAGACCCCTCAATGAACATCATTGAATATACAGGGTGAAACGCGTAAAACTTAAATCGCGAATATCGCAGAATGGTAAGAGCTATCGATTTGTGGTTTTAGCAGAGGGGACTGGTAGTCAGGGGCTCGCATTGTTAGCCATTAAACACAATAATAAAACTCAGAAAGTGTAGTTTTTGCGCAAACAGGCCTTTTTTTCAATGGAACAATGACCACTGTCTTTAACTAGCGAGAAATAGGGTAAATTAGAGTGTCGTTGGTGTTTGTTACAGGATTGTAGTGCTAGTCGTTTACGAGATGTCGTATTTTCAAAAGTTTCCTCACCGACACTTGTTGGTGACATGACTTGCGTAGTTGCTAGACACGATGTGGTTATGTTTGCTTACAGTGTGCTTGTGTGTACCCTGCGTGTGTTGCGTCTTGCTACTCAGCTAGCGTGCGACAGTCCAAGCAGTAGGTGGCGAGTGGACGACGGGATTTACCGAGGCAGAAAAAGCAGACTTGCTCATGACCCGTCGAGAGTATAGGAAGTATGTAGTTCGTTCTGTACGGTGCTCGAGAGAAGATATCCCAAAACACGTCAACCATCTCGGGAATTATTTATCAGCCTCTTCAATCAGTTACGCGAAAGTGGTAGTCTAGCATCCAGACAGCGTAACGGAAGGAAACAAAGTGACGACAGGAGGAAGTGGCACGTGTCCGGCAAGCGTCCTACGCATTCTCCATTCACGTATGTTCCATCCCAGTCACATCTCTCGCCATCAAGAGCTGCATGGGAACGATGATGAGAATCGTGTTAACTTCTGTACATGGGCGTTAAGACAGGATACCCCAGATGTGTCATGTACCTTGTTCACTTACCAATCACGCCAGGTAAACGGCCGTCTGTTGAGAATTCCCGTTCGCTTCGTCAAGTGGAACGTCATCGTCCATGGAGTAACATACGCCCGCTTTCCACAGACGAAACACTGAACGCGCACAAGTATCGCAGCCTCCTAACAGACCATCTTCCACGTCCCCCTGCAGACTAGGAGTACCCTGTGGTACCAACGTGATGGCTGCCCAGCCCAAAGTGCACGTAGTACTACAGCACGTCTTCACGCATTGCTTCCAAATCGTTGGACTGGGCAGACGGGACCTGTACGTTGGCCACCCCGTTCCCTGGATCTGACTTTTTTCTGTGGGGAAAGCTGAAAGACGCTCCCTTCAAGGACATACACCCGACGATATGCAACGACGTCTTACCGCAGCCTGCTTGGACATCCCCGCTGAAATGCTACCACGTGTGCAGCAATCGTTCCGTACCAGACTGGCAGCGTGTACTGCCGCTGCCGGTGATCACTTTGGACACAACATGCTGTCTCGTTGCTGGTCGGAGTCCACATAACCAGTGTGTGCACTCCTGTTGTTCTTCAGTGAGTGCTGCCACAGGTATTGTACGGGCGTCACTGTGGGAAGTTCTCAAGATACGATACCTCGTAAACGACTCACGCTAGAACCCTGAAACAAAAATCGCTGACATTCTATTTTACCCTACTTTTTGTTTGTGTCAATAAGCAGTGGCCCATTTAAAAAGTTCCAGTCTGCACAAAAATACAGTTTCTAAGTATTGTTACAATATGTTGGCCTGCTAACAAAATGGTTCAAATGGCTCTAAGTACTATGGGACTTAACATATGAGGTCATCAGCCCCCTAGACTTAGAAACCTAACTAACCTAAGGACATCGCACACATCCATGCCCGAGGCAGGATTCGAACCTGCGACCGTAGCAGCAGCGCGGTTCCGGACTGAAGCGCCTAGAACCGCTCGGCGACAGGGGCCGGCGACTGGCTAACAATAAGAGCCTCTGACTATCAACCCATTCTGCGAAAATCGCACAGCAATAACGCTTTCCATTTCTGCAGTATTTGCGATGCAAGTTTTACGTGGTTCGCCCTGTATATGAAGTTGCATTCAGTGCTGGTTGGCTTCAACTTGTTTAATGTTTGTACAAAAGATATCTAATGATTATAAAGAATCCGCCTCGATTTCAAATAGAAACCGGATGTTGACTTAGGTTTCGGCGCGGATAACCACGCCTTCTTCGGAACACACTAAAACTACAAACTGCCACGCCTCTTTAGGCAGTTTCTAGTGTTTGTGTTCCGAAGAAGGGGTGGTTATCCGCGCCGAAACCTAGGTCAACATCCGGTTTCCATTTACAATCGACGCCCATTTCTTTATAATCATTAAATTACTCACGATTGCTGACGCGCTGCAATGTTAAAAGTTCTCAAGAAAGATGTCTCAGTTTCAGGACTGATGAGGGCGTAGTTGCAGAAAAAGTGCTGACCAGGTGTGAGTAGGAGGGTTCCGTACAAAATTAATTGTGTTTAAATATGGCTCATCATTCCTGAGAATCGAAAATCTCGATTTTCGCCTCTTATTGATACCGATACTGCCAAGATGTCGGTCCCGGGAGTTCCAAAACCGTGTCAAGATCACTAGAGCACTTCCTCAAACCAGCCCGGACACATAAAAGGAAGCGAGAGTGGGACTTCGATTTGAAAATGCAGAGAGAGAAGATTTAATAAACCTTTTCCACAGCTCTGTCCACTTGAATGCACAGATAAGCACTCTAATAAACAGCATAAGTTCGCTACCCTGCGGTATCGAAAACTCTGAAGCAAATGTTACTGTTTTGAACCTCGCGTCCGCTCGCGGGTTGTGAAAGCAGGGATCACGAATGTGTGGCGTTTAGAAACTCTCCGGTGAATAAAAGGAAAAAAAAAGAGTTTAGAAGGAGCAGGAAGCGAAGCAGGTGCTCTACACTTCGTTAACTCCACGCTTTTATGCCCTGCACCACAGTGAACGGCGACAACTTTTGACCGTGTCCTTTAGCTTAGATCCACGAAGGCCTTAACCGCCGATGTGTAATTACCTGACATTTAATTATAACAAATTGTACCAAGAACGATATGTTTTTGATAGATCTGCAAGGTGCTGCTTCCTTTCATAACACGCATTTTATAATACGAAAATTCTTCAGCCAACAATACGACGTTTGTCGTCTCCTTATTACGACACATTGTCCCAATACTGACGCGTTTTCAAGAAATCCTCAATGTCCTGGTGTTTCGAAACAGCTTTTGGTCATAGGACGTACGTTATTGTGTAAATCCCATCAAATACGAGTTTCAACTAAAAACGACGTTAGAGTGGGGTTTTTAGTGCGTTTCTTGGTGGTTGGCATTTCCTTTTTTTTTGTTTCTATGTGCGGCCAACCACTGTCACACTCGGTGTGATTTTAATTCCTTTTGTCTGGTCTCTGTCTGTGTCTTTCTTGTCCTCTGTCGTCTCTTGTCGTCTCCATTGTTTGCTTTTATTCCTTGTGAGTGTTTCAAGTTCATGGAAAAAGGGGCCGATGGCCCTAGTAGTCTGGTCCCTTCAATCCCACAAACCAACCAACCAAATATGGACTATCGCTATGCTCTATGATTACATCCCGTAGTAGTTGTTCTATAAACTCCTCTAGCAGCGGTTGCATATGACGTGCTATCCTATATGGTTTCCTAAACACTGGTGTATTATCCTCCGTTGGTATGTGATGCTTCGTAATCGGTGTTGCCGGTCACTTACCCTCCGTTCCGAATAAATCGCTAAATGTCAATAACAATTCCTCCAACGTGATCCTGTCGTCTTCCTGCAAATGCTGTAATTTTGCTTATGGCTCGCCTCTAAACCCTCCCTATCGAGGCCATCTTCATCAAAAAACCCCAGTGTGGCCAATACCAATCCTTTTGACAAGCTAAAATCCGCTCTGCGGAAGTTATCTATACTTACAGGAAGCCTATAATCTCCTTCCACATAACTTGTGTGAGCTAAACTCCTCCGCACAAAACAGTGCGCTTTTTCCAACTCTTCATTACTCGAGAGTGGCTCCACCATGTACAACGACTCCTTTGGTAAGTCCGTATTTATCGAAGCCCAGACTACCTTCGCCGGCCGTAGTGGCTGAGCGGTTCTAGGCGCTACAGTCTGGAGCCGAGCTACCGCTACGGTCGCAGGTTCGAATCCTGCCTCGGGCATGGATGTGTGTAATGTCCTTAGGTTAGTTAGGTTTAATTAGTTCTAAGTTCTAGGCGACTGATGACCTTAGAAGTTAAGTCGCATAGTGCTCAGAGCCATTTTGAACCAGACTACCTTCCCTGTACCTGCCGGTATGTTATTCTGTTGATCGACCTTTAATGAATCCGTTCACAGTTTAGCTGGCGTCACGTTCGGGTTAAGTGCGGCTTGCGACATTCGTCCATTTGCAGCCGTTTCCCCTATGCAAAACATTGTTCCACTAAGTTCTACTGTTTGTTGCCAAAGATCTATCTTCGCACAATGTTTGTCAAGGAAGTCCTGTCAGAATATCACCAAATACCCCTCACCCAAACAACTAAAAATGACGAAATTCAATATGGTGCCTTCCAAGTCACGAACGACCAAGTCGATACACAGCTCCTGTCGTTTTCGATACAGCGTACGTCGTCAGAGGAAGTAAGGGAGAGTACAGACATAGGGGTCATTGGATGCGGAGCACAAACTCGAAGTGTTTCAAGGCTGCGGAAGGGCATCGCGCGCGGTCTTTCAACAGAAACATCGCAGCATTTGCTCGATCGAAATGACGTCACGTTTGCTCCAGGTGGTGTGAATTAAGGACACGTCTCCAGTGGTGGGATCGACTTTTTAAACCACCTGTGTGGTAGACAGTGTGTACGTAACATCCTGAAGCCATTCACCCTAGTGGGCCAATGTTTACGTGTAGTCGACGAAACAGGATTCGCCTCATACTCGAGATTCCGCGTGGCGGTGCAGCCCAGTGGTTAGTGTACACCACTCGTGTGCTGGGGGTGATAGGTTCGAATCCGAAAACATGCTTCTTTTTTAATTATCATCGATACGACAATATCTAAAAGAGGTATATGACACAAATCGCAAACCAGAAACTCTGGAACTTGAATCACACAACAGTGTAAGTGATGACGAGAAAGGACCAACCATCATAATGGAAGAAGTAAAGTCTGCCATAACTGCAATGAAAAATGGCAAAGCGGTAGGTACAGATACGATACCGGGAGAAATATTAAAATGCTTGAACCGAGATGGAATAAGAGAAATATTGAGGTTATGTAATAAAATATATGACAGTGGTGAATGGCCAGAGGACATTCTGACAACAGTAATGATTCCATTACCGAAAAAACAAGGAACCAAGAAATGCAGTGAGCACAGGACAATCAGCCTCATTTCACATGAAGCCAAAGTGATGTTAAGAATAATTAATAAAAGACTTGAAAAAATAATGGAGGGGAATCTTGGCGAGGAGCAGTTTGGAGCAGTTTGGCTTTAGACGGAATACGGGCACCAGAGATACAATAGAGCTCCAACGAATCTTGGGAGAAAGGTTTATTGAAAAAGGAAGAGACCTATATACGTGCTTCATCGATCTAGAAAAGGCATTTGACAATGTGGTTTGGGACAAGCTGGCGACTATAACGAGGGCAAAAAGAGTGGACTGGAAAACCAGAAGACTTGTAAACGCATTATATCCTAATCAAAAAGCCTCAGTTCAGTGAGGGCAGAAAGTACAAACTGAATCGGACTAGGAAAAGGAGTGTGACAAGGATGCTGTCCATCACCTACTCTTTTCAACATCTACTTGGAAAATATGATGCTTATTAGATGACAAGGGAGTAGAAATTGGAGGAAGAAGTGTAAGGTGTTTGAGATTTGCTGATGAAATGGTTCAAATGGCTCTGAGCACTATGGGACTCAACTGCTGTGGTCATAAGTCCCCTAGAACTTAGAACTACTTAAACCTAACTAAACATCACAAACATCCATGCCCGAGGCAGGATTCGAACCTGCGACCGTAGCGGTCGCGCGGTCCCAGACTGTAGCGCCTAGAACCGCTCGGCCACCGTTGCCGGCTTTGCTGATGACATGGTTCTTCTGGCCACAGGGGAAAAAGAGTTACAGGATTTCGAGGACACCGTTGAAGATAACGGAAAAATTATGGAATGAAAATTAACACAAAAAACAAAAATATTGGCACTAGGAGCAAATGAAGAAATAAAAATTATGTTGAATGGAGAAATAGTAGAACAGGTGCAAAATTTTAAGTATCTTGGAAGCAGAATAGACACCGACTGGTAATTCAGCACAGAAATTAAAACAAGTATAGCATTGGTAAAAGAGGCATTTTATAAGAAAATTAGAATTTTCTGCAGCGGTCTGGACAGAGAACTCAGGAAGAGACTCATAAAATGTCTTGTATGGAGTGTTCTTCTATGTGGCGCTGAAACATGGACTTTGAGGAAGAAAGACAGAGAAAGGCTGGAGACTTCTGTGATGTGGACATGGCGGAGGATGGAAAGAATAAGTTGGATGGACAAAGTGAAAAATGAAGAGGAACTGAGAAGAGTGGGAGAGAAAAGACAGTTACCAGATGTAATACATAGAAGAAAAAGAAACTGGACTGGGCATATATTAAGAAAGAATGACGGACTGATAAAAATAGTTTTAGACGGTTATGTAGAAGGGAAAAGGTAGCGAGGAAGGAAGAGATTTCAGATACTGGATGACGTGATGGACGGTACAACATACAGCAGCCTTAAGGAGGAAGCAATGGATCGCATAAAACGGAGAGGCAAAGCACCTGCTAATGTAGCAGATAACTGATGATGATGATTCACTTTCTTACGTGCTCTCCTCACCCATTCACCGCCTTGGTCTACAAAAGCGTCTCACAGGCCCTCAGGACGCGCCAACGTGGCCCGTCTGTAGGCAGTCGACATCTCCCGACTACTCCATTCAGAAACACGCATTGCCCTCGCTGACACCCACACACTCGTGTCACGCACACCGCCGAACCTCCAGTGTGGAAGGGAAGACGGAGCAGGCTCACCTACCGGCGACGCGCCAATGTTCCGACTTGCTGTCCCAGTCGGTTCGTTTTTGTGCCGGTGTTCTCCTGAGGCTTGCGACTGTCTCGGAACCAACGAGAAGTACGCCCCGCCTTCACCCCGGTAAAGAACTTGTGCCGTTACAGTAGCTGCCCTGCCCGAGCCGGCTGTTGTGACCGGGCGGTAGGCGCTTCAGCCCGGAACCGCGCTGCTGCTACGGTTCCAAGTTCGAATCCTTCCTCGGGCCTGGATGTGTGTGATGTTAGTTAGGTTTAAGTAGTTCTAAGTTCTATGGGACTGATGACGTCAGATGTTTAGTCCCATAGTGCTTAAAGAGCCATTTGAACCATCTGAACCTTGCCCGACATAACTGCAAACGCTCGAGCCGGCCGCGGTGGTCTCGCGGTTCTAGGCGCTTCAGTCTGGAACCGCGCGACTGCTACGGTCGCAGGTTCGAATCCTGCATCGGGCATGGATGTGTGTGATGTCGTTAGATTAGTTAGGTTTAAGTAGTTCTAAGTTCTAGGGGACTGATGACCACAGCTGTTAAGTCCCATAGCGCTCAGAGCCATTTGAACCATTTTTTTTGTAAACGCTCGACTCTGTTCGGGGCCCATAGGAAATCAGTGAAAGCGTACACGCTGAAGGTCATGACTTTGTCATCGCAGTCAGGAATTATTAAACTGGTCTGAAATACCATCTCGCTCCCCGCCGGAGTCGGCCACCGGCACACGCCAGGACGGCAGAGCGGCGGGTTGCGTGTGTGTGTGTGTGCGTGTGTGTGCGCGCGCGCGCCCGTGTGTGTGTGGCGCACGCCGCAGGACGCAGGGCCCGCCTACCTCGCTGGCCCCGAACTGGCTCTAGTCACGTCACAACCCGAGTTGACCTGAACTGAACTGTCCGCCATGTTTTCTCCAAAGTGTAGGATATCCACGCTCGTTTACATACGAGTCACGATGCGAGCGGAGATTTCCAGTTACGTCTATCGAAGAATTCATCGTAAGTATCGCTGGCCTCTCAGATCTGAACCGCACTAACTATTGCAAAAAAGGTTTTCGCGTGTTTAGATTTTCAGGTCTCCCCGAACGATGAGAATCATGAGTCATAAATTGCCGGAGAGACAACTGGGAACCAAGAAACGGCGCTCAATTGTGTACTCTAAATGGAATGGTTCAAATTGTTCAAATGGCACTGAGCACTATGGGACTTAACATCTGAGGTCACTAGTCCCCTAGAACTTTGAACTAATTAAACCAAACTAACCTAAGGACATCACACACATCCAGGCCCGAGGCAGGATTCGAACCTGCGACCGTACCGGCCGCGCCGGCCGGAGTGGCCGTGCGGTTCTAGGCGCTACAGTCTGGAACCGCGTGACCGCTACGGTCGCAGGTTCGAATCCTGCCTCGGGCATGGATGTGTGTGATGTCCTTAGGTTAGTTAGGTTTAATTAGTTCTAAGTTCTAGGCGACTGATGACCTCAGAAGTTAAGTCGCATAGTGCTCAGAGCCATTTGAACCATTTCGTACCGGTCGCGCGGTTCCGGACTAGCCGCCTAGAACCGCTCGGCCAAAAAAGGCCGGCTACTGTAATTACACGTAAATAAAAGTAGTTAAAGCAATTGCATACAATTGCGTTTCTTTCACCAGTCGAAACTTTAACTGAAGCAGTTCGTCCCAAAATTTTTGGATTCCTGTGATATTTTCACGATTGTCAAAGTGAAGACAAATATTTGTAATGTGTTTATACGTCTTTATCATAAACGTACATACAGAATAACACTTAAGTCCATTTCTTATGTAGGCACAGTATGATGAGTAAGAATTAAGATATGTTTGTAGTGGTTTGGTTATTATGAGGGAACCTGCACAAGTGCATAACCTTCGAAGAATAAAGCTTGTACCACAACTCAACAAGCAACAAATCTCACACGCTGCAACATGGTCGCTAATGAAACAGTGACCCGAAATTTCTTTTATAGTACCTACTTATGATTAAAAAATAAAGACCACTTTTAAAGTGCCTGTATATAGGCAAACACTAATAAGTAAGCAGAGGTTGTTACTGCGTAACACCTATATTTGAAGGCATTGGTAGCGATTTCTTAACTCATTACATTTAATATTTACATATTGCCACACATGTTTCGAGGGTGTATTTCTATAGCCGTGTAATGTAACATTTACATTTATCTGTTATTCGAAAAGAGCATTCTAAATATCTGTATAGACAGTAATTACTAGTACAGACACTACATAGATGGATTATCAAATATTTTACAACAACTATTGTTAAAAGTTGGTAAACAGGTTAACCACCCACAAGGTAAACATGGCCGAGTCGTCGGAGTTGTGGCGATTCAGCCCACCACAATAGGAGCTCCACGCACAGGTGCGGCAGGCGCGACCGAGCCCCGGAAGTGCAGGCAACCTACGGCGCAGTCTCCAGTATAAAATTCCAGTGTAGACCGTCATACATCGTGCACTTCGTGGATATTACATGACGCTGCAGAAGAACTGAGGAGGGCGAATTAAACCCGCAAACAGTGATCACCAGTACTACTTTAACACGGCGTGTCTACAGGCCGGTTACTTCCTTAGTCTCCGGGCTTTTGTGAATAGCCGGCCGGAGTGGCCGTGCGGTTCTAGGCGCTACAGTCTGGAACCGAGCGGCCGCTACGGTCGCAGGTTCGAATCCTGCCTCGGGCATGGATGTGTGTGATGTCATTGGGTTAGTTAGGTTTAATTAGTTCTAAGTTCTAGGCGACTGATGACCTCCGAAGTTAAGTCGCATAGTGCTCAGAGCCATTTGAACCATTTTTTGTGAATATTGCAGCCATGGAGCTTGCTCCATTGTGAGAAATACAGGCTTTGCATCACTTGGCACATAAAAGGAATCATTCAGGAAGAAACACTGGTAAAGATTTCGTTACACAGAAATCTACATGTCTGAGGATGAAAATTTATCTTGGCTGCTTTTTAATTTATGAGGAAGTCTTTGGCATATCTTTTGTTTGTTTGGATGTAGATCTTATTTTGTGTCGCTTGAAGATATTGACAGTTTCTGGAAGATGTTATCCAGGAAGAGGATGCTTGTTGTTAGCGTACTTTCTTAGTTCTTGATGGTTATTTTGTACATTTTATTTTTTATTTTTTATCTAAGTTGTCTGTTAGTGTGGGTTTATACCCATTAGCTACAATTATTATCTTTACGATTTTTCAAAAAAATGGTTCAAATGGCTCTGAGCACTATGGGACTCAACTTCTGAGGTCATTAGTCCCCTAAAACTTAGAACTAGTTAAACGTAACTAACCTAAGGACATCACACACATCCATGCCTGAGGCAGGATTCGAACCTGCGACCGTAGCGGTCAAGCGGTTCCAGACTGCAGCGCCTAGAACCATACGGCCACTTCGGCCGGCTTACGATTTTTATTTCATTCTGGACGCTCTGATAATAGTGGGATTTTTAGAGCTTTCTGGATCATTGAGCGCTAAGCTGCTAGTTTGCGCATGTTGGGGTGGTAGGAGGAAACCTGTACGTTTATGCCTGTGGTGGTTGATGTCCCGTAAATCTGGGAGACGTATTCGTTATCTTCCGTACAGTTCACCAACACCAACGAAGTAAGTAAACAATTCTGCACTTCAAGATGATGGTGTGAACCATCGAAACACGTAGTGGTAAAAGAAACAAGTGACTGATACACAAACTTTTTTATTTGTATTGATCAATAGTCGCAGGTCTCATAATGCCGTCCCTTAGGGACAAAATATTCACTCTCCAGTACGTACCAGAGAAAAAAAGTATGAGGTTTAAGTTTTGCTGTATATTTAGAGGATTGTACAGGTAGTGGTCAACTTTTCTAGTGCACCAGGAACTTGACAAATGCCATGAATACTAAAATGAGCAAACCGAATACCGGTTCTTGCAACGGACCACGGTGTCAACCCACGGGCTTTCCAAGGCTACGCGTGGGACTCGCCCTGGCGCAGCACTCACTGGCTTCGTGACGTCAGCAGAGCTACCTGTCCGCCGTCGGGTGCTCTCTGTATGGTTCAAATGGCTCCGAGGACTATGGGACTTAACATCTGAGGTCATCAGTCCCCCTAGAACTTGAACTACCTAAACCTAACTAACCTAAGGACATCACACACATCCATTCCCAAGACATTATTCGAACCTGCGACCGTAGCAGTCACGCGGTTCTGGACTGAAGCGCCTAGAACCGTTTGGCCACAGCGTCCGGTGCTCTCTGCATGCCTTAGGCTGCGGTCCCTGCCGCTGGGCAGGTCTCTATCAAATATTGGCTCTCCTTCTTTCTCTGCTTTGTGCGGATCCTTAATGTCATTACATTACAGTTTTTCACTTTCGCCCTGTCTGTCTTTTCCTTCTTCTCTTTCGTTTCATCAACCCTTCTAAGGTACGTTTCAAAAACATTGTCTTTTTATTTCGTTCTTCATGTCTTCAAAAGCTCCTGTACTATTTTTTTCCGGCATCCCTCTTTCATAGTGCCCTAGTTTCCGGAATATGTATATACACCGTGCAACGCAATTAAACGACCATTTTTTCGAAACGCCGTAACTGACCCGCACTGCGACGGATAAGTTTGAAATTTTCCTCAAAGGTGCCTGCAGCCTTCCTGTGCGGTGGGAAAACTCTGGCTCGGCTACGCTTCAAACGGCGGGGCGTCGACGCACGCGAAGGTTCAAAATGGCTCTGAGCACTATGGGACTTAACTTCTGAGGTCATCAGTCCCCTAGAACTTAGAACTACGTAAACCTAACTAACCTAAGGACATCACACACATCCATGCCCAAGGCAGGATTCGAACCTGCGACCGTAGCAGTCACGCGGTTCCGCACGCGAAGGAAACGCCACGTCTCAGACGGTCGTATGACGTGGAAGGTGGCTTAGTGATGCTACACTCGCACCAAATTTCGCCCAGTTCTGCGTATCGCCACCGTAGTCGTTTACACGCTGGGAAAGTCGTCACACACCCCTCTTACCCAGATTTCCCCCCTTCTTTTGACACCTCTGCGATGGAGGTCAGGACGGTGACACTCATCGCTGAAATCGCCTGGTTTCCCTACGGTGGCCGAGGAAAGGATTTCAGACACACCATCGCTCAAAATCGACGCGAAACGCCTCAAGGGAATAGCATAAGGGGCGTCAACGAAATAACACCTTTCCTTGGGGGGGTTATTTCCCGCACATTTCGTTGTCGAAACCAACAGTTCGCAGTTTGACGGCCAACAGGGCGCGCATGACAGCCTTTCACGCTGCTGGCACCCCCGACGTTTCAAAAACGACGCTATGGGGCTGCATCCCTAATGAACGGTGTCGCACCCCTTTGAAGTGCAGTGCGACCACAGTTTTTGCTCTCGTGTACAGACTGGAGACGATAGAGAGAATGCAAAACCATTCGACGAATTTGAAGCGTGGTCCGAAGCAGCAAAGGTTGTTTTCCTTTTTTTTTGCCCTCCCATTGCGCGACCGCGACTTGATCACGGAGGGGTACCACATTGACACATTCATGAATGCAATGGCAAATGGTCGCTCTAAGACGTGCCAGTTCAGCAATAATCTGGCTGGCACCTATCCATATTTATTGAGAGCTTCACACAAAAACCTGCGAAGTAGTCCTAGAGGCCTGCACACAGGCAATCACGTGACACCCCGACAATGCCAGTTGCCTGCTCACTTCCGCCTCGGATTCGTTCGCAGGTCCGAATTCTATGGAGTGCAATGCCAACTGATTTTTCCTTTAGCTATCTTGTTAGGGTTATTAGCAGAAGCTGTGGTCGAGAACGTATTACTCTTCTCGACTTTTAAATGCCGATTTTTCAAAAGTGCATTTGCTTTCTTGATTTTCAAATTTGGAAAAACATATACGCCGCCAAAGAAATTCCACTCTGCCTGGACAGGTTTTGTGGACAGTACCGCGTTGTGTATAAACTTCCGTTCCTAATATTTCCTAGGCGTTTCTAATTTTTGGTATGTACTGTTTTTAGTTTATACTGTTTGAATCAAGGAGTTCGTGTATGTTTCAGAGAAGAATGCCTAACATTTAATTTATATCACATTTTGACGAGTTTTTGTTTTCCTATTGCGAGTCTGCATTTTGTATCCTCTTTACTTCCTATATCGACAGTTGTTCTGCTGTCCAAAACTCGCGTAGTACTTCCCTCCTTTCCTAACCATTCCCTCCAGCACCACATGTGGTCTGGCTACATCTGTGTCATGCGTATAAAATAACAAATAAAGTCAAATAAAATCCGGCTATCAGAGTCGCAGTGTCGGCGTACATGCACAGGTGACACAGCAGCCGCCTGCTCCAACTGAGGCAGCAATGCTTGCTGCGAGGACTCCGTGTGGGAGCAGGCCGGCTCCTCCTCGCCACGCCACGAGCTCGCTCTCCCTCCTCCCTCTCCCCCCCCCCACTGTCTCTCTTACGCAACGGCGGACAAAAAAGGCGCGGCCTGCTGCTCGTGCCCTCTTTTCTCTTCTTCTTCCTCTCCTCCTCCTCCTCGTCAGCAGCAGCAGACAGCAGACAGCACCCTTCCCTCTCGTCGCTGCCACCCTGACGTCATCTGTATATACTCAATTAGAAAATAGGTGACCCAGCACGTTCCACATTTAAGCCTCACAGAGCCGTAAGTACCGACAGCAGATGCTTTCATCTGCTGCATTATCTCATCACCAGTGTTTCATCTTCGGGACGAAGTTTGCTAGCGTCTTCGTAGAATTGCGTAGATATGCCACCTAATGCGAAGAAGCGTCCTTCCATTTCTTTATGTCTAGACTAGCTTTCCAAGCGCCGTGTTCCTAAACGCCATCGCAGTTTCGTCTCATCACAACACAATCAACGGTATGTTGGAGTGGATCGATTTCAGATGAACAAAGTAAGCTGCAGATCCCCGCTCAAAACGACATACGACCGGTGAATCGAGGGTACAGGGCAGAGAAATCTTAGTATTACAATGGCCTACACAAGTGGTTTGGAGCGGCGCTATATTAAACTTATTCCCTACAGTGAGTTTACAGTGGCTGGTTGTAAACATTAAGATTAATTTGCCTGCTATACGAGGCGCGTTTTTAAAGTAAGTACCGTTCCAGAATAAAATAAAAAAATACAAACAGTATTGGCACAACATGAAAACCCAGATCTCACTCTGCTGTTCGAGGTAACTTCCGCCTGTACCAAAGCCGCCGCCGTCACCACAGGGCACGTGTTTGTCTGCCACCGCCAGGTGTCTGCGTCCGCCGTCGCCGCTGCTCGCTCTGAAGCGACCTGCCTGCACCTCACAGAACGTAACGTGTGCTCCTCATCGCGACTGTCGACCTTTGCTCTCTACAAAGGCAGTTTCCGGCTGCATCTGGCGCGTAAATCACAGGTGCTTTACAGAATTCGAAGCACATAAAATACCTACATTAGCACTGTTAGTGACTGTCGGAAAAATGGAGAAGAAGATTACGGACTCGTCGAGGGGCTTAATAGCGAATTGCTGGTAGAAGAACAGTGGATAATACTGTAAAACGATCTCAGATACATACCAGTACAAGTTATTCGTTACTTCAACTGAATTTTCATCCCATTGTCGGTTTTAAATTGAGTATAGTTAAGCTATAGCGCCCAACGTCAGTTTCCGCATCCATAACATCTCTGTTTTCCATTTTGTATAAACTACCAACGCTCTGAAGTAACCTACTTCATCACATTAGATTTCAATGGAAGCAGAGATTCTTTCGAAGGTGTTCACCATAACCGAGAATGATATTTCCGGGCAAGATACGAACATGATGCAGTCCACAAAACCAAGAGAGAGGTATACACATATTTTACACAAAGATATATAATAGCAGAAACTTCCCGTGTGAAACTTGTGTTTACTTTCTGATACAGAGCTGAAGTCACGTTACGATTTGTGGCCCCTGTGGAAGCATTCCAGTCGTTGGCTTATGCAACAAGAATTGCAACAAATACATTACTTTTAACAAATAAATCGACGATTCCAGACAATACTTGTATCAATTCAGATTCTAAGAGATTCAGAATCTTTTAGAAAGCAAAAAGTGAAAAACATTGCGAGTTGCGCGGTTGGGTTGCGTTGGGTTGTTTGGGGAAGGAGACCAGACAGCGAGGTCATCGGTCTCATCCGAATAGGGAAGGACGAGGAAGGAAGTCGGCCGTCCCCTTTCAAAGGAACCATTTGTTTGGAGCGATTTAGGGAAATCACAGAAAACCTAGCCGGCCGCGGTGACCGAGCGGTTCTAGGCGTCTGCTACGGTTGCAGGTTCGAATCCTGCGTCGGGCATGGATGTGTGTGATGTCCTTAGGTTAGTTAGGTTTAAGTAGTTCTAAGTTCTAGGGGACTGATGACCTCAGTGTTAAGTCCCATAGTGCTTAGCGCCATTTGAACCATCTGAACAGAAAACCTAAATAGCGATGGCCGGAAGCGGGATTGAACCGTCGTTCTCCCGAATGCGAGTCCAGTGTGCTAGCCACTCAGCCATCTCGGTGAACATTTCGGAGGTGGACGTGTGCCTCCTACTTTTCCCTCCTATTCACATCTAACGACGCTATCGTCTACACTACAGCAACTACATCGAAGCCAAGCCTCCGTGGGGGCTGTACTCGTTCACTGTCTGAAGCCCACAGGTGGCATTATTTGATATTTGACTGTGGCACATTGTATCAAGGCGACGCACATTTGATACATCATCATTGTGTCGTAGTATTAAAACGGCATACTTTCTTAGCACACAAGTTACAACATTACAAACACCAAACACACGGAAGCCTTAACTACTGACATGTAGTGTCTTGTCATTTTATTATAACGAATCGTATATCAAATGACGCGTTCTCCAGAGGTCCTTAGATTCCTGATATTTTGAAACAGGTTATATTCATACCACATACATAATAATCAACAAAAGCTACTAAATATAAACTTCAACTTCATACAATGTGATGGCTCTTAAATTCTGATTGTGACACAAAAACGATGTTTCATCTCATTGGCAACGTTCCTGTCCACAAGGCCAAAACGTGCCACGCCAGATTCTTCATTTCACGCAACGTAGTGAAGTGGGATGTGGCTATGACGTCACCAGCTCATCCTCCGAGTGCGTTTTCACTACCGTGACAAGACGGCTTAACGCACTGCGTGAGAAGCTTCTCAAATCCGTGCTCGTGCAAGTCTGCTGCCCGGATGTTTAGCCAGTCCTGTGCTGACGTTTTTGACATCGCCATCTTCCTCGCAGTGCGACTGGCAAGGTGCTTCATTAAGGACAAACGACAGTCACTAAGTGCCACGTCAGGGCTATACGGAGCGGAACCAAAGTGTCCTCAACCGTACGACGCGATGATGTCTGGAGGCGGCAAAACGGTCCCTCTGGTGCACAGTGCCAGCCGCCCCTTTCCTCTGGCGCAGCACCGCGCAGTTGCTGTAAAACTTCACGACAGCCGCCCCCACTGTGCTGCTGCTCCGAGGCAAAAAGTCTACAAGCGGAACTCATTCTCATCGACACAGCACCTCTGGAGGAAACTCGTTACACTGTCTAAACGAGTGCTCTTGTCAGCTCAGTCATTAGAGGTTTTGGTAATCAGCTTGCGCACAAGTTCCGTTACTCCATTTTGTCATAATTTCACACACAACACTTACTGAAACGGCGGGAAAGGCATGCGATAATGATGAATTCGTGTAATGTCTGTCTTCTCAATAATAACGGGTGGCCGCCCACTTCCTTTCTCATCGTGCACAACTGTGCGACCATCTTTATATTCTCTACACTATTTTCTAATCACTACGGCAGTCGTACAGTTTTCTGTACCAAACTGCCGATGAATTTCGGCACATTTAATGCTCTTACATTTAAGAAAGGAGTAATAGCCGTATTTGAGAAAAATCAATCGATTTGTCCATTTTGAACAGGTATAAATACCCATTCAAGGAAGGGAAAGCTATCTTAGCGGCGTCTTAGCGGCGTTCGCGGATAGCCAGCGTCAAAGAAACTTGCGCTTGTGCACCGTGAGGCCCTCGTAAAACGCCGACGGCCACATATCAAGACGCCATATATTTCGGAGTTGTTTACGTCTCTTGCGGACGTTTCTCGCAACCTCGTAACAAAGTCTCACGATCCTGGAACAAATCTTCTTTCAAATTTCGTCCTTGCAAATCCTCATTTACTTGATTTTTTCCATTCTGCCCAGGGTCTTTCTCGTTTTTTCTTGGATAGAGACTGTCAACAAAGTACTTTTCTTCTACCTCCGTTCATCGCCTGACCTCATCACGCGCCCATTCCATTTTAAACGCCTTTTTTTCACCACTTCGTTGATATACTTGGAAGTTTTCATTAGCTTTCTCATTTCCTTATTTACGATCTTCTCTCGCCTTGAAACTTTACAACTTCTTCTCAGAAAATCGATTTGCACGGCTTGTTTTGTCATTTCCTAGGATTCTGCTCCATACAAACAAATGCTTTGTTGTATTAGTACGCACAACTTCTTTCGTCTTTTCGTCTTTTTCTTAGTTTTATCTGTCCTCTGTCTTATTTATTGTTCACGGAACCCTGATCCGAGATTATAACGCCCAGGTATTTACATTTTCGACATGCCTCAATAATAAGCTATTTCCATTTATGATGATGCCATGATTCTACTTCCTTTCAAAACGTTGCTCAGTCTAAAAGGTTCCAAGTATTTGTTATAAATTTTGTCGAACGAATTCTTATTAGCTGCATAACGTAAAGCGAAAAAAGCCCTTTTCATTGGCTAGCAACACGTAAGGAAGGTGAATTAATTTTTTCGCAAAGAAAATACAGCGCAAAGAATTACACGGTTTTGAAATAACGTCAGGCGAAGTGGACAACGCCAGGCAGCAGTTGATTGCTTAAGAGACTTCTTTCCGACGGTTTTCGACGCGTTGCACCTGCTCTGGCGGCGCCCTACAGAAAAATAAATCTCTGTCCGTTGGGCACCATGAATTGGAAGCACATCCGTGGGCTGTTCGAGCAAACGTATACACCGGGAGACACTGAACAATAACTTCAAATTTTGCGACTAGTTTACTTTTCGATCGAGTAGGAGCTCGCCTGCATTTGTCATCCAAGGAGGAAGACACCGGAAAGCGGCACGTCGAAACTGACAACTGGTTTAAAACGATATCACCAGACGTAGGAATGCCGAGGCCTGCGCATTTCTTCTTCTAAATGCCAATCTTTACGTGGTGCAGATAGGTGGGTAACTGGAGCACTGCTTTGGTCTTACGTACTCATATTTGGGAGCCTTTCGTCTAACGTAAATACACACAAAAATACTGTGTCTACACTGGACAGAAGGTCTGAACCCAGACACCATCCTGAGGAGGCTCATCCCCCACAGGGCTTGCAACTGTCTAACCTCATCCTTTCTTCTCAGTGTCCTCCGCAGTGTAGCGCATACGCCCGAGAGGGGATCTCATCTATGTTGGGCGATGACAGTCTTACCGGAACCAGCAGACGATTCGGTGGGCTTTCAGTCAGTGGGAAACATTGCCGCCTGATCGGTAGCGCATCCCCAGACGCTCCGAGAGACTGAGCAACTTCAGCGTAAGAGAGGAGAAACGTACACCTCCTCCCTTTTCCACGTATACCAACAACTCTTGCTAATTCGCAACGTCGATAAATCATACTTATTGTTAAATAGAACTAGCTGTCCAGTCCATTTGGAACACCTCGACAGGTTGCTAAATCGAAGCGATTCTCTAGGCAATTCTATTACGTCAATACTTTCGTCATTTCAACTCTTTGAGTCATTTCTTTTTTTACTGGACAATGCATGATATACCGCAGTACATAAATCAATTTTAAAAATCAGTGTTTGACTCTTGCAGAAAAGGAGCAGGATACTGACGCCGTGGACTTTGGAGTGGAAAAGAGAGGACGTGGCGAAAATTGTGGGCAGTGCGCCGTCCACGCTACCGATAATACTGTATCAGAAAGATCGGCCTGCTGCAAAGCTGTCACTTGGAGGGAAAGGTGAGGTCCCTCGCCCTGAGGAGTGCTTCTTTCAACGGCTCACAGTGAGTGAATGTAGGGGCAGGACGTTCCAGTCTGAGGTTACGCGCTCAGAGAAAAGGCTAAATCACTCGCCGTTACACGGGAACTCGCAGGCTTCACCGCTATTGGCAGTGCTTCACTATTATTAAGAAAAGACACAACCGTTTTGTGGTGAAAGAGCCAACATTGATAACACAGTTCCTTCATCATGGATAAAAAAGTTAGAAATGCTGCTGGCAAATTACCATAAACGTAACATCTTCAGTACTGATGAAATAGGAGACTTTTTTATGTAAGTTACAGATCGGACACTGACTTTTAAAGACGGAAAATGTGAAAATTTGCGGAGGAGGGGGGGGGGGGGGGGTTGCAGCAAAGAAAGAGTAACGCTGTTGCTAGCTCAATCAAAGTGACTGGCTCTCAGAAACTGAGAGCTGTATTCCGAGATGTTTCAGGTGCATCAATTCATTTCCTGTGTTTTATCTTTTCTGCGACAAAGCGTCTGTTACAGCACAATCTTTGTGATGAGTGGCTCTTGAGACTAGATAAGCACACGAAAAAACAGAAACAAAAAATTCTATTTTTTAAAAAACTATAACGCACCTAACAGTAATACATCACCTTTAGATAGTCCGGAACTTCGTGTTTTCTTTGCTACAGTACTTCGAAATTACAACCACCTGTCTGGGAAATAATTCAGAGATCCAAAACGTGCTGCAAGTGGGTTGTGGCGACGCTGTGAGATAGTGTCGAAGAGATCAGGGGTTCAACATAAAAATTCTGGCAGCGACGGATTTAGATGGCCAGGTGGAAATCTGGGGCTCCTAACTGAAAGTTTGGCTGTTCCGAGCGACAAGAACGAAGCCGTGAACGAAGCTAAACAACAAGAAGAAAAAGAACAAGGAGAGCCGCGTCTATCTGTAGCTGGAGAAGAAGCGAAGCTTCTGTTGACTATGTTACGCATCTACACCTTCAGAACGGCAGTAGACGGTAACGTGCTGTGGACTTCGGCCACGACAGAAAATGAGGTTCACCACGTCGGAGGTCACCAAAGCAGAAAAAGATCACCGATTTCTCTGAAAAATTAAACTGAATTTTTGTTCGGCATTTTCGGAAATTTATACATGCCTTTAAAATGATAAAATACATAATAATTAAAAAAATTGGTAGAGACGGTGAACATGTTAATGTGAGTAGTAGTTCATACTTTATGCTTCCGTTTGGAAAGACGTACGAATACTATTAAAACGATAGTACTATTTTTAGCTTATTTTTGTAGCTTATTACACTTCGTTAATCGTCTAGCTCTTGTTCGAACGTTTTCTTAGGTTTCCTGGACTTGGGAAACTGCTTGGCCGCCAGGGAAGACTCAAGTGGAGGAAGGCGTTGCCTGCAGTGCCTCGGGTGAAGACCTGCGTCAGCCGGCCGCGGTGGTCTAGCGGTTCTAGGCGCTCAGTCCGGAACCGCGCGACTGCTGCGGTCGCAGGTTCGAATCCTGCCTCGGGCATGGATGTGTGTGATGTCCTTAGGTTAGTTAGGTTTAAGTAGTTCTAAGTTCTAGGGGACTGATGACCTCAGGTGTTAAGTCCCATAGTGCTCAGAGCCATTTGAACCATTTGAACCTGCGTCAGCCGCACGTGGAGGCCTCGAAGAGATAGCAGAGACGGCGCTGCGCTTGTTCGCCACAAGTGTCACGTCTCGGGAGCACAAGAATAGTAGAATGGACGCCGCACTTCTGCCCGTACTTCCCGAGGCCCTGTTCCAGTGCGTTACGCTGCGTCGGCATTGCGAAATGGCTTCCTAGTGTGACGAAGCGAAATGGGTAGAGCAAATGGAATTTGAGTGTATCACACGTAGCAAATTAAGGATTTGTGTCTGTCGATTACTGCTGTCGAATTTCCTTTCTGTAAAAGACTGATCGGCAATATTATTTTGCCTTTTACTGACTTTATTTGCCCTACTTTCTGTCTCTACAGAATAAATGTTACGCAAGAAATTCAAAGAACAGAATAAATGTTCTTCTGTGAAGTGTTTCGATCACACATTGAAGTATTTTTGAGGAATAAATTCTGTAGTTTTTATTTTACTAAACTGAATCTCTCATCTTCATTCATGCTCAGAGAACGTAATTACTAACTGTACTTAATCATTCTCGAGGTCTCATAGATTCCTCTTGTCCAGGTGATATAACGAAAAATGCAGCTACTGTCAGAGGTCCAGTGTGGACGGTAATTATCCTGTGGCAGCGAAAGTATTCTAATGCAGAACCGATTTACGCTTGAAAAAAAAAAAAAATAGTTCCAATCTTGGTCACCAGGAGCAAATGTGGTATTGTACAGCATCTCGTTGACGTCTCCGGTGCTCATATTGAACAGATTGTGTAAGCAGCGGTTAATAATAGCTTCATCATTATGCCTTCGTCACTCGTTTGAACTTTTCTGCCCACGTCCTGTTCCTAATCCATCAGATATGGAAACATTTCTATTGTTTCACGGCGCCAGATTTACGCCTGATGGCCAAACTTGCAATTTTTTTCCTAGCTCAAATCGGTTCCGCATTAACGTATTAGAAAGTCTACCCCGTTTCGCTGCCGTACGGTAATTAAATCCGCCGTTCGGACCTCTGTGAGCAGGTGTACCTTAATTATAACCACCCCGTACCTACTTTAAAGTAAGTGCATTGGTTTGGGAGTTAGAATCACATGCACGATATGGCTCAGAGTGCCGCACACAAATCTTACCTGCTCGTGACTACAGCATTAAGCGCATGCAGATCTACGTCCAATGGACTGACTGGAAGCACGCTCCCATACAAATGATTTTACCTGATTTTTTTTTCGGTAAATACATGGCCATACAGGCACTTACGTTATATCTACGGTATTATTATTCTTTAGTACAAACTGTCTCCATGTTTGCCGTGCGCAGCTTGTAGTGTAATGCCTCTAGATCCTGGGGTGCCGCATTCGATTCCCATCCGCGTCGGATATATTCTCCGATCGGGAAGTGAGTGTTAGTGTTGTCTTTATTGTTTCACCTCATCACTAACTACGCCTAAGGCGCAGAGTTGGCGTCCAAAGGAAATACTCCCTGCAGCCCCACACGGGAGTGCCGGCGGACAACGACGCACCATCATTTCAGCTTTTTCCACATTAGTCAAAACATAAAATGCCTGTTGCTAGGATCATAACTATAACTAGACTTTTGTGGTAGTTGCCCTTCAAAAGTAACATTTCTTCCTTTATGATGAAAGCTACAATTGTGTGAATCTTTTTGTTGTGCCTATCGCGACTCAGCATCTCCGCTATATGGTGAGTAGCAATTTTCCTTCTCTGGTATTGTTACATTCCATCCTGGATTTTCCGTTGTTTGATTTCTTCCTCTGACGTATTTCGATTTGCGTCCGCATTGTTCAGCATTGCCGTTACTGGCAGAAAACGAGTAAGAACAGGGCCAATACGTGTTGGAAGAAAGTTTCAACCTCAGACAGACGCGTGCCAGTGGCGGTGTGAAGCACGCCGCAGACAACCCCCCTCTGCGCCTCCCGGCACTCCCCCCTGCGCACTCTGCAGCCGCTCGCGACACGACGCGGCCCCGACCTGACCTGCGACAGCGGCGCATTGGGGCGCCGGCCCGCGTCTCTTCCGACGACTTAAAAGTCCACGTAGTGGCCAACCAGGAGCTGGAGCGCTCCAGCGCTCCTTGCGGCAACCACAATTAACTCGGCCGCCATTTGCAAAGATGGTGTGAACACTGAGAGGTGCCCAGCGAGTTAAAACCAGCCTTTATACGTAACTTGAAGGTGGGGGGGGGGGGGGGGGGGGAGGAGGGGGGAGGAAGAGAAACGAAAGGAAAGCGATTACTGACGTCAGCTGCATCGGGAAATTACAATGAATCAGTGGCGAGGAGCGAAAATCTGTACAGGACCTGCGTTCGAAAAAAAAATGGCTCTGAGCACTATGGGACTTAACATCTGTGGTCATCAGTCCCCTAGAACTTAGAACTACTTGAACCTAACTAGCCTAAGGACATCACACACATCCATGCCCGAAGCAGGATTCGAACCTGCGAGACCACCGCGGCCGGCCACCTGGATTCGAGTCTGGGATCTACTGCTTACAAGGCAGGTGCGTTAACCATTGCGTCATCCAGAACACAGGGTTACTGCAACTGCGCGGACTACCTCGGCACGTCTCACGGCCGATCACACTCGCACCGAGCGGCGCCACCTGTCCGCAGTCCCTGTCCATATCCTTCATGCTCGCTACTCTGAGATTCCCGCAGGAGGTCAGACGTACTTCTGCATCCCCACTGAATAACATGGATTCTTTGCCCATCTAGACGAATCAATTATATAACTGTGTAGTGTCTGTTCTTTCAGAGATGTTCGAAAGAACAGACACAACGCATTCATATAAAATCGGGCTTGTCAATGCCCGCATTTGTTTAAATCTGGAGACACCGACAGAACCCCATAATACTGGAACGAGAGGGGTGCTACCCCAAAGTACCGCCATCCAAGATGGCGACGATGACGTCGTCCAATATGGCGGCCGTGACGGCATCCAAGGTGGCGGATTTTTTCGTCAAGTTTGAATTTTGGCAGGAAGGTAGGTCAATTGGGCTACCTCCAATAACCTAACCCCCTTCCCCCAGAAAATCGCAGGAAGTTCAAATTCCAACAGGATAATGCAGCCTCTACTAATGTAAGAAAAATGGCTGGAAAGAAAGAGCAGTTGGGCTACCTCCACTAACCCAAGTTATCTGACTGCCACCTCTTCCTAGGGATCAGCACAAAGTTTGAACTTTGGTGATAAAGAAAGGTCACTTGAGCTATTTCTGCTAACCAAAGAAAATGGCGGGAAAGAAATGGGCTACCTCCACTAACTTAAGTCACCCGACCGCCACCTCATCCTAGGGATTGGCAGGGGAGGACTCAACATGTGTTGGACATAAGTCTTTATTTAAACAATTTCATGCAGTACAGCCATCCAGTGTGTTCACCACAAGGTCCAGACTCCAACTGACCTAGTACATAGTACTGCCACCAGAGGGTGCTCTCTCCTATGATGTAATCCAAGATGGCTGCCATGACGCAAGTACCATTACCCAAGATGGTGGAGAGCAGTGTGTCACCACGATGTCTGGACCTAGTACACAGTACCATCACCAGAGCTCATTGTCGTCTGTTCCATGATGTAATCCAAGATGGTGGGCAAAATGGTGGGAAACAGGAAGGTCACTTGGGCTGTCTCTACACACCTAAGAAAATGGCAGGAAAGAAAGGACACTAACATAAGTCATCCAACCCCCATCTCTTCCTAGGTGTTGGCAGGAAGAGGACTCGACCTGTGCTGGACACTGTATGCACTATTTATGTAAACAATTAGAGGCAGTACCATCATCAAGTGTAGTCATCTCGTCATGGGGGTCTGGAGTCCAACTGACCTAGTATACAATATAGCCACCAGAGGGAGCTTTGGTCGTCAGACGCGCATACTGTTGTCACAGATGCTCCTCTGGCAAAACTGTTCCACCAATCACAACATGTGTGTGACGCACATAGTGACGTCATAGATCATTTATAGAAGAAACTGTTCCACCACTTATGACATGTGTGACGTCACAGATTGTAAGTGCATACTGGGCTGTTGGAGAGAGGGAGGATGTACTTTATTTATTTTGGAACAATTTATTTACCGATCTAGTATATTTATCACACTGATACAAAACACCTGCTCCGACATGCCACACAGCCTACAGATCAGTAAACTATTCCGAAATAACGCACTAAAAACAACTCCTAAATTACCGAAATATTTTCAGTACACACCTCACAGACCTGCAAACTGCTCCTAAATAATGCAGTACACTGATGTGTACACACACTCAGTACTCGTAAACTTTCCACATAACGCATAGCGCAGCCTACAGACCTGCTCGCAAAGGCATGCATCAGACACGCACAAGCACCGCCCGCTGCCCCCTTTCCACTGGACAGTACACACTTCCAGAAGACGAGCTGCACCAGCAGCCTCCGTGATGTGACGCACAGGTGCTGCAAGCGTGAGGTGGTGGCACCCCTTGCGTACTTAACACCTCAGAAATTCCTCTCGAAATACATGATCACCTAGACATCTCACATGAGTGAAGACTTATTTGCAGAGTGCAGATGCTCCAAGGGCACCCGCGCATCGATTCCATCTAAAAGACTCCCCAAACACGCTTGCTAATCGTTAACTTTCGAAATCATGCACTGCACACCCGTTCACAAAATATTGCAACAAACATCAAAACAACTACTAAATCCTCAAACCATATTGCATGTCTAATGCTTACAGTGCTTGAACAACAGGGAAAAAATCCAATGCACAAACACTCAGAGCATGTAAAAAAACTCATCCGAACTATCATGAACTGCAGCTACCAGGGCAAGGCAGTGCAGGACCAATGCCGACAGTGCGTGAAACTTCTTTGAGTGTTATACTGACGCCACATGTCTGTCTGTGTAAATAAGCGCAAAGTCATCCTCTGGGCGTGTGTTCGCCGCTGCTGGTATGAACCCTCTCTCTACCTGTGGTCCAGCGAAGACCTAATTGGCGAGCGACTCACCCTCGCAGACAGAGCAGAAATCGTTTCCAGAATATCACAGTGTCCATTGTTGCTCGCGTTCCTCACAGAACATACGAGCTGTGTCTAGCCGTGCATGCGCACCCAGCATGGCTCACACTTCGCAGCAAAATGTTCATCTTGCTGTCAATATAACTCTCAGAAACGTTAAAAGTTCACACAGCTAAAAGCCTGTGCATGCTTGCGAAAACACCCTTAATCATAAAAGAATTCTCTTTGTTTGGAAACAGATCACAGCACAGACAGGGGCAATTCAGAACAATTACGTAAACAGAACACGAAGCACTGTCATACAGAAGAAAAAAATGTCCTGAATTTTCGGCACCCTACAGCAACAGGTTTGGAGATGTCCTAATAGTACAGTGGAGGATGAGTGACGGCATCCCCGCCAGAGATGGATGGTCTGCTTCATCCTCTCTTTGAACACTTGCCTTCTCAGAACGTTCCGTACATACATTGCATCCATCTTGTTCGAATCAGTTTGTACATGCTCCTACATCGTGGCAGAAAGGATGATTGCATATTGTAGAGATCACCATATTGCACCGGTAATTAAACCCTGCGAATTCCCATACATATCGTCAAATATAAAAAGACTATTACTAAATTGCACTGCTCTCCCACTGAGGACAGGAGTCTTAATATTAGAGCATGAAACCAATCTTCAACCCAGCAATATATCACCATGTACCGACTCGAAGTAGCAAACGTACACAATAGCTCCTTTTACATCATTCACACATATACCACGAAGCCAGACAGCATCGTACACACTCCTCGCAGCGTTAGGTATCCCCCTGCGAGGTCGGCAGTCATCCACTCCAGCGGGTGACCAGAGCGCCCTCAGCAGACCCAAGTCACTCTCTGAACTGTTCTACAAATTCGGGCTCGTTCTCCCTCGGCACAAACGCGTTACTGTTTCTGCTCTCCTGCTTGCTTATTTCTACACCCATCTCCAGACTCTGGGATTATAAGATCAAATATATTTTCTCATGGTTTTCAGACAGCAGTATCCTACCGTTCGCTCGCGAAACATAATTCTGAAGATATAGACTGGGAATTGTTACTCTATAAACCCGAAACTTTAGCTAGGTGGAGCGTGCTCTAGAACACTGAGTAACTAGAAACTTGCCCCCTCTGTGAAGACCTTTACGTGATAGCCCGAAACAAATAGAGGAAAATGATATTTCCACTTGCCAATACCGATGTCGGTGATATAACATGTTCCAAATCATCCCTATAATTTACAAACCCAACTAAGGTGTTTCTCATGTCTAGAGAACCAGCAAACGTGTCTTCCACACAACACAATCGATCTTCTCTCAACTACATAAATGTGCGACACGTGCGGAAGCAGACAACCGAACAATTTACATGGGTAGGAGTAACGGTCCAGCGCAAACAGACCCCCATATTCAATCTTATCAAATTTCCATGCCATCACTAAAGCTATCCAACACCTTCTAGCTATTAGTTCGCTATTCGATCGTGTAGAGGTTAACACAGTTAACTCATCTACATTCACACGGCTCCTACCGTTAACAGAAAACGTGAATCATTCGGGCAAGAGACAGAATCATCATCCTAAGAAACCACCCTCACATATATTTTATGCCTGAACTTACAACGAAAAGTTAGGACGGCGGTCTCAATCGAATGACATTCGACAATGAGCGAAGTATTGGAAATACACCCTACTGAGGGCAGTGGCTCTGGAAGTAGAAATATCTGTACCATCGTTATTACTTTAGATACTCTTTCCTTTGCATATTTTGGAATACAAACACATACTTTATAAGCCTCATGCTGAAGGTGGTCCTATCACACATCCCCTACTACTACTAAGTATAATACTTCGCAAATAAATGACTGCAGACGATACAAAATAATACTGAGAGAAAATCAACGATGGGTGGACATTTCTAAGAAGTTTTCTTGCGAGTGATACCACTCTGTCCTAGAAAGAGAGGCATAATCGTCTTACAAACCGCCCAATGTTAAGAAAACCGATCGCAGCAACTACTGTCACAAGCGGTCTAGGTTCTACAGATGTATGCAAGTATCCACGTTAAAAGCTATACTGTCTTTATAAATCGAGGTATGGCATTACCTCTGAATGAATTGGTTTTTCCGGACAAACACTGAGACGGTAATGGTAGGAGTGTGTATTATCAGCCCAGCAGTCCGGTTACGTGTAGCCCATGAGGCAACCTCGTGATAAAATCGCTGAATTTTGAAGGTGATTCGTCTAAGGAACGTGGTATGTAAGCAGTACCTGCGACTCCCTCACGCCGCCCCAGCCAGATCCTTATATATAAAATTATCGTGTCACAGTGTTAGTTGCCATACTCCTCCGAAACAGCTCGAACGATTCTGATGAAATTTAACATGTATATTCGGTAGGTCTGAGACTCGTTCGTAATCTATTTTTCATACCCCTAAGTGATACGGGTGGTCCACCCCATAAATTTTTTTCTTATTTTTTGGACAGAACTTTTTATTATTATTTTTTATGATGTGGCATTAAAAAATACACACAAACCTAAATTTTCACTCTTCTACCACCAATCCCTATTTTTAATAGCGATTTTAGTAATTTAGTAATTTTGAATCCCAGTCGATAACTGATCAGTTATCACTTGATCAGTTATCCCAGCCAGGTGTCTACCAGCGATAGTCTTTCAATATTCGATAGATAGGTAATTGAAGAAAACGTACCAAAAGCAACGACTCGAATATCCCTCTTTGAATCGACGTAATTAGACTGAGAAGTTTAACTACGTGAGGATAAGGCAGTAGCGATCAGTGAGACATTTATGTTTCAAGCGGACATTGTACGTAAACACTGGTAAATGTAAGGACGTGACGGGTTGGCGAAAAGCGGCGATCGCGTCTGGCCGTGCCCACGGCCATACGGTGTGTGAAGTTGCTGGATCTGTTGTTTCGCGGCGGGCTGCTCGACGTATCTGCAAGCAGTGGTGTAACACAAGTGGCCACGAAACACGACGTCAGAATTGTGGTCTGAGAGGGACCGAAGACGCGTTCCACGTCAAAATCGCTTCCGAATCCGACAGCAGCTGCTGCAGGCAACGAACGAAGGCCCACTCCGGTCTGTAATTGCGAGGTAACACTGCAACGTAAACTGGGTGCAGTTGGTCAGCTGGCAAGAGGCTACTGCTCGCGCTGGCGCCTAAAAGACGACGACGGCTGAGCTCATCGGGCTGCAAGAATTTGGTTTTCTGAACACTCCCCCAACCCATCTCGACTGGCGAACAAAATCAGGTGGCTTTAACGTAAAACGAGGCCATCAGCATCCCTACAGTTTGTGGGAATTACGCGATCCAACCCACAGCGAGTGGTTTAACCTGGAAGCGACGTATCTTGTGGACTCACTCACTAACAGAGTGCAAGGGGTTATCGAGTCTAGTAGCGGAGTTACTCAGTGTTAAATGTTGCTTGTTTCTACTTCTAGATGACTCAACTGTCCCTGTAAAACACGCGATGTGTAATGTGAATGACACAGGTACAGGGTTGACTCTGAAATTAGTCGGTAGTTTACAGGGCTGAATCCACTTTCCGTCGCCCCTGGGCATCTCACGGTAGTTGCTATTTCCACCGAGCAACCGCCGGGAGCGCGGTCGAACTGTAACTCATTTATCGCCTACTTACGTACAATAAATCAGATGTCAGGAAGATCACCTGAAGCAAAAAGGCCTGGTAAAAATGGGATGTAAAGTGCATACTATAAGGGCTTCTTCTTCTTCTTCTTCTGCTTTTACGGCCTCATTGGACCACTTCAGTCAATCATTTCTGGTCCTCTTCTTTGGTATTTTCCCCTTCCGAGTGGCCCAGTATCTCTTCATTCTTTCCGATGCTTTTCGTCGTTCCTCATCTGTAAATACCCTTTTCATTGTATGTCGTTTGTCAATTTTTGGTTTAAATCTTATTTCTGTGTCCCTCAACTTCTTTAAATTTGGCGTTTTGTTCTGCAAATCATCCAGAGTTATTTCCAGTTCTTCCATATCCTCTCTTATTTCCTTAAGCCATCCTCCTTGTTGTTTCAAATTCCAGAGTTTCTCAATAATTTTCCTTGATAATCTGGTTTCTGGTGTCCTCAGAATGTGACCACAAAAAGAGATCCTTTTCTTTCGTATAGTATCGGTGATGGGCTCCAGTTCTCTGTATACCACTTCATTTGGAACTATCCGCCATTGCCCAGCTTTTTGATATTTCTTATTTATGCATGTTCTAGCAATTCTTCTCTCTACTTTTAAAATTTTGTCAATTCTGTTTTTCTGGGTGACTTTAAAAAGAGTTTCACTTCCGTATGTAACCTCTGGTTGAACCACCGTCTTGTAATGTTTTAATTTTGTTTTAATTGATAGACATTTTTTATTGTACGTAGACCATGTTAGTTTTTGAGCTTTTATCATTTTATTAGTTCTTGCTCGCCATGCAGGTTTCTCGTCCAATTTATGTGTTATAATTTCACCCAGGTATTTAAATTGTTTCACTATTTTAATTTCCCTATTGTTCACTGTGATGTGATCTATTACAAGTGGATCCGTTACCATTATTTCAGTCTTTTCAAATGATATCTGGAGTCCTAATTTTTGTGCTATATTTTGTAAGCTTGTTATTTGTTTCGTGGCTTCCTGAATATTATTAGCTAGTAATGCTAGGTCATCAGCAAATCCCAAGCAATTTAGGTTTATTTTATCTTTCTTAGTTCCAATTTTAATATTCATAGGATTTTCCTTGTACCATTCTCTCATTACATATTCAAGAGCACAATTGAATAGCAATGGTGATAAACAATCTCCTTGTCTCAACCCTGTTTTAATCGTAAATGGTTCAGATATTTCTCCTCTAAATTTTACTTTGGATTTGGTGTTTGTTAAGGTTAACTGTATCATTTTTATTAATTTAGGATGAAGTCCAAAATTCCTTAATATTTTCATCATTGAAGATCTATGGATGCAATCATACGCCTTTTTGAAATCTACAAAGGTTATGACTAGTTGTTTTTGCCTTCTTTTGTAGACATCCATGACTAACTTCAAGGTGATTATCTGTTCTGGGCAGCTTCTCCAGGATCTAAACCCTCCTTGATATTCTCCCAGTTCCAGTTCTAGTTGATCTTTACAGCGGTTGTATAGTATTCTTGACATGATCTTATACGTGCAGTCCAAAAGGGAAATTCCTCTATAGTTGTCTGGATTTGATTTTTCTCCTTTCTTATGTAATGGATGTATTATAGCAGTAGTCCAATTTTCTGGTAATTTCTCTTCATTCCAGATTTTTACTATGCATTGGTGTAATGCTATCTTTACTGGTTCTGCTGCATATTTCCAAAGTTCAGCAAACGTTTGATCTTCTCCACTTGCTTTGTAGTTTTTGAGTTCTTTCAAAGCTCTGTAGACCTCATTAATTGTAGGTGGATTTATATTTTCTGCTGGTGTTTTAATTGGGGTTTCTGTGTTTATCTGAAGAAGTTCTGGGGGATCTTCACAATTTAGTAACTTGTTGAATGTTTCTGCTAGAATTTCTGTATTTTTACTATTGCTATGGGCTAGGTTATTATCTTTATCTTTTAACATTAATGTTGGAGGATCATATCTTTGTAATTGTCTGCCAAATATTTTGTAATAGTCTCTTGAGTTTGTTTTTTCACTATTTGTTTCTATAAGGGCTATAAGCATTTTATCTTCGATACTGTGACACGAATATCTTGTGCAGCAACCCCTTTGCTTTCCATATGTTGGGCGGAGTTTTTTTTTTTTTTTTGGTTATCAGTCTACTGACTGGTTTGATGCGGCCCGCCACGAATTCCGTTCCTGTGCTAACCTCTTCATCTCAGAGTAGCACTTGCAACCTACGTCCTCAATTATTTGCTTGACGTATTCCAATCTCTGTCTTCCTCTGCAGTTTTTGCCCTCTACAGCTTCCTCTAGTACCATGGAAGTCATTCCCTCATGTCTTAGCAGATGTCCTATCATCCTGTCCCTTCTCCTTATCAGTGTTTTCCACATATTCCTTTCCTCTCCGATTCTGCATAGAACCTCCTCATTCCTTACCTTATCAGTCCACCTAATCTTCAACATTCGTCTATAGCACCACATCTCAAATGCTTCGATTCTCTTCTGTTCCGGTTTTCCCACAGTCCATGTTTCACTACCATACAATGCTGTACTCCAGAAGTACATCCTCAAAAATTTCTTCCTCAAATTAAGGCCGGTATTTGATATTATTAGACTTCTCTTGGCCAGAAATGCCTTTTTTGCCATAGCGAGTCTGCTTTTGATGTCCTCCTTGCTCCGTCCGTCATTGGTTATTTTACTGCCTAGGTAGCAGAATTCCTTAACTTCATTGACTTCGTGACCATCAATCCTGATGTTAAGTTTCTCGCTGTTCTCATTTCTGCTACTTCTCATTACCTTCGTCATATGGAACAAAATAAGAAAAAAAAGTCCAATAAAGATGAGCTTTAAAGTGCATATCGTAACAGCTACGATCAATTGTTCATCTTCGCTGCTGTAAAACAAATGCCTTCTGCTGAACAAGTGCTCATTGCTCCTAAAGTGTGCTTTTTAGAGCCTCTATTTACCAGACAATTACTTGTCATTTTGGTCCATACTACCTCCTCTTAAAATATGCAAAGCACAACGCTTCCAGTGGAAGAGATGAGTTTCGTAGAATGGAAGATGAAGTGCCCATAGCTCTATATATACGTAGTTTACAGCCCTTGTTGACCAGAGACTTTTTTGCTTCGAACGATCACTCCTGTCATACCCTTGAATATTTACCTTCCTCCTGCAATATCCTATATAATAAACAGAAAACAGCAACACTCCCATAACACTCTCTTGTGTAACTCGACATTAACTTTACTTCTGTGGAGTGCATCCCGTTTAGAACGAAGTGTTGTTTCCGCAAAGAAGTTCTGAATCCCGACACAACTGTTCGAAAGCTTTCCGAAAGTCGAGGAACACCCTGGGTCTCAAGGACAAACAGAGCCACGATTGTATAAACAAGTGAGAAACGAGTTACAAGTACAAAGGGAACTTGCACGGTTGAAAAGTCGGCCGTTGTTGTTGCCAAATCTCGACTCAGCACACACGACAATCAGTTCCATTCTCGCTATAAGATAAAGAAATGCCCCCAAGAGTACAGAACCCTCATTCCGTTGTCCATCCGTATAACTCCTCCGGAGCTGAGATCTGAGTCATCAGCGATGGGCTCGAGGGAAGCGACAGGGAGCGGGAAAGACAAGATGCTGCGGACACAGTAAACAGCGCGATGGCGTCAGCGAGGGTAGGGCAGGATGAGATGGAGTGGGTTGGGGGGGGGGGGGGGGGCGACCCTGCTGGCCGTGCGACTGTCTGCACCTCAGCTCGCACAGCGGCCAACTCTTCTGCGCCGCGCCTTCTGTGCTTACGCCATCTTCCGCGTGGAAATTATGGAAATTACACCCTGCAGCGCGCCTAACAAAAGTTGATGCCAAGTAACACCAGCTGCGGACGTGCAATTACAAGTGTTGGAACTGCGCCAAATGGAACAACCGGTCTCCAACAGCCCGTCAAATGTATTGTGCTGTTCTTGGTGCTTACGTAAGTGCGGGAGGTGGGGGGAGGGGGAGAGGGAGTGTGTCCGACAGGCGACAGGATGAGCGGCAGACGCGGACCGCCCGCCGCGCGGGCTTTGGCCACCGCCGCCTCGTCAGCTGTTGCCGGCCAGCTTGTGCTCGTGTGACAGACAGTGCCTGAACGTGCCGGACCTGTTGTTTCTCGGAACAGCCACTCTCGCCCTAATTAGCGGCAGCGCCGGCCGCTGAGCGGATGTGCTGGACGTGGGCAGGTGGTGTTTGCTGTGCAAATTTACGCCGCGAATGGTAGGTCGTGTTTAATTAGCTGTATCTGCCGATAGCGTGGACAATGGACGGAGACGTTGCAGCAGTCTACAGAGCAAATACCTACAGCGTATTCTGTCGATAAATGAAAGGCAGAAAAACGATAGGAAAAGTTAAAATATGCATGGAAATACCGTGTCAACTTACCACTTGCGAAGCACACAGGAAACTATACTTTCAGTCCCAAGTTGTACAGTTTCTGTAAAACTGCCGCCACAACACTTGTGCGGCCCATTCTGGAGTATTGCTCGATTACACTGTTCGACAAGGGTTCTATTTCTGATGTTAAAGTGTGTGCTTCTAAGCCAGTTTAGCACGGGAAATTCAAATGTACATGTTTGTCCACAAATCATGGCAAACGTTATACACACTTGATGTAAATTTCCGGAGACATGTTTGGAGCTTCGGTCCATAAACTCTACGTCCTATAGACTTATTCCAGTTCCATAAAGACAACCTGTTTTGGCGAACGTATTTAAGTCCCTCAGTTTTCTTTATTTTTATACGCATTTTTTGTTATGAATGTCTTTTGAAGGCGCAGAAGATCTTTCCGAGTTCTCTTCAGTAGTATCTGAAATGAACAGCTCTCTCGATTTTTCGTTATTGATTTTCTAGAATTTTGGATGCCACATTGTCGCTCGAAATGTACCTTTTTTTGTTCTTTGTACGGTTCCTTTACGGATTTCTATTCGTGTTTGCACTGTTTGAAAGTCCCGACACGGAATCGGCAGGTCGTCTGCTAGAACTAAGCGCTGTATACTCATGTTAGTTCTCGCTGATGTGAGCGACTGCCCCGTTCCAAGCTGCACCTGGCCGTGCCGTGCAGCGCGACGCTCGCCGCTCTGGCCTGTCGGACGGTGAGGCAAGCTGGACGACCCGCCGCTGGGCTCGTCCCAACTTTCCACCTCAGACACTGAGTTACGCGAACAGCTAAAACACGGTCACACGCCGAACAAAGTTTACACAGTTCCCTGACACAGGGCACGCAGGATTTCCCTCCCTTAGATACATAGTGGCAAGTCAACCGTCCCGATACGAGATAAGATTCTCTTTATTGCACCAATACCCACAATATAGGACAACTTACATACGAGAGACAGTCGTAGAGCCTATTAAAGCACACTCCAAAGATCGCCTTAGGTCTCCCCCCCCCCCTCCCCTTATGAGTCCTCCACCTCCTCCGGCCCCCCTCTTTCGTTTTTCCTCTCCTCCCTCCTTGTTTTTCCCCTCAACTGTCCAGGTGTCCCCCCCCCCCCCCCCCTCATCAACCCTTGGCTATGGTGTGTCTTCTTTGTGCCGATATTTTCGTGTAGTGAGTGTTTACAGTGAGTGTTCAGTGTTGTGTGTCTTTTCCGAAGTTTTGCGAACGGAAATCATACTGTCGCTGGGTGTGATTTTTATATCTCTTGTCCGCAGCTCGTGGTCGTGCGGCAGCGTTCTCGCTTCCCGCGCCCGGGTTCCCGGGTTCGATACCCGGCGGGGTCAGGGATTTTCTCTGCCTCGTGATGACTGGGTGCTGTGTTATGTCCTTAGCTTAGTTAGGTTTAAGTAGTTCTAAGTTCTAGGGGACTGATGACCATAGATGTTAAGTCCCATAGTGCTCAGAGCCATTTTTTTTATATCTCTTGCGAACAGAAACCAGACTGTCGCCATGTTTTTTAATTGTCTGTCTACTATTTTACCTGTCTGCTTTCTGTGTATTTTATTAGCATTGCCAACCCTTTGTTTTATGTTTTAACTTCCCACTATTTTCCGCCATTTTATAATTTAAGTCACCGTTTTATCGCCTGCTTTTATTGTTTCTTATCTTCGTCTTACGTTTTAAAAAGTCTGTAGGCTGCAGAGCAGCGTTGTTTCTTATCTTCGTCTTACGTTTTAAAAAGTCTGTAGGCTGCATACTAAGCTGCTGCCAGGCCGCTCCCTTAGGGCGAAATTCAATAAAGGGAAAAAAAAAGAAAAAAATCGCCTGCGGGAGACCACATTCGATAGTCGACGAGGTTAACATGTCGCGTCCACGCCACGGGTACCTGAAGTGATACAGAGGGCATCCGGCCGCGAAGTCAAATAAAACGAAATCGCGGAGTCCGAATACAAGACGGGTTAAAAGCCCACAAAAACAAGTAAAAGTTAAATGTTAAGCTCCGATTTTAGTTGTCGCAACTAGTGGATCAGTTTTAAGGTTGAAAAGTAACGGAGAATGTCCGTCACCTTGTTTGATGCCTGTACTAATCATAAAATACTTCAAAATGTTACGAAATTTCTCCCCTGACGTCTATTTTGGCCTTAGAACTATGCGGCGTTTCTCTGTTGAGAAACGTAATAATATCGGTGCGGCCGCGTGTGCACTGCAGCTTGGCTTTGCGGCAGCGGCCCAGGCTATCTAATCTGCGCTGCGGGCTGGCCGGCTGCACGGCTGCAGATACCACACACAGCTGTAGCGACAGGAACAGCTGCCCCGCTGTGCTGCGTACAGCGACCGGGAAAGCCGCGGCGAGCTGAACACACTGCACCATTCACTCACAAGAAAGGCACCCCAAGACGCCGATGTCGAACTACAGTTGTCTCTCAACTTTTTACAAATATGCACTAACGGCGCTACTGAGATGCTACGACGTTACAAAACCTTAAAATTTTGTCATTTCTTACTGTCAAAACAGATCTAGCTCTGAAATTTGACAGATTAATCGTTTACAGCGAGCGTTCAAACAATGAGAAAAGCAGAAATTCCACGTGAAACTTTTCACTGGATCATTTTTAAGGATGTTTACAAAGTCCTAATTCAACAGCAGTCCTTCCAATCGCTCTTTCCTACATTCTGTAGTCAATCACTAGCAGAAAAGACTGTTCCGACTGGCCGAAATTCGTGAAGGCCGAAAGAAATCGGCTGTCGTCCCGAAAAAAAACGCCTAAATCGGTCGCCCATCTAATGGTCTCCAGGGGGAACAATAATTTCAATTGCAGTACTTCATGTAATTACTGACAAAATTTAAAAATTTAAATCCCTTTAGAATCGACGGATTAAAATACTACTGACTTGCAATGAGCTTCGGATATAATTTCAAATCTCTACTAAATTTTTCTCGCTGACACCTCACAGAAAACAATGCATGTAGTCCAGCTTGAACATCAGGCACAATGTTTTAATTTATAACTGCTTTACTATTAACTCTATTGACAACACATTTTGTAGACAATATTCACTTATACCACCGAATGTACCAGCAAAATTATATCACTGTACGACACACAGTTCAGGAAATGTGGCGTCATAAATACTGATACGCTTGAAAAAATTAATTTTCTTACAAATGGAGCGCAGATTACCCAGACTATAAGCATCAATTATGCTGTTTTAATCTATTTTGTGCATCGCACTGCGATTCTTTACAAAATAGGGGGTAGAGATACTGATATGATACAAACTGGAAGAAAATGACGTCAGAGCGGGACAAGAATGCCGAAATTTGGACGTAACACCGACAAGGAAGTTACAGCAAGTTGCAATCGCAATTGAAGTTGACTTGAGGTTTTTATGAATATGTTTGAGGTGCTGATTACAAAAATGTATAAACTAACTGCCATCGCGACTTACACTGTGAGCTATGAAGATGCGATATTCCGCTCACAGTGGACCACATCTAACATCATATGTGACAGTAGTCACTGTAAACAGTATTCCCTTAGCTAACGCAGTTATTTGCAGTGTGTGCTATGGTCGATATACAACGCGCCTTATCGAATGTGGTTTTATCGATTTCCTAGCGCGTCACGCTACTGTCACTGTCAGCATAATCTTGTGATAATGAATCCTGCAAACATAGTGAGCACGAGTGTTAACCGTGAAACAGTAGCAAGCAATGCCAATAACATAGATCACGGAAATACAATACGGTATACTGAAGAAACTGATGTGCAGATGAACACTTATCTGACTGTAAGAAACTTATAGATGATAGAGAAGCTGATAGTGACGAAAAGCCTTTACGAAGTGACCTAAGCGAGTCGCCTGCTAATCTGCCAAGCCCACCAAAGAGGAAGAAGTGGAGTCTCTGAAAAGGCAAAGAGATACCAGCATTCCAGGATTCTGGGAAAACTAAAAGATTAAGCTTCAATACGGTACAGAAACGGAATCGCATGGCGGAAGACATATATCATCTCAGATATTTGCGCCACGTGGTAGAGAAAGGGGAGGAAGGCCAGCGCTCAGAACTTCACGTGCTGGACGGTTAAGTAGCTGGCGGGAATTGTTCTAGGCGCTAATGTTCACGACAGGGATATTCGTTCTTGAGGTTTGGAAAAGTACCGAGAAATAGGACTGACTCAACTCACTGGTCTATCCATCGGTGGGTTGCAAAGTTGAAATGGAGACACTATCTAGATTCACAGGCAATACCGAAAGGTGGAACCACTAAAGCCTGGAATACTGATGATGACACGAATGGAAGATGTGACAAGTTTCACAAGGAGGTAATGTCATTGAGAAACACCATGCAAAGAACACAGATATATGATACCGATCAAAATGGTATATGGAAAGAACTCTCCATTTCAGAGGATTGAAGTCGTTAAGAAGTTCGGTGAGGACTGATCATGCAATAACTCACTCTTACACCATCCCACCCGTTACGTCGGCAAGTGGATACGTGTTTCCAAAGCCGCTGGTAGTTTACCAGTAGCCTAGAGGTCAATGTGGTTCAAATGGCTCTGAGCACTATGGGACTTAACATCTGAGATCATCAGTCCCCTAGAACTTATAACTAGTTAAACCTAACTAACCTAAGGACATCACACACATCCATGCCCGAGGCAGGATTCGAACCTGCGGCCGTAGCGGTCGCGCGGTTCCAGACTGTAGCGCGTAGAACCGCTCGGCCACCCTGGCCGGCTCTCGCAAGACACCACAGTAGCCAGGAATATAATGAGAAATTGCAGGAGTACACGGAGTGGCACACAACTCACTGGGAAACTGGAACGTGGGAAGCTTGCGTTTGTATCAAGTATTTATGAGTCAAGATGCACCTGGGCCGATCAGGAATAGTTGTAGAGCCTATCTGTTAACGTCTTCTCGTTCATCCTCACCCATAGACCCCAGACTAGCATTGGTAGTAAGAATTTACGGTAAAATATCATCGATCCATCCCAGAAGAATGTAACTGGCTACATGCAGCGATCTGCTACAACAGACCTACTTTTGATTCACCCCACTCCAAAACCTCATGGGGGCAGCGCGGCTCAAATCCCCGTCCCATTGCCCGCCCCACAACCACTGTTATACGGAATTCTTTTTCCAGCAAATAGCTTATATTCCATTGCTGCAGTGACTGAGAACAACCGTTCGGCGCCCGTCTTTTGACAAGAAATTGCTGTTACAAGTGTACTTTTTCCAGCAACTAAAGGGCAGAAATGTTGAGTGACACACTCGCGATTAATTTACTGGAACTTCATACAGAATATTATCTATCTAAAAAAGAAATTAAAATGTAAAAATAAATTTTAAAAAAATCGTGTTACAATTGCAGTAAATTCACCGAAATGAAATGAAGATACCAAATGAGGTTAAAATCAGTGAAATTCAATGTCACGATCTGTTGACAGTGAAATTCGTTCAGAGACACATAATCAGCAATGTAATGAAAAACAGGTGTGGAATGACAGTTTGCGTAACACGGGAATTCGATGCCCGATCCTCTCCTGCCCGCCATCACAGCTGCTGTCACTTGTTTTTAGTGGAGGGCGGATGCTCGCGCGCAGTGAGACTAGGCAGGCAGCAAATCCGATTTCGAATTCAAGTCCGGCACGAGTTCACAATAGTCGTCGTGTGGCGTGGACGCATCGGAGAATGCCAACGGATACGTCGTCTGAACTCCTCGTTTCCGTATTCAGCACAAGTGATTCACATTGTTTTGAGGCAATGTGCCCGCATCTCGTGGTCGTGCGGTAGCGTTCTCGCTTCCCACGCCCGGGTTCACGGGTTCGATTCCCGGCGGGGTCAGGGATTTTCTCTGCCTCGTGATGGCTGGGTGTTGTGTGCTGTCCTTAGGTTAGTTAGGTTTAAGTAGTTCTAATTTCTAGGGGACTTATGACCACAGCATTTGAGTCCCATAGTGCTCAGAGCCATTTGAACCATTTTTGAGGCAATGTCAAAACGTAAATTCCTAAGTAAAGGAAGTATTACCATTCTGGACATGCACGCCCGTGCAACCGAACATGTAGACACCTAGCATTCGATTTCATTTACTTCTCTAAACTTACCTGAGATAGTGTGTTTCTGACCAATGTTGACCACATGTAAGTCTCCAGCGATCACAGGCCCTGCACACCATGCACTGCTTCCACAAACTGCCTCCATTCCTTTCTGTTTTGTGCCCAGTTTTTGGAGGACATCAGTATTGGGGCAAAGCCAATAAGACGCCAATCTGCATTGTTGCCAGATTATCCAAGATGGCTACGATGACATCATCCAATATGACGGCGTATAGACTTGGCAACAACTTACGACGTCATACAAGATGGTGGCCATGACAACAGCTGATGACACAAGTACCATTATCCAAGATGGCGGCTCTGGCGGGAATTGCCAGATCCCCTCATCCAGAATAATAGTGGGAAGTTCAAATTCCAACAGGGTAATGCATCACATCACAGTTATCTCTCGTAAGCAAAGAAAATTGCAGGAAGATAGCTCACTTGGAGTACCTCCACTAACCGAAGACACCCGACTGCCACTTCCTCCTATGAATTGGTACCAAGATGGAATTTGGCAGTAAAAGATCACTAGGGGTTTCGGTACTAAGCTAAGAAAATCGCGGGAATATAGGTCACTGGTACTAACCTCAGTCTCCCAACCGCCACCTCCCCCAGAAAAATGGCGGTAAGTTCAAATTCCAACACGGTTATGCATCTCATCACAGTTATCTCTACTAAGCTAAGGAAATCGTGGAAAGATAGCTCACTTGGCGTACCTCCACTAACCTAAGTCACCCAACCACCACTTCTTCCTATGAACTGGCGCCAAATTTGAATTTTGGCGGTAAATAAGGTCAATTCACATATCTCTACTAAGCTAAGAAAATGGCGCGAAAGAAAGGACGCTTGTACTAACCTGTCATCCGATTGCGACCTCCTCGTAAAGATTCGAAGGGAAAGGACCTGGACATAAGTCTTTATTTAATCATTTTGATGCAAGTGTGTTCGCCATGAGGTGAAAAGCCGTAATCCAAGATGGCGGCATGCACTGTGTTCACCAAGAGCTCCAGACTCCAACTGACTTAGTACACAGTACCAGCACTAGAGGACGCTGTCCTGTGTGATGTCATCTGATGATGTGACTATCGTTATTCAAGACGGCGGCATACATTGTGTTCACCACGAGGCCTAGTACATACTGACACCACCATAGAGCTCTACTGTGGACTTGGAATGAATTTTCACCAATGCCACACCCACCTGGACTTGGAAGAAAATAGTTAAAGTCTCCACCATGCTCCTCAACCGACCGCCACATCCCCTTACCTACCCATGTTGTCGGGCTAATGTGCACTAAAGTGTAGTAACGTGCAGAAACGTGTACTAATCTGCACAGCGCATGACATCATCCAAAATGGTGGTGGGAAATGGCGGGGAAATGACTCTGCCTATGATGGATGTAAGTTTCTATTTTGCAAGCAATGACTCCACCATGAGATCTAGACTCCAACTGACCTAGTAAACATTACTGCCACCAGAGGGTATTGTCAACCCTCCTGTGACATAATCCCAGATGGTGGTCTGTAGGGGGAAAATGGCGCCAACATGACGCATGCTGTGGGGGAGAATAAGGAACGAGTGTACTTTATTTCTTTTGGAACATTTTTTTTTAGTGACTGACACAAAACACTCGTCCTCATGTGCTTGGGGTCACAATAAACAGTCTGCATACACATAAACAACTAATTTTCCGAAATAATTTCAGTACAGACCTGCAAGCCGCCATCTTGGATAACAGTACTTGCGTCATCAGTTGACGTCACGGCCGCCATGTTGGATGATGTCGTGTGCAGTTGCCAAGTCTACAAACTACCATCTTGCATGACGTCATCGCCGCCGTCTTGGATACATCTGGCAACAATGCAGAATGGCCTCGTATAGGCTTTGCTCCAATACTGACGTCCATGTCGTCCATGCAGTGCTGCCTTGGTCGACCTATGGGGCGTCTGGTGTTTCGTTTCGTCCTCAGGTTCTTTATTCATCTGTCTCTCTTCCTGCATGCGGCCTCACTGCCCACTAGATCGCTTTGCTCTTCAGCTTCTGTAGCATTGTTCGTAGTTGCATCAAGAGATAGATTTACTCATTCTTCCTCCTCCTTCATTCTCGTTTATCTATAAGATATGCCCCCAAATCTTCATCATTAGTCTTCTTTGAAATATTATTAGTGTTTCCTTTTCTCGTGTAGTCGCCCTCCAGGTTTCTGAATTGTACATGGCTGCTGGGCATACCACTGTGTTATGTATGTTCATCTTAATAATCGCTGATATTGTTTTTAAGTAGAGTGTCTCCTCGAGGGAATACACACGTTTCGTTCCCACTGCTATTCTTTTCTCGATATCCATTTCTGTACTTATGTTGCTCGTAAACCAAGATCCCAAGTATTTAAAGTGGTGAACTCTCTTGAACGTATCTCTGGTGTTGATCTTATCTTGATCCTAGTTGTGTCAATTCCGTTTTGTCTCGAATCATCTTTAGCCCAACATTCTCGCGTAGTTTTCCATTTTCTGCTACGTTTCTTTCGAGTCACGATCTGACTGACTTAGCAGCGCCAGCCATATCACCTGCATATGCGAGACATGCGTAATTACCATTCATTATGAAAGTTGACCATTTTCATGGGAATTATAGTGATGTAAATAGTTCATTCTTTAGTTCTCGTGCAATTTGGAACAAGTGTATACAAATGAGAAGCCAACGAAGTGAAAAAATAGTGCCGCCACCACTGACAAGTGAAGACAAGTTAATAGGGAATGAAATATGCTGTGCTGTCATATTTAGCTGATTAGCCTTTTTTTCGAAAAGTTTTACCGTGAACTTTTAGAAGCACTAATTTGTTCAGTATCCATCGAGTTCCGTTTAAAATATATAATTCCTTAACAAACATTTTTTTAAAAAGAATTGTGGCAGATTAATTAATTATGAGCGTTGACTACATAGGGAATTAGTCGTTCTTTTAGGATCCTGTCACAGAGCGGCAAAAACCTTCAGATGTCTAAAGTATTTTACTAGGTACAAGGGGTTTCCACTTTATATGCAGGTGATGCTGTACAGCTTGCAGATATTTGGTGAACATTATGTTTCACGTGGATGAGCTGCTCCTCGAATAATCTTTTTTATTAACGAGGTGTTTTGGTGGCACGGATAATCATCAAGGCCACTAACAAGGGAACCTCCCCATCGCACCCCCCTCAGATTTAGTTATAAGTTGGCACAGTGGATAGGCCTTGAAAAACTGAACACAGATCGATCGAGAAAACAGGAAGAAGTTGTGTGAAACTATGAAAAAATAAGCAAAATATACAAACTGGGTCGTCCATGTGCAATACAGGCAATATTAAGGGCAGTGTGAGACGAGGAGAGCCGTGGTCCCGTGGTTAGCGCGAACAGCTGCGGAACTAGAGGTCTTTGGTTCAAATCTTCCCTCGACCGAAATTTTTATTTTCAGTTTATGTGACGAACCCTTATGTTTTCATCACTTTTTTCGGAGTGATTATTACATCCACAAGAAAACCTAAACCGGGCAAGGTAGAAGAATCTTTTTACCCATTCGCCAAGTGTACTAGTTAGGTGGGTCGACAACATATTCCTGTCATGTGACGCACATGCCGTCACCAGTGTCGTATAGAATATATCAGACGTGTTTTCCTGTGGAGGAATCGGTTGACCTATGACCTTGCGATCAAATGTTTTCAGTTCCCATTGGAGAGACACGTCCTTTCGTCAACTAATTGCACGGTTTTGCGGTGCTGTCGCAAAACACAGACACTAAACTTATTACAGTGAACAGAGACGTCAATGAACGAACGGACAGATCATAACTTTGCGAAAATAAAGAAAGCAAAATTTTCACCCGAGGGCAGATTCGAACTAAAGACCTCTCGTTCCGCAGCTGTTCACGCTAACCACGGGACCACGGCGCTCCTCGGCCCACATTGACCTTAATATTGCCTATCTTAGGCATGGACGACCCAGTTTGTATATTTTGCTTATTTTTTAATAGTTCCACACAACTTCTTCCTGTTTTCTCGATTGATCTGTGTTCAGTTTTTCAAGGCCTATCCACTGTGCCAACTTATAACTAAATCTGAGGGGGGGTGCGATGGGGATGTTCCCTTGTGAGAACGTCGGTGGTACTTGACGTGCCAGGCCCTGACTGTCGGGTGGACGGGTCCGGCCGCAGCCCGCCGTGTCGGCCCGGCCGGCCTGTGGAGGGCGCCCCCCCCCCCCCCTCCGCTACCCCAGGCCCACACGGTGCTCCTTCTTCAGCGACTCGCGCTTCTCTGACCTACAGGCACGTTAACCTTTAATCGTCAACTCTACACAAATTTAGGGCTAAAAAAAACAATGACCTCGATGGGTGGCAGAAGAGACACACGTGCGTATTGTAAAACCGTTCCCGTATTTTTTTCCATTTTATCCGTTGGAGCTGCACTCGCGAGCCTTATTCGCTACTTGGAAGTAGATACATTTCGTAGGTTCTAGCTCAATTTTTATTTTCTGCTGAAAATCACTCGTTTCACTCGTTCTTTTCAGTAGAAATTGAAAACTTACCTGCACACTACTAAATGGATCTACTATAATCAACTCCTCAGGTCTAACTCACTCACTTTGATTTGAATTACTTAGAAAAATTAATAACAATGAATATTTTTTTCGTATCACATTCACCAATTTTCAAATATAATTATTTTTTTCATACGAAAGGTGAATGTAAGAAAATAAAATTTAATATTGTTTTATAAAAGTGAATGTAAGAAAATAAATAAAATGAATTATGGTGAATGTAATTTCCCAGCCATAAGATTTTTATGACCTGTTGTTTGTAACTGTTTTTTGAGATAGACTTATATCCGGTTTTACCACATTCACATGTAACTTTAATCTTCTGATGTCTCGATCCAACAAAATCCATCTTTTCGGTATTTATCTTTATGAAATTCGTTAATGTTGCTTTTCTCTAGGTAGCCACTGTTTGATACTGTCCATTTAAAGATTATAAAATGTAATAGGAAAATAAAATTTCATTCCGAGAAAGAGAAAATTTTTCAGTTATTATTTTCTCTTTCTTTCTGAAAATATTTCAAAATGACATGCAAACAATCAGTAGAGTTTTCTTTAACTTTTTCTAATTTTTTATTCATTTATACTTAAAAAATTTTAGTAAGTTTTCTGTGATGTGTATCACAAGTTAAATCTTTATTACCATACATCGTTACGTATGGTAAAGAATCTACAGGAATTTTTTCATTAAAAGTTCCACAAAGTTTCAGAGTCGTTTTCTGTGAAGATGCAATATTCTTTCTACGAGTCATATACGTACCAAAATCACTTCACTTTACTTTCAACTAACCCGTTTGAACTACTTTTTGAAAACAACTACATTTTGCGTATTTTATTAATAATTTTGCATCTCCAATTCTAACTACTTTTTCACAAACCTAATAAACTTTTTTCTCTGTAAATGGAAGTTAAAAATAAGGTGTTTACCACTAATAAAAAGAAATACTCTACAACAGAACTTTCGGGAAATAAAGTAAAACTAACCAACGAAACATTTTGATTATTCTTACTTACAGAAAGTTTGAATAGTTATAATCTTGTTACAAATATTGGAGATAGTATTTACACGAAAGGAGAAGAAAAATTATAACAATATAAATTCTTGGAGTCGAACGCACACCGTCAAGTAAACGGTCTCTTATCACGCCGCCGCTTCCTCTGCCCTAAACATCCAGCAGGTTGCAGTGTGTGTGTGTGTGTGTGTGTGTGTGTGTGTGTGTGTGTGCGCTTCTCTGTCCAGAGCTGCGGCGCACCTGCTCACGTCGTATTTTCTTCTGGAAACACCCGCGTTCTGCCAGAATACAGCCTCGCACTTTACTCAGAAAGCTGCTCTTTGCTCTGCGGTCTTATCGCAGTTCTAACGGAATTGAGATAACGCAAAAGAGAGTGCCGAACGCCGATCGGGGAACGCGGGAGAAGCAGGTCGAAAACTACGGACGGCAGCTGCCGCTCGACGTCAGAGGCGTACAGTGGTGGGCCACAAAATGACGAGAAGCTAACTAATGAGAGCCCGGTTCAAGTCTGACCCAGGAAGAGCCGGTAGCTGGTCGTCAAATAACTACACTACTGGCCATGAAAATTGCTACACCACGAAGATGACGTGCTATAGACCAGAAATTTAACCGACAGGAAGAAGACGCTGTGATATGCAAACGATTAGCTTTTCAGAGCATTCACACAAGGTTGGCGCCGGTGGCGACACCTAAAACGAGCTGTCATGAGGAGAGTTTCCAACCGATTTCTCATACACAAACAGCAGTTGACCGGCGTTGCCTGGTGAAACGTTGTTGTCATGCTCGTGTAAGGAGGAGAAATGCGTACAATCATGTTTCCGACTTTGATAAAGGTCGGCTTGTAGCCTATCGCGATTGCGGTTTATCGTATCGCGGCATTGCTGCTCGCGTTGGTCGAGATACAAAGACTGTTACCAGAACATGGAACCGGTGAGGGTAATACGGAACGCCGTGCTGGATCCCAACGGCCTCGTATCTCTAGCACACGAGATGACAGGCATCTTATCCGCATGGCTGTAACGGATCGTGCAGGCACGTCTAGATCCCTGAGTCGACAGATGGGGACGTTTGCAAGACAACAACCATCTGCACGAACGGTTCGACGACGTTTGTAGCAGCATGGACTATCCGCCGTGGCTGCGATTATCCTTCACGCTGCATCACAGACAGGAGCGCCTGCGATGGTGTACTCAACGACGAACCTGGGTGCACGAATGGCAAGACGTCATTTTTTCGGATGAATCCAGGTTCTGTTTACAGCATCATGATCGTCGCATCCGTGTTTGGCGACATCGCAGTGATGTTTGGCGATATCGCGGTGAACGCACATTGGAAGCGTGTATTCGTCATCGCCGTACTGGCGTATCATCTGGCGTGATGGTATGGGGTGCCATTGATTACACGTCTCGGTCACCTCTTGTTCGCATTGACGACACTTCGAACAGTGGACGTTACATTTCAGATGTGTTACAACCCGTGGCTCTACCCTTCATTCGATCCCTGCGAAACCCTACATTTCAGCAGGATAATGCAGCACGACCGCATGTTGCAGTTCCCGTAGCGGGCTTTCTGGATACAGAAAATGTTCGACTGCTGCCCTGGCCAGCACATTCTCCAGATCTCTCACCAGTTGAAAACGTCTGGTCAATGGTGGCGGAGCAACTGACTCGTCACAATACGCCAGTCACTACTCTTGATGAACTGTGGCATCGTGTTGAAGCTGCATTGGCAGCTGTACCTGTACACGCCATCCAAGCTCTGTTTGAATCAATGCCCAGGCGTATCAAGGCCGTTATTACGGCCAGAGGTGGTTGTTCCGGGTACCTATATCTCAGGATTTATTCTCCCAAATTGCGTGAAAATGTAATTACATGTGAGTTCTAGTATAATATATTTGTCCAATGAATGCCCGTTTATCATCTGCATTTCTTCTTGGTGTAGCAATTTTAATGGCCCGTGGTGTAACTGTACCAACAGTCGGTAGCCGACGTTAGAACGTGTCTGTCTGGCTAACTTCATATCAGTTGTACACTGGTTGTAGCCTGGTGTGCTGCACGATATCCCATACGAGTTCGAGAGGTTGACATCCGCCGTGTACAGAGTCTCGAAAATCGACTAGGATTCGTCACAAGGTAATGCGGCACAATTCCGTTATAACTTATTTGAATGCCACAACCGTGCTAGCACTTAAGTTGTTTCCTTTTATTTTCAGATGGCCGGCTCCGATCTTCCATGACGTCATCTTCCGATCTTACATTCTTTGATGCCCGTTGGCGTGGAGCAGGTCCATCTGTGCAAGCGTGGAGAACACTTCTCCAGTGTTCTCCATGTCAACGGTTACTACTGTCTCAGGGAATGTAAGACCTGACACGGTGTCCCACTGCGGGCTGTTAACGAAGGTGCAATAAGTTCACAGATATGTGAGTGGCTCGAAGACTTCTTAAATAATATAGCCCAGTATGTCGTACTCGACGGCGAGTGTTCATCGGAGACAAGTAGTGCCCCAGGGAAGTGTGAGAGGACCGCTGTTGCTCTCTGTATACATAAACGATTTGGCGGACAGTGTGGGTGGCAACCTCGTGTACGGTGAGGTGTCGAATTTTGGGGAATATACAAGACGACTTACACAAAATTTCCAGTTTTTGTGATGGATGGCAGCTACCTCTAAATGTGGAAAAGTGCAAGTTAATGCGGATGAGTAGGAAGAATAAACCTGCAATGTTCGGATACAGCATTAGTAGTGTCCAGCCTGACACACTCAAGTCCTTTTAAATATCTGGGCGTAACGTTGCAAAGCGATATGAGGTACAACGAGTATGTGAAAACTGTTGTAGGGGAGGCAAATGGTCGACTTCGGTTTATTGGAAGAATTTCAGGAAAGAGTGGTTCACCTGTAAAGCAAACCGCATGTAGGAAGATGGCGCGATCCATTCTTGAGTACTGCTCGACTGTCTCGGATCCGTACCAGGACAGATTGAAGGACGACAAAGAAGCAATTCAGAGGAGGATTGCTAGATTTGTTACCGGTAGGTTCGAACAAAACGTAAGTGTTGCGGGAATGCTTCGCGAACTCAAGTGGGAATCCCTGGAGGGAAGGTTGTCTAAATATTCTCGACAGATAATATTTAGACAACCAGCATTTGAAGCTGACTGCCGAACCATTCTGCTGCCGTCAACATACATCGCGGGTAAGGGCAACGAAGATAAGATGCGAGAAATTGGGGCTCATACGGACGCGTACAGATAGTCGTTTTTCCGTAGCTCTATTTCCGAGTGGAACAGGAAATGACAAGTAATGGCACAGAGTACCCTCCGCCATGCACCTTACGGTGGCTTGCGCACTATCTGTGTAGATGTAGGTGCAGAAGTAGATCTGAAGATGATCTCTGGAAAATTCAAACCAGTCATCTAAAAATAAAAATAAACAACTATAATGCGACCAGTACTGTATGTATTGAAATAAGTTGTAACATTAACAAATCTCTATTTCACCTGGAACAATGTTCCAAAAATTTTTAAATTACGCTTCTGCTCGTTTTTCAGAAAGAACAACACAATGCGCTTGCAATCTCACCGGATTTACGTACGTATCTGAGAATCGCCATTTCGGGGCGAGTAACTAGCATAACGTAAAGTGTAACAGCAGACACGAGTCAAAGTTTATCTTTGATACTATAGATACGGTCCTCTATCAGCAGCACCCAGCACAGCCCTGCATCCGTGTGGTTATCCACCACGCGCTTCGCACGCACGCGCACGCGGAGTCACGCATCCGGAGTCGCGTCACGCACCAACACACCGAGGCCCGCGCAACACGCGGCCGTTGCGCACCGATTGGCGAGTGGGCCTGCCGCGAGGCTAACACGGTTGAGTTATTACCGCACGCTGGTCAAGGCACGCATGACGTCGCTATGACGTATACACGCTGTATCGAAGACGATAGAGGTCGCCTACCGACTTTTGTGATCGTTCGAAACGCTAAATTGTGTCTGATTTTGTTCATAATAAATGGTCCTTCTTTGAGAGCCTGAGACTGTGGAAACAATGGGTTTGTTTATAAATAACTTGTTTATAAATAACTTCGGCTACCAGTTCACGACATTTTTTAATATTCTACATGACGCTTTCCGCGAAATAATTCCCATTTACAAGTGTGTATTTCTTTGTACTATTCCATTTTTCCGTAATGTTTTCGATGTGTGAAGTTCTGCTTTCTTTTGTTGACATCACTGCAATATATAAAGAAGCGCTTTTTTTTGTTAGCTATCGATTTTTATACGTAGTGGCAAAATATGGAAGAACTTGTTCTTACTCAACTGTGGTAGCCAGTTTTAAAGACGAATCAAAGGAGCAGCTTCAATTGGCATTTTCACTGCAATTTTGGAAGCCATTCTTGTCTTTATTTTCTTTAAAAGTGTGAAGATGCCAACATCGGGAAAAAAAGAGCTCACAGTACGACTGTAAATATTAAATTTCGAAGTCAAAGAATCAAGGTCACAGTGGCTCAGTCAGTGAAACGCAGTTATATGGTGACAGAAGTCTCCTGTTCGAAACTACTGAGGGAAAACTTTTTTTATGCCAAAATTGCAAGTAGCAGTGTGGTACGGAGTCCACATTAAACTCAGTAGGGAATTACCTTCATAAAAAATTTAGTTGTTAAAATTAAAGACTGAAATGTCTAACGGCAAAGCATATGTTTCATGTTGTCGACCACTTACACACATCACATCAGTAAAATGCAAATTTTGTTAACATTACTTATCACGGTGCTACAAGCTTAGGGCATGACTAATGACAAGTATGTAAGAAAAGTAGTGTGACGTGACACACAAAATATAGATGTAGAAGTGTATAGCATGCTATAGATTATTTTTTCAGTTAGTCAAATGGTTCAAATGACTCTGAGCACTATGGGACTTAACATCTTAGGTCATCAGTCCCCTAGACTTAGAACTACTTAAACCTAACTAACCTACGGACATCACACACGTCCACGCCCGAGGCAGGATTCGGACCTGCGAGCGCAGCAGCAGCGCGGCTCCGGACTGAAGCGCCTAGAACCGCTCGGCCACAGCGGCCGGCTCAGATAGTCGCAGATTTGTTTGATCCGTGGGAGAGTGTGACAGAGAAACTGGAGAAACTGATTTGATAGAGTCTTGAACATAGACGTAAACTATCCCGAGAAAGCGTACTAACAAAGTTTCAAGAACCGACTTTCAATGATAATGTAGAGATATACTACAATCCCCTACGTATCACTCACTAAGGGTCCTGAAGATAAGATTAGAATAATTACAGTACGTACAAAGGCATTCAAATAATAATACTTTCTGCGCTCCATACGTCAATGGAAGACAAAGAAACCCTAATAACTGGTACAATGGGACGTACCCCTCCCATGGACTTCACGGTGGTTTGCAAAGTATAGACGTAGATTTAATTATACCTTCATCCCATTTTACTCGAAATGGAATTGTTAAATCCAGTATTCATCATCATTTGGAAATTGCACTGAAAGTACTGGAAATTTTAAAATGTGTTGAAAATGAGTAATGTTAGCAAAACTTTGCATTTTACTAACGATTTAAAGAACCATTTGCAAATATTATCAGTATGGTCACTTGAAGCTGGTATTCGAGAAAAGCTCTTTGGTCAACTATATTCAGCGAAAATGCTCTACCTATCCTGTAGACAGAAACGAGATGAGAAATTTAGCATTAGATGTGACTGGCGGCTTCCCTGATGTCTCACGGCACGTAATTGGTTGACGATATGGAGGGTATAATTTGGTGTTTGACACTTAAGTCTTTTAATTTTAACAGCTGAATAATTTCTGAAGGTAGTTCCCTTCTTTCGTTGGGTTTAACGTAGACTCCGTTCCACGCTGCTACTCGGCGGCAAGTTCCGTCACTGTCACCGTATAACTGCATCTAACTGACCTCTTCATTTACTTACTTAGCCGTAACGTCGGCAGTTCTGTCACCCAACATCAGCAATTAACTAACTCTTTTTTCTATTTGTTCCTTACCACTTCTTTTCAACCTGGGATCATGTGGTTACATTTTTATCTATATATAATTTGATTAGCAGTAACCAAAGAGGAACAATAGCGAAATGTGTTTACAGTGTAATGTGCTTTGCAAGGAAAGGAACGGGAGAGGAGAAACGACGGGGGCTGGCTGTACGTCCCTCCATAGGCGGAGCCCGAGGGCAGGGAGGGCAGATCCAGCAACTGAGGCGCGGCCCCTGCACTGTAGTGCTTAGAGCCATTTGAACCATTTTTGAACCAGTAACGCTACATTTCTCCGCTCTGCATTAACGGGTACGTTCGTCGTAAGTCCCACACTGATTTCTGCTGTTATGTCACGCAGTGTTGCATGTCTTTTAACACCGACAACTTAACGCAAACGGCGCTGCGCTCGGTAGTTAAGTGAAGATCGTCGGCCACTGCGTTGTCCGTGGTGAGAGGTAGTGGACACTCTTGACACTGTGGATCTCGGAATACTGAGTCCCCTAACGATTTCCGTAACGATACGTCTGTATTCAGATACCACTGCGGACAACATGTCAAATCAGTTGTCCAGATGCGCGCTTTATTTAACTACACAATGAAAAAAATTTCTTGAAGACATGATCCCATATCACGTTGTTAAAAGTATTACGCCATGCCAAGTCTCCCTGGAACACGACAACCGGTGCGCCAAGTTCTCCGCACCGACAGCGCTTCTTTCGCTGAGGCGTTGTCTAGAGGCGAGCTCCCGCTTGCGGGTCGTACACCTTCGCCGCAGAAAGACTGCGAATTCACTTATTAATTTTGTGGGTGTGAAGCTTTTCCTCTCAGAAAAGACATAAAGAGGGCAAATCCATGAAAACAATTATCTGATGAAAGGTGCAAATTTAATTACACATTAGCTATTGGAAGGACGTCTGTAAAATGCTCTTTTGGTCGGGTAAGATGGAGCTAAATGAATCATTTCGACTTTTTGAGCTCGAAAAGAGTAGTATAACCGCTAAGAAAGTCTACGTGTTCCATCCAGTCACTCGTTATCCAGTGTGCTGTGGCAGCTGAAGACAGCAAAAGGACAGCGCGAGTTTTAAAATTTCGCATTGAAGATATCGTTCACGCAGGAGAATTCTGCATACATACAGTCGTTTAACCATCTCACAGAGTCCCGTATGGACGACAGAGTAATAAGCATCCGTGGCGTAGAGAAACAAGTGAAAGAGCTGAGCCGGCCGGAGTGGCCGTGATGTTCTAGGCGCTACAGTCTGGAACCGAGCGACCGCTACGGTCGCAGGTTCGAATCCTGCCTCGGGCATGGATGTGTGTGATGTCCTTAGGTTAGTTAGGTTTAATTAGTTCTAAGTTCTAGGCGACTGATGACCTGGAAGTTGAGTCGCATACTGCTCAGAGCCATTTTGAAAGAGCTGAAAACAAGTAAGTCGCCAGGTCCACATGGAATCCAAATTCAGTTTTACTAACACTATCCACTTAGGTTGTATTTATGCCCAGCGCAAAATACCAAGCGACTGGAAAGAGTGTTGGCGACTACTGTATATGAAAAGGGTAAAAGAACGGATCCACGACATTATAGACTATGACACTTAACATCGGTTTGCAGAAGAATTCTGGAATGTATTCAGAGTTCAAATATAAAAAAAAATTCTAGAGACCGAAAAGCTTATGTCCACGAATCGGCAAGGTTTTAGCATCGCTCGTGTGGATCTCAGCTAGCCCTTTTCTCACACAATATACTCAGAAATATGGATAAAGAACATGAGGCAGACTCCATATTCCTAGATTTCCGGAAAGCATTTGAGACGGTGCCCCATTGCAGGCTGTTAATGGAGGTCCGAGCATACGGAATAGGTTCCCAGATATGTGAGTGGCTGGAAGAGTTCTTAAGTAACAGAATCCCGTACTATCGGGAGTGCACCAGTGCTGTTGTCCTCTGTATACACAAATGATGTCGAGGACGGGATGAGCAGCAGTCTGCTGATGATGACGTGGTCTACTGGACGGTGTCGAAGGTGAGTGAGTGACTGTAGGAGGATACAAGATGGCTTAGACAACATTTGTAGATCGCACGATGAATGGCAGCTGGATCTAAATGTAGAGAAATGTAAGTTAATGCAGATGAGTAGCAAGAACAAACCCGCGATGTTCGGGTACAGCATTACTAGTGTCCACGGCGTGTAAATATCTGGGGATGTCATCCCTGGGCATATCGTTGCAATGCGATATGAGGCGGAACGAGTAAGTGAGAACTGTGCTAGAGAAGGCGAACGGCCGACTTCGGTTTACTGGGAGAATTTTAGGTAAGTCTGGTTCATCTGTAAAGGGCGACAGTGCGACCACGTCTTCAGCACTGCTCGGGTGTTTCGCATTCGCACCAGGTTTGATTCACGGAAGACATCACAGCAGCCAGACCTGTTACCGGTAGGTTCCAATAACACTCAAGTGTTGCGGCGATGCTTCGATAATTGAAATGGGAATCCCTGGGAGGAAGGCGACATTCTATTCGACGAACATTACTGACAAAATTTAGAGAACGAGCATTTGAAGGTGACTCCAGAGCGATCCTACTGCCTCGAGTGTACGTCTCGAGTAAGGACCACGAAAATGCAAGAAATTAGGGCTCATACGGAGGCGTATCGGCAGTCGTTTTTCCCTCGCTCTGTCTGCAAGTGGAACAGGAAAGAAAGTGACGATTAGTGGTGTAGAATGCCCTCCGCCACGCACCATACGGTGGCTTGCGGAGTATATGTGTTGATGTAAATGTAAATATTTTACTACTCATGTTAAATTGGTGAATAAATAGTCCTCATAAATTTTGCTTGGCAAAGCCACATTAGCTTCAAGATCTATTCGCCTTCGACGTACATATCAAAATTTAAAATGAGGAAACAACCGAAAATTGAAAACTTGTGGGGCTATTTGAATCATAAATGCGGCTACGTTAATCATTGTAAACTGTTATTCAATCACCACCAACTGTCATTCATTTTCAGAGTACAGACTAGCCGCCCGTTTTTCAAGGAGTTCCTTGCGGGGTGGGGAAGTACCTATGTACTTAAAAAACAATATTACACATGTGTCCATAGACGTATCACGGCACTGCACTGAACAGATATTTGAATCTTGTGCAGGGGCAGTTGAATTTAATGAAACAAAACTTCTAATTGTTGTTGTTTATAGGTCCCCTAACTCTGACTTCAGATCATTTCTGCTCAAGCTAGATTCACTTTGTAGGAAGTGACAGAAATTAGTTATATGCGGTGACTTCAAAATTTTGTGTATGATGGTGCAAGAAAAAGGATGTTGGTAGATCTCCTAAATTCATACAATCTGATGCAGACTGTGTTTTTTCCAACTAGGGTGCACAGCCATAGACAACATTTTTATTCATTCTTCATTACTAGATGGACATCCTGTTACTAAAAGGGTAAATGGCCTTTCTGACCATGATGCACAAATTTTAACACTAAAAGGCTTTTGTAGTCAAACAAACGTCACATATAGTTACAAACTATGTAAGTTAATCCAACAGCAATAGAGAGTTTTTGAAACCTTGTCAAGGAAGAAGAGTGGCAGGATGTTTATAGTGGCGATAACATATAATGTTTTCCTTAACACATTTCTCATGCTCTTTGAGGGTTTATTTCCATTAAAACGTTCTCAACGGGGTACCAGCAGTAGCAGCCAGCCCGTGTAGCTGACTAGTGGGATAAGAACATCGTGTAGAACAAAGCGGGAATTATACCAAAATTTTAGAAGTACTCACAGTGAAGCTACTGTAGCCCATTACAGACAGTATTGCAAGGTGCTTAAAATGTTATTAGGAAAGCAAAGAGTATGTGGTATGCAAACAGAATAGCAAATATGATAAAATTAAAACCATACGGTCAGTTGTGAAGGAAGTGTCTTGTCAGCAGCACAAGATCGACGACGTAAAGTCAGTTCGTAGTAAAAATATTTCTGTTACTGATAAATCAGATATATGTACAGTATTTAACAACCATTTTCTGAGCACTGCTGGTGAATCAAATAAAAATTCAGTTTCTGCAGGGAATCATATAACTTTCTTGCAAATGCCTTTCCGAGATTGATGTCTGAAATACTCCTCTGTAATACAGACAAGGGGGAGATTGAGTCAATAATTAAATCACTGAAGACTAAGGACTCTCATGGTTATGATGGAGTGCCTAGCAGAATATTAAAGTACTGTGCTGCACATGTTAGCCCTGTATTTAGCCATATTTGTAATTTTTTCCTTTAGGAATGGTCAGTTTCCTGAGCGATTAAAGTACTCAGTAGTAAACCCGCTTTATAAAAAGGGAGAAAGGGATAATGCAGATAATTTTAGGCCTATTTCAATGCCATCAGTTTTTGCTAAAGTTATTGAAAAGGCTGTATGTGAAAGGATAAATTGATCATTTTATATCACACGATTTGGTATCAAATGTACAGTTCGTATTTAGAAGCCGTTTACCAACTGAAAATTCTATATACTCTTTTCTCTGTGAGATAGTGGATGGGTTAAACAAAAGTTTTCGAACGATAGGCATATTTTTTGATTTAACTAAGGCATTTGATCACAAAATATTGTTCCAGAAGTTGGACCATTACAAAATACGGAGAGTAGCTCACATTTGGTTCACCTCTTACTTTAGCAACCGACAGCAAAAGGTCATTACTCATGATGTTGAGAATGGTATGATGTAGGGTCTGAGTGGGGTACAGTCAAGTGGTGGGGGTGCCCCAGGGATCAGTGTTGGGGCCACTCCTGTTCCTTATTTATATAAATATATGCCCTCTAGTGTTACGTGTAATTCTAAAATATTTCTGTTTGCTGATGACACTAGCTTGGTAGTAAAGGATGTTGTGTGCAACATTGGTTCGGTTTCAAATAGTGCAGTTCACGACATAACTTCATGGCTTGTCGAAAATAAACGCTAAATCACAGTAAGACTCAGGTTTTACAGTTTCTAACACACAATTCAACAAAACCTGACGTTTTAATTTCACAGAATGGGCATATGATTAGTGAAACTGAACAGTTCAAATTTCTAGGTATTCAGATAGATAGTAAACTGTCGTGGAAAGCCCACGTTCAGGATCTTGTTCAAAGACTTAATGCTGCAATTTTTACTGCAGTGAGTGGTCGTTCGACGCGTAAATTAGTCTACTTTGTTTAGTTTCATTCGCTTATGTCGTAAGGTATTACTTTTGGGGTAGCTTTTCCCATTCTGAAAGGATATCTTTAGCGCAGTGGTGTAAGTTCACGAACCTCTTGTCGACCCCTGCTCACGAGTCGGGATATTTTGACATTGGCCTCTCAACATATATATATATATATATATATATATATATATATATATATATATATATATATATATATATATATAACAAGAAATGACAGTAAGGAATATATATTATATATATATTCCTTACTGTCATTTCTTGTTAACAATATCAGCTTATTGCCAAGAATAAGCGGCTTTCACTCAGTTAATACTCGGCTGAAATGAAACCTGCATTTGGATTGTACTTCCTTAACTCTTGTGCAGAAAGGTGTGCAGTATACTGCTGCATCCATTTTCAATAAGCTTTCACTCGAATTCAAAAATCTTAGCAGTAATCCACGCACTTTCAAATCGAAACTGAAGAGTTTCCTTATGGGTCACTCCTATTTTGTCGAGGAGTTCCTTATATTGTTGATAGCGTTTACTTAAACTTATGGATTTACTTTTTTCGGGTTCATAAACCATTTATTTTTATCTGTTATTACTTTTATGTTGTAATTTCATGTACTGACACGTTCCATGACAGAGATTTGCTCCTCAATTTAGTCCTACGGAACTTGACGCGTAAATGAAAATAAAAATTATACACAATATAGGAGATTACACTTTACAGTTGTTCCAGTAGTTGTTAGAAACTGAAAAATTGTGGGGCTACTTGACTCAAATTCGGCTACGTTAATCATTGTAAACTGTCATTCAATTACACATAATATAAGAGATTACACTTTTCAACTGTTCCGGTAGTTGTTACACGCACTTGATCCATCCCCCTTTCCTCGCAGATCTAGGAATGTAGTATCTAAAGTTGCAGAAACCACAGGATACGTTTTGCTCTCCTGACTCAACTTCTGGTGACGACAAAGCTTGCCCTTCAACATCCAGTGCATTCACCAGTTGCGAATAAGAAAATAAATCTTAGGATTATACTTTCAGATCGTATATTAATTGCTTAAATCTACTGCACTAATGTGCCATCTTAGAATCTAGAAATTAGTGGGAGCTGTCAAAACGAAAATTTCTCTTCCAAGACTTAGTTGTACTGGTGAAGTAGAGTGTGAGCTGAATTTTTCTCTCTTCTCGCACGTGTAGTACCTGTGGTTTTCGTTGGGTTTGGCAAAACGGAAGCAAACGATGAATATGATGTTGCTGAGCTCTGACGTTCCGATTTTCTTGGGGCATGGGAAGGCGTTGCAGGGCCTGGCTTCACTTCTGATTGTGTGTCACCAGAGCGGGAGTCACCTTTCAGGAATGTGGACGGAGAAACGAATTCATGTTGACGGGGACGATTCCCGTCTACTCAGATCCCTTCACAGCATTTCCGCCGGCCGGAGTGGCCGAGCGGTTCTAGGCGCTACAGTCTGGAACCGCGCGACCGCTACGGTCGCAGGTTCGAATCCTGCCTCGGGCATGGATGTGTGTGATGTCCTTAGGTTAGTTAGGTTTGAGTAGTTCTAAGTTCTAGGGGACTGATGACCTCAGAAGTTAAGTCTGTCTAATTAGGCTACATGAATACTTCAATAAAGGAGAAATAATGCATATCATATTCCGACTTAGAGAACCCCACGAAGGATGAACTGCGTAGCCCTAGTCATTATTTTTTAAATGTCAGCAGTTGCTCAAATTTATAACCGACGTCACTAGTCGTACTGTTGCCTGACCTGGTGGGGTCTATACAACTGGTAACGGAAATATTTTTAACTAGCATTCATGTATTTCAACAACAGACTTTATTTTAGATGGACTTAAGGGGGTCCAGGCACGTTGCTGCCGCATTCTTAAACAATGTAAAATTAATTCATATGATGCTATCTTTTACCAAAAGCTATTATGAATAAAAACTTGTAGAAAATATGGCTTCTGGATTACACTTTTCTAACCATTTCAACGAAGGAGTTCTGAAAATACTGATTAGTTTTAAGGCATGCACTTCACTAAGATACAGATGCAGTTGCAGGAAGAAAACGTGTAAGAGGAATAACAGTCTATTATTAAACAGACAATTGAGGAATAATCAGGTCAATAATTTACGAAAAGCTCATACTCAGTGTAAAAATAAATTTTTAGTTCGTTCACATAATTATGTTGTTAGAAATCTGTACTAATTCTCATCTCAGCAGTAATCTATGCTTTTTAAATAACTACAATATTCCATTGGAAGGAAATTGTACTTACTCGTAGGTCAACGTAAATAAGAACGTTTGGTATGTTCACTGTAAGGCAAAACACTTCTCTCGTTGTCTACTACCATCCGCCAAAAACTCATTTACGTAACTCAAACCGTTTATGATATATGACGGATGTTACAAATGCTTCACTTAAACTGTATCGTTTGCGTGCGCCATCGGCAGTGATTGCGCTATACACAGGTTGGGAATTATTGAACAACATGAAATAAAATCTTCATACTTCTGAAAGGACGTTCAACCTGCACGTTTGGCCGCGGGACACTATGGGAATCGGTATCCGCAGTTCGGTTTGGTTTAGCGACGAAGCCCACATTCATTTGGATGGGTTTGTCAATAACCAAAACTGGCCCATTTGCGGGAATGAGAATCCGCATTTCGAGATCGAGAAGTATCTTCACCCTCAACGGGTGACTGTGTGGTGTGTAATGTCCAGTCACGGAATAATCGGTGCGATATTCCTCGATGGCACGGTGATTACCGAACGGTACGTGAAAATTTTGCAAGATGCTTTCATCCTCACTGTCCAAAGTGACCCTGATTTCGACAAGATGTGGTTCATGCAAGACGGAGCTCGATTCCATCGAAGCAGGAGAGTGTTTGGTGTCCTGGAGCAGCACTTTGGGGACCGCGTTCTGACTCTGGTACGCAGAGGCCACTGGCATGGGCCTCGATTGGTCATCATATTCTCGGCATCCGAAGACATGCGACTCCTTTTTGTGGGGCTATATTAAAGACAATGTGTACAGTAATAACCCCAAAAACATTGCTGAGCTGAAAATCGCCATTCAGGAGGTCATCGACAGCATCAATATCCTGACACTTCAGCGGGTCAGGCAGAATTTCGCTATTCGCCTGCGCCAGATCATCACCAATGATGGCAGGCATAATGAACAAGTCATAACCTAAATCCGAATATCTGTACTGACGTTTACATGTTTAATAAAGTATGTGCACGCCGTAGTTGTAACTAATCTAAGTTTTTTTTTTCAGATACTTCATTAATTGTCACCCTGTAAAATCTATTTCCTCGAGACTTGAGACGTATGTACAGATCTCGTCTCAAGTTTAAGGAAGAATTCCATGTTGGATAGATTTTGTGTGCAGGAATGTATGACCTTGCATGCACGAAACGCCAACTCATGGCGACCGCTGTTTTTCACTGCGAACCCTTCGAATTTTGGACAATACCTTAGCTTACGTGGGAGTATGAGGATAACTATGACCACTAATGACATGGAAGGCAGTTCACCGTGAAGCTCACTAATGAGGCTACGAGGTGCAAGAGGAACGAGGCAAGTGGACGGACACGGCGGGGGGGGGGACCGGCCTGCACTGACAGCCCTTCTGCGTTGCCGCGCACGTGCCAGGTTGTCTCGCGCGGGTTCTGCACTGCCCATGTCGAGCGAGTTACTCCCTTATCTCTGTTCCCTGCACAAGCAAATGAATTGGCACAGTAAATCAAGAATCAAACTAAGAATAGCCATTCCCCTGTTTCTAAGCGAGATTTTCGTCAGTTTCAGCCTGCTTCTGACGCAAAAGCCGGAGATGGTGATCCCCCGTCAGAGGTTCCCAGCGGGGACTCCCTCTGCGTTAGGTATCTGGAGTCGCTATTCCACCTCAGTGTGTATGGGTAGAGACTGAAAACTATTTGAAAAAAAAACTGTATATTTCAGTAAGAACGAAGTGGAGTATGTGAAGGGCTTTTTAGAAATGAAATAACAATATAAAAATCTTCAGAGGAGAAAAATATGATACCTTTACGTGTTGTTGTTGTGGTCTTCAGTCTTGAGACTGGTTTGATGCAGCTCTCCATGCTACTCTATACTGTGCAAGCTGCTTCATCTCCCAGTACGTACTGCAGCCTACATCCTTCTGAATCTGCTTAGTGTATTCATCTCTTTACGATTTTTACCCTCCACTCTGCCCTCCAATAATAAATTGGTGATCCCTCGATGCCTCAGAACATGTCCTACCAACCGATCCCTTCTTCTAGTCAAGTTGTGCCACAAACTCCTCTTCTCCCCAATCCTATTCATTACCTCCTCATTAGTTATGTGATCTACCCATCTAAGCTTCAGCATTCTTCTGTAGCACCACATTTCGAAAGCTTCTATTCTCTTCTTGTCCAAACTAGTTATCGTCCATGTTTCACTTCCATACATGGCTACACTCCATACATATAGTTTCAGAAACGACTTCCTGACGCTTAAATCTATACTCGAGGTTAACAAATTTCTCTTCTTCAGAAACGCTTTCCTTGCCATTGCCAGTCTACATTTTATATCCTCTCTACTTCGACCATCATCAGGTATTTTGCTCCCCAAATAGCAAAACTCCTTTACTACTTTAAGTGTCTCATTTCCTAATCTAACTCCCTCAGCATCACCCGACTTAATTCGCCTACATTCCGTTATCCTCGTTATCCTTTACGTAAGCAAGTAATTTCTAACAGAAACTTAGTGTAAGTCTAGGTTTACTCACATATGTAGTGGGAACGGTTTTTTCGTCCTGTTTCAGTCAGAAAGCCCCCAGAGTGCGAATCAGACGTCTTACCTAGTCAAAGACAGAAAGAAATTTCCATTAGAAGAAATGCAAATTGTTAAAAATCATGCACATATTCATCTTTTGGTGGTGTAGTGACATTAGTAACTATGTATAGGTTGAAACTTCCTGGTAGATTAAAACTGTGTGCCGGACCGAGACTCGAACTCGGGACCTTTGCCTTTCGCGGGCAAGTGCTCTACCAACTGAGCTACCCAAGCACGACTCACGCCCCGTCCTCACAGTCCCGAGTTCGGGTATCGGACCGGCACACAGTATTAATCTGCCAGGAAGTTTCATATCAGCGCACACTCCGCTGCAGAGTGAAAATCTCATTCTGGATACGTATAGGTTATTCTGATTTTTTGCTGTTGACAGAGAGGTAAAAGATTCGTGTTACGGAAGTCAGAGTCACGCAATGACTACTGGTATAAGGGTGCCTCTCTATTACAGCGACACGGCAGCAGCGTGACCGGGCTCCTCGCCGTCGTCTGGAATATCCATATACCTGGACTTCGAGGACAGCGTTCTCTTTTAACATTGAAGAATACGTACAGCCCTACTCCATGTTGAGTTGTCACATGACAGAGCCGCACGCGCGGCTGCGATATGACGTAGCAGCCAGCGCAGAACATGTTGTCGTTTCTGAAACACTGTAGGGCGGAAAAAAAAATTCTAATTTCCCCTGTGTCTGGTGAAGCAAACGTCCGATTTTCTGGGACATGGCACACAGCCACTAGTCAACGCTCTAGAAGACAACGACATGGTAAACGGCTGCTCACGGTCACGGTATCTGCAAACACCAGGCCCCAATTAAACAGCAAAATCACCCGGCCGCTCGCGTTCATCGGTGAATGGTGCACGAACAACAAACTCACAACAGCAAGTAACAAAATTATTTTCCTATTTCTCAGAGGCCCATTGAAAAGAAATCAAATTGTAAAGTTAAACAACGTATGTATAAAAAAGAAAGCTATGACAACATTTCCCGGCAATTATACTGACGAACATTTACACTTTGACGAACATGCCAGACTAATAATTAACAAAAGACGAAATTCATGCAGAAACTTACGTGACTGAACACTATAAGGTACAAACTACCCGTACAGAAAGTGAGGAGACATTACACAGCACTTTTTGAGTCAATAAGTTGTTTCGCGGCTAGTGCTTGGGCACATCCACAACGCTTAGGTACGCATAAAACCGTTGTGAGGTGCGGCCAGAGGAGTGCTCTACGCACAATCCCGGGGCTTTCGCCACGACCACTGTGTGTGCTACTGAGAGTTTCCCCTATAAATATTACAATTCCTCACACAGCAGCGGCCCACTGGTTGAAAAGCAGAAGACGCGGCAAAATAACACAAATAACTGGACGAGACATAACCGACATACGGAAATTAAACAAGGAGAACTGACGCGTGAAGACGGAATGGGACACAACTGATAAGGGAAGGCGGGTCTACACGAACGAAGACAGAATTTGGGGAGCCAAGACATAGGACAGTTAATACATAAACAACATTACAGACCAAGTATCGCGAGCACTACATACGAACAGGAGAACCCATACGCTAGAATAAAACAGCCTGCTCATCTGACATATCGGCAGTACATGGTAAACGACACAGGTATAAACACAGACACTGAATCAGATGCTGAATCACACACAGGAAGTGAACACGAGATACAAATACAAACATGGTAAACTTAAGCTAAGATTCTCCAACATTAAATGTAATCAGTCTGAAAATGTAACTGTCTATGTAGCTGGTTCTTACAGCATTTCATAACATGTATACTATCTGAAGGTGAGGCATTTTTTTCTTCTTTCGCTGCACCAGGTGTGACTGGCTCGAAGTTTTACCGAGTCCTTGCACCTGATTATGAAATATTAAATCAACTCCCAATCTCCAGTGCTACCTTCAAGTTCGGAAACAGATTGTAACCTAATTAATCAATATATTATGAAAGAGGTATTAATACAGTTAAGACAACATACGTAAAAGATGTATACCAAACACACAGAGGGTATGAAGGCAAGAACTGTCACATCACATCCAAGTCAAACTCGTAGTCATCTCTTATTTCTTCAATCAAGTACAATTTAATTACGTTCCTCTACGATACGAATAACACAGTTGCAGACCCAATAAAGGCACCCAGTGAGTGGCATTACATCAACGCAAAGTGTTTCCTTAGTCTCCCACATTTAAATACAAACCCATATAGGAATGGCTGTCACCAAATTATACATTACTAGCGTTGTTCTGATGTCATTTCTTCAGTCCATCTCCTTTTATAGTCGGTACGTGGCAATATTTCTCGTTGCTACGTTAACTGATTATACGTCCTGCGAGTAGTCTGGCCGCTGTAAAGTCTTTCACATGAGGTGTTTTCCTCTACAATTTACAAAAAATAAGTAAAAGGAATATTTATTCAGATATGTAAATGTATGAAACGTCGCGATTGCTAAGAAATAATGAACATGGTTTATTTAATTATTTTCCACAGAGATACAGCAACGAGGTAGACTTCTTAAGCAGAATATTATGAAAAGGATGGAGTACTACTCACGTACAGCCCAACAGGAAGACTGTCAGACTACTAAGGTTTCGGTCAAAAAGGCTCAACATCTGCTCTATATGGTATCTATCCCTTTCATAATATTATCGGACCCTTGATTTCCCATTGTTTATTTAATTATTATTCTCGTAATGTGGCAGATACATTTAAACCCTCTGTGTACAAATCAATTTAAATTAAATTTCAGTCGGGGAGCCAGAAACGTTCAAAGTTGTAGGGGCGGGTGTTGCATGATGTACGTAATTGGCTGTGTTGTTTAGACGGGTGTTTCGGTGGCAGAATGGTCATTTAAGTGATGTGTTGAAACGAGTGCCCATTTCTGTGAGTGGACTTGTGGCAAGGCTGTGAAAGAAATATCTTCAGAAATGTGTCATATTTTGGGAAATAATTTCAAAAATTGAAAAAAAAAAATACTAAACTCCTCCGGAACAGGCCACGAAGGCTCAACGGTACCGAACGGCCGCCGTGTCATCCTAACCCACAGGCGTCACTGGATGCGGATGTGGAGGGGCATGTGTCAGTTTCCGAGACCGGAGCCGCTGCTTCTCAATCAAGTAGCTTCTCTGTTTGCCTCACAAGAGCTGAGTGTACCCCGCTTGCCAACAGCGCTCGGCAGACCGTACGGTCACCCATCCGAGTGCTAGCTCAGCCCGACAGCGCTTAACTTCGGTGATCTGACGGGAACCGGTGTTACCACTGCGGCAAGGCCTTTGGCTAACTTCACAAATAATTAATCTAAAATAACAAACAATCAAACTCGTAAACGACAGCAGAAACTTGTAAAACAAATGCGGATTCGTGTGTAGTGGCGTGTCTTCTTTTTTAGTTTTTCTTTCCAAATATTTGTTTTCCCATTCTACGTTATATAATTTATAAAGTCTCTGAAACAGTTCAAAGATTTGTACAAATAAACGGCCAAGAGCAAAATAACACATGATACAGCAAGTGAAAGACAAACCCCCATGTTCTTTTTTTTAAGTGAATGTCCTGCGTGTCCATCCTTCGTTACACGACACGGGTCTGATCGGTGCTGCTGTTCTGCCCATACCCAATGCAGCACATCAGGAGAGGCGGTACGACAGCACAGTGCGGCAGGTTTTGCGACAGAGGCGGAACACGGACGCCGCTCCCGGGAGAGAAACACGGCAGCGCGCCGGGCGCGGCAGCCGCCGTTTGCCACGCGACTAGCGCCAGAGGGTTGCACACGCGGCCGTGCAGGCGTGCAGGGCAGGAGCGCCACGCTGTTTCAGGTTGTGGCACCGGCTGCAGACGCAGCCGGTCGAGGTGGGAGATGCCACTGACAGTCCTCTGGCGCAGAAGGAGGACCCAGAGACTGTCTTGCTGGAAACGGCACAGGACTCGACAACTTTTACGGAATCCCAGACTTTCAAAAATGGCTCAAATGGCTCTGAGGTCATCAGTCCCCTAGAACGTAGAACTACTTAAAGCTAACTAACCGAAGGACATCACACACATCCATGGCCGAGGCAGGATCCGAACCTGCGACCGTAGCGGTCCTGTGGTTCCAGACTGAATCGCCTAGAACCGCTCGGTCATCCTGGCCGGCTCCCGGACTTGTCCAACAGTTGCACATGGAATCCCTCCCTCTCTCTCTCCCATTCGTGTATGTTGTTTCAGTTGACCTTTCCGAAAATATAAACAATGGCTTCGTCACTCGAGACTAGTTTTCTGGCGAAATCGTGAGTTTCAAGATGCTTCCGTACATCAATGCAAAATTGCAAGTGGCGTACTTTGTCGTTATGGCTTACAAGTTGCAGGATCCGCAATTTGTACGGCTTGACTCTCGATCACTTATTGTCTTGTTGCAACTCTTGTTCACTCAAGTACGAGCAGCCCTTAGCGGCTCGCCATCTTATTTACAACTATTCATGACGTCGCCTTTCCGGATGAGATTTTTTAAAATGCGACTTGTAAGTACTGCGCCTCTTTCCAGTCAGTACAAACTTTAATTTTATTAATGTATTATATACCTAATATGTTGAGAACAGTTAGTTTAATTCTGAAGACGACGCTCATAGCAGCGTTGAAACCTGGTCAATTTTGACTTAATATTTGTGACCGAGGGCTTATTTGTTCTAATATAATTCTGACACGGTCACTGAACCTTAGCAGCTATGTTCAAAGTTTTACTTATTAAGGATTTTCCACGCTGCTGGACGAGTGACGTGCAATTCTGCACTAGTCTGACGGGTGGGCTGTGTGGGAAACGGCAACATCGACATCACCACGTCCCTCCCACTACCTGCTGTCCTTCCCGACACGGCCAGTCATCCCGAACGTGTTGCATCGTAGAACCAACCATCCTGCCTGAATTTCTTGTACGACTTCACAATGTTGTTGCAAACTGGTGGTGTCTTGGAAACCTTGATACCAAAATCTTTGCACACTCGCTACCGATCTGGAACGGGCAAGGTGGTGCACACGATATGGTTTCTCTGCCTGGATTGCCACGTTCTTCAGCGGCTACGGTCGTTGGCGTCCTGTCTGCGGTATTTCAAACTAACTTGTCAAAATAAAATTGTGAGAAGCTCTCTTCCACTGTACATTTGCTACTTTATGTTTAGACATATACCTACCTGATTTTTAAAATGTTTCATAGAAATTATATTTACTCTGTATTACACGAATATATCCATAATAATCGCGAACTCACTTTATTCCTTCCTTCGGCGTTTCGCTATAGGAGTTAGCCGTTTCCGACCTCTAGAGTTCTCTTTCGTTCCACTCATCCGTCCTAGACGTCCATCTTCCGTTTCTGCCTGTACGTATTTCTTCCGTTTTAACGCTGGCCCTGCGCTCCACCACCTTCCGGACGGCTCGCAGTCTAAAATTTTCCTTGGCCACCAGTGGCCGGTCATTCTCTGTACGTCCCGTACCACTAAAGTGCTCTATTCCTCAAAGTTTTTGTGATGGAGCACGTTTGTCTCCATTCGCCTCCATACCTCGCCATTTCGTATCTTGTCTTGGCTCGTTAACTGCGGGCGTCTTTTTACGTAGTGCTGTCGTAATTTCGTACCTAACTTTGGTAGTTTGAGGCCACCTGTCAGCTCTGTACAGAAATATCCGGTCCGTCAGGCTGTGAAATAATCTTTTCTTAGAGTCGTGCGGAATATTATCATTCCATATTATCCCAAGCAAAGCTTTACTCGCTCTCTTCGCCATTGGTATTCTGTAGCTTGTACCGGAGCTATCTGTTTTTGTTACCAGATATTTGCAGCTTCTGCGGTATTCTCCTTCTCTTTACTCTGCGCCAATTTTCACGTCGTCCTATCCCGTACAAAAGTGAGTCACTGTGGTGATTTCCCGAGCTTGCCGCCACTGCAGGTAGCCTTGTAACTGCAGAACGGCGACCCCACACCCGCGATGGCCAGCTACGGTCGGTGGTGTAGGGCAGAAAACGCACGCAGCGCGCGCGGCCCCGGGCGAGCCGCCGTCTTGGCCACGTGGACGGAGACGCCGGCTGCGGCGGCGGCCACGCCCTCGGCCCTTGGCCCCCGGCCCTCTCCCCCCGCCGCGCCCTCTGCCTCCTGCCCCGCCCTCGCTTCCTCCCTTCGCTTCTGCAGACACTTCCGGCCCAGCAGCAGCAGCTGCTGCTGCTGCCGCCGCTGTTGTTGCGCCGCCGATAACGCGAGAGTGTTCTCCAGCCGCAGGGCTGGACTCGCACGCTCCGCCCTCTGCGACGCGGCGGCTCGAGCCTCGGGCAGCGCCGGCCAGCTGCCACAGGCTGTGAGGTCCGTCCAGGCAGCAGGCGGTCGCGAGGAACGGCCGCTATTAACTGGTTCGGTGCCGAGTCACGTGCTGACATGGGTAACGAACGAAGGAAAAGGACAAAGGCACGGATGTATAGCAGAAACGTGCAGTTGTTAATAGTGCGTTCAGCAGAGCTCACCGGCTGCTTATTCTCCTACCTCTCAGTTTTGTCTCGACGATGAAGCAAATCCAAGTCAAATAATAACTCTGGAATGCACGAAATCCTCCTTTCAAGAGACGGAACTATACATCACTTGAAGAAAAAATAAGTGTCTCTCACCTTTCAAGTATCAACACCGTGATCCATACAGACAATACAACAGCCGTGTACACAAAAGACGTCGATATTTATTCACCACGTTGAAAAGAAAAATGCTATTAAAAATATCTGCACACACTAATAAGCCCAAGCATTATGACCGCTTAAGAGTATGCTAAAACGGCTCGTGAGGCGTTAGATACGTGTAGAAAGACATCCTAACGTCAAATTCGATTTATTCGAGAGTCAATCTGTGTCAATATTTGAAAGTTGCTTTTAAGAGAGCCGTGGATAACTAAGGGGTTTGAAACCTCATTTAAGTGGAAGAGAGAAATTTATAGGAAGGCCAGAGTCAGTCAAGATCCGACATCACTTGCATACCTAAAAATACTGTTCCGTTTAAGGAGAGTCACTAAAATTCCCGGGAGTAAGCATGTCCTGGCAGTTACAAATAATGCGGGCAATAAGATTAAAATGGTATGCGGTGTTTTCATACGGGAGACAGGGCAGCCAGTAAGTGTACAAGATTCCATAAAATTAAATTAAATGACTATCACGTCGCTACATGTAGGCACTTTGCAATGGAGATACCCAGTGCAAAAGCGCCTGTTTACTTTCATACCTCGATCCATCTTACATTAAACTCAAGGTTAGACCAATATTTTGACAAAAAATAGCCAATACCGACCCAGAAAGTTTGACATGCAGAAGTTATCTAGAGAAAATGGTTACAAAATGTGATTGGAAGAAAGAATACCTGTTGTTGCTGCGGTCTTCAGTCCACAGATTGGTTTGATGCATCTCCCCATGCTACCCCATCCCGTGCAAGCTTCTTCATCTCCGAGTAACTACTGCCACCTACATCTTTCTGAATCTGCTTAGTGTATTCATCTCTTGGTCTCCCTCTACGATTTTCACCCTCCACGCTTTTCTCCCATACTAAATTTGTGATCCCTTGATGGCTCAGAACATGACCTACCAATCGATTCGTTCTTTTAGTCAGGTTGTGCCACGAAGTCCTCTTCTCCCCAACTGTATTCAGTACCTCGTCATTAGAATACCTAAATGGTCGAAATACCTTCAAGAAGTCATTATTGAGACTGCAGAAGAAATTATGCCTCTTAAAAAGAAATGGAAAGATGCATGGTGGAATGATGATTGTGAAGAGTTAACGATAAAGAAACAACAAATCTGGAATATCTGGAACTCAAATAAAAATGATAAGAACAGGAAAAAATGATAGAAGCAAGGAAATATTCATAAAAGAGTCTCAAAAAGATCGAAATACAACATACAAAAGGTCATCCAACGTCAAATGAGTCACACTTTGAGCAGAACAACCTAAGAAACTCTCATGTAACATTCAAAAATAGTTTAAAGAACTACACACCACCAAGTTGACAGTTAATGGATCGAAAAACACAGAAGACTGCATATAATAACACTGACAACAGCAAAATACGAGCGTTGCGACTTAAATAGTGGTAACTACTTATTCACAACCGATACAAAACAGTTACATGTTTGCACCTTTTCCTTTAAAGTAGTCACCAGCGTTGTATAGAACCCGTTGCCAGCGATATGGAAGGCGTAGCTGTTCTGTTGATGGTGCGAATGGAGCGGTCTACTTCCTGTCGAATCTCTGGAACAGTTCTGAGGCGAATGCTTCCTTCATTTTCGAAATCAAACCAAAGTCAAAAGGACTAAGTTCGGGAAGTATGGTGGATTGTACAGTAATTCCCAGTCCCATCGACCCAACAGAGCAGCCACAGCTGTATGCGCCCGCGCATTGTCCTGCGAAATGATGGGTGGGTTGCGCAGAAAGTGTCGCCGCTTCTTTGGCAAAGCTGGTCGCAGGTGATGCTTCAAAAACGAACAGTAATACTGTGCATTGACGGTCTGCCGTGGAGGAACGTAATGCGTTAGGGGAACACCTTCACAGTCGTACGCGAGAACCACCATAACTTTAGAGCGCTCCATTCGCACCATCAACACAACAGGCTCTGCTAACGGTATACTACGCCTTCCACATCGCTGTCAGCGGGCTCTACACAACGCTCACACTAAGAAAAAGATAGCCATCAAAAACATACGTAAAATGGAAAAGGCCTTCCAAATGACAGACAACATATATACAAACAAAATTTCTCCTTGAAATAAGACACTATCAAACAGCAGTAAGGCCTGAAACACTGTATGTAGTCCACACACATAAACGAACAAGACACTGAAAAACTGGAAAAGTTGAGGGGGAGTTACAGGAACTAGAAGTAATAGTATGGTGGATACAAACTAAGATCAAAAGGAGAACTCTACTTGAAAATGGAAAAGTTAACTCATGTAATGAGAGAAAGGAGACTGCACATATATACTGAATGGATAGTCGCAGACTTACCAAGCAGATCGTCAACTTAGTAAAAAGCTACAAATTCAAACACATGGCTCACCGAAATTGACAAATATATGAGAAAGACAAGAAGGAGAATGGACAGAATAAATAACAGAAGAGAAGCAACACAAAAGGTAGGACTTCGGGAAAGAAAGTGGTCTGCAAACGGAAGAAAGTGGACGCAGGAAGAAAAGGAACGACACGTTTGAATGATGGAAGAAGTCGTACCCTCCAAAAAGGTTATTCGAATGAATGAATATAAATGACGATGTTGTGACTGATATTCACACCTGCCTAGTAAGCAAGGAGACCAGAATTCAAGTCTCGGCTGTGGTACAAGTTTTAATTCATTCCTTCAGCTTATAACACCATCGTAGATAATTCACAAGTTGCAAGTACTTTTAACAGTCACTTTCTAAACGTAACAACCAATATAGGATTAAATGATTCAGTTGAAGAAGTCATTCCACAAAACTTTGAGTAGCTAGAAGTAACACCAACATCCTTCACTGAAACTAATACAGTTATAAAAATCCTAAAAAATAAAAGCTCATGTGGGGTTGATCGAATTTCAAACAGAATTCTGAAACGTTTCTACTTAAGGAGTAATGCCCTTAGTGATATAGCCAATGCACCAATTGCACAGGGAATCTTTCCAGAAAGATTAAAATATCGTAAGGAATGTGACAAGACAGACTTACACAACTATCATTCCAATTTCCTTCCTGACATCTTTTTCGAAAATATTCGAGAAGGAGACGTACTGAAGAGTAGTCGCTCACTTAAATGGAAAGAAGTTATTTAGCGTATCACAATCTGGATTCCAGAAGGATTGCTCGCCTGACAATACTATTTAGACATTCACTCATCAAATACCACAAGCCTTAAATAATATTTTATCGGCAATGTGTGCTTTTTGTGATCCTTCTAAGGCGTTTAATTATCTAAATCATGTTTCTTTCTTGGAATAACTCAAGTTTTATGGACTAATGGTTTCACGCACAGCTGCTTTGAATCATACTTAACAAAAAGAAGGTTGTGCTGACAGTCGCAGAAAGAAAATTTTTGTGATTGGAGTCCCACAGGATTCCACTCCTATTCCTTATATATGTGAATGACGTTCCACTTCACATTAAACAAGCACGATCGGTGCTTTCTGTAGACGATACTAGTGTTTTATGATAAATTCCATTACGGAGAAAGAAACAGAACAGTGGTTCTCTGGAAATGGACTCTCCCTAAACTTTGAAAAAACATAGTACGTGCAGTTCTGTACAAGAAGTACAGTCATACTAGCAGCTGATGTAGCACATGAGCGGGAGTCGGTAAGTAGAGTAGAATGCTTTAATTTTTGGGGTGTACATTTTGTTGAAAACTTAAACTGGAAGAGGCATATTACCGAGCTTCTGAAACAACTGAGTTCAGCTACTTTCGCTCTTTGTATAACTACTGATCCTGGAAACATACCTCCTAACTACTTTGCATATTTGCACGCAATAATGTCTTACAGAATAATTTTCTGTGGTATCTCATCGCTTAGAAAGAACGTATTAATTACACAAAAGTGAGCAGTAAAAATAATATGAGGTGTTGACCGACGGACGCCATGTAGTGGAGCAATGCATTTCAACTGCGCCGTCACAATATTCGCTAGTGAAATTCGTCATAAATAATCCACCACAATTTGAAAACAAGAGTGATCTCCATACCTACAATGCTAAAGGGAAAAATGGCCTTTCTTGCACATTATTAAAACTGTCGGTGGTTGAGAAACATGTTCATTATGCAGCAACAAAACTTTATGATCGTTTGCGAAATAACATAAAATATCTGATAGATACCGAAGCAAATTTTAAATCTAATTTGAAATTATTTCATCTGGAGAACTCCTTCTGTTCCCATCGACGAATTCCTACTTAAAAAATGATAGCCACTAAAAAAGAGTTGCACAAGTAGGACTAAAAGTAATAGTGTTCATTAATTTTAACACTAATCATGTGCACATATCCTGTACACTGACTAGTTCCACGTCATTCAGATCAGAGAATGTTTCATATGGTGGAACATGACGCACCTCCTTACAAGGAAAACACCCCCCCCCCCAGCCCCCACCTCCACCTCAGATTTAGTGGTAAGGTGGCTCAGTGGAAAGCCCGTCAAAAACTGAACACAGATCAAACACGAGAAAAGGAGGAAGGTGTACTGAACTACGAAAAAGGAGGAAAAATAGAAACAGTGAACGGTCGACCATTTTCGATTGGCACGGTGTCGTTGTTACGTGGTTACCGTGTTGGACTGCGAAAGGGGAGATCTGTGTTCAGATCAGCTTCGCACTTTTTTTTTTTTTTTTTTTTTTACGCAACTATGACCTGTCCGTCCGGCCATTGACGGGTCCGTTCGTTGTGTTGAGATATGTGTGTGTGTGTGTAGCGGTGTAACGTCCGTTTAGAACAGCAAAGTGTAACGAAGGGACCTCCAGACGTAAGTACGTCCTATTTGTTCTACAAAATTACCACATGTTTGACTGTCGCGTTCCGTTTGGGAAATTTTGACTCTTGAATTTCTTTATTGCAACACACCTGACACCGGTTTATTTGTTGTTTTCATCTCTGAGAGGTGTAGGCGGCATCTTGCCTGCTCTCACTGTTCATCACATTTACTTGCGACCGTAATATATTCTTACTGCCCACTATTCATGTTTAAGTGGTATGACAGTTGCCAAGACTACGGAAGGAGAACAGACACGTCAATGACCGACCGGACAGTTCATAAACTCGTGGAAAAGAAAAGGGCTTAAAAGGGAGGTATGAACAAGGATCTCCAGCTTGACAGTCCAACAGCGTGACCACGCAACCAGGACACCGTAGAACTTGCAGGTCCCTCGATGTTGCACATCCGAAGCCTGGATCGTCCTCTGTTTCGCCTTAGGTTCTTTTTTCACAGTTTAGTAGATGTTTCCAGAGTGAGATTTTCACTCTGCAGCGGAGTGTGCGCTGATACAGGCTGGCGCACGAAATGTGTTACCATTTGTCTCTTCCACAGTTTACGACGCACTCATTAGACATACCGCTGGGATCTCTACAGCAGTACCAGCAGAGCTTGGAAAAACAAATGAGTTACGAAATGACGTGTAATTCATGATACTGCCGCTGGGAGACTAGTAAGCAGCAATGACTGACAATGGAAGACTGACGAAACAGCAACGATCGGCAACTGTGTTACTTTTTCATGAAACGAAAAGCCCTGTTGTGACTCAGAGGCGTTTTCGACAACAGTTTAACATACGACGGGTCCCTTGCAGGAAGACCATCCACAGGTTGTACGATAAATTTGTACAGGAAGGAACAGTACTGGAAGCGAAGCGACCTCGGCCTAACCCTGTTTGTTCACCGGAGAATACTGAAGCGGTACGAGTTGCTGTACAGAGAAGCCCGGGAAATCGTGTAGAAAGGCAGCAGTGCAACTGGGAATATCCAGACGCTCCGTTCAAGGCATTCTTAAAAGTGACCTCCATATGTACCTATACAAGATGACCTGTGCACAGAAGCTCACTGAAGAACACAAGCAGCAGAGACTACTGTTTGTTCAGTGGGCGGAGGATAGGGAAGAAACTCTCAACAACGTTTGGTTTTCAGACGAGGCGCATTTTCATTTAGACGGTGTGGTTAGCAAACAAAAATATGTATGCTGTTGGGCCACTGAAAACCCACAACTGCTTCAAGAACGACAACATTATGCTCCGAGGATTACAGCGTGGGCAGCAATTTCCAGTCACGGATTTATTGGACCCTTTTTCTTTGAAGAAATTGTGAACAGAGAGCGTTATTTCAGCATGCTTCGCAATAGCTTCATTCCACAGCTTCTTGCTACTGCCTTGCCCTTCAACACGCAGTGGTTCATGCAAGATGGAGCAAGGCTACATACTGCAAACACTCTGTTGGAGTTTTTACACGAGCATTTCGACATGCGGATCATTTCACTCAGGTTTCCAGGGCGCTTCAATGACTGACAAAACTGGCCCCCCAATACTCCAGACCTCAATCCATGTGACTTTTTTCTTTGGGGGTACCTAAAGGAAAAAAATTTCTCGAAACGTCCACGTGATTTAATGGAGCTCAGAAGACTTATTCTTCAAGCTTGCAGTGAAATTACGGAAGACATGTGCCGTAGGGTAATCACTAACTTGAGTGTTCGTTTGAAGGAAGTTAGGAAACGAAATGGTGGACATGTTGAGCATGTGCTGAATTAGAACAAATTTCCATGGACGGCTCTTCATTGTAGTATACGTTCCTTTCAGATTGTATTAACAATAAAGTTTATATTCAAAAACAAAATGGTAACACATTTCGTGAGCCACCCTGTATGAAACTTCCTGGCAGATTAAAACTGTGTACCGGACCGAGACTCGAACTCGGGACCTTTGCCTTTCGTGGGCAAGTGCTCTACCAGTTGAGCTACCCAAGCACGACTCACGTCCCGTCCTCACAACTTTACTTCTGCCAGTACCTTTCAGTAGACGTTCTTCCTGTTTTCGTGCTGGATCTGTGTTCAGTTTTTGACGGGCTACCCACTGGGTCAATCCACCAGTAAACCTGAGGGGGGTGCGATGTGTAGTTTCCCTCCTCGGCCAGCCTTCGTGTCGGAGGCCAGCAGCGGCTCGGCGCGGCGTGGACGCTGCAGGCGCTCGGGTTGGCACGTGGGCAGCAGCTGTCTGTGCAGAGGCCACGTGGTTGCCGTCAGTGGTTGGTCGGCGCAGAACGCGCGCGCCACACGTGTTCCGTCGAGTTCAGAACGGGCCAAGTTCGGGGTGAGCCGTCAACGTGAATTCACTATCGAGCCCCTCACATCACTGTAACACCATTCTGAACTTGCGACACGCGTCGCTATCCTTTGGAAGTTCCTGCCGCCGCCGGCGAAGACACCCATTATCAGGCGGGGCGGGAGGTCGGCAGTGACGTGGACCCAGTGCCTCACCGCGGAAGGCCGCGTGGACGGCCCCCACAGCACGATAGGCCGCTGCCCGCACCCGGCGCTGCACGTCCGTGGCACGGTGCACGTTCCGAGCAGCCTTTGTCCTAGGTGACGGCGCATCCACACACGGGCACAGACGAGAAACGTGATTCATTCGACCGGATAGGTGTCACATTTCCGCCGGTTTACAGTGCGTTCTCGCGACCGCGCCGCACCAACGTGGGAGCACGTAGAGGCCGGCTGCCAAAGTCGGGCCGAAACACGGTGGGCCGGCAGGCCACAGCGGTCGCAGAAACGGAAAGCAACACTGTTGCCAAATGGTTAGTTTGCTGCCGGACAGTAAAGCTAACGGTCGCGATGGGAAGCAGTGGGCGGCAGGGCCCACATTCTCAAGCGAGGGAAACTGTTGTTCGTGTGCGGGATTACTTTGAATGTGAGAGACGTAATGAAGGAACTAGTGCAACGAGCAGCCGGTGCGCTTAGTATTGGAACTGCTGCAGTGAAACGTGTGACTGAGGAAAAACATATAGGCTTTGACAGTGGCGAGAAAGAGTTTCCTCTTAGCACGCCAGGTAAACGGAGAAAGGGTACGAAGCGAGTCACAGCTGGTGTGCTATTCGGGACCACATTTACAATTATTACTGTAGAGGTGACTTACCAATTAGGAAAAAACTTATTATTTTTCGCCGGCCGAAGTGGCCGTGGGGTTAAAGGCGCTGCAGTCTGGAACCGCAAGACCGCTACGGTCGCAGGTTCGAATCCTGCCTCGGGCATGGCTGTTTGTGATGTCCTTAGGTTAGTTAGGTTTAACTAGTTCTAAGTCCTAGGGGACTAATGACCTCAGCAGTTGAGTCCCATAGTGCTCAGAACCATTTTTTTTATTATTTCTCTTCGTGAAGCAGGGCTGCTTTCCGGCGGTAAGACGTCGCTGAATTCTTTAAGCTTCAGGTATAAAACATACAAGGATAGTTAACTTGGAATGGAGAGGACCGACATCGCAGTTCTAGGCTGCAGTTCCCTCAGAAAAATGTGCACTATTGACTTCGATAAAGTCACGACGGATGAGAGTTGCATCGATACAGACCTCAGTGTTTCACACATTTGGACTCTCGGCACGACTTCTTGAGATCTGCGACAGCCAAACGGGAGAGGTGCCAGGCAGGTCAACTGTTTGCCGCGCTGCAACACGTGCAGGACTCGTAAACGGTGCTTTGTGGGGTGTCGCTTCGGAGAAGTCGGGAGATTTCCACGAAGAAATGAATGCCGCGAGTTACATCTCATGGTTTCACGATAAACTTCTTTCGAATATCCCCCCCCCCCCCCCAGTCTATTATAATAACAGATAATGCACCTTATCATTCTACTCGGGTGAACAAAGCGTCGACTACGTCAAATAGAAAAGACGAATTGTTAAGTTGGTTGCAGCGACATAATGTTCCTTGCACTGCTGAAATGAAAAAGGCAGAGCTGCTTCAGCTTGTCGAGCTTAATAAGCCACAAACTCTTGTATACACGGTCCACGAAATCGCTACAGTTGCTGGTCAGAAAGTTATTCGTTTGCCACCAGACAATTTACGTACAATGCGGTTGTGCTTATTTGGACTCAAGGGAAAGGAAACGTACCAAGAAGTAACACGCGCCCACCTTTCTCACAAAGCAAGTTATTTAAGTGCTTCATCACGCCAGACAATCTTGGCGTGCCTCCTTTATCGGATCAACGCAGTACATGGTGAGTTCAGTTCAGTTATTCTTATTGAACATTCCCATGCAGCGCCACGTTCAGCTGTGTGCGGTGCCGCACGGCGAACTCCGAAACGCCGGTGCGCTGGCCAGCTGCGCCCCCCCCCCCCCCCTCCCACGCCATCAGATCTGCCGCAGACGGCCGCTCGCCTTCGACTTGGCCGCCCTCCATCCGCTCTCACTCCACGCTGACAGCCGACCAGCCTCACCGTTGCCGAGGTGGCGGTGGCAGGCGCCGGGCCACGTACGTCACCAGTTCGCCAAAGCCGCCTGCGGCAGCAGATTTCCCCGTTCGCGGCCTTTGCCGCCGCTGGAACGATTCTCCACTCACGTCTGTTTCCCTTGCGCTCTTTGGTCACCGCTCCACGCCCTCCCAACGCCACCAGGCGCCCGACGTCAGGTCTCGTTGTGTTCACAACGTTTCGGTTCATCAGCGTATAATCGGACACCATCGAGAAATTTCCTTTCCTTATTTACAAAAAAATAAAAGTCGAACACATTTTTCTGGAAAGAGATACAGGAATGTTGGAGCTGTTTTCCGACACAGCGGTGACCGTGACATTTGAGAGATTTCTCATGTACAGGGTGGCGCACGAAATGTGTTACCAATTGTTTCTTTCACAATTTACGACGCGCATTAGATATCCCGCTGAGATCTCTACAGCAGTATCAGCAGAGCTAGGAAAAACAAATGACTTACGAAATGACGTGTAATTCACGATACTGCCCCTAGGAGACTACTAAGCAGCAATGGCTCACGATGGAAGACTGACGAGACAGCAACAATCGGCAATTCTGTTACTTTTTCATGAAACGAAAAGCCTTGTTGTGACACAGAGGCGTTTTCGGCAACAGTTTAACACACGATGGGTTCCCTTTGCCGCGCGGGATTAGCCGAGCCAAGGCACTGCAGTCATGAACTGTGCGGCTGTTCCCGGCGGAGGTTCGAATCTACCCTCGGGCATGGGTGTGTGTGTTTGTCCTTAGGATAATTTAGGTTAAGTAGTGTGTAAGCTTAGGGACTGATGACCTTAGCAGTTAAGTCCCATAAGATTTAACACACATTTGAAATGCTTTTTTTTTTTTTTTTAATGGGTCCCTTGCAAGAAGGCCATCCACAGCTTGTACGATACATTTGTACAGGAAGGAAGGACCTCGGCCTAGGCCTGTTTGTTCGCCGGAGAATATTGATGCGGTACGAGATGCTGTACAGAGAAGTCCCGGGAAATCGTGTAGAAAGGCAGCAGTGCAACTGGGAATATCCAGACACTCCGTTCAACGCATTCTTAAAAGTGACCTCCATACGTACCCATACAAGATGACCTGTCCACAGAAGCTCACTGAAGAACACAAGCAGCAGAGACTACTGTTTGTTCAGTAAGCGGAGGATAGGGAAGAAACTCTCAACAACGTTTGGTTTTCAGACGAGGCGCATTTTCATTTAGACGGTGTGGTTAGCAAACTGTTGGGCCACTGAAAACCCACAACTGCTTCATGAACGACAACATTATGCTCCGAGGATTACAGCGTGGGCAGCAGTTTCCAGTCACGGATTTATTGGACCCTTTTTCTTTGAAGAAAGTGCGAACAGAGAGCGTTATTTGAGCATGCTTCGCAATAGCTTCATTCCACAGCTTCTTGCCCTTCAACACGCAGTGGTTCATGCAAGATGGAGCAAGGCCACATACTGCAAACACTGTGTTGGAGTTTTTACACGAGCGTTTCTACATGCAGATCATTTCACTCAGGTTTCCAGGTCGCTTCAATGACGGACAAAATTGGCCCCCCAATACTCCAGACCTCAATCCATGTGACTTTTTTCTTTGGGGGTACCTAAAGGAAAAATTTTCCCGAAACGTCCACGTGATTTAATGGAGCTCAGAAGACTTATTCTTCAAGCTAGCAGTGAAATTACGGAAGACATGTGCCGTAGGGTAATAACTAACTTCAGTGTTCGTTTGAAGGAAGTTAGGAAACGAAATGGTGGACATATCGAGCATGTGCTGAGTTAGAACAAAATCTGCATGGACGGCTCTTCATTGTAGTATATATTCCTTTCAGATTGTACTGACAATAAAGTTTATATTCAAAAACAAAATGGTACCACATTTCGTGCGATCAAGTTTTGTTTCTCTTTGTCTGCCGCCTGCGATTGCAACTAGCGAGTGCCAGTCGCCCCCAGATCTTCACAATTGCTGAAATGCTGACCAGCGGACAGGAGTTTCTCGAGGGACACGGAATGACGGAAATCCCTGGGACTGTTCGCTGGACGATGGAACACTTGTTGTGCGCCGAGCACACGACAGCTGCACTGGGCGCTGCGCACCTCTCGTTCCGAGTGGCGCGACTCGGTTTCCGCACTCTTTCACAGTAACGGACAGCGCTCAGTGATTCACCTCCCGACAGGAAGCCAGTGAGTAAAACGCCCTTCCTGTCCCACATCGCTTTCCGCGCCGTCGCAGTCTGTTTGAACTTTGCCTCGACCGGAGGCGGACTGTGCCGCCAAATCTCGGTTTGCGGCGTAAAGTGAGCTACTCACGTGTCACCGCCGGTAATCATCCAGTAGAGGAGGTCGTCTCCGTCAGCACGGCACCGCTGCAGAAACGTCGCTGCTCCTCCAGAGCCACTGGTCTTTTGTTTTTCGGCTGCGACTTGACACACAATTACTCGAACGGCATCTGCTAGGCGAACATTTCGTGCAGCAGGGATCGCGCTGTCTGCGTACAACGGCAGCCGAGATCCGCACCAGCGCGGCGTCGGTTCTGCGCAGTCGCTGCCGCACCAGCTCAGCTACACGGGGGCGTAGGCTCGCCCACATCCCTGTCCACTGCGGGCACACTGGCCACTTCCCGGAAGCGGCACACACCAGCGACGCGCCATTCGTTTGCTAGCGACCTCCTGGCCGTACACGGCGGACGACGTATTTCGATACCGGCGCAGTTTTTTGTGGACAAAGAAACAAACCGGACCTCACAGTCGGAGACAGAAGGAATACCGCCTGTCATTTTCAGCCACTTATCGTAATTCACGTGTCACTTTTACACATTACATCGGCCACTTGTAGTGCTCTGTCCGGGGCCTGATACAGCGCATCTTGTATGCAGGAGTTTGGTTGGACACAGCCGACACTGGAGCATATTTTTTCAGTGTCTGATCGTGTGCACAGTCACACTGGACACTGCCTTCTTAGTCGCAGCCCCACCTTGGCGTATTAATTGTAGATCCACCCACTGATCGTGCCAATCTGTTCAGCGACTTGCGCGCTATCGCTCGTCGTAACCGGGTGGTAAAGTTTCCCATCGTCTCTGCCTGCCAGGGGCAAGAGGATCTGTAGTGGACTGCGAGACAGCCAATCCACAGTGACGGGTAACCGAAAGGCACGCGCTTAAACTCACGCAGGCTGGCGTGAGGTCTGAAACAGGATACGTAATGAATGCTATAAAGAAAAGTACGTAGCTGCTGGAATACTTAACTTTAATCCACAATTGGTGAACATTGGTCTTGTACGTAGCTGCTGGAATACTTAACTTTAATCCACAATTGGTGAACATTGGTCTTGTTACTGTACATGCTTCATTAGATACATAGCAAAGGATAAATGGCGCCTTGGTAGGTCGTAGCAAATGAGAGCGCAATTCTCAGTGAACCTTTCCTAGCAAAGTCGGCTGTACAACTGGGGCGAGTGCTAGGAAGTCTCTCTAGACCTGCCGTGTGGCGGCGCTCGGTCTGCAATTACTGACAGTGGCGACACGCGGGTCCGTCGTATACTAGCGGACCGTGGCCGATTTAAAAGCTACCACCTAGCAAGTGTGGTGTCTGGCGGTGACACAACATGATCCTTACTTTCCCACAACTGTAACCTGACTGTGTGTGGTTGTGACTGTGTCCGAGGTAGCCCTTTCTGGATTTTGTCTTTGCACGTTCACTTCATGTCCTTGGAAAGCGTGAGTCACCTCTAATTCCATTTTCTTTTATTCTTTACCTCTTTCAGGGAACGTCAGTGTTGCAACTTGTGCCCAGGTGGCTCAGCCGGCAGCAACGCTGCGCGTGGAAGGCAAGTTTTCTGGGGCTATTCGTGTCAGGTGATGCAGCTACGCGGATGGATTAGATTTGTAGACGGCCTGTTACAACTCTGCACGTATCGTTGAAGGCTGCGTCCACCTGTGTGCGTGGTGTTGAGTTATACCAAAAGAGGGCGCGCTTACTCTGCAGCGGAATAAAACACTGGCCGTTGCACAGTATTCTACGGAGGTTGTTACTGTCGGTAACTTTGAACTTGGTGTTCGTGCAAAGCTTTTTGTATGTTTGCGAACTCTCTCGAGTATCACCGAAAGGTACTTCGAAGTATCATTTTGTTCCAATCAACCCGTGGCCGGACCAGATTTAATTTCCAAATGGCTTCCCGGTTTCTCACTTGGAAAGCACGTACTTCTGTCTTAGACAGATTTTGTTTAAGGTAGTTTGCACTAGAATACACGCCTGGTTAGCCAACGGCGCTAATGCGCTGCTTCCTGGACTCGGGTAGGCGCACCGGCCCCGGATCGAATCCGGCCGGTGGATTACCGTCGTCGGTCGGTTCGCCGGCCAGCCTGGATGTGGTTTTTAGGCGGTTTTCCACATCCCGCTAGGTGAATACCGGGCTGGTCCCCACGTTCCACCTCAGTTCCACGACTCGCAGACATCTAAACACGCTCGCACTTTTCCACTAATTACACTAGACGGAGACAGCGGGGGTACACTAATTCCGTCCCGGGGGGGGGGGGGGGGGGGGGGGGGGTATGAGGGTAGCAGCAGGAAGGGCATCCGGCCACCCCTTTCCACTAACCTTGCCAAATCCGTTCCTAACAATGCCGATCCTGCGTCAGCGTGGGACATGGCACCAGTGAAAGGAAGAAAGAAAGTTTGCACTAGAATGAAATTTTCACTCTACAGCGGAGTGTGCGCTGTTATGAAACTTCCTGGCAGATTGTGTGCCGGACCGAGACTCGAACTCGGGGCCTTTGCCTTTCGCGGGCAAGTGCTCTACCAACTGAGCTACCCAAGCACGACTCACGCCCCGTCCTCACAGCTTTATCCTTTCTTCCAGGAGTGCTAGTTCTGCAATGTTCGCAGGAGAGCTTCTGTGAAGTTTGGAAGGTAGGAGACGAGATACTGGCAGAAGTAAAGCTGTGAGGACGGGGCGTGAGTCGTTCTTGGGTAGCTCAGTTGGTAGAGTCGAGTCTCGGTCCGGCACACAGTTTTAATCTGCCAGGAAGTTTCATAGTTTGCACTGTTCCATCTTGACAGTCCTCCAAGAGTATTAGTGTGTGTCTGTTCCACTCATTCAAAGCGTATGCTCTTTGTGGCAACAGCGTATTGGGAGTCACAGGTTGGCCGTAGAGAACTGGGGCCTCTGCTGACAAAACTCGAGACTTGTCTGGCCCTAACATGATTGCTACTTCGTGGCCCTATCGCCCATGCGCTATATTTGCGGCTGTACGCCTTTACTTTTTTTTTTTTAAGAAGGTAGGAAATTCTCTATCTGGATGATCCTCGCTTGAAATTTGACGAGGGACAAGCTGTTCTGACCGACATACAGGAACGAACATCTCGGAGCTGGCGGAGGCGGCCGCCTGGTCGCGTGCTACTGTGGTGGCTGACGGGCGGTGGCGGCTCTACAGCAGGCGCCTGCTGGCACCAGCCGGGTAGGCGGCTGGAGGCGCTCTCTCCGCTTCCCACGCTTCACCGGGTTCCACACACAGCCTGCGAGCGCCAGCGACCGCCTCGGCGCGGCCGCCGCTCCGACAGTGTGCGGTCTTCGCGAGGCGCTGCCACGATCGCACACTCACACACTGGCGTGGGCCCAATCCACACCGCCGTGTTGTGGCCTGTCAATTATACAGGTGTGTCGTCGCACACACGTCGGGTCTCTCGTGACCCGTGCGTGGACCAAGTTGGACTGCCAGCTGAGACTTTCTATTTGCTGGGTCACTGGTCCTCTCACTGCCCGCCTATGGCAACCTCTTCGTCTCAGAGTACGACTTGCACGCAGCGTTCTCAATTATTTGTTGAACGTATCGAAATTTCTGTCTTCCCCCACAGTTGTTACCTTCTACACTCCGCCTAGTACCGCGGAACTTACTCCACGATGTCTTAACACGTGTCGTACCATTCCGTTTCTTCTTCTCGTCACTGTGTTCCGTATGTTCCTTTCTTCGTCTGTTCTGCGAAGAACCTCCTCATTTCTTATCTTATTTCTGGTACCGCGCGCCGCGGAATTTGAATCCGCGCGAGACGTCATGGACGTCGAAGGCCCCTAGAGGTCTCTGCACCGTAAGCTGTGGCGGCGCGCGCCTCCTGGCCCGCTTTTAGTGTGGGGGCGCCACAGTGGAACACGTGGGCCCAGCGGCCTATAGCGGCGCCCCCGAGAGCGTACTTAAGCGCCGGCCACTCGCTCAGCCAGTTCTATCTCACCATCTATGGCCGTCCTATCGCCCTCACTCCCACCCTTAAGTACCTTGGCGTCACCCTCGACCGTCGCCTCTCCTGGACTCCCCATCTCCGGACAATCCAAGCTAAGGCACGCTCCCGACTCCGTCTCCTCAAGCTCCTCTCCGGCCGCACGTGGGGTCTGGACCCCTCCACCATCCTCCACACCTATAAATCCCTCATCCGCCCTATCCTTTGTTACGCCCATCCGGCCTGGATCTCCGCCCCCCCCTACCTTTTATAAATCCCTACAAATCCTTGAACGCCATGCTCTCCGCCTCGCCTATCGCATCTGTCTCCCCTCCCCCACGCGGATCCTGTACGATCTCATCCCCTTCCCCCACCTCCTCCTCTTCCTTGAAAGGATACGGATCCTGTACACCTCCCGCAGACTCGATCCTCCTCATCCGCTTGTCTCACCCGTCCTCTCCCACCCCCGCGCGCTGCCGCGCCTGTATTCCCACGTCCCACCCGGTCTCCATCTCTCCACCCTCCTTACCCTCTTCCAAGGTCCGGTCTCCATCTCTCCACCCTCCTTACCCTCTCCCAAGGTGGCTTCCGCCAGCTCCCCCTCCCTGATGACGTCCTCCTCCCCTCCATCTACCCCTCCTACCAAATTTGTTCCTCCCTCCCTCTTCCTGTGTCTGTTCCTTCGGGCACCCTCTGTCCCTCCTCCCGTTCTCCCCGCTCCTCCCCCGGGCCTCCCCTCCCCTGTCCCTCTACTCCTCCTCCCATCTCCTCAGCCATTGGCATCTTTGTTCTCCCCTCTCCACCCTCTCCACCCCCCCTCACCCTTCTTCCCCCCTTGGCACGTCACCGGACTCGGACACGCTACGTGGACTTTTCGCGCGCCGGAGATCATTGCCATCAGTGTCTCGTGTGTGTGACGTCGTTTTATGTTTTTAGTGTCCGCCGTCACGCTTCTACGTTCACTTGTGCCGTCGGATTCATCAGTGTTATGTGCGCCGTGTGAACGTGTTTACAGTGTCGTTATCGTCGAGTGTGAACGGCTCCGCGTTTTTTTGTGTATCTGTGACCACTATTTTTTGCCCGTCACTATGTTCATTTTAATTCTCCATTATTGTACTGTTATGGTCAACACTATGGCTGAAGAGCGGCGTAGCATGCCGCTGTCAGCCTACCTGATTGTTCAGGTGTTGGAAAAAAAAAAAAAAAAAAAAAAAAAAAAAAAAAACAACTCAGCCATTCAGTGTAATGTCGCTTACGTCGGTTTGCACCTCGCTTGCGCTAGACTGCTTTCTTCCTGGTTCGTGTACGAGTGGACGTGTTTGTTTCCTTGTGACTGTTGTTCGGTCTTGTTGTTGTCGTGAGGCCCTTCGTTGGTCGTGTCCGTCCTCTCCCGTTGTGTTGCTGTTCGCGGGCCTCTCTGCGGGTCCAGCCGCGACTTCCGTCAGTGCTACCCCGCGACCGTCCTGGTCGCAGTTACAACATTATTAGTGCGCACAGTTTTCAACATCCTGGTATAGTGCCACATCTCAAACGCTTCAACTCTCTGCCTTTCCGCAGTGCCGATCCACTTCGGTGCAAAGCTGCCCTGCAGACGTAGATTGTCGGACGTTTCTTACTAAAATTAAAACCTATTTTTCATAACGGTAGACTTCTTCAGGGCAGTATTGCCCTGTTTTGAAGTGCTACGCTCTCCTCCTTCCCTTCCCTCCTGACTCGTGTGTTCACTTCGTCTCGTTCGACGTCCGAATCTGGATTCTAAGTTTATTGCTAATCTCTGCAGCAGATGATAACCCACACTTTTCCTCCGTTTACTCTCAATCCGCAGCGTGTGCTCATAGGAGCATTCCACCCACTGTGTCTCCTGATACCCTTCCCCTCTTTCACTGAGGATACCGGTACGTGTGCAGTGAACAGAACTCTGGCTCCAGCGGTCGTACACTTAAAATTCTGCGCGTACAGTGCTAGACGAAGCACTGCCCTACCCGTATTTTCCACTCAACTGTTAAAACAGAACACTGCAGAGTGCTCGCACCGGACAAAACAAATGGACTTGCAGCTCCAGGTTAGCGGCCGGCCGCACCCCACGCAGGTGCGACATTTTCCGACAGGGAACTGACTGTACTCGACAGGTTCGCGTGTTCAGCAGTAAAACGCGCCACTAGGAGTTGCGAAAGCGACTGACAACATGTACCGTACGTGCAGCTGTAATGGACCGGATGATGGTAATGTGCCGACGATACGCGTCGTCCCAATAAATGTAAAAACTTACTCAAGCGGCAAAAATTAATCCACTTGTACCATTATCATCATGAATGTATCTCGCTGCAAACCTCTGTGTCATGAAACAATAATAAAAAAAACAAAAAAAAAACACGAGACTTGTTCAATACGTAATGCAAACCATTTTTCCTGAATGTACGTTGGTTTTATTTAAGATTACAATACGCCATATTATTCCTCACTCAATTTGTTGCAAAACCCTATTTTTGGACATAATGTCCGTTCAGTGGGACGGCCTCACGCCATCTTACCAGCAGGGCCCGTATGGAAGCACTCTATAGGTGGACGTCTTGCTCCACCAATAACCTCCCCATCATCCACGTAATGCTTCTCGCGGAATGCACCCTGCATTGGGCCAAAGAGGTCGAAGTAGGAAGGTGCGAGATCCGCGCTGTCGTGCGGTTGAGGCAGAACAGTCGAAAGAACTTCTGTGAGCTCCTCTCGGGTGCGTAGATTTGTGTGTGAGGCCTCGTCCAGTTCTGTAGCGAGGTCTGTGATTCTCCTCGAATGAGTGAGTGTTCTCATGGTCACAGCTGTGTGCGGCCGACGGCCACGCACGCGACTGGGGAGGTTTGCGCGACCTTGCTGCGATGATGGCACACGCCTCGCCCAACGATTCAGGTTGCTTTTGTTCAGTACCAGGACTCTGCAGACATTCTGCAAGTGCCTACGAATATCTCCGATGGTTTTCCGCAAAAAGAAAATGAATGATAGGGATCCTGTACGACACAATCACGTCCGTGCCTGCCGTGATGTATAAGATGTGACCGTGCAGAAACAGCTGGCACTCACCAATCAACAGGGGGGCAGTTTCGATACCGAGGAACAGATCCAACTCTGCGCTGTGTGTGCATTCTCGAAAGAGCGGTGAGACTGTAAGATGTCAGCCAGTCGGGTTACGCACATAATTCTCACACCACAGTTTTCATTGTTATATACATGGAAGAATCCTGGAGATACTAGAAGGTATCAGATAGATTATATAATGGTAAGACAGAGATTTAGGAACGAGGTTTTAAATTGTAAGACATTTCCAGGGGCAGATGTGGACTCTGACCACAATCTATTGGTTATGAACTGTAGATTAAAACTGAAGAAACTGCAAAAAGGTGGGAATTTAAGAAGTTTCAGGGAGAGCGTAAGGGAACAATTGACAGGAATGGGGGAGAGAAATACAGTAGAAGAAGAATCGGTATGTTTGAGGGATGAAGTAGTGAAGGCAGCAGACGATCAAGTAGGTAAAAAGACGAGGGCTAGTAGAACTCCTTGGGTAACAGAAGAAATATTGAATCTAATTGATGAAAGGAGAAAATATAAAAACGCAGTAAATGAGGCAGGCAAAAGGGAATACAAACGTCTCAAAAATGAGATCGACAGGAAGTGCAAAATGGCTAAGCAGGGATGGCTGGAGGACAAATGTAAGGATGTAGAGGCTTACTCACTAGGGGTAAGATAGATACTGCCTACAGGAAAATTAAAGAGACTTTTGGAGGAAAGAGAACCACTTGTATGAATATCAAGAGCTCAGATGGAAACCCAGTTCTAAGCAAAGAAGGGAAAGAAAGGTGGAAGGAGTATATAGAGGGTCTATACAAGGGCGATGCACTTGAGGACAATATTATGGAAATGGAAGAGGATGTAGATGAAGATGAAATGGGAGATACGATACTGCGTGAAGAGTTTGACAGAGCACTGAAAGACCTCAGTCGAAACAAGGCCCCGGGAGTAGACAACATTCCATTACAACTACTGACGGCCTTGGGAGAGCAAGTCCTCACAAAACTCTACCATCTGGTGAGCAAGATGTATGAGACAGGCGAAACACCCTCAGACTTCAAGAAGAATATAATAATTCCAATACCAAAGAAAGCAGGTGTACAGTTTCGTAAGTCACGGCTGCAAAATACTAACTCGAATTCTTTACAGACGAATGGAAAAACTGATAGAAGCCGACCTCGGGGAAGATCAGTTTGGATTTCGTAGAAATATTGGAACACGTGAGGCATTACTGACCTTACGACTTATCTTAGAAGAAAGATTAAGGAAAGGAAAACCTACGTTTCTAGCATTTGTATACTTAGAGAAAGCTTTTGACAATGTTGACTGGAATATTCTCTTTCAAATTCTGAAGGTGGCAGGGGTAAAATACAGGGAGCGAAAAGCTATTTACAATTTGTACAGAAACCAGATGGCAGTTATAAGAGTCGAGGGGCATGAAAGGGAAGCAGTGGTTGGGAAGGGAGTGAGTCAGGGTTGTAGCCTCTCCCCGATGTTATTCAATCTCTATATTGAGCAAGCAGTGAAGGAAACAAAAGAAAAATTCGGAGTAGGTATTAAAATCCATGGAGAAGAAATAAAAACTTTGAGGTTCGCCGATGACATCGTAATTCTGTCAGAGACAGCAAAGGACTTGGAAGAGCAGTTGAACGGAATGGACAGTGTATTGAAAGGAGGGTATAAGATGAACATCAACAAAATCAAAAGAAGGATAATGGAATGTAGTCGAATTAAGTCGGGTGATGCTGAAGGAATTAGGTTAGAAAATGAGACAAAGTAGTAAAGGAGTTTTGCTATTTGGGGAGTAAAATAACTGATGATGGTCGAAGTAGAGAGGATATAAAATGTAGACTGGCAATGGCAAGGAAAGTATTTCTGAAGAAGAGAAATTTGTTAACATCGAGAATAGATTTAAGTGTCAGGAAGTCGTTTATGAAAGTATTTGTATGGAGTGTAGCCATGTATGGAAGTGAAACCTGGGCGATAAATAGTTTAGACAAGAAGAGAATAGAAGTTTTCGAAATGTGGTACTATAGAAGAATGCTGAAGATTATATGGTTAGATCACATAACTAATGAGGAGGTATTGAATAGAATTGGGGAGGAGTTTGTGGCACAACTTGACCAGAAGAAGGGACCGGGTGGTAGGACATGTTCTGAGGCATCAAGGGATCACAAATTTAGCACTGGAGGGCAGCGTGGAGGATAAAAGTCGTAGAGGGAGACCAAGAGATGAATACACTAAAGAGAAGGATGTAGGCTGTAGTCGGTACTGGGAGATGAAGAAGCTTGCACAGGATAGAGTAGCATGGAGAGCTACATCAAACCAGTCTCAGGATTGAAGGGAACAACAACAACAGTTTTCATTAAGGGTAGTACAAAGGAAGTGCAACAAATATTACGCTACTAAAGTGACAGAGCCTGCGACGCGTTGTTATAGATATTTCTGGGGAGTCTTAGTGGCAGGAACAGTGTCCTCGAAAATGTTGAAATTTGTGTGAATTCCTAAGGGAGCAAACTGGTGAGTTCATCGGTCCGTAAGCTTATGCACTACTTAAACTAAGTTACGCTAAGAAAAACAGACGCACGCATGCCCGAGGGAGGACTCGAACCTCCGGCGGGAGGGGCCGCGCAGTCCCTGACGCACGGCTAGTGACCTCACATGAAGCATACCGCTGTGTTGTCAGTTGCCAGAGAAAACAGGATGTGGACTACGTACGCCAGTAAAGTTTATTACGGCTTTTACCGGTATTCACTTGTCGTTCATTCTCAAGAGGCCACTGAATCATTGTTGATCTAAAGCCGTGTCAGAATCTGTGCTGCTCGTACCGGTAGATTCGTCGCCAATCATTGTGCGGATTATTGCAAGCGACTGATAAGTCAGAACCAGTACGAGTGCAGAAATGTTGCGAGTGGATGTTTGACTCCGACGAAGTTTATTTGTAAGGAAAAAATGTGCTCCGTGCTGGTGCCATCCAGTAACGTGGCAAACACGAACGAACACACGCGCACAGCACAGCAGGCCGCCTCTGCAGCCAGGGCAGGCTTAACTCTGAACGCAGATCCGCCTCGCCTCCCACTGCAGAGCCGCCTCGCGCACCGCCGTTCCCCGCGGTCACGTCCCACGTCTAACTCCACGAGCTTACGCGACGAACCTCCTGTTCAACAACGGGGCTGGCGTGCACGCCACAAAACACGTCGTTCCAGAAATACTACGCCCCGCCAAGTGATAACAGAACTGTCGCCATTTCTTCGTACCGTGGCACCTTAAAACCGTCTACTGGACTGGGACTCGAACCAGAAAACGTGGCTTCCAGGCGCAGTGTCCCTGCCGGCTGAGCTGCCTGGGCACGACTTGCAACCCTGAGGAACGCTGGACTCCTGCCAGCGCAGCAGCACGCCGCCAGTTCCCTCAGACACGGCTGTATACTTGCTAGCTGGCATTAGCCGAGAGGCGCCTCGAGTTACGCCCTGCAGACGGCCGCAGCGAGTGAGGCGCGCCACGCCACGGCGCAGGCCCGCCGCGCCGAGTCACGGGCGCAGCTCGCCCGCCGTGCCGTGTCACGCCTCACGGGCAACTCCCAACACGTCACTGTCCTACTCACTGCCCGCGGCCGCCTCCAAGTACTGTGCGTGTAGGCCGCCACAGGACGTTTGCCCGCCCGGCGGGTTCTCCGTAATCGTCGAGCGTCGAACCAGACGCAGTGAGAGAGGTGAGGCAGCAACCTTGCATTCCTCGTGCGTTTCGTACTCACAGCCTAATCTCAATGTCGAGAAACTTCTCCGACTAAAAAATCAGTTTTTTTTAAACTCAGAATATTCCCCATTTAACACCAGTTGGAATCCTGATACATAATGCCGCCAGTGTGGCGGCCCTGTTTTCTAACAAATTCAATACAGATCTGTTATCTGAGCACTGATTTCAAATTTTTACTGCCTGACTGGTAAGCCTCTGCTAAAAAAAGCTGAAAGTAAAAATCCCGTAGAAATATTAACAGCACAAAAGTGATGCCTGGGGCTCTGGAATACATATCTGTCTTCTTTTTAATTGTTATCCACGACTCTGTACACGATATCAACGAGAGGTGGACTGCAGAGTTGTGCGGCAACTGTCGTAGGAAAGCTCGATGGGATCAGAGACCGTTAGCTCACAAGTTAATACGACAAGCAGAAGATTTACGTAATTTTTCATCTCTCCGAGCAAACATATAGTCAATACAAATAACACAGCAAGGAACGGGTCCAGCCATCACAATTTCAACCAGGACATTGTCGTATGGACGAGGCCCCAGGTGAAAGTGGGCTGCCGGCAGGCCGTCCTGCACTGTGGCGGCAGAGGGCACTCGCGGTCCGTGGCTCAGCGGGCGCGCACCGCTGGCTCCGCCTCACAGCGCACCACCACTATTGCCGCCACGCGCGAACTTGCTCTTGCGCTGCTCACTTGATACGCCGGTACAATGGTGTCGATACGTCGTGCTGTATTAATGATGTTCCGCTGGTCCAGAGAATACTAAATGAAGAAACGAGGAATAAATGGTTTTCTATCAATTACCATTTCTACATCTACATCCATACTCCGCAAGCCACCTGGCGGTGTGTGGCGGAGGGTACCTTGAGTACCTCTATCGGTTCTCCCTTCTATTCCAGTCTCGTATTGATCGTGAAAAGAAGGATTGTCGGTATGCTTCTGTGTGGGCTCTAATCTCTCTGATTTTATCCTCATGGTCTCTTCGCGAGATATTCATAGGAGGGAGCAATATACTGCTTGACTCTTCGGTGAAGGTATGTTCTCGAAACTGCAGGTTGCCTATCTACCAGCTACCGGATACGTGATTTTCAATATTTCACGTAATTATTGACCGAACTGAAAAATTTAAGATGTTCTCAAAAGCTGCTCTTTAAGAGGTATAATCTTACAAAAAGTTTAACACCATAAGACAAGTATTTAAAGTTAGAAATTATCTGCTGGTCTCATTTAATAGCAGTTTATGGTTTATGTTATTCAAAATTTTTTTTCTGTCTTGGGCTGCTATTTGTGTGCATTAAGCTGCTTGCCCTAAAGATGAAAAATTGTTGACGATATCGTCTTATGAAATAAAGGGGAACGTTCTGCGTTTTATCCTCTTAGAAGTCAAACTGGTGAATACAACTGAAGGCATCAAACATAATAATCGCTGTCTTCGATACATAGTTGTTCCTACACATTCCTACATAAAAGTGATAGCAAGACCAAATCTTACACCTATAATCAAGAACTATGCAGCAAGATTGTGAATAACACAAGAAATATAGGACAAATAACATAGAAGAGAAACAGTGAATCAAGAACTCTATGTACCACATCTAAAGTTAAGTAACAGTGCAACACCTTCAACTTTTGATTATACTGCACGTTTTGTTCATAGATATATATGGAACACAAGCAGACATATTCGAAGTACCCAAAACAAGAAATCCAGTAAACTTTTACACATCCAGCATCACATACGAAAACCTACACATAAATATGAATCTGATTTCCAGTTTTATCCACGTTTAGAAAAAAGATCTGAAATACAACACAGCCCCAACAGTACAGAAAAATTCTGTCAGGCGCTTGACAGCCACTGCTATGATCGTGATACATTTAGCGCATCTCTCGTACAGAAAACAGAATGAAATTACAGTTAATGTAACAAACATTATAGACGAGGGATTAAATACAGAGAGTGCATACAAATACCAGCCCAAGAGTGAACAGAAAATTCTGAATAACATAAACCATAAAGTGGTATTGTACGATGCTGTAGCATTAAAAACTGGTAAAGGGAATAGTGTGGTCATATGTCCTAGTCTTTAGGTATATTAAGTGATGGCTCACAAATACCCAGACTGTAGTCATCCGGTATTTCAGAATGAGAGCGCACGCATATATTTCGACATCTTTATGAAACACTTTGTCGCTGACACCGCCCATGCGCCCTCCATGCAGTAAAACTTCAGCACCAGACACGACGTTTCAATGAATTACTTCTTCACTAGCGACTGCATTCGCAACAGAGTTTGCGAACAGACGCCACTGAATGTAGCTGCAAAATTACATCATTGTATTACATAGTTCAGGAGATATCACGTCATAGAGATTTAGATGCCTGAAGAGCCAGGCTTCAAATGGAGGACAGTGAAACTTCAACATCACGTACGACGTTTTAATTTATTACTTTTTTGCTGCAAGCTCTATTCGATACATATTTTACAGACGGTGTGTACATATATTGCTGGACACACCTGCAAAATTTTATCATTGTACTACACACTGCTTAGGAGATATGAAGTCGTAGACATTGAGATGCGTGAAAAACTTCCTTTTCGTTAAAATGGAGGTCCCGGCGGAGGTTCGAGTCCTCCCTCGGGCATGGGTGTGTGTGTGTTTGTCCTTAGGATAATTTAGGTTAAGTAGTGTGTAAGCTTAGGGACTGATGACCTTAGCAGTTACGTCCCATAAGATTTCACACACATTTGAACATTTGTTAAAATGGAGCGCAAATTACGTAGACTCTATTTATTCGGCGTTTCATAATGAGAGCACTTAGCGACTTCCAACAAACTTTACGCATAATTTAAAACCTTTGGAAACTTTGTCTCACTTACATGCTTGACGTCAAACATTTACCGCAGTAACTCGTTTGAAGAGTGATCGGTCTGAAACTGTTTTACACACGAGAGTTTGATTCCTTAAAGAACCGGGGCTGTCACGTAATAAGCGCGGAACAAAGCTGTGGCGCAACTGCTCTCAGAGAGGTTCACGGAGCAATCCGATGGAGGACTTTACCGCTGATTGCTGATTTCCAGTACCCTTATACGACTGTTTCCGGTGAAGCTGCCGGCGCACGGGATGAATCCAAACACCGCGCCGCAACATGCTGCACCAGGCCCACGACAGAGACCGGCGTACGCCACAGCACGTCACACTGGACGTCTTACGAGGGCCAACAGCCAGGGATGCGAGTTACTATTTGAGGCCACTTGTTATTTTTTTTTAAAGATAAAGTAGCTGCACGTTTAAATAGACTCACGACCTCGATAAGGTATGACAAAGTTCAGGACATTATTGGGTGGTTTTGCATTGACCTGCTGATCTCCCGCCCAACCCCAGACGTAGCCGAAGTTTCGCAATGTGCCGGGTGATCAAAAAGTCAGTATAAATTTGAAAAATTAATAAACCACGGAATAATGTAGATAGAGAGGTAGAAATTGACTCACATGCTTGGAATGACATGGGGTTTTATTAGAATAAAAAAAATGTTCACGAAGTATCCGACAGATGGCGCTGGACAGCAAAACGTCAGTGACTGCCCATGACAATCGTGTATAAAGGCCCGTTGACAAATGCAGCTGGGCGAGAATGATTTCGACGTTCGAAGCCACGGGTTGTTTAGACGATAGACCCCGTAGTGGCCGACCGAGCACAAGGTGTAATGCTGCTGAGACAGTTCAGGAAGAAATGGAGACTGTAGCGGGTTCGTCTATGCACGGGGAAGTCAGTGCTCGTGCAGTCGCACGTCGCACCGGCATTCCATACTACTGTTTGGTTGGCACTTAGGCGTACCTGCTATCCGTACAAAATCCATCGGCATCATGAACTGTTACCTGGCGATTTAGTGAAGCGAAGGCCATTTGCGGTGTGGGCGTTTCAAAAGATGGCGGAAGATGACGATTGGTTGAGTAACGTGTTGTGGACCGACGAAGCTCATTTCACGCTCCGGGGGTCTGTCAACGCCCACAACTGCAGAATTTGGGCTACCGAAAATCCTAGAACGTCGTGGAAACTCCATTGCACGACGAGAATGTCACGCTATGGCTCGGATTTACCACATCTACCGTTATCGGGCCATTTTTCTTCGAGGAAATGCGTGATTCTGGTTTTGCAACTGCTACCGTGACGGGTGAGAGGTACGTCGATACGTTACAGAATCGCATCATCCCCAGCCTGGCTGATAAACACCTGCTGGAACGTACGATGTTTATGCAGGATGGCACTCCACCCCATATTGCTAGACGCGTGAAAGACCTCTTGCGCGCGTCGTTTGGTGATGATCGTGTGCTCAGCCGCCACTTTCGTCATGCTTGGCCTCCTAGGTCCCCAGACCTCAGTCCGTGCGATTATTGGCTTTGGGGTTACCTGAAGTCGCAAGTGTATCGTGATCGGCCGACATCTCTAGGGATGCTGAAAGACAACATCCGACGCCAATGCCTCACCATAGCTCCGGACATGCTTTACAGTGCTGTTCACAACATTATTCCTCGACTACAACTATTGTTGAGGAATGATGGTGGACATATTGAGCATTTGCTGTAAAGAACATCATCTTTGCTTTGCCTTACATCGTTATGCTAATTATTGCTATTCTGATCAGATGAAGCGCCATCTGTCAACATTTTTTTGAACTTTTGAATTTTTTTAGTTCTAATAAAACTCCACGTCATTCCAAGCATGTGTGTCAATTTGTACCCCTCTATCGACATTATTCCGTGATGTATTCAGTTTTCAAATTTGTACTGACTTTATGATCACCCGGTATATAGCTGGATGCAGCTGGAAAATTATATCTTTCTACTACACACTGCTCAGGAGATATGAAGTCATAGACATTGAGATGCGTGAAAAACTTCCTTTTCGTTCAAATGGAGCGCAAATTACGTACAGTCTATTTATTCGGCGTTTCATAATGAGAACACTCAACCAACGACTTCCAACAAAATTTAAAACCTTTTGGAAACTTTTTCCCACTCGCATGCTTGACATCAAACATTTACCGCAGTAACTCGTTTGAAGAGTGATCGGTCTGAAACTGTTTTACACACGAGAGTTTGATTCCTTAAAGAACCGGGGCTGTCAAGTAATAAACGCGGAGCAAAGCTGTGGCGCAACTGCTCTCCGAGAGGTTGACGGAACAATTCGAAGGAGGAATTCACCGCTGATTTCCATTACCCTTATACGACTGTTTCCGGTGAGGCTGTCGGCGCACGGGATGAATCCAAACATGCCGCACCAGGCCCACGAGTGAGACTGGCGTACTTCACAGCACGTCACACTGGACGTCATACGAGGGCTAACAGACAGGAAAGCGAGTTACTATTTGAGACCACTTTTTTAAAAAGATAAAGTAGCTGCAAAACACACTCACGCCCTCTATAAGATATGACAAAGTTGAGGTCATTATTGGGTGCTTTTGCATTGACATGCTGATCTACCGCCCATTCCCGGACGTAGCCGAGCATTCGGAATGTATGTCGGACAAGACGACTAGTGTGACGTCACAAGTTCGTTGCCGAGAGGGGAGGGGGGCGGCGCGCGTGTCTCCCGTGCAAAGCGACTGCCGCATCGCGCAATGCCTGAGTGGCGGACGGCTGAACTCCGAAATGTAACTCGGACGATTCAGCGTCGAGGGAAACGCTGTAGCACTGGCTGTGTGAACCGCTCGCTGCCCAGGAGCCGGTCTTTCGACGACTGCGCTTTCCGCCCAGCAGGCGGTGTTTTTTAAGTGCGGGCTTCGGCACTCGAGGAATCGGCGCCGGCCCAGCACTGCGCAGGCGGCGCGAAATGCGTCGTTATTTTTAGGAGCGGCCGTGTTTACGTGAAGGGGTCCAGCGGGGCAGCGGGGCAGAGCCGAGCTGAACAAAGGCAGCCAGGCGGGCGGAGCGCGGCTGCAGCTAACCACAGCACACTCACACACACACACACACACACACACACTCAGTCTTCCTGTTTACCGCGGCACTCTTCCCAGCCCCAAGGCACGGCGTACACACACTCCACTCTCCGTCTCCCAACCCAAGTGCTCCCTGCGTCACTACAGGGGCTGCACAACGGAATGAGACCGACATACTTCATAACACTAAAAGAGCCAAGCCGCCTTTTCAAAAATCTGGTACATATAACCTGCGACAACCGCTCCTGCTACTACATAGGGCAAACAGGACGAAACTTTGAAATTCGATACACTGTGCTTAAAATCTTTTTAGGTAAATCAGGTTTACAACCCACCGAGCACAAAAGTCATTCAGTTACAAACATCAAAACAAGTTTCTGTATCCTACACATTACAGACAAAGGAATAATGGACCTCCTGCAAGAGAGATTTTCGCCCATAGTGAGGGAGCTCCACAGGTGAGACCTGTAGGGGAAGACTACGTGCGTTTCGCTATGCCATGCCTTTCGTCACCTCAGTGTAGACTTGGCGTAATTAACTTAAAAATTGGCTTTTACTTTAAACCGGATTGAACTTCCGACACTTCCTTCATAAAAATTTAACATATTTCTTGACAAAACTTAGGCGCAGATTTCAGTCACAGAGATTTCATATAAAATAATAAAAGTAATGATAGTCTAAGATTCCGGACGTCACATATTTTCATTCTTGACAACACTCACTCTTATTGATACGTCGAAAGTCAGGTATGTCGAAAATAACAGAGTTTCGCGTAACAAATTTCGTCAACACTAACTGACCCAAGTCCAAACGAGGCCACTGGCGTGGACGGCATGCCCTCAGAACTACTGATATCCTTACGAGAGACAGCAATGAGAAAAGCATTTTACCTGGTGTGCCACAGGCGAAATACCCTTAGACTTCAAAGAGAATGTAATAATTTCAATTGGAATGAAGGTAGTTGCTGATAAGTCTGAATATTACTCAGCATTCATCTACAAAGTACTAATAAGAATTGTTTACAGGAGAATGAAAAAAAAAAAAGAAAACGGCAAACTAACGTTGAAAGTATTTGTAGAATTAGAGACAGATTTTTAAAGTGCTGTCTGGAATAAAGTTTTTGAAGTTCTGAAGGTACAAGGAGTAAAATACAGCGAGCAAAAACGTTATTTACTACTACAGGCGAAGGACATGAAAAGCAAGCAGTGGTTGAGAAGGGATTGTGACAGGGTTGTAGCCTAGTCCCGACGCTATTGGTTATGTCAATTGCGGGGCAGTGACCAAAATCAAGGAGCAATTTGGAAAGGTAATTAAAGTCCAGGGAGAAAAAATAAAATCTTTGTGACTAGCCGATGAAATTGTAATTCTGCAAAGGACTTGTAAGAGAAGTTGACTGGAATGGCTTGTATGTCGAAAATAAATTATATGATTAACATTAACAATGATAAAAAATGAGTAATGGAATGCAGCGGAAGTAAATCAGGCGATATTAAGAGAATTAGATTAGGAAATGATACAGTACGAGGGGTATATCAGTTTTGGTAATCAGTCAGCAAAATAAGTGATGATTTCTGAAGCAGAGAGGGTACAAAATACAGGCTACTGATAGCAAGAAAAGCCTTTCTGAAAAAGAGGATTAGGAAGCCTTTTCTGAAGATATTTGTCTGGGTATAGACTTGTATGGAAGTGGTATGTGAACGTTAATCATTTCAGACCAGAAAAGAACAGAAGCTGTTGAAATGTGGTGCTACCGAAGATTGTCGAAGAGTAGGTAGCTATATCAATGTACTGAGGAGAAAAGAAATTTTTGGCAATAAAGGGGAAAAAGAAGGGAGGGTTGAGAGGACATCTACTGCAGCATCAAGCAGTCGTCAACTTAATAATGGGGGGGAAGTGTAGGTACAAAAATTGTAGACAGAGGCGACGGGATGAATGTGGTAAGGAGCAGTTAAGGGATTAAAATGTATGTAGTCTGTACAAGTTGTCCATGGATGAAAGGGCTTGCACAGGATACTAACTTCGAGAGTTGCGTCAAACCAGTCTTCTGACTGAAGAGCACCACAACAACAACAACATCGCCAGCACAGCTATTACTGACACGATTGATCACAAAGCACAATCTAAGATATACAGCCACCATACTGACAGTTAGAAGAACACTAGCATTAGTAAATCATAGAGAGACATGAATTATCGTGAAATACATGTAGAAACAGCCGCACCTCACTGAGTGTCATAAGTTACAGTTTATTCATGAAAAAATACTTTCGAGTATGTGAATAATTGGAGCTTATATCGTTGAAATCAAGACAATATTAACTCGTATTTCATGAATGAGAAACATATATCTTTGTAGTTATCTACTCGCATTATGATAGCCACCTCGCTTGGACACCTAACAATTTTGTGTGGAATCTAGTGCACACATGCCAACTTTCAAAAACAAAAATCCAGAAGATCACAAATCGCAAAAATTACACGCGTGCATGCGTCGCAAGGTGTTCAAACATAGCGAGAAAAGACTATACAGAAAAAGATTACAAATAATATTAACACACGTAATGTACGCTACATTTTAAAATCACTATTTTCGAACTCTAAAGTTAGGTACTTACACAAGTTATTTGCTGATGAGTGTTCATTTGTTGTCACTTAACATTGGGAGCAGTTGACACACTGCACAAAAATGAGCTTTTCTGCACTTCATCTTGCAAGCCACAATGTGAACGACACTGTCAAAACTGCTCAACTGAACATTTATTTACACTTATTTACAAAATTTTCTCAAGTTCACAGAACACTGGCTATATTGCATCACAGGTTGCAGGGGAGAGATGAAGATGAGTAGCTTTCTTCGCTTTCTTCAGAAACTCTGAAGGAAAACTATTCATGTAACATGGACCTCTGCCTCTTGTTTTCAAAGCAGAAATGAATCCCAGAGTTTCATTCGACATGGGAGACCTAAACTGATTGCAACTCTTCTTCACCAAGTTGAACACACGCTCACGCTCAGCACTGCTGTGCGGTAGAAAGCATTAGCCTGGGCAACCTGTCGTACACAGGAACACCACCAGCTCCGAGAATGCTCATCAAGCGAGCCCATTTGGTATCATCTGTCAAGTTCTCGCTCTCAACAACAGCAAAGCAGGGCCACAAATTGGCTCGCACATTCATTGCTTCCTCAGCTGCCTTACTTCCCTTCCTCGGCAGCAATGATGGAAACCTTTCTACAAGAAATTCTATAGACGAAAATTTGGCATCATCAATTTTGGAAACTTCCGCAACCTTTGCCTGTTTCAGTACTTTATCACTGAGAGGAAACTTGTTTATGATATAATCACATGCAGAGCATAAAGTAAGCCCTGACAGGCAGATCATCATTGTCTCTCTGATTCTCAACAAGATGATACTGAACTTTCTGTAACGGGGAACTCTCTATAACGTTACATTTAACGAACCTGGAAAGAAGCTGCTGTAACAGGTTCGTCATTAGTTCTAACAGTTTATGAATTTGAGAGGACGCACTCTGAAGTGCAGAACTGACATACTCAGATACAGGAATCACAGCACACAGGAAAGCATAGTATGCCTTCTTTCAGCCTGACGAGAGAAACGTTAACAGGTTCTCTTCACGGGTCTGAAGAACGTTATTATTCTTCAGCACAGTAGTGTCAGATTTTGTGGCATACGCAACCAATTCTGATGACTCGATAGCCTTCCTCTTTCCATGGTCTTTAGAACCACAATGCTCAGCTTTGGAATTTCTTAAGGCGTTCCTTCATCTTGCAACTCTTTTCTAAATAATAGAAACTGTCGACTAAAAGTTCACAAATTTAAACAGGCAAACTGCTTGCACCTTTCTCAGCAGCCAAGTTGATCAAATGACATGAGGAACCCAGCACAAACAAATACCGTTGTGCTTCCCTTAAAACAGCAGCAAACCCCATTTTTCTTTCCAATCATGACTGGAGCATTGTCTGAACAAGATGATACACAATTTTCAATTGGTATTTCGTAATACTCCAACTGTAAAATTAACAAATTACGAATATTATCTCCCGTTGAATCACCCACCAAGGCTGGGACAGACAGCACCGAAGCAACTATCTTTTCCAGCTTTTCCTCAAAACAGGTGACGACTAAGGGATAAAGTTTTGCTCTCAT